>NC_044904.1:39071330-40335080 GCF_001633185.2 Quercus lobata
CCACGGTGGCAGAATTGATGAGGAACTCGAGTTTCTGAAACTCAAGTTCCGGAAAAAGTGGTACTTTGCCATTTATTTCTGAAACAGTGTTTTGTTGCTAAAAATTTCCAAAAAATGTGGTAAATGTCCATTTTGGCCGTTTGGAGTTATCTATTACTGTTTGTTTTGGGAAAGTGGGACCAATTTACTTGCTTATATTCTTGATAATCTGCTTATACCACTTGACAAATGTCATTTTATTATTGTTTCAGTTCAACTCAACTTGACCAAGTAGTAATCCCAACTTTTCATGGTTAACTATATATATATTTTCCTATCATTATATCGTATTGGTTATTCTCTCTTGAGTTAAATTACTATCTCATTTGTGCAAGGATTCTCATTCATGCGTTGTGACTAGTTTTATGCTAGCTATCAATTTACCACACCCAGCACTTTTCTTTGGGCTTTGTACCATCTATATATTAAGATTAGGATAGTAAAGAATATCACGCAGACTGAGTTCCATTTTATTTTGAACGCATTTTCTTGTTATCTTTCTGTTTGAACAAGTGGCTTGTGTTTCTCTTTAATTAAGGTCACGGGTTTAATTGCTGTTTAGGTTTTTGTATAAATTGTTTTAGTTAAATTTTTCCTCTTTTTCCCATAATAGATAATGATTCTTGGTCAATGTTTTGATTACAAATATGTCATCTGCTCTGTTCTTTTTGGTCCGAGTCTTTGAGGTATAAACAATATGAATCACAGGTCTATAGAGTGCTGGAGTTATATTATTTTATTTATATTATTCATTTGCATAAATTACTCAATGTTACTCTTTTTGTTTTTGGTATCTTAAGAGTGGATAGTTATTATAGGGTTATTATAATTACCCATCTAATTTGTATTGGGTTTTATATTAATAAGTCATTTAACCCAATATATATGGCTGTTAATAGGTCAATCATAAATTCAAGGAGTTCGAGAAAAAGGGGTTGAGACACTATGATCTGTTGGGGAGGCTTTTCAATTCAAACACAGCCACAGGTTTCCTCCAAATTTCATCTACCCAACCAGCTCCTAACAGTGACGAAGAGAGAGAGCTGGATGCAGCCTTCCTATCATCGGAGGTGCATGTTAACTTCAATACTGATAGTCTGGATGATCTGGAGGAGCTACCCACACCAAGTGAAGCCCAAAGCCAGAGGCAAGTTGAAAAGTGGCCAGCTGAACCATCTCAGTCAAGTGGAAAAAGGAAGAAAGGGCACTCCCTTGAAAGCATGACTGAAGCTATTTGGGGGTTTACTAAAATGAGGAACCGGAGGGGAAAAAGGTCCACTGAAACTGGAGACTCTGCTGTGGGGGGTGACAGTGAGTCAGTTATAGAAGCTGTAACACTGCTCAACCAGTACACTGATGTGGATCATGTCACATATTGCAAGGTCGTGCAGGAGCTTCATAACTTCAAGAGTAGAGCCGCTTTTTTTGCCATGACGGGCGATAGGAGAAAGGCTTGGATTGAGTTCATTAGGGGTGGATTGTAGTAGTTGTGGGGGTGGTTGAGAATGTGCGCTGTTATAAGAGCTACTAGGAACTTAACTAGTTTAGTTATTTTGGTTTAATGTGAATAGGCAAACTCTGTATTATGTTTATATTTTGGACAATGTGTGCATGCTACCTTCCTTTATTATTACTATATAATGCTTTGAACATCTATGCAAGTTATGTAAGAAATATGGGATTGCTTTGTTTTAGGCTTTGAACTTCTATGCAAGTTATGTAAGACATATGGGATTAGTTTGCTTTAGGCTTTGTGCTGTTAAATTGCAATTGCTTTGTTGTGGCTTTGTGCTGTTTTGTTTGGTGACATATATATATTTTAGAAAGTCAAATGTTAAGATTATGCAAACACTTGTTGTTTTGTTGTGGCTTTGTTCACAACATCAGGTCTGTTGTTTATGGAATTCTTTAGTCAAACATATAACTTGCTGTTTTGTTGTGGCTTTCTTTATGCAAACATAAGTTGCTGCTTTGTTGTGGATTGCAAACATAACTTCCTTTCTTTATGCAATTGCTTTGTTGGTTGGTGACATATATATATTTTAGGAATTGAGTATATATATACATACAGCCATATACATACTCATCAATATGTAACTATGCAATTGAGTATATATATATATATATATATATAGCCATATATACTCATACAACCATATATACTCATTTATATATATACTGACTTATATATATATATATATGTACTTTATAGTGGCTGATGTGAAATTTTTTGGTTGCCCACAGGTGTGATTCAGTTATGGCCGATATCGATTCAAATCGTGATTCAGTCATGACTGATCCCGATTCAGATGACTACGATAGTGAGGTAGAACTTGAGATTGCCACAGCCTACGTTTAGCTATGTATAGAGTACGTGCAAAAGTACTACATGAAGCGACCTATGTGCACTAGTATCCTGAGTGGGAGGTCATATGTGATTGAAGTACTAGACGGAAATCCCCAAGTGTGTTACGACATATTCCACATGGACAAGACCATTTTTAGGCACTTGTGTAATGAGTTGAAGTGGCTACACCTATTAGAGGAGGACACTGGTATTGTTTCAGTTGAGGAGGCCGTTGGGACAATGCTATATATCGTCAGACACAACGCTGACTACCGGCTAACTGCCAACCGCTTCCAACATTCTCTTGAGACCATTCAAAAGCGGTTCCGACTTGCCTTGTGTGCTATCCATGCTTTAGGATGTCTCATCATCCAACCCAACACTGATGCAGCTGAGCTTCCTCATTCACTTCGAGGTAATGATGAGAAATATTACCCATGGTTTGAGGTATGCTTTGATTTTTTTTTTTTTTTTTCGTTCTTAGATAAATTATCACTTTGATTGATTAAAATATGAAAAATCTGTAATAGAGAATTCAAAGAATCCCCTATGAAGTGTGAAAGAGAGCTGATTGCACATAAGTTGAATTAACCTAATTAGAGCTACCTATTTTTGTAACAGAAATGCGTGGGGGCCATCGATGGGACGCACATAAGTGCTTCTACCCCATCCGGTAGGACCACCGCATGCATAGATAGACGAAGTGACATCACCCAAAACGTGATGTGTGCATGCAACTTCAACATGCGGTTTACGTATGTGCATTCTGGATGGGAAGGGAGTGTGAATGATTCACAAGTCATGCAGGACGCACTTGGACATGCCGAGTATGAGTTCCCTTGTCCACCTAGAGGTAAAAAAAAAATGGATAAGCTCTCATCATGTTAGTCTTAAAGCATGTGATCTGTTGTATGGGTTTTGTGTCCCATGGTAATAGCATCATGTTTTTAATTTTTAGCTAAAATGCATTCGTGATTCTTGAAGTTTGCCTCAAGTGACATTGGCCTCTCAAATTTCAAAAGCAGTGCAGTATTACTGAAAAAAGGGCATGCTTTTAAAGGTTCTTTTTATAATCCATTAGCAAGTGCATACAACACGTTTGCCAAATCTACTTCATTCTTGTAATTGCTTAAAGCCTGCTCAAGAAACATGATTTAACATTAATTGCATTGACATGTTAAGAAAGAATGTATAATGCATTATTTCTTTGATGAGGCAACCCAATGAATACCTTCCAACTTGTTACTGACATTTCCATATATGAATTTCGTACATAGATCAAAGCAGGACATGATCGTCTTAATTTCATAGAGAAAATAGCACTCTTCAGACAATAACATTGGTTTGTGGAATGATCGGACCCTGATGCTATTCAGATTTCTAGTTCATGTCAAAGGATTGGGGTAAAGGACTTAGGATTGGTCTAGGTTCTTAAAACGTTTAGCATGCCTTTAGCTTTGAGGGTTTTTTTTTTTTTTTTGGGGGGGGGGGGGGGGGTTTTGTAGTGAGATGGTTAACTATAATTGTTGTTGGTAGGCAATATTGGATATCTAAGGGAATTTAGAACTTGAACTTCTTTCTAGGCCAGGCCTTATAGGCCACTTCTTCATTCTTGAAAAAAAAAAAGGTTATTTCATGGAAAGTGGTGTCATTATTGTGTTGTGGATAGGGGTGTCCAACCAGACCCGTCAACCGACCCACCCGGCTGACCCGGACCGAGAACTGGCCGACCCGACGCCGGCGACGGTCGGCGACGGATCTCTGCTCCCAAAACCCGAGACCGGCGGGTCGGTTGACGGGTTAAAGCATGGAAAACCGATTTTCAACCGACCCGACCGGAAAACGCACCGAAAATTGCTTTCTCCGTCGATTGAAGTAGTTCGCCGGTCTATTTCGTCCGATCTGTGGAGATCCGACGAGATCTCGTCGAGAACTGGCCTGATCTCTTCGAGATGCACCGAGACCTCGTTGAGATCTCGCCGGATCTCTTCTAGATCCATCGAGATCTCGTCGAGATCTCGCCGGATCTCTTCGAGATCGGGCCTGATCTAGTTGAGATCTGCTGAGATCTCTTCAAGATTCGGCCTAATCTCGTTGAGATCCGCCGAGATCTCTTCGAAATCCGGTCAATCAAGCAAAAATAAGCAGATTTTGGCAAAATCCGGCGACGATTCCCACAGTCCGAGCCTGACCGGAAAACGACGACGCCCGACCATCCGAACCTTTGCCTCCGGCGGGTCGACGGCGGATCCAAATTTAGGAGACCCGAAATGATCGGGTCGGTTCCGGGTTGGGCACAAACCCGACCCAGAATGACCCGTGGACAGCCCTAGTTGTGGATAGGAGTTAAGGAGTTAACTTGTTTGTGGGTTTTGGTATGTACTGCCAAATTGCCAATCTGGCCACAGTTTGAGTTTTTACGTACATATTTATTTTCTTTCTTTCTGGCTGTTTAGTTGGGAGGGGACCCTAGCTACTTTATCTAGGATGGATATGATTCTAATTTATCTGTATCTGCTCTTTGAGCTTGGTTAATTAAGGGCTTTTTTTTATATATTTCTTTTTGGCCTTATACCGTTATACGGCTATACCATTTATTTTCCCTAAACTAAATAGTTGAGTTGACTGAGATGTTTATGTGGCTGAAAAGTTTGGTATTTATAGTCACTAGTGATTGTAAAGTCAGCTAAAACCGTAATCCCTCATGGTTTTAAGATATTAATTAAATTATACATGTTTATAAATAAAGATGTAAATATCAAGGGAGGTTCTTGATTAAAAGGTCATCACTTCTATAAATATGTTTGTTTACTATGGTGATCCTTTTGCAATTTTTCTTTTATTATCATTCAAAAATAGTTGTGTTGGGTAACATTAACTACCAATGGTTATTATTCTGATTGCAGGATCGTACTACCTCGTGACTCGGGGTACGCAATAGGCAATGCATTCCTCCCCCCACACAAGTCCGTACGCTACCATGCCCAAGAGTTTCGGGGTGCGAATCAGCAGCCTACTACCCCGCAAGAGTTGTTCAATTATAGGCATTCATCATTGCGGATGGTGATTGAATGCTGCTTTGGCGTGTTGAAGGCGAGGTTCCTGATCCTGAATGACAAGCACTCCTTCTCCCTCTCTAGACAACGGCTAATTGTGACTGCTTGCTGTGCACTGCATAACTTTATCCGCATGTATAACCGGGCGGATGAAATGTTCCATGTGTGGGAAGGATCATTTGTGCATAACAGCGATGCAATCATAGCGGGAGCTGCACGCGTAGGCAGTGGGGGCACTGAAGAAGCTTTTAATGCTCGAGCACAACGAGCGATGTCGGAGTATCGTGATACGATAACTGCTGCTATATGGGCAGATTACACAGGCAACCGTGATTGAGCTTTTTGGGAATAGACTGTACAAATTGTGGATATTGCAGTATTCAAACTTTGCTTTAAGTTTTAACCATGTTTTTGTTGAAGAATATGTTGTGTCAAAAAATAGATGCTAGTTATGGAGGCATTAGGCAATGACATCATGCTATGTTTGCATTTTGAACTAGACTGCAAAAATTAAATCCACATCATGTACTGGACTTTGCATTTAATAGAACTTGAGGTTTGATATGGTTCTCAATCCTATTGAAAGGAAAGATGGGTGTAAGACCCTATCAGGTACTGTGATGAAATTATTATGTTCAGGGATACAGTCAAAGTGCTAAATGAAGGTTAGTAATATAGTTCCTAGGCTGTGTGAAGGCAATTCAATATATAATGATGCAGTTGAGATGCAAAAATTATGAACCATTTGTATTTTTTTCAAGTTAAGTTAGGCTTATGTACACATGGTCATTTTTGCAAGTAGTAGTTTAAAGTTGAGAGGATTAAATTCCCTTTAATTTAAAATGGAAGAATATTGTATGTTTTTTAAGTTTTGGAATAGTTTCTAAACTTTCAAAATTTATAATTTACATTACTGAATATTTTTTATAGAAATAATTATAATATGCTGCTAATCTTGTAACTTGAACCCCTTTTTTTCTAGATTTCCAAGCACTTTATGCATGGAAGGTGCTAATTCAGCTGCACCATTGAATATTATAATGATATTAAGTGTCCATTTCGTCATATTCTATCACAGTTTTGTAGTTAAAAACATTGTTTTTCTATTTTTCTCCATTATAACGTTTTTTTGGGTGGGTTCATGGACTCATTTTAGGAAATGTTCATTGAAATGTCACATTGACATTATCATATAAATTGTAAGTTTTTATATCAAATGAACAATTTTTAAAAAAGCAACCAAAAATTGAAAGAGTGTAACTAGTTGCCCAATACACTAGCAACTCCAATAATATGAAATGGGTTAAATAAAAATAATTCAATTTTTATGTAAATGTTTCATTTCTCAAAAACAAATTAAGAAGATTTTAATATAATTCCAGTAGATATTTTATTTTAGGAGATGGAGGACACTTGTTTGTATGTCAGCTAGTATAATTTTTGTACGAATAGGACATAAGTTGGATTTTAAAAATTATTTCCCCATTCTTGAGAGAGATGTATGTGTGTGTATATATATATTCCTTTTAGATAGATTAGAATTTGACCATGTGACGTTCGCTCAATGCTGATTGCTTTTTATAATCAGACAAAAATGCTAATAACTCTTTTAAATGCAGAATCCAAATTAAAGTTTATTATATAACGATAATAAATTTTATCAGTTGAATTAATTAAAATCTACTAAAATATATAATATTAGAAATAATATTTCATGAAAAACTTCCTACCACAAAACTTTGGAACTTAATAATATTTTTCTGGTTTTCAGAGGTGGAACCGTGCAAATTAACCTAAATGTCATTACACGTGCATTGCAATATAAGAATGCCATGATAAATATTTTATTTATATACTATAAGGACTCAATTTGTAACGATCCCAAACCGGTCTTGGGTTCGTACGTTAAAAGGCCCAAACAATAAAATTTGTAGAGCATGGGTGTTCAAGAACTAGATTAACTTTTTTAAAAGTAAAAAAATTCAACCTCACGTTTATAGATGGATTAGAACCGATATAACAATCTGTTTTTCTTTGAAACAAATACAATTCTTTGGTTTTCAAGCTTTTTTCCTGAGTGTTCTTTGTGTTTTTCTCTATGTTCCGATCTCTTTCTGCATGCTCTTCTTTCATGTTATATACCGCCCTCTTCATACCATCTTTACCACACACGTGTAGGTTGGGTTTAGGGGATCTCTTTCTGTCCCATCTAACACCTTCTGGAACCTCCTACTAGCAGCTGTAAGGTTGCTTCATCACTGTTCAAGCATCACTTCCATATTAATGCGACCAGAGAGTTGGTTGAGAGGCAATTAATGCGGAGGCAGCTGTTGCCATAGATATTTGTTTGCCTTTTCTCTCTTACCCTTGGTCCCTTATCCCACCTTTAGTGGTGACGTAGCTCCGAAGTACGTTTGTAACAAGATGGCGTTCTGATCGTCCTCGGACTCATATTGCCGAGAAGGATTTTGTCCTCGGACGAATACTAAACTCACCTTTCGTGATATTCCCTCTTCCTTTCGTTTGGTTACCCCTTCAATCTGATATGGGCCTCCTCGGACAGGTTTGCATCCTCGGATGGGCCACAGGCCCAATTAACTTGACTTTAATAATTTTAGTGACTGACTGACCCCCACAATAGCCCCTCAAAATCTTGCTTTTCGACTCCTCGGGAGAAAAGATGGATTTTGACATCATAAGCCCATTCCCACTCATGTTTTGGGGCATGCTTTTGACGCTTCAGCATCCCGATCTTGGCAGTATTAAATTTTGGCAACGCCCTTGTCTCCCACGTTCGATGGTGAGATGTAAATCGAACGGTAGAGGGCCTATCTCGTTTAGCAAGCGAGAATTTTACCGCTCACAATTTCTACACGACTACAAAGGCGTTCTCAAATCAATTCTCTTTCTTACCTTCAGTGACCACACAGTTCCAGAGCTCATACACTGAGCCTGCCTTTCTCCTTTTTCGTCATTTTCCTGGCGTCTACAAATAATTACATCTTGTTCGAGGTCCCTTTTTCAAACCTGTAAGTCTTCTCAAAATCTTTACCACTTTTATCTTAAACTCGTTAATTTCTCTACTAAATCCTTTAGAAAAATGGGGAAAAAGAAGAGCCCATTTCAATGTCTAGTTGAGTCCGAGGAAGGTATCAGAAATTTCCGCTCTAAGTATAGGATCCCTTCCACGGTGGGTATGAGATACGCAGCCTAAGGGGAATGGGTCGTCGTTAGACAAACAGGGGAAGTGGTTATTCCCATGATCGCCTTCATAGAAGGCGGGATGACCATCCCCATGGGTAGTATTACTAAGAGCTACCTTAGTTTCTTTAGGTTATCCCCCACCCAGTGTGCCCCAAATATGTTTAGGGTCCTGGGAAGTATAGATGCTTTGAACGAGAGAATGGACCTAAAACTGACCCACCATGACGTGAATTGGGTGTACAATCTCCATCACTTGACTGGGTAGGGGTATTATCTCAAGTCGAGATATCCCGAGGTGAGACTGATTCAGTGCCTTCCCACTTCGAACAAGAATCTAAAGGAGGATTTTCTTATCTTCTCCGGGGAATGGCACAATGGTCTGCCATGCCCCATGGTGGAAGGAGTACTAGGTGGGAGTGTAGTCATAGATTCATAACGTTTGGTTTACACATACATTTTGTTGTTGTTGTTGTTGTTGTTGTTTTTTTTTTTTTTTTTTTGTCTTGGTATTCCTATCTCTAACAACGCTTCACTTCAATTCAGTGGTTTTGCAGATAGACGTTACACAAAACCCAACATTAAGTTAGTCAATAAGGCGAGCCTGGACAAGGTATTGAAAGCCGAGATATATGTGAACAAAGCTGATGGCCAACTCCGGGCAGCACATTTAATCCTCGGCTATACCCCCTTATCGTTCGCTTTCCAGGCGCTGAAGTGCGTGATTAGAGCCCGCGATCCTCGGCTTCACCGTATCAGTGTTGCCTACAAAGGGTTCATTGTTCCAGAAGGTATTCCACTTCCCCAATATACATCCCGTACCGGGCCTCTTTTCGTGGCCAACGTCTCGGCAGGAGCCTCTTCATCCTAGCTTACCCTCAGAGAAGAGGAAGTAGAAGAGAGAGAGGAAGAGGAAGAAGGAGAGGAAGAAGTTGTAGAAGTTTCTGACTCCTCGGACGACTTCAGGATTTTTGATCAATCCACACATTCTGGAGAAGATCCTGACGAGATGGGGATACAAAGGAAGCCCCAAAGAAGCTTGTTGGAGTTGATGGAAGGTCAGCCCGAGAAGAGTGCGCCGGAAAAATCAACACAATCCCAGACTTCATCTCTTCCCACTAGGTCTCCTCCTCCTGCTCCTCACCAGCCTTCTCGTCAACCTTCCTAGCCAGCCCGTCCTGATGCTGCCGAGTTGAAAAGGCGTAGGGAGCAGAAGGGCAAGGAGGTGGTAGACGTTGGCAAGTCTCGTTCTACTCGCGAAGAGGATGCCCAACGAGCTGCGAAGCAGCAAAAAACCAGGCACCAAGCTCCGCGAGGCCAGGAGAGGTCTGATTCCCAACTTTCTGAGCCACAAGCATGGTTGCCAGCACCTATGCAAGGCAGGGAGCCTCTGCGAGATGATGCATCTATAAGGGACTTCAACGGCGGCATAGGGTGTCACATAGCCTCGGCCATAAAGGAGGCCTTATTGCTTCCAAAAGATATGGCCGAAATAAAGAATGTGAGGAAGAATGAACTCGTCCTCGACAATAAGAGATACTTAGGCATGGTAAGAAGCTGACTCTTTTCTTCTTTCTTTTTACGATCATTACTCACCAATATGTACTTTTTACTGACTATAGTGTTAACCTCTTTCCTACAGATTATCCAAAATACTTTCAAGCTAGATGAGATGTTCAATATCTGCTCCACTCAGAAAGACGATGAAAGGAAGAAATGAGCAACGGCTGCACAGACCTTGTCCAAATCTGAACAGGACTTGGCCGATGTGAAGAAAAAGTTACTTGTTGAGGAGCAAGCTCGCAAGAGCGCCGAGTCGGCCCTTTAAGGCTATCAAAAGCAGGCCGAGGACCAGGGGAACTGCTTGCGTGAGGTGAATGCCGAACTGAAGAAGGCTCGGGAACAAGTCCTAGCTCTTAGGAAGCACTCGAAGGAAACCCAGAAGCTGAGGGAGTAAGCTGAAAAGTCCAGGGAGGAAGCCGAGAAAGCAAAGACCGAGGCCGAACGTACAATGAATGAAGTTGAGCAAAGAGGCTATGAGGTCGGTATAGCTGAGACTGAGGAGGCTTTGAGAGCCGAGGTTCTAGTGGTGTGCCGTATCTACTGTGAAAAAACTTGGGATGAGGCCCTTAACCGAGCTGGAATTGAGGTTTCATCTGAGTTATGGAAGCCAGAGAATGTATTCTATCCTGAGGCGATCCGTCCCTCAGCTCCTCCACCCCATCAAGCTGAAGCCCCTCCTTCAATCGTTAATCTCATTGAGGAGGTTTTGCCTCAAAGTCTTCCTCCTCTTGGCCAGCCAGAACCAGCTAAAGGGGGTATTGCCCTTCCAAAAGCTTCCTCGGACAAGACTGCAACTGCTTCTGAGGCAGAGACGGCCTCCCAAAGTTTTCAACAGGATTTGGCTTCCACGGTCTTGCCAACTGGGGGAGCTACTAAGGATAAAGAGGAAGTCACTACCTTGGAGGCGGACAAATCAGCCAGCTAGGCCCCAAAGATCCAATTTAAATTGAAAAAGTAGGATTTGTTTTGTAATCTGATTAGAAATTTTGTAAGGACTCTTACGTTTATTTTCTTACCGCTATTGCTGCTTTATATTATTTTTGTACTTGTTCACTATGTTACTGTAATTTGGATGGGTTTATTTTGGCTATCCTTTGTTTGCATGGGGAAGTTTTACTTATAAACATCACCAATTTGCAATTAAAAATGGATGATAAGCATTAATACTGCGGGGTCTTAGGGAGACATTTTAGATACGCACATATTCTTTCCAATCAATTGAAGCTTTATAAAAAGTTCAAAAACTAAATAAAATTGGGTCTTTAGTACTTCGATTGTACATTAAATGACGTTCATAGATTCCTTTTTAATACTTCAGTAGATGTTATAGGGCATTAATTTCCACTAAGTTTGTGATCCGAGGACCTGACATAACTTAGTTTCTGTTTAACACTTCAATGTGTCATAGGGTGTTAATTTCCACTAAGTTTGTGATCCGAGGACCTGACATAACTTAGTTTCTGTTTAACACTTCAGTACACATCATAGGGTATTAATTTCCACTAAGTTTGTGATCCGAGGACCTGACATAACTTAGTTTCTGTTCAACACTTCAGTACACATCATAGGGTGTTAATTTCCACTAAGTTTGTGATCTGAGGACCTGACATAATTTAGTTTCTGTTCAACACTTCAGTACACATCATAGGGTGTTAATTTCCACTAAGTTTGTGATCCGAGGACTTGACATAACTTAGTTTCTGTTCAACACTTCACTATACATCATAGGGTGTTAATTTCTACTAAGTTTGTGATCCGAGGACCTGACATAACTTAGTTTCTGTTCAACACTTCAATATACATCATAGGGTGTTAATTTCCACTAAATTTGTGATCCGAGGACCTAACATAACTTAGTTTCTGTTCAACACTTCAATATACATTATAGGGTGTTAATTTTCACTAAGTTTGTGATCCGAGGACCTGACATAACTTAGGTTCTGTTCAACACTTCAATATACATCATAGGGTGTTAATTTCCACTAAGTTTGTGATCCGAGGACCTGACATAACTTAGTTTCTGTTCAACACTTCAATATACATCATAGGGTGTTAATTTCCACTAAATTTATGATCCGAGGACCTGACATAACTTAGTTTCTGTTCAACACTTCAACACATATCATAAGGTATAGGAACACAGGATGCATGGTTAACATAAACTAAAAGGAAAACTCAAATTGAACTACTTTTATTAATAATAATACCTCTTGAGATTATTTACATTCCAAGGATAAAGTACAGCTTTTTCATCCAAGTCTTCTAGATAATAGGCTCCTATTCCGGCTACTAAAGTAATCCGATAAGGCCATTCCCAATTAGGCCCCAATTTGGATTCTTGGTGGCCCTAGAACTTTCCTTAGCACTAGATCTCCTACGACTAACAGCCTCAGCTTCACATTACTATCATAGCCTTGCTTGAGTTTATGCTGCTAGTAAGCCAATTGGACCATCGCGCTCTCCCTTCGCTCTTCGATCAAGTCCAAACTTTTCTCCAACATCGCATCGTTATTGTCCGAGGAAAATGTACTGGTCCTTAACGTTGGGAATCTAGTTTCCAGGGGGATGACGGCCTCGGCTCCGTAGGTCATGGAAAAGGGAGTCTGCCCCGTTGAACGTCGGGGCATTGTTCGATATGTCCAGAGAACATGTGGCAATTTTTCTACCCATTTTCCTTTTGCATCGTCCAGCCTCTTCTTAAGCCCATTGACTATTACTTTGTTAATAGCTTCAGCTTGCCCATTCCCTTGAGGATAAGCCGGAGTAGAATATCTGTTTCTTATACCTAAGTCCGAACAGTATTGCCTAAAGGCATTGCTATCAAATTGAAGTCCATTATCCGAGACAAGAGTACGTGGAGTTCCAAATCGCGTGACAATATTCCTCCAAATAAATTTCTTAACATCTACGTCTCTGATGTTGGCCAAGGGCTCAGCTTCGACCCAACAGATACTTTTTGTTTCCTAGGGCTTTAGGAAAAGGGTCGACAATGTCCAGCCCCTATTGAGCAAAAAGCCAAGGGCTGGAAAGAGGGTTAAGAATTCCTCCTGGTTGATGGATATTTGGAGCGAATCTTTGGCACTGATCACATTTCCTAACATACTCCTGCGCTTCCTTCTGCATATTTGGCCACCAATATCCTTGTGTGATGGCTCGATGTGATAGAGACCTTCCCCCTGTATGACTTCCACAAATACCTTCATGCAACTCTTCTAGGATTGACTCTGACGTCTCAAGAGGTACATAGAGCAGGTATGGCCCAAAGAAGGACCGTTTGTATAACTTTTTGTCCTCAGATAACCAGTACCGAGGAGCTTTCCTCCGTATTTTCTCAGCTTCTACTTTCTCTTCGGGCAAGATGTCACTTTCAGGGAATTTCAATATGGGATCCATCCAGCTCGGCGCTAGACTGGTTTGATAGACTTGGCAAACATCCTTTTCTGGTGAGGTGGGGGTATGCAGGTCTTCAACGATGATCAACCGAGGAAAATTCCATACCGAGGAGGTGGCAAGGGTTGCCAAGGAGTCAGTGTGAGTATTTTCACCTCAGGGAATATGCGATAAGTCGAAAGACTCAAACTTCGTTTGCATACACCTAACTTGGCTCAAATACCCCTGCATTCTTGGATCCCGGGCCTCCAGCTCTCCTCTCACTTGGCCTGCTACCAATCTCGAGTTCGAGAATAATTCTGCTATCTTTCTGCCCATTTTCTGGACCATACTCATTCCCATCAACAAAGTTTCATATTCCGCTTCGTTGTTAGTAGCCGAGAATCCTAACCTCAAGGACTTCTCGATGATGACCTTTTCGGGGGATATCAACACTAATCCCAATCCTGCTCCCCGTTGGTTTGCTGCCTCATCCACGTACACCCTCCAAGAGGATCCGCCTTGTGTGGATATTAGGCCAACCGATTTTTCATCCACGTTGTCTTGCTTCATATTAACTTCTTTTGGGCACTCGGCAAACTCGGCCACCAGGTCGGCAAGGACTTGGCTTTCATAGAGGTGCGAGGCATGTACTTGATATCGAAGGCACCTAGAATCGTGCCCCATTTAGCAATTCTTCCGGTGTAGTCTGCACTTCTTAGAATGGACTTGAGAGGTAGCTGGGTCAAGATAACCATAGTATGGGCCTGAAAGTAATGCGAAAGTTTGCGTGTTGCATGGACCACCGCCAAGATGGCCTTTTCTAATGACAAGTATCTCACCTCGGCCTCATGAAGGGATTTTCTTACATAGTAAACTAGCCTTTGGACGCCACTGTCCTCTCGTATCAAGACGAAACTAATTGCATGAGGGGTAACCGCCAGATAAGCAAACAATACCTCATCCACCTCAGGACTAGACATGATAGGTGGCCTGGACAGGTATTCTTTCAACTATTGGAATGCCACAGCACACTCCTCGGTCCATTCAAATCCTTGCCACTTATGCAATAGACGGAAAAAGGGACGACACCTCTCGGCTGACCTGGAGATAAACCGGTTCAAAGCAGCAGTCATTCCAGTCAGTTTCTGCACTTCTTTTAGATTCCGAGGTGCTTGTAAATCGTTAATGGCCTTAATCTAATCTGGGTTCACTTCAATTCCTCTATAAGTCACCATGTACCCCAAGAACTTCCCGGAACCCACACCAAAGGAGCACTTCGAAGCATTCAAATGTAACTTATGTTTTCTCAGTATCCCAAAGATATTTATGAGATCTTCCACATGCTCGGACACCACTTTACTCTTCACAACCATGTCATCGATTTAAACTTCAATACTTCTACCAAGTTGTGGTTCAAACATTTTAGTCATCATGCGTTGGTAGGTAGATCCGGCGTTTTTCAAACCGAAGGGCATCACCTTGTAATGGTAGTTCCCAATTAGGGTGACAAAAACAGTCTTTTCCTGATCATCCGCGGCCAATGGTATTTGGTGATATCCTTCGAAGGCATCCAAGAAACTCATCCTAGGATGACCCACGGTTGCATCCACCAACTGGTCTATCTTCAGCATGGGAAATGGATCCTTGGGACAAGCCTTATTGAGGTCCGTGAAGTCCATGCATACTCACCACTTTCCTGTCTTCTTTTTTACCACCACCGTATTGGCCAACCATTGAGGATAAAAAACTTCCTTGATAGCCCCAACCTGTTTGAGCTTGGCCACCTCACTCCTAATAGCCTCGGCGTGCCCCTTCGATGGTTGCCGAGGAGGCTGTCTCTTGGGAATAACGGTGGGATTCATGTTGAGTCGATGACAAATGAAATTCGGGTCCACACCTGGGGCTTCATACGGGTTCCATGCAAACACGTCTACATTTGCTCAAAGGAATTCCAGCAACCTCTCCTTCTCTTGCAAAGGCAACTTAGCCTCAACCTAGAAGAATTTTTCCGGATCATCAGCAACAGTTACCCTCTCCAAATCTTCACACTCTATCTCATCGACTGGTACATCCAAGCGTAATGCTAGGGGCTTTAATTGCTATAATTCATTATCGGCCGTAGCCGAGGTCTCTGCCTCTGGCCGATGCTGTATAGCCGCTACTAGGCATTGCCGAGCGGCTGCCTGGCTCCCTACTATCTCCAACACTTGGCCTCCGGATGGATACTTCACTTTTTGATGCAAAGTAGACGAGACCGCTCTCAGGGTATGAAGCCAAGGTCTGCCCATAATAGCCGTGTATGGAGAGAAAACGTCTACAACAATAAAGTCCACCTCCACCACATCCATACCGGCCTGCACAGGCAGTCTGATCAATCCTTTAGGAGCGACCATCCTTCCCTCAAAACTTACTAGAGGGGAGTTGTAGGTTGTTAAATCCTCTGGCTTCAGACCTAGCCCCTTATACAAGTCTGGATACATTATATCCACAGCGCTACCTTTATCTATCATCACCCTTCTGACATCGTACCCACCAATTCTCAACGTGACCACTAGAGCATCATCATAGGGCTGTATGGTTCCAACCATGTCCTCATCCGAAAAGCCCAGAATCAGGGGGACATCCACCCTGGCTCTCTTCGATGCTTGGGAATGATCCTCGGTCGGGGGTCGGAACACTGACAGTACCCTGGAGGGGCAAGATCCAGTCCTCCCTGGGGCAGCAAAAATAACGTTGATCGTACCCAGGGGAAGTCTTAAAGAAGCGTCCCCACGCATCTCTGAGCCTGCTTGACTTGCCCTACCGCTGAAGTGATGCAAGAGTTGCTTTAATTTCCCTTCTTGGACCAACTGTTCTAAGTGGTCCCATAAATTCCTGTAATTTTTCGTCGTGTGCCCATGATCCTAATGATAGTGGCAATATAAGTTCAGGTTGCGTTTCCTAGGCTCTCCCGCCATCTTGTTCAGCCATTTGAAAAAGGGTTCATTCTTTATCTTCTCCAAAACCTGCTGCACCGGCTCTCGAAACACTGCATTAACCACCTGGGTGTCCACAGAACGCGACTGCCCGACGAAGTCCTTCCGGGGTCGGTTACTGTTATAATGATCCGACTTGAAATCCCTCCTCTCTTGAGGGATTACCTTGGCCTTTCCTTTTCCCTGAAGTTGATCCTCCTCTACTCTTCTGTACTTATCAATCCTATTCATCAACTGGTGTACACTGGTAACAGATTTACCCGTGAGGGATTTACTTAAATCGTGATCGGCTGGGAGGCCAGCTTTGAAAGTACTTATGGCCACATCATCGTTATTTCCTTCTATTTCATTAAACGTTTCCCAGTACCTATCCGAATAAGTTTTGAGAGTCTCGCCCTCTCGCATAGACATAGTCAGCAAAGATCCCAAAGGCCGAGGAACCCTGCTGCATGTGATAAAGCGAGCACCAAAAGCCCGGGTCAGCTTTTTGAAGGACTCAATAGAATTGGCCTTTAAGCCGTTGAACCATCTCATCGCCACCGGACCCAAACTTGATGGAAAAACCTTGCACATCAAAGCCTCATCCTTGGAGTAGATAGCCATTTTCTGGCTAAAATTGCTTACATGTTCTACTGGGTCCGACCGGCTATCATATAGGGAAAACGTAGGCTGATGGAATCGTCGAGGAAGAACTGCATCTTCTATATTCCTCGTGAAGGGTGATTTGGAAATTTGGCTCAATGCTTTATTCATGGCATTGTTACTCAAGCCCTTGCTAGGCGGACTTCTGTGCCTACGTCGATGGCCGTGCTCCTCTTCATAGGAGAAAGTCTCGCTAGGCGGAGTTCTTGATCTCCGCCTATAACTAGCTCCATCCAACTCCTCGGATGATGGTTCGGAGCAAGGTGGGGAGCGTTCTCGCCGGGCATGACACAACTCTCTCTTCAAATCAGTAATCTCACATTGCAGATTCCAGTCATGCTTTGCATGGGAGACGTGACTCTTCCCACGAGAGTGACTTTTAGTGGTATGAGTTATGCGTACACTCCCCTCACGGCCTTCTCTCCGTTCGGGACTCCGGTGGGGATCACCATGCTGGGAGCCCCTTGACTCTGCCTGGTACGGGTTGGCATCTTCCTGATGTGGTCCCACCGCGTAGTGATGTGGACCTGCTTCCTCCATCATAAACGTTGCACCGGAATTCTTTTAAGTTAAAACAAGCTCTCCCCACAGACGACGTCAATTGTAAGGACTCAATTTGTAACGATCCCAAACCGGTCTTGGGTTCGTACATTAAAAGGCCCAAACAATAAAATTTGTAGAGCGTGGGTGTTCAAGAACTAGATTAACTTTTTTAAAAGTAAAAAGATTCAACCTCACGTTTATAGATGGATTAGAACCGATATAACAATCTGTTTTTCCTTGAAACAAATACAGTTCTTTGGTTTTCAAGCTTTTTTCCTGAGTGTTCTTTGTGTTTTTCTCTATGTTCCGATCTCTTTCTGCATGCTTTTCTTTCATGTTATATACTGCCCTCTTCATACCATCTTCACCACGCACGTATAGGTTGGGTTCAAGGGATCTCTTTCTGTCTCATCTAACACCTTCTGGAACCTCTTACTAGCAGCTGTAAGGCTGCTTCATCACTGTTCAAGCATCACTTCCACATTAATGCGACCAGAGAGTTGGTTGAGAGGCAATTAATGCGGAGGCAGCTGTTGCCATAGATATTTGTTTGCCTTTTCTCTCTTACCCTCGGTCCCTTATCCCACCTTTAGTGGTGACATAGCTCCGAAGTACATTTGTAACAAGATGGCGTTCTGATCGTCCTCGGACTCATATTGCCGAGAAGGATTTTTTCCTCGGATGAATACTAAACTCACCTTTCGTGATATTTCCTCTTCCTTTCGTTTGGTTACCCCTTCAATCTGATATGGGCCTCCTCGGACAAGTTTGCATCCTCGGATGGGCCACAGGCCCAATTAACTTGACTTTAATAATTTTAGTGACTGACCGGCCCCCACATATTCCAAATCATATTACAAGAAAATAATTAAATACAAATGGTTTAACAAAGGGGTGTGTGATTCATAACTTCATAATATTGAAAACCATTTATTGATTCCAAATAAGCGAGCAGTCTTGACAAGTCTTTTTTTTTTTTTTTTTTTTTTTTTTTTTTTTTTTTTTTTTTGAGAATAGTCTTCACAAGTCTTGATTAGGAAAAAAAAAAAGCCATGGGGAATGAAGCATTGATATAAGTTAAATAACTAGTAACTGATTCAAGGAATGTTTGCAAGAATTAAATTGTTTGTGAATTATGAGATTGAGATGGACCAAAAGAATTAAGTGAAATTGTCTTCTTCATATTACACATTAAATATGACATCCGAAAATGACTACTACCCAATAGGCCAATGCAACACTACACATCATCTTTAATAGAATAGTAAAGTTTTGATTTTGATTGATAAAAGGTTTGACTTGTGATGTGAATAGCTTTATAACAAAACAAAACAAAAATCAAAGAGATTGGAGATTATCATGTGGTTTCCTATGTACTTTTTCATTCACACAATACAGAATACTATGCAATACTATTATAAAAGTATTATTTAGCCAATAACATACAGTTGTGAGAGTCAAGAGTCAAGCCCATACATATACCTAACACTAGCAAAATGGATGACTCAAGATTGTCCAAAAATAGTACACAACGCATCAAGTTAATTACATCAGTAGTACATAATAAGATAATATGGTTACAGGATATCATCATAACAGTTTGGTTTAGACCATTGTAATAGTTAGCAGTAGGATAAGTGCGGTGCATAACAAACACCATCCAATGAACATTATCTTGACCAATTTTTTTGTCTGATCTAAGGGGTGGACCTTGTCATGCATGACCCTCAATTCCTCTCGTAATACACACAACTCTTCTTGTAGTAGCTGCAAATCCTCCGCATATGACAATGGCGTCTTCAAGGGAATACACCATTGAAAAAACCGACATGCATCCTTTGCGCAACATTGATATAGCCTGAACCAGTTCTCATTTCGTTTATCCGAAATCCTCACACTTGCTTTCACGCCACAGAAACAGTTGGAACTTCGGAACCGAAGGCCATCGTCAATATCCTTATGCATTTCGTCCGACATCTGCGAGAAGAAGCCACAAACCTACTCACTTACGCATTACAGATCGTAATCAACAGTATTAAACAACCATTTCAACATGCTATCAATTCATGCAACAAAAAATATAGCAACATATCCAAGCAGACCCTAAAGTGCAAAACCCAAGTTTTACTGTTTTACTCCAGTGGAAATTGGAAGAGTAGTGCAGCAAACCCCTACTAAATTGTTGTAAGTCCCTACTAATTTGTTGTAAATTCAAAACACACATGATTGTATTCCTATACAACAAATGGGCAAAAAAAGAAAAATTCCCTACTGCCAAAAAGAAAAGAAAGTTTTGAGGAGCAGAATTTTCTGTGCAAACTGGGATTCAACTTGGAGTTTCAATAATGTGGGAAAAACCCTTCCTCCTCCTTTCTTTTCTAGCAACATAACAGTGAACTAGGAATCAGAGATGAATAATTATGATTCTATAACATTCAAACTAAGAAAAACCATCTTATGATACGGCTCGGTAACACACTCAGATGGTCAGCTCCTCAAAGCTCAAATTTACCACCAAACCTCCTTCACAAAACTCATTGAAACACAAAACAAAATCCAAACTTTTTCAAACCCAAACTAAAAAGCTAACTATTAATACAGTAAACCCACAAAACAAAACAAAGTTTCACACACACAAACAAAACCCACAACTCAACAACAATTCACATAAACAACACAAACCGAAACTTCAGAACCAAATTTTAAAAAGAAAAAAGAGCACAAAAACATTAAACTAAACCCAATCGACTAAAACTAACAGTAAAATGAAACTAATCAGCTTTCTTGGCAACCAAACAGAGTGATAAGAGAAATGAAAAATTGAATGGGTTGTAAATCAAACATTGTTTCAACAGATAAAGATTTAGAGAATGTACCTAAAAGATTTCGGAATGTAGGCCGTGTATGTTTCGATTGTAAATCAAATATTGTTGCAACAGCAAACAAAGAACAGAAAAATTGGGAAATCTGTGTGAGTGATTCAGAACGGTTCGGTCTTTAGGTAAAAACCCATTGACAAACAAGGTGAAAGTCAGATTCAAACCTGGATCAAAATACGGGTCGACGACTCGACGGTGACAAAAGCTCGATTACTTGCTGGGTCTTGGAGTGCTGACAGTGGAGATGAGCTCCGACGAACGTAAAGCCTAGCCGTGGATCTTCTTTGGCGTCGATGGAGATGAGGACTACAGCGTGGGTTTGGTTTTTTGGTTTTCTGCTCTGAGGGAAGACTGAAGAGAAAGGGATAAAGAAGGAAGAGAAGGGATTAAAAAATTGTTATTTAATACGTGGTCAGCTTTTTTTATCATTAAAAACACACATACCAAACACATATTTTAAATTTTTTGAATACTAAAAATTGTTGTTTAAACCATGATACCAAACACATTTTTTTGTTTTATTCACACTAAAAACACGTTGTTCAACAACACTTTTTAAACCACAGTTTTCACATCTTTTTAAACAACAATTTTTGAAAACTATGACCAAACGGGCCCTCAAACTCCCTCATTCTCTCATTTTCTCTCCAAACTCTCTTCATCTCCTCCAATGGCACCCAAGGCCAAGAAGACCTCCTACATCCTTTCCTCTGATGCATTCCACCTCACCCGCTAGAGCGGGGCAACGAGGTTAATGGGGCCTCCACCGTTGACATGTTGGCCAGAGAATCACATTCCCATGGTTGAATTTGTAATTTTTCAATTTTTTTTTTCATTTTCAAGTTTCTCTTTGATCTTTCATTTTAATGTGCTTTTGGCCATGTAAATGCTTCGGTTTTGCTATGGGATGCGTTTAGATGAAAACCTGACACCTTAGGAGGGGTAGGAACATGTTTAGGATTGATTTTGGATGATGTATGCTTGAAAATGTCGAAAAATTTCTTTTGTCTGTGCTTTTACGTGCGTGGGCTCGAGCCTGTGTACGTAGCTTGGATTCATGCGTGCATAGATCTGTTCTTGCATTTGCAGTCTGTTCTTAAGGCTTTGTGTACGTGGGAATGGGCCTGCGTACACGAGGTTTTGTCTGCATACGTAGGCTTTGACCCGTGTATGTGGGGCACTTGGCAGAAGCCCTACTCTACTCATTTTCACTCATTTTTCAACCGTTTCACTTCCATATGCAATCCTAACACATTTTTTGTCATTTTTGCACCTGAATATCACTGTATCCTTCTTCTTTTTTATCTTCATTCTTGCATCAAAAACACCATTTTTCATCAATTCTACTTGAATCAAGAATCTAATGTCATCCTCTTCTTCTTCTTCTTCTTCTTTTTTTTTTTTTTTTTTTTGGCAGTCATCATCCCCTTTTGCTGGTAGGGGAAGCTCGAATAAGGTGGTAGAATGGTACTACCTTCTCATCCTTGAAACTAGGGCCTACATCTGGGAAGCAGTCTTCGAGCCTATCATCGGTCTTTTTCCAGAGAGGTCCGCAAGTGCTACCTTGGTGTAGTGACTCATTGACAGATGGTGGGATACTACCCACACCTTTCATATTGCTAAGCGGGAGATAACGATGACTCCCTATGACTTCTACCACATGACCGGCCTTAGCTTCGAAGGGGCCATCATTAACTTGGACGATGTGTCAAGCATCTAGCTAGGTCTCAACATGTTGGTGAGGAATTACTCCATTGAGACCATCCGCTACTTTGACTTGGTGTTGGATTACATGCTTTTCCCTCAAAGGACTATGGAAGAGCGTGTCCGTATGGCTAGGGCTTTCCTTCTTCACTTGTTGGGGGCTTACCTCTTTGCCGATGGTGGGCAAACGGTGTCTTTGAGGTGGTTGACTCTCTTTCAGGACTTTGGAGAGGCACAGAGGGCCAACTGGGAGCAAGCATGTCTTGCCTATCTTTACTCCACCTTCGACACTCTCAGCCGGGGCACCTTGCGGTAGCTTATGGGGCCTTGGAAGCTCCTTGAGGTTAGTTCTCTTCCTATTCCTTGCATTTTCCTTTGTAATTTGTAGTCTTGCAAATTGTATCATCTTGCAAACTGTACCATTTTGTATTTAACCTGTGGCTTGTGCTTCTTTTGCAGTGGTAGGTTGTTAGGTATGGCTTCATAACTCCGGGCACCGATCTAATTCTGAGGGAGTTCCCTTGAGTGAGGGCCCACCTTACTGGGTTGACTTCGGATGAGGTAAGTTTGTTCATACTTCTTCATGCATTTCCCTTAGGATGCTTTTCTTCTAACCTTGTATCATTATAGGTTAACTAGACTTCATGGGTTGGTTAGCCCATTCCTGATTCTCGAGACTTAGAGCCTGCCACTCTCATTGCTTCGGAGATTATCTATCCCTTTAAAGGAGGGGGCTTAAGCGCATTATACCTGGTGAAGAGGGTGTATGCCAGTTGGTGGGCAAGGATGACCCATAGATTCCAATGGACCTTCCTGAGTTCATGCTTGCCCCACACTCCATGACCAATGCTAAGTACGACTCATGGGGGAGCGGTGTTCCCAATGCCGGGCAACTTCTTGAGGGGTTGGACTATGAGGAGTTCAACATCACCCATCTTATGCCTTCCCTTACTACTCAGGTATATGTTCAATCTCTTCTTCTTTTCTTCTTTACCTTGTTTATTGTGACTTTTAATGGTGGAAATCTATAACAGGAGGAGCCTGCTACCAGTGAGCTCATTGACCCTCCACATCTCCCTTGGACGGTCTATGCTTATGGCCCTAATGGCTTTGCTCGGGAGCATGCCGTGTCCCGTAATCCTAATGTCATAGGTTATCATTTTCCTACTAACAACTAGGCAGTGAGTTCTTCATTCCCTTTGTTCTTTCTCTTTTTTTCCATTTCTCTCTTTCTGGTTCGGTCACTAACCCTTCTCTCGTTGAATTGCAGATCACTATCCAAGAGCACGAGGAGTTGGTATGGCTAGTTGGGAATCTCAAGCTATAGGTGCCCAACTATTTAAGGAACTTGTACGGTCTTGGAAAGGCAGCCTATCCGGGTAGTGGTGGAGATGATGATGATGATGGAGGTGATGAGGAGGATTCGGAGGCGACTCCTAACTATCAGTCAAGGAAGAGACAACACCTTTGATTATCTGTAGTCAAGACATATAGGCATACAACACACAGCTTTCTTTTTTGCTTTTATTTTATTTTATTTTTTGTTATTTCCCTTTAGCAAACATTTGGATTTAGTTTGAGACAAAGGATTGTACTTAAGAACATCTTTTTACACTTATGCCTTTAATTGGGACTGGCACTTAATTTACAAGATATATGACTAATTGTATGTTTCTATAGAACTTTGCTTCTTAGATGCTTGAAATCTTGTGCTTGGAATATGTCTTGGATGATCCCTTAGGTCATAGGAACCCTAGGAATGCTTTGAAGTAAAAATTATGCTCAAAACAGGGGAGAATGAGTTTTTGCCAAGTGCCATGCATACATGAGGATGGGCCTGCATACGTAGCTTTGACTTTGCGTACGCAGGGTTGACCTTGCATATGTGGGCCGCAAATCAAAGGAAACCTTAATCGCCTTACTTAAGTATAAAAGCAGCTATTTAAGTCTCAAAACCCTCACCAACGTATTTTCAACCTAGGAAGCCCCTTTTTTAAGGTCCCCTAATGGCAGAAAGCTCTCCACTTGATGTCTCGGCTTGGATTAGGAGGCTTGGTCCCGATTTCAAGGATTCCATTGCCCCCTATGGTTTTTCTTGTGTCTTTCCATACCATTAGGGTGGATGAGCCTCTTCTTCGTGCTGCTGCCAATTATTGGGTTCCTTCTCGACATGTGTCAACACACCTCCTCAAGACTTTTATAAATAAAGGCCCTCCTTAGTCTTATGGAACAAATTCAAGCACATTCATAAGTCTCGAAACTCTAATAAAATCAAGCTCTAAAACCTCCCAAGAACTTCAACCTTCGAATACGAAGAACGTTCGAAACAAAATCATTCAAGTCATCCTTCTAGAAGTTCACTGGTATCAAGCTCAAAAGACTTCATAAACACTAAGAGACTACAAATTAGTAAAGCTCTATGAACCCAAGCCTCTAAAGCCCCAAAAAACTTCCACTACAAATATTCAAAGACATAGAACATTTGAAGAACATTCATCCAAATCATTCTTCCAAGTCTCAAAGTTCTCCTGGAATCAAGCTTTCAAAGCCTCTAGAAACTTCAAAGACTTTGATCTTTTGAAACTTCATCGGATTTAAGCTCTAAAGTTTTGAAGAACTTTCACCACAAATTTTTGAAGATCAATAACATTCGAAGAACACAAAGAACCTAAAGAACAAAAAATCTCTAACAAGCACACAACTAAAGATTCATCGCAACTTCATTCCAAACACCTTTCAATCCACTTTCCAATGCAAGTGGAGGACAAATTGTGTTCAAGTCAAGATTACATCAACACAATACTTAAATTGAAGGCTTTTCCAAAGAGATTGAATCAGAAGGTTATTCTATCGTATTAGACTCTTAATATAAATAATTATACTACAAATTTGTCAATACAAAAATACATTTGTGAAACTATTTTGATTGTTTAATTTCTAAACGTGAGATTTTGTGTTTCCAATGCTACCAACTTCTCCTAGGCTATGGAATCTTTTTTCCTACTCTTGAAGGCAATTTTGGCCCCTTAGATAAACATTGTTTATCTGTAGGGCTTGTAGGTTTATTTGTTGGGTCTAGGGAAACACTTTCTTCTTTTTTTCATGGACGATTTAACAAGAGATTAGGGCCGCTTGCCTCTTTCAAATCAAGAGGGTAGTGGTTTTTGTCTTCGCAAGGATTTGGGTTCGGATGAGTTCATTCTTGCTGCTAAATTCTTCACTAAGTGAATCTTGAATACTGAGGCAATTGCTAGGACTCTCAAACAATTGTGGGGTTCTAGGAATGGCTTCAAGATTAATGATTTAGTTAATCATATAGTCCTTTTTATGTTTGATAACAAACTCGAAACTGATCAGGTTTTATCGAGTGAATCTTGGAGTTTTGATAAACACCCAATGCATGGTTGTCAAAATCGCGATCTGGATCGTAAAATCACATGATTTTACGATCTCACCTTACCAAAAAGTTTAAAATCGTAGCGAGATCGCAAAAATTGTAGAATCGTATGTAGGATCGCATAGGATCGTAGGATCGTATGGGATCCTACCGATCCTACCATTTGGCTTGATTTTTTTTTTTTTTTAAAGTGGGATTCATTTGGGTAAGATAATCCACCTAAACCCACAAGCCCAACGGGTTATCAGAAGCCCAATAATGAATTGAAGTCCCAAATTTACCCCTATGTCAACATAAAATCTCAAAAAAACTTATAGTACTTAAGTTTAACGTTTTCAAAAACAAAACCTAAAATATTTAGATGATGAAATGGGATATGACAATGACAGTGATTAGATTAAAAGAATCTTAGGATGAGAATTCTCTTTTGGATTTCATATTTGTAATTAGCTAATTTACTTTAGATTGAGAATCCTCTTTTGGATTACATATTGTAAATTTGTAGTTAGCTAGTTTTTATATGCTAACTAGCCTAACTTATTTTGGATTTGAAACTTAGAATGTGGAAAACATTTTCCATATGTGTAGATAAAATTTTGGTACTTAGTTGCTAATTAAACATGTATTGAACTTTTTCGATACATTATGTCAAAAGTTAAATATATTTTATTTCGTTAGAATGACATAAGAACGATGTAATGCGTGCAAATTACATTTTATGATGCAATTTTTTTTTTTAATGGATGGATTCATATTTTAAGTGATTATATAACATACAAAGCTACTATCAATAGGTTTTTTGCTTAAAATCTGAAAATAAGTAGGATCTTACGATTCACGATCCGATCCTACGATCTACGATCCTACCTACCTCCCACGATCTTACGTAGGATCCCGATTTTGACAACTTTGGCCCAATGGTTATTCAAAGCTATGATAAGGATATGAATATTTGGGTTTCGGGACTTACTGGGGTGCGGTGAGCACTTCCTTCTCTGCTGAGATTGTGCATTCTGCTGATGCATACTTGTTTGCTGGCCCAATCTTTAACGACTACAGTTCTGTTGGGTATTCCCTTCTCCTTGTTGAGGAGAAGGTAGTCATTGTGCATCCTGATCGTATGATAGTCGCTAATGGTCCTAACAAAGGACTTCTTCAGGCACTTGCAAAGAGGCTTGACCGCAACACAACTGCATTCAAAAACAACAGCCGCATCCACATTCCTGATGGACTTCCCCTAAAAACCAGGCTAAGCAACCATTGAGGGTCAATGTTCGCTTTCAGCATATACAGAATATGCTCTCAAGTGACACTGCTGTGATTGTTTAAACAAGAGACTCCTGGTTTAATCGCCAGAAACTCAAATTACCGGAAAGATGTGGGTAAGCAACAAAGTCAAACTCTAGCATAGTATATTATATTTGTATTAGTTAAATTATAGCTACACGATCAGAAGATGAAATAAATGTAGGTGTTGCAGGTATGAATTCCAGATGCAGTATGGCTCAATCGGTTGGTCAGTTGGTGCAACCATCAGGACCAAATAAGTGCGTCATTGCTTGCATTGGCGATGGGAGTTTCCAGGTTAGCATGGTTCCAATATGCTTCTTAAGTAGGAATATAAAAAGGACAAGCAATGTTACCTATCTATTATTTTACCGAATTTTAAAAAATTATATTTTAGAAAAATAGGCCAATGTACTGGGAAATTCATATGCTTAATAAATTATCTACTAATGTTGTTAACTGGTGGTTCCAAAGCCAATATGTTTTGGCCGATAGATGACAGCGCAAGATGTCTAAACAATGTTACAATGTGGGCAAAAGAGCATCATCTTCCTAATAAACAATGGTGGATACACCATGGAAGTTAAAAAACCATGATGGGCCATACAATGTGATCAAAAACTGGAACTACACTAGGACTGGGTTGGTGGATGCACTCCACAATGGTCAAGGAAAGTGCTGGACAACAAAGTTCAGCATGTGTTTTAAATAATGCTCACAAGTTTGGCTTAGTTAATGTTTGAATGGTCACATGGGAAGTCATCTGACATTGAGTCGTTGTGAAGAGGAGCTTATTGAAGCAATTGAAACAGCTAATGGGGAGAAGAAGGAGCTAATGGGGAGAAGAAGGACTGCCTCTGCTTCATAGAAGTGATTGTTCATACCAGTAAAGAGTTGCTTGAATGGGGTCCAGGGTCTCTGCAGCCAATAGCCGCCCACCAATTCCTCAGTGAGAGAACTATGTTTCAGCTGATTTAAGTTCTTTTTTTTTTTTTTTTTTTTTTTTTTTTTTTTTTCTTTTTTTTTGAGAAACTGCTGATTTAAGTCTTGAAGTTAGAATAAGAGCATATTAGGTATTTTAACATTTTGTCACAAACAAGTCTTTTAGGCTCTAGTACAAGTTTTCATTTTACGGTTAGTTGAGGATAGATAATATATGCTGAAATGTTATTGAATGAATGAGATAGTGTATGGTTATTTCTCTATTTTAAGCATATTCAATGTGAGAACCGTTTGCATAATTTGTGTGGCTTTTTTTAATTGGAATTGAGAACACCTCTTTTTTTTCTTTTTTCTTTTTTGAGAATCTAATCAGAATTGAGAACCTAATTACAATAAAGTCTTACATTAGAGACTGTCCTGAGATTTTACCAAGGCATACTGTTTGATGTATATTCTGCGTTCTTGCCTCAAGTTCTGTTATCTTGCTGAGGGCCAAGTAGTTTCGGGCCCGTACTCCTTAGTTAGCCCAGTTTCTTACACTTTTTAATGAATCCAAGCTTTGCACTAAGCCCTGTTGTATCAGGTCCATGACTTTAGACAGGTTTTGTAAAAACTTCTGTGATTTTTAACTTCCCAGAGTTACGAGACTGAACCAAAAGAAATATTTCCTTAGCTGCAAGCAAGGAGGCTTTTGTGATGGAGTTGCAGGTAAGGGGTGGTGGAATCCTAAAATAGATGCTGTGTTGGAGTCCATCTTACTTGGATTCTCCTAACACACAATTGAGCACCCAGATTTTATGGGATCCATAGGTCTCTTCCAATGGAATAGTACTTAAATAGAGATTTATATGTATGCATGATCACTATTCAAGGGATTAACATGCTTGGTTGGAGAAATGTTTCATAGGTTTCAACCTAAGGATTCAATGAAGCATGCATGCTGGATGTTTCTCACAATTGGAAGTGAGCATGTTCAAAACATCACATGATCGAGACTGGCACAGGTAGGCATGATTGTCTGTGGAAGCATTTCTTAGATTCTAACTTTTTTCAGTTTCTTAGTATTTCCAATTTTAACTCCCAGATTCTTTTTAAACTATATTGGCTTAGATGTGACTATGCCAAGGTTTGCACTTTCATGCTATGGGGCAATATGTATGCAGGTTTAGGGATAGCGGGCTTGAGATTCTGAGTATTAGACTAGTAAAAGCAGTGCAATCAATAATGAACTAGGCAAGCTTACGCTTGGGGAGTTGGAGGCAACGACCTCAATAAATATCACAGCCTTGCATTGTCGAAACTTTATTAGAAGAAGGACGACCTCATGAACAGCATTTTTCTCTGATTAAATCTTGACAGACGATTTCCCTATGTCTTGGGGCATAGATGGCACATACATGAAATTCCTACCACAAAATTTTCTCTCTATCTTGCCAAAGTAATGATGCAATATTCTGTGATATATATATATATATATATGTAAAACCCTAGGATAATCTGGTCCCAACACTGCATTTATATTTGCACCTACCATGCTTATAAGATTTTTGAGCCTTCAACAAGTTGTTAGTCGCTTAGCAAAAAACAGGTTGTTAGTCAATCACCCTACAAGGTTCCCTTACCAATAGGCAACAGGGAGGTCATATTAAGAGCTACATGACCTCTAGAGTCTAGAAAGCAAAGGCCAAATTCTAAATCTGTACCAGCTACTGCTCAATTTTTAAGGCACTTTTACTTTACATCTTTGAATATTGTCCTTTTAAGGTTCCAAAGATAGATCTAGTGCTTTTAGAGTCTAGACCCTAGTAATTGCACCTCAAATTTAGATGTTTAACTAACACGAGTTGAGGGCCATTGAGCAACCTCTCATTTTAAGTGATTTTAATCTTCTTCACTTCAATTATAGTGCTGCTGAATTATCTTTCAGATTCAACTACCTCAGAAAGCAAAATTTCGCCATCAAATTACTTTCTATTATCTTCCTTAAATAAACAGCCTCCTCATCATAATTTGTTATGTAATGCCACCAATACATTAAATTTGTAATGTATAATGTATCAGATAATAGTTATGTTTATATTTAAGGCCTTCTGACTCAATAATGATCCCTTAGTAAAAACCTCTGCACAGTTGCAAATGGGAAAAAAGGAGATTAAAAAAGAAATATGGGGTGGGGGTTGAGAAAAAATACCAAGTAAATATCAGGAGGATCTCATTCTGGTAGGCTGTACTCATCCAAGCTTTTTCTTTATAACTTTTTCACTGTCAGCACCCTTCAATATAATTCGTTTCTCACCGCCCTTTTCTTTTCTTTTCTTTTTTTCCCATTGCTTCACTTCACAAGCAAAGAATAGCAAATGCCACTTAAGTCCATAGAGAACACTGTGCATCAGTTCACATAAGATCGCCTTAAAATAAACGTCATAAATAAAACCGGGTTTGACCTAATGATTTCAACATTCCAGTCCAGGATTGACACTTGGACCATGAGGATTTGAAAGTTTCATACATGGGAGGTTGGAATTTTGCAATCAGTCATATTTCATTTGTTATTCGGGCCATGTTTCAAAGACTACGTGTAAAATATTAAAAAGAAAGGGTCTATGATCCGGTCAAACATAAACCATAGTAGGCTTATGGTTTTGTACTTTATGACATGATTTTAATAGCTAACAAAACCCGTATTAATGAAAAATAGAGCCAAGCAAAAGGAGTATTATGGTAAATTCCACTTAAGAAAATTAATGTTGTACCTAACTTGATTTCCTCAAGAATTAATCACATGCAAGCCACCCAAAGTAATATTTTCACCTAAACTGCAAATTGAAAGAAGTGCAACTGTGCAAGAAAAAAAAAAAATTTCCCCATTTAACACCAAAAATTGCAAATGTCCAAAGCATCCTTGTGTGTGTAGACTAATGTACATCACTATATTGTTTAGTGTTTACCGCCCAAAGCCAAAACGCCATTTCTAGAATATCTAGGGGCATTTTCTTTAATATCACTCCTGAGTCCTGAGGCTTAGGTAAACATGACAACCTTGCTTAAAAAGCAAGATCATAAATAAAAGAGGAAAGAAGCAACAATTGGGTGTGACTCCTAGTCCTATGTCTGTGTCATCCTTCCAGTGAAAGACTAGCAGAGACAGAATGCCACAAGAGGACGATGAATCAGAGATCAAGCTTCTCAAGAAAGAACTTGAAGTGTCTCGGGCCAGGATTGAACCATTGGAGAAAGAGAAACAGGAGTTAAAACAGGAAGTAAGCCGTCTAAAAGCACAAATAAGTTCCCTTAGAGCACACAATAATGAGAGGAAGACCATGCTATGGAAGAAGTTACAGAATTCCTTGGACAGCAACTATACAGATGCATCTCAACACAAACCATCAATTTTCATGAGTGTATCAGAACAACGTCCAGGAGTACCAGAAAAGACGAGTGCCGGAACAGATATCCCAGAAGCAATAGCAGAGAAGAAAACAATAAAGGTACCAAACCCACCACCAAGGCCTCATTCAGTCACTCCTTCCTTGCCTAAGGAAGTAGTGAAAGGAAACACAGCACCACCAACACCGCCACCACCGCCACTGCCATCAAAATTGCTAGCTGGGTCAAGAGCAGTGCGGCGAGTGCCAGAGGTTATGGAGTTATACCGTTCACTAACTAGGAGAGATGCCAACAAGGACAACAGAACCAATCCTGCAGGAACTCCAGTAGTTGCGTTTACTAAGAACATGATTGGAGAAATAGAAAATCGCTCATCATATCTTTCAGCTGTAAGTATGGTAGCACTAGCCAGCCTATTCTTCATATTTATTAGTTTATCTGAAAACTATTCTGACACTAAATATGCAATGCAAATTCATGGACAGATAAAATCAGATGTGGAAAGTCGCGAAGAATTCATCAAGTTCTTGGTTAAAGAGGTAGAGTCTGCAGCTCATAGAGATATATCTGAGGTAGAGTCATTCGTGAAATGGCTAGATGAGGAATTATCATCACTGGTTGATGAAAGGGCAGTACTTAGGCATTTCCCACAGTGGCCAGAACGTAAAGCAGATGCACTAAGGGAGGCTGCTTTCACCTACCGAGATCTAAGGAGCCTTGAATCTGAAGTTTCACATTTTGAGGACAACCCAAAAGAGCCTTTGGCCCAGGCTCTAAGAAGAATTCAAGCATTGCAAGACAGGCGAGCATGTATAAACTATTATATATACCAACTTAGTAGTTTCATTCCACACATAGATTAATTACATGATCATATTTCAAACTACAGGTTGGAACAAAGCATCGACAATATAGAAAGGATGAGGGAAAGCACAAGCAAGAGGTACAGGGATCTCCTAATCCCTTGGGAATGGATGCTGGACACAGGCCTAATTGGTCAGGTAGGCAGCACATAGCTGATCTTTTTTTACCCCAAACCTTTTGAGGTTCAATTGATAAGAATGCCTTACCAGTAAGAAAATGATTGATAATAACTGGTATTGCAAATTAAACTAGTAGATATTTATCAATCAGGGTTTCTTTTCTTTTCTTTTCTTCTTCTTCTTCTTCTTCATCCTTTTTTTTTTGGTTCTTGTAATTTTTAAGGTACAAACCAAATTGTCCTTCCATTTGATAAATAGGAAAGTGCAGTAGTCCCTGCCAACATTTATCAGTCAATAAACCTCATAAAAAATAACCTCGACAATAGAAAATGAGGACAATCGAAATTGTCTAATCTATTGCAGTAATTAGCGGTCAAGCACATGACTAATAATCGGAAAAAATTCCCCTGGACAAATGATTAGTGTCAAAGGATGCTGGGACTTCATAGCTAGCTGACAAAGCTAGAATGACTTGATGGCCAGCATCGACCCTTTGATACAAACTGATACAAGGCAGCCATGTAGACATCTATATCTTCATCCTAATAACCTACACGAAAGTTTCCAAGTCGGCCAATCATTTTATATAGGCTTTTCAATTTTTTAATGGGTGCCAATCATTTTATATAGCTTGCAATTAACAGCAGGTGTCATTAAAGAGGAATTTAACGGTGCCATTGCATTGGGAAGTAACAAAAAACTGAAGCTCACACCAATTAGGAAAAGGAATTAGAGGATGCCTACTCTTTCCTTGAGTGCATTCAACCTCGGATCCCTAGGGGTGGTGGGAGTGACACTTCTCATTGGTGTCTCAAAGGGAATGGCAAGTTATAATACCATTAGGGGTGCAGCTGTATCCATTTTTCCGTGGAAGGGTGTTTGGAAAGCTAAAATCCCTAAGAGGGTGACTTTTTTTGTGTAGACAGCGATTCATGGACAGATCCATACATTAGATAATCTTATGCTTAGAGGTCACATTTTGGTGAATTGGTGTTGTATGTGTCGTCGAAATGAGGAAACTGTGGATCATCTTCTCCTCCACTGTCCTATAGCTTACTCTTTGTGGGTTTATATGTTTCAGATCCTTGGGACTTAATGGGTCATGCCAGGCTCTGTGAAAAGCTTGGTGTATTGTTGGAGCTTTTGGCTGGGAAAATTTAATTCAGACATTTGGAATATGGTTCCTGATTGTTTGATGTGGATTGTTTGGACGGAAAGAAATCGGCGCTCTTTTTAGGATACCGAAAAATCCTTGGTTCAGTTACAAGCGCTATGCCAAAAGACTTTATTTGATTGGTCTAGGTGTTGGGGCTTCTCGGATTGTTCCACTATCTTGGAATTTATTTCATCTCTTAGTATTGCTCATTAAGTTTATTTTTTATGTTTGTTGCTTTTTGTTTGTTTGTAGCATTTCTTTGTGTTCACCATCATGAACACCTTTTACTTGCTTTCTTCTATTTTTCAGTTTGATTAATAAAATTCTTATTACTTATCAAAAAAAAAGGAAAGTTGATTATCATAAAAACACTCCCCCAAAACCAACGCACCTCAACAATAACCGAAACCTTTTATGTATTTTTGGGGAAACCAGGTCTCCAATTAAGCAAAGGCAAATAACTGTAAATCCTACTTCATTCTTAGCAGATGAAATTAAGTTCACTAAAGCTGGCCAAGGAATACATGAAAAGGATAGCTAAAGAACTGCAGTCTGATGAATGCTCAAATGATGACAATCTTATGCTTCAAGGAGTTCGATTTGCATATCGAGTACACCAGGTAAAATGGACACCTAACTTTTAATGCTAATCATTAATCTGTAGTCTTACTAAACTTCAAAACCTTCAGTTTGCAGGCGGTTTTGATGCAGAGACCATACAAGTATTTCAAAAGCTAAAGAAAGTCGGCTTGGGTAGTGACAAATGATTACACGCATAGCTAAACACCCCAGAGATATTAGAAGAATGTGGAAATTATCTAGCTGTATACTATCAATCTACCAGTGTGAGGTGAAGTGCCATACGAGTTAAATTAGCTATTCAATATTGGAAATATTTGGTATATATCAATTTAGACAAGGATAAGTTCCAATATGACGAATCTGAGTTCTAGTATTCTAAGACACGTTCAAAGTTTATTCAAAGCTGTAGCAAGGCAAACCCTTGTAAGGCTTGATGAAGCAAGTCCTTCCTAAAGTCTAATGCACATATTACAACTGCACAGACCTTACCATCCATATTAAGATGTGATCTATTAACTAATGACTCAAACAAAACAACTAAGCCATTCCTTCCTTCGCTACCAAGGAATAAACTAACTGGAAATCATTTACAAATGCACACACATATCCTAAATGATTTAGATAAAACCACCAGGCAAGCTCAATTGCATTTCATATTTTCAAATATATATCCAATCAAATTCTCTTTTGGTAACAATATATTAGAATGGAAACCATAGTACAAGAATGTTTTGTACACACAGAATCATTAGTCTTAAGGACAAATCATGAAAATTTATGCTAGCCCATGTAGCTCACTCAGCTACCAAGAATTCAAAACTGGTTACCAATTACTGAAATCTATATTTAAACTACTGTATAAATGTTTACATGGGAAGAATAAACCGAACTATCTAAAAATTCTAGAAATACATTTATGAATTGGTTCATCCGGCTCAGAAACAATTTTCAGGTTTGCCAAACAACCCTTTAGAACACCCTAAGAGCCCAGTGCAATGTGAGGTTGTTTTGTCAATTAGATTTATTATAAACACATTCAAATCCAAATCTATAAGATCAGATTCCACTACAAACATAATAGAAATGGGTTTTGCATTCTAATTCCCATTCCATCTTATTATGGCCATAGAATCAAAACCTGTTATTTGCAACAATAACACAATCGCATTCACATAAACAATACTATCAAACTCAAAAGCAAAAAAAAAAAAAAAAAATCAGTTCCATCGACATGGTAGATTCATAAAACCCATCTCATAATGCAAATATCAAAATCTTTAACAGAGTCACTAGCAAACAAAAGTTGTTAAGGTGTCCACAAAACGTTGCCAAAAGTTTCACAAATAACCCTAAAACGAAAGCTAAATTATAAAGCTTCAAAAACCAAAGGAACAGCCAGAAACGCCGATGTAAGAGGTTGATCGAGGCAGTTGCTTGTGCATAGCGATGGTGATAGTGCTACACTCTCGCTTCTACTTGGATCTCTGTCTCATCTTTCGGCGCTTCCTCTTCAACCTCCTCATACGCTTCTTCTTCCACTGTTAAACAAAGAAACAAATCAAAATGCAATTAACATTTGAATCGAGCGAAGGGAAAATGTTTCATCACAAAGCAGGAGAAGTATAACATGGCACTGATTTTTGTTTACCTTGGCTCTCATGGCTACGGAGTGAGAGAAAAACCCTAGCCTTGCTTCTTCGTTTAGCTCTGCGCAGCCGCGAAAAATGAAGGCTCTGGAACAAGCGGAATTGGGGCTTTGGGAACGGCTTTAGTGATATTTATATGCAAACCCTACTTTTATCTGGGCCGGGGTTGCTTTTGGATAGGGCCCACAGAAAAACGGGCTTTCAATTTCATGGGCTTTAGTTAAGTACAATTATACGATTTTGTCGCTTTCGATTTACCAGAAACGACAGTCGTTTCCATTTTCATTTTGTCAAGTTTATATTTTGATTTAAATTGAGGTTCGAGTCTTTTTTTTTTTTTTTTTTTCCTTTTTCTTTTTTTAATTTTGTAGGAAGACAAAAAGACTGGCCCAAGCTGAGCACACCCGAAGTTAAGGGCAGCCCAAGCCTGGTCAATTCTAATTAGGTGAATGTCGAGCTGTTATACATTAGGGGTGCAACCCCAGCAAAAATGCCTACATAAAAGTCTATTTTCACTGAGAAAGCAAAGTAGTGTCTTAGGGAAGTTTGTTAGCCGAACATAAGATTCGGCGTTAGGCACAAGTTAATCATTTTGATGGGCAGGATAGTGGGCCTCACTCTTGGTACACGATTAGACACATTGGAACAGTGACCTAGACGCAAAAAGCCACTCGGATCCTAGGAGTGGAGGGACCCACACATGTGTGGAATATTCTGTCATCATGATTGTTCCACTAAGAGGAATGTATAAAAAGTAGAAGAGGATCAAGGTAAAGGGGTTGGAACAAAAGCTAGAAGAGAGAAAATATGAGAGAAGATAAAGAAATAGCATTTGGGGAAGGTGACCAAACTTGGTCATAAAAGGGGGGTTCTTGGTGGTAAGCTATCCTCCTCAGATAGGTACGCTTGGAGCAAATGAACATTATAACACCATCATCAAACCATCAATTATAGGCCCACCTATTTCTGGGATCTCTCATTGTGAGCTATACTCAAATAATTAGTTGGGGAATCAAGCCCAACGAGCCTACAAATCACTGGGGAGGACCCCTAGAAATTTATAATTCGTTTTTTAGGGAGGGGAATTTGAACTATATACATTTTTATTAAGAAGTGACAATTGAGCAAAAAAAACTCTAGAAAGTAATGGCATCTTTTGTGATATCTCAATTATATGACTCTAACCCACCTTTTCATTCTTTACTATTTACTTATCTTCAAAAAAATAAAAATAAAAAAATAAGGATTGTGATGATACATTGTGAATAGCTTGAGAAAGAAATAAGGTCAAAATTGTATATTGCCTTAGTCCTTAGGTTCTAGTATTTGTTTCAGCTTTTTATATATAAACTTATTTCACTTATTTGTGTATAACCAAGTGCAATTAATATCCACACACACACACACATGTGTGTGTGTGTGTGTGCGAGCTTGTTTTCTTCTTCACTCCCTCTCTAGCCTTCTTTGGCCCCTGGACGAGGCCCTCAAATGATTACCTCCAGGGCTTATTGATCCCTCTACATGTGGCTCCTCCATCCTGACAACAATACACTAACTTTGGGTTTTCAGTTGAGTAAGCGATTCACACAAACAATGCTAATTGTGCGAGCTTGTTTCCCCAAGGTAACTCGTTAGCCCTAAGGATAGGCCCTCAATTTATTTATATAATGTGGGTGATGGGATTCCTACAATGGGAAGCCCCCTATGGCCAATCTAACAATCCAAATGACTGAGTTTTTGGTCTAGCTTGTATCCTCCTACCCCTTTTTGTATTCCCCCCGAGGAGTCCCCAAGTTATTGGTGAGCTTCTCATCTTTTGTTGTTCCTCCCAATTCTCTCTTGTGTATGTCTCTCACCTTCTGTCCCCCCCCCCCCCACTTTCTTTCTCACTTCTTCGGCCCTTATTTATAGACTTCCCTTAGTAGGGTAGTCATGATGGTGGGCAGGCTTTTCAGGTGGGTGAGGCCCTTCTGGAATAGATTCCTGACCAAATAGGACCCACTTTTCAAGACAAATGTGACTATTTTGAAACTTGCACCTGCTGTCGATTGGTTCTTGGCAGAAGATTTCCCCCAAGGCACTATCGTGCCGAACAGTTACATCCCCGATTTGTAGCTAGCTTTTGGACTGGTGTGGCATACAACTTGTTATTGGGCTTGGGGTTCTCTATTTACTGAAATTGATGGGTTGGGCCTCTATGTCACGCTTGTGCAATGGGCTGGGCCTAAATACCATGCCCATACAATATATATATATATATATATATATATATGAATGAGAAAGGGAAGATTTGCTATTAGTATTATACATAAAGCAAGAGTTTGAAACAAAGACTAAAATGATAAAGCAAGTAGAAGACAAATAACAAAGACTTTATTACTTGGGAAGGCATTCAAAAAACTTAAATAGAAGGTTGGACTCTATACTGAGTTTTGCCTTTCTTCTTCAACATGCAAGCCTTTTATAGGCTATAGATTTCAAATTACATTACAATCTATTTTACAAGCAATAAAATAAAATAATAAATATGTGTAAATTTTGAAATGATCAAATAACTAATCCATTAGAATAAAAACAAATACTCATGTAAGACATGGAAACAACCAATCATCTTCTCATGGGTGGGGTTCCTCCTTTTCCTAAGATGGTCCCACCCATTCCATAGGCTTCTACTAAACTTCAATATATTTTTCCTAAATTTCAAATTCTGATAGTTTTGAGCATGACTAAAATTATTTATGGTTATGTGAACAAAATCTTCCATGTTAATAACTCACAACTTGAATGCTTTTAATTAAAATTTTACAACTTGAGAGAGAGATAGATTTTAAGGAACATCAAATAGATTGAAAAATGCTCAATAATTTTCCGCAGTAATTTGATTTAAAGTTCACTAATAATATGAAATTTGTAAATAAATTTGTAACTGTAACATTTTCCCTTCTTTTAAAGGCCACAAAAATATTTATACATCTAAAATTTAGAAACAAAATATACCAGCCCAAAACAATTAGCCCAACAAAAAAAATTGCCGATAATAAAGCTAAAAAAAATTAAGCTCAGTTAACCAATTTTACTCATAAAAAACATAAGGAAAAAAATAAAATAAAATAACGACTAAGCAGTAACAGAGCCAAGAGGTCGGAACAGCCACACGCAAACAATAGCAAAAGTGCCCCTAACTCCAAATCCTGATTTCGTGCTAGGGCATTATATACAATTCTTTGTACAAAAATAGAAATGTAGCAAAAACAACACAACCATATCAAAATCAGAGCTGTGCCTAAATCTTTAACACAACTCCCACTAAGTCAAGCCAAGCTTTTTTTTTTTTTTTTTTGAGAATCAGTCCAGCCAAGCTAAAAACTAAATACATTCGTAATAGAGCATTCACAACAAAGTTCTTAAAAAATATAGCTTTTAGCAACTTAAAAACCTATTTTATCTATTTTAACAACTCATTTTACAATACACCTAACATCAAAAGTACTATTTTAACATACAACACATTAAAATAATATAAACAATACAATAAAATAATGCATTCCAATACAATATTAAATAGCCACATCCAGTTTTATTAAAAAAAAAGAAAGAAAAAAAGTCACAACTAGCCACAGTCAGCCACAGCAACCACCACCTCTACCATCATTCCATTAGCTACAACCACCACTATGGCAATCACAACCCACCACAAATAAATAAATAAAAAACAAATAAACAAAAACAAAACCGCAACCCAACCAATGCCAACAACCAGTCAACCACCATCACAATCACAAAATCCAGCACCTTCCTCTTCCACCAATATTAAAAAATTAAAAAAACCCACCACCTTCCTCTTCCACTATCATCACAAAACTCAACCACCTTGCTCTTCCACCATCGTTACAAAACCTAAACCACTGTCACAAGCACAACCACCACCATCTTCAACAACCCACGACAAACCCATTAAAATCCACAGAACCACTGCCACAACCCCAACATACTCGCAACGAAAAATGATGGTGAAGACAACCCACAACCATACAACCCAACAAAGCTAGAGATCTCACTCACACAAACCCACACCAGCAGCGATGGCAACGACAAAACCCAATCTAGCCACCACAAGTGATAGTGGCGGTGATGGAGCCATGAAGAATAGATAGCCTTGAAGCTTTAGGGGTTTGGTTTCAGATAAAGAAAAAGGCCCTGGGTGTGTGGGAGAGGGGAGATGGGAAGGGGCTAGAGGCGTTAGAAACAAAGAGGGAAATGGTACTTAAAGTGAAAAGTCAATAAAATAATATTTTTTTATATATAATTTCTAACTACAGTGAGTTGCTAACTTGTTATAGATAGTAGCTTGCTATAGCGGAAGATTTTTAGGTACTCCCAAAGTACGAAGAAATTGTGCTATCTCCTTTCACATTCATAGTAGATCACACCATGAATTTAATGAGTGGACCTCACCATGAATGTGAGAGGAGGGAGCATCATTCTCTATGCTCTGAAAGTACCTAAGAATCATTCCTATGTAGCTAGAAGTTAAAAATAAATAAGCTTAGCATCTTTGCTGTGGTATAGTTTTTAGTCTTTGAGGTGTTAAATAGCTTTTAAGCCATTTTAACACCTTTGTTGTGATTGCTCTAAAAACATTCACAATGGAAAATGTCATCCTATCTTATTTTACCATCTCAAAAAACTACTTTATTAATTATACTATACCATTTTATAACACACCAACATCCCAACTTTTATTTTCTTATACAATATATTAAAATAATATATTTACACAATAAAATATATTTATGTCTCTCTCTAATTTCTCTCTCTCTCTCTCTACCGCTTATCACCTTCATCTCCACCGTGAAGACCCGAAACCCCAACACAGTTTATCAAAAAAAAAAAGAAAACCCAACACAGAAACTCATCCCAAACCCCAAACAAACACAACAAAGAAACTTAACCAACCATTAAGAACAAAGTCACCCACCTATCCACCCAAAATTTCCAATCATCACCCACCGATCCATCATCAACAACACCATCACCATCACCCACTGATCCACCATCAACAACACAACCACCACCCACTATCAACAACACAACTAACAACCAACAACCACCACATCACAGAGCCACCACAGGAAACACCAAGCAAACCCACCTGACCCACCAAACGAACCCACCAAAGTCAGCCCCAAACCCACGGTGCCACCACAACCCACAGCCCACCCAGGGGCGGCCCAACATAATTTGGGGCCTAAGGCGAAAAATTTATACGGGGCCTTTAATATGTAAATATTAATTAAACAAAATTATTTAATACTAATTAAATTAAGGTTCATTTGATACATTAAATACATAAATAATACCAACTAGACCAATATTAATTTCATATAGAGAATTGAATATCATAGTTGAATTATAAATATTAATAAAAAGAAATAAAAATATATTGCGATTGAAAAATATACTTTATTTTGGATATAAGACTATGCATAGTTAAATAAAGTTGTAATCTAATTTTTAATTTTATATTTTGATTTTAAGAGAGAGAGAGAGATATATATATTATTTGGTGTATGATTTTGTAGGATATTAGTTTACAAAAATCAAAGTCTCAAACTATTGGGGGAGATTAATCTATAATTGATGATTTAACACATTTGCAACATCTTTTTGAAATATTTTAGGGTTTCAATTGAGTTAAGGTTGTCTCGTAATTTGAGAGTCTTAATAGAAATGAAAAAGAAAAATACACTAATTAAAAGTACTATAAAATGTTCAAAATATAATGTGATATTGTTTCTCATTGATGAACTTCATCAATTTAACTAATAAATGTTTATATCACATTTTTTTGTGATTAATAACATGACAATTTGTAAACTAATAATAAAATTTGTACATCACTAATAAAAAAAGTACAACCTTTAAAAATATATATAATTTTATAAAAATTTGGGCATTTAACTATAAAAAATGGGGCCTTTTTTCTCAAGAAAATTTTTGTTTTTTAATGGGGCCTTAGGCCTAGGCCTTAAGCCGGCCCTGAGCCCACCACACCGATCCCACCATGATCCACCACTGAAACTCAGCCCCAAACCCATGGCTAAAACCGATTAGTAAACCTATCACCACCCACAAACCAAACCCGATTTGCAAACCCACAACCACGTTGATCTTGCCACCACAACAACTACCAGTTCCTTGACCATGTTGATCTTGCCTAAAGAATCCTACAAACCGTTGCAAACCACCATATCACGCCAATCTCGCCACAAAAAATACCCAGAAAACGATGTCGAAAAAAGTAAGGGAGAGTGAGGAAGACGAGAAAAAGACGATGAGAGAGAGAGAGAGAGAGAGAGAGAGAGAGAGAGAGAGAGAGAGGAGATGAGCTCTGTTGAGCCTTGATAGAGAGAGACCCGTTGAAAGAAAAATGTAGAAAAAACAAAACTTGAAAATTAATAAAATAATAATATTTTGGTTTACAATTGTGCTAGAGCGCCATTGTAAATGTACAATGGCACTATAGCACAATGCCAAATTTTTTTACATTTTTCCATGTTTATCTTTTCGGCAGTTGTGACAAATTGGGCCTAAATACTAAATTTTGGTTACATTTGGCATATCCCTGACCCATTGTGAATACTCTAAGGGTACATTTGGTACATTGAATGTAGATTACATTAGGAATAGTAATCTTCATTATTGGGAATAAAAGACATTGTAATGGAATAACTATTACTATTCATAAATTTGGTTATTACATATGGAAAATTTGTAAAAGATGATGTATAAGGAAACTTTATATTTTTGGAAATATATTAATTTTAAAACCTATTATATATACTAAGGAATATCTATTACATCCATTTTAAAGAGGAATAACTATTCTTCAATTTAAAGAATAATCATTCCAATGTAATAATCATTCCAATGTAATAAATATGCAACCAAATGACCGAATTGCTATTACACATGAATAACTATTCCATTACAGGACCTATTACAGCATACCAAACGTACCCTAAGTGATGTAAAATCTACTAGGGAAACGTAATAGTGCAAATATATTAATAAGTGATGGAAAATCTACAATGGAAACGTATTTATCTATACTATTATTTAAGAGGCTTCCCCTATTTGGATTTCCTAATTTTTTAGTTCAAAAATGCCCCTACATCCCTATATTTAAGTAGAGACAAAATGATTTTGGTAAAAATACAACTTTAACTTCCACTAAAAAATTGCCTAAAAAATAAGGTCACTCTCCTATTGATTTTTAAATTGATTTATCCACTTATAAATTAAATTTTCAAAATAAAAATTATATATATAAAATAAAAACACGTTTTTTTTTTTTGCTACAAAATAGGACCACTAAAAAAAAGCCTCACTTATAAATTAAAATTTCAAAATAAAAACACTTTTTTTTGGCTACAAAGAGGCTAGTGTAGATAACTAAGATATATATTAAGGAAAATGAGTATAACAAGAAATGTTAGCTTTTTTTTTTTTTTTTTTTTTTTGGGTTTTGCTAACGAGTGTCCTTAGGGCACTTATTAATAATTCACTTTAGGAAAGTTTTAATACCACTTTTATGAGAAATGAAAAAAACTGTCAAAATATTAATTACTTTTTTTTATTTTCCATAAAAACTTTCTTTATATGGATTATTAATCAGTACCCTAAAGACATTCGTTAGTATTTTTTTTATTTTTTTTTATTTTTTAATGAAATAACAGATTAACTCATGTTGACGTACCTTTTTTTTAACAAGAAATGTTAACTTCGTAGAGGACAAAAAAGATTGACGTATTTTTTTTATATGTCCTTACGTATTTTTTTTTTGTTTAATTTTTAAATAAATAAATTTTGGAGATCCGGATAAAAAGAAAAAGAAAAAAAAGAAGATAAGTGTCACATTTAAAAACACGTGGCAGAAAATACCGATAGGCAATGCAAGGTTTCGCCTAATCTGAAAAGACCGATAGGCAATGCAAGGTTTCGTCTAATCTGAGCTGTCCACGAACGAAGACGAAAACTGCCAACGTGTCAAATAAAGAAAGCGAATGCACAGTTCTCACCCACCGCAAGCGAGTAGAGAGTAAGCCCAAATAGGCGAAGAATAAAGAGTCGGAGTTCGTGGTGGCTCGTGCCGCGTGCGTGGGGTTGGCCCGCCCTACCCTACCCGACCTCCAACTCCAATCACTGAACCATCATCCTTCAGCCCCTACCGTTATCGAAACCAAAACTAAAATTGTTTCTCTCCTTTCATTTCCATCGCTCAATTTGATTCCTCTTTCTTTTTCTCTCTCTTCTCTATCCAGATTTCAAAACAAAACAAAACAAAAAGGAAAAAGCAGACCTTAGAATATGCATCGTTAATTCATGGACTAGTTTAGTCTATAGAGTCCAGTCTGATAAAATTAAAATCACCATGAGTTCGAGACGAATATCCAAAAGCAAAAGCAGGGTTTAATTTGGTTTTGGTGAATTGAGAGAGATAGAGAGAATGGGAACTGGAGCGTCGAAGAGTACGGAGGAGGGTGGGTCGCAGGGAATGGGGGAGGAGGAGGAGCGAAACCAAGCCGGGGGGCAGTTGTATGTGTCGTTGAAGATGGAGAATTACAAGCGCAAAGGAGACCTCATTCCTCATGTCTATGGCTCCGTTCCTCTCGTTGGCTCTTGGGATTCTTCTAAAGCTGTAATTCTCTCTCTCTCTCTCTCTCTCTTCTGTTCCTTGTGTTTAATACAATACAATTCAATACAATACAATACAAAGAAAGTACTACTACTTGTTTAATTGTTTTGATGATTGTTTTGGTTAGCTTTCGATGGAACGCGAATCCGCGTCATTGTGGGAATTGAGCTTTGTTGTTCCTCCTAATCACGGTAACTAACTAATGTTTTGCTTAAGCATTTTGGAATTACTACTTACTTTTATTGCTTTTTTGAATGAATAAAAAGGCGTGCATGCACAATACACCTATAATTAACTACCTCTATGTCTGTTATATGCTAATTCATTAGTACCCAATCAAGAATAGTAGTATCCTCCTCAATCCATTGGACAATACAGTTTTCAAATGGTGAAAATGAGTGAAAAGGAAATAATAGAAAGAATGAATATAGAAATATATATATTTATTTCATTATTCAAATATTATAGCAAACAATTAGGCAATATTTAATATTTATTTGAGGGGGGTTTTGGCTTGTTTATTTGCTAATTTTTTTTTTTTTTTTTGGGATGTAGAAACTTTGGACTTTAAGTTCCTTTTGAGGCCCAAGTACAGTAATGTGCCTTGTATAGTTGAGGAAGGTCCAAACCGACAACTCATTGGGGGTACCTTGCAAGGGGATGCAAGGTTGGCTCTATTTAGGCTTAATGCTGATGAAGTTCTAGAGTATCGGGTGTTAATTCAAGCCGATAGGGTTTCGCCATTTGATCTTGCGGCTAGTTGGAGGGCTTATCAGGAGAACCTTCGGCCTTCAGCTGTTCGTGGTATTCCTGATGTCAGTATTAATTCAGTGCCAGAGATGAATGCTGAGGTACAATTTTGACTTACCACTGCACTAATGCTTTGCCATTCTAATTTGTTGGAGAGGAATTCTGATGCAAAACAAATTTGAGAGTTGTATTCATGTCCAATGAGCAATGAATTCAGTTAAACTACAATCAAACAATGGAAAATGAGAACTTGTTCCTTTTACAACAGATTATTTTATGTCAGCTTATGGCTTTTATTAGAAACGTCTTATATTCTCTATTCTGTGCAGAATGGCTCTTCAGCTAGTTTGGAACTTGATCTTGAACATTATGTTGTTCCAGCTCCAACAACTTCTGCCAATTCAGGTTTTTTTTATGCAGCCAATAACACAGAGACTCCAAGGTCATTAACTCTTGCTGGGGTTTTCTCTAACATGGATGGCTCAGGGAATGTTTTACATCCCTCTAAGGATGGTAGTGTTTCTACTGATCGCCCTGCAACCATAAAGGTTTTTCTTGTTAACCTATCTTGCATATAAGTAAATTGGAATTAGTTAAGGGTTTTGAAGTATTAGTGTGCTATATTTATCAACATTTGAACTTCAGGTTTTCTTTGGTCCATAATGGAATGGAACTATCATATTTATGTTTGACAAGCTAGTTGATTCAATAGCAATATGAGGATGTTGTTTAAAGTCAGATAAGACACTTACAGTTGATATTTCTGTTTAGCTTGAAGATGTCTCCATATTTTTTTTTCTTCTGTAAAATATTTTGTTTTGGATCTAATGTTTTATCTTCATTTTTACATAGGAGATGGAGGTAATTGTCCCTGATTCATCCAGGATTTATTCAACTTCTGGGGTAGTTGAATCAAAGTCAGTTGGGACATTTTCACCTTCGCAAAAGCAAGATAGTCATAGGGGACTCCTTGTGGATAGGGGTGTTGGATCTCCAATGCTAGGTAAATCTGCTAGTGCAAGTACTTTCACTGTAGATCTCAGAATGGATACAGAAACGAAGGTTCGTAAAAAAATGTATTTAAATTTTTTTTTTTCTTTCACCTGTGAAGATTGTATAATCCAATCAATTGCTTTTTCTCCCCCCTTCCCTTTTGTTAGAATTCAATGCCAGCGGCTGCTGGAGCTGTTGCAGCTGCAGCTGTAGCTGATCAGATGCTTGGACCAAAGGAGGATAGACATTTGGCAATTGTTCTGGTATTTCCCTGCATGTGTGTTTGTTAGAACCGTTGAAAACATAAATCACTGTTCTCCCACTATCTTAGTGAGATTGAAATTCAAAGTTGACCCTTAAATAGCCTGAAAATTGGATTTTGGTGGTAATTGCCATCATCAGTTCAGACGCTTCATAAAATTATTTCAGAAGTACTACTTATTAAAAAATAAATTTAGTAGTACTGTTGAGAATGAATAATTCTAACTAGTTGCTTGTACTTTAGGTCGGTTTGCCAGCTCGAGGCAAGACATTTACTGCAGCTAAACTTACCAGATATCTCCGCTGGTTGGGTCATGATACCAAGCATTTCAATGTTGGAAAGGTCATTTAATCTTACCATGACTACTCTTTTTGTCCTTCAGACCTCAAGTTAATGGGGAAACATATAAAGACAAAAATTGTTCTAATTTGGTTTTTTTTTTTTTTTTTGGTTGCAATAGTATCGGCGGCTTAAGCATGGGGCAAATCAGGTACATTTCTGCCCTTTCTTCCACAGTGATATTTCCTTCATCAATATAAAATTTCTTTTGCCTATTCTTCTTCTAAGTTGTATAAAGTGGGATGTGGTTAATTTCAGGCTGATTTTCTGGCAATGGAAGTGATTATTATCTGTTTTGTGGCTTAATTTTGGTCAGATGAACTCATTTGACATAGTTGATCTCATAGTGTTATAAATAATAGCCTGTTCCTTCTCTTCCTGTCTACTGTATTTCTTTGTTCCTTTAAAAAAAAAAAAAGAATTTACTACGATTCTCTCTTAGACTTGTTTTGTCATACTCTACTAAGTGAATGGGGTCTGACAATATGTTAATTTCACACATTTGCACAACAGTGAGTATGTGCAAGGCATAGATGATAGTAGAAACACTACTTTCAGAATTCTTGATCAAATAGCCTATGGGGCTGTGTGGAAAATTTTCTATGTGGTATCAACAAAATTTGATTGGGTTTCTGGTCCACCTCAGAATAATCCTCTTCAAGTATATGCAGAGGAATGAGGAGGGAAAAAGGGAATTGGGTGGTGGCTTGGACCTAGGAAAACTATGGGTCTGTTTTATTGCAAGACTAGGATCTCTAAATTTAAAACAAGAGGGAGTTGGGTTGGCCTGTAATTATTATGGCCATTTAAACCAAACTGGTCCAATTTTTTTTGCAGGAAGGAATCTTATGTTCTTGGAATGTCAGAGTTTTCGTAGTTTAGGAGAGAGGGAGCCCAATTTTTCTCCAACTGCTGCATCCATCAGCAGAGGGAACCTAGGTTTTTCCGGGAGGAATTGTCCTGTATTTGAAGGGAAGAAGTTTAGTTCCAAACCGGTTTGGAGCTATCTTCTTCCAACCCATTATGTGGCCAATGAAGAGACCCTCCATGTGTAGTTTTAGTCATATGACTTTTTTAATGAGTCATGTATGTGACTTGTTTAAATAATACACATGGGTAGTCTTGTAAATTGCCATGTAGTGGGTTGGAGGAGATTCCTCTAAACTAGTTTGGAGCTAATTTTTGTCCTATTTAAAATGTCATTTTGCCATCAAGCCAATTTTTCTTCATTGAATGTGTGTTTTTTTCCTTTTTCCTTGCTTTCTAAAAGCTTGAAGAAGATTGCAATAGTTTTATGAAATTTCTTGAATTATTCTTGATGGATGACTCATTTTCTTGGTGCAGTCTGCAGATTTTTTCCGAGCAGACAATCCTGAAGGCATGGAAGCACGTAATGAGGTGAATATCCATGAGAATGATTTATTGCTTTGGGTGGATCATATGATTATCTGGCCTTTTTATTAAAAAAAAAAAAAATCTTGTGTCAGGATCATTAAAAATATGCTACCTTTTCTGTGAATGAATGAGTTATTTAGTTGGACTGAATGGTTAATTTCTAAAAGTTTCTCTGGGATTTGAGCATCTATTTTGCCACTGATATAATGGTTAGAAATTCTAAAGGTCATGAGTTATTTTCAAATCTCATGAATAAGCTACGATGGTGGGGACACCAGATTAATGCTAATTGATTCCGTTAGTCAGTTAGTGCAGATTGTGGGATTTGAATTTATTTGAATTTTATTTTGAGGGTTTTAAAGGATTTGGTTACTGTTTTTGCCATGATTATGTAATGTAATTTGGGATCCTATTTATAGGCCCCAGAGGAAACATTATGGGTATGTTGAATTTGATGAATACTTTTGAATTGAGATTTTTCTCTCTAGCTTGGTGGTGATTCCAAGCAGTCTTAGGTGGTGAATTCTAGGGTTTAGGCTAGCTCTAGGGGCCAGTTTGGACGGAGGGGGAGTAAAGGAGAAAATAGTCTAATTTCCGGTCAACTCCCCTCTATTCCCCTCCCGCCCCCTCCATCCAAACTGGCCACTAGGTGATGAAGTCTAGGGTTTGTATTGTTCTTTCTTTCTAAATCCCTTCACACATTCCTTTACAAACCTTACGTTGTATAATTTGATTGCACATATGAATGGGTGAATCCAATCGAGGAAATTTTGGCATCAGTTGCATTGGAGAGTGTCCTTTGGTTGTTTGTGGAGATCCCTTCTTACTATTTCATATTTGAAATCTGAATTTTGTAAATGGCATGGCTTGATTTGAAGTTAATTGAGTGAACAGTGGTGGAGCCAAGTTACCCCTATCCAACACCCCCCCCCCCCCCCCCAAATTTTTTTTTTTTGAATTTTTATATATATAAAATGTGTGTATATATATAATTTTTTTTCAAAGTTTTTAAAGGTTGGGCCTCCAAAAGTTTGAGGCCCCCCATCCCCAAAAATTTGAATTAACCCAATGATCAGTGGCCTCCAAAAGCAGTTTGCCTAAGTGCTAAGAAAAGAAAGTTTTTAACAAAAAAGTTCTCTTTTTGCTTAAGTGTTCACTTTGTCATAGTTGTTATTTCCATTAAGGCCACAAGGGTTATATATTATGTTTTTATTTAAAAAAAGAAAAAAAGCCAAGAGCCTTGTGGTTTAATGGTACTATTTGGTCTCCCCCATGGACAGCACCTGGGTTCGAATCTTGCTTCCCTTTTTTTGAAAATTTTTGTTTGTATTGTTTGTAGCAAAGTACACAACTTTTTAGCATACTTATTAGAGTTTAGGTAATCATATGTGTATATATATCAAAGTTGATAATCTAATATATAGTATATTTGTGAGTTATGACCTAATTTAATATTAGAAATTGTGTATTTTTTATATTGACACACACAGTATTGTCTGTAAGTTTCTTGAGTTTATCTTGAGTGGTTTATCAATACCATAATTATGCACACAACCAACACCCCCCCCCCCCCCCCCAAAAAAAAAAAAGAAGAAGAAAAGAAATCAAGATCATTGGCTTTGAACACTGCCACGGTAGTAACAAAATAATCAAGGAAGGAGGGAAAGGTGCAAATATGCTGTGAGAGGCAATGTTTACACCATTCAGCTCTTTGGCTTATGTTGTTGAGGTGGTGTTTGGATTCATCACATGAATATGGTGACGAGGGACAACATATAGTTGCTCATAATAATGTAATTAGGTGTATCATACATCAAGACTAATTTTTCATAATAATGCAATTACTAGTATTTTTTTTTATAATAAATTTTGGACAATTGGTAATGTTCACACCATATTAACCCTCTTCTTTCTACATAGTTTTAATGTATCACATGCTACTAGGTAGCAGCCTTGGCTATGGAGGACATGATATCTTGGATGCAAGAAGGTGGCCAGGTAAGTTCTGTGGTGTAGATTCTTTTGATCTTTTTGTGGCTTCTGCCTGATCCTTTTTTTTTTTTTCGACAATCCTAATTTGGTTTTAGGTAGGGATATTTGATGCCACAAACAGTAGCAGGAAACGAAGGAATATGCTGATGAAAATGGCTGAAGGAAAATGCAAGGTACCATGATCACAGCATGGAGAATTATAAAGGAATCTATGTCTGAAATGTAATATAAATAATTTGGCTTGTGATACATATTTTCATTTTGATGCAGATTATTTTTCTGGAATCACTATGTAATGATGAACGCATTATTGAAAGAAATATACGCCTTAAAATTCAACAAAGCCCTGACTATGCGGAACAGTATGATTGCTCTTAAACCAGTTGTTTCATATCTTGATTGAAAGTTATGTGCCTAATAATTTGTGTCCTCCCATAGGCCAGATTTTGAGGCTGGATTGCAGGACTTCAAAGATCGACTAGCCAATTATGAAAAAGTAACTCCCGCAAAATGAATTAATACAAATTGGAAGTAGTGAGATTTGGTTGTAAGAATGCTAACTGTCATACTAAATATACATTGTGCTCCTCTTACAAGGTTTATGAGACAGTTGAAGAAGGGTCTTACATCAAAATGATTGATATGGCCAGTGGACACGGTGGTCAAATACAAGTAAGTTTGCTGACCTTGTTAGTGACTATATCAAAATTTTTTATGCCTACTAAATGTACATTGGGCTTTTAGTTGGCACTATGTTTATCTGTTAAGAATTGCCTAAGGATAACATACAGGTGGGCCAAATCATGTTTAATTGCAATTCCTTGTTGATTATGGAGAAATTTTGGATGTACCATTAGTAGCATATTGTTTGTTTTAGTGGTAGACATAGTTGATGCGTTCACTTCCTCATCTGTAATGATAGCTGTGCATGATAACTTTTTGTCATGTATTTAATTAAATTTAAATTCAATTAAATAGTACTTTAGTACATTGCATTGGCCTCCTTGCCACGTGGCATGATTGGCATGGACCAATACTTGTCTACTAAGATGTTTGTGCTTTCTTGCAAATTGCCATTGTCATTTTTCTTGTTTTTAACTTTTTTCCTTGAAAATCCTTGGTTTAGATCTTCATCTCTTTATTCTTCCTAATGTAATTGGTGTATAGTGTGACTTATGATTTTTGATCTACTAAAGACCTTTTATCTTTGGTTCAGGTGAACAACATCAGTGGTTATCTTCCCGGGCGAATTGTATTTTTCTTGGTATGCTGTCCTGTGAAAGACATGGTCCTAGCATATTATATATCTTCTGGATAAAGGATTTGTGATCTTGAGAATCTTTTTTCATCATGTTTATTCTTAAGCATGCAATTTGGTCTACTACAGGCTAACTCTAATCTTAGTTAATATTTGTAGTACAAAATCAGATTGACCAAAAAAAAAAAAAGGTGGATATGAAACCCACAATAATAATCTTCCATGCTTTTGCTTTTGGTTGCTTTGCATGTGTAGAAGGCATCTAACACATGGCAGGGCTGATATTTGGATTGATAATGGTTGTGAAAAGAATTGTCTTATTTCAGGCTCTCAAGGAACATCTGTCTTAATGGTTAGACCATGTAAACAGTTGTATGCCTCTTGGTTGCAAGATAGCTTTAGGATGTACTGAACACCACGTCTATATGTTACCTTCCATGTATTATCTGCCACATGTGATGATCATTTGGCTGGGAGTAAGGTCATTTTTTGGATAAGTAATGTGGTTTGAATAAGATCATATGATGAGAAAAAATGTGTTAGTCACCCTCACAGATGCAAATATATGGAAATTGTATTAATAGCAGAAAATAACATTTATAAACTGTGATGATTTCTATACAATTTCTATGGAAATTGTTTTACATCTATACTTCTTCTTAAAAGCTTCCTACATATTTTCTATGGGATTTCTTTCACTTAATTTTAGATTATGAATAAGGAGCGACTAACATCACTAAAATAAGTTTTAATTGAGTTTAGGGTTCTCTTTGTTAGATGTAAGATCTTTTTTTCCTGTTACTTTCTTTGATTAAATATTTATATTTTGGAATGTGTTTTCCTTGTATCTGTTGCAGGTAAATACACATCTCACACCCCGCCCAATTTTACTTACTCGGCATGGGGAGAGTAAGGATAATGTTAGAGGCAGGATTGGGGGTGACACTGCATTGAGGTATATCTTTGTATTAGTGGTTTGATAATCTTTTTATTAGCTTTAATCTTCCCTAAAAATTTGCAAGTCCATGAGTAAATTTCCACACTTCATATTTAGAAAATGAAAGCTTTTGGAATTGTCTTCCATCTTGGACAACCTAAAATTTTTTCAGGTTTCTTTAATTTTCATCTGTTCACACTTCACACTGATGTGAAATTCTTTGTAGCTGTACTACAAATATATATATATATATATATATATATTTTTCAAAAAGTTTTCATAAATGCTAGAAAAACAGGTCAGAACTATGTGAACATGCAAGAAACCGGAGATTGATGATATTGCTATAGTGGGACCAGCAGGTTCTGCAGAAATTTTCTTCATGGGAAAATTGATTACAAGGATTAAGTTTGTTATCTTTTTTTTTTTTTTCCTTTACTTGATTGGATTTAATGCTAGCTCTCCCACTAGGAACTACTTGGACACACAAACCCATCTCATAGCAATTTTGAGATTGTACATGAATTTGCTGAAATCTATCTTTGGCTAATAAAAAGCCTTTTTTGCACAGTACAATTTCCAAAGGTCGGAAATTTAGCCTGTCTTTGATACTGAGAACTTCTCAAGAACATAAATTTGGTTAATGAATGGAGAGAGTATAAAAAGTAGAGTGAAATTCATTGGTGCAATTGATTGGTTGGGTTTGGTTTTCATGGTGATTAATATATATATATATATATATATATATTAACTGTTAGTGACAATAATGGCACCTAAGAAAAACACATCAATCCATAGTTTAAAAAAAAAAAATCAATGGGCTTGTAAAAACTGTTAATTGCATAAAATTTTATTTATCAAGAAAAAATAATGATTGTCTTAGGGTTGATTCTTATTTGGCAAATGCTACTCATAAATGCATTAAAAACTGAAGGTCATATTGGTCAGCTGCTTGCTCAGAACCCAGAAATTCGTATGACATGCTTCTTATTCAATGTTTCAGCTGAATATTGAGTATAGAATTATTACAATGGCTTGACATTGCCAATGGTTACGTTACTTGTTTTGTTTAACCCTAAATTCAATTTAAATTATATATACTTCCAATCATGTGTACCTTATCTTCTTCTGTCATATGATTAGTTATTTGGCTTTTTGCCCATCATAACTGCTACCCCCGTCCATCTAAATCTAGGTTTCATTTTATTTTATGCTGAGATGTGTTTATTTGATTTTGATCCACTCAGTTGTCTAAGTTATGTAATATAATTTTGTTGTGAACTTGGTTCTTCAAAAACAATTAGTTTTTTTTTTATCTCAAATGTGACTTACCCGTCTATACTGTAACTTCTTTGTGCAGTGATGCCGGAGAAATTTATGCAAAAAAACTTACCAACTTCATTGAAAAGCGACTCAAGTCAGAAAGGGCTGCTTCTGTAAGCTTCAACCATATGCATGATTGTAATGTTTACAAATTTTGGTTTTTACTCTGAAGCAATACTTGTATGTTGATTCTTTGTTTATAGAACCGTAGAGGATCTTACCCACTTTTCCTTCCCTTTGGTCAATAAACCTCCGAATAATCTACTTTCATCTCTAACTCCTAACAGCTGATAAATTTAGGAATGTAAGTATGATTTGGTTAACATTTTGGAATTAGTTTTCTTGCTTTAAGAAACAAATTGGTAATTACTGTTCCAAGATGTTAACCATGCAGTAATATAACTGTTGAGGCCTTGGGGAAGCTTTATTCGTACCCTTTGGGCTTCAATGTCTAAAATAGGTGACAATACCTGGACCATAGTCTTGGGCTTGAATGAGTAATGTATCAAACTATTACTTAAAAAATGAAATATGTCTATTAATTTTTGACTATTTATACTTTTAAGTGCTAATTTCTTTTTGGCTTTGTTGTGGTTTAGATTTGGACAAGCACATTGCAACGAACTATATTGACAGCTAGTCCAATTGTTGGATTCCCTAAGGTATGTCTTGATCCGTAGGAATGTCATTTAGCCTATTCAGCCTTTTAAATTATCTAATTTCAGCTGACTTTGGTGGGTGATAGATGGATCTAGAAATTATTCTACAGTTATGTTTGAGAGATTTTGTGTTTCTTTACATTTTTGGTAGATACAATGGCGTGCACTTGATGAGATAAATGCTGGAGTTTGTGATGGAATGACATATGAAGAGATAAAGAAGAACATGCCTGAGGAGTATGAGTATGTTGCAATTTTCCTCTCTCTATATTAGTAAAGATAAAAGAGTGCATACACTTTTTTAATCTCTCAAAATGAAAATTGGTCAGTAAATTTTTGCTGGTATGAGTGAGTAAACTGCATTTGCAATAAAGTGTGCCGTGGATAATTATGTCATTCTCACAATAGCAGGGCGCGTAAGAAGGACAAGCTGAGGTATCGGTACCCTCGTGGGGAGTCTTACTTGGATGTTATTCAAAGGTTTGTATTTCATAGTTCTAATGATTCATGAATTTTCTTGACTTGACTTTGAATACATGGTTTTCCAACTTGTTGAATAGTACTAAACATCCTCCACTACATTGCAGGCTAGAGCCTGTAATTATTGAGCTTGAACGACAACGGGCACCTGTTGTAGTGATATCTCACCAGGTTTATATCATTTTGAACTTGTGCTTGTACTGTTTTTTTTTTTTTTTGGTTTATGATCCTTTTAAACTTTGTTAATGCTTTATTCTTGCAGGCAGTATTGAGAGCATTATATGCTTATTTTGCTGATAGGCCTCTGAAAGAAATTCCGCACATTGAGGTAACATGGCATGTAGCATTCTTTTTACAGTTCTCTTGGCGTGTTCTATGCATATCTTGTGCATATATTTTGGGGCAAGAGGGATAAGGATGTTGGTACTTCACTATGATAGATATTTGATAAGAATATTACATCCTTATTGCAGTCATTTGTCTCAAATTTGGGTTTTAGTAAATAATTATCAAATTACTGTGTTTCTAAAACTAATCTTAAAACTTTGCGAGATTCAAAAAAGTGAGCTGAAATCAAATTTTTGAAAGTTGAAATCGTAAATTCTACTCATGCTTTCACGCTTAGATGGCAAGGGTGACCTACCATTACCAGTAAAAGGGAAGGGATGCCACCTCTGAAATAGTGAGTTGAACTCATGAAATCGTGTCTTCAACTCACAATTTCAGTTCAAACAACACCCAGTTGCCATTTTTGAAATCTCTCTCTCTCTCTCTCTCTCTCTCTCTCTCTAAACCTTCCCACCCACCACTCATTTGAACCACTTGATATCTCCTTCACTGACATTGTGACTGGTAGAGATTCTTTTCCAAAGGATGGCAGTTGTGGCAGGTACATTCACTGGTGGCGACCCTAAACCATCTGGCTCATACCTTCTTTCCTAAAAAAAAAAAAAAATCAGTTAGCAATTAGTATAAATCAAACAGCACAAACCCATTGCAACCTAGGTCCCAATAGTGGGACCAATAAAAAATAATGCTACAAAAGCATTCTTTTTTAATCTTACTAAGCATCAATAGCAAGCTTGGTCCCAAACCTGCTTCGAACACATTGAGCCACAAAGTATAGATTCAAGAGAAGAAAAGACCTGCAATCTGAAATCCAAATCTTGATTGGGAAACCTATTTTTACACTTGGGGAATCCTGAGTTTGTGAATTGATGGGGAGAGCTTTGAGGCTTTGGTATCTGCCGGAGTGAGAATGCTAGAGTAGACATTGAAGGAACTTTAGAGCATTTTTTGAGGCGCCCAAGTCTAAAAACCTGAAAGGGAGAGAATGGGAAAAAGAGATAAGTTGGAGAAAGAAGAAAAAGTTTGGTGAATTTAATTTAATTTTTTAAAATAAAAAAGTATGTTTGAGATCCCAGCCTTTTAGTTGAAATTGTTGAACTCACGATTTCAGAGGTGGTACCCCTCCCATCTCCCTCTTCGGGTCCACCCTTGCCCTTTGAGGAAGAAAGTGTGAGTTCTTAAGATTTTTTTTACAATCACATGATTTTATTTTATTTTTAATTAAAACATAACTAAAACCAAATGACTCAAACTGTCTAGTTGGTGGTAAAATCTGAGAATTGTGAACGCCAATCAGAATCTGGATTTTGATACAATGAAGAAGCTGTTCTTATAAGCTGGATTATTCTTTGTCCTTTGCTGAGTGTATATTTTGGAATTACATCCTAATTAAATAAGTATTATGGTTTTCAGGTGCCACTTCATACCATAATAGAGATTCAAATGGGAGTTACAGGCGTCCAAGAGAAACGATACAAACTCATGGATTGATTAAAATTAACAAGCACTTTTAGTTTTTGAACTTTCTAACTCAAGAAATGAGGCAAGTTTCCATTCTTTTAATTCTCATTTGTTAACAAGATGTAACATCAGCATAAATGTGATACATGCATTTATAATAATCATCAATCCTAAAATGTTTAAATTTTCATGCGCGGTCTTATTGCTGTCTAAATACTACTTGTTTTCCCACCAAGCGTTTCAATTCATATGTAAGAAAAGGAATCCTAATATGAATGAGATAAATACTTTCTGAAGAGGGTCACAGATCTGTTGCCATCCTCCTACTTTCAATGCTTTTGTTTTCTTACATATGGTGTATTCCTCTCACTCCGCAAAGTCCAAAATGCAAACGCGGTTTCTGTCTCATATGGTTTTAGTGTTTTTGCTGTAGATTGAGACATTGTGTACGTATTCTGATTTGGAGTTCAAATTTTTTTGTCCTCTCCTTCGACTTATGTTTTATTTTATTTTTGAGATTAACCATTATTGGCTAACGTATTATTTGAGGAATCTATATAGAAACCCAGTTGAGTCTGTCACAAGTCACAACTCACATGTATGGTACGTTGACACTGTATGGGTCAAGGGTTGGAGGTCACGAGCCTGTAACCTACATTAAAGTTTGATAATTTGCCTAAAACATGCATCAGAAAAAGGTAGAAGCTATTAAAAGATGTACAGTATTAGCAGCTGACTGTTTGTTGTAGGGTCAAAGGGAAGACAGTGTGTGGTCACTGGTTAGATTCACATGGGACCCCTGATACATTAGAGACACTCAACAATTTGTTAACATATGTGATTGACTTATCACTCGTGATTATGAGCGGTAGACACTATCTGTCCATATAGATCAAAGTTAACAAATTATGAAATTGGGTATTAGAATGGGTGCGTCCAAGGCCAAAATATAGTCTCCTAATACAAGTAGAATGGTCCCTCTCACCCTACCAGAACCATACAAGAAATACCAGAACCTTTTTTTTTTGGGAGAAAAAAAATACCAGAACCTAATAAAAGAATAAACAAAAATGACCATATGTTAGGCCTTGCGATCCTACAAAACCCACTAATATAAACAAATATTTTAAAACAGCGCATGAATCCAATAACCCCACCCACCCTCATCTGCCGTCGCCTTCACGAGTCCTTCATTTCTGCACATCTCTTTCTCTCTCTTCTCTAAGTGCATGAGTCTCATTACCTCCTTGAATGATGGGATTCTTTTTTGACTTCAATGTACCTACACACAAACTCACATTACATGAAAGAGAAAAGAGCGAGCTATTGGGGGTGTTGCTAACTGTACACGCAAATGTGTAGTATAGTCCAGGGCACAATCCCCATATTTTAATCCCTTATAACAACGACTTTATTTTCACGTAAACGTTCTCTCAGTCTCATACTAAATAAGAAGAAGAAGAAGCAGAAGATTCCATTGGGTATTCTTATACTTTCTTATATCCCCAACCTCTGCATCACAAACACACACACACACACACACACCCCCACCATTCTTTACTTACATTTACAAGTCACAATGTTGAGCCCTCCTGACTCTCCAAACCAAACCAACTCACTAAGTCGCGTCTTCAAGAGCATATTCTCTTACGACGGAAATGTCATGCTGGCGGCCGTAATATCTCTACTACTAGTAATTCTCTTGGTCTTGCTTCTCCATGTCTATGCAAAATGGTTCTTGGCTCAATCCCGGGACCGAAGACGACGACGCTCCATAACCGTCTCACATGTCCTCGGCCCCTCTCGTTTCCACCATTTCCACACATTCAACTTTGACACCTCTCTCTCCAACTCTTCAACAAAGGGTCTTGATGCATCGGTCATTGCTACAATTCCTTTGTTTGTGTACAAGTCGGAGGAGCATAAAAATGGGTTGGAATGTGTTATTTGTTTAAGCCCTTTTGAGGAAAATGATGTAGGGAGGGACTTGCCTAAGTGCCATCACGGTTTTCACGTGGAGTGCATTGATATGTGGTTGAGTTCACATGCGAATTGTCCTATTTGTAGAGCTCTAGTGGTTTCTGAGTCTGAGGCTAAGGTTTTGGAAGCACATCAAGATCATGGGAATTCAAGTGCGGAAGTTAGTTTGGAGAGGGTTGAAGTGAGTTTGAGTGAGCATGGGAATTCTCATTCTACATTGGGGGATATTATAATTGATATTCCAAGTTGTGAGAATAATCGGACTGAGAATATTGGAGTGACGGGTGATTCTCTATCAGTATCTTCTCCATCTTCATCTTTGGGTTGTTCGTTGAAGAGGATGCTGAGCAGAAATAAATCAGATCGCAAGGTTTTCCCATCGTCTAATGCGAATCAATTGGGTGCTTGAGAGAGAGAGAGAGAGAGAGAGAGAGAGATCATTGCCAATGTCAATAGCCAGTTCTAGTTGTATAGATTTCCTGGAAGTTATTATATTTTGTCAGCGTTTTCTCTTTTGATGATGCTACCTTTGTGAAACTTTTCTTTCGGATAGTTCTAATAGTAAGATCTTATACTTGGGTTTATTTTTCGCTAGTCCTCATTTGGTTAGTGCTAGTAGCCAATTTGGCGATTTGACTGGTCACTCTTAATTCGTGATTCGTCATGGGATATTGGGGTTTTATTAATTTTGTGCACTAAAATTCGGTTTGGGCACAGTACACATTATGAGTAGCATTAACTTTCATTTTCCAATAGAAATCCGTGATCATACTTTTATATGTCTCAAATTTGAACACATTCCATTCAGCAAAAAAAAAAATTTGAACACATTCCGAATTTGCTCAAATTTGAACACATTCCAAATTTGCAATACAAATTATGTGTCCTTTGAAGTAGGGCCATCCCCTTTTGTTAGGTAGCGGTGGGAGAATGGGGAGCTGGGTATTGAAATAAAGATGACATTATCATCGAGCAATTACTTGAACCCCAAGAGTATTCTGCACACTTTTTTCTAAGAAAAATTTGTCAAGTTAATCACTCTTAAGGTATTTCCTAGCAAAGAAAAAAAATCACTATTACCTAGCAAAAAATAAAAAATCAGTCTATGCTATGGGATCTATTATTAGTGACACTTATGTTGAATTTTGTGGTATGGGATCTATTATTGGGGTGAATCACCCGGATCTTGAATCAACTAGTTGGTCATCAACATAGGGACCCAATTAATTCTCCAGATGAGTTGAAAAAAAAGAAAAGAAAAAGATTTTGGTGTTGTGGCGCGAAACATAAAAATAAAAATAATTGACATGTTTGTACCAATAAATTGGTAAGAGTTTGTATTTTACAGTGCCTATGAATTTGTATTGTGATACAAAGGGATGGAACTAATGTCGTGGACTGGACAGAAGGACAAAAGCAGTTGTACAGACTTCCATGATTTCTGGTCAATGTTTTTGAACCTCGCAATCGCATCAATTATGTGAAGGAGAATGGTCAAATAAATACTGCAATGGTGGACGTGCTCAACATTTAATTGCAATCCTCGCCTGGATCTCTGCCTCATTCAATCAATAGATGGTCCCCGTATATGTGTGGCTAGTGGCTAGTGGCTAGTGGCTACCTCTGAAAAAAATATCTATATTTAAAAAATAAAAATAAAAAGAAACTATGGCAGAAATACTTTGAATCCCGTTGAATCTTCTGCTTTTATTGTGGTGGGATATGAAAGCACAAACTGAGGAAATGATGAAATTACTGTTAGCAAATAGCAAATACCCAAATAAGGATTGGCTGCGGAAAATTGTTTCAGTACTGATTTTGAAAATCTTTAAAATGGTCGAGTTTAACATCAGCTTATGATGTGCACTTCTGTCATGAATAAGTGTAGTAACATTTTTTTTTTTCACTTGATTGAGGTAGCATGTTGTGAGTGATGGATAGTAGGAATAATGTAATAGGTTCATATGAAAGTGTTGTCCACTAGTCACCTCTTATTATCTTTGAAAGTTATAGAAGAAGTTTTGTGACCCATCACACAAGCTGAAGGAGACCAATATGAAAAGTAATTTTTCACTTTCTCATGGGATAGATATCTTACAAGAAAGGAAGAAACAGAAAGCGAGAGTGTATGGAAAAAACTGCATATATGATCTATATATTTTCTGTAGGTACAAAACATACACAAAGCCAATTGACTTAAAAGGGCCTTATTATGCGTAAAAGGATAATTGAGGACATCATAGGGACTTGCGTATAGATGCATTTGAGTATGTTTGTCAAATGCAGGTATGTTGAGTATAACAATTATATGCAAACATCCCCCTTCAAATATCGCAAGTGGAGTTTGGAAACAAGATTCTGGTAAAGGTCTCAGCAAGTTGTTCAACAAAAGGAATCGAGTGGAGATGGAGACTGCCTTGCTAGAAGTCATGGCAAATGAACAATGGCAGTTCCAGGAATTTCTTTTTGAGTGGTTATTAAAAAATTTAAATTTAATGAAATTAAAAAAAAAAAAAAACTTGAATATATTGACATTGCCAAAAAAAGAAAAAAAAAAAAGAAAAGCGCAAATACATAAAGTTTAAAATTTCTTTTTGCAAGTTTTCATATTTTGAAATCGTATTAAAGTTTCACTATCAATGCTATTAGTTACATTTTTTTCAATTAAGATAACCAAGCAATCATTAAACTATTAATTTCTGATTCAATTACTAACATATTGCCTAAAAAAGTAATAATATAAACACCTATAAAAAAAGTAACAATATAAACAAAATGCATTATCTTTTTTTAAAAATATATTACATAAATCCAACAAATTTAGCTAAAGACTAAAGCAAACACTAATAGACTAGCTATTTGAAAAATGAGCATTTTTTATATATAAAAAAATAGCGATTTTAAAATATGCACTTTGAAAATACAATTTAAAAAATCACAATTAAATGTTTGATTTGGGCTTTTAGGCTAATTTTTTTGCTTGGGCAATTTTTAAGAAGTGCTATGTCTACAATATTTTCGCAATACTTCTACAACAAAGCTTAGGTAGTAAGGGTAAAGTTATGATTTCCAACTATGTTTTGTTGGCTTTAATTCCGTGTCAAATTTGATTGTATTCTATCAATCTTTTCCCTGTATGTTTATGGGATTTAATGTAAGGGTTGAGTGTGAGAGTTTGATGAAGAATATGATCTCCTTGAGTCACAGGAGTCCTGCTGTTTTCCTATCGCTGTGACTGGCTTGGTCTCTCCTAAGCCTTCCCGTCGGTTGTGAAATAGTTTGTTCCTTCTTTCTGAAGGATTGTCTTTCCCCTGAGATAACTCTGTTATTTGTAGGGCTAGTGGGTTCATCCTTTTAAGGGATTTGGGAAACAGTTTGTTTTTTTTTTTTTTTTTCTTTTCTTCTTTCCTAATTTATAATCATTTCTTTCTTCCTTTTCTTCCTTCTTTTATCTGGCCCCAGTAGTTATGGAAGATCTCTCAAAACAATGGACTAAGCTTTCGTTGTTAGACATAGAGGGAGACAAAATCACGCTGGGAAAAAATAGATAATCAAATGAACACATTATTGCAGCAAAGTTTTTAACTCAAAGAGCTTTGAATGTTGACGCTATCGGTAGGACCTTTAAACCGCTATGGAGAGCGATAAACGGTTTTACAATAAAAAATATGGGAAACCATATTCTGTTGTTTGTTTTCAAAAACCAGGAAGATGTACACCGGGTCTTGTCCAGTGAGCCTTGGACTTTTGACAAACACTTGGTAGTAGTTCAGAAGTATGAAAAAAATACCCCTATACAAGATGTTAGATTTAATAAAACGTCCCTTTGGGTGCAGGTTTTTGATATTCCAATTAGATACATGACCAAGGAGGTGGCAGAGGAGATATGTAGTTCTGTGGGAGAGGTTTGTCATTCGGGAACTCATCCAACAGAGGAAGGAGGATGCTTTATGCGAGTGAGGGTCAAAGTGGATATTGCACAACCATTATGCTGTGGAAGAGTAGTAAAACTGGAAGAAGGTAGTAGCATATGGGTTTCCTTCAAATACGAAAGTTTACCTATTATATGTTACTGGTGTGGTTGCCTTGATCACGATGAGAAAGACTGCCATTTATGGATTGAAAGCAAGGGTTCTCTTAAGTCTCAGGATAAACATTTTGGACCTTGTATGCGTGCTTCACAGTCTGTCAACCCAAGGAAATCTGTGCTGCATGTATTGGGCTTCTATGTAGATAGAAAGGGTCATCAATCTAGTACAGAGAAGCCAAAAGCGAGCTCATGTGCTCAAACGGAGACACCACCGTCACCGTAAAACTCTGGTTCTCCTCCCTTTGGTGAACAAGCTGATATGGAAACATCAGTAATGGCGGTGAATGCAATAAATGTTGATGTACTTCCGGCTGCCTTGAGATCGCGGATTGATGTAGAGTTGACGTCTGACACGTTGTATAAAGCTACTTCCTCCTCTCCTTTTGCTGTCTTGCACCAACCTAATGAAAGCGACGTTAGCACAAATGGAGGCACTCCCTCGATGACTGTTCCGGAACTCTTTCCTAAGACCTTAAACCCAGTTTTTCATTCTAAAATCGCGGGTACGTACACTGAAGGCGATCCTTTTCTGATAAAACTCCAAGAAATTGATCATGACCTACAAAAGTATGATAATGTCTCATGCGAGAAAGTGGAGAGCTTAGAGTCCTAAACTGAGGGCTGTTAGAACAGTAAGGCAGATTTGTTGGGATACACATCATACAATAAAAAGGGAGTGAATTCAGAAAAAAGCAAAGTTTCAGAAGGGTCGGTTGGGAAAGGAAAAATAGGAATTGGGCCTGGCCCACAGAAGGATGTGAAGAAAGGCCAATGGACGAGATTAACACAGAGGCCCAATTCAGATTTAATGGAGGAAGCCCCACTTGGGCCTGAAGGCCTAAAAGATAAAACAAGGGAGCTTCAGGCCCGTGAGGAATTTAGTTCAGAAAAAGAAAAAAAAACAAAAGACAGAGGAGGAAACAAAAAATCATTGTGCTATTAGCTACACAAATGGGATCGGCGGTGATTACGAAGAAACCTCGCTGGGAGCAATGAGTCTCCTCTGCTGGAACTGTCGCCAGCTTGGGAACCGGCAGACAGTTTAGGAGCTTGGTGATTTAGTCCGGGCACAAGATCCTACAGTGGTGTTTTTAGCCAAAACATGGCTGGATGATATTAGGCTTTCTGGAATTCGTGACTTGCTTCGTTTTGGTCATCATCATGGGGTTTCAAGATTAACTCGTGGTGGTGGTTTGGTGTTGTTTTGGAAGAAAGATTTTGATTTGCAAGTCATGTCTTCCTCTCATAATCATATCGATGTCTTGGTTAACAGAGGAAAGGAAAATGTTTGGCGCTTTACAGGTTTTTACGGAGCTCTAGAAACTCAGCTTCGCATGGAATCATGGAATCTATTGCGGGACTTAAACAACCGCTTCTCTATCCCATGGTTGTGTGGAGGTGACTTTAACGAACTTTTGAAGTCACATGAAAAGATGGGAGGTCGTTTACGACCTTATGGACAGATGCGGAAATTTTGTGAAGCCTTAGACGAGTGTGGTTTGTTTGATCTTGGTTTTGTGGGCAACAAATTCACATGGTTCAAAACTCATCCGAGTGGTGGGGTGGTCTGGGAAAGATTGGACAGAGCGGTCAGCACTACTGCCTGGTTTAACTTATTCCCTACAACAAAGGTTAAAACTCTGGTTAGTGCTTCTTCCGACCATAGTCCTATTATGGTTCTTCCTGAGGGGATCAATTTAAAGCCCCAACGTCCCTGGCGTTTTGAACATATGTGGCTCGAAGAGCAGGGGTGCCATGACACAGTTAAGAATGCATGGAAAGCCGTCTCCGCAGATCCACCTATGCCCAAAGTCATGCTGAATGTTGACACGTGTAAAACCCAGCTGCGTGTTTGGAGTAAGAAGTCCTTTGGTAATGTTGTTAACACTTTGTTGGAGAAAAAGAAGAATCTAAAAATAGTAGAAGAGTCTGTATTGAAAGGAGGGAATGTGGAGTTTTTTCTTCAGTTAAAAACTGAGGTGGCTGAATTGTTGAGAGTGGAAGAAAAAATGTGGCAGTAGCGAAGTCATGTGCATTGGATGTTATCAGGTGACAAAAACTCTAGCTATTTTCATAATCGTGCTTCTCAGCGATTCCGACGAAATAGCATTACTGAATTCAGAGATCCTCAGGGGAGAATGGCCTCGAGTGATGAAGAGGTTTCGGTGATGATTGTTGAATACTATAAACAGTTGTTTACTACCTCAAATCCGCACGACATTGAGGAAGTAGTTCAATTTACAAAACAGGTGGTGTCCGATGACATGAACAACAGTCTAACCAAAAATTTCTCAAAGGATGAAGTGGAGAATGCCCTGAAGCAAATGGCCCCATTAAAAGCACCGGGCCCTGATGGAATGCCACCAATCTTTTTCCAACATTATTGGGAAAGTATAGGAGACGATGTAGTCAAAGCGGTGGTTTCTTGTCTTAATTCAAACTCTATTGAGACAAGTTTGAACCATACTTTTATTACTCTTATTCCTAAGGTGAAAAGTCCCGAATTTGTTACTGAATTTCGTCCCATTGCCCTTTGTAATATCTTATATAAACTTGTCTCAAAAGTGTTGGCAAACAGGTTGAAAAAAGTGTTACCCCATATTATTTCTGAATCCCAGAGTGCCTTTCAATTGGATAAAGCTATTTCCGACAATATCTTGGTGGCCTTCGAGACTTTTCACCATATGAAAAAAAAAAAAAAAAAAAAAAAAGGGAAAAGACACAGTCTCTCTAAAATTGGACAAAGTAGGAGAATGATTGGTCCTATAAATTTCTCTATCATGGAGAAGATGAGCTTTAATCCAGAATGGAGTTGGATAAGTGTAAAATCGTTGTCTCTTAAGGAGTAAATCCTAATTCATATTGTTCCCACTCGTATACGTCAAGGGGATTCCTTTTAAGATTTCTTTTGTTAATCCGAAGGAAAAATGGTTAAAAGAATGTGTGCCCAAGCATATATTGTTTCTCTGAAACAAAAATAAAAGAAAATCCCCCTCTTTTTTGCTGTGAGGGATTGTTTTGCCAAGCAAAATGGGGGATCATGTCAAAAAACTAAGGAAAGGGAAAAAAAGAACACAGGGGTCAAAAAAATTGGAAAAAAACTACCATCTTTTTCAGCAACAATGCCTCAAAAAACACAAGAATTTAAAAAATTTGGGGTGGAACAATAAAGGATAAAGGGTGTGGGTTCGACGGTGGTGGTATAAAAAAAAGGCGAGCTTAAATTTCATAAAAGATAGAGTTTGGGGTAAACTTCAAGGGTGGAAAGAGAAATTATTGTCGCAAGCAGGAAAAGAAGTTCTTTTGAAGGTGGTAGTTCAAGCCATCCCCACATTTGCAATGAGTTGTTTTCTATTGCCAATTGGTCTTTGCCAAGACATTGAGATGCTTATTCGAAAATTTTGGTGGGGACAAAGGGGTGATAGGAGAAAAATTCATTGGGCAAAATTGGAGGTCTTATGCCAACCTAAGAGTGAGGGAGGATTAGGCTTTAAAGATCTTTGCAAATTCAATAAGGCCATGTTGGCTAAACAGGTGTGAAGGTTGATCCATGATAGGGAGTCTCTATTTTATAGAGTGTTCAAAGCAAAGTATTTTCCAAATTGCTCAATTTTTGATGCTAAAACTTCTATTGGCTCTTTCGCATGGAAAAGTATTCTGTGGTCTAGGGATTTAATTGAAAAAGGATCCATTTGGAGAATTGGTTATGGGGAATCTGTCCGGATTTTTAGAGATGCTTGGCTTCCAAGCCCCGAAGGCCGAATCAACTCTCCAGTTTTAAATCTAGCCCCGGAGTCCACAGTGGATTCTTTGATAAATTCTACAACGGGTTAGTGGAATATCAACCTCATCGATTTCTGTTTTTATCCACCTGAAGCAAAGCTTATCAAATCTTTACCTCTGTGCTCTATCCCACAGCTTGACACTTTGGTTTGGAGATTTGAAAAATCAGGTTGCTACTATGTGAAGACAGGTTATAAACTCCTCTGCGAGCTTCACACTTTTGATATGAATCAACCACAAGTCTCTGACTCACAGAAGGGTTTCTGGAAGTTGAAGGTCCCTGGTAAGATTAAGCACTTTCTTTGGAAAGCTTGCACGAACTCACTACCCACAAAAGAATGTTTACTGAAGCGAAAAATTCTCCAAGAAGCAGGCTGTCCACGCTGCTCTAGTGATTCGGAGTCGGTCGTGCACGCTTTATGGAGTTGTAGCTGCATCAGAGTGGTCTGGGATTCGGATTTCGAATGGGTGGATAGAAGCACAGCGGCCTCTAACTCTTTCTCGAACGTTCTGCAAAAAATCCGCAGCAAATCGGCTTTGGTTTCTTTATTTGCAACTACAGCCTGGTCAATCTGGTATCAGAGAAATAAATCTCGTCTCCAAGATAATCCTCTGCCCCTTCGTAATATTGCTGGCTTTGCAAAAAATTACCTCTGTGAATTCGGAGGTCTGGACAATCACCAATCACACAGACGTCGAGTGCCTCTTCGCAGATGGTTACCTCCTGCAGCGGACTCTGTGAAGACAAATTACGACGATGCAATGTATGGAGAGTCAAACAAAGCGGGAATTGGCGTGGTAATTTGTAACTGTGAAGGCCACATGTTTGCTGCCCTATCCGAGCAGATAATGAAACCTCCATCGGTGGAAATCCTTGAACTCCTCGCTGCTCGACGTGTTGTTAATTTTATTGCAGAATCGGGTTATGCTTAGTTAGTATGTGAGGGCAACTCTGAATCTGTGGTTAAGTCTTTAAGGGGATCTGGTATGGAAAATTCTCGAGGAGGGCATATCATCAAAGATATTTTATCTCAATCAAACTCATTTCTGAGTATTTCTTTCGCTCACGTAGGTCGGCAAGGCAATGCTGTTGCACACGCTTTAGCCCAACGAGCGAGACTATCTTTTTCTTCTCAAATCTGGTTGGAGTGTGTTCCAACAGATATTATGTCTTTTGTATTGGATGATCTCCCCTCTTCTTAATCAATATACCAGCAAGTATTCAATTCTCAAAAAAAAAAAAAATGAAGACAATGAAGTTCGCGACTTGCTCACGACTGACTCGCGAGTGGACAACCTGCGAAAGGTCACGTGAGAAGCACATGTTGGAAACTGAACATTCTCTTGCTAGGTTGTATTTTGTGAGTCACTTTGTGACTTGGCCAACCTGCGAGTGACTCGCGAAACTCTCTACCTGGATGATTATAAAGAGTGCTTTCCTCATTTCATTAGCCACGCTATATAAGCCCACATTACTCACAAAATTGTAAGGAGACTTTCAGAGAGAAAACCCTAACAATACACTTGAGAGTGAGAGATTGTAAACCCATAATCATCTACACAATTTCTTTTAGTTTTCCTTTACTCCTACCTCTCTAATTACAAATTCTTGAGAGATTTTTAGCCCAAACATTTACCTTACCCAATTTGAGTATTGAGAGAAGTTTTGGTGTGTGCGGAAAGCATTAGAAGAAGTCATTGATTGACGGATGCAATTTGGAGCTAATTGCGGGATCCAGATAACTAGTGAAGACAAGACTTGGTGAAGTCCATTAAGAGCTGGAACTCAAAGTGTTCAAGTACATTGGGTAGATTAAGCTCGGAGGGTCTTTTTAATATCCTTGTACTCCAACTTTATTCACTAGTGGATCATTTCGGCTTGGTAGGCCACGGAGAGGTTTTTTACCAAGTACTTCAGTTTCCTTTTCGATAACATGTGTCGGTGTTATCTTGTGTTTGCATCTCTCTTCTCTTACTCTTTGTGCTTTTGTATTTATTGTTTATTGTTTATCTTTATGCACTAGAGAGTGGTTTCGGTTTATTGCGTTTCATTTGCTCTTGTTTCGTACTTAGTTAAATAGAGTAAAAACAATTTAGCTGTAAATTTAAATTTGAGGGTCTAAACAAGTTATAGTGTATTACACTCTTGAGCTTTTAGTAAATTTTTACTGGTTTTAATTTGAACCTATTATTAAAATTATTTTTTTGTTCAACAGTAACAACCTGCTATTTTGTATTTATTATGAAAGTGTTGTGGACATAGCATTTCTCGCAATTTTTTTTGTTCAACATTCAACTAACTAAAATTTTGAAGAGATTGAATTTTATTTTTAATGGGCTCAAATTTTTATTTAGGGTGGTCAAGGTGGTTTTTTTTTTTTTTTTTTCCTAGGGTGGTCAATGACTCTCATTAATTTAAAATTCAATTTTTTTTTTAATTAAAGATATTTTAAAAAATATTTCAGGTCAAGGTGGTCATGTGACCACCCTGAGGAACACTTGGCGTCGTCCTTACAAATGAAGTGGTAGTCAATCTTATGTTCACTCTGCTAATGAAAGACGTTGTGTGCAATGTGGATAGAACTATGATTATCACAGAAGAGAGAGTGCCGGTGGTTTGAAGAGCACCCATATCAATGAGAAGCAATTGAAGCCACAAAAGCTCATATATAGCACTAGCAAGGGCACAATACTAAAAAAGGTAGGAGGGAGGAGGACTTACCTAAGTGAACCTTGAAGATCAAGGTCTAGTGGAGGCTCAAACAGTTGTAATGGAGCTAGATTTAGGTTAGATGAGCCAGATGGAGGGACAACTGTTAAGCTATAATCTACAGCAAGTTTAGAAACAAACTTATGGGTAAAGGGAAATGGAAGGATTAGTGAATATGGAGGCAAGGATGAGGGGGATTGAAAAAAGTGTGAGACACTAGAGAAGGTCTGATGGGTTCTAACAACAATAATCTTTGAGTGACACTATAACTATGAAAACGACAAAGGCTAGATTGAGGCTTAGGTTTTCATGTGAAGAGTAACAAAATAGGCACATGAGGAAGTAGGAGTAATTTCAAACCCGATCATGAAGAAGTTCAAAAAGGATTTGTTATGAGTGATGGGTTAAGGGAGACAGTTGATAATATGGACAGTAGTGAATGCGCCTCACCCTATAATCGGTCAGGTATAGAGGAGGAGATAAGGAGGGTGCGAATGGTATCAAGGATGTGGTGGTGTTTGCATTCAACACACTCATTTTGTTGTGAGGAGTAAGGATAGGACTAGTAAGGGACAATGCCAATTTTGTCCAAAAAGAAGAGAAATGATTTGTCATTATATTCCTAAACACTTTTTGAATGAAAGATTAATAGTAGGGGGAAAACGTGTTCGAATCATTTTATGAAAAGTGGGATAAATATGCAAAAGTTAAGACCGATACTTTAAAAGATAGACCTAAGCGTATCAAAAAATAATCATTAACAAAATTGAGTAACAAGATTCCCTCTAAATGGGAATTGGGGTTGGACCATTAATATTAAAGTGTACAAGATCAAATGGTTTGGAGGAAATAGATTCACTTTCATCAAATGGTAAAAGAGTTTGTTTTCCAAGATGACAAGTGATATAACCAAAGTTTTGAAATTTAATTAAACTTAGATAACTCTGAGAAGACAATAATCAATAACTAAAGGCAAGATAGAGACACATGACCTTACCTAAAACGGAATGCCATAAGTCTGAAGGGAGAGTGGCAGTAATGGTGGAGGATGTTGGATGAGAGGGAACCTGCAAAAAAGGAGAGCTCAAACAGGTGTCTTACCTAACAACCTGTCTTAAGAAACAGGCCCATCCATGGACCCTGCACATCACAACCACGATTAGAAAAGTGTACCTCAAGACCAATTTCACATAGTTATCTAGTAGAGCGGAGGTTGAGAGAACTTCGAAACAAGGTATGTATCACGAATGGATAGTGCGAGTAAAGGAACAAAACCAAGGTGACTAATAGGCATGTATGAACCATTAGCAGTATATATAATAGGGTTGGAATTTAAGGATAGTTTGAGAGCCGTATTGGATATCATGCGATTGCAACATGCAAAGAATAAACAAGGAAGAGTTACCCAAGGTGACTAAAAGGGTTGTGAAAGAACAAGATAAAACCTAGTGGATTAGGGTCTTAAAATCAACTGCAGTGAGCAAAGGAATTGAAAGAAGATCAATAGAATGATTAAGTGAAGAAGGATCAAAGGTACTAATAAAGGCAGCCTAGTTTTTTTTTTTGGGGGGGGGGGGGGGGTGTGTGGGGAGGTGTCCAAGACCAGTTCCTCTAATATCTTTGTGACTGTAAAAAACAACATGACCAATGTGGTGAGTTCCAGTTAACTAAACTAGTAAAATATCTTGTCGTCAAAAGACTATATTGGTGATTATTCATATTTTGTAATACCTTACAATATCTCTTGTTGCCAAAGGGCACTCGAGGAACTAGTCCCAAAACACCTCCTTAATTATAATTTGTTATGAAAAAAAAAATCATTTTTGATCCCTATATATTTAGGTTCTAGTTATGTAAAGGCTCTTCCAGTAAAAAAAAAAAAAAAATCACTTTTATAATACCTTATGAGTTGAAAGACGCTGTTGGTATGTCATTCATATTTTTTAATACCTTTTAGTTTGTTTTTACTAATGATTTTTTGAAATTATTTTTAAAAATATTTTCTTTAATGGAGTAGAATTGACAATGAGAATAATATACCAATATAGTGATTTCTTTTCCAAAAACAAATTATAAGGTATTACAATATACACACACACCCCAATATAGTTTTTTTTTTTTTTTCCTTCTTCTTCTTCTTCTTATGGGTACCAATATAATCTTTCAACTTACAAGAGATATGACCAAAAATCTTGTAACTCAATAACATAATCTGATATCTTTTATGGGAAGAGGAACATGGCTCAATCACCCCCCCCCCCCAAAAATTGTTGTAACGATCCTATTATTTTCTAATATAAAATAAAAAACCTTACAATAAATATGTAAAGAGTCTCTTCCCCCATTATTGTAACTATAGGAGAACAAAGTTCGTCCTATACCAAACCTGGGCTGAGCACCATTAGCCGTGGGCCCATCCCATGAATGAAAGTCCTGAGCTAATCTGCTCAGGCCGTTGTTCTCTATAGCACCCGAGTAGACATCCTATATCCCTCGAGGAAGAGAAGTAGTGCCTTAGGGGAGTCCTCCAGTTGAGCATAAGATTTGGCATCAAGTCCAAGTAATGAGGAAATCGTGCTAGAAACAGAACAATGGGCCCTACCTCTGACATAGGATTAGACACGCTGAAACAGTAGCCTAAACTTAAAAGACCACCCAGTCAACATGGGTGGAGGGACCCACATGCCAATGGGAAATTCTCTCATCATTTCAAGTCCACTAATGAAAGGGTATAAAAAGGGGAGAAGGGGTCAAGTCCAAGGGTTGGAGCATTTTTTAGGGGAGAGAAACACGAGAGAAAGAGGGAGAAATCATCAATCATTATTAGGGAAAGGTGTTCCAGATCAGAACACTTAAAGGATACCTTGGCTGCCTAAGATCCTTCTCAAGCAGCCATAATTTTAGCTATCAACCATCTCACAATGGTTTCTATTCACCACCACCAACCAAACTTCTCTTTAGACCTCTCATTGTGCGCTATACCCTTAAACAGTATACAAATTAATTGAGGGTCTAGGCCCAACGACCCAAATAATGTCGTGAATTAGGTCCCTATAGTAACTATTGAATTATTTAATTAAAAAAAGAAGGTAAAATACTATTTTGGTCTCTAAACTTTATCAAAAGTTTGTTTTTCATCTTTAAACTTTAAGAAGTTCTTTTTTTGTCCTTAAACTATTGAAAAGTTCATCTATTGTCCTTAAACTATTGAAAATGTTTTATTCATGTCCTTATACTTTACCAAAAGTTTATTTTTCATCCTTAAACTATTAAAAAAGTTCATTTTTAAATCCCTATTTTGGTCTTGAAACTATTGAAAAAACTCTTTACAAAGTTTAGGGATGAAAAAAGAACATTTTAAAGTTTAGAGAAAAAAAAAAAAAAAGGAAAAAAAGAACTTTTTGTAAAGTTTAGGGACTAAAATAGTATTTTATAAAAAAAAAAAAAAAATTGCAAGAGATAATCAGATAATGATCCAAGAAACATAAGGGCTAAGGCTTGATCATGGCATTTTGAACAATGCTGCAAAAATTAGCACAAGAAGTCCTGAACTCTGACAAAAAGAAATTAGCACTATATGGTCTATTGTCTTTTTGGTCAAAAGTTGAGCACCATTCAATTCCTAAACTCCTAATTGAATAACTTGACTGACACTCAAAAAAAAAAAGAAAAAGGTATGAGTTATGGGTTCTTTTCCTTGTTAGTTTTTGGGGGTATAATAGTGGGAAATTTGCAATTTAACATGATTTATTGAAACATTTTCATTAGTAAGCATAATTTTGAAGTTATGTTGTAAACTAGAATCTCGAGTTTGGTGACAAAAATCGAGGCTCTCAAACTCAAGTTCTACTGCTGGCATGGAAGAATTTAGCCACATGGAACTCGAGTTGGAGAGACTCGAGTTTCATAGAAGCAGATTTGAAGAAGGATAAGGAGAAAAGGAGAAGAAGAAGAAGAAAAGAAGACCCGAATCAAAAAAAGAAGAAGAAGAAGAAAACTTGGAGAAGAAAACCGAATCTGAAGAAGAAGAAGATCTAGAAATGGAAAACACAAGCGATGTAGAATGCCGAAGAAAGAAGAAGAAGATCTTGAGATGTAGAAGGCAGGTGATGGAAAATGCCAAAGAAGAAGATATAGAGGATCCTTAGATTGAAGAAGAACGTGAACTGTGCAGGAACTCGAGTTCCACATGGATATTTTTTCCACATCAGCTTACCATCACTTGCAACTCGAGTGTTAGAGACTTGAATTCTACATTGAACTCGAGTTTTAGAATCTCAAGATGCTAATTTGCTTAATAGTTTTGTGAACTTGACAACTAATTAAAATGTTTCAAAAATAATGCTAAATGCAAAAAAAATAAAAAATAAAAAATTCGGTATAATAGATTCCCTGCTGTCTGAATCGGACGAAATGCATATGAGTCTGCTGCTTTGTTGGATTTGGGCCTGTTATGGTCCAGAGTCATAAGGCCCTATCTTAAAGTGTAACAACCAAAAAAGGACCCAAGAAGCTGATAATTGGTCCCGGCGGGGCTCGAACCCGCGACCTTCGGCTCATAAGACCAACGCTCTAACCAACTGAGCTACGGGACCTTGTTGACAACAATAAGTTTTGTTAATTAAATATTCAAAAAAAAAAAAAATTGCCTTATCCATATCAATCGAAACGAAACAAACGATCGGCCACTTTTTTTTTGTTTTTTTAGCTTGCATGTGTTAGTTATTTTTATATTATTTTATGTATGTTGAACCCGCTACTAAATTGAAATCCTTCTAAAAAAACATTTCAGTGTTGTCATGTGATTATCCAATTCTATCAACAATAAATATTTCTAGGTCATTTTTCTGACCTGAATCTTATCAACCTCATTGATCATGACGAAACTGCTTTATTCTAATTTTTTGATAAATAAGTATTCTATGCTAGTTCATTAGCTCTTTAGTATATATATTTTTCATTAATTGCCAATGCCTTGGTGAGGTTTTTATTTTTTATTTTTTTTATTCCTCAAGGAGTATTCCTTAATAAATAAATAAATATATATATATATATATAGTGCTCACACTTGCAGGTGCACTCAAACTCTTTTCCCAATTTACTTAGATGTGTTCCCTTCTATTCATAATATTAGCTAATTTTAGGTGTGAGCCTTTGACTATGCAATTAACCTAAACATATTCACTTTTGACAAACGAACGTATCCAAATCTTTTTAAATATCTGACTATTCATTTGAGTAAATGCAGTCTCCTTGCCCACACACCCCAAGTTATTACAGTGAAGAATCCTTTAGAGGTGGCCTCAAGATATTTATAAGATATTTTGAATTCAGGATCTCATGAATATCATGAGGCCTTAGAAATCACTTAATACATTTTATGGCTTCCAAACATATTTAACAAATTTTCCTTATATGATAAATATGTGGCAATATATTAATGTCATGGTGAATAAAAAACTTCAAAGTAAAATATGTTAGGGATTAAACTTTGATTGTGGAATAAATAGAGGTAGCAAAATCCGACACGACCCACAAATATGACACGAAATTAATAGGTTATGGGTTTAGACTTAACAGGTTTGTGTCATATTTGGGTTGACACGACAAACCTATTTAATAAACGAGTTGTGTTTATGTCCAAACCAAGGAACCTATTTGACTCGTTGAACTAAATTACATTTACTGATATATCCTTTAAAACCTAGGTATATAAACTTATTAGTTGTTGTGGTTTATTTTATTTGACATATTGTGATTGATTATTTGTAATATTGGGATATGATTAATTTTGAATGATTATTTATTATGCAGTTACTCATTAGTTCTGAATTTTATATTAAAAAGATCTATTTGTTTGGTTTTTCATAGTTCAAATCAATTGAGTTAATACTAAAATTTGTATTTTTTTTCTCGTTTTCCTAAGATCTGATAAACAGATCGACATGACTGACCCGTTTAATAAACAGGCTGTGAACTCTTCACAATATTTTCTTTTATAAAAGTTGTGGGGCCCAAAATCTGCGGTCCCAGCCCACCTTGTATTAAGGGCCCGAAGCCCAGGCCGAGGAGCCCTACTACCAAGGACGTATGATGAAAGTCCCTTAAAGGCCCAAGGATGTGGCCGAGGACGGTCTCACGCTCAACACCTCACAAAACACCTGAAGTAAAGGACAAACCCAGTACAAGAGCAATACAGGGGAGAAAGCTGCTAACACCATAAGGTGGAGCCCAGCACCTGACAAGCCCATACTCCAGACCATGTTATTCAACTTTCCCCAACCACTCTGACGCAAGGATTGATGGGACGAGTACTTACCCCAAAAAAGGAAAAACTGACATGTAGGTGAAGAACGGGAAGGAAATACTAGTATAAAAGGGAGAGAGAGCTGAGACAAAATGGGGGGAGGATCCTAAAAAAGAAAAGAAAAGGGAAAGAACGTTGAGAATGCGATGCTCCTCGGACTAAGTCTGAGGAGTCAAACCTTTCAAACTACATCGATGTAAGGCTTAGCTATGCAGGCCAAACCTACCCTCGTATGAGCTTCGATGAAAATCATGACCAAACCGCCGTCCAACGACCAAGGTCTAGCCTTTCTATCCCACCCTCTATAAATATATTGTTTGGGCCTTTTACATACGAGCCCAACGTAATCCTTGGGTCGTTAAAAATCGTGTCCCTACAATTGGCGCCGTCTGTGGGAAGGCTTGCGCGTTGGCGCAGGTGGCGATGGAGTCAAGTCTCTATCGATCAGAGGTCCGCAGAGTTTCCTCCATTTCCAGCGACGTGTAGCTTTTGCTCCGACATAAACTTCCGCTAGGGGCTACGCCTCGCAGTGCCAATGGCACGGGCAGCTCTAGGGGCTTCCAACCTCAAGTTAACTCTCCCCACCCTGGTCGAGGGGCTAACCTTCAAAAAGAAAAACACAAGTTTTGGACAGAACTAAGGCCTTGTATGGTCCTCGGACTCAAGCCTATGGGGAAACCAACTACTTAAAAGGAAAAACACAAGTTTTGGACAGAACCAAGGCCTTGTATGGTCCTCGGACTCAAGCCCATGGGGAAACCAACTACTTAAAAGGAAAAACACAAGTTTTGGACAGAACCAAGGCCTTGTATGGTCCTCGGACTCAAGCCTCTGGGGAAACCAACTACTTAAGAGGAAAAGTGCAGGGTTTGGACACAGCATGGACGTTATATGGCCCTTAGAATCTACCCCGGATAAGAGTTACCCATTGGTAGTTGGGTTAATTCCTAGACTGACTGAAATCCCCAGCCTATCCTCGGATCCTCAATACCAAGGGAATTGGTGCAACTGTCGTAGGGTCAGGTGTTATCAAAACACGGCCAAAGCCCTTCACTGCTCGGCAACTCCCTCGGAGGGTATATTTAGAGTTTATCGTTCTCGGACGGTCGCCTTGCATGCATTACGGAGCATTAAGCCGTTATCCCGGTTAGTTTCATGAGTTTAATCTACTGGGAATTATCATTATTATACTTGATAATGTCGATAAATTCAGATTAGTAAGGTTCTATCTCAAGGTTTCCTGCTCTAAGTATTACTAAAGGAAAATACATATATAGCACACTCATTGACAAAATAATTGCTGCAGAAAGGAAAAGTATTTAGAAAGAAATAAATTCATCTTTTATTAAGATAAAGAAATAGTACAACGTAAAATGAAAAGCTTGAATAAGCTTATACTAAAACTAACTACCTAAGCGAAAAGAAAAGATACAAGGGAATGAAGAGAAAGCCGAAGGAGAAGTGCAGAGGAGAGGGAGGCTGCTGTTCCAAGATGTTGTCTAAGGAAACCATTCCTCAATACTTTTACATGCCTATAACTCAGGCAGTCAAAGAGCCCAACTTGGGGCATGCACCGTTGAAGAAAAGGTGCAGGGAACCCGACTTCAGGCTAGCACCGTTGAAGAAAAGGTGCAGGGAGTCACAAGTTGAGGAGCCCCCGTATAAACACGCCTGCGATAGAGCAGACGACGCTGATGGCGGAAAACCTTACTTCTGACGCATCAAGAATCTGATGCGACCAGTACCTGTTTCGGATTTTGACTAAAAGAGGTAGAGATACCATCCCCACCTTATCAAGATGGAAGATCATCTTGAGTCTGTGTCTCCCTTGTCTGGACCACATCACCTTGAGTATCGGAAGGATTCGGTGCCTCTGAAGCGGGTAAAGACCCTTCATCCCCACCCATGCCTTAAACATATTGCTCTGAGGCAGAATGGCACTGGGAATGGAGATCGTGGGTAGGGTGGAAGGGTTATGATTCTGAAGGAAGCAGAAGGGTTTATATGCAAAGGGGGTGACCCCCTATCCTATTTATACGGAGAGCAAGATGGTAGCATTTAATCCATGCAAGTTTCCAAGGAATGCTGCGGACAAGGCAGACTTGGCTCAATTTCCAACCTCATCTGCAGCTGTAGGATCTGAAGATCCTCGTGAAGGCGCGCCTCGAATACTGGAGCATCAAAGGACTCCACGTGAGTGAATAAAGGAATGCCTCTTAATTTGGCACGTCTCACATGTAAGTGGGAAAACACAAATATTAGTAGAAGTGCAGAATTTGAGGGAGCCATGATGTGGGCCCTATCTCACCAAAACCCTCCTTCCCAACAACAAGGCCGGGCAGTAGGATTTTGAGGGGCTATTGTGGGGCCTAAAATCTGCGGTCCCAACCCACCTTGTATTAAGGGCCCAAAGCCCAAGCCGAGGAGCCCTACTACCAAGGACGTATGATGAAAGTCCCTTAAAGGCCCAAGGATGTGGCCGAGGACGGTCTCACGCTCAACACCTCACAAAACGCCTGAAGTAAAGGACAAACCCAGTACAAGAGCAATACAGGGGAGAAAGCTGCCAACACCATAATGTGGAGTCCAGTACCTGACAAGCCCATACTCCAAACCATGTTATTCAACTTTCCCCAACCACTCTGACGCAAGGATTGATGGGACGAGTACTTATCCCAAAAAAGGAAAAACTGACACGTAGGTGAAGAACGGGAAGGAAATACTAGTATAAAAGGGAGAGAGAGCTGAGACAAAAGGGGGGGAGGATCCTAAAAAAAAAAAAGAAAGGGGAAAGAACGGTGAGAATGCGATGCTCCTCAGACTAAGTCCGAGGAGTCAAACCTTTCAAACTACATCGATGTAAGGCTTAGCTATACAGGCCAAACCTACCCTCGTATGAGCTTCGATGAAAATCATGACCAAACCACCGTCCAACGACCAAGGTCCAGCCTTTCTATCCCACCCTCTATAAATATATTGTTCGGGCCTTTTACATATGAGCCCAACGTAATCCTTGGGTCGTTAAAAATTGTGTCCCTACAAAAGCTATTCTTTCTAATGGCCAAATTATAAAGTTCCAAAAATTATATATATATATCTTAATAGCCAAAACTTAGAAAATTCAATTAAATTTTAATTGGGTTCTCAATTTTATGCTACGTGTTCCATTTAATTTTTATTTTTGTGTCATGAATTATTGTGTGTAAAAATTGAAAAGTCCAAATCCAATTAGATTCTAAATTGGATTTCAATTAGAGTCCAATTTTTCGTCACAAGTCAATCTAAGTTTTTAATTTTTGTGGCAAGTAAATTATTTGGTGCAAAAACTAAAGAGTCTAAAACCAATTAAATTCTAAATTATATATATAAATTCTAAAATATGTAATGAGAAATCATTACATATTTTTTAAATGTATGGTTTTAAAAAAGTGTAAGCTAATACCATATATAATTAGAACATTTTCTTTAAAAAAATGTATAATTTGAACTGTATAATTGTGATTATTTTTAATTGTGCCTGTGTATATGCACGGGGTTACACACTATAGATACCCATTTTTGTGAGACATTCTTTTACAAGCCCAATTCATGTATTATGTTTTATTTTATTCTTTTAAGCATAGCCCAAACCTATGCGACTTATTGGGGAAATTGAGGAAGTGTAGTTTGGAGGGTATGAGTCGGTTTCTTTCGAACCTTTTGCATGAGCCTAGCTTATGCTTACTACTAAGTGGGTAAGGGATACTAGTAGTACCTCAGGCTCATGGAGGAGGTCTTGTACCTAAAATTTCCACCCTAAAACAGCTTTTATACTCTGACTGACTGTGGCCCAAAACTTCTGCCTAAACCCTTTTTTCCTTTAAAAATGGTTGGCTCTCATTGGCCAACTTCAGCTGCTAGCTCTCATTTAGGTGAGCTCCCTAATGGTCTAAAACAACTTAAAAAGGGGAGCCAATGAGGGTTTAGTCAAAATTTTCCCAAATTATGCATAAAGCAAAGTAACTCTTTTACCCAACTAAAGTAAGTCTGAACCAAACATCAACTTAGCACCTTGGAGGTCCATAGCCTCATCATTTAGCCTAAAAACCAGTCATTAAGGACACCTAAAGGTTGTTATAAAACTCACCCTTCAGCTTAAAACAAAGGAAATGAGGTTTTCTTCTGAGAGAAACACCCAAAGCTCAATAGAAGAGTCTCTCTTTAGCTAATAAAACAAAACCCATGTTTTAACCATAGAGCTGAAACTTTAAAGTAAAAGCCCATTCAGCCAACTAAAATTCTCACAATTCTGATCCTTGGGGGTGGAAATATGGGTACAGGGGAATCTTCCCTCTCTTCCTCACAACCTCTCTCAATTTCCTCTTCTTGCTGATTATGGGTTGAAGTTTTAGACCTGTGTACTTTTTCTGCATTTTCTTGTATTTCAGTTATGGCATTTTGATTTCTCTCTTATTAAAGCACCATTAGCCTTTTATTGATTATACATTTGGAATTTTGGGCTTAACTCTTGTTGAGGTCCAAAATATTATAAGTATTGAAATCCAAAACTAATGAGTCCTTAAGGATAGGAAAGGCCCAATCCGTGAGCTAAGGCCCATTTAAAATGGGTAAAAGGAATCCCAAGCTCATGAATAAGTAAGCCTTGGGCCTTAGAGATGGAAGAAAAAGTAGAGGAAGCTTGGCCTAGCCTCTATGAGAAGAACCACCAAGGAGCCTAGAAAGAGACTAGACCAAGATACCGAAGAGCTGCTAAAACTAGGGAGGGGATCCTTGGGAAGTGCAGGAAACAATCTGCTGAGAGTTGGACAGCTCAGGGAAGCATGCTCATGGGTATAAGGAACGAAGAAAGACATGTCCCATCAGCCGCTTGCAACTTAGAAGAAAAGACATTGGAAACAGCTGATGGCTTAGTAATAATGCCTTAAAATGTATACTTGTTATATATTTATGTGAGTGTTATCTCCTTATTACTATGCTTAATTTGTATAATTAAGTCATATTTGCATTAGTTCCTATTATTTATTTTTACATAATTTCTTGAATAAGATTCTATTCATTGTGTGTAATTTTCTACTTTCAGGAAATCATGTGAGAAAGATGAGTTTACAGGAATTTGTGAGAGAATGAAGGCCAAAGGACTATGCTTAAATGTCTAAAGAGGTGCAGCTGGAATGCTTGAATCGTCTACCATGATTGGAAGCTTCAAATAAGGAAAGAAATCAAAGAGGCAGAATCTGAAAAGGAAAAATCTGATTTGAGCATTGATCAGTATTTTGGGTATATCTCTCTCCTCAAAAATCCAATTGACACAAGGTTAGATGGGTTGGAACCGTGACTTAAATATCTACAACTTTCCAGTTTTGAGTTTTCCGAAATTCTCAATTTTAGAAGGCCTAAATTAACTCACAAGTTACTGCTGTAAACCTGGACGGAAATTAAAAATAGAAAAAGTTTTATTTTCTTTGGGACACTTAGACATTAGGGTTTTGAAGGGAGGCTGGTAGAACGAATTTTGGCAGAGAAAACCTTGTATTTTTATTTCTCTAATGGTAGCCTAATTCTTTGCTAGGGCTAGGGGTTATGTTTCTTCTATATAGTATGAATATTCAATGTGATTCTTTCTAGGATTTTATCAACAACATATTTGATTGTTCAATTAGATTTCTTTTGATGTATTAGTTCTTCCATGCTTTCAATAAGTTCAATCATGTTTTTCTTATTGTTTAGATGAATGTCTAATAGTTTCAAATAGAAATCAGGTTTTAAAGTGAATGAGTTTTTTCTGAAAACTTTTCTAACCGCATTATTAATCGAGGTTATCATGCGTTCTTGAATTGTCTCAGTTCAACCGAATCATAAGTTTTTAATTGTATAAGAACAATCAATTATGAAATAGATATTTTCTTAGATCACAAAGAATTTCATATCGATATAGGGAAACACTTCGATGCCCTAGTATTTACATTATTGATTTAAATCAGTTTTTATTATTATTCTTGTTAACAATCACCAAGCAAAAGTATTTTTCTTCTTCACCCAAATTATTATTTAATTATATTGTCTTTGAATTTACCTTGCTCCTTGTGGTTCGACCTCGGTACTCCGAGAATTATATTGCTACAATCTCCTACACTTGGGAGTGAACAAGCACTTAGGAACCAGCACCTATGAAGGGAAGCCTGGTACCTTCGGAAGAGCAGTAAGGTGAACCATAAAGAAAGGTGGCTAGGGATCTTTCAATCTAATAGGGGGGAATCTGCCTATTTAGAAAGAGAGAGAGAGAGGACAAGGCAGCCAAAAGGGGGGGGGGGGGGTTTGGAAAGCCTTTCTAGAATTTTTGGAAAAAGAGATTAAAAGTCAATCCTTATGACCCCCCAAAAGAGGAGGGTCAATTGGAGACTTTTTGGAGGGAAGCCTCAAAAGAAGAATATAGTGAGAAAATGAGGAAAGGACCAGGCACCAATATTACTGACACAAAATTGGTTTTGGTACCTAGAGTAGCAAGAAGAGGGATCTCGGTCAGGCCAAAGGACATGCAATAAGAAGAATCAACATCAAGGCCCTTGGACCTTGATATGTCCTTTTGAAGCCTTGAGAAGAGGACCTTGGCTAACACATGGGAAAGCCAAGGTGTATGTTTAGATTTCCAACAAAAGCTATTAAAAAATTCAGCAAAACCAGGTATTATCTTTGTAACCAATGGTCCAAGCCCATGGGATCTCGAGTTAGTAGTAAGGGAGAAATGGTTTAGTCGGTAGGGGAGTGGTTTCTGGTGAAAGGAGAATCCCGAAGGTTTCCCTTAGTTCATATATTTGCTTGAAATGCATAAACCAATGGAAAACTTAGTTCCTCCGTGTGCATGACATCTTCCCACAATTTCCTCTCAATTGTCATTTTCAATCAAAGCTGTCATCCATTACATTGAGTAGCCCACCCACTCCTTTGGCTTTTCAAGAAGGAATCTTTCATTTGTAGCTAAAGTTAAATGCCACTTTTGAGTTATAATTGCCTAATTAAGCTAAACCTCTGCCCAATGCACTTTTTAAGATTTCAGAGGACATGGTTTTACCCAGCAGACCAAGGACGTCCTCGCTTGGGGTACCAGACCATGTCTACTATAAAAGGAACACTAAGGCATAGCAGAAGGGATAGGGGGAATAGGGATTCAAATGGAGGAAAAATGGGAGAGTTCAGAGGTTCAAAAAGATAATTCTTAGAGGTTTAAGAGCCCAGCAAGGGAGAGAAAAGAGCCAAGGGGGAGGAATTTGTCCCATATCATTGAGATCATTCAAAATATCACTTAGTCTCTAAAGAAACATAGGCCAAAACATGCACACATCAGATATCATTCTCTCTCACAGAATCCTCCTCACTTGACTATCTTGGAAGGCAATGCCCAAGCAAAGCTACTTGGACTTGAGTTCCAAATCCCACAAGTCTTGTGCAAAAGCACTAAGTCTGTGAGAATTGGGGCCAGGATATTTGTGGCTGACTCATTCTTATGAAATTTATTTACATATATGTATATGTATTAGAATGTATATCCTAATCTGAAAAGACTAACAATTATTTGAAGATATGTTTATGTTGTTCTTGTGTAGGACCTATAGAGGTAAAGGGAAAGGAAAAAACTCCATTGCATAATAAGCTTGGAGAAAGATCCTATAGTTTAAGGAATCAGAGATTCTAGGTTCCATGGATTATAGACCTAGTACCCCTAGGAGCCATGACATCATGTTCAGGGTTCAATGACATCACGCTCAGGGAACCAAGTGAAGGGACTCTTTTAAACGTTCACACAATAAAAGATAAGTCTTTTTTATTTCAATCTCCTTCTTATTGTGAATACTATGAATAATTATTTTACTTATTTCGTAAGAGTAAATGGTCATTTTATGACACTAAAACACTTATAATGGTATTTTATTGCTTAGAAGGAAATCGCATTTTTGCCTTGAGGAACTTTACATGACTTGCGCACAAACTGGTTCATATAACGACTCCAATAGGTCGCGAAGAACCAGACCCAGTCCAACCATCCATCCTTAGAGGCCCAAAATCCCTTGTCATCAATGGACTTGGGTACTTTCCAAAAAAAGAACCCAAAACTCTCCACAAATAAATTTTTTTAAAGAACCCAATGGGAGATTTGGGCTAATTTTGCATTTTTGGCCCTTATTGCAAAAACGTCCCCGACATTTTGGTGACTTCGCTGGGGAGTCAAGCAGTTGAAACAAGAGAAGTCATATCTTTGAAGATGCTTAATCAACAAGAAATAGTGTTTCTCATGCCAACTTGCCATTCCAAAAGGAGTATGATGCTTCACTTCAGCAAGAAGAACATTATGAATTCCAGCAAGAAGTAATTGGTCCATAGCTTGTCAAGTTACTGTAGATGACCCAAAGTTTGCAACAAATCCACTCTAACCTTGCAGAAACCATCCAAGAATTAAAGGACATCAAGGATGGAGGGGGAACTAACTCTCTTATTCAAAGCTTGAAAATCCAAAAATGGTAAGCCGCAAGTTTGACTACAAAGGGAAGGAAGGCAGTAACCAATAATCAACGAAGTAAAGTTCTAAACATCAATTTCAACCCAAGAACTCCCAAAGACAATGCTAAAAGCTCATTGTCAACATCTCCTTAGCATATGTCTCCTTTATTGTTGAGTTTGTATTTGTTGCCGGGGTTAGCGCTGAAGCATATGGGGGCTGTTGCGGGTGATTAACTCATTTTGGAATGAGTATAGTTGACGCTGTGTGTGACCTTTCCCAGCTAAATATTTTTTGGTGTCATTACTAAATGAATTCTTCACCAAATAGATAAAGGCCATAGCTAAATGGCCCACCGCAAATCGCTAGATATTCCATACACTAAGCCTTGAGGTAGCGACATACCATACACCAAGTCTTGAAGTAGTGAAATTTCATATGCCAAGCCTTGAAGTCATACGAGCGATATACTGTCCTCAAAGCATGTTTAAGCTAAGACTTTTAAGCATTCTCTACTCTAATTCATCTTTTTTATATATTGCTTAAACCATTTCAATCCTTCAAGTTTTTAATCAAAATATTTTCTATAAGTTGTTTGTGCTAAAGCTTAGCCATGACTATCGTTTACTAATACAAATCATAATTACTCTAGGGGACAAAATGGAAACCTTCTCAGACCATTTGATAAAGAGGGAAAGCCGGACTCGATTCCTTCTCACCGAAGCTGTGACACGCTCATGCACTTTAAGCTGTGACACGCTCATGCACTCTAAGCCATGACAAGCTCACGCATCCAAAGTCATGGTCGATCCATGCACGCCAAGCCATGGCGTGTTCATATATCTCAAGTCGCAACAAGCGCATGCATTCCAAGCCATGCCAACACCTTAATCATTCTTGAATTCAAGATTATGCTTGAAGAGGGAAGCGCCAATGTTGCCATCCTCAAGAAAATTATTATTGTCACTCAACTCTTGCAATTGAAATCTGCAACTAAGCCAACTAATAAGAAGGGTTTGTGCGCGCATCTTTGAAGAATTCTTTGCTAGACCTCGCTTTAGATATTGAAGTCAAAAAGCTCAAAAATCACATGCTAGTTGATGGAAATCCATTCCAAAGATCTTCGAGTGGAATCTTAGTATAATGTGGAAGCTTGGAATAAGCGGCATGAAGGCAAACAAGAGAAATCGTTGTGCTAGGGATGCAACAACCCTACACCGACGTCTTTAATGCTTAACCCATCATTATCTCAAAGTTAGAAGCCAAGCAAGTAAAGTATGGATCCGCTATTTGCAGTACCATGTATCTTCGACAAAGAGGCTAATCGAAAAAAAAAAAAAAAAAAACCTATTATGTTGGAGATGAAACAACCCTATACTGACATTTCAATGCTTAGCCTATCATTGTCCCAAAATTAGAAGTCAAGTCAGCGAAGTATGAAGTCGCTAGTTGTAGCATAACAAATATTTGACAAAGAGGAATCATATTCTGCCCTCTATATAGCATATGGGAGGACCTCCATTTTTAGAAGTTATTTTTGAGTCATATGGAGAATACTAAGGGAGGAAGAAATCCCACCAACGACTCTTGGCATATCTTATAAATCTTCAAGACATGAGTGTCCTAAAGTGTTCCACACTTGGGGCTTGATCTCGTTGGACCTATCCATTCGCCCTTGAACGGGTACATTCGGGTCTTTACTACCACTAAGTAATTCATTAAGTGGCCGGAAGCAATTCCACTCAAGAAAGCAATGGGAGTGGCCATAGCCAACTCCATCAAAGAGCATATCATTCGTCACCTTGGCATCTCGCACAAAATCATAAGCGACAACAATATATATCACTCATACCAATTTTTGGAGGTCAGCCCTATGAAACATTAGGAAGCCGATGAACTATAATATTATCCAAGCATGGTGAGACCCCTACATACGAAGGTGCAATGCCTTCAATAAGGTAGGGAAAACCAATACCTTCTCCTGATGGCAAACCTTGCGAAGTAGCGAGAAAGCCTATAAATTACTCTTATGACGAAACCTTTACATTCGAGGGTGAAAATACTCTCAATAAGGCAGGGAAAGCCAAACACATACTCTCTCAATGGTAAGCCCTATCAAATGGTTAGGAAGCCAATGAGACATTTCATTATGGCGATACCCCTACTTGTGAAGGCATAACTAGTCCTCAAAAAGGTAGGAAAGTCAATACGTTCTCAAAGGTAAGCCTTATCGAATGATTAGGAAGCTGACAAGATGTCATATAATTCATATGTGGCAAGACCCCTACTTGTGAGGATGCAACGCCCTCAACAAGGTAGGGAAAGCCAATATTTTCTTAACAGCAAGCCTTACGAAGCGGTAGGGAAGCCAATATAATATCTTAAAATTCAAGTATGGTGATCCACTACATGCGGGGACATAGCCAACCCTCAAAAGGATGAGAAAGCTGATGCATAAACCTTGTAAAGTGGCAAGGGAGTCAATGAACTATTACCCCATTGCCATATGGTAATCCGCTATATGCAAGGATAAAACTCCTCAAGAAAATAGCAAACTTGTCATTCTATAAGTTGTTTTATGCAAGAATGTGATATTCTCAAAAGATGACAGTGATACAAGTTTTATTCAAGCCGATGTCTGTGAAAATGCAATCAACCTCAATGAAATGGTGACAAACAAGTGCACCATATCCTACAATGTGCAAAAAACGCAGCCCATATATGGGGGCTTCTTGAAACTAACAAAGTAGCAACCTAATACATGTCGAGAATAAGTCGACTACCAAGTGGCAAGCCAAGTCTCAATATATATGAGCCGCTGTTTGCAAAACCAAACCTGCCCGTCAATAGAGCACTGAAAAATAGTGCACAGCTAGTGAGATGTGTGCTTAGCCAAAACCTATCTACAAAGACATGACAACTAAACAACATGTCTACTAACTTGCCCTTGCAAAGGCAAAATCAAATTCACAATATATCCAATCAAGCATGAGCCATTCTCAAGAGACTAAGTGTGTACAATCTATCAAAGCTATGCTACTCAACTACAAGTTATGCATGGTCTTTTCAAGCAAGTTTTCCTCAACATATCAAAGCATTCATAATTGTATAGGGGCTATTTTCACAACAAAAACATACTCATAGCCTATCAAAGAAAGGTACAAAGTCATTCTCAAGATACAAATCACAAGCCATATGCAGCCTTGAGGTACAAATAATTTTTTCATTCCAAAATACAAAATTTACATCCAAATGTCATATATGTTTGCTTTGTACAAAATGCAAATTGTGTCTACTAACCATGACAGTACAAACTCAAAGTGGTACCAATACAACTAGATAGGAGTTGTTCTATACATAAGTGGGCTGTCCACAAGGGTGAAATACAAGAGAAACTGCTTCCAAGGTAGCAGCCCATGTTACACACTTCAACTAGTTTGAAATTTCAAAGCTTGGGGCTCAATGTAAGACAATCAGATAAAAAAAAAAAAGGAAAGCAAGAAAGGAGGCAAAGGAAAAAGTTGAAGTAATGTTGTAGTCCCCATCCAACGTCACCATCTTTGAGACATTGGTTTGCAGTCACTCTCTTCTTTACTTCAAAGCCACAAGTGAGAGACAAACCAAAATGGTTCAAAGTTACTAACGGCTGCCATGGTACCATCTATTGTAGCTCTACATTGTTGTCTGCAGAGGCTTCAACCTTTGAAAATGATACATTGGCAATGGGATTGACCTCGGGAATGAAAGTGCCAATGACGACATCATGATTGTCTACGCCTAAGTCATCTTACAAGAAACCATGTACAACACACTCAACAATCCCTATTGGCATGAAAAGGGCTTAGCAGTGAGTTTTGACTCGCCACAACAAATTTTAACTTGCCAGAGAAATTGCGGCTTCATTCTCAAACAAACGGAATTGCTGTCTGTGCATTGACAATTGCATATAAGGAATAGTGGTTGTAACATTGCCACAAACATAAGCATCTTTGTATCGGATGAACAGTACCATGATTAAACGATAGACGCTCTATGAAATCATCAATCTCGACACCAACACTCTCTAGTAACAAAGCTATGGAACACATTCTTTACTCAATGGTCTCAAGACTTGATGCTTTACCATTATCAAGCGGCCAAACAAGCAATGATAATACTCCAAACATGAAATTTCTTGCATATGAGTAAGCCTATGCTTCTCCAACACTCGACATCCTTCTTTGGTCTTAAAGATGTCAGGTCTTAATGCATACTGCTTGGAGCTAGGAAAGGGAAAGCCGCTGAGAGTGCCCCTCCTATATATAGTCATTGGCAACTTTGGCTTCAACACTACACAATCAATAAAACCTTCGAGTGTCTTAATGTTACCGCCCATCCCATTGGTCTTAACCAACTATTTCCTCATCATTACACCGAGCACAAAGCGACAACTTGTGGCCCTATCTTTTGCTTGCATTTGTCACAACTCACAGGGACATGATACAGGGGGCTGCCATGCCCACGTAATGGCTATGCCTTATCTCTATACTACATCGGCAAGTGATATCTTTACTCCATTCTACCTCAAATATGCTATCCCAAGGTAGCTAGTAATTTCGCTCATCGCTCATTGTTGTGGATTTGTCAAAACTAATCTTGGCAAACATAATCTCACCAAGATTACCAATAATCAAGCAACTCAAATATTGAAGCATCCCCATGGTCCAATTTGTATAAAGGTTCAAGATGACCTCTCATTCATCATTATTTTCCCCTATGTGCCCAAGTCAAAATTACAGTTAGTTATTGACTCATTCTACTTCCAACACGATAGCCAATTCAAAGTCAAGCATAGCCGCATTGCAAACTAAGTTCCATGCCTTGCAACTATCAGAATCAATGAAAATTGGCTTCAACATGAGCTTTTGGCTTTAATTGGAAAAAAAAAAAAAAAAAGGCTCAACCTCATGAATCAACGCAATGGGACTATCATTAAGCCATTCTACAAATTTAATTGAATAATATGTTCAACACATTAGCAAGCACAACCAAGAGATAGCCATAATGAACAAATCAACTCACCAAGGTCAGCGACACGTTTGCCTTTATCTAATATGCTAAAAAAAACGGGTTCAGAAATTTATTGCCAAGATCAGCAGCATATTCCTACAATGTAACCTTGCTCCTTAGCAAAGAAGGTGTTGAGGTCTAAAAAGTCACAATGTTGCACCAAGGCCCAAAATGGCATAGAGAATTGAACTCCATAAAAAATAAAATACTTGAGCTTGCAATAAAGAAAAAAAGATGGTAGGCCCAAATCCATTAAGGATTTTATGAAGGAACCCAAACCCACGAATGGGTAAGCCTTAGAACTCATGAAACGAAGGGAAGAAGAAAAGCCTAGCCAGCAAAGGTCAGAAAATCTCTAGGGAGCCTAGTGGTAAGAACTGGGTTAGGATACCTGGGTACTGCTAGGAGCTCGGGATCCTCGGGATGTGCTGCAAAGCCAGGGTTGGATTAAGATAGTTCAAAGGGGGTGCCAAGAAACACAAGGAATGAGAACAGATATGTCCCTATCAGCCACCCAATGATGCAGAAAGGAATAAGAATGCTTGGGAACCAACAATTCATGAACAAGGGGCTGGTACTTAGGGGAATCCAGAAAGAAGAACCATGAAGGGAAGTGGTTGGGAAACTTTCAACCTGGCAAGAAGGAATTAGCTCACTTGGGAAAAATGACAATGGGAAAGGCAACCAAAATCTTTGTCTGAAAAGGTGAGGTTTAGAAGCCTTAAAGGAAGAAGGACCAAAGGTCAGCTCTCTAAGGACACCCCAGAATGGAAAGTCAGCAAGAAACTTTTGGGGAAGAAACATTAAAAGAAGAAAATTATGAGAAATGAGGAAGGGACTAGCCACCAATGTTGCTGGCACAACATTGGTTCTGGTACCCAAAGGAGCAAATGAGGGGAATTAGTGGTACCCCGGGAACCCTAGGATGACACTATAAAAAGGGGTAGCAGCTATCAGTGAAGGGCATTCAGCAACAATGAATTAGAGCAGAATCATTGAGAAAACTTTGTTAGAATTCAAAAAAGAAAGAAAAGAGAGGAAAATATCACATGGTATTCTCAAACAGCCACTAGAGAACACATTCAGATTTAAAGGGATTCAAACTTTGTAAGTCTTAGAGGCCTGAAGAGTCATCTAAGTTTGCGATTTTTGAACTTATTTGGACCTTATAACACATTCTAGTGAGCATAATGTATTACACAACTAAGAAAGTAATGAAATATTTTACATTGTCTTAAGGACCCTTAACTCTCTATTTTGTGTCTTTCTTTACCTTATTGCCCCTTTATTGTTTCTTATTGTTCAATGCATATATTTCTTGTTTGCTAGCATGTATATGTTTTAGGATTCGTGTTCTATGCACCATCTGGTTCGTAATCAGCCTATTTAGCTGCGGTGAACCAAGCCCAGTCCCTTAAAACAATAAGTAAAGGGCCCTGGGTCTTTATTTCTACTTGGGCCTGGGCATTGTCCAAAAAGGACCCACACAGAAGGTTATTTTCTCTTTGTTGTAGGCACCACTTCACCGCCATTGGTACCAACAAGCTCATGGCCATGGGTAGCGGGTTGTCGTGGACCTTCTTTGGTCGTCGTCGACAAAGTTTCCTTGCTTCATAGGTGCTGAGCTCTTCAAATTTATTCTCCCCACCAAAAAAGATCTCTTTTGTTTCACTACCATCATCTCATTGCCAAATGTGGGTTAAAGCAATTATTCACAGCTCTTGAAAAAAATAACAAAGAATAGAAGAAAATATGAAAGCTGTATTGTTAGGGAGGCAAAGTGGCATGAATCAAAATAAGAAAAAAGAAAAAAAAGGGCCTATTGAAGCAAAGTGGCGTGAAGGCCACTAAAAATGAGAAGAAAAGAGACAAGGAAGAAGCAAATGATGTGTTGGCTAAATCCTAAATGAAAGAAAAGTTACCTGATGCAAAACTAAAGCAAGTATAAGTGGCATGAAAGTCCAACGCTTTAAAAGAAGAAATGCTAAAGCCACCTATGTAGTATCAAAGTCAAAGGATACAAAGGAGGAAAGCCAAAGTCACCAAGGTGTTAAGGAAGTGAAAGTTCCTATGGTAAATGCTAAAGTTACCATTGCAAGTATGAAAATAAAGACTAATGAAGAAAAAAAAAAAAAAATTCCAAGGCTACATGTGGACATAAAAATCAAGGAACATTTCATGTTGGACCTATTACTTGATTACAACTTGACTTTCTTGGACTCGTGACCACGACATCTCTACAAATGGGCTTCATCGACCAGTATCTTCTTTTTTGTCAAAAAAAAAAAAAAAAAAAAACAATTGGGAAAAATTAATTCCCAAATTTGTGACATTTACAAGCAATAAGAAATATCAACTACTCACATACATGCTGCAAGTGCCATGTGTGCTCGGGGGCCTAATGTTGATACCCATTTTCGTGACACATTTTTTTACAAGCCCAATTCATGTATTATGTTTTATTTTATTCTTTTAAGCATGGCCCAAGCCCATGCGACTTATTGGGGAAATTGAGGAAGTGTGGTTTAGAGGGTATAGGTCAGTTTTTTTCGGACCTTTTACATGAACCAAGCCCATGTGTGCTACCAAGTGGGCAAATGATACTGGTGACACCTCAGGCTCATGAAGGAGGTCTTGTACCTAAAATTTCCACTCCAAAACAATTTTTATGCTCTGACTGACTATGGTCCAAAGTTTCTACCTGAATCTTTTTTTTTCATTAAAAATGGTTGGCTTTCATTGGCCAACTTTAGCTGCTAGCTCTCATTCAGGTAAGCCCCCTAATGGTCTAAAACAACTTAAAAGGGGGAGCCAATAAGGGTTTAGTCAAATCTTTTCCATATTATTCATAAAACAAAGTAACTTTTTTACCCAACTAAAGCAAGTCTGAATCAAACATCAACTTAGCACCTTGGAGGTCTATAGCCTCATCCTTTAACCTAAAAACCAGTCATTAAGGACACCTAAATGCTGTTATACAACTCACCCTTTAGCTCAATACAAAGGGAATGAGGTTTTCTCCTTAGAGAAACACCTAAAGCTCAATACAAGAGTCTCTCTTCAGCTAAAAAACCACAATCCACATTTTAACCATAACCATAGAGCTAAAACTTTAGAAGAGCTAAAACTTTAGAACAAAATCCCATTCAATCAACTAACATTCTCACAATTCTGAACCTTGGGGGTGAAAATATGGGTACAAAGGAATCTTCCCTCTCTTCTTCACAACCTCTCTCAATTTCCTCTTCTCGCTGACTGTGGGTCGAAGTTTCAGACCTATGTACTTTTCTGCATTTTCTTGTATTTTAGTTATGAAATTTTGATTTCTCTTTTATTAAAGCACCATTAACCTTTTGTTCATTATACATTTAGAATTTTGGGCTTGACTCTCCACAAATAAACATTTCTAAAGAACCTAAGAGGAGATTTGGGCTAATCTTGTATTTTTGGCCATTGTTGCAAAAAAGTCCCCGACACACACTAATTGATATAATGGAGAACTGAATCATAGATATGGACTTTGAGACTATCCTTCGAATTATACCATGAATTGAATGGGATAAAAAATAATAATAATAAAAATTCCACTAGTGGATTTTGTATATGTATCAACAATTTTTTAAAGTTTGAACACTCCTTGCCCCTAGGGAGAAAAGGCTATTAATTGAATCAAGATTTTAATATATGATTCTTAAAGACACAGTCCAACTCACCCTCCACAAAGCTTTAGCCAATCTTTTTCGACTTTTATCATGTCTGATGCAATGATGCATGTTTGTGCACTTCCACTTAATGTTAGAGATTGGAGATTACATATTATAAATAAATAAATAAAAAATAGATGTTGGAGATGACAAAGATGGCAGAGACCGGAAGAATGATAAAAAGCCAATATTAAAACAACTTTAGATAAAGCATTATTTGGCCTGGGATGCTTTCGTTGCCAATTAATGTAACCCATTTGGTATTTACATCTGAGACACTTTGCAATGCAACTGGTGATGGTTAACGTGACAAATTATTGTCAAACTTATGAGAAGAGAGAACCAAATGAATTGTCATCTTCTTCCCAATCAAAATTATAAATGCGAACATGACGAAATTGTTGACGGATATTACACAAATCAATACCTTCCTAAAATCAGTTTTTTATTTGGGGTCCAACCTTCCTAAAATCTGTGGAGAGGTTTCATAAGAATGTGCTTTGCCTGCTCTGGCTACCAACTCGAAAAGGGAATTTCCACTTCAATGGGTTATATCTATATAATATAATTATGTAATTAACATGTAACCAATTGTCATTGCATGTCTAATTACAACCGAAGATAGGGAAAAGTTGAGCAATTTCTCATTGTCGACACCACCACTTGTTTGAATGATAATTTGACTATCTACTTTCCCTTATATGTTTGTTCCCGAGACTCCAACATGCTACCAGTGGTTTTGAAATGTATATTGTCTATCATGGAACCCATATGACTTTTTCTATGCTTACTAAAAAAAATTACAGAATTTCAAGGCTCAAGCCCAAAGCGCAAGGATAGACATCGAAGTAGAGCCAAGAATTAATGCTATATAAGATGCCTTTTTCAACCATAAATTGGAAGTCATCATCTTGTTGTGGAAGAAATCAGCAGCAATGAGATCCACTAGACCCATGTATATGAGTATACCCGAAGAGAAAGACCCCAACAAGCCCTCCATGATCAAGGCCTTAGGGCTACTGTCATCGTAACCGGTCACAGAGAATAAAATCATTCCCAATACTATCCCCATGGGTGTTGTCACCGCGAACATGAAACACATGTAGGCCGTTGTTCCAAAGCTAAATCCCGCCTGTAATTTTCACCATATAGCATCAGATCGCTAATATAATATGTATATGATCAATAAATTATTTGCGAAACTAGTTGTCCCCAATAATAATTGTTTGTTGTCTTCTAAATATTTCTTAGTTCTGCGGTTCCGGTTAATAAGTGCCCTTAGCACAGTTATTAATAAACTATTTTAAGAAAATTTTAACAACAATTTCATGAAAAATATAAAAAGCCATAAAAAAAATTAATTCATTTTTTCTTTCCCTATAAAAAAGTTTCTAAAAATATTTCAGAAACCAATGTCCTTAGGGGCATCCGTTAACTTTTCTCATATTTCTTAGTCCCTGTTTGGTTGTGTGGTTCAAACAAACATTTTCACATTTTAAACATTTTTTACACATATTTTAACACACTTTTTCATCCACACGAATATAAAAAACACTCACAAAATATTACTCAAACTCCTCTATCAAATGGGCCCGTTTGGTAGAAGAGGGTCCGTTTAGTCACTCAAAAGTGAAAACATTAATTTTACAACTTGCTACCGTAAACTCTAAAAGTAACACTCAACTATTGGAGCTCTAAGAGCATTAGCATCCGAGGATTAAAAAAAAAAAAAAAACTATTTTACATCCTCGAACATTATTTTATCTATTTTACCAACTTATTTTACAACCTACATCCCAGTTTTTATTTTTACATACAACCCAACAAAATAGTATAAACTACCTACTAAAATAATATAAAGTACTATTCTCTCTCTTTTTCCTCCCACTTACTTTTTCTCTTCACACACAACCACAAGATTAAAATAATATATTTATTTTTATAACCTATGAATAGTAAAGTTGCATAGGTTGCAAATTTTTTTAAGTTAAAAAACCCGGATGGAGTGGGTTTTGGGTGGCTCGGGTTGTAAAATAGCAACTAGGGAGTGTTTACACCTCCAATGCTAGTGTTCTAAACATTTCTAGCATTTTTTTATTCGCCTCTCTCTCTTCCTCTTTCACTCGATTACACAGATATAGAGGAGATAAGCTCTACAACTTGCAAAAGTAAGGGCTTCCAGCGATGCGATTGGGAATTTGAGACCAAGATTATGGAGGCGGCGTTTTAATGGATATGGGTTTGCAAATTTATTTGGTGGTGGTTGTTGGGCCAATGGGGTTGCATTGTGAGTCGTCGGGTTTTTGTGGGTTGTTGGGTCGATTATTTTGGCAGTGGTTGTTAGGTCGATTTTTTTTTCTTTCGATTTTGGGGTAAAAGACTAGATTTGCCTGGTGGTGGTGGTGGTGGTGGTGGTGGTGGGTTTTCACAATGGTGTTTGATTTTGGGTTGATGGGTTTCATGACGGTGTTTACTTTTTGTAGTGGTGATGGGTTTGAATTTTGGTTTGGGTTTGATTTGGGTTTTGTGATGGGATGATCAAGTTTAATGGGTTGTGGTGGGGTGGTGTTGGGTTGGGTGGTGGTGGGGGGATTTGGGGAAAAGTGGCGGTTGATTTTGCCGTTGGGTTCAATTGCTACCATTGGTGTGAGTAGAAAATATATTATTTTAATGTGATAGAATGCAAATTCAAGATTGGGATGTGGGATATATTATCAAGTGAGAATGTAAAATAGGTAAAATGGTGTTTTGAGGAAAATGTTTTTTTTTTTTTAAATAAAATTTTTGCTTTCCCCGGTTGGGAATGCTCCTCTAAGATATTTAGTTTAATTTTCTTAAAGAAAACTAATTCCCTAAACAATGTAATAATTCAACGTAGTTTATGTATCACACGATTCCCCCTCCTATTAAATAAAAAAAGAGAGTTTCATATGTGACATTTATTTAAGAAGCAGACATAATCCTTTCAAAAAAAAAAAAAAAAAAGCAGACATAATATACCAAATATACGGAAGAATTTCTCACAAGCAAGGATCAATATAAATGTTTAAACTTTAAAGCATACCAAATATAGTATACAGAATAATTTCTCACAAACAAGGGATCAATATAATTGTTTATTATCTTCCTCAAAAAAAAAAAAAAAAAAAAATGTTTACTAAAGTATCTAAATCATTTCAACCCTTAAAATATTTATTCTAAGGTAGACTTTGAATCATTCGGACTTCATTTCCTCTCTAATTTTTTTCAATATAAAGAAAAAAAAAAGGGGGGGGACCAATTCTTTTTTTCTACGAAAGGAACCATCAACCACTCTGTTAGGCAATTTACTGATAATCTAGTGTCATAAACTCAAAAGATGGGTCCTATATGTCTTGCCATTTAAAATGTTCCCTCGGGGTCCTTGTCAATATTCAGAAAATTTAATCAAACACGTATCTATGTGCGGAGTTTTCGTTGTAATTTACGTCAATACATTGACTATTCTATCCACCAGAAAGTCCATGCCGTCGATAATACAATTCTAAATTATTTTTATTTTAGCTAATGGATTCTAAATCCCCAATCACACATTCTTACAATGAGAGTGAAATTTCCGTAGCCTTTGTAGTTGTACTCGGGTTAAACAATGTATTATAAATCTGATTTAAAACACTAATATTATTATTTTCGTGTGTATTCTAATAAGTATTATTGTTTACTCCAAAAAAAGAAAGTGTATTTATCTTACATTGGTTGTGTGTGTCTAGTGTCTGCTGTTTATAATCCCAGTTTACAATTACAAAGGGCAAGCCCTTTTGTAGTTATATTTTGGTTAAATAATGTATTATAAACTTGGTTTAAAACACTAATATTACTATTTTTGTGTGTATTCTAATAAGTATTAATTTTTACTTAAAAAAAAGGAAAAAATGCAAAACTGATCCTCTAACTTTCACTGTTTTTTATTTCAGTTTTCTAACTTTCAGTTTTGTCAATTCAGTCCTCTAACTTTCAATTTTTGTCGATTCAAGGCTCCGTTACAACTCAGTTAGTGTTGCTGTTAGATACGCTTGAAACAACACCGTTTTGCTCTTTGTTTTTTTTAATTCAGAATTAAAAGAAAATAAGAAAAATCTAAAAAAAAAAAAACCATTAAGGGGAATGACTCCCTTGAATCAAAACAAAACAAAAGAAACAAAATAAATCCTTAATGTAAATCAAAACAGAGAAATTTTGAGAGACCCAAATCCCTAATGTAGAGAATTTGGGGAAAAGGAAGAGAGGCTGGGTCGGATTTGAGAGACAGAGGGGGTCGGCGGTTTAAGAGAGAGAGACTGAGTCGGTTTGAGAGAGAGGCTGAGTTGGATTGAGAGAGAGAGAGACTGAATCAATTTTCTGAGATGAAGGTGATTGAATCGGTTTTGAAGGTGACTAAATTAGTTTTGAAGGTGATTGAAGTCTTCTCACTAGACTGAATCGGATTTGAATACATACACAAGGCTCCTTTTGGCCTCTACGACTCGATTCCCTTCATGATCTCGCATGGCAAGTCTCACGAAACTTCTAGATTCTTTTGGCTAAATGCGGCAGAGATGTAGATCAATGTGTTGACGGCCGGTTGGGACGCAGATTCCGAGATCTCATTACTATCGGATAGGTCTAGAATCGACACATTATGGATAAGCGAGGCCGGGATTGTTGATGCTTTCTTCTTTGTCGGTCCAAAGTCTAAAGATGTGGTCAGATAGTACACTAGTGTGACTAGAACGCCTGCGATGCCTCAATTCTTTTTTTTGCCCTAGATTTTTCTTATTTTTTTAATTTTGAATTAAAAAAGAAAAAAAAAAAAGCAAAACGGCGTTGTTTCAAGCATATCTAATGGCAGCACTAGTTGAGTTGTAATGGAGCCTTGAATTGACAAAAATTGAAAGTTAGAGGATTGAATTGACAAAACTGAAAGTTAGAGGACTGAAATAAAAAACAATGTCAATTTTGCATTTTTGCCAAAAAAAAAAAAAAAAAAAAAAGTTTACATTAGGTATTTACCGACGCCAAGACAAAATCCGTGACCATCAGTGACATATTTGTATTTCGCAATGGTCTGCTAACCTTTTCTTTTTCCTTCCCAAATCTATTAAAATACCAGAACAACTTTTGCCCTGACCTGACATAGTGACATCAACTCCTACCCCTAAATGCACAATTACCACTCACACTCACACTCACACTCCTTTGGACTGCACTAGGATGTGATTCTATTTCTATCATCCCTTTTATCTAGCTTTTTAAAAAACTAATTTTTCCTTACCCTTTTTTTTCTTTTCATTTTTTTCAAAATACAAAGTACTATTTAGCATATTTTCAATAAAAAAACTAAATAAATGGTTCCCAATACAGACACAAACTCAATCACAAATCGCTAGAGATACTGAGATCACTATAAATAATCATAATTTTTTGTGTCAGACTTAATAATAACAAATTAATTAGAAAAAAAAAGTTAACAAATACCTTAGTAAATTAATTTATTAAATATTTTTAAATACTTTTTAATGGAAAAAGAAAAAATCCCGTCTCTAATGCAATCTAATCATTTTTTTTTTTTTTGGCCTGGAAGCAATCTAATATATTTGAGCTTTCAAAGTTATTATAATTAGGGATTTGGGTATTACCTGAGCAATGCAACCACCAAGACCCATGCCTTCAAAGATCTGATGAAAGGCCAAAGCAGCAACAAGAGGCTTAATTGTACACTGATTCTGAGACATCCCCATGGTAACTCCAATTATGACCGAGTGAAATATAATCCCAATCTCCAACACCTGCGACACCAGTCTCTGCTTCAGCTTCACCACCTCATCGACTCGCTCCTGCTCATTCACCACCTGCACCACCATCTCCACCGATTCATTTCTCAACTCGCCCCCATACAATTTCTTTTCATTTTCCCGATCATGTGTCCCCACAGGAACGTAGCTCTCACTGTGACCGTGACCGTGACCGTGACCGTGCTCCATGTGTGACGAGGCGGTGATGTCCACCAAGAGAGCGGTTAGAGCCCCAATCAAAGTGACCAATCCCGAGAAAGGGTAGTCCTTCCAGGGGTGTTGAGATGCCACCTGGCAGTCAGAGAGAGCGTCAAAGGCGTCAGGGAGGACGTGGACCAATGAGGTGGAGAGAATCACACCGGCCGCGAAGCACTTGATTAGTAGCACCGCCTTGTCGTAAAGGGGTTTGCCTTGGAAGTAACGGGCTAATAGTACTGGCAAGGAAATTCCTATGATGCTGGTTATGAATATCACCACAATTGATATCCACTTCAGGTGCTCTGCGGCTCGTGAGTCCCGGCACGCCAGGGCTCGAGCAACATCGCCCGCTACGCACTTGGGCATGGCTAAGCCTCTCAGCTAATTAATTTAGTCTGAAGAGAGAGAGAGAAAGAGAGGGGCTAGAGCAAGGCTCTCGTGTTCGGTGTATTTGTATTTTGTGGACTTTTTGTTGTGAAGTACTGAAGAAGAGGAGAGATTATATGTGGTGGGAAAGTGGAGTCCACTGTGGGAAAACAAAGAGACAATAAATAAGAGTGGTGTTTTGAATGGGGTCCGTGCAAATGCAATGTAACAACGAACTTTCACGGCTTCATTCTCTATTGGTGGTGATTTGTTATCAATTTGGAAAAGTGGCACATGCATTTGTCACGACTTTGGTCATTACTTGCGTAGTTGCACATATGTCTAGTGATTCCAGATTACTTTTCATCAAATATAACTCTTCTGTCACCATATATTTTGCGGTTACTTTTCTCATAATTTGATAACATATCATATATGCAGGATGGAACCAGAATTTTAAGTTGGAAAAGACATGGTAATATATTATAAGTCTGTTTAAAAAACTCTATATAGTACTTTCGTGTTTGTGTGCTCTAATAAGTACTATTGTTTCCTCAAAAAAAAAAAAAAAAAAAAGAATGGTTATCCTATATTGATTGTGTGTGTTAGAGATTTAGTTCTAATAAGTACTATTGTTTCCTTAAAAAAAAAAGGGTTAGAAAGGACAGGAGTATAAGCAAATAAAATTTTAAAAGAATTTTGAAATTTCTTAATGTTAGTATTATCAAACATCTATGAAAAGTGAACTCAATGTTCTTTCAAATCTCATAAATCATTTATAATTGAATCCAAATTAAAGGTTGAGGCAATATTCTTTCTCTACCACTTATAATTTCACATGTGATTAAGTTGTGGCAAAATGTATGTTCACATTTTTTTTTCTTTTATCATGTAATGAATCCATGTGTAAGTGATGCAAATGCATGTGAAAATTGTGACAAAGTATGTGATTGTAGAAACTATTTTTTTTTCTTTGGTGACAACTTGCTTGTAAGTCAACACATGATTAGATTTTTTATTAAGAGCATTTGCATCAAATAATGCACAATAGAAAATTGATTCAATTTTACACATCCAAGTTCCAAAATTACCCACATTAGTCAAGTTAAATATGTTTAAATTTGTAAAGTTGTTACAATAACAATGTAAATTTACACTAGCATTATTCATTTTGTATTTAGTTTTTATTATTTCTTTACATATCCCAATGATGAAAGAAGATAGTAGACAGTGGTTGTTGTGTGTGAAAAAAGAGAAACAATAATTTTTTTTAATGAAATAGAGTTTAGAATAAATAATCTAATATGAGTATTTTTAAAAAGTGGTTATGTAATATAAAAATAAAAGAAGATTCTAATGCTAAAATAAACATATATTTTTGTACAAGCTAATATGAATACTCTAAGAACTAGTGATTGACCTATATGTAAATGAGGAAATCCATTACAAATTGGACAAAGTTTAGCTAAAAAATTGATTGTAGTCTAAGATTACAATCTTACTCAATATCTTTTTATTGGAGGTGAATTTTGATAAATCCACCATTAGATTACATATTTTTCTTATATCCTTCATCCTTACAAAATTTCTAAAAAAATTAAAAATTAATAGTTATGTCTTCAATAAATTGTTTAAATTGCAAGTTTTTGTAGTTTAAAATTATGTATAAAATATAAGTTTATAAGTCATATAGTAAATAATATCCGATTAACACAAAATTTGATATATATATTGAGAGTGTAAAGAACATATAATTCAATGGTCAAAATTTTAAAATATATAGTAATATTTATTTTATTGAGTAAGGTTATAACCATAGGCTATAACAAATTTTTTAACTAAACTTTGTCTTTACAAGTTTTTATTTTTCTTTTTTCTTAGAGACTTTCAACATATGGTGTCTGTTCTTTATGATAGTTCTTTATCGTTAGACCAAGATACTAATCAATTTTTTGGTATAGACGAAAATTGAATTTTAGATCTCCTATTCAATTATTAGAGAATTTATCGGATAAACTAATTATAACCAACAACCCAATTACAAGTTTATAAGCAAGTAGTGGGATAACGTGTAGTCAAGAAAAAAATTGGCTGCAGAAGGATTGCTTTCAGATTAGTGGTGACGCGTGTAATTCCCATTTTTGAATATTTTTTTTTATAGCATAAAAGGTAGGTCATGCGACAAAGCATAGATAAATTAGTAAAACAAATAATGTAGTCCTTATCTGGCTAATTTATAGTCAAGAAAAAAATTGGCTGCGGAAGAATTGCTATCAGATTAGTGGTGATGCGTGTATTTCCCATTTCTGAATATTTTTTATAGCATAAAAGGTAGGTCACGCGAGAAAGCATGCATAAATTAGTAAAACAAGTATGTAGTCCTTATCTTCCAAATTTGATTCAGATTTTCTAGGATACTCTATAAATAAATTTCCTTAAATCTTAACTACTTTTATATGATTTAAGTGTTTAGATTTTACCATATTAGCAAATAAAACAATTAAAATTATTATTAATAGAATGTTAATATGGCAAAATCTAAACCATTAAAAATTAAAAAATTATTAAAATTTAAAAAAATCTATTTAGTAGAGTACCTTAAAAAGCCTAAAAGATATGAATTCTAATTTATATATAGATTACCAATTTCTATTTTCACTTTTAGGTTACAAGTTACATTATAATATTTTTTAGTGAATGGTTGGTACCGGCATAACTCTCTCTCTCTCTCTCTCTCTCTCTCTCTCTCTCTCTCTCTCAAGTAATTGTAGTAGAACTTTTTTTATTAAAAAAGAGAAAGAAACCCTCTAAGCACAAAACCCTATGTTTTTCCGGAATGACAAAGAGTAACAGTATTTTTTATTTTTTATTTTTTTTTTGAGAAAAGACAAAGAGTAACAGTAGAATGGCAAAGGTCAGGTAAGCAAGCGATTCTTTTTTTTATTTATTTTTTTTATTTTATTTTGAAAGGTAAGCATGTGATGTTGGAAGAAATACTAAAGGACGAAAAAACTTTTGACAAGTATTAAGGTTTTTATTTTTAATGAACGTATTACGTTTCTAATAACCACAGCATTTCCTCAAAATAATAATAATTATAACTACAGCAAGTTCTTTTATAATTAATAATTATATTAATTGTGTAAACATTATATAATTAATTTAAATTTTCTTATAACTTTCATATATTAAAAAATAAAATCTACTAGACTTTTGGTACAAATATAAGGCTATACGGACATTTTTTTAGTTTCAATTTTGATACAATCTTTATAAAATTTATGTCAACTTAAAAAAAAAAAGAAAAATTCTGAAATGGATATAACATCTAGATTAGAAAAACAAAAACAAGAGAATGGTGACCCAATGATGCACTAGAGCAGGAGTGACTATACATTGAAGCCAAGATGGTCACAGGACCATCCTGACCTTGAAAAAAAAAATTTATTATATATAAATTTTATGATCTTTTTAATTTTTTAAAAAATTGTGACCACCTTAAATTTTTTTAAACTTAACACAATAAAACTTTGGACAAAGTTTTGGCAACAAAATTGGTTGTAGACGAAAGATACAACTCCACTTAATATTTTTTTTATTGGATATGAATTTTGACAAATTTAACATTAGATTTCGTTTTTATCTTATATCTTTCATGTTTGAAAATTTTCAATAAGATTAAAGATTAATAGCTATGTCATTACTCAAATGTTTAAATTTCGGGTTTTGTTAGTCTAATATTATACATAAAAAATAAGTTTATGAATTAATTAGTAAATAACATCTAATTGATATTAAATTTGACATATCTATTTATCTATAATATAATATAAAAGTCAAATCCTCAAATTGGAGGATAAACACAATGGTGACACGTGTCCTTTTAACAATGCATAAAACAATGACACATCTATCTATAATAGATGTGTCCTCAAATTGAAGGATACACACAATGATGACATGTGTCCTTTTCACAATGAATAAAATAATAAATTTCACTATTGTAATAAATATCCACTACAAGCTCCTTTAAATACTCTAGGGGAGGGGGGGGGGGGGGGTTTGGTGAGTAACCTAAATGGCTAGTCTTAAAAAATTGTGACCACCTTAATTTTTTTTAACACAATAAAACTTTGGACAAAGTTTTGGCAACAAAATTGGTTGTAGACGAAAGATACAACTCAACTTGATATTTTTTTGTTGAATGTGAATTTTGACAAATTCAACATTAGATTATGTTTTTTTTTTTTCTTATATCTTCCATGCTTGAAAATTTTCAATAAGATCAAAGATCAATAGCTATGTCATTACTCAAACATTTAAATTTCAGGTTTTGTTAGTCTAAAATGATACATAAAAAATAAGTTTATGAATTAATTAGTAAATAACATCTAATTGGCATTAAATTTGACATATCTATCTATCTATCTATCTATCTATAATATAATATAAAAGTCAAATCCTCAAATTGAAGGATACACACAATGATGACATGTGTCCTTTTGACAATGCATAAAATAATAAATTTCACCATTGTAATAAATATCCATTACAAGCTCCTTTAAATACTCTGGGGGGGCGCCGGGGGGGGGGGGGGTGTTGGTGAGTAACCTAAATGGCTAGTCTTACACATATTTCTCATTTAAGTGTAAACAAAAATAAATAAATAAAAACGTAGATGTCTTTTTATATATATATATATATATATAATTACACCTATTTATTATCATTCGAAAAAACAATTATTACCATTTTTATTTAAGTGGGTTTTACTATTACACATCATTTAGGGGGATTTTAGATTTGAGAGAGTTTTAACCTATAACATCCGTTCCTAATGATAGTTATCATCAGACTAAGATACCAATAAGTTTTTGGTATAAACGAGGATTGTACTCCAGATCTCTTATTTAATCATTAGAGATTTTACTGGTTGAGCTAACTGGAACTTACAGGAGGATTCTAGATTTAAACACACTACACTTACACTTTTTTGTTGCATACACTTATTTATTACCATTTCTATTTAACTTTTAGGGGAAAAATGAATACAAAATAAAAAATACAGTGATTTATGTCATTTTGTGTTCAAAAGGAAAAAAAAAAGATTTACGCATTTAAAAATTATATATGAATTAATACAATTCATGGTTATAAGTCCGTTTGTATTACCAAAAAAAAAAAAAAAAGAATTGTCAATTTAATAGTTTGTATATCCTATAGTTATAGTAAATGGGTAGTTACATTCAACAAAATAGTTAGTGAGATCATCATTTGTAACTCATAACTCTTCGATTTCTTACATCTGTGTAACTCATAAGTACTCATCTCCTCTCTCTCTCTCTCTCTCTTTCTCTCTCTCTCTCTCTCTCTATATATATATATATAGATATATGGGTTGGGTTCAAGTTACACCTAATGTAACTTTAAGTAATGTTACACTATTTAATATTTTTTAATTAAATATAAATTTTGACAAATCCACTGTTAGATTACATTATATTCATATATTTTCTATGCTTGCAAAATTTCAAGGTGATCAAAGATTAATAGTCATATCATCAATAAATTATTTAAATTCAAGTTTTTGTAGTTTAAAATAATGTATAAAAAATGAGTTTATGGATTGAATGATAATTAACAACCAATTGAAATGAAAATTGGTATGAACGTTAAGAACATATAAAACATGTAACTCAACGGTGGGATTTTCAAAATATGAACTCTATAAAAAATAATTGAGTGGTGTAACATTGCTTATAGTTACATCAGGTGTAACTTGAACCCAACTCTCTCTCTCTCCCTCTCTCGCTCTCTCTCTCTATATATATAGTAATTTTATTAATAAATAATAATTGCACTATATATAACAAACTAGATTATGAATTCCAATTGCAATTAAAGTATTCTCACAAAGGTACAATAGTTTATATCTTTTGTCAACTTTTTTTCTTCTTCAAGTTATTTAATCTTTTCTTCATATTCGATCAATCTTCTTTTCATTTTTTAGTTTATTTTTCTATTTTATTTGATGAAGAAAATAAATAGAAAGCAGTTAATCTTAACATTGTTGTTGATGATGTTCTTCATATATAGAAAGTCACCAAGAAATTAAACAAATCCTAAAGTCTGGTAATAGAGACAGACATGGAAATTGTGAGATTCCACTTCTCTTGATACTAATGAAGTTCATATTGTTTGTTGATGCTCTCAAAAGGTAAGCTTCCAAGTACTTTTTTTTTTTGAATATTTTTTTTTTTGTTAAATAGAAAATTTGATGCCATTGGTGTTATTAACTATCGGCTTGTATACTTTTTTTTTAGAAGCTTATATAAGTGGTTAATTGGAAATTGCTCAATTAGTTTTCTCATTCTATTATTTACAATTTATGCTTTCAAAGGAGGGAAAAAAAAAGTAATCAAATTTAGTCACAAATTAAAAGAGGACAACATAAAATAATACTAAACGTTTATATAACAATAATAATATATTTTCTTTTAAATGAAGAATAATTTTTCTTATAATGTGTCTACCTATAATATTTATAAATTAATAAATAAAGAAAAAATCATGCAAAGCATGGGCCAAAAACTAGTGTTTTAAAAATATAAAGAACTTGCAATTAACAGTTAGATTTTCAAAATATGTAATTGTAGGGTCATGTTTTTCAGCCCCGACCCAATATGCATGGGACCTTAGACCAGTGAGTTCGGTACAATGAATTTGTAGAGAGTGGGCCAAAGAGCTAGGTTTTAGTGTATGGACAACGGTCAGCACGGTGTTCTTCACGATCAAGCTGAGATGGACTGAGTTTACCAGAGAGAATTGGTCCTCGGCACGGTCCGAGGAGCTTTTTCTGGTGCCTCTGGTGTGTTCAAGGGGTCTCAGCCCCGCTTGTCTGTCTCTCTCTCCCCCCCCCCCTGAAATTAGATGCCTAGGTAGGGGTTTGTTTAATGTTTTCCCTATCAGCCCTCCCCTCTAGTTGTTGGGAGTGGTTGTAAAGACAGAAAGGCATGTCTATATCAGGCATAAGACATTGAATGAAATCATGGCAGCCTTTCCCTCTGACATTTCCATTTTCTCCGTTATTCTTTTCTGCTTTAGTACTTTTTCTGTTCCGTGGAATGACCTGGAGTGTCACTACCAGTGGCAGGTTGCCCCCTTTGTCCTCAACTACATCCATGCCGATGAGGGTTCTTTCCATGGCCGAGGAGGGGTTTTTCCTTGGACTGGGCCCTTGGCCCAATGTGGAAATTGACGTGGACCTCTTAGTCTTTCACCTCCCATAATAGCCCCTCAAAATCCTGTTGTCCAGCTCCTCAGATGGAAAGGAGGGTTTTGGTGACATCGGGCCTATGTTATGACTTGCCAAATCTTGCCCTCTATTAATGCTAGAGCCTCTTCGCTTGCCTAAGGCACGTTCCTGGCCGGGAGACATTCTTTTAATTTATCCAAGCCGCATTCCTGCCGTTTCGGTGCACGAGGTGCGCTTTCATTAGGATCTCTTCATGAGGCGATGCGAATCTAACGGCTGAAGACTGCTTTGGAAATTGAGCGAGATTTATCTCGCTTGTAATTCCTTCTTGGAGATTTTGGCGAATTGATTGCCACCAGGCTTGCCTCCTATATTAGACACATGGGGGGAGATCATTCTCCTTTATTCGCAGACCCTTGAGTTTTTCAGGTTTCTAACTCCCTAAATGTTCCCAAAGTCCCCACTATGAGAGTGATTGAGATTTAGGGAGTGAAATGGTCAAGGATAGGGTGAAGGTGAAGGAACCAAACCCTCTTCAGAAGCCTCGGGTGTCTCCGAGATTCAGAATGGCCCGGTCAAGGCAAAGGAGACAAAGGCTAAAGATATTTCTCCCCCTCGACTGGACAAGAAAGAAGTCTCTCTTCCTTCAGCCAAAATTCGAAACAGGTGTAGGTCGCATCAGATTTTTGGTGCGACAAAATTTGGACTTTCATTCGGCGCCATGCGTCACGCATGTGAGGGTTTGGGTTTCCCATCTTCGGTACCATCCATACTTGCTCGATTGCTGCCAGAGCAAGTATGGAGATTTGGCGATCCTGCTTCTTCTTCTCTTCCACTGTCAGTGCCATCCATACTTGCTTGATTACTGATGGAGCAAGATTGAGGATTTATCGTTCCCGTGTACTCCTTTTTATTATTATTTATAGATAGCTTCTGATATAGGCTTGTCTAAGCCTTTTTATGTATATTGTACTTTTTATTTATCTAATAAAAAGACGATTTTATTTCATATTGCGTATCCTTTATTTTCTGCAATAATTGTTTTATGAATGGATGTACTGGTGTCTTTTCTTTCGAATAGTACTTAGAACTGATGCCATTGATGGTAAAGAGTTGTCACTCTGAACTTATCAAAACTGACGGGCATAGCAATGCCGACTTTAAGTGAGTTAACTATATAAGACTAATCGGGAAAAACAACCGCATGTTCTGTACTGTAGACAGGGTGACCGCCCGAGGACGTGTAACCTAAAGTAAGCTGTTCGAGGGGATCACCGGGTACTAGGGTTCCTTTCCACGTTTCCGGTGATATTTATAGCTTTAACTTGCTTTAGGCGTCTGGTTCGAGGACCGAGGCATGATTGAACTTAGCTTGAACGCTTAGAAAGGTACCATCGCGTGTTAGTTTCCACAAAACCTGAGGTCCAAGGATCACGCAAGACTTTCGTTTCGTCTAGGACTTAGGTTTTTCTCGAAGTAGCTAGTTTCCCCATAGGTTTAAGTCCAAGGACCATGTAAGACCTTGGTTCTGTCTAGTACTTAGATCCTTTTTGGAGTAGCTAGTTTCCCCATAGGTTTGAGTCCAAGGACCATGCAAGACTTTGGTTCTGTCTAGTACTTAGATTCTTCTTGGAGTAGCTAGTTTCTCCATAGGTTTGAGTTTGAGGACCATGTAAGATCTTGGTTCTATCTAGTACTTAGATTTTTCCTGGAATAGCTAGTTTTCCCATAGGTTTGAGTCCGAGGACCATGCAAGACCTTGGTTCTGTTTAGTACTTAGATTCTCTTGGAGTAGCTAGTTTCCCCATAGGTTTGAGTCCGACGATCATGCAAGACCTTGGTTCTGTCTAGTACTTAGATTCTTCTTGGAGTAGCTAGTTTCCCCATAGGTTTGAGTCTGACGACCATGCAAAACCTTGATTCTGTCTAGTACTTAGATTCTTTTAGAGTAGCTAGTTTCCCCATAGGTTTGAGTCCGAGGACCATGCAAGGCCTTGGTTCTGTCTATTACTTAGATTTTTCTTAGAGTAGCTAGTTTCCCCATAGGTTTGAGTTCGAGGACCATGCAAGACCTTGGTTTTGTCTAGTACTTAGATTCTCTTGGAGTAGCTAGTTTCCCCATAGGTTTGAGTCCGAGGACCATGCAAGACCTTGGTTCTGTTTAGTAATTTTTCTTGGAGTAGCTAGTTTCCCCATAGGTTTGAGTCTGAGGACTATGCAGGACCTTGGTTCTGTCTAGTACTTAGATTTTTCTTGGAGTAGCTAGTTTCCCCATAGGTTTGAGTTCGAGGACCATGCAAGACCTTGGTTCTATCTAGTACTTAGATTCTCTTAGAGTAGCTAGTTTCCCCATAGGTTTGAGTCTGAGGACCATGCAAGACCTTGGTTCTGTCTAGTATTTAGATTTTTCTTGAAGTAGTTAGTTTCCCTATAGGTTTGAGTCTGAGGACCATGAGACCTTGGTTCTATCTAGTACTTAGATTCTCTTGGAGTAGCTAGTTTCCCCATAGGTTTAAGTTCGAGGACCGTGCAAGACTTTGGTTCTGTCTAGTACTTAGATTTTCTGGTTTGGCCCTCGGCTTCTTTCTCCGAAGGGAATTTAGAGAATCGGACTACTAGGCCTGCGAGAATTAGCCCCTTGTCAAGTGTATCGGGCACACATCTGACGTCAAAAGCCCCTAGAACCGCGTTTTGCTTAGCAATCCTTCTCGCATAATCAACGCTTCGAAGTGTGGACCTGAGTGGAAGCTGAGTTACGACAATGACGGTGTGTTTTTGGAAATAATGGGGAGGCTTTCGTGTAGCTTGTACCATCGCCACAATGGTCTTCCTAAGGGACTCCTGCTGATAGGAGCTTAATCCCACCGTGGTTAACCATTGCACTCATTAATGCATAAGCTCTTCTCCACAGACGACGCTAATTGTATGGTCACATTTTTCAGCCTCGACCCAATATGCATGGGACCTTAGACCAGTGAGCCCAATACAATGAATTTGTAGAGAGTGGGCCAAAGAGCTAGGCTTTAGTGTATGGACAACGGTCAGCACGGTGTTCTTCATGATCAAGTTGAGATGGACTGAGTTTACCAGAGAGGATTGGTCCTCGGCAAGGTCCGATGAGCTTTTTCTGGTGCCTCTGGTGTGTTCGGGGGGGTCTTAGCCCCGCTTGTCTGTCTTCCCCCCCCCCCCCCCCCCGCGCCCCTTTTTATAGTAGTTTCCTTTCTGTTGAATGGGGTTCCTAGGGTAGGTAATTGTTCCATTAACCCTCCCCTCTAGTTGTTGGGAGTGGTTGTAAAGGTAGAAAGACATGGCTATGTCAGGCATAAGGCACTGAATGAAATCATGGCAGCCTTTCCCTCTGACATTTCCATTTTCTCCGTTGTCTTTTTTTGCTTTAGTACTTTTTCTGTTCTATGGAATGACCTGGAGTGTCACTACTAGTGGCAGGTTGTCCCCTTTGTTCTCGACTATATCCATGCCGAGGAGGGTTCTTTCCATGGCCAAGGAGGGGTTTTTCCTTGGACTGTGCCCTTGGCCCAATGTGGAAATTGATGTGGACCTCTTGGTCTTTTACCCTCCACAGTAATTATATGTATTTGTTCAGTGAAAGTTATAACCTAAGGCTACAACTAAATTTAGAACCAAATTTTTTCCTTAAACTTTGCCCCCCTTAACAATATATTAAGCCCCTACAAACAAAAAGGAAAAGCCCAAGAAAATATTTATTGAACAAAATTTTTGAAAAAGATATAACTTATAACGTTGATAATGAAACTATCATATAACGACTTCAAACTAAGAAAATTCGTAGAAGTAAATTGTAAGACTTTGTGTGTTTGTGTTTTTATTTTGTCGTCAATATATGAATTTATTTTTTATTAGATTTTGTATAGTTTAAGTTTCATAATGGCCACCTTGAAATTTTTTTGGAGCTGCCAATACACTAAACTTTCTCTATCTCTCTCAAAAGCACAAGGCTTGAAACTCTTGCACCAAAACTAACAAGAGAGGTCATCATTACACACACACACACACATATATATATATATATATATGACGATGTCGAAAAATTAACAGTAAGTCACACGGTCTTCACGTGCTCAAAATAACACTTGCACAACACGAAAAGAGAAGACCTCACAGAGAGCACCGGTGTGGTGCTGGCCAAGTACCCTTCGAAGGTCAAGTTAGAATTTCTCACAACTCTAGAGTGCCAGAACGGGGTAAATTATGCGAACCTTGGTTAGTGAGGGTCTTGGGGCCTTCATAGTAGTAAAGGGTTGACCTCTCTTCCTTGGTTTGGAAGTCTTTTCCTTATAGGAGTCCTCATAAGCGTATTTTGCGGAATCCTTTCCTTGTAGGAGACTAACACTAGCCGTGGAGTACAAGATGTTTCCTTATATACGCATATATGGAGGCCAAGTCAAAATTATGCCAGAACCATCAGTCTCGTGTATCTCTTTCAGCTTGTCACTGTCAGCTTTCTGTTTCCCCCAACTGACCTCGTCAGCTTAAAACAGTAGACTTCCTATTGTTGTTAGTGGGCACCAAATAATCTGACGGTTTGGAATGTCGCTTTGTGCCTTCCCATCAATGAGTATATTCACAATTTTATCCTTATCAATATATACATATACATATATATATATATATATATAAATATCTCTCTCTCTCTCTCTCTCTATATATATATATATATATTATATTTAGGCTAAAATGCAAGTTGCACCCTCTAAATTTGGTTGAAATTCATTTAAATTTTCTAACTTTATTTTTATTCAATTGAATTTTCTAAATTTCAAATTTATTCAATTCAGGTGTTTTCTCAATTTTTTTTTATTTAAAAAATTGCCCTATAAAAAATTATCACTTGAAAATGTTCTATAAAAGTAATAAAAATATTTTAGAGACTTTTATGTAATTTTTTTTTCAAAACTTATAGGACTCAATTAAATAAGAATAAACTTAGAGAATTGTCAAAGGATACACTTTGCATTTTAGCTTATAATTTATTTATTTATTATATGGAAATCATTACATATATTAGTGTTTTTATAGTCTATTAGGTGAGTAGGACTTGCAGTATTATTGTCACACACGGAGTCACAGACCAAAACAAGCTCTGACAACTAGCAGGTGAGTAGCCTTTGAAATATGCCTTTTTGAAATTGTGTTTGTTTTTATAATTGCTAAATAAAAATGAGCTTTTTGACATTAAAATTGAGAATAGACCCCATTTCACAACTACTTTAAAAAAAAAAAAAAAAAACTATATTCAAAATATTTTTACAATACTTTTACAAGAAATCATAAATAGCAGGTTGTTATAAGTTGTTATTGATGGATAAAAAAGTAATTTCAGTGGAAAGTTAAAATTAGAACCAATAACAATTTACTACTTACGATTTATTGTGAAAGTGTTACGAAAAGTTGTGGATATAGCACTTCTCCTTGTTAAGATAGCCAATTGTGAGAGGTGGAAAAAAATGGTCTCCATGTAATTAGTTATGAGTAGAAACTGTACATTGCTCACCATAAAGCACATCAATATGTTGTGAAATTTATTCTTCTGAAAAATGTGTGTTCGGTAAAAAATGACTAATACTAGTAGTTGGTCAAAATTTGGTCCAATGACTTATTGCAACATACCTAGTAGGTAACATAAATAATATGTTCTTATGCTAATATCCTACCTCGTGAAACATACAAAGATAAAAATTAAAAAAAAAAAAGATTATGGATTTTTTAAAGTTGGGTTTGGTTAGGGGTGCCTTTAGGGCATTTTTTTTTTTTTCTTGAAAGGGATTTAGCGCATTTGTTAATAGTTTGTTTTAAGAAAGTTTTGATACTACTTTCATGAAAAATATAAAAAACTGTCAAAAAAGTTTTTATATATATATATATATATATATATTTCTAAACTAAGTCCTTAGAATATCCGTTAACTTTTCCCTTAAAAGTTTAAAAGAACGGATCTCAAAGTAATAATTGAGTTTTTGTTATTAATGTAGTCCTCTTGGCTTTCATGTTTGACACTAAAGTTAAGAAAATTAATTGAATACATGATGTAAAATTAAACCATAATTAGAAGTTAATTTGAATTTTAATTGTGTTTTGACTTTAACGTAATAATATATATGATATAAGATTTTATTTATTTAAGGAAAATAATGAAATGAGGAGATATAGCTCAAAGCAGTGGAGTAAAAATTCATTTATGGCCTGTTTGGAAGTTTAGAGAGAGAGGAGAGTAGAGGGGAGTAGAGGGGAGGAGAGTAGAGGGGAATGATTTCCCTCCACCTTGTTTGGATGTTTTTAAAATTAGTAAGGGGAAGGGAGTAATTAGCCATTCCCCTTGTTTGGATGTTTTAAAAATTAGGATGGAGAGGAGAAGAAATGATTAAAATAGACAAATTTACCCCTATTTGAAAATGGACTTGCAACATTGGTCTATTATTAATTTAGAGTAGGTAAATAGGAAAATTTATCTAGTTAATAATTTATTTACTCTACTCTCCCTCCAAATCTCTCCAGTTTGGGGCAATTAAAAATAAGGGGCTAGAGGTGGTTGAAACCTCTCCAAACCCCTCCAAACTCCTCCCCCTCCTTCCTTAAAAAACTTTCAAACAAGGTAATTGAATTACTCTTTCTCCCTCTACTCTACTCCCCCTCCTTTTTTAAACTTCCAAATAGGCCATTATTTCATCAAGCTGTCGAGGGTGATTCAAAATTTACTTGAGCAACTTAACATAAAATAAGAACTTTGTTTTCAGTTTATTATGATAAGTGTTAGGCAAAATACATCTTCTTGTGCCCTAACTTAAAGATCACTTGCCTGCCATTAAAAAATGTTGAAAGGTTGTCAAAAATTTTCTAGCCCAGTACAAAATTTTACTTGGCCAAAGATTAAAAAGATAAATAAATAAATCCACCAACACTATTAAATTTCCCTTGTTGAACTGAGCTTGGGAGGTGAAAGAAGTGTTGTTATGGGCCTTAGTAGATCTCAGCTTAGCCTAATTAGGCCTATTTCTAATATTGTTAGGTTTTAGTTGTCAAATTTCATTACAATCTAACTGTCACGTGAGTTAGTAATATATTCATACGAGTTCAAGATTATTTGTATAAGAAGCAACTCAAGAGAAGTAGTTTGTGGGAATTTTTTACAGACGTTGATTTTTTTGATAATTTCTTAGAATCTGAAATTAGAGTAGGGGTTGAGTCTTTTTCCTTCTCACGCTAGGTGCGCTTTCTTTCTCCCTTTAGGGCGAGTTCTCTACACTCTTCTTCTCACTTGGGGTGAGTTTTATTGTAGTATTCTACTTTAATCTATTGATTGTGAAATCACTAAGCCTTTTCTTAGTTCCTGTCTTTTTTTCTATGAGAGAGATGGAGTTAGACTTTATAGAAAGATTACAAAAAATAACTTTGACCAAGGAGGAGAAGGAAGTTATACAGGTTGGGGCAACACACAAAGACAGAATCTTGGAGGAATGCTCTCTTAGTCTATTGGGGGGATTCCTCACAACACAACCATACTGAAGAGCTGCAAAATCATTGCTTAGGTCTGTATGGAAGATAGGCACAGACCTAAGGATTGTGGATGTGGGCGATGGACTGTTCCAATTCAAGTTTACTATGGAGAGCCAATTGAAGTAGGTGCTAACTAATGGACCATGGAGTTTTGAAATCCACCCACTTGTCTTGAGAAGATGGGAGAGGGGTATGATAGCAAGGTTGGTTACATTCACCTCAATGCCAATGTGGGTACAGGTGTGGGGGTTACCGTTTGATTTAATATTTGAGGAGACTTGTTGGGACATCGAGGCTGACCTGGGGCAAGTTGTGGAGATCAATAAGAAGGCCTTTACGTTGGAATAAGCTCGCTTCGTCAGGATTAGGGTTGAGTTACCCCTAGACAAACCTTTGCTCCAGGGAGGCTTTGTTGTTAACCCTGAAGGTGACAAGGTTCTCATAGGTTTCAAATATGAACGGCTTGTTGGTTTTTGTTACCGGTGTGGCATAATCAGGCATGAAGCGAGAGATTGCGCTACCCTAAAGGAACCAAGCTGGAGCGCTACTCCCTACGAGGAATGGTTGAAAGCTAGTTTCTGATGGCCGGATGTAAATTCTAATAAAGGCAAGAATACTTCCCCTTGACGAAAATCAGGAAACTAAGTAGAGCACGTGCCAAATTCTGGCGGTGAAGGAGAGACAGCTAGCAACAATAATACTCAGAGGAATATTGTGATATTCTCAACCCATCATGATTCCCAGGAAGCTTGTATCCCAGTTAGTGTCGTTGAAGCAATAGGTATTTCGGGATTTATCTCCGCTCCAAAGGAAACTACCTGATCCCACGTTGTCGTTTCCTATTTGGACTCCACACCCCATGAAGCTGTTTCACATTTCTTTGCATCCCATGATGCTATATTAGGTTTGGATGTGGGAATGACCATGGGATTGGACACGGAGATGGTTACGCTACCCACAATTGTTGTAGAGAATCTCTTTAGTGTTTCCGTGGATTATGTTGATGAAACACAAGACTAGGATAAGGTGTTGAGGACTACACATGGAGTAGCACACGATTCATTAAAGACACCAACCACATGAACTAGGGGAAGAACTTGGTTGAGAATTAAACACACACACCTTCCCTCTACATTTGACAGTCATGGGGTTTCGTCGTATGTGGGTTCGAAGCGATGTACTCAGGATGCAACTTGCCATGAAGGTAACGGTGAAAAAAGAATCAAGATTGGGGCGAATAGTCTCGTATCAACAATTTCAATAGCAGAGGCTAAGGATCAACCTCGTTGAGCCCAATGAATCTTATAAATTGGAATTGCTAAGGGCTTGGGAAACAAAGTGCAGTGGAAGTCCTCTCTTATTTAGTGAGGGAAAAAGCTTCCAAAGTTTTGTTTTTGATGGAAACAAAACAAACAGTAAATGAGATGCGATGGATTCAAGCCGACTTACCATACCGTTGCATGTTAGCTATACCAAGTGTGTGAAGATGTGGCTGATTGGCTCTATTATGGATGGAAGAGATTGATCTGCATGTACAAACGTACTCGCCAAACCATATTAATGCAATGATACTAAATATGAATTCCACTTGGAGATTCACTAAGTTTTATGGCTGGCCTGACGACAATGAAAATATGAATCTTGGAGGTTGCTTAAACATCTCCATTCAAGAAGTTCATTACCATGGTTATGTTGTGGAGATTTCAATGAGATCCTTAGTTCAAAAGAAAAGCAGGGAAGACTCCCTAAGCCACTTCAGCCAATGCAAGATTTTAGGGAGACATTGTTGCATTGTGGACTTGTGGACTTGGGTTTTAAGGCAATATCTTCGCATGGAATAATGGGCATTTGGGTGATGCTTTGGTGCAAGAGCGGCTTGACAGGACCTATGCAACTTTGGCATGGAGAGATCTCTTTCCCCACGACAAAGTGAATCATATCCAAGCATCTTACTTAGACCATGTACCAATACTCATATCTACATCCAAACCTACCAACCCTAGCAGGAGGAGGAAGCTACTAAGAAGATTTGAGGAAAAGTGGGCCTTTCATCTTGAGTGCAAAGTGTAATCCATGAGGCATGGGGAATGGAAGTCCTTAATGGGATCCCAATTTTTAGGTTGTTTGAAAAGGTAAAAAAATGTAGACCAGCCTTGGTAGATTGGAGTAGATTCACTTTTGGCAATTCAAAATTAAAGTTACAGGAAAAACAAGCAGCATTGGATGAACTTTCCTTGCAAAACGAGCCTGAAAACCTTCAGACAATCAATGCTCTGAAAACTGAGATAAATAACATCCTTCACCAAGATGAACTTTTTTGACGACAAAGATCTTAATCCATTTGGTTACTTGCTAGAGGTAGAAATACGAAACATTTTCATGAAAGGGCAAGTCAACGACACTGCAAGAACCACATTTTAGGAGTATTTGATATGAATGGAACATGGCATATATCTAATGACCAAATTGCTCAAGTAGCAGAGCAATATTTTCAGGAGTTATTCACTTCGACAAATCCCACGGGCATGGAAATTGTGCTAGACTTGGTGGACAGTCTTATCACTCTCGATATGAACAACGCTTTACTCCAATGGTACACGTCAAATGAGGTTAGACAAGCCCTATTCCAAATGCATCCTTCCAAATCTCCAGGACCCAATGGTATGTCTCCTTTCTTTTTTTTTAAAATTTAGGAATATTGTTGGGCATGATGTGATTGAGGCTGTTCTTTTAGTTTTAAATTCTAAGCATATGTTGCATAAAATGAATTATATTCATATTGTGTTAATTCCCAAGAAAAATGATCCCATGCAAATATCTAACTAAAGGGCCTATAAGTTTTGGCAATGTCATCTCCAGAATTCTTTCTAAAGTTATTATAAACAAATTGAAACATGTGTTGCCTAATGTTATTTTTGATGCCCAAAGTGCTTTTGTACTGGATCGGCTCATTACTAATAATACCACTATAGCCTATGAGTTGCTCCATTGGATGAGAAACAAATGAAGAGGCTAGGTGGGACAAATGGCAGTCAAACTGGACATTAGTAAAGCATATGATTGTGTGGATTGGAGTTTTTTGGAGAGAATTATGCTCAAATTGGGATTGGTCTGAAGATGAGTTAGCTTGGCTATGGAAACAATCACTACAGCCTCTTATTCAATCCTCATAAATGGAGAACTAAAGAGATTTGTGACTCCTACAAGTAGAATTAAGCAAGGTGATTCGCTATCACCATATTTGTTCCTTTTATATACTGAAGGCTTATCAACTTTATTGAGGAAAGCTGAGGAGAACCATTCACTCAAAGGAATAAAGTCAAGCCAAAACGGGGTTTGCATTTCTCACATTTTGTTTGTTGATGATAGTCTTCTATTTTGCTAAGCAACAATGGAGTATTGTCAAAGATTGTTAGACATCTTGGGTAGATATGAAGCTACATCAGGTCAAGCTATCAATAGGCAGGAGACATCCTTATTCTTTAGCAAGAATACACAGCAAGAAGTGAGGAGGAATATTCAATAGCTGCTAGGGGCTCGAGTTATGACTAAATGTGGGAAATATCTTGGTTTGCCGATGCTTAGTGGTAAGTCCAAGGTGGAGACTTTTCGAGAGTTTCAGGAAAAAATTTCTAAGAGAGTGATAGGGTGGAATGAGAAATTTATTTCCAAGGGAAATCCTCATAAAAACTGTAGCATAGTTTATTCCCACCTATTCAATGAGTTTGTTCAAACTCCCAAAGGCAATAAGTGACAACATTAATTCCCTTTTGGCTAAATATTGGCGGGGTTAGAATCATGAAGAGAGGAAAATATATTAAATTAACTAGAGTAAATTATGCACCCAAAATAAGAGAGGGGGGATGGGCATTCGGGATCTTCATGCGTTTAGTCTTACTATGTTGGCCAAGCAAGCGTGGAGGTTACTTCACAATACAAGATCTCTCTTTTATAGGGTGTATAAAGCGAGGTATTTTCCGGATTACTCATTTTATCGAAACTAAACTGGGAAATAATCCTTCCTTTGTATGGTGCTCTTTACTGGCAGCAAGAGCTCCCATTCATGCAGGCTCATGTTGGCAAATTGGGGATAGATGAAAGGTAGGAGGGGCAACTCATTTTCGGCTGCCAAACGCACTTGTCTTCTTGAATGCTCCAGCAATGGAAATGAATGTCAATGATCTAATTGATAAGGATACTCATCAGTGGGATAGAGGAAAGCTTTCCGATACTTTTGATCGCCGGACATGTGAGAAAATACTAGCTCTGCCTCTCAATCAATTAAGATCAACTAGTATGGAAGAAGAATAGATCCTAGAAATTCTAGGCCCGGCTTGCCTATTAAGTGGCCCTACGCCTAAAAAATCCTCACCCAGCTGAACATTCATCTGTGCAATCTCATGGTTCAATGCGGGGGAAGATTTGGAAGTTAAATGTATTGTCGAAAGTAAGTTCTTTCATCTAGAAGGCTTGTTCAAACTGCTTACCTACACGAGCTAATCTGCACAAGAAGCAGGTTAGTGTCGAGCCAAACTGTGAGTTTTGTCATCAAGAACCTAAGACCACTTGCCATTTGTTATGGAAGTGTCCTTTTGCATGGAATGTATGAGCTCTATTCAAGGGACAAACTCAGAAATGCAGAAATGAGGCCACTAACTTCTTCCTTCTCTTCAAACAAATGTAGTAGAAGCTTAGTGATTTGGAGAAGAGAGATGGGCAACCATGACATGAGCAATCTGGAATACAAGAAATAGATTTTATTTTGAGAAAATCCAAGTCCATCTGAAGGTAATCTTTGAGGGAGCTAGTGGTTTTTGGAGGAATATCAAAGACTTATGGCTATACAGGTTTGAATGGATATAGTAGAGCTTCCCTAGGGATCGGGTAGTCATGTGTATTTTGGTGTTGGGACCTAGTCTTTTTTGGGGGCACCAGTGCATGTAGTTGGTGTTCCCCCTGTGCTAGTTTTGTTCTTTGTTGATTTTTGTTTTTTTTTGTTTTTGTTTTTGTTTTTTGTTTTTTGTTTTTTGTTTTTTGTTTTGTTTTTTTATTTTATACAAGATAGAATTTCTACTCTAGCCTAATCTAAGTGTATATATGTGTGAAGCTTCCTCTTGGAAACTTGAATCCCGGCCCTTGCCCCCCACACCCCACAAATACTTATACTTGTGGAATGACCACTGCACCAAGGGTGTGTGGTGGTTGTGCTAGTTTTGTTTAAACTAGCTTTATATGTAATTTTCATTCATATTAAGAAAGACTTTCTATTGATTTAGCTAGACATGGCAAACGGTTGGGTTGGGTGGGGTCATTTGGATTGCGGGCCAAAATAGGTTGGGCCAAAAAGGGCCATTTTAAACGGGTTGAAAATGGGTTAGGTCAACCGGGTTATGAGTCGAGTCGGTTAGGTTGAGTTGGCCCATATTTTTCACATTAAAAAGAAAACAAATAAATGCCAAATTTTTAGAGAGAATGAATCAAATTAAATAGTTAGACTATTTGTTACTAATTTACTATTATACATGTAAGGGGGGGGGGGGGGGAAAAAAAAAAAAAAAAATTTCCATATCCTTGCAATTCAGACAATTTTGACTTTTGAGCATGAATAAAATTATTTACATACTTAAATTCAAAGTTCACTAATGATATTATTTCCATAAAAGAACAAAAAAAAAAAAAAAAAAAATACAAAATACAAAACTAAATGTTGTGTGAGTGCTTTTTCTTTAGCACACAAGCCCAAGGATCTTGGGCCAAATGATTATAGTTTGGTGGACTGGGCTTTGGTTCACCACAGCTAAAGAGCTGTTTAAGAACCAAGTGGTGCACATGGCATACTTCCTACAATACACATAAACTAGCAAACGAGGATATTTGTATTGAACAACAATCAAAACAGCAAAAGTGCAAAGCAATTAGGAAATATACAAAGTAATGGGTAGGGATCCTCAAATTAATAAGAGATACTTCATTAAATTTTCTTTATTATGATTACAGTGTGCTCACTAAGACGTGATACAAGGTTCAAGTAAGCTCAAAAATTACAGACTTAGATGGCTATTCAAGCCTCTAAGACTTGCAAAGTGTTAATCTTTTTGAATCCGAGTATGTGCTATAGTGGCTGTTTTTGGGATACCGGGGGATGGTTTACTAATTTCTCTGAGTTTTTCTCGATAGAACTTTCTCAATGATTCTGTTGTAATTTCTGTTGCCTTCTTCACGATCCTTCCCCCCTTTTTATAGTGTTATTTTTAGGGTCCTAGGGAACTATTGATTCTCCTGTTTTGCTCCCTGGGTACCAGAGCCTGTTTTGTGCCCATTGTCCAGAAGGTTGAGATTTCCCTGTTTCTCAATTTTTTCTTCCTTTTGGTGCTGTTTCCTCGAAAGCCCATGGTCGACTATCTATTTTGGAGTGCACTTGTTTCTGATGTCACATTCCTTATGGTTCAGCTTTTGGCCATCCTTCCTCTTTGTCTTTTTTCTCAAATGGGCGGAATCCCACTCTGCTGGTTCGAAAGTTCTTTGCTGCTATTCCCTTTTTTATAACCCTTTATTCTGGTTCCTTGAGGTACCGTCCATTTGCGCTGGGAGAGGTCACTCTAGGCTTTCTTCTTTTTCTTACTGGATCTCTGGTACCTGAGAAGCACGTATCTATTCTCTGTTTCTTGTGTTCTTTTAGCTTTTTCTTTGAGCTGTCTTAATCCTCTCTTAGCTGTGCTACACGCCTCGAGGATCCCGAGCCTTTGGCAGCCTTTGGATTTGAGCTGTCTTAATCCTCTCTTAGCTGTGCTACACACCTCAGGGATCCCGAGCCTTTGGCAACCTCTAGAGATCCCGACTCAGCTTTCTTTTTGCGCTGGTTCTTCTCCAATCTTCTGATTTGGCCTTCTTTTCTTTTTCTTCTTTCTTTTCTCATAGGCTTTCAGGCTTGTCATTTTATTTTTTATGGTTTTTGGGTTTCAAGCCTTTTGGGCTTACCACCTCTTTTCATTTTCTATGGCCCTTTGTGTTTATTTCTTTGGGTTTGGGTGCCGTGATTTTTTGGACCTCAACAAATGTCATAGACCATGTCAAGTTATCAGCCTTCTTAAGGGAACAAATTCCTATTGCATTTAAAATATTAATAAAGTCAGATTATATAGAAAGATAAACTAAATAAATAAAAAAACCTTTAAAAATAAATATAACAATTTAAGTAAAGAAGAACAAGTAAATGTTTTATAAGAATTATACCTTGATCTACTTAACATTTGTAGTAGATTTAGCACTACAAATATTCATACCTGCGAATTGTAGCTCAAATTGGCCAATTTCATCAGTATCTTCATTTAAAATACAATATTTTAATATAACTTAAGTTTATAATGAAATCAAATCAAACCTTATCAATAAAGAGTTAAAAATGTATAATTTCTATGACTCTATTAATAAATTAAAATATCTTCAAATCCATATAGCCAACTTTTAGTAGTCTTTGAAATAGAACTTAGTTACTTAGTAGTTAGTAGTCTTAGTTAATGAATGTTACAACTAGAAGTAGAGCTTAATAGTTAGTAGTTAGTGCTATTTACTTAGTAGTGTAATCTGTGTAGACACTGGATAGTAGATGCTTTAGGTGAGCTTTCCTTTTGTATTTTTTTTTTCTTTCATTTAACTCTTTATTTTATTTTTTTAATAAATAGGGGGCACAACGCACAAGTTTATTAACACACCTTGACATGTAGTTTTTAAATATTTTTTAGAGAAAAAAAGGGTTAAAAAATAGGCAGACCATGGGTCGAGTCAGGTTGGCCCACAAAAACGGGCAAGCTATAGGTTGGCCTATATTTAATTCAAGCCAAAAGAGGTGGGTTTGGGTCAGGTCAATGAATTTTTGGCCCATTTTGCCATGTCTAGATTTAGCTAAAAAAAGAGAAATAGTTTGTGAAGATGTCAAACTGCCATTCAATCAATTAAAATCTCATGATTTGATTTCCTCTCAATTGCAGCTTGATCGATTGAAAGATGTGGTTCAGCCCATGATGAATCCCTGAGAACATCACAAATTGTTGAGTCAGTCAGGCCCAAGCTCGTGACCGATTGATTATTAGGCATGATTATCACAGATTGTGTCCACCTCATCAATTCAGCAAAGTCCAGATTGGGCCAGATCTATATCCTCACGAACAGGGCCAACTCGAAAGCCTTAGAAAATCACACTAAAAGATCGGACTCGCGGTAATTGATGGTTTATTTTCTGTTGGTTTTAGAAGGGTACCCAGAAATGTTAATTGAGGTAGGAAAAGGATAGATCATAGTTCTAATTTTATCAATGAAGAAGAAGAGTCCAGTGATATCTGCCTGGCCCAACTGAGTTTGTTTGGGCCCAAAGAGAGGAGGGCTGGCCTGATAACTATTGTATTATCTCTCTTAAAATGGATCCGACTACACTCTTCTTTATATTATTGCTTTATTTTTCTTTTGCCAAATAATTCTTTAGATTACTTCTTGATTATTCTAAGACCATATCAACATTTTTGCATCACTCAGTTAAATAGTCAACAACTAATTTCAGGAAATTTCCTCACAATGAATTAATTCTAAACTTATAATCCAATTTGCGTAACGTAGACAGAGAGGTATGGCAGTGATATATATTAGACCCCCTTTTAGACCATAAACTCTTAATCAATTTGACATCGCAGCCAGTAGTGGACGTTTGTCAAATTAGAAAGATACATATATGTAGGAATGAGGCTGCAAGATTCCAAAATTCCAATTAAGGTCATCATTTCATTATTTGACTTATCTGCCTCTCGGATTCTCATTTCCTTGGGAAGATCGAGATTAAATTGGTAGTATTCTGGAATTCATTTTGTACGTGGTCCACGAGGATGTTTTGCTCAAATGCCCTAACCACATAAAATAAATCTTTTGCTCGAACCTTCTGTGAAATTGTAGCAGGGAATACCCTTGGAGTTGTCTCCATGTATAACTTTTCTTTTTGGCCAAACACCCACATTAGTTTATTCTTGTGACTTGTAAGTTTCATGATTGCATTTTGTTTAGGACTATCGCCTAGGGTTTGAACTTTTAAAAGCAGACAAAAATTTACAAACCAGACAAGCTGGCTGATATATCTGTATAAACAATTAAGTACAGGGTCTTAATTTATTCTCGGTGTGATGTTCAAATTCACGTGACTACTTCACACACATCTTGTTCTCCACCAACTTGGCTCCGGCTACATTATGCTTTTGATTACGTCATACATAATATAATATATTATTGTTTTACAAATGTGTCAAGTTCAAAATTGTGAGTACTACTGTCGAACTAGTTTTAGCCTAGGTTTGTTCGTTTGGGGAGGAGCCTATGGTTTCTTTTCTTCGGTTTCTCTCTTTTCTTTTTTGATAAACTGCTCATTACATGCAAAAAGATTCACGACAACTATTCGAGTGTATAGGACTCTTATTAATTTCGCGTGTGACTATAAATAGTAGTGCACTGCACCTATCTCACTAAGTCACATCCTTTATTTTTACTACTACATAAGAGTCTAATGCCTTTTGTCTTACATGTGCTGTAGGGTAGTGATACGTGAGCTCTTCTCGACCATAAAATCAACAATTTTCCATCAATTGTCCTAGTGATACGTGAACTCTTTTCGACCATAAAATCTACTATATACTACATACTATCATCATCATTATTATTATTATTATTATTATTATTTTTTTTTCTGCTGCTGCTTGGTAAGTGCGGGGATAGAACCCTGTGTAACAGGTTACAAAGAAACCCAGGTGCCACTTGACTACGAGGCCATTGACTACTATATACTATCAATTAATATGATTAGTTGACAGGAATTTAGTAGTTGTTTAGCCCCTAAGTCATATATTTTTCAAAGCTCTCAGATAATTACACCAATTTTCAAAGAAAACTACATGGGAAGATGCAAATTTCCAACTCGCTTAGCATACCCATTTTCAAATTTTCACATAATTACCTACCTGTTGGAAAGATTAAGATAGGTCGTACGCTAGATCTAGAACTCATTGCAAAAAAGTAGTCCAACAGCTAGCTTTTGGTGATAAGTAAGTTTTGATCCGATGGGGAGGGGAGTGAATAGAAAGATACTATTTACTTCATAAAACACGGTCTTTCAGTCAATTGTTTTACAACTTAGAATTAAATAGTACAGCAATTAGTTTTGCTCTATACCTCAATCATACTAAAAGAGTAATTATTATTAGGAACTTCTAGAGTACAATTACTTATGTGGTATATATCCTATACCGATAAAAATAAGTCATTTTATATCAACTTTTTTTGTGAGTACTTCTTAAACTTATATCATATTTTTGTATTAAATAATTTATTTTTATTGGTGTTGATGAATATCACATGATCAACCATGCTGTGAGAGCATGTAATTATAGTGGACACTATATAATTTTAAATTATGATATTAATTAGCTCAAAATTTTCTTGATAATTTTTGGGTTCTTTATCATCGAAAAGTGAATTGAATAGTTTTGGCTGTGTAAATGGTGTCCATCTATATTTGATTTATTCTTGGGAATTTCAGCCTGCGTTTATAAAAATATTATGGCCTAGGGGTTAGAATTTCAAGCAATCAGACAATGATCTGATTTATATAAGTGAGAACTTAATTTATAATTGGATATATATATATATATGTAAGGACACGATTTAGTATCGAACCAAAACAGTATCGGGTTCGTACGTAAAGGGCCCAGACAATATGATTTTTAGAGCGTGGGTGTAAAGAACTAGGCTAGCTGTAATCTATCCTCCAAAGACTCAATTTCATGAACGTTCAAGGTTTTTCAGTTGATACTCTGGATATTCCTCCTTAGTGACTAGTACCAATCCTTCTTTCTCTTCTCCCTTTTCTCTCTCTACTTTCTGTCTCTTGTTCTTTTTCTTTTCTTTTTTCTGTCTCGATCCCCCTTTTTCATGTTCTTTTTTTAGTTTATATATCTCCTTTGGCGCTCCATCCTCGCCGCACACGTGTAGGTTGGGTTCGGAGGATTTCTTTCTGTCCCCTCTGGCACCTCCTGGAACTTCCTATGGGCAGCTGTAAGGCTGCTTCCCCACTGTTCAGGTATCACCTCCACATTAATGCGTTGGTTGAGAGGTCATTAATGCGGAGGTAGCTGTAGCTTCAGATATTTGTTTGCCTTATCTCTTTCATCTTTAGTCGGCTACCCTACCCTTTGAGATGACTGAATTCTGAGATCTGATCGCAACGAGACCACGTCCTGATCGTCCTCGGACGCGTTCTGCCGAGGACCATGGTGTCCTCGGACGGGTATATGGCCTCCGATGGGCCACTGGCCCAACAATCCTGAACCCATTCTGAATCCTATGGGCCTATTAATCGAACGATCCCCACAATAGCCCCTCAAAATCCTACTTTTCGACTCTTCAGGAGAAAAGGTGGATTTTGACGTCATAAGCCTGCACCTGTGCGCGTTTTGGGGCATGCCCCTGATGCTTCAGCACCCCGGTTTTGGTAGCATTAAATTCTGACAACTCCCTTGTCTCCCACGTTCGACGGTGAGATCCAAATCAAACGGTAGGGGGCTTCTCTTATTTTGCGAGCGGGAATTTTACCGCTCACAACCTTCACATGACTATAAAGGCGCTCCCAAATTGAACCTGCACCTTGTCCTTAATGGTTACGTGGTTCCAGAGTTTATACATTGAATCTGCCTTCTTCCAGTCTTCACTGTTCTCCTGGCGACTACAAATAATCATACGTTGTCCGAGGTCCTTCCTTTGAACCTGTAAGTCCTCTTGAAGCTTTTGCCATTATTTTTTTACACCAAAAATTTTTTTTTCTCTACTAAGTCTCTTTAGAAAAATGGGTAAACAGAGGAATCCCTTTCGGCGTCTCGTTGACTCCGAGGAGGGTATTAGAAACTTCCGCTCTAAGTACAATATCCCACATGTGGTAGGGATGAGGTATGCAGCCCAAGGGGAGTGGGTTGACGCCAGGCAAATTGGGGAGGTGGTTATCCCCATGATTGCCTTTATTGAAGGCAGGATGACCATCCCCATGGGCAGTATCACTAGGGGTTATCTTAATTTCTTTAGGCTATCCCCCACCCAATGCGCTCCCAATATGTTTAGGGTTTTGGGGAGTATAGACGCTTTGAATCAGAGAATGGATCTAAACCTATCCCATCACGACGTGAATTGGGTATACAGCCTTCACCGCCTAGCTGACCAGGATTATTATCTCAAGTCGAGATATCCTGCAGTAAGGCTAATTCAGTGTCTCCCTACTTCAAATAAGTACTTAAAGGAGGATTTCCTTATTTTTTCTGGGGAATGGCATGATGGTCTACCTTGCCCAACAGTAGAAGGAACACCAGGTGGGTGCAAAGTTACAGACTTATGCCACTTAGCTCGTAAACACATTTTACTTACCTTTATTATTTTCGGATCTTACAAATTTAACTTTAAAATTAACGGTTTTGCAGATAGACGCTACACGAAACCCAATCTCAGATTAGTCAATAAAGCGAGCCTGGACAGATTATTGAAAGCCGAAATATACGTGAACGAGGCTGATGGTCAGCTACGGGCAGCACATTTAATTCTTGGCTATACCCCCCTTTCTTTCGGCTTTCAGGCGCTGAAGTACGTGATTAGGGCACGCGATCCTCGGCTTCGCCGTATCAGTGTTGCCTACGAAGGGTTCGTTGTTCCAGAGGGTATCCCACTTCCAAACAGACACCTCTCACAGAGCCTCTTCTTGTGGCCAGCGTCTCGGCGGGGCCTTCTTTACCCTCATCTTCCTTCAAGAAAAAGGGAACCAATAGGAAAAGGAAAAGGGGAAAAAACAAGGAAATCGTTGTAACAGTGTCTGAATCCACGGACGACTTAGAGATTCTCGATCAGCCCACAAGCCCCGAGGAAAATTCTGACGAGATGGGGGTACACAGGAAACTCTAGAAAAGTTTAATGGAGCTGATGGAAGGTCAACAGGGAAAGGCTGCACCTGCCCAAACAGTACCATCCCTGGTTTCATCTCTTCCAGCCAGGTCTCCTCCTACAGTTCCTCGCCACCCTCCTCAATCTTCTCCGCAACCAACGCCGACCAGTGCTGCCGAGCAAGAAAAGCGCAGAGAACAGAAGGGTAAGGAGGTGATAGATGCGAGTAAATCTCGCCCCACTCGAGAGGAGGATGTCCAACGAGCTGCAAAGCAGCAGAAAACTAGGCACGCCGCTACGCGGGGTCAAGAGAAATCCGATTCCCCACGTCCCGATTCACAGGCGTGGCTGCCAGCTCCTATGCTCGGTGGGGAGCCCCTGCAAGACGATGCCTCTATAAGGGACTTCAACGGCGGCATTGGGTGTCATGTAGCCTCGGCCATAGAGGAGGCCTTATTGCTCCCAAAGGATATGGCTGAGATAAAGAATGTGAGGAAGAATCAACTCATCCTTGACAATAAACGATATTTGGGCATGGTGAGATACTGTTTTTTACACTGTTTCATTGTGCGACTGTTGCTTACTAATGCGCATTTTTCATTAACTAGGACGCTAATTCACACCCCGTTTCTTACAGATCATCCAAAATACTTTCAAGCTCGACGAGATGCTCAATGCTTGCTCCAACCAGCTAGATGGTGAAAGAAAAAGAAGGGCAACGGCTGTACAAACCTTGTCCAAATCTGAACAAGATTTAATCGCCGCAAGGAAAAAACTACAGGTCGAAGAAGAAGCTCGCAAGAATGCTGAATTGACATCAGAAGGTTACCAGAAGCAGACCAAGGAACAAGCCAAGCTTCTGCGCGAAGCGAATGCCGAGCTGAAGAAGACTCAGGAGCAAGTTCTTGTTCTTAAGAAGCATCTGGAAGAGACTCAGAAGCTAAGGGAGAAAGCTGAAAAGCTCAAAGAACAAGCCGAGAAAGCGAAAATCAAGTCCGAACAGGCAATGAACGAAGCCGAGCAGAGGGGCTATGAACTTGGGATAGCTGAAACTGAGAAAGCCCTAAGAGCCGAAGTTCCGGAGGTATGCCGCATCTTCTGCACAAGAACCTGGAGTGAGGCTCTGGACCGTGCTGGGGTTGAAGCCTCATCTGAACTACGTAAGCCAGAGAACGTATATTACCCCGAAGCGATACGCTCTTCAGCGCCTCAATCGTACCAGGCTGATACCCCTTCCCCAGCTATTAACCCTAACGAGGAGGCTCTGCCTCGCAATTCCCCTCCAGGAGCTTCCCCCAACAAACCCACCACTGCTTCAAAGGCAGAGACGGTCTCACAAGGTTTTCAACAAGAATTGGACTCCACAGTTCAATCAACTAGGGACATTACCATTAAAAGTAAAAAAGTAGAAACTGTTTTGTAACTTTGACTAGACATTTAACAGAGTACTTTCTCGTTTAGCTTCTTATCATTCTGATGACTCTAAGTTATCTTCACCCGTACTTACTTTGTCGTCGTAATTTTGTATGGGTCCATCTCAATCACCTTTTTCATTATACGCCAACCTTGCATTCGGGGCTTTCTCTTTCTGACTCTTTAATGAATGTTCATAGGGCATTATTTTCACCAAGTTTATGATTTAGAAAGCTCATCATCGCTCTATTTACCATTTAATAATTCGATACACCACTTAGCAGGTCAATTTCTACCGAGTTTACGGTCTGAGGACTTGACATGACCTAGTTTCTGTTCAACAGTTCAGTATGAATGATAGGATGTTAATTTCCACTAGGTTTGCGATCTGAGGACCTGGCATAACTTAGTTTCTGTTTAACAATTCAGTATGAATGATAGGATGTTAATTTCCACTAAGTTTGCGATCGAGGACCTGGCATAACTCAGTTTCTGTTTAACAATTCAGTATGAATGATAGGATGTTAATTTCCACTAAGTTTGCGATCCGAGGACCTGGCATAACTCAGTTTCTGTTTAACAATTCAGTATGATAGGATGTTAATTTCCACTAAGTTTGCGATCCGAGGACCTGGCATAACTCAGTTTCTGTTTAACAATTCAGATATGATAGGATGTTAAGGCGATCCGAGGACCTGGCATAACTCAGTTTCTGTTTAACAATTCAGTATGATATGACAGGATGCGAAATTTACAGGATGCATATTCGACGTAAGTTTAAAAGAGAAAATCTGAATTGAAACTTCTTTACTAGTAATAATACCTTCTGAGATTATTTACATTCCAAGGATGGAGTACAGGTTTTTCATCTAGGTCTTCTAGATAGTAAGCCCCTATTCCTGCTACAGAAGTAATCCGGTATGGTCCCTCCCAATTGGGTCCCAGTTTTCCCCAATTTGGATTCTTAGTGGCCCCCAGGACTTTTCTCAGCACCAGATCTCCTATGGCTAACGGCCTCATCCTCACATTGCTATCGTAGCACTGCTTGAGTTTGTGCTGGTAGTAAGCTAGCCGTACCATCGCGCTCTCCCTTCGTTCTTCAATCAGGTCTAGACTTTTTTCCAACATTGCATCATTGTTGCTAGAAGAGAATGCACTGGTCTTCAATGTTGGGAATCCAGTTTCCAGGGGAATAACGGCCTCAGCCCCATAGGTCATGGAAAAGGGAGTTTCTCCCGTCGAACGTCGGGGTGTTGTTCGATACGTCCAAAGCACATGTGGTAGTTCTTCCACCCATTTTCCTTTCGCGTCGTCTAGTCTCTTCTTAAGCCCATTGACAATGACCTTGTTAACAGCTTCAGCCTGCCCATTGCCTTGCGGATAAGCTGGAGTGGAATATCTGTTTCTTATTCCCAGTTCTGAACAGTATTTCCTAAAGGCATTGCTATCGAACTGGAGCCCATTGTCCGAAACAAGAGCTCGTGGGATTCCAAATCGCGTAACAATGTTCTTCCAGACAAACTTCTTCACATCTACGTCCCGGATGTTCGCCAAGGGTTCAGCTTCAACCCATTTAGTAAAGTAGTCTGTGCCGACCAGCAGGTACTTCTTGTTTCCTATAGCTTTAGGAAAAGGGCCGACAATGTCCAGCCCCCATTGCGCAAAGGGCCAAGGGCTCGAAAGAGGGTTAAGAACTCCTCCGGGTTGGTGGATATTCGGAGCATATCTTTGACACTGATCGCATTTCTTAACGTACTCCTGCGCTTCTTTCTGCATATTCGGCCACCAATAACCTTGCGTTAGTGCTCGGCATGACAGGGACCTTCCTCCGGTATGGCTTCCACAAATGCCCTCATGCAACTCTTCCAGGATTGATTCTGCGGTCTCAGGAGGCACGCAGAGCAAGTATGGCCCAGAGAAGGACCGTCTATATAGCTTTTTATCCTCGGATAACCAGTACCGAGGTGCTCTCCTTCGTATTTTCTCAGCTTCCACCTTATCCTCGGGCAACACGTCATTGTCGAGAAATTTTAATATAGGGTCAATCCAGCATGGCGTCAGACTAGCTTGACGAATTTGGCAAACTTCCTTTTCTGGGGAAGCGGGAGTATGCAAGTCTTCGACAATAATTACCCGAGGGAAACTTCGTACTGAGGAGGTGGCAAGGGTCGCTAAGGAGTCTGCGTGGGTATTTTCACCTCGTGGAATATGTAATACGTCAAAAGATTCGAACTCTGTTCGCATATGCCTAACCCGGTTCAGATACCCTTGCATCCTTGGGTCTCTGGCCTCCAACTCTCCAGTCACCTGGCCAACGACCAGCTTTCGAGTCCGAGAACAGTTTCACCGCCTTTCCGCCCATTTTATGGACCATGCTCATTCCCATTATCAGAGCTTCGTACTCTGATTCATTGTTAGTAGCTGAGAACCCTAGTCTTAGCGACTTCTCGATGATGACCTCTTCGGGAGATATCAGAACCAATCCCAATCCAGCTCCCCGTTGGTTTGCGGCCCCATCCACGTATACCTTCCATACCGGCCCTCCTGGAGCGGATATTACGCCAACCGATTTTTCATCTATGTGATCTTGATTCCTACTAACTTCCTCAGGGCACTCAGCGAATTCAGCTACCAGATCGGCAAGAACTTGACCCTTCACAGAGGTGCGGGGCATGTATTTGATGTCAAAAGCACCCAGAATCGTTCCCCACTTGGCAATTCTGCCGGTATAGTCAGCACTTCTAAGTATGGATTTGAGAGGCAATTGGGTCAAGACAACTACAGTGTGAGCTTGAAAATAGTGCGGAAGTTTACGTGTTGCATGAACGACTGCTAGTATGGCCTTCTCTAACGACAGATATCTCACCTCGGCTTCATGGAGGGATTTACTCACATAATAAACTGGCCTCTGGATGCCACTATCTTCTCGCATCAAGACGAAACTGACTGCGTGAGGAGCTACCGCCAGATAGGCATACAACACCTCATCCACTTCAGGGCTAGACATGATAGGCGGTTTGGATAAATAGTCTTTCAACTGCTGGAACGCCTCAGCGCACTCCTCGGTCCATTCGAATCCCTGCCACTTATGTAACAGACGGAAAAAAGGACGACACCTTTCAGCCGACCTGGAGATGAACCGGTTCAACGCAGCAGTCATCCCCGTCAACCTCTGGACTTCCTTTGGATTTCGAAGCGCTTGCAAATCGTTAATGGCCCTAATTTGATCTGGATTCACCTCAATTCCCCTATGGGTCACCATGTACCCCAAGAATTTCCCGGAACCTACACCAAATGAACACTTCGAAGCATTCAGGCGCAACTTATGCTCTCTTAATATCCCGAAGATGCTAGTGAGGTCCTCCACATGTTCAGTCACTACCTTGCTTTTCACCACCATGTCATCAATATAAACTTCAATACTTCTGCCCAGCTATGGCTCAAACATTTTCGTCATCATGCGTTGGTAGGTAGACCCAGCGTTTTTGAGACCGAAGGGCATCACCTTGTAATGGTAGTTCCCAATCGGGGTCACGAAAGCGGTTTTTTCCTGATTATCAACGGCCAGCGGTATTTGGTGATATCCTTGAAAGGCATCCAAGAAACTCATCTTAGGGTGGCCCACGGTTGCATCCACCAACTGGTCAATCTTGGGCATAGGAAATGGGTCTTTAGGGCAGGCCTTATTAAGATCCGTGAAATCAACGCACACTCGCCACTTCCCTGTTTTCTTCTTTACTACTACCGTATTGGCCAGCCATTGGGGATAAAAGACTTCTTTAATAGCCCCAGCCTGTTTCAGTTTGGCGACTTCACTTCTAACTGCCTCGGTATGCTCTTTCGATGGTCGCCGAGGGATTTGTCTCCTAGGGGGAATGGCAGGGTTCACGTTGAGCCGGTGGCAAATGAAACTTGGGTCTACTCCTGGGGCTTCATACGGGTCCCATGCAAAGACGTCCACATTGGCTCGGAGGAACTGAAGCTAACTCGCTTTCTCTTGCAGAGGCAGCTTAGCCCCAACCAGGAAGAATTTTTCTGGATCATCAACGACAATCACCTTTTCCAGATCTTCACACTCCACCCCATTGGTTAGTATGTCTAAACCGATGCTGGGGGCTTTAATTGCTACGACTCATTATCGGCTGTAGCCGAGGTTTCTGCCTCTGGCCGATGCTGAATGGCCGTTACTTGGCATTGCCGAGCAGCCGCTTGATTCCCTACTATCTCCAGCACTTGGTCTCCGGATGGGTACTTCACCTTCTGATGTAGGGTGGACGAAACCGCTTTGAGTGCGTGAAGCCAAGGTCTGCCCAAGATAGCCGTATATGGAGAATAAACATCTACGACAATAAAATCCACCTCCACCACCTCCGTGCCTGACTGTACGGGCAACCTGATTAGCCCCATAGGAATGACCAATCTTCCCTCAAAACTGACTAGAGGGGAATTATAGGTCGTCAAGTCCCCCGGTTTCAAACCTAGCCCCTTGTACAAATCCGGATACATCACATCCGCTGCGCTCCCCTGATCAACCATCACTCTTCGGACATCGTGCTCACCAATCCTCAGTGTGACCACCAAGGCATCCTCATGGGGTTGTATAGTTCCAATCAAATCTTCATCTGAAAAACCCAAAATCAAAGGGACACGCCTCTTGGCCCTCTTCGATGCTTGAGAACGATCCTCGGCGGGGAATCGGGACACCGACGACACTCTTGTGGGGCAAGAGCCAGTCCTTCCCGGGGCCGCAAAGATGACATTGATCGTTCCCCGGGGTAGCCTTGATGAGGCATCCCCCCGCACCTCAGAACCTGCCTAGCTCGCCCTTCCGCTGGAATGGTGCAAGAGTTGCTTTAATTTCCCTTCTCGGACCAACTACTCCAAATGGTCCCATAAATTCCTACAGTTGTCTGTCGTGTGACCATGGTCTTGATGGTAATGGCAATACAAACTCGGGTTGCGCTTTGTAGGCTCTCCCGCCATCCTATTCGGCCATTTGAAGAATGGCTCATCCTTTATTTTCTCCAAGACCTGTTGAACAGGCTCCCGAAACATTGCATTAACGGCCTGGGCATCCGTCGAGGCTGACTGCCCAGCGAAGTCCCTCCTTGGTCGATTATTATTATAACGATCCGACTTGAAATCCCTTCTCTCCTGAGGGATCACTTTGGCCTTTCCTTTCCCCTGATGTTGATCCTCTTCTATTCTCTTGTACTTCTCTATTCTGTCCATCAGCTGGCGCACACTGGTGACAGGTTTGCCCGTCAAAGATTTCCTTAAGTCGTAGTCAGCTGGGAGACCGGCTTTGAAAGTGGTTATAGCCACAGCGTCATTCTTCCCCCCTATCTCGTTAAACATTTCCCAGTACCTATCCGAGTAGCTCTTGAGAGTCTCACCGTCTCGCATAGACAAAGTCAACAAGGAGCCCAGAGGCAAAGGAGTTCTGCTGCATGTAATAAAGCGAGCGCCAAAAGCCTGGGTCAGTGCTTTGAAGGATCCCACAGAATTGGCCCTTAAGCCATTGAACCACCTCATCGCCGTCGGACCTAAACTCGATGGAAAAATCTTGCACATCAGAGCATCATCCCTGGAATGAATAGCCATCTTCTGGCTGTAATAACTTACATGTTCCACCGGATCCGAGTGGCCATCATACAGAGAGAACGTAGGTTGATTAAACCGCCGAGGATGGGTAGCATCATCTATGCTTCTTGTAAATGGTGATTTGGAAATCTGACTCAATGCTTTGTTCATCGCATCGTTTCCCAAGCCCCTGCTAGTGGGACTTTTACGCCTACGCCTATGACGACGCTCCTCTTCATAGGAGAAAGTTTCGCTTTGCGGAGTCCTCGACCTCCGCCTGTAACTAGTTTCATCCGACTCCCCGGATGATAGTTCGAAGCGAGGTGGCGAACGTTCCCGTCGTGCATGGTGTAACTCTCTCTTCAAGTCCGCAATCTCACGTTGCAGATCCCCATCATGCTTCACGTGGGAAACGTGACTCTTCCCGCGTGTATGGGTTCTCGTGGTGTGAGTAGTATGTATGCTCCCCTCCTGGACTTCCCTCTGTTCGGGACTTCTTCGAGGACCACCATGCTGAGAGCCCCTTGACTCCGCCTGATGCGGGCTGATATCACCCTGATGCAGCCCTGCTGCGGGGTGAGGCAGTTCCACTCCTTCCATCGAAAACGTTGTATTAGAGGTTGCACAAGCTAACACAAGTTCTTCCCACAGACGGCGCCAATTGTAAGGACACGATTTAGTACCGAACCAAAACAGTATCGGGTTCGTACGTAAAGGGCCCAGACAATATGATTTTTAGAGCGTGGGTGTAAAGAAGTAGGCTAGCTGTAATCTATCCTCCAAAGACTCAATTTCATGAACGTTCAAGGTTTTTCAGTTGATACTCTGGATATTCCTCCTTAGTGACTAGTACCAATCCTTCTTTCTCTTCTCCCTTTTCTCTCTCTACTTTCCGTCTCTTGTTCTTTTTCTTTTCTTTTTTCTGTCTCGATCCCCCTTTTTCATGTTCTTCTTTTAGTTTATATATCTCCTTTGGCTCCATCCTCGCCGCACACGTGTAGGTTGGGTTCGGAGGATTTCTTTCTGTCCCCTCTGGCACCTCCTGGAACTTCCTATGGGCAGCTGTAAGGCTACTTCCCCACTGTTCAGGTATCACCTCCACATTAATGCGTTGGTTGAGAGGTCATTAATGCGGAGGTAGCTGTAGCTTCAGATATTTGTTTGCCTTATCTCTTTCATCTTTAGTCGGCTACCCTACCCTTTGAGATGACTGAATTCTGAGATCTGATCGCATCGAGACCACGTCCTGATCGTCCTCGGACGCGTTCTGCCGAGGACCATGGTGTCCTCGGACGGGTATATGGCCTCTGATGGGCCATGGCCTCTGATGGGCCACTGGCCAAACAATCCTGAACCCATTCTGAATCCTATGGGCCTATTAATCGAACGATCCCCACATATATATATATATATATTTATATATATTTGTAAAAAGGCGTTGGATGGCATGGCTTCCATAAATTTAAAATAGATTATGTATTGTTCGATGTCAAAAGTCATGTTACCAGAATTTAATTAGCTAAATCATCTACTAAGGTTTAGAAGAGGCATTCCTGTGCCCAAATAATAAGTTAATGCAATATTACGGGTAAAAATTAATACAATTCTTTATGTGCAATATATTAAGTTCTTCAATTAAATTCAAATATATGTTGTATTGACTAATAAAGTATAAATAATTTTATCTTTTTAATGATAATTAAATTCAATATAACCATGTATGATTGAGGAACATAATGTACTACCTAAGGACTATAACTTTTTAGGTTATGTGGAGACTAGTTTATGTTTGATTTGGATTATAATCTGATCTGATATAAAAGTGTTGAAGTTTTTAATAAGAGATTTTCTAAGATTTAGTCTATGAAGCGGAGACCTAGGTGAAAATTTTTTTGCCCTTTTTTTTAGCCCATTGTGAATCCGCTGTGTAGGATATAAATATTGTTGCTTCATATTAGGGTTCTGCGTATTGTTTAGGAGAGAAAACTGTACTGCTACACTTTGAATAATTTTTCTAAAAATAGTAAAATCACTACAACTCTGTAAATATAGGCGAATTACCGAACCACATAATTTTTTGTGTTGTATAAATGCCTCTGTGTGTATTATATTTTTCCTTTTTCTTTTTGTATCTCAAAAATCTAAGAGTTTGTGTAAATTCCGAACATAACTAAGTTTTATCTCAATATTAATTAGATAAAGTTTAACTATAAAATTGGTTGTAGCTAAGGCTACAACCTTACTCAATATCATTAGCATTACTACAAATTTTGAAAATCTAACCGTTAGATTGTATGTTTATTATACTCTTAATACATGTGTCAAATTTTGTGTAAGTCGAATATTATTTACTATATAATTTATAAGATTATATTTTATGCATAATTTGAAACTACAAAAATTTTCAATTTAAACAATTTATTAATGACATAGTTATTGATATTTAATTTTCTAAAAATTTTAAATATGAAAGATATAAGAAAAAAATGTAATTCAATGGTGAATTTGTCAAAATTCATCTCAAATAAAAAAATATTGAGTGACATTGTAGTCTAAAATTACAACCAATTTTGTAGTTAAACTTTGTCTAACTTAGATAATTTTCCCGTATACACCATCCATTTACTAGTTTGGTGGGATAATGCGCATGTTAAACAACAAATCAAGAAAATATTTTAACCAACAAAAAATAAAAATGCAAGTATATATACCGGCATTATCATATCATTAAGGCCCTTAAGTAAAAACACCTGCTTGCTTGCGCTGATTGCCTCCACTCACAGCACATTGCTGTTTGATGATAGCTCTGTGATTGGCCTTATTCCAATTTATCTTCTAGCCAATTAAAATTAGAATCAAAATCAGTGTCACCACTCACCACCAATATTGTTGCCCTTGTCATCATGCTAATCATCTTTTACAAACAGGGCACAATTAGGTCCTTTTTTTTAGTACATATGAGATTGATCACCGCCTTTTTAGCACTCCATGACTAACTATATATATATATATATATATATATATATATATATATATATAAAGAGGCAGTTTATTTATTTGGCAAGAGAGAATGTGCACCTAACACATGCAACTTTATCTAATGCTAGTAACGATCGACCGTGACCGGTGACTACAAACCCTAACCAATGCTTTTTTTTTTTTTTCCCCACATAAACTAGGGCTATGGATAATGTAGGATTCCGCATTTGACTGGCGAAAAATGCAGGAATATAACAATGAAGATAAGGGAAAGATGACAAAGTTCCAAGTAGTAGAACTAAGCTTTTTTGTTGGAATACATTAATTAAGTGGTCTAATTCCCCTATATATATAGAGACGTGTACTCAATTCATACATATATCATGTTTCCTTTGTTTCATCTGAACAGATTTCTCAGTTGTCAATCTGCTGTTATGGCATGTTAGGGGAGTTCGTCTCGATGGGAGTGGACAAAGGAGTTGAGGGTCCAGCTAAAACTTTTTACCTGTGGGGATAGGACAAAATTAGGACCACTGGGCTTTATTGAATAGTCTGAATCATGAGGCGAAAAATCTAGTTGTGAACAAGGATAACCAAGGTGTCATCTGTTTAAGGAAATCTTTAGAGATCTTGTGTCACCGATGTGAAAGGAACAAGAGAAAAGTCCCCACCAGGAGAGATGGATGGACTTAACAAACAATACATGAGGTGGGGCTTGGTTCTCAGACAAAGAGAGGTCCAAGATATTTTTGGTTCATACCTCTCTGGGGTCTACAAAAAGAGCTCGTGTTGGTGGGGTTTTTGTCAATTCTTGGAGGCTGTTTCTCTCTTCCCTTTTCAAGGCCTTAATACACCACAAATCTTCTGGGCACGAGAGCAATTTCCAGTGTGGGATGTGATGTCTCAGCAGCGTGTCCTTACCCCCAACTTCTGTTACAATAACTTTACAGTCCTTAGACTTATTTTTAGCCATGTTGTGGACAAATTGGCACAAACTCCTCACTAGCTTTCCCGACAATGGGCCCTCCTGGTGCACCCCATACATGAAATAGAATCCAAATGGATGGAAAAAATCTGGTAGGGAAGGGAGTTTCAAGCATGGGAAATATTTATCTATCAATCTTGAGCTTTTCGTGTATATTAGGCAAGATAGAGGTGCTTTCCCTAGCCTTAGCTTGAATAGCTCCCCACTGTTCCATACACTTAGCATGGCCCAACTACTCGGAACTTGCCCCCCATCTGATCCAAATGACTCACCTCTAGGAAAAGCCACCCATGTTCCCAAGCTTAGATGATTCTCTAGTATGTTGTCTATGTCATGGGGAAAAAACTCTATGGAAGACATGAATTTTCGATAGAGGAATTCGGCTTGTTCTCTCTTCAGCTTTACTATCTGAACGTTGGATGAAATATGAAAAGAGCGATTGATGTTAACTGGGTTAACTAGTATAGCCGGAGTTCTGAACCTGATGTAGCCGAACTTGTTCACAAAGAGCTTCACTGAGGCCTCGTTATCTTTCTCGGTGGCCATGTAAGCATAGTCAACATCGTTGGCAATGAACCACTCCTCTAGCCGACGCACTAGACTGGACCCAATCCCTTTTCTTCGATGAAGAGGTGCAACCCTTAGGCCTAGGATATAGCCCACCCTGGCTAGGTCCTTAGGATGCATATGAACTCTGACAACCTTTATAGAGCCTTGAATGACACCAACAAGTTCCTTGTCTAACTCAGCCACCTAACATATCATCAATAAGCAGTTCTTTCGATTAGACATCGATACATATATGCTATATTGATATATAGCCATATAGGCAATAATTAAGGGTGCGAAGAAAACTATAAGATTAAAGAGAGATGAGAAGAATGAAAATGAAAAGAAAGCTGTACCAGCATCTTATACATCGGACTGTTTCGAATTCTACATATGGGGTCACCCATAGTATCCGTGAAGAGAAAAACGCGTTCTCCTGGCCCTACCTCGCATCTTCGCTCCAGATCTTCCACTTGAGTTCTATCGGATTGCCCTTCATAGCTTCGAATTATAAGCTGCTCAAATCCCATTCTAATCCAATACACTTTCACATACACTCATAAGCACGCACCAAAGATGTATATATATTTATATAGATACATATATATATATATATAGCATGCAACAGAAAGAGGGTGGTTTTTGTATTGTATAAAGATAAGAATGAGAGAGCTCGGAGGCCTATAAAAGAAAATGCGACTATATTGATATATAGTATAATATATATGGTTTAGCAAAGCAAAAAAGACTAACTTTGCCTTGAACTTTCGTTATGATCATCATTCAATTTATATGGATGGAATGGGAATTGGGAATGTTCTCTATCATCACCATCAACCTCGACTTCGACAATAATATTAAGACAAAAGGTGATTAAAATTAGTATGTGCATTTTGTCTCTAGCTTTTGCTATTGTTAACCAGAGAATTAAAAGTCTCTATCCACGTTAGGATAACCTCAGCCTCACGCCATAATGCACGCCTAAGACTATGTGTTGTTGGCCGAACCCGATTTGTTAGCCAATTAATTAACATATTTGATTAATCCATGTATAAAATTTTAATGGTGTCCTTTCTTTCTATACATGTACACGTATCCGTATCTATCAAGCTTATTCCGATGTGTACCATAAATATCTTTGAATTAATCTAATCGTGGACTAACGAGAAAGAATATTCTAATATCAACCAATCATAACAGGGTGGCCGTAGAAAGATGCACGTACTTCACCTAATTTATGGTACTGCGTGTACACCGTATGGTGCATGGTAGCTAAAAAAAAATATTGATTAATTAGTGAAGAGGATTAAATTAATTAATTAATTTTAAGGAATCTAGTGTTTGTTTAGTTTCATGAGCTTTATGGAAGGAAAGAAGTCCCTTTCTGTTCCCACTGAACTTCTTGATTTTACATTATTTAAACTGTGATTTGTTTCTTGTAAGCTGTATGAGTTTAGGTGGTCCATCCTCCTTTTAGACACTTAGATTCGATAGTGAAAGTGAAACCCCACTAAGTACTTGCCTCACTTTCTTCTATTAAGTACATTTTTTTTTTTATAACTTTTAATCACAATATTATCATAACCTGCAAATAAGCGCGTGGAAAACAAGTGCATGATGCTACAATTTATTCAGCAAAATATATCGTCAATGGGATTCTAGGATCCAAAATATCAAGGTAGAAGTTTCTATTCAATCCATAATTTCTTATGTATATATTTTTAGCTAGGATAATAAAGAAACCACTATGCTAGCTTAATTAGTATTAAAAAAGAGATCTTGCTGCCGTTAATTTTGAATTCTATTAGTTTGATCAGGTATGTTGGATAAATAATATGAGAAACCCTAGTCCAATGATTGGATGGAGGGAATTGAGGGGAGAGTGAAGGGGTGGAGGATGAAAGATAACTATAATATACTTTTAACTTTTTAATTTTTCAAGCCCTGTTTGGTTTGGGTGATTTTTGGGATAGAAAAGGGGAGGAAAAAATATGGGTGATTTTGAATATAGTACCCTTATTTGGTTTGAGAGGTGATTTTTGTGGGGTTCATGTGTTCTTCTAGAATTCACCTTTTTAGAGTGTTTTTTTTTTCTTCCCAAATTGAGGAGAAAGAGAAGCTTAGATGAGAATTGATCGGTTTGCCCCTCTCCTTCCACCACTTTAGTTTTTCTCTATTTTTCCTCCCCCTTTTTTTTCCAATTTGAACATTCAGCTCTCCCCACCCTTAAATATTAAGTTTTTTTCTTCTAATAAATTATTAATTTTTTAAAATATAATTGCAGTATAAGAGTAATTTTATACAAACACAATTTTTTATTCTCTCATTTTTCTTTTCAACCAAATAAAAGTGTTTTTTTTTTTTTTCTTTCACTTTTTCACCACAACCAAACAAATCTTTTCTATCCCCCACTTTTCAACCACCTTTTCCTCTCCTTTCCTTCAATCTCCCTTTGTTCCAAATGTAACATAAGTATTTGACTATTTGTCAATACAAAGATAATGATTTGGCAATACCCTATAAAACTTTTTATAAAAAAACAAACTTATTGATTTGTTCATTCCTCTAATTAAAAAAAACAAACAAACTTATTGATTTCTTCATTCCTCTAATTAAGTAATACTCTCTCACTCTCTCTCTCTCTCTTTCTCTCTAAAACATTATTTTCATGTTTGGAAATGCATTTAAGGGACCAGAACACGCTTGTTGGGTGCTGGTTTGGCATCTTGCAAAAAAAAAAAAAAAAAAAAAAAAAAAAAGCACTAAAATACATGAATGGATTTTATAGCTAGAATACTAAAGAAATCACTATGCTTAATTTTGGATTTGGTTAGTTTGATTAGGTATGTTGGACAAAAATAGCATGTGAAATTCTAGTCCTATGTTTGGTTGAAGGGAGATGAGGGGAAAGTGAAGGATTAGAGAATGAAAAAAAACTAGAATATACTTTTAAAATTTTAGTATATTCTGGTTACTTTCTTTTTTCCCCTCATTCTATCAAACCTAACATAAATATTTGTCAGTACAAAGATAATAATGATTTGACAATACTCTATAAAAATAAAAATAAAAGAAAACAAAAACGCACTTATTGATTTTTTTTTTCATTCCCCTAAGTATGTGATGCCCTCTCAAATTATCTTCTCTCTCTCCATCTCAAACCTTATTTTTTCAAGTTTGGAAATGCATATAAGGGACAAGAACGCGCTTGTTGGGCGCTTGCTTATATCATATTGGCATAGAAAAACAGAAGCACTAAAAAACATGAAACAGAATCCCCAATAGCACATAGCATAATTAATCATCTCATAAAACACTACTCATAAATGGCTCACGAAGCCCAAACTGTCGCTATTATCCTCTTTTGTTTTCCTTTCCTTCCTTCCTTTATGCCCTAGCTTTTTTTTACCTACTTACTTCCAACGACCTTACTTTTCCTAATTAATGATTAGACCCCATTATTACTAGAAAAGACAGGTACACACCAATATATATATCACATATGCTCCATTAACCAATGCCAAAGTATACACGTGGGAAAAAAAAGCCCTCTCACCCCACCCGTAAATCACAGTTGGGTCCACCACTAGCACCAATGGATGTGATCTTTGCTAGACAAACATATATTTTCGATACTGTATAGGCTTGTAGTTGTAGTTGTAGGTCCCCTCTCTCTCTCTCTCTCATTATTCAAATCCTCCACGAGTGCTCCTCCAAGAAGTGTACAATCTGTCTTCTTTGTGTTTTTCTTTTCATGCATTATGTTGTCTTCTCCATGCTTTCTTAATTGGATGGATGGATGGATACTTTAAAGCTATCAACTCTATAATGCGTCCATGAGTAGCGGGGAGCCACATTTCTCAAAGGAAAGAGCTCAATAGGTAGGCCCTTCCTAAAGCACTTGTGAAGGTTTTAGGGAATTTGGATTCTTTGGACTTCTCTGATTGGGTATTCCTTTGTTTCAGTTGCTTCTTTCTCTTCAAACTTATCTGCTCAATTTGTGCACTTGTCAAACTTTAAGGGTTGGTATCCTAGTGTTATTGTTGTCATCTCTATCCACTGCCTCCGATCCTCTCATCAAACCTTTTTAGAGATGCTTAACAATGCTATATATATTGCTAGGGGCCTAGCTAGGGGGCCTCATATTGATGCTCCAATTGATAAATTAATGTGCATAATATATATATATATATATATATAAAAGTAATCTTTGTCTATCATGTCCTCATTTAATTTGATGCTCATGATTATTGGTATAGTAGATATATAGCTCAAGAATATAATGTTGAACCTACTAAACCAACAAAGATACATGGAACATATCCATCCCAATTTCCTTGGCTTAGGATAGATATGTGAATCTATGGGGCACTGAATGAAAGTGGAGATGAATTGGCATCATTAATTCCCTTAGGCAAATCCACGTAGCAAACCAGAAGACAAAACTAAAACGCAACCTTGTTTATTGGTACACGTAAGTGCCATGTAAATGTAATAAATGGTTAATTATTGTAAGGGTTATCACTAATATCACATTTTTACTTACAATAACTATTTGAAAAATGCTAAAGCCACATTAAAAATTTGTAAAAATGTTATAAAATAATTTGTGTCTGTAGCATTACTCTAAAGAGTAATGCTACAGACATAAGTAATGCTACAAACACAAACTATTTTACAACATTTTTACAAACTGCTGATGTGACAAATTCTTACTAGTTCTAATATGAGCTTATCACTAACATCACATTTTTATTTACAATAACTATTTGGAAAATGCTAAAACCATTATTAACAGTTTGTAAAAATATTGTAAAATAATTTGTGTCGATAGCATTACTCTTACTAAAAACCGTTTGTGGGAGAACCGCATTCATTTCTACAAACGGGCAATTGTGGGTATTCACTATATATATTAAAGCATCTTATTCCTTAGAGGCATTTAATTTGGCTAGAAGGTTCCACATATAAAAAATGAATGAAAACCCCAAACTTTATACTACTGAAAATAGGCCAAGCAAAGAGAAATTTCAGACACGAGGTGTGAGAAGAGAAGGGATACTACTATATATAGACCCTTTTACAAAAGGGGTAGGTAATCTAACCTCCTTTTTCTTTTTTCTTTTTCCTTTTTTTTAAAAATTTTTTAATTTTTTTAATTTTTTTTTTTTAATATTAGAAAGAGGTAATCTAACCTTATATACTAAGAAGCACGAATTGGATATTGACACTATAGGGCACGGGATATGAAAATAAAAGAATTCTATAAAAATTAAGACAAGATATGATGGGAACACGAAAATTAATTAATTAATATTACTGATGATGTTGAGATCGTCAATAGTTGGGTTCGTCTAGAAGACTACCAATACAAGTTCGTCCAAGCTCCTGTAGGGTTAGTGATAAAGGGGGATCCTCTCAGGTGGTCATCGGTGTGATGTTGGCCACAGAGTCTCTGATGATAAAGTCAGCAAATGGAGTTCAGGAAAATAAAGAGAATTCAATAATAAGAGTGAAAAATGATCAGCGTGTATGTACCTTGTCTGGGATTTGGTAGGTCCTATAAATAGACTCTTCTTACTAGCCGTTATCCGTCTTAAATGGTGACTTGAAAGCTCATTTGGTAACATCTCAGGCCTATTTAATTTAGCCTTAATGGAGGCCCCAACGGTCTCATCCTTGATATATAACCGTCAGGGCAGTAAGTACCCCTTTTTATGGCATTCTATCCTTATCCAAGCTAGCTCTCTGAACAAGGATAATTGCCTGGTCTATCAATTGCCCCCCATTTTGAGTTCTTCCTTAATTGTGATGACGATCTCAAGAAACTCTTGAGATTTCTGTAGTGTCCGTAATTAATGCGGAGTGGCGGCGCTATACATGTCGTGGCTACGTGGTGCGCTCTATATGGTGGATTGCAACGTTTTGTTCAAGGGGCTTTTAGGTTTCTTGCTGATTTTTAGTTTCCCAAGCCTAGCTCTTTAAACAACTTAGCTTTTCTTCTCTCTCTCGCCATTGTTGCTCTGCATTTTCCTTTCCGAGCTTTTTTGAATCCCATCAACCTTTTTTCTTCTAAGCTTGATTTTTTGGAGGTACGGTTTCTTTCCTTTTTTTTTTTTCCCCCCCTTTATATCTACCTTTCCTTTTTGGTTTAGGGATAGAAATTCAAACCTTTTCTTTTGATTTCCATGGTTGATAGCTCTGAGGTTAGACAACTCTATCCCTTTATTTCATTTTTCTTTGCTCGTTTAGGGGCATCTCTTGGTTCCTTTAGCACCCATTGCCCCCTAATTGAGGGTTTCATACTTAGTAGTAGCAGTTTAGGTTTGGTGGTGGCTGATCTGCACCCTTTGTTGCATTATTCTCTCAATTGGTTTAAGGAAATGGTGGGTGAGAGGGAGGTAGTGTCTAAAGTGAGGTCTAGTGAGCTTGAGATGGGTTGTCATCTAGTGATGACCTTGTCGAGGCGGAGGGAGATACTACTACATTTGGCCTTTCGTCATCTGGACGGAAAGAGATTAGACCCTTTCATGCCTTTAGGGAGGAGTGTGCCCTAGATGCTGACACCCTCTTTAGATTTAGAGACAAATTCCAATTCCTCGAGGAAGTCAGGATTCATCTTTCTTGCCTGGGAAAGTGTGCTTCTATTAGGTTGCTTTCCAATGTGGCCTTAGGTTCCCCATCCATTCATTCATCATTGAACTCTTGAACCACTTCAACATCACTCCTGGGCAACTTATGCTAAACTTGTAGAGGATAGTGATTAGTTGTATGGAGATTTGGATAGTCGTCACTGAAGGTGACATGATCAAGTTGGATGAGTTTGTTCACCTGTATCGTTTGAAGGAGTCCAACGAGTATGGGTACTATGAGCTTGTGCCCTGGGTTAGGAAGGTAAGGATTATCACGGATCTTCCTTCATCTTACCGATATTGGAAGTCCAGATACTTCTTTGTGTTTGGAGATGGATGGGAAACCCTTTATGATGTCTTCTGGGGTAAGGTTCCTAGATTACTTCGTTGGTGGAGGTTTCTAAGGCTAGGTGCATCGTCCTTTGCTTATTTTTTTTACAGTTCTTTCTACTTTCAATTTGATTCGTTAGTGACCTTTGATTGTGCATTCGTAGTTAAGGAGCGCCCTAGGCTCAAGGTAGATATAAGGAGTGCGTCCAAGCGGCCACTAAATACGTGAAGATGATCGACGACTTTGACGACCTTGTCGATCCCCGAACTTTGGCTTGTCATTTCCTTGGTTTGGAGTCTTCCTGCGCACTATCAAGATCGAAGAGAAAAGTGAATTTTGCTTTGATTTTTTTTTTTTTTTAATGTATCTCCTTTCTGTCATGCAAAGATGATGACCAAGTTCAATCAAGAGATGTATGCTAGGATGAAGGCCAAGAAGAACAATCCGCTTTCTAGTCTAGGAAAGAAAGTGGTTCGGGTCGTTGAGAATAGGACCTCAATCACCCCGGTTCCCTCCGTCCTTGAAGTCACGAGGACGGCCTCTCCTACAACCTTTTTGGAAGAGCTCACTCCTCGTCCAAAGAGGTAGAGGACTTTAGCGAAGGAAAAGGAGAAAGTGGGCTCCCAGGCGTCTAATGTCTGGGACGATGCTGGGATTGCCCTGGCGAGGGCCCATTTGGCTATTACTGCTAAAGACCTGAAGGCGCTTTCTAGCGTTCCTTCTCATGAGCTCGTAAGCTGCATGTCTACAAGCTCGTCCAAGTAAACCTCTTTTCATTTTGCATAACTTACAGTCTGGGATGGGTCTCGCTGTTTTATAACTCTTCCCTCCTTATGGCTTTCAGGCACTAGAGAGGCGATCCATATATCTGCTGACTACCTTGGCCAGGAGGTGAAGGCCGTGGTGGCAGGGTCCAAAGTAAAGGCTTTGGAGGCAGAGGCCACCATGGACAATGCCAACATAGCTAAGGAGAAGGCCAAGGCGTTGGTTGACGAGCTCAAGGCCGAGAAACAGCTAATGTTGCAAAAGGACAAATAACTCCAAGTCGCAAACCAAAAGGTTAAATCCGTGGTTGCTAAGGTTGTTCAGGCTTTCCAACTAACTGAAGAGTACAACACTATGCTCTTCAGTTGGTACTATAAAGGCTTTGAGCTCCTTAGGTGGTACATGGTAAAGCACCCCTTTGGAGTCAACTTAGAGGAATTAGACTTCGACAAGGTGGACAAGGAGATGGAGGTTGACAAGGCTGCCCAAGCTGCTGCTGCTCTTGAAGAGAACACTCTAGAAAGCAAGGATTTTGAACTTGAGGACGCTCCTGTTGATGTTGCTGGTGGGGACGAGGCCACGACTTGAAGCTTTTTTTTTTTTTTCCTTTTATTTGCTCCTGTTATTATTATTATTATTATTATTATTTTTTTTGGGTGGTGGTGCCTAGTATGTTTTTGGGCTTTAGTTGGTAACTTTTGAACAATTGCACCTTTTACATTTGTGTATATATTGTGTGTTTTGCTTTCTTTACCTTCGACAGTTGTCTTTTCCTGTTGCATGAACCTTTTTATTTTATTTATTTATTTATTTTTTTTGCGTTTTGCCATGAGGTGGCAATCTTTTAACCTTGTTTGGATGATTTTTTTCTTCACCCGAGGTTGCATCACTTGTTCGTTTGTTTTTCTTCTCTGGTGGCTTACGTTTTGCTTGATGTCGTTAGTGATTTTCACCTGTCTAGGGAATCTTACCACTTAGTCATTTTAGGTGGCTTGTGTCTCTTTAAGGAGTCTTTAGCATCATCAATGATTCACATTCGTTTAGGGAATTTTATCACTTACATATTTTTAATGATTTACATCCATTTAAGGAATCTTATCACTTGGTTTCGTTAGTGATTTACATCTGTTTAAGGAATCTTATCACTTGATTTCATTAGTGATTTACAATCCTGACAATAAGATCGTCCATAGTTTGTTTGTATACAAATTTCGAGAATATTTGCTGAATAATACTTTTCTTGCTTTATTTCCTTCAATAAAGGATTTCTTTTATGATTACAACAATGGTTTGTCTCTAACAATGATACCTCTTCAAATGCTCAATATTCCATGGTCGTGGCAATCTCTTCCCATCCATCGATTCCAAGTGATAGCTTCCTTGTAGTGGACGATCTTGTAAGGTCCTTCCCAAGTTGGTTCGAGCTTTCCCTATGTTGAGTCCTTTGTTGCTAGCGTGATTCTGCATAAGAAAAGATTTCCTATGTTTAGTCTTCTGAGCTTTACTCCTCTGTTGTAGTATTCGGTCATCTTTTGCTGGGACTTGGTCATTCTTTTGGATGCTTTCTCTCTTGTCTCATCCAAGCAGTCCAGGTTGACCTTCAGCTGGTCGTCATTGCTGTCTCCTTGAAAAAATTCTCTTCTTATGCTGGTGATTCCTACTTCGACTGGTATTATTGCTTCATTACCATAGGTGAGCTTGAATAGTGTTTCTTTGGTTAGGGTTCTGGCTATGGTTCTGTAGGCCCATAAGACATTTGGTAACTCTTCTAGCCAAGCACCCTTTGCCCCCTCCAGGCGAACTTTAATGATCTTCAGCAACGTTTAATTCGTTACTTCCGTCTGACCGTTGGCCTGTGGGTGTCTTGGTGAAGAAAATTGGTTCTTGATTCCGAGTTCTGATCGTTGGCTTGTGGGTGTCCTGGGAGGTTATGGTCATCATCTTTTCTCTGGGGACATGTTGAACGTTCCTGAACCTCTGGCATTTATCACATTTCTCTACATATTCCTTCGTATCCTTTGGCATGGTGGGCCAGTAGTAGCCTATTCTGATAATTTTGCTGACCAGGGACCTTGGGCCTGTGTGGTCTTTGCAGATTCCTTCGTAGGCCTCTTCCAGGATGCATTTTGCTTCGTCTTCCTCAACGCACCTAAGGTAGGGCATGGAAAAACCCCTTTTATATTGAGTGTCATTCAGGATTGTGAACCTAGCCGCTCGCTTCTTGACCTTCCTTGCTTTGTCAGTGCCTACTGGAAGTTGTCCATCTCGTAGGAAAGAGAGGATTGGATTCATCCAACCATTCTGGTTTTGGATTATGAAGGTGTGGATTTCTTCAATACTTGGATGCTTTTGCACTTCTACTTTCAAATCGGGCGAACTCGTTCCTTCTTCTGATGATGCTTGCCTTGCAACTTCATCTGCTTTTGAGTTTTGGCTTTGGGGGACTTGCGTAAAGTCCACCTGGTCGAACTCCTGGACCAGTTGGTTAGTCAACTTGAGGTACTTTTGCATTCTATTTTCTTTTGCTTCGTATTCTCCTTTTATCTACCCTATTACCAGCTTAGAATCACTTTTGAGGAATAGGTTTTTGGCTCCCAAGGCTCTCCTAATCCTGAGTCTTGTCAGTATGACCTCATATTCTACTTCTTTGGTGGTGGTAGGGAATTGAGGCCATACTCCATACTTGAGGGTTTCCCCTTCAAGGGTATTGATGATCACCCTGACCCCTCCTCTCTTTTGAACTGACGATCTGTCTATTAATATTGTCCACCTTTCTGATTCGTCCTATGCCTTTTTGTCGTTTGGTAGGGTGAACTCGGCGATGAAGTTAGCCAATGCCTGAGCTTTGATGGCTATTCTAGGACTATATACAACATCGAATTGACTTAGCTCGATTGTCCATTGTATTAACCTTCCTGCTGCTTCGAGCTTGTTCATTGCTTTCTTTATGGGTTGGTCCGTTATCACCAAAATGGGGTTGGCTTGGAAGTAGGGACAAAAGTTTTGTGAGGCTACGATTAAGGCGAAGACGATCTTTTCCGTGCGTGGATATCTAGCCTCGGCTCCTTGGAATGCTTGACTCACCTAGTAAATGGGGAGCTGTACTTTATTCTCTTCTTGAATCAAAGCTGCACTCACGACCATGGTTGACATTGCGAGGTACAAGAACAAATTTTCCCCTTCCTTGGATGGGCTTAAGAGGGGAGGGTTGCTCAAATAACGTTTCAACTCTTGGAAGGCCTCTTCGCATTCGCTCGTCCAGGCAAAAAAGCCTACTTCAAGGTTTTGAAGAAAGGCAAACATCTGTCTATAGCTTTGGAGACGAACTTGTTGAGGGTAAGAATCCTTCCTGTTAGCATCTGTACCTCCTTCACTATCTTCGGAGAGGTCATTTCCAGTATGGCTCGTATCTTCTCTAGGTTAGCTTCTATTCCTCGTTGGGACACCATAAACCTGAGGAATTTTCCTAATGACACCCCAAAGGCGCATTTGCCAGGGTTCAACCTCATTTGGTATTGGCGAAGGGTCGCGAAGGTTTCTTTAAGGTTATCCAGGTGTGTTTTCTCTTCCTTGCTTTTAACGAGCATATCGTCAACATATATCTCCATGTTCCTTTCAATCTGCCTATTGAACATCTTGTTGACCAACCTTTGGTAAGTGGCTCCTGCATTCTTCAACCCAAAGGGCATTACTTTGTAACAGTAAAACCCTTGACTAGTGATGAAGGCATTCTTCTCCTGGTCTTCTTCTGACATCTTGATATGGTTATAGCTTGAAAAAGCGTCTATGAAAGTGAGGAGCTTATGCCCGGTGGTGGAATTTACCAGTTGGTCAATCCTTGGCAATGGGAAGCTATCTTTAGGGCAGGTACTGTTTAGGTCAGTGAAGTTTACACACATCCTCCACTTCCTGTTTGCTTTCTTCACTAAGACAACGTTAGCTAGCCAGTCAGGGTAGTACACCTCTCGGATGAAGCCAGCTACAAGCAACTTGTCTACCTCGTCCATGATGACCCTATTACATTTAGGGGCAAAGACTTGTCGTCTTTGTTGAATGGGTTTCTTTTTTGGATCAACATTCAGACAATGCTGAATAACCTCTGTTGCTATACTGGGCATGTCTTTGTGACTCCATTTGAAAATGTCCAGGTTCTCCTTAAGAAATTGCACCAGTTCTTTGTTCATTAGATCATTCAGGTTTGTCCCTAATTTTCATCAACTTCGTTCGTTCTTCATCTACCAATTCTATTGTTTCTAAGGTTTCTACCTTTTCTTTCTCTTCCTCCTTAATCATCCAGGTGTGGTTCTCCTTTGTGGCTAGAATAGCTTGGTAGCATTCTCTGGCTAACACCTGGTCTTCTTTGACTTTGACTATTTTGTGTTAAGTTGGGAATTTTACCTTCAAGCAGTATGTAGATGTTACTGCTTTCCAACGGTTAAGCGTGGGTCTTCCAATGATCACCTTGTACGATGACGGACAATCCACCACTAGGAAGTCAAGTTGTTTGGTGATTTGCAGGGGATAGGATCATGCTGTGATCGTTAGTGTCACTATTCCTCTGAGGTACACCTGGTCTCCGCTGAAACTGACGAGGGGAGATTCAAAGGGTTGCAACCTCTTGGGATCCACCTTCAACTGCTGGAAAGCCAAGAGGTAAATAATGTCAGCGGAGTTACCATTGTTGACGAGAATTCGTCTGGTGTTGAATCCCTTTATGATAAGCATGATGTCTAGGGGATCGTCATGTGGTTGCTTCATGCCTCTAGCATTTTCCTCCAAGAATAGGATGTCCATATTCGTTCGTCTTTTCTGCTTCAAAGGATGCATTCCGTGAACACTATTCAAGAGTCTTTGTTGGGACTTCTTGAGGGATTTAAAAGATCCACCAATGGATGGTCCTATAGCAATCTTCTTTATCTCTCTGATTGTGCTTTGAGGACGATTATATGACTTATCTTCGTCTATAGGTGGGTTTTCAGATTTCTTTTTCCGATCATCCCTAGATCGGTTAGACTTGCCCTTTTTTACGAAATTTTGCAACCTGCCTTTCTAGATTGATTCTTCTATCTACTCCTTCAAGTCTCTGCAATCCTTAGTGTAATGGTCGTGATCTTTATGGAAACAGCAATATTTCCTCTTGTTTCGTACATTGGGCGAGGAATGGAGTGGTTTTGGCCACTTGAGGTGATGATCATCCTTAATTTGCACTAAAATTTTGTCGACAGGTATCACTAAAGTAGTGAACTTTACCGTTCACAGAATTTTGTCATCTCTTCGCTTATTTCCATCGAAGCTGGTCTGACGATCATTCCTTTCCCTCTTGCGTCCCCTTTGGTCTTCCTTGACACTTTCCTTCCCTTTAGGCCTGCTTTGTTCCCCTATTGCAGCTAGGGCGTCTTCTGCATTCATATACTTCTGCGCTTTTAGCAGCATCTCAGCCATTGTCTTCGGGGGGGCTTTTCACAAGGGCAACTATGAACTCCCTGGATTTTAAACCTGCTTTAAAGGTGGTTAACTATACCTTGTCATCCACTTCATCAACTTCTAGGAATTCTCTGGTAAAACGCTTCACGTATGACCTCAGGGGTTCCCTCTCTCCTTGCCTGATGGTGAGCAAATGGTCCTCTAGTATCTTTTGAAATAGCGCACGAAGGAATTTCCCAGTTGCTCAAAGTTGTCAATGGACAATGTTGCTAGTTTACTAAACCACACTCGTGTCGCTCCTTTGAGGGTGGTAGGAAAAGAGCGGCACAATATCTCGTTTGGGGGTTGCTGTAGACTCAAAGTTGTTTTTAAGGTAGTGATGTGGTCCTACGGGTCCTTCAAACCATCAAATGATTCGAGTTGTGGCAGACAAAACTTCGGGGGCATGGGACACTCTAGGACTTTAGTAGTGAAGGGCGAGTTCATCCTCCTAACCATCCCGTCCAAATTCTGGTCCGTTTTCTCCCTCATCACATTTCTCAACTCGTCCATTTCCTTCCTTATATCTCTGAGGAGGTCTGAATTCGCTTCATCTGAAGAATTCAATCATCAGTAGTCATCTCTCCTATGGCTATCTTTGTCGTTATTCTTGTTAGTCCTAACCCTTGTGGGTGAATGATTTTCTTCTTGTTGCAGTTGTAGCCTCATCTCCTATTTTTGCTTGGTGAGTTCTTCCATGGCAGTTGTAAGTGTTTGAATTTGCAAAGCTAATGTTGTAGAATCTTATGGGGTATTGGACTCCATCTAGATGTCAGAACCAATTAGGACTGCGATTTCAAATGAAAGTCTGAATACCTCGTCTCCATAGATGGCGCTAAACTGATGATGCTGAGATCGTTAGTAGTTGGGTTCGTTTAGAAGACTTCCAATAAAAGTTCATCCAAGCTCCTGTAGGGTTAGCGAAAAAAGGGAATCCTTTCAGGTGGTCACTGGTGTGGTGCCGACAACAAAGTCTCCGATGATAAAGTTAGCAAATGGAGCTCAAGAAAATAGAGAGAATTTAGTAATAAGAGTGAAAAATGATCAGTGTGTATGCACCTTGTCTGGGATTTGGTAGGTCCTATAAATAGGCTCTTCTTACTAGCCATTGTCCTTCTTAAATGGTGACTTGAAGGCTCATTTGGTAATGTCTCAGGCCTATTTAATTTGGCCTTAATAGACTCCCTAACGGTCTCATCCCTGATATGTAACCATCGGCGCATTGAGTACACGTCTTTATAGCATTCTATCCTCATCCAAGCTAACTTTCTGGACGAGGATAATTGCTTGGTCTATCAATTATTATATATTTTTAGTCACATTTGATAAACTTTTAGGTACATTTTTTTATGTTAGGCTTTAACACTATGTCTGGTTGGGGGGATAATAGGGAGGATGGAAAACAAAGGGAGGAAAATAGGGTGGAAAATAGTGTTTTCCACTGCTTGGCATGCTGAGGAAAATGTTGAGGATGGAAAACCCGGGAGAAAATTTTTCTCCCGGGCCCACAATTTGCATCCTCCCAAATCGGGAGGAAAATTGTGGAGAGAAAATTGCTCTCACCGTCGAATTACACAAATTCCCTCTTCCACCTACCCTCTTCACAAACACAATGGCTGTTCTGGAATCAAGTAAAAAAAAAAAAAAAACAAAGAGCGAGAGCTGGAGAAAAAAAAAGAGAGAATGAGAGCACTAGCTGGAACGTTCTTGAATGGGGAGATAAAGAAAGAAGAAGGGGCAGATAAAGAGATAAGGACAAACATTTATGGAGGGAAAAAAAAAAAAAAAAGAAGAAGAGAGCGAAAGCTAGAGAAAAAAAAGATAGAATGAGAGCATTTCTGGGAAGGTAGGAGACAAAGAAAGAAAAGAAGGGGGAGATGAGATAAGGACAAACATGTATGGTGGAGGAAAAAGAAAAAAAGAAAAGAAAGAAAGAAAAACATATGGAGGAAATGAATTGAGAGAAAGGAGAAATAATATGAAGAATAAAAAATCTTAATTGAGAAATGTTACCACAATATTTTCACAATAAATTTTAAGTAACAGATTGTTATTAGTTAATATTGGTGAGTAAAAAAATAATTTCAATGGTGGGTTCAAATTAAAACTAGTAACAACTTTCCACGTAAATTTTGTTGTGAAAGTATTGTAAAAAATGTTGTGGACGTAACACTTCTCATTGAAAAATATAATTGTTGGTAAATTTTATATTATTTAATGAGTACAAATAAATCTATTTCTTACTTATTATGTAACAAGGGTATAATAGTTAATTTATATATAAACTACATTTTCTATCCTCCCACTTTTCTTTTTAACCAAACAAAAGAATTTTTCACATTCCCACTTTTCTACCATCCCTCCTACTAAACACACACGAGGGAAAATTAAATATTTTCCATCCTCCCACAATTTTCTATCCTCCCACTTTTCCACTCCTCTAACCAAACATACCCTAAAAGTCCTTACAATTATAAAAATGAATATATTTAAAATAAAAAAGGAAGGAGGTTATGTGATTTGTGATTGCTTCCTTAATATGGTCAATATATTGTGTAAACTAAAACAATAATTGATGAAAAAAGAAATGATGTCATGTGCCTTATGCACATGCGTATCACCATTCACACACTAATTTGAAGAGTTGGGATTGTTTATTCAGGAATCAATGAATTAATACAATGACACAACTTCTGAACTTAGTCTATTGTAATGTATGCATAATAAAAGTGGTGTTAATTGTTGGTTCATGCAAAAGTGATGTTGCTGTAATAATGACTTTCCATCTTATTAACTGTTTGTTTCAATTGATATTAACATTTTCTAAAAAATGAATTATTTTCCAAAAATTATTTTCTATAAAGCTATTTTATTTTCCTATGTTTGGTAGTAATCCTTAAAATAAGATGGAAAACTAGTTCTTGACTTCCTTTATTTAGCTTCACGTGATATAGAGTTGTTTTCCTTATTTAGCATTGTATGAGATAAAGTTGTTTTCCAAAAATTTTTAGTGGAAAACAACTATATCTCATGCTAAGGTAAATAAGAGAAGTTAAAAGAATGAAAAATAAGATAATTTTCTAGAAAATATATTTTTGAAAATAATTTATTTTCTAGAAAATTTTAATGTTGAAACAAATAGGGCATGAAATGTTTGGTAGTGGCCTTAAAATGAGTTGAAAACTATTTTTGATATCTCTTATTTAGTTTCATGTGACATAGAGTTGTTTTCCAAAAAAATTAGTAGAGAACAACTCTATCTTATGCTAAATTAAGTAAGGCAAGTTAAAAGATAGTTTTCCTTTGAAACAAATAGAGAGGGAATGGAGAGGGAATGCAATTCTCCACGTTTTCTCTTGTACAGAACTAACTGTTTTTACTTAAGTCGCCCAAAAAATTCAGCCCAAGCCTTGGGATATACAAGTATCAAGGTCTCAAATTTGAGTTTGGGCTCTGCCCATATATCATATATACTCTATTGTGACCCAGTTTACTATGAATTTAGGCTTTATAATTTTAAACACGGATGGTAGTTCTTTTGGAAATCTTGCAGGGCTAGAGATGGGGCGGCTATCCGTTCCTATATCGGCCAATGGATTAAAGGTTTCTCTTTGAATCTTGGCATCACAACAAATAATGTAGCCGAGTTGGAAGCAGTTAGATATGGTTTAATGTCAGCTTGGAATTTGGGCTTTAAATTTGTTATTTTGAATCTTTATTCTACTTTGTTCATACAATGGCTAACAAAAAAGGGTCCATATGCACCATATTTTGTTCCTTTAATTGATGATTGCAGGAACCTTATCGGATGAAAGTGGACTGTCCATCTTCTTCATGTTTACCCTGAGAATGTGGTAGCAAACAGACTAGCAAAAAGAGGAAGTTCACAAGAAGACATAATTTTTGTTTATGAAATTTGTCCTATTTTTATATGAGCAGTATATTAAGGACAGTTTTCAATTAGGCACTCATAGAAGAGTTCTTATAGCTGGACGTGTGATCTTGTAATTTGTTTTCTTTTAAATAATTTTTTTTTTGCACCAAAAAAAAAAAAAAAAAAACTATGAATTTATGTGAACTTGGGATTTAAAATGATCAGTATTGGAACCGCACCATTGACAGTCCAGCCCCTAATCTTGTTTAGCGAGAGTCTTCTTCCAGCCCACCAATATCAAATCTGTAAGGCTAAATGAGGTCAGCATTTTTAACGAGTCCCATAATATGACATGAGTTCTCTTTATAATGGGCTGATATTATTGGGTCCATCACCATGGACTACATCCAACCAGCCCACGCAACAGTTTGACCATTTCTGACCATGCTGTGCTTTACAAATCAGTGGACCTTTCTTTAATTGTTTGTAATCACAGATAAAAGAAGTAGCCGGAGTAGCTCCATTAAATAAACTATTGCAGACCAAAATTTGATCCAACTAGAATCTTAAGGCCATGGTGAAGAGCCCTAAACTCAACAACATCACTAGAGGACGGAAGAGGAAAAAGTTTTGGCTTCAAACCAATTTAAAATTATTTTTTCCGGCTTATTACTTGGTGATTTATAAAACCATCCATGTGTATTATGAATGATTCTTAAATCTTATTTAACTTGATTCTTAGGTGAAGTGCAAAAAGACTCCTTACTGAGTAAATTGTAAGTTATAGCTATTGCACCATGCAATAACTCTTTTGATGGTTAAAATTGGAAGTTATAAAACTTACTTTTAATCTCAACACTTGGATCAAAACTTTTAACTTTTAACTTTTTTACCATTTACCTTCTCAACTTTTTCCTCCCACAATTGCATGGTGCCCTAACTATTGCACTTAATCCATATCTAATTGTAAACTCATCTTCTGTGCTACTGATTTTGTATTATTGACCAAATTGAAACCTTTATCTCAATTCCATTAACTATAAGTGACTAAAAATAGCCATGGATTGTGTATTTATTATATTTTAATTAAGTGGCCATGTGTACACCATGATGTAACCATTTCTGTTAATTATAATTTATAGAATTAAAATGGAGAGATCAAATTAGAAAATTCTTAACTTCACAAGTCAATAATACAAAAAAAAAAATAATAATAATAATAATACAAAATTGATAGCCCATAGAGTCAGGAGGATTTTTTTTTTTTTTTCCTTTTTTCCTTTTTGTCATTTCTTCATTTCTTTGAGTGGTTTTTATGATTTACTCTCTTAAACTATCCCAAGGGACTTTTTGCGCTGTTAACCATTCCTAAACTTAAAAGGCATGTCAATTGTCAAATTAGTTTTCTCTATATTAGAATACATTGTCTTTTATGATGTATTATGTATATAAGATTTTTTTAACATACATACATACATACATACATACATACATACATATATATATATATATATATATATATATTTGTGGGAGTCAAAAACAACTTACTCTAGAATCTACACAACCAATTTCTAAAAGATAGGAAAGAATCCACAATAGGAATATCAAGTAGTAAGTTAAAGATAGATGTGAGATCAATTAAACTTTCATATATGATGAAACAAAGTTCCCGAGGTACATGAGAAGGATTCAAAGGATGAATACCCAGAAAACAATCTCTCTAGCTTATCTTTCTCTCTCTTGTTCTTGCCTAAACTTTCTCTCTCTAATTTTCTGAACCCCTCTCTGTTGCTTCCCTCCTCCTTTTATAGCCACTTCTCCTCTTCCCTTTATCCTCTAGCTATCTAGCTCCCAACTATATTTGGAGGATACTTGTCCCATCAACCATTTGCTCTGTCACATAATGATAATGAAGGACTTTTGGGGGTGCTTCTATTGTTCAGGCTAGTCATTTAGCATTGAATGTGACTGACATTAGGTGAGGGGTTCCATTAATGTGGAGGTGACTATTCAATTGGGTTTTGCGTTTTCTTTGTCATGTCCCTTGGGGTATATTAGAAGAGTAAGAGATCCCAATTAACGAATAGAGACACTACCTAAGGTTCCCTTGCTACCCGGGGAGAGAGCTCTTACTACTACCTTGATTATGAACCTTGGAAGAGGTAGTCAGCCCGGATCTCCATGGTCGCAGGCTCGGATGGCTTCTTTCCATTTGGGCTACTTTATTTATAACCATACCTCGGGCTGAGCCTACCTTCTAGATTAGCTTTTCAGGCTTTTGGTCTACCAGCCGACCTTTCGTTGACCCTACCCCCCCCCCCCCCAAACACACGTGTGCGCACACACACACACTCACATATACACAATAGAATTTTAATCTATAGCATTCGTTTCATGATGATTATTCCTTATTATCAGACTAGATACCAATTAATTTATAATATAGAAGAGGCTTGAACTTTAAATCTTAAATCTCTTATTCTACAACGATAAATTTTACGAATGGAGCTAATTGGATTTGGAACCCTATAAGAACTTAAGCGAGTTGTACACAAAAGGTTTCAAATTAGCACTCTTAAGGCTTAACTTAGAATTGACTATTCAAATTCTATAATATTGAGTTTAAGAAGTTTAAAATACTACTATACCCCATATATTCTTATGTATCTTAGGAACAACATATTTCGAGTTAATTTTTCTAATTATCCAGCTCATCCAACGAGTCCTTAACAAGTTTGCCTTCTAACATCAAAAATCTCTTGCGGTGTCCTTCCAACCGCTATAGACTTAAAAGCCTCCGATGGACAATGGTTGTCCACTTGTCCCTCAATCTTATCAGGTGCAACAAATGATCGTTTACTGAGCATTGAGCAATATGGGTCCCCTACTATATTACTAGTCTACAATTCCACAACAATTTAGGCTTATTTATATGCAACTATTTATAATTTCGGAGCCATACTCCAACAAAAAGAAAAAGAAAAGAGAAGCTCTCAAAGGACTAATAAAACCATTTTTCTAATAAAAAAAAAATGACTTTACCTCAAGACAATATTTTTTGTTAAAATATAGGTATAGATAATTTAAAGTTACAAGAATGTGCAAGAAATTTTACATTTGATCAAAGAATCACAAAATTGAAAAATGAAAAATCTGTTAATAAAATAGGAAACTTTTTTGTCTATTTTACATAATTTAACCTATCCCAATAACCTTGGGAAAAAAAAAAATCAAGTGAATTGCTAAAAAAAAAAAAAAAAAATGTATTTTCTTACTACTGCGCACCTTTGGTGATGTGATCACTTTATAAATATAAGTTTTTGTGGGATGTGGGGGGTAAAGGTTAGGGTTCAAGTTTTCAGTAAGGAGTTTCATACATATATACACTTAGATTAAACTAGAATAGAATCTCTAACTTGTATTTAAAAAAAATGTCTTTCCTTTTATATAAATGACATTACCAATAGTTACAAGACATTGTAGGTCATTTATTGCAATGTCAAGATTCTATAATATAGTTCTCCATCAATAATAGTCACAAACATCAAAGTATCAATTACACACAAGGAGGTTAGCAAAAAAAAATTACACACAAGGAATTCAAAAAAATACAATTCCTTTTTGTTTAACAAAAATCTCTAACTTAAGTATCAATGGTCAGCATCGGGTCTATATCTCTAATCTTATTAAGAATCCATTATTGAGCCAGTTGTATTACCTTCGAAACTATTCATAATTTGAAAGTATTCAAAATATTATTTTGAATTCACCATTTTCGTAATTTCAAAATATAGATAAAGAAATTATATAAAAAAAATCATTAAAATAGTATTTTCTTTGGCAATAATGTGCGTATAATATAAGCTTTGAATTTTCCCCCCCTTGGATATAGGCTTATTAATTTGGTACTTACTAGTTACCTATTTTTAAATGGTGCGGGTAAAGGATCTGATCAATTATATTTGTAGATCCTGAAAATTAAAATTCTTCTGTCGCTGAGACGCTGACATATACTTTGACAAAAAATTCATTGCATTAAAAAAAAAAAAAAAATTGTAATTCTTCCCTCTCTCTTAGCAACTTTAAAGTTGTACCGAACAACCGCTAGCTGTTAAGAGGTTCCTATCCTATAGTCTTTAGTTTTTCTTACTCAATAATCTACCCTCTTGACAGTACAGAGTACAGACCTCTCTCACCTCTCTCTTTCTCTACCAACTCCACTTTTTTTTTTTTTTTTTTTTTTTTTTTCTGTGATTCCATGATTTCATTATTTGGTGACTATGAAAAGAGCAACTTCAAAGAGTGTTTTGAGCAATGAGTTTGATAGGGAGATAGATTGGGAGCTCAGGCCTGGTGGTATGCTTGTTCAAAAGAGAGATGCTGGGGATGCTTCTGCTGGGCCTATGATCAAGATCAAGGTCTGTCATGGTTCTTATCACCATGATATCACTGTCCCTGCCCAATCCACTTTTGGTAACTAATTACACGATAATGTACTTTCTGGGTTACTGTTATTTTACTCTGTTTGTGGCACATTTTTGTGTATTTGCTTGATTGGGTCAGTGAAAAGGTTTGTGCCCATTTCCTAGTTTGGTGAATCTCATTTTTACCTTTTGTGTCTTTCTTTGATGGGAATATTTAAGTTGGTCATTGTCATACAATCCAGTTTGGTCATTTTGTCCCGCATTTTAGTTTAATTTTTATATTGTAAATGTTAAGAACAAAGCTGTACCTAATAATTGGTTTTGTTAAAAGTTAAAAAGGGAATTTTGAAGTTGATCTTTGTCCATAAAGGAGTTATTTAGCATTGACCTCTAATTCAATAGGCAGTTGATTCTTAAAAAGTTAGCTTTTTGAGACATGCTGACAATGTTTGTGTTTGCTTTATATATGGTTCTATAATTTCCCATTCTCTTTAAACCCATTATTTGGTATTAATGACTATGATGCTGTAAATTTTTTTTTTTGCCTCATTTACTTGGTTTGTTGGGACTTTGGCTCTGAATTTGTGTGATGGGGAGTGGCATTCTGAAATTGAAGCTCAATTGTTGTTTTTGGTTCAATGAAAGGGGATCTGAAAAGGGTTCTTGCCCAAGAAACTGGTTTGGAGCCTAAGGAGCAAAGATTACTGTTTAGAGGGAAAGAAAAGGAGGATGAGGAGTGCTTGCACATGGCAGGTGTAAAAGATATGTCTAAAGTTATACTGTTAGAGGATCCAGCTAGCAAAGAGAGGAAGCTTAAGGAGATGCAGAAAAATCAGTGTATACTAAAGGCTTATGAAGCGGTTGCCAAAGTGAGAGCAGAGGTTGACAAGCTCTCTGAGAAGGTTGTTGTCCATTATCTATAAAAAATCCTCTTATGTCTAGCTTCCTAAAGACTTATTTATTTGTATTTGTTAATGATTGTTCAGGTTATTGCTTTGGAGGCAAATGTTCATGGCGGCGTCAAAGTGACAAATAAGGAATTTGTTGTCTTGACAGAGTTGCTCATGCTGCAGTTGCTTAAACTGGATTCAATTGAGGCTGATGGAGAAGCAAAAGTGCAGAGGCGGATTGAGGTATGTGATTGTTGCTATTCTGCGTACTAGTATATATGCAATATTTTTATATTATCAACACGATCAATTATGATTGTTTAGAGTACAATGCTCGTTAGTTGTGGCTCTCTGCTTGAACCAACCCCAATTTAATTGGTATTATACATAGTTGTCTCTTTGCTTAAGAGAAGAAGTTGAACAGGTGGTGGATCTACAACACCAAGTCAGACCTGTTTTATCTACAGTCTACTATATGTAGAGTACAACCAAATGAGGGTTTATATTATTTTATTATTTAAATGGGAAAGGGCTAGATAATAATTTTAGGTCTGAACTTCTTGTGCGATCATAGTGAAAGTCTTTACAGACCCATTAACAAAAGGGATATTTTCAACATTTTGTTGATCAACTAGTGTTTGATTTCAAAGCTGTGATTGTTTGCTTGTAAGTATCTTAGTACTTTGAACTTATCAGTAACAACCCCTTAAAACTGGAAGTTTTGCTGCAAATCATTTTTCAAGGAGGGGTAAAAAATCACATAGAACAAGCAATATGTTTAACTTCTACTATATGTTAGATTGGGAACCTGAAATTCATGATTGTCGGTGACTGCACAGGTTCGTCGAGTCCAGAGCTTTGTAGATACATTGGACAATCTAAAGGCAAGAAACTCTAATCCCTTCAGCAATAGTAAGAATGTGGTGTCAGTCACTACCAAATGGGAGATGTTTGAATCGGGAGTGGGAAGCCTGTATGCCCCAACCCCACTGCAATCTTCTACCAAAATAACTCAGGACTGGGAAGTGTTTGATTAATTACAAGTTCAACACATTATATGGGTCGTTCTATATAAATTTGTATCCGCAGCATATATAAACATAATGTTATGTGAACCATGTTCAATTTTTGTTTTTTGTTTTTTTGTTATTGTTAAAAGCTATCCTTGATAAAAATAGAGGCAGAGTCTTATGCTATAACAGCTTTGCTATTTGTGTATGGTTTATATTGAATGGTTAAGATGTATTTTCCTTCATATCTGTTTGGCTCTCATGTATAACTCCCGATTAGAAATTTTCACTCCCTTGAGTGTTTCTAATGTCGTGGAAGCATGAAGAAAGCACATATAAATACGAGATGGAACCGAAATTAAACTATTAGCTTCAGCTAGTAAACTTTGACTTTACGAGAGATTTCCCTGAATCCACAAGGAGATGAACTGGAATCTACTAGAGAAAGAATTTGACAAAAGTTTGTATTTATTGATAATAGTCTAATTTGCCTCTAACGGCTATAAACATATAAATACTGAGAAAAACGTCTGAAACTCTAATTGGCAGTAATTACACGATTAGGTGACAAAATACCAAAATTTACCAAAAATGACAAAATTGAGTTAAATGCAGAATCATAAACTACTAACCTTAAGGGTTGTTCCAAAAAGTTATTAAGGAAATAAAAATTACTATAAATGGCAAAATTGCAATTTTCGGGGCCTAAAAGGAATTTGCCATTTTCTGAGATATCTTGTGGCAGAGCTAAGACTATTGCTCAGAAGGCCGTTTCGCTTCAACCGACCAAATTTTATGCGATTCCGACTCCAAGGCCCATGATTTCTACTAGTGTCTTTTTGCCTTGCGCGATGATTTCAGGCGTGCGTGAGAGTCCAGAAATGCCATGGCGGTTTGTTTTACATCAGCTTCTCTTTATATTCAACTAATCATAGTCAAAATTAGATACATGACATAATTTAATTGATAGAGCATAAGGTAGAACAATAGGAGTGGGACAAAGAATTTCGTAATTCTATTGTAGTATATTGTAGTATGTGGAATAAAATATATGAACATGAGAGTTGAGACTTGAGACCATTATATTGATCAATGATCCTGTCTCTGACATTGATACGGTTTAATAAATTTCATCTCTACCTCTTCTTGTAGAGTTTAGTTCTAGCGTTCAGAATATTTTTGAACCTAAGGAATTTTTTTCAAATTGTTCCTTTGTGACGTTAATAATTTCTTACTCGTAGCTTTTGTTTGGGATGCTTGGAAGAGCGAACTTGATTCTGGTATTGCTGTTTGAATGAAAGTTTGTTTGTTTATTAAAAATAAAAATTTGCCATGTCAAATAAAAATCTAACTCAATTCTAAGTCAGCAATCACACTAACAGAACTCCTTACCCTCTCTCTCACTGTTAACTTTCTTTCTCTCCGGCCACCTTAACCATCCAATTTCCACTACCACCACTGCCACATCCCATACTATTCAACCAAGTCCAAATCAAAGTCTTTTTTAGGTATATTGCAGCGATAGGGAGGTCGAGTGAGGTGCGGATGTGGACCGAATGCACTCTAGTCGGGGAAGCTTGGGCTCTAATCGTATTCAAATTCAAAGTTCTAAACCATAAAGACTACAATCGAACATCAAAGATTGGCTTAGTAAGTGATGACGATAATGCGATGGCGAGTGAGAGAGGGTTCTTCAGGACTCAGAAGTTCTATTAGTGTGATTATTGACTTTAGCTCACTTGATTTTTATTTTATATTCCAAAATTTTATTGGTCCATCTCATCCAAATTGTAGTAATTGCTAGAAATGGCAAACGGCGGGGTTTGATACGAGAGAGTATACCATGTTTCGGTAATACCAACTCAGCATCTGTTTTAGTATTTCCTACCTAATAAATGAGTGACGCTTGTTTCAAAAAATCACATCAGACTATTCCAATAAATGATTAATTTATCTTCTCGATAGTATAGAAGATTATGATTAATTTATTGGACTAGTCCAATGTGGTTTTTTGAAACAAGTGTCACTCATTTATTGGGTAGAAAATATCAAAACAGATGTTGAGTTGATATTACTGAATCATGGTATATTTTCTTCGTTTGATATAGGTTTCATCAATCGATTTGTGGACCAAAAAAGGCCGGGTAAAAAACAGACCATTTTCAACGGGTTGAAAGCAGGTCGGGTCAATCGGGTTGCAGCTAGTTGTGCTGGGTCAGGTTGGCCCATATTTTTCACATTGAAAAAAAAAAATAAAATAAATGCTAAACTTTTAGAGAGAATGAATTAAATCAAATAGTTAGATTATTTGTTACTAACTTACTATTATACATGTAAAGGGAAAAAAATAAACAAACCAAAAAACATAAAGCTTTCCATATCCTTGCAATTTTGGTAGTTTTGACTTTGAGCATGACTAAAATTCTATACATACTTCAAATTCAAAATTTACTAATGATATCATTCCCATAAAAGAACCCAAAAAAAAAAAAAAAAAAATACAAAACTAAATGTCATGGACCATGTCAAGTTATTAGCCTTCTTAAGTGCACAAATTCTTATTGTATTTAAAATAATAATAAAGTTAGATTACATAGAAATATAAACTAAAAAAAAAAAAAAAAACTTTAAAAATAAAGGACAAAGTTTAGTTACAAAATTGGTTGTAGCCTAGCCTTAAGCTACAACCTTACTCAATAACTTTTTATTATAGGTAAATTTTGACAAATCCACCATTGGATTACATCTTTCTCTTATTATATCATTCATGCTTGCAAAATTTCTAGAAAATTAAAGATCAATGGTTATGTCATCAATATATTGTTTAAATTGTAAGTTTTTGTAGTTTAAAATTATGCATAAAATATAAACTTATAAATCATATAGTAAATAATATCCGATTGACACAAAATTTGATATGTGTATTAAGAGTGTAAAGAATATGTAATTTAATGGTAAATTTTCAAAATATGTAGTAATGTTTATTTTATTGAATAAGGTTTTTAGCCTTGGGTTACAACTAATTTTGTAATTAAATTTTGTCCAAAAATAAATATAAAAATTTAAGTAAAGAAGAATAAGTAAATATTTTATAAGAATTATAGCTCAATATACTCAACATTGGTAGTAGATTCAAGACTACAAATATTCATACTTGCGAATTATAGCTCAAGCCTATTTCATCAGTATCTTCATCTACAATACAATATTTTAATATAATTTAAATGTAGCATGAAAGTAAATCAAAACTTATCAATAAAGAGTTAAAAATGTATAATTTCTGTGACTCTTTTAATAAATTAAAATACATTCAAATCCATATAACCAACTTTTACTGCGCAGCATAACTTTCATGTTCTCAGGCAAAAGACGTGATTGATACGGAGTAAGAATTTTTTTTACCGAGCTAAAACTTGATTCAGATGCAAAAATAGTTATAGGAATGCTCATGAGATCCCATGCCATTAAAGACATCTCCGGAAATCGATTGTAATTTTCTTTCCACCAGGAGAGAACTTCCAACTTAGGCTCTTCTAAATACAAGTCTAATTGAGATTTCTTTATTTTGACACTACGAAAACTTTCATAATACTCAAATTCCTAATCATTAAAAAATATTAATTGCAATTTAAAAAATACGACACAACATTATAATTTCATTATTAAAAAAATAACACAACATTTGTTTTGTCACTTTGTACTAGTTAGACAGTTAGATAGACTTGGACTTGGTGTGTTAGTAATAGACTATTAGTTAGTTACTTAGTAGTCTTAACTTAGGGTCCGTTTGGATACAGCTGAAAACTGAAAACTGAAAACTGAAAACTGAAAACTGAAAAACACTGTAGCAAAATAATTTTTAAATGTGTAAATAGTATCGTGGGTCCCATTTTTAATGAAAAAGTTGTTAAAAAGTGAAATTTGTGGGTCCGTGAACAGTACACAGGACCCACATGTGGCTGAAAATCAGTTGAAAAGTCAAGCTTTTCGGCTAAAAAAAAAAAAAAAAAAAAAAAAAAAAAAGGGAATGCAGAAACGCAAACGCGTCTGGGAAGCGCAAAACGCGCTTCCCAAACGCACTCTTAGTGTTATTTTACTCCGTTAGAAGGTTAGCGCTTGCTGCTTAGTTTTGTAGACACTAGACAGTACACCAGATGCTTTAGTTTTGCATTAGTACTTTTTTTTTCCTTTCATTTAACTCTTTTTTTTTTAAAAAAATGGGGGCACACACAAGTTCATTGTACCTTTGTGATAATGTTATGCACCTAGCAATCTAGCACACCTTACCATGTACTTTTTAAATATTTTTTTAGGGGGAAAAAAGTTTAAAAATAGGCCAAGCCACAGGTTAGCTAGGTCCAGTTGACCCACAAAAATTCGGGTGGACCATGGGTTGGCCTATATTTAACTCAGGCCAAACAATTCAGGTTCGAACTGGGCCAAAATGGGCGGGTTCGGGTCGGGTCAATGCATTTTGACTTGTTTTGCCATGTCTAGTAATTGCATAGAGCATCAGCATCAGGTGAGTTAAATGCTAACATTTTAGCATTTAGCACCAAAAATCCACTAACATCTGATATTTCAAATTTAGCATTTGCTGCAGTACACTTCTACTATTGGCACAGTACGGACATAAATGCTATAATTTTTTTTTCTTATTTTTATTCACTTTTCTCTCTCCTCTCACCCTTTCTCTCTTATGGCTTCTTTCTCACTCTCTCACTATCACCCTCAGCCACACCTTCAACCTCTCTACACCACTGACCTCCAAGTTGTCCACTCACTCTCAGATTTTTTTTTTCTTCAGATTTGGATTTTGTGATGGCTTGTGGTCGATTTCTAGTGGGTTTTTCAGTGGTGGTGGTTTGTGGGTTTATGGTGGTGGACGATTATGGGGTGGTGGTGCTGCTGTGGAATATGAGAGAGAGAGAGAGAGAGAGAGAGAGAGAGAGAGAGAGAGAGAGAGATATGAAAAAAAAAATGAAAAGATGTGAAAAATAAGAGATGTGATGTAGAGTGGATTGTAAAATGATGTGCTAAGTTTAATAAAGTAGTTTTTTGATGTGTCAATTACTAGATCTTTTAGAAGAACTGATGCTAGTGCTCAATTATAAATGGAAAATTGCAGGTGATATGATTGCGAATCAAATCAACTATTCAAGTCTAACCATTAACGTCGTCCATTTGAGAACAACTTATTTAGTTTTTTGCTGAAAGCATGCTAAGCTATACTTGTTGTTGGGGGGCATTTTTTCGTTGCTCAGCCACATGTTGTCCGTTGGAAAGGTAACCTTACTAGATCAGAATATGTTTGGGGAGTTGCATCCGGAACTCGACATTGGGCCACGTAGTCCAATGGCTACTGACATCATTTAAACCTACAAAATGGGTAAAGCTCAAAGTCTAAGAATCATGATAATGGTTGAAATAATAAATAATATGTGTTTGATATAACAGCTTTGATTAATAGTTATAATAGTAGTTGAAATAAAGTAATATGTATTTAAAAGTGAAGTAATCATGTACTCAATGATGTAAATTTAAAGACATGAAAGCAGAGTCACTTAAAGACATGAAAATTTAAAAGTGATAATAAATAATATGTGTTTGATATAACAGCTTTGATTAATAGTTATAATAGTAGTTGAAATAACGTAATATGTATTTAAAAGTGAAGTAATCATGTACTTAATGATGTAAATTTAAAGACATAAAAGCAGAGTCACTTATCTTTGTATGGTTTGTAGCTCTAGCTGTATAGCATCAATCAGTAGATAGTATTCCAACAGGATGACTCCAGCGGTGGAGAGGCAGTTTGCCATGATAACTTCAAGATTGAAGGGGGGAAAAATGGGTACAACTGGAGGGAGAGAGAGTATGTCTAGCTGTGTGTAGAGGCTGGTTTAGTTTGTCCCCTTTATCATGCACTTAATGAATTTCCCCTTTGATAATGCTCTTTTGGTTATTGTGAAGTTATGAATAGTATTACCTTCCATGAGAAGGGCTTTTGTAAGATAGGTTTGTGCCTTCCATGAGAAGGGCTTTTGTAAGAAGTATTTGTGCCTTCTAGGAGAAGGGCTTTGATATGAGATCTTGGTGCCTTCTAGGAGAAGGGCTTTAGTATTAGAAGTTTATGCCTTCCATGAGAAGGGCTTTTATAAGAGAGGTGGAGAAGAGTATTGAGATGTGTTAATGAGTAGCATAACAATAGAATTTCAGAATGAGAGAGTATGAGAGTTGAGTTTAGAAGAGTTGTGGTGTGTTATATGTAATGGTGTAGTAAGTGTGTATGGGATTGTGTAAGAGAAATGGAGAAAGAGATGTTTAGAGATATGGGTAGCAAGATAGATGTATTTTATGAATATGGAGAGTGAGAGAATGAGGGTCTGTTTGGATAGAACTTATTTTGCTGAAATTGAAAACTGAAAATTGAAAACACTGTAGCAAAATAATTTTTAAATGTGTAAATAGTGCTGTAGGACCCATTTTTAATGAAAAAATTGATAAAAAATGAAATTTGTGGGTCCGTAAACAGTGCATCCGTGCACTGTTCACGGAAAACTGGTCAAAAGTTGCGGCTACTGTTCATGTACAGTACATGAACAGTAACAGCTGTTGGGGTAAAACACGTGCTCCAAAAAAGAAAAAAAAAAAAAGAAAAAGGAAAACGCAGCAACTAAAACGCAGCAAAGAAAACGCCGTATCCAAACTCCCTCTGAGTATAAGAGGAGGAATAGTGTTGTAGTGTATTTAGCAATGTTACTAGGATTTTCTGTTGAAGGATGGGTAAGGGCTTATGAAGGGCAGTTATGAGCTAAGGGTTGAAGAGTTTAGTTCCTAATTTGGAAACCAAAAACTCAAAAGCTTAGAACTTCATTAAGAGCTTAAGAAGATAATTAGAGGGAGAAAGAACAGAGAAATTTATGAGAGAGTTGTTCTTCTCTATTGGTGTACTTTGGTGTGTTGATGAGGGCTTCTATTTATAGTTGAGTTTAAGGGGGTATTTAGCAAAGAATCTCAGCCAAAATCTGTCCCAATTAGCAATGAATCTTCAGAAAATCCATCCTAGGATTTGGCCTAAAATGGTATATTCAGTTTTAAGGTGTTCTTGCTGTTTTGGGTAATAGCAGCTGGAGGAAAGACCAAAAAAAAAAGGAAAGGATTTTAGCAAGAAAAAGATAATTTCTTTGGTTGGTTTTGGTTTTTAGCCAAATAGGGAAAATCTGTAATATTAAGGCTGCTGGGCCAGCTGTCACATCAGTTTTGGAGAAGCTTTCCCAACTGTTTGAAAAAGCTGTCACAACTATCATAAGACAGTTGTTGCTTGGGACTGAAGTAGATGAGGTCAGCTGGATGATGTCAAGCTGTTGGAGGGAATATTCAGCATTTGTTTCATGGATTTAGCTAAAAATGGTAATATCTCTTTTAAGGATGTCTTTCTATTTTGGGCATAGTAGTTGGCTGTTGGGATTGAGTATTAAATGGCTGGCGATGTCACTTTTAGCCAGGGGTCAAGTGTTGAACACATTGCTGGTATTTTCCTGGAAAGGTTTCCTCTTTTGGGAATTTATATGTTTGGTCCAAGATTCTATTACAATATATAGTAATAGAATGATTCAATGATAATTAATGAAGCTTTAAAGATCTAGTGAAGGTCTCATTGTGTTGCGACTTAATCTTGGTGATCAAGAAGAGCATTTAATGCTCTACTCTAGCAGCTGGCAGGGGAATATTTGGTCTGATTATGGTAGATGGCAGTTGGGTATCAAAGATATTATGAATATTTTATATTTGAAGATTGAAGATAACCAATCAGATTTAGCCATATGTTTGAGTTGGATTTTAGTTGAAAATAGTAATAAGTTTATGTAGAATAATAAAATTAGATTTCTAAATTCGTATAGGAACAATTGGAGATTGAATGAATAATTATTTGTCCAGCATTTAGATGGCTGGAGTTTTTTAAGTTTTTGTCATATGATGAATATTAAGTTTTAGGAAAAGAGCAATAGGGAGTTTTATCATCTTAAGTGCTATGTAATAAGAGAGGCTTACCTTAAGTTACCTGCTACACACTAACTCATCAAAGTTTAGGGAGTTAGAGAAGACATGCCAAGTAACATGTTTCTTTTATCAAATTTAAACCGCTGGAGCTTTACTAAACATATCTCTTGGCCCTCCAAACCATGACACCCAAAATTTCCCCAAAGAGACTTATGAGCTTGGATCATAAGTCGAGGATGAGATGACGTACCTTGGGTTTGTTGTCATTTTGTGTAAATATGGGTTTTTGTTGGAGAAGCCACTTTCCAAGAATATGAAAGAGGTAATATGAGCTGTGAGATTTGATTCATTACTTGAGCCCAATCCATATGTTGATGTTGATGATGTCATGGGGTTATGATTCCAATTGATGAAGAGGAAATGTGGACCATGAATCTACCTTTAGAAGTGAAGATGTTGTGGGCCATGTGAACCTAATTCTTGTAGTTGAATGATATATAAGCTTATTTTGGGTTTTAAAGAGATTTACCTAGAAATCAATAATATGTTGATGTGGCATGAGTTGCCAATGAAGTAATGCTATTTGGCATGAAAAAAGAGTCTTCAACACTTATACTTTGAAAAAGTGAGAAAAAGTAATAAATAGTTAGGTTTTAAAAAGTTGCATATAAAAGTTAAAAGCAAAAAATCTGGCATATAAGCCAACGCTAAGTATTCATTTGAGAATAGCTTATCTAACTTTTTGATGAAAGTGTGCTAAACTATACTTGAACCTTGAAAAAGTGAGAAAATGTAGGGGGAAATAAATGAGATTTTAAAAAGCTATACATCATATTATATACTATATAATAAAAGTTGGGTTTAGACGTTGTGGTTTCACCAAATTGCAGATTTTTTTTTAGATTTAGAAAAAATAGATATAATTTTTTTTTTTTATTCTTATCTTCTTCTCCTATAATTTTTAAGTTGATAAAAATCTTAATTTTATTACAATCCAAATTCTCCATCTAATCCTTTATATATATATATATATATATATATATATATATATATATATTTATATATAAAATTCTTAATTAAAAAAGAAAAACAGTAATGTATTTTAGATATAGATTTCAGCTTCACACCTTCACAAATTAGACTGACATTAGACTTTTGATTCATGTCAACTTCTTCAATGTGGAGTGTATATATATAAGATAATTCATAATGAATACTTACCATATGGTTTTTCTTCTATTCTTCCCTTCTTCTACCTACAACTTTACACTTATGTATTTGTTTACTCTAATTTTTTTTTTTTTTTTTTTTTTTTATGTATTTGTTTATTTTAATTTTTTTCATCAAATTGAATAGCTTTTGTGTATTTTTTGTTTTTTGTTTAACCTAATTTCCTTAAGTTTTATCCTAATTATATGGTATTTTTTGAGAATCAATCATTAAATATGGTTAGACATGATGTTTTATTATTTTATATATCATATATGAATTACACTCAACAATAGCACACTTTTTTTTTTCAGTCCAGGAAGTTTAGACTTCATTAGCAATCACGCATGTCCACAAAACATGAGTTATAGTTTCATAGAAGTTCTGCATGTTAGACAAACTGCTTCAACTGGAACACCACGCCTAGATAAATTGTCCATTGCAGGTAAAGAATTACTTAATGATCACCAAAGAAAAAGTAAGACATTTTCCCACCTTCACTTATTTTATTCTATCCATGCCTCAATTACCTTTTTTTTTTTTGGTGGTCTTTTTACTTCTTCTTTATTTGTTTATTTTTATTTATTCATATTGCTCATATTGTTAACTGGGAAGCTATTGTCTACTATTCTCTTTGTAGTTTAAGCTTTATTTGAAAAATCTTAATTAGGTGAACTAGATAGCAAATATCATGCTAAGCATTTTTTTTTTTTTTTTTGGGTGCTACTTATTGTGGGGGCCTTTTTACATACACCAAGGCCCGTGAGTTAGTGGGTAAGGGAGTTGGGACTGGCGTCGTGGGAATTATACCGCAGGCCAGCTTGTGTGCAAGTTAGGCATGCCCAATGTTGAGACAACTTGGGAATGGTACAGTAGGCTAGGCACAGCGGGTATAGTCGTGGTAGAATAACTGTCACAACTAGCGCAACAAAAGACACTACAGCAAAATGACTTCTATAATAAAGTATGCCAAGTGAAACTACAACAAAACAACTAATACCGCAAATAAAATAAACGAGGTTACAACAAAACAACTGATACAACAAATAGAAATAGAGCAATCACAGCAGAACAGCTAGAAACATAAAACACTATGGCAAAATGAATAACAACAGAAATGTCAAATAAACTAAAAGATGCCATTACAAAGTGGTGATGATGATTCTGAACAAGTGTAATAGAGATGGCTTGCTTTCCCAGTCTTGGGTTGGATCATTCAGCAGGAACAGGTGCAGACGCAAGGGGTCATTTTTAAGAGTCGCCACCTAATTTTTGCAATGGCCTAGGAATCATATATATAGTGTCCTTTCAAGGAAGGATCTTTTGATCTTACTACCAAAGATATGGGATTGGAGTTAAGGTACGATCTTGGGATGGTGTTAGGCACCCAAAACCACCCAACCCTAAGGTTGGCTTCCCATCATTGTGTCTTCTTAACCCTATTAAAGGCACACTCAAAACTTGAATCTAACTCACACACACACACACACTAGCATATATCTAATAGTCAACATGGCATCAAACATCTCTAACCGTACATCTATCATGGCAATCAAACAAAAGCTAACATTCATCTAATCATGCATAACATATCACATCACAAACCTTAACCATCATGCATCTAAACATGCTTTATCACAAAGCCTATCATCATAAATCTAAACATTCTTCATCATATCCAAGGCAGAAACATGTGAGCTTTTAAGATCAAAAGTATAAACAAGGCCAATCAAAACATGTCATCATCCAAGGCATCAAGATCACAATTATAACATCAAACCTAAGCAAGATCATATCACAAATGCATGTACATTACAAATGCATGACTTACCTTTTAGTTACCTTGTAGCAACTCAGCACCTATGGCGTCATGCATGAGCATGTGAATGCATGTCCATAGTATCAAAATAATAAAACCCTAAGTCTAACATGTGAAAGGCAAACCAACAATTAAACATGTGAAATAGAAGCTTTGAAAGCATAAAAAATGGAAAAGAAACTAAAAAGGAGCATACTTGTGAAGACGGAAGCAAAAACAGAAAAATAAAATTAGGGTTTCTAGGCAAGTTCATGCGCACACATGAACTTCCCTATGTGCGCATAATCAACCCCGCGTGCACAGGCAAGATTATGTGTATGCAGGTTCCTGTCCAGAAACCCTAGAAACATAGCAAATACTTAAAGCACTAGATCTAACGTCCTAACATGCATTTTAAACATACAAAAATGTAAACCTAAGCTAGATAAATATATTAAAGCATATTATAACAAGAAAATAAAGCAAACAGAAGGATTCAAAGCATAAAAAGAAAAGTTTAGACTAATACCTCAGAGAAAAGCTCTTCAAGTTTTATTTTTTTCCATTTCCCTCAGTCAAATCTATTCATAATTAACAAAAAGAGTTGTTAGTAATCTTAAACTCAAAGATCAAGTCTAAAAAAGGCTCTAATCAAAAGAAAATTGACTTGAGGATGTTTTGTAAAAAACTCCCTCTTTGATTCACTATTTCTAGTGAAACTTAGTGTTTTCCCTTGGGATTTCTGTGTCTTTTTGAAAATATACCATGTAAGGTTATTTATAATGTGAAAATAGGGGTTTGAAACAACTCCTAGAATATATGGGATTCGTTCTAAATCTCAACATTAATGCAGAAAACTTGTCTTATATAGTTTCTGGAATTTGCTATGTGTGTGCAAGATTAAGCCTACGTATGCATGCAGAAAGCTGCATGCGCAGGTTGATTCTTGTGTGCGCATAGTGAAGGTTTCCTTGGCCTTATTTTTCCAAAAATGGATTTATTTTCTTATTCAAAGTTATATTTTTCATTTTAACATTTCTCAAAGTCAATTTAAAATTGTGATTGGGCCCTAAACCAACGTTGAGTCTTAGAATTCAACATCATTGGGAAATTGGGGCCCGAGTCGTAAGGGATACAAAATGCAATGTCTACAATAGGTCCAAGAAGGGAACCAAACGCCAACACAGGCAATCTCATTACAAGTTTCCACCATTGAAATTACTAGTGTTGGGGAAAGGGCCTAAATGGTTTTGAATTCCGATTGGTAGAGTTTTAGAGAGTGGGAATGTCGAGAGGGGAGAAAAGATGGTCTATTGATGCATGCCTCTATTTCTACCGTGTTTTCTCTCTTCCTTTTTAACCTCTTAGTTTTCTTTTGTTCTCTAGTTCTTAGTTTTTTTCTTACTCTTCTCTCCATCCATCATTCTATTCGTGGTTACTTCTCTTCCTTTTATACTGCTTGATTCTATAGGATTTCTCCCTTTTGTCCATAAGGCTTCACCAACCATTTTTGGTTTCTTGTGGGCATCTCTCTAGGGTTGCCCACTAACTTGTTGGTTGCCCCAACCACTACCTCTGCTCAGAGTGTGCTTGATGCACCACTCTCCATTTTTGCTTTCTTGTGGGCATCTCTCTAGGGTTGCCCACTAACCTGTTGGTTGCCCCAACCACTACCTCTGCTTAGAGTGTGCTTGATGCACCACTCTCTATCCCCAGACAAAATTCTTTGTTTTGTTTCTCTCCTCTCTCAATAGCTGCCTTCCTCAATTGATAAGAATTGGAGGCTCTCTCTATACCTATCCCTATGGCATGCATCAAATGGCCCTGTCCCTTTGCTTGCCTCTTTTGGGCAAAATTCTATCCCAGCAAGGCATTTCCCCAAAATAAGTTTCAACAGGAACCTAGAATAGACCCCCTTTTTCTCCCCACCACCGAACCACACTCTCTGAATCCCTTGACCGAAAGTCGTCCTTTCCTGTATTGGCTGGGTAGAAGTATGTGGTACCCTGGCCCTTGTGTGAGTTCCACTATCCTCCGCATTTGTCTTCTTTTACTCCCACACCATTCCTGCTACTCTTGCCTTGTCTTGTTCAGCCCATTGGGCTTCCATTTCTATTGTTCCTTTTCCTACAATGCCCATGGGCCTGCTAGCTATTATTTCTACCACGTTGACCCATTGGATTTATTACCTCCTCTCTTGGGATTCCTTGGCCCATTTACTTTACCTTTACCTCTTATTGTGCCCATGGGTTTGTTGGCTGTCATTCTTTCGATGTTGGCCCATCGGGTTTATTACTTCTTTTCTTGGGCTACCTCGACCCATTTACTTTACTTTTACTCTTATTGTTTACATGGGCCTGCTATTTATCATTTCTGCCATGTTGGCCCATTGGGTTTATTACCTTACTTTTACCACTTATACTCCTTTTTCCTCTCATTTTCCTTATTGTTGGCCTTTTTTTGCCATTGGGCCTTTTGTCAAAAATGGGCATCAACATTTAGCCCCTAAGCATGTGGATTGCTCCTGCAATTCATATGTGAATACTTTTGCAGTTTTCTTTCACGAGTTTTTTAAATAATGGTCTCCATCTTGCTCACTTTTCTGCTATGAACAAGCTTGTCTTTTTAGATTTTCCAGTTTATTAGTTATTCTGAAACACCGCCTTTGCTTCATTTAATGCTACACCTCTTTTGATGGCTGGTCCATCGTTTCTATTCCTAGTGTTTTTATTTGTCTCAACCTCTTTTCTTTCTTTTCTTCATGCTACTTTTACTTTTCTCACAACCCTTTTTTCTTCCCTTACTCCTTTCTCCATTTCATCTTCCCCAAGTTCTCTCACCTATCACTCTCACCACATAATCTATCCTCCATGTTGTCGGCAAAGAGTTAAGGTTCTTCTCGCCATAAGGGAAAGGAAATCGCTGTTGATGACCCACCCATGGAGGCCAAGAAAGGTGAAGAGGCTCCCTATTTCGAATCGGATCGTTCTGAGGAGGAGGAAGGGAGTCACGACCCTGGTAGTGAATGCCCTCCTCTCATCGATCCGTGGTATGATACTCACTTGCACTTCCCGGTGGTACTCGGTGACTATTCGCCTCTTTTGCTGGGTCGTGTTGGCTATCTCTAGAATGACGCGATTTCGACATTTCTTAGGCTTCGTTGGCTTCCTCCATCCTCGATCTTGCTATTTGTCAAGGAGACGTTTTACCCAGGCCCATCCTCTTTGAATTCAGGTCAGGTACATCACTTAATTGGAAGGAGTGGATTGATAAATAGCTTTCTAATATGAATTTCATGGGCGTGCTATAGTAGGCTGGCTTGTTGAAAGCCATAGTCTCTTGAAGGCTTCCAATGCCACTCGTCATGCTACCTTCATCATGTTCTGGCTCTATAAGTTTGTTTTTGTTTCGCACTCACATTATGCCGTGAAGCCTGTTTACTTTCAGTTAGCCATAAAGATTTTTGCAAGGGTTAGTTTGCCATTAGTCCCCTTGTTTTTTGGCCATTTGTATGTTCAGTTGGATATTTTATAGAGTGATAAGAGGCAAGCAGGTTCCTGCCACATAGTTACTTCATCCGTTCATAGTACCATATTACAATATGTTTTCTAGAAGTGTTGCACTAGGCATCTAGCTAAGTACAAGCCAATTCGCCATGCCAAGGAGAAGTTCCAGTCTTGCCCTAAGGTGATTATAGATTTCTACAGTAGTTTTGTTATTGAGTTTTCATTGGCGTATCGTTGGGTTGGACTGAAGCCCTTCGAACATCTTGCTGTGGGGTTTTTTGATAAGGAGGTGGGCTTTTTATGGAGAGCTTGTAAGGATTTTAGCACTGGGTATACTTGTATCGATTCTGTGATGGGGCCTTTCATGGCCACTGTTGGGACAACTACCTCGTTGGTAGCCTATGATGAGAGGGGTAGCACTTATTTGACTGCTACCAATGCTGGGTGGTTGCCTTATTTGGCTGACGAGGGTATTTGGTATGTGCATTATTCTACCCACAGAGTGAGGAGGTAGTTTGGTCTTGATCAGGACATAAATGATGACTTTACGTTAGTTTTGGAGACTACCACTTTAGTCCGACCCTTTCTGAGCCCTAGTGCATTTAAGTTTTGGAGAAAATTTTCACAGCAATCACCATCCCCAGTTCCTAGAGAGTGGGCCTTTGCATTGCCCAAATGCATGGTCATTGGTAGGCAGTTATGACTTCTTTGGCGATGAGCTATTAGGTAGTTGTGGGCTCTCCCTTGTTCCTCTTGAAGGTTTTCATGCCATATCTCCCTAAACCCTCGATTGCTCCTCCCTACCAGATTCGTGATTGCCTATACCAGGAAGCAGAGTTGGTCTACTATATTCGAGTGGCGGGAGAAAAAGCAAGGATGGTTCTGGTATGCAAGTGAGTTTCCCTATGGTTAGGAGAAGAAGGTGAAAGTGGTGAACCTTCCTGTATCAACAAAGAAGGGCTTGGCTTCCAAGTGTGCCAAGAAGGGTGGAGATGCCTTTGAGGCTTGTTCAGATATAGTCCCCTACAAGAGAGGTCTTCCTCCCATTGGCAACATAGTCCTTGAGAGCACCCCTCCTTCTTCTACCAGATCCCGTTCCACCAGGAGATCTACTGTAGCTCAGTCTAGGCCTCCCACAATGAAGCTACCTTCAAATGCTCAATAAAAGGAAGACACCTCCTTCAGCCCCATTTGTCGCTATTGAAAGGAGAGTATGTTATCTCTAATTTCTTTGTCTTCTTTATTTTAGTTATTTGGTGTGTTTTCCTGTGACTAACCATATGCATGTATCTTACTTTTCTTTGGCAAGCCAAGCATAAAGAAGACACTTTTGTTGCTTGCCCCATATTACTTGATGAGCCCAAGGGTGATGTATATTTCTTTCCCCACCTTGCTTTTCCTCATTCATACACGTCTTTCTCATTTCCTTTGTGTAGACACCGCATTTTGTACCTATTCATAAATTTTGGTCCCTGGCCCAAATGATGAGCTTGACATATGCCAACCAATGGTAATTAAAGAGTTCACAATAGTTTGGAAGTAATTACAACTCAAAAGTACTCAAATCGCTTTGAAATCGATACTGAAAAATGACATTTGCTCACTATTTTGACCATAAATGTTGATCCACAAAGAAGTTTTGAGGGAGATTTGTTTTATTGGAAAGTAGACATACTGGGCTTCAATTTGAACAAAAATTTTCCTAATTTGGACTCATATTAAGTGAGTTATGACTGTTTAAAGTTAGGCCAACTGGGCAGTCCGATTTTCTGGGTTTTAAAACTTCATTTTAAAAGCCCAAAACATAATGCTTTGATGTGGGCCGGCTCATGGACACTTGGGAACGTCCAAAGATCATTAAAAAGTTTAAAATCCTTAATTTTAACTTATAAATACTCATCTTATGTCTCCAATCAAAACTCTAGCTAGAGAGAGTGATCTTTTGGCCGCCATCTTCTCTAAAACCCTAATTCTCTTTTCCAAAACTCCGACATAGCACCTTTGCACGTTTTTTACAAATTAAAAAACCTCTATTTAATTAGTTCTAAGGCAAAAACTATTTTTCCAGTTTGATTTCTCATAACCTTTTTCAAAATTAATCTTCTTCTTGAATTGTGATTATCAAAAACTATTGTATTCTTTAATTCTCTTGTTCTCTCAACTTAATCTTTGTGCTGTAGGTACTGAGGGGCCGATTAAATATCAATCAAGTGTGTTTCAATAAGCAAGGTGAGTCTCCCTTCATGGCTTTTCCTTGAATTTGATCTTTTATAACTTGTTCTTATTGTTCTTAATGGATTTATATGTTGTGTATTCTATAGAAATATGATTTGATTCTGTTTGGTTTTGATTTGTTATGTCTCACCATATTTTGATTACAGAGTTGAATATTTAGATATTTTGATGAACATGTTTTGATGTGTTAAGTGTGTTCTTGTTTTTTGTTAGATCCAATGCATGTTTAGGAATAGATTTTGTTTTGTTTGTTTTGTTTATTTTGGATATTTTTGTTGTTAGTTTAGGTAGTTTATTTTTATATTAGAAGCATTTTAGGTTGTTAGTTTCCTTAGTTTTTGTTTCTGCTTTGTTTCTATTATTCTGAGTTTCTGGGTTAAGGTTTTTGGGGGCATATTTGCGCACGCATAATTCTGTATGTGCATGCAGGCTTGAAGTATGCATACGCATACAACTAGCCTATGTACGTCGGCTTATGTATACGCATGCATACTTAGCCCAAAAGCCCTAATTCGAGTTTTTCTGCTTCTTGATGTCTAGAATGCAATTTTTCCTTGATGTTTCCATGTCTATGTTTTTGCCCTTATGATATCTTGTTGTTTGCTGCCTTCGATGAGATGATATGATATGCATGATAGATGTATGCTAGGCTTGATGTGAGCTGCCATGATAGATGTATGTTAGGGTTTTTGGGATGATTAATGCCATGTTAATTGCAAGATGTATGCTAGTGTGTGTGTGAGTATAGATACAATATTGAATGAGCCCTTAATGAGATTATGATGTAAGACATAATGATTGGAAGTCGACCCATGGGTCGGGTGGGGTTGGGTGCCTAACACCTTCCCATCCCCATACCTAAACTCCAAACTCATACTCTGATAGTAAGACTTGTCCTTCCATGTAAGGGCACTATATTTATGGTTCCTAGACTTAATTTAGATGGTGACTCTAATAGTCCACACTTCGGCTTACTCACCCTCCTCTCCATTTCGTTGCTTTTTCTTTAGATTGACGCTGAGCCCATTTCTATTTACCACCCTATGAGTGAGAAGGCTCCTGTTGAGGCCAGTGCTGGTGTTGGCGTGGCTTTTGCTGAGAGCACTATTTTTAAGGAGGAGGTTCCTACCACTATTGACATTCCTTTGAAGAGCTTCTTTGATGGTGCTGATGTTGTTGCCGAGGCCATGGCTTTTGCCATGACTACTACTACCAAGGAGGTTTCTGTTGAAGTCCTAATTCCTCCTTCAAGGCATGTGCTTGCCTAGCAGGGTACCCTTGTTGAGGGAGACCTCATTTGGGAATCTGCCCTTGTTTCTGCCAAGCTTGCTTCTCCCCAAAAGGAGCCACTCCCTCAGTGACGACTTAGGCCAAGAGTGCTTCTCCTATTACCCTTTCACCAGTTATTTCTACTAGCAATCCTTTTGCTACCCTTTCATAAGCCGTTAAGGATGGGTCCACATTGGTTGTCACCCCATCTTCCATTCCTACCTCTGCCACCCGAGGGCCTGATGCAGACTTATTCCTTGATAAGGGATCTGAGGAGATCCTTGAGGATTCAGATGATGAACCAATTTTAAAGACATAGGTTTTTGATTCTAATAAGGCTTCTAAGATGAGCATAAGTTCGAGGCCATGGGTACGCACCTTCAACCTTTGCTGTATCTTCTTTTTCTTCTCTTTCTATCATTTCTTTGTACATTCTTTTATTTGCTTTGCATGTTGTCCTTGTCATGTAGTCACAGATACTCCTAAAGAGCCCTAGGTTGCAGCAGTTTCTACGGAGCCCACAACCCCTATTCCTGCTGGTCTTGGTAATTTCCTTTATTTCTTGTCCCTTTGTGTTCCTTCTCTCTTTCTTTTGTCCACCTTTCCTCTTTAATTCACCACCTGAAGCTCATATGATGCTTGTTCCTAGGTCCGTTGCATATTAAGGGGACTCCAAGTGCTATGTTTAAGGTTGAGAGCAGTTCTGCTACTGTTCTTGACCCTATGAACGAGGCCACTATCTTCTTTATTCACTTTAAGTAGGTGGAGATGAACGATCTTGATCCAACAGACTTTTGGGCCACTAGGCCTCCCTATATGGACTTCCATGGATACTGGGTACCTGATGACTATGTAGGGCATCTAGAGGCAGTTTATCATAGCCATGGGGACTTCATGCAGAGGTTCCCTCTTAGCCATTTTACTAGGGAGCATTTCTTTAAGCTACTGGGGTGTGTGATGAATGATATTGAGCACAAATTTGTGGACACCGTTTCTGCTGAGAGGATTCTGTAGTGGAGGGCTGCGATTTAGGAGCTGATCCATGTTGATTTTTATGTGGGATTTCTATTGAACCACTTGCGAGAGTTTTCCCGAGTCTTTTTCATGCAGAAGGTTCAGCCTGCTGTTGATGTTATTGACACCCGCCTTGAGAGTTTGAGGAAGGAGGTAGTAGACTTTGAGGCTTGTCGTGAGCGTTTTCTCTTCGTTGTGACTACCCTCGACCGCTTCTAGGGCAAGACCCTATTACTAGCCTTTGATTATGTACTCAGCCACTTATTATTATTTAGCTTTTCATCTCTCTCCTTTCTTTCTTCTTTTTTATGATACATTTATTAGCACTTATAACTATTTTGATAAGTCCAGTATGACTTATACTTTTTGGTCTGTAATCTATTGCTATATCTGCTACAACACTTATTATGCTTTATGATATTGTGTACTTTTGCTAATACCTCACATATGGCTTTCATTACTTTCTGCTCTTTTCCATATTTACAAACTACATTACTTTCTTGTGACATAACATCTCTTGCAAGGGTGGTCACTTGGAGGAAATTCAAAACAAAAAAGAAAAACTACATAACACTTCCTATTGTAATAATGCTTAAGCCATTTGCCATTGATGGGATCCATAAGATCTTTTTTGTCCATTTGGGCCAAGTGATAATATCCACTTGCATTGGCCTTTCTTATCACGAAGGGTCATTCCCATTTTGGTGAGAACTTAGACGGTCTTGCCAAACCTCTTCTAACATGGTCTGTTGTCCTTAGCACCTGCTGACCTTCCATAAATACCCTTTCCTTTATGGTTCTTTCATAAGCCTTAGTCATCTTCTGCCTATATTTGCAGTTGCATTCTTGGGCTTCTTCCCTTCTTTCGTCTAGTCCTTCTAAATCCTTACACCTTTCTGCCGTGAATACCTCCTTCTCCCTTTCCTTTCTTCACATCTACATAACCCTCAAGAAATGTATTATCAATTCTACTAGGCTAAAAGCTTCTGTCCCGTAGACTAAGGAGAAAGGAGAAAACTCTATGGCAGATTTCGGTGAACTTTAGTAAGCCCACAACGCGTCTGCCAAGTGTGTTACCTAGCCTCCACTATACTCTTGGCTCATTTTGCTCATAATTTTAATGAAGGTCTTGTTCATTGCTTCAGCTTGCCCATTTCCTTGTGGATAATACGATGATGACCAGTGATGCTTTACCTAATAAAACTCTAACATCTTTCTAACTTCCTTGTTCACGAACGGTGTGCCATTGTCACTTATAATTCTATGGGGTACTCCAAAACGTGCGATTATATTCTCCTTGATGAAGTTAGCTATCGCTCCTTTGGTGGCCTTGCAAAGTGGTACGGCCTCTTCCCACTTGGTGAAATACTCTGTAGCCACCAAGATCCAAATATACCCATTGGAAGGTGGGTTGACTGGCCCCACTAAATGGAGTCCCCACATGTGTAAGGGCCATAGGGGTAACCATGCTTTGCGATTTTTGTAGGTGGGTGTGGATTAGATTGGCTTGAACCTGATAGCCATGACACTTCTTCTCAAATTTTATTGCGTCTTTCTTCATAGTGGGCCAGTAGTAGCCCATCTGCAAGATGAACTGGTACAGCTTCTTCCTCCCTTGATGTTCCCTGCATTTGCCTGAGTGTACTTCCTTTAACATCTCCTTGGCCTTTTCTGGCCCTAAACATCATAGTGGGTCTCTGTCATACCCTTTCTTGAACAAGATTCCTTCATGTAGGAAGTAGCAGGTTACCAATTTTCTAAGCTTGTACCTCTCTCTGTGCTTCTGTAGTAAGATTCAATCTGCCAAGTATCCCACAAACGGGCTCCTCCAATCTTCCATAGTAAACACGGCGTAGCTCTCTTCTCAGTCTATGGCCAAATGGTAGGCTTTGCATTGACTTTGAATCTAATCCGCTTCTCTATTCGTGGTTGGCCAATAGAAGCCCGCCCTCTATAACTTGAGGTACATGCTAACTTCCTTGTAGAACCCATAAGTTCTACTGTGCACTTCTTCTAGTTTTCTTTAGGTCTCTTTGTGCCCCACACATCTCGACAAGGTTTCTTCTAGCATTCTATGATACAGCTCTCCTTTCATCAGGACGTGATCCTTTATGGTCTTCAATTTTGCTACATCTTCCTTTAATAGGGCTTCCCTGATGGGAGCCCTCCAATCTTTCTTACATCTTTCCCTCTCTAGGAACCTCTCCTTGAGTATTTCATTTATAGACTCCTTTAGCTTCTTAACCTTTATTGTGGTGCTGATTCCTTCAAAGGCTATTTGTGAGCCCTATGCAACCAACGCATCTGCGTATCCGTTCTTGCTCCTCTGGGTGTGCTCTATCTCAAACATTCCAAACTTTTCTTCCATCCTTTGGGCTAGTGCCCTGTAAAAGGCCAGGGCTGGCTCTTTTAAGGAAAAGTTTTCTTTCACTTGGCAGACTACCAGGTTGGAATTACCCACTAATCTCAGATGTTGGATCCCTATTTCAAGGGTCGTTGCCAATCCTACCAGGTATGTCTCATATTCTATTGCATTGTTTAAGCATGGAAATTCCAATTTGAATTTTAGTGCTATGGTCTCCCCGTCCCTATGATAGAGGACCACTCCAGCACCTCATAAGCTTGCTATAGAGGAGCCATCGAACTTTATGATCCACTGGTCTACTACTATCTCTGTTGTAGCCACTTCTCCGGGTACCTCGTCGTCCAATAGGAACTCCTCTCCTCTAGGAAATTGGGCCAATAAATTTCCTATGGCCTAGATTTTTACTACTTTAGGTGTGCCCGCTTTCAAGTTATATTACGATAATTGTAACAACCACTAGGATATTCTACCAGACAGAATAGATTGTCGGAGAAATGCCTTAATTGCGTGAGGCTTTGTCATAAGATGTACCTTGTAGGCCAAGAAATAGTGACATAGCCTCTGTGACGCATATACAATTGCTAAGCATATCCTTTCCGCCTGGGGATAGCGTGTCTCAGCATCTCTTAAAGCGCGGCTTACACAATACATTAGCTGCTCAATGCTGCCTCCATCCTCTTGGGTTATCAATGCCCTAATGGTAGATGGGATTGAGGCCAAATAGAGCAACAGTGGTTTCCTACGAACTGGGGCCTACACCGTTGATAGATTCATCATAATCTGCTGTAGCTTCTAGAAAGTTTCTTTTTGTTCACCTCCCTATTCAAAACTCCATCCTTTCTTCAATAACTTCGTAAATACCAAAGTAATCGATGCTAAGCCTGGCATGAACCTCCTAATGTTGCCTAGAAAGCTCTTCAATTTTTTAACAGTGGCTAGTGGCTTCACTGTCGCTATTGTCGTGGCTTTGGTTGGATCTACATCTATCCCTCTACTGTCCCCAGAAACTTCCCGATAGTAACTCCAAAAGTGCACTTCAACAGGTTCATTCTTAGCTTGAAAATCCTGCATCTTTCAATCACCTTTCTCAATACTTTGATGTGGTCCTCCCACTTCCTTGACTTTACCACAATGTCATCCACATAATCCTCCATTTCACGATGCATCATGTCGTGGAATATCGCGGTCACGGTGCACTAGTAAGTTGCGCTTGCATATTTAGCTTGAAAGGCATCACCGTGTGATAAAAATTTCCAATAAGTGTTCTGAAAGCAGTCTTCTCATCGTCTCTAGGTGCCACCGAATCTGGTTGTAACCACTGAACCCATCCATGAAGGAGAACATGGCGTGTCCAGCAGTAGAGTCTATTAGCGAATTCATGTTGGGCAATGGTAACTTGTCCTTGGGGCAAGCTCGATTGAGGTTTCTGAAATCCATGTAACATCGGATCTATCCCTTCCTTCTGTAAAGTCATTATGGTATGCATCATCCAATTGGCATTTAAGAGCTCCTTATGATTCTAAATTGCAGCATTAAAATGAGTGATAAAGCTTAATTTAAGCTTGTCATGCATTAATTTCCCTTGATGGTTGTCCAATAAAAGTATTAGGTTCTTGCTTTGACATGTGTGGGATGCTTGATTTATCAACAAAAAGAAAAAAAAAAATAGTGTGGGATGCTTGATCTTCTGAAAAGCTGTTTGCATGGAAAGACATGAGGGAGGTTCTATTTTGTATTACACTTTTACATTTGAGGGCAGATTTGGGGCATGATAACTGAATTTGCCTCCCTAGGGGAGGGGGATGTTAGTCAATTTAACAACCATCACTTTGAAGAATGAAGAACTGGTTTGTTAGGACTGGGGACCAAACCTTTTTCTAGGAAATAATGAGTCTATTGTATAAGGCTGCAAAGAGTGAACTCCCTTTCTAGATAAAAATGTTTCTATTTCCATATGTGAAGAGAGTTTATTGGTGTATAATCTATCTAAATAGTGTTTTTGGGACATTGCAGGTTTTTGGGGAGATCGCGGAAGGGCTTGATACATTGACGAGGATAAATGAAGCTTATTTGGATGAGAAGGGCCGACCATTTAAGAATATTTGGTTGATTCTTCTTTCTCTCTTTATGTATTATTTTGTTTATGTAGTGACAATGTATTATGCTTCTGAAATTAAATTCTCTTGACTTTCTCTTGATACCACAGTTTATTGCATTTTCATTTATTGAACAGAATCAAACACACTTACATACTAGATGATCCTTTAGATGATCATCCCCGAATAGCTGACTTGATTCTTGATGCTTTGCTAGAAGGAAAACCAAAAGATGAGGTAATGACCAAACTACAAATATTAATTAATCATAATTGGAGGAGATATGAAGCTAATTAGAAAGGTGTCATAAGGGAATCTTAGTCATTTTAAGTTTGTCAAAAACTTAATAGAATCATATTCTTATTAAATGCTTCAAAACCAAGTTGGAGTGCTTTCATCTTGATGTCACGGTCATTGCCTAGGGATTCAAAACTTAGCTTCACATGTGGCCTTGATTATTCTAGCCATTTCAATCCACTTTTTAGATTGTAATTTATCTACTTTTAACATTTGGTCTTTTGGTTAGGAGTCTATTGAATTTTGAGTTCACAGCTTATTATTGAATTTTTTTACAATATTATCAGGAGTTGGCTCAACCATTGGAGTTGGAGTGTATATTCTTGTGGGAATGGTTGCTCTCACCATTTCCTTTCTAATAGCTGGAATAACAGCTGCTCTTTCAGCTTTTTGCTATGCAAAGCTTGCAAGTCGTTGTCCATCTGCTGGGAATGCCTATCATTATTCATACATATGTGTTGGAGAAGGGTAATTGACAAATGTTTGCCTTTTTGGGTGGTTAAGAAACTGATCTTAGTAGGGGAAAATGTGACTGAATTGAACAAGTGTGTTATTTCTAACCTCTTTCTTAGGAATTTTATTTTTTAATTTTACCATGAAACAAACATTTGCAAATAATTTGAGCAAATGCTGGAATGGTTTGTGAATCATGGTAGTGACTGGTTTGTGGGTTGTGGTGGGTAGTTGAAATGGTTTGTGGGTTATGGTGGTGGTTGTGTTGTGGGTTATGACTGTGTTATGGGTTTGTCTTGGTTGTGTTGTGGTGGGTTGGTTCTATAAATGTAATTATTGTTTGCATATATTTTTTTTTGTATGCATATTATTGTTTTTTTCTATATGGTTATTATATGAACTTATTAACTAATCATAATCTGTATTTAGGGTGTTCCTCCGGACCAACAATTTCCAGCTCTCCAAAGATCATCAGGTGCATCCCACCATCAAGAAACAAACTAATCAATTTAATCTTGGTGTTCAAGGACTTTTTTGCATACTAAAAAGTTGTTTTTGAACAACTGCATTTTTTGCAAGTGTTGAATGATATTTTTTAACACTTTGGAACTTTGATTATGGTATTAACTTAGCTTGGGCGGTTGTTTTATTATCAAGACCACATCTTTTTGTCAATATAATGACGATGGTATTGTAAACATTGTTATGCATATTGATAATGTATTTCTCTATTTTATTCTATGTTAATATTGTGTTAGTTTGGAAACATTTGGTATTGTGTTAGTTTGGAAATATTTGTGATATTGTGTTAGTAGAGCCAAAACTATTACAGGTTATTTGTAAACAAGTTATCAGTATTACAAGTTCTTTGTAAATATGTGGTTTTAAAACCTAGTGAAAAGAAAAATTTACCTAAAATGACAGTTAGAAGCGCCGCTAAAAGTGTACTTGGAATGTTTTAAATGAAACCCTATCGTGGCACTTTTGATTGCCGCTAAATTTGGACACCTATAGTGGTGCATATAAACCGCCGCTAAAGGTTGATTTACTCAATTCCTTGCCTTCGATGGCGGTGGTGGAAAGCTCGCCTCAATAAACCAAATCTGCTGCTAAAAGGTACCTATACAGTGATGGTTTTTATTATCGCCACTATAGGTCTATTACGGTACCTTAGCAGTGGCGCTTTGAAGCACTGCAATAGCAGCCGCCGCTAAAGGTCAGATGTGCCTTTAGCGGCCTTTTATTGGTTTTAGTGGCACTTTTAGAGCGCCGCAATAGCCCCTTTTTTTGTAGTGACATTAATCTAATTTGTGAAAGTTTTCATTTAGTTTCTTTTGTTAGTGTGTCATTGAATTGTAATAGAGTTGCTCTAGCTTTTGCTATGTTACTAAAGAGAAAGAGGAGGCTATTTCTTGGTTTGAAGAATGCCCCATTTTCTCTTTCCAATTATATAGTGTGATTATTTAATCAATAAAGTCTACTATCGATTCCCCTCAAAACAAAAAAAAAAAAAAGATCATTGTCCCACCAATCACGATATCTATAATATGATTTTTGAAAAAAGAAATTGTGATAAGATTTTCATCAAAGTGTTAGCAAACAATAAAAAATGACATTATTGTTAAATAGCTCTTTTTAAATATATATATATATATATATATATTTAAATCTGAGTCACATGACACATATAAGGACATAGCATGAATTTATAATAACAATCTTTAATTTTAAATCTGCAAATTGTTGATTATTATTTTTGAAAGAGAACAAGCATGAAAAGTTTATTTGAAAACAGAAATTAATCAACTTACATTATAAAAGATCATGAAGAATTTAAGGAGGCTAATAATAACAAATCTTTTAATGTATACACTATATTAAGAGGGTGCTAAATGCTAAGTGAGTTGAATACCATATATTCTAAATATTCTTTCACTCCTGCAATTTTTGGTTTGCTCCCATAAACCTTTGCTTATATCTTCCAAGTCAAAACCTTGTTTGTGAAAGCGAAGGGTTAAAAAAAAACGTGAAAATATTAAATATTTTAGGTTTTAAAAATGAGCAACAAATCCGTTGTAGTCTAGTTGGTCAGGATATTCGGCTCTCACCCGAAAGACCCGGGTTCAAGTCCCGGCAACGGAATTTCTTCTCTTTTTCCTTCCTGCCTAAGACAAAATAAGCCCATGAATCTCAGACTAATTTCTACTGATGGTTGGAAATTAAACTTCGGTGTGTTTGGCATTGCAAACTTTTTAAAGACTGAGGTCCTTTTTTTTCTTTCTGCCTAACACAGTAATTGGGTCCACTATTTAATAGCCCATGAATCTCAGACAAATTCTAAACTTCAGTGTGTCTGGCGTTGGCAAACTTTTTAAAGCCTGAGGTCCGAGAGTGCTACTGCTAAGTCATAAGAAATCAATGTCCTCCGGTGAGCATAATTTGTTGTTCGTATAAACATGAAAAATAAGAGGGTACAATAACGTGTGATATTTTCTTTTTGATTGAAATATGGAAGTATAATGTGTGATATTAGACATTAATGCAATTTATGCAAAAAAAAGAAAAAAAAGAAAAAAAAAATTGCTATACCTTCATGGGTTTAAAATGATAATTTAAAGCAATGACATCTTTTATGATGTCCTATATCTATTATTCAAACTCCATCCTCTCTCTCCCACTAACTACTTCCAAAAAAAAAAGCTACACCTTTACAAAGTTTTAGACTCCAATAACCACTTTAGCGACCTAGGTATGACATTCATCCCAATTGACTCTTCATGCCTTGCTTTGTCTCGTATGGGTTTACCACTCCATAGAGATGACCTTTCATGTCTTGCTTTGTCTCGTGTGGGTTTCCATTCCATAGAGATGACATGGCAGGTACAAATTTGCTCACCTTCCCTCATCTTGCTCCATTGCCATCCTCAACCAAACCACAAGTACAATCACGACATAAACATGAAGTTTCTGACAAGCACTAAGCATTAGCATCCGGTTTCTAAAAAATATCTCATTTTACCATTTCAAAAGCTACTTTATCTTATTATATCATACCATTTTATAATACACCCAACATCCCAATTTTTATTTTATCATACAACATATTAAAATAATATATCTACTCAATAAAATAATATAGCCCAAAATCCAAACCACCTACTGCCACCACCACCACGAACAAACCCAAACCCAAATAAATTTTATATAATGATGAAATATCTCCAAAACCCAGTACCTAAATTGATTTTTATCAGTTGAATTTCCAAAGTCATCTTCAAACACAACCTGCCACCACCATTATCAACAACATAACCACCACCTAAATCCAAAACTTTCCAATCACTTTCGTAGTAGCACCTCGGCCACGACACCGATTTGCCAAAACAACCCACCACCGATCTACTAAAACTCATTGATCTGCCAAAACAACCATAGCCATAACCCACCACGACACCACACCAATCTGCCAAACTCAAAAACACAAATCAAATCAAACCCATAAACACAAATCAAACCATAAACCAACATACCCATAAAACCAACACAAACCCACATGAAAGCCCCTAACCAAACTCACACGAAAGACACCACGACCCACGGCCCACCATGCCGCCGCCACCCATTGGCCTAAAACCCATTCTCACAACCACACCAATCCACACTGCTGCCATCAACCAAAGAGAGAAAGCAACCCATGCCGATCCACACTGCCGTCGTCAACCAGAGAGAGCAACCCACGAACCCGCCGCCTTCAACCAGAGAGAGAGAGAGGGAGGGAGGGAGACTTGGACAAGAGAGAGAAATGAGTCATGGAGAGAGAGAGAATGAGATGTTTTGGCCTTGTGTAATATAAAAGAATATTATATTTTTGCAAGTGAGCTACAATACTATCATAAATTTAGGATGGTACTGTAGATTTTTTTACAATTGAAAGACCGGGTAATGAGCTTTTTTGTGCTTTGATACTAAAATATAGCATATTATACCATATACAATGCCGGGTACTGATGCTAAAGGAAAAGGAAAAGGAAACCTACTGATGCTAAAGGAAACCAAAACCCGTAGCACTCATCTTTACATCTACACACTGTTCTACTTTTATATTTAACCCTTACTTCCTCTTCCCAAAGATATAGCTGTCACCTAATATGCTGATATACATGTGATTCAGGGTCTGTTAGATCAGAAAAGGTCCGTTACTTTTTATTTTATTTTGGTTGGGAACAATTACGTTTACGTTATCAGGGATAATTCAATTTTGAATTTCCTTTGTGTTAATATGCGAACTGGGATTGAAAAGAAAACCCTTAAAACTAAGGCTAACAATTTTCATTTGCCTTTCTGACTCTTGATGCCATTCGAAGTTCAAACTACATTCGCAAGCCGGGTGTCAACAATATTGGTCCCCAACCCATTCACAACTGTCGAGTCCAAACATCTAAAGAACAATGAACTCACCAGACTTTCAGATGACAAGCCGCTGGGCACAAACTGACAAAATCGTCTTAATTGTTCAGCCATACATTCCCAGTTTCCCACCAAAAGAAAAATTAAAATATTATTTTTCAGCCAGGTATATGGTATTGGCCGTTCAACAATATCTTGAAGTAAGCCTTAGCAATTCATCTGCTTCATGGCTCTTGAAATGTGCCATTCGAATACTCCTCACCTGCAACACCGGATGTTCCATTTGATAACCGGTTTGAGCTGGTGGAATTTGAATAAGGAGAATATGTGGAAACAGGGCTGCCTCGTGAATACCGGTTCTGTGCAGCTGTGCTACTTCTTGTCACCTTGGGTCGAGCCTTTCTACCCTGTAGTGGAGTACAAAAGCACAACTGTTAAGGAAAACAAGAGCTGATGTCCCTTATAATCTATGAAAACCACCAGAAAATATAATTTTCTCAATTTAAGAAATGGAATACCAACTATCAAATCAAGGGAACATAGGATCACCTTTCCCATGCACTTCTCCAAATGAGGAGCAAATCTCCCAGCCACGATAGATCGACCACAATTCATGCACTCAAATACTTCACTGGCTACAGAAGGATGAGACTGTCCAAATATGTCAACCACATACTTGCTATTAGCTTCACCACTATTACTAGGATCAGCTACCCTTACCCGGGCTTGTGCTGACAACCTCAGTTCTTCTTCTTCATCTTCCATATTACGATCAAGACCCAACCTTGCTATTCGATGACATTCAGATGCCACATCAACAATAATGGAATCAAGGAGATCTCCGAAAAAGTGAGATGAAAGCTGCAAGCAAAACCCAACAAAAGTGAGGAAATATAAAAGATTTCATGTAGGAAAATTTCCACACACACAAGTTATTAAATCTTATGGTAATGAGAAGCCAAACAAAAGTCTGACTATCTTGACTTTAGGTCATTGTATGAAACCCTTCTGCAATATCTAGGGTCATACTTGTCGTGCAATCAAACCAATAAAATACAAGTTATATTGATACAAAGACACATGTATGATATGTCTTGGTACTCTGAGAAGAACCAAAAAATCACAACAAAAAGGGAGAAAAGAAAGATAAGTCAAGGGTAGATGGTGGCTCGTGGGTACAAATCCACGGGGGGCGTGTGTAACCATTTTTTTTAAAAAAAAGGATAAAATAACTCTTTCCATTACCACCCGTCAACACGCCTTTCTTGCTGTGTGCTCTACATACAAGGTCGACATAACTCTTCCCTCTTTGTCTACCCAGATTTCAGTCTCAGACAGGTCTAAAACCAAGAAAAGTAAGGACTTCAATCTTGTAGCGTGCAAGAAAAATCAATCAGATGTGAAACTAAAATACTGGAGGTTTTAATCTTATCATCTACCATTGTTCAACAGCTAAGCCAGCCACAAAAGAAAATGTGTTCTTGCGAACAGAAAGGGATACCTGAGAAGCGATATTGTCCTCATTAGGCAATGACATGATTCTTAAAAGCAGAGCTGCTAGTTCCAATATGATGCCCACGAAGAACTTCAGTTAAAGCCAGAAACAGTTCACTATATTGCAGCAAGTAGAAGACAAAATTAACAATGCAATCAATTATTTGACACAAGCAACAGATATTGAAGGTTAGAAAGATAAGTAATAAGATTCTACTGTTTTGCTAAATGTAATACTAAGATTTTATTTAGTACGCCCAAGTGCAAGGATGATGCATACAAGATATAATAAGCAGAAAGAAAGACTAATATCAAAATTGCACATAGCACTCAGAGATATAAACAGAGAAAAGCAAAGTCACCAAATCCAAATCATTAGGTAAAAGCCTTTGCCACAAATCCCTTCTACTCTTCACTCTGTCTCTTTCTTCATCACTCTACGGGCCATTCGAAACCCTAAAGCCCCAAATGATAAATCTGTACTAGTTAGTATCAAATACAGAGCCAAGCAAAGCCAAGAACGCCTCTTTCATCACTCTACTTACTTATTGTTATCTTCCGTACCAACTAAAAGACAACAAGATCAGAGAGAGAGAGAGAGAGGACTCACCGGCAAGGCAAGAAAGAGATTTCCACAGGAGGAGAAGCTTCTCCGGCGAGAGAGAGAGATAGAGAGAGAATGGTATTTGGACGAGACTTTTACGGATCAGAGTGCTGTAGTTTCAGATAGAGATGCTGTTGCTGGAACTTCGAGGAGGAGGAGGAGGTTCACGGTGACGAAGGAAAATTCGACGGAGATTTTAGGGATTTTGATTTGGGCAAAAGCGAAAATGTTGTTTGGTTACAAGTTTTCGCTATCCGTGTGGGAATTGCTGACTAGATTTTAGAATTGCAGGTGTGGCATGTCAGTCAGGTGTTTCTCTTCTAAATCCTAATACCTATTGGAGAAGGCAAACACTGAAATGACTTGTGTGGATGTGCACTACAACTCACAATGGATTGAAATTGTTCTCATCTCAGGTAAAAACTTAAAATTCACCAACTAACCTTAAAAGTACAAAATGCTACATTCATTGACATGAAAGATGAGGCTGTTTGTTATTGTTGTTTAAATTACGATTTTTAGTGTTTAAACAATATTATATGTATTTTTATACATTTTTTCATCTACATGTATTTCTAAAAAATATAAACAAAGTTACTAAAACAACATTATTAAACGGGCCCTGAATTCATCCAAAAAATCAAGAACCTCATGACAGGTAATTACGAGCATTTGACCATAGCGATCGTTATTAAGAGAGAGAGAGAAAGAGAGAGAGAGAGAGAGAGAGAGAGAGAGAGATATATATATATATATATATGTATTTTTATACACTTTTTCACCTACATGTATTTCTAAAAAATATAAACAAAGTTACTAAAACAACATTACTAAACGGGCCCTGAATTCATCCAAAAAATCAAGAACCTCATGACAGGTAATTACGGGCCTTTGACCATAGCGATCGTGATTAAGATATATATATATATATATATATATTCCTAATCAGTTTTTTCTCCCTCTTTATCATATATACTAGCCTCTAAGCTAGAGGCTCTTCTATTTTTTGGAATAAAAGTTTATCATTTGCATCCATTATAAATTAGGATTACTAAAATTTTCAATCACAAAAAAACCTAGGTGTGTGATGAAAAAATTACTTCACTAACAAATACATAATTATCATCACACCTCTTAGTTTTTTTGTGATTAAAAAAATTTAGTAATCTCAATTTATAATGGATGCAAATTATTAACCTTTGAGCGCATGCTCAATGGCTAGTTTGTTTGTTTGTTTGTTTGTTTGTTTTTTTTTTTTTTTTTTTTTTTCGTATTTATCCTGTCAGTTAAAAAACTTGTAAGAGAATAGATTAATGATATTTTGGCATCAAAATTGAGAATTCCAAACAAGAAAATAATAGTATAGATACTTCAGTACTAAGTAGCTTAAAGAAAAACTACATATCTTTTTGTGAAAATAAGCCCAATATACAGAGAGTGTATATAGCAATTGGGGTATTTCCTAGGAAATTTTTGGTTTTTCCTACTAATCTTGCAATTTGTACATCAAAAACACAAAACCCATTAAAGGAAACTTATATAAAGTCTCAGTGGAAAAACTCAAGGTTATACATAATTTTTTAAGATGCTCAAAGAAGCAAAATAGCCCAAAAACCGTATAGGAGAAAATTAATGTAATTGTGGTAGAAGAAGTTTTCTCACTTTTAAATAGGAGGGAGGGAGGGAGGGAGGGAGAGAGACGTATGTTGCTCTAGTTATTTTGACTTAAACGTAATGGGAAGTTGTTTTGTAGTAGGAAGTGGGAAGTAGGAAGTTTTTGATGTAGGAGAAGAAGATGTGAACTTGTGAAGAAAGGAGAGGTTATCAGAAAGTAGTTTTTAGATATTAAAATTTATTGGAGAAAGATCTCTTTTTTCAGAGGCTCTTCTATTTTTTTGGTAAATGTTAATAACTAATTTACATTAATTATAATTTGGGATTACTATGAGAGGCTATGTTTTGATATTTAGTTTTGTTTAACTTATTTTTCTACTTCAAAAAAAAAAAAAATGTATAATTGCTTTGAAGAAATGAGTTAGTAGGAGAGTGTTCCTATTTTGTAGGCAATATTTTAGTGCAAGTTAGACATGTATTTTTATCCAACTATCATTTAGTTTTGTCTCTACTTAAACTTAGGGGGTGTAGGGGTATTTTGGAACAATAAAAAAAAAATCTGGTCCAAACAAGGGAAGCCCCTTAAATAGTGGTATAGATAATGTTTGTATTAGAAAGCCTCCCCCTTGAATTCTTATACAGAAATTCAGCACCCAAAAAAAAAAAAAAAAAATCTTATCCATAAATTGCACATCAAATGTCAATAATCATTACACAACTACCTCTATATCTGGCTTCGTTGGAAACCAAATATTTCATTTAGCTTTTTTTTTTGAGATAAAAGATAGAAAATTTATTTAATGAACATGCAAAACAGTACGTAAGAACCCTGTGCAAACAAAACAGGGGGAACCGGACCTTTGACCCACTACTAATAGCAACAATTATACATAAAATCAACAACTTTTGCCTAGACAAAAAACTGAAAACTACCTAAAGCAAACAACAACAATTTTATATAAAAACAACAACTTCTGCCTAGACAAAAAACTGAACACTACCTAAAGCAAAGAGGGACACCCAATCCTCTACTAACAGCATAACAATTATGCAAAAAACAACAAGTTCTGTAGAAACAAAAACAATACATCCAAAACCTTTAAAACAAAACAGGACAACCTGTTGCAAAAACAGCAATACTGGACCTATTCTATAGAAACAGTAATTATGCAGAAAAACAAAACAATTTCTACAGAAACAAATAATTATGCAGAAATTAACACTATGTAGAGGTACATCAGACATGCAGAAAGCGATCAGATCACTGTCAATTGCTTGATTGATCAGCTACCAAACGTTGATAATCCTATAGAAAACCAAGTGCTCCATCAAGAATGGTCTTGGGGTGAATTTGGATATGTTCAAAATAATATTTATTTTGAGCATTCCAAATTGCCCAAATCGTCATCGCCCATCTTTCCAGCTCTTGTTGAGAAAGTTTGTCCACCAACATTCTAAATAGCATGAAGATATCTTGAGCCACATTTGAACATTTTTGATGTTGTCCTCAGGAAAGGGCCCAAACATTTTGTGCAAGAGGACATTCCCAAAGCAAATGGGCAGCAGATTCCAAATGCTGGTAGCAGATTTCACATCTTGGGTTAATATTGATCTTTCGGCGATGCAGGTTATCCCGAGTTGGAAAAATATTTGAGCATGCCCTCCATACAAACATGCGCACTTTAGGCAGTACATTCAAGCTCCACAATTTCCTCCAAATTCCATGATCTACCACTATACCAAAGTGTTCAACCTGTTGCTGCTGCCCCATCCAAAGTGCAACTTGATATGCAGTTTTTACAGAGAAACATTGAGATCTATTTTCCTTCCAGGCCAATTTGTCTCTTGAGGACAGGACAGCCTTGACAGTGGCACTTGCAGAATTTCTATTCGTGTCTTATAAGCAAAGAGATCAAACACCTTATCTCTATCCCATTGTCCGGTGGCACCATCAATCAAATCCTTCACCAGCAGATTAGGCCTAACCTCTCCCAAAAAAATTGGTTTAAGCGTCAACCATTTATGAGTTGAAACTTTAATATAGCTTCCATCCCCTACCTGCCACTGTGAGCCTTCCTTAATAAGGTCCCTAGCTACCAAAAGACTTCTCCATACATATGAAGGATTGTTGCTTATCTCCGCATCCATAAAGGAACAATTTGGAAAATATCTTGATTTGTATACCCAGTAGAACAAAGAGTGAGTATTATGGATTAAGTGCCAAGCCTATTTAGCTAACATAGCCAAGTTAAAAGCTTGTATGTCTCTAAATCCCATACCACCACACTCCTTTTTAGTACAAAGTTAACCTTATATTTTCCCCTAACAATTGGCAAACCAAGATACCTCTCACAATCCTCCATAATTCTTGCACCCAACAATGCCTGTATATCCTACTTTACCTATAATCTTGTGTTTTTGCTAAAAAAGATTAAGGTCTTCTGTCTATTAATAGCTTGACCGGATGCTGACTCATAGCATTCAAGCAAATTCATAAGATGATGACATTCCTCTATAGTAGCTTGACAAAAAATAAAGCAATCATCCGCAAATAGAAGATGAGAAATACATACCCTATTTGTACATGATAAAATTCCATGAAGACTTTGTGATTCCACTACCTTCCTAATCAGAGACGAGAGGCCTTCTATACATAATAGGAATAAGTATGGGGATAGAGGAACTCCTTGTCTTATACCCCTAGAAGGGATAACAAAACATTTCGGCTCGCCATTAATAAGCATCGAATAAGAAGTAGTAGTCACTGTTTCCATTGCTAGCTGTACCCATTGGGCATCAATACCCAAATTTAGCATAATATGTCTCAAAAATTCCTATTCAACCCGATCATATGCCTTGTTGATATCCAGTTTAATAGCCATTTGCCTTTTCTTCCTTGCTCTTTTATTCCTCATCCTGTGTAATACTTCAAATGCTACAGTAGTATTATCAATTATTAACCGGTTAGGAACAAAAGCACTTTGTGAATCTAATATAACATTGGGCAAGATAAGTTTTAGCCGATTGGCTAAGACTTTTGAAAAAAATCTAGATACAGCATTGCCTAAACTGATAGGCTGATAATCAGACATTTTTTGGATCATTCTTCTTGGGTGTTAGAACAATATATGTGTAATTAATCTTATGGAGCATATGACCAAAATGCAAGATAGACAACACTACTTCAGTTAAATCATTGCCTACAACATGCCAATATTTTTGGAAAAAGAAAGGAGACATACCATCTAGTCCGGGTGATTTGGATGGGTGCATGTGAAAAAGAGCTTGTTTAACCTCATCAGGTGTATACGGTTGAAGCAGTGTTTGATTCATATTAGGAGTAATTATTCTATCCACTGAGTTCAGAACCAGATTTAGATTAGTCAGATTACTAGAAGTGAATAATTCTTTGAAGTAATTTTCAGCCTCCCTTGCAACATCAGCTTCTGCATTACACCATCTCCCTTGATCATCCAATAACCCTAAGATCTGATTTTTTCTACATCTCTAACTTGCTCTCTGATGAAAATACTTTGTATTTTTATCCCTAGCAAGTAACCAAATTGATCTAGATCTCTGCCTCCAAAATAATTCCTCTTGTAGTAATAAAGCATTTATCTCATCCTTCACTTTTTGGATCACATCGAGATTATCTGCATTATTCATCACCGTAAGATGCTTTAATTCCAATTTCTTCTCTTCTAGCTTTGTCTTTGAGTTTCCCAATTGTCTACTCCATCCCACCAAAGACATATGAGTTGTCTTAATTTTTTCAAATAATCTGTACATCAGGCAACCCATGGATATTACACCATTCCAAGCTTCATGAATAATTCCCTCACATTCTGGATGCGTTGCCCACTTCCCCTCAAATCTCTTCGGAACTTTTTTCCTGCTTGTCACTCATGTGTCCACACTAGTTGTAAGCATTATTGAATCATGATCAGAATAGGATGCTTGAAGATGGGTAACCTTGTTGCGTGGGAACAAAGCCTTCCATTCAATTGTAGCACATGCTTTGTCTAGCCTCCCTTGAACAAAGGCCTCTCCTGGTTTTCCATCCTCCATGTGAATATATTGCCATAGAAGCCAAGATGAATTAATCCACACTGTAGCAAAACACTACGGAACTCCTCCATTAATTTGTTTGGGCTTGGAATTCTCCCTTGTTTCTCATTAGAGGATAAAATTTCATTATAATCTCCAATGCATAACCATGGTAGTGAACTTCTAGACTACAAATTTCTCAAATATCCCCAAGATTCTCATTTACGATGTTCTTCCAATCTCCCATAAAAGCCAGTAATTCTCTATGGTGAATTCGGGTTAGTCATAACATGAACATCAATATGATTGAAGGAATAAGTTTGAACAAATAAATCAACTTCTTGTTTCCATAACATGGCTAAACCACCAACTTTTCAAACGCATGGGATTGCGAGCATAGAATGATGTTGTAGTTTAGCTTGAATTCTTCACATCTCATCTATTGTTTGTTTTGTTTCCATGTAAAACAAAATTTTGGGAGCTTTTACCCTCACTAAGTGAGAGAGAATAGTGACTGCATGGAGGTTCCTAAGCCCCCAACAGTTCCAACTTAAGATATTCATTGTGCTTGGTGGGGCTGAAACTCAGCCTCCACTGTTGTGCTTGTTGAGGAATCATTCAAAGTCTTTGAACGTTTCTGATCTCCATTAGTCTCCACCTTATTTCTTCGTTGATTCCTCACCCCACTAACAATGTGCTTCATTTCAGCCTTGTAGATGGCCTTTGGGTTTTTTATTTTTCTCCACCTACATACTTATGGCATGCCATGTTTTTGTTGGTCACTTGATAAAGAATTCATGCTCAACTTAACTAGGACTTTACTGGCAAGAGGTGTAGTTTTATCCAAACTTTGCTGCTCATACAAGTAAGGGACACTCACTAGGCTGTCTCCAATAATTTCAGTTTCTTGATTTATCTCGTTTTCACAATTTAAAACCATAGTAACACAGTTATCCAAACTACCACCTAAAGGATTAGGGGATAATCCAACAATCTCGCATGCATCTATAAAGGTAGTTACATGTTGCTCTGCAAACTCCATAACTGTTACATGCTCACCAAATTTGCCTCTTGAAGTACTTGGCTCTAAGTCAGTTGGTGGTTGCAGTGGTAGATTGGCATCCCGGGAGACATCATTCTCCTCCATGTTCCGTCTTCGTGAGCTAGGTGGTTTGTTTTTGAATTTGTTACTCTGTTTATGGTAACCTGCTCTCAACCAGTCCCCATATGGACTATTGCTACCATCCTTTAGCTTTTCCTTTTGTACAAGCCTTGGCCTCATGTCCTAGAAATCCACAATTGAAACATAGTCCCAAAAGTCATTCGTATTGAAAGGCGACCCACACTCTATCCCCTTCTGGACTAAGGACTGATGCTCCTCCTCGGATTGATTTATTCGATGGCATCTCGAGTCGAACTCGAAGGAAACGAGCTTGGTCAGATGATATGGCTTTGCAATCAACATTGACAACCCGACCAATTCCACTTCCAATATCTCTACCTACTTCTTCATTGATAAGGTTGAAAGGAAGTCCCCATACTTGCACCCATATAGGGATGTATAAGAAGTTAACAGAGAAAGCCGTCATCCCTTTTTCCCATCGCCGGAGTAATAAGAGGTGTTTGTTGAAACTCCATGGACCATTATTCATAACCCATACTAACTAGCTTTCCAAAGAAAATTTAAATTGGATAAACCTCTCTCCAACATGATTAATCTTCAAATCTTTACCAAATTTACATACACCCCTTAAGAGATTTTTTGCCGCCTGAAGGTTGATGAGTTTTGTCATTTTGAAATGACCAACGAGACTGAGAGAGCATTCCTCAAGAATTTTTTCACGATGTTCTGATTGGACAGTGATGGCTTCACCCTCTTCCTTTGTTAGATTAAATCGTTGTAAATGTTCAATGAAATCCGAGTCCATGATGGACTAGGAAAAAAACCCCTGACTGTGAAGAAAGATATATATGATACTATCTGAATGGTTGAAAATGTGTGAAAACACAAGAGCTATTTAGACCCCCAAATTAAAGTTACGGCTCGATTGATTTTACTCTAACTTAATACTAAGTGCGGAATAGAGTAAATGCGAGCAGATAAACAAACAAGCTACTCTAGCCCATAAACATTATAACACAACAGTAAAATGAAAGGTAAAAGAGTACGGAAGAAGAATGCAAACACAAGATAACACACTGATGTGTTATCCAAGAGGAAACCAAAGAACTCGGTGAAAAACCTCTCCGCCGCCCTCCAAGCGGTAATCGATCTACTAGACAATCAATTGGGATACATAGGTTAGCAAGAGACCCTCCAAGCCTAATCTTCTCGATGTACCTAAGCCCTCCAAGCTCCTACTCCAACAAGACTCCACGGAACCGTGTCTTGTCTAACTCTCTGGATCCCGCAACAAGCACCATGTTGCATCTGCCATCCTTGGCTTCTTCCAATACTTCCCAGCAGTACCAAAACCTCACTTGACACTTTGAAAGGGTGTGGTAAGTGTTTAGGCTATCAACCTCTCAATGATATGGAAATTGAGAGGTAGTAGTTGAGGAAAATCCATAAGCAATTGTGTAAAGGATTATGAGTATAACAATCTCTAACTCTCAAGATTTGTGGTTAGGGTTTTCTCTCTGAAGCACTCCTTAACTTTTGTGGGTAATGTGGGTATATATAGTGTGGGTACAGAAAGTGTGTATCAGATAGCACAGTCTAGCAAAACAAAATATTTCACGAGTGTCTCACGGGAAGGCCTTACCCGCGAGCTACTCGCGAAACACAACTGTCTCCATCTGTCCTGACTCTTCGCATTCCAGTCATGTGTAGGGCACATGCATCATTTCGCGGGATGCTTAGTCACGAGCTACCCGCGAAAACTCTTCTGTCTTCAATTGCTTGAGTCTTCACACTCTCTCTCTCTCTCTATCACACAACCCTTACAATTAAATCCTACAATAAATACAGGGTATAAAAGATTGAATAAAATTACAATCAAATTTAGCACGGAATAAAAGCCAACAAAATACATAGTTGTAAATTATAACTTTACACTATCAGTAGAAAATAAAAAGATTATATGGAAGTAACAGTGAAAAAGAAAAGAAAAGATACTTGATGGATCTGTCACTGGAAGGGAAAAAAAATGGAAATACCGCTGGATCACAATAAAAGCAATTTAAAAAAGGAAAACCCCACACCTAAATGTAGGGAAGTCCTATTATGGTAGGGATATAGAGAAACTACTACGCAGTAAAGGAATGCTCACCTTCAGTGAGTGGAAACACTCCTAACAAGAGGAGAGGAAAACAATGATTATATTTAGCTTTCTTTAAGTATGCAACAAATACATGGGTAATCAGATGCAATAATTCTTTCCATGAGGGAAATGTCCTATTTGTTGCCAAAAAAATACCATTCAATTGTTGAAGAAATAGATGGTTAAAAGCAACAGATTAGAGATCCATTGGTGCAAAAATGCACAGAATGCAGAGGAACCTCCGGGTGATTTGGTTAAAGATATTAAAGAAAAGGAAAAGCAATGAAGTTGAGGAACCCTGATATCATATATGTGCCAAATATCAATGGAGGAAGACGATAATAGGTAAAATTAGAAAAGAAAATTCATTTACATCGTGATATCCCACTGGTCCCAGATTGATTGTAACATGTAAGACAAGCAAAAAGACTGATTTTTCAGATCAATAAAAGTAGGTGTTTGTATATGAGAGAGAGAGAGAGTCTTCACTGTGTGCTGCCGTCGCCGCTTTGAGAAGGGAAATTTGGATAAAAAATCATACTAACAAGATTCAAAAGGAATTGTAATTTTGTGATCTTTGTTTATTAGATCGGTATTTTCCGCCCTATTATATACTTTTTGTAACGAAATGTTGGTAGTTATGAAATTGGAAATCAAGGCGAAAGAATGGACCATATGAAGATGTTTTATTTATTTATTTATTTATTTATTATTATTATTATTATTATTATTGTGAGGATAGGAAGTCTGAGTATGCGTGTTGGGTTATGGGCCATGCCCGAGGACGATCAGAAGCCCGAGGATGGTCGATGGGATTGCTGGGCCTAAGTCAATGGGCCGAGGATAAAGGAAAATAATGATGGGTCAGCTATAATTTCTGAGGATCTGGGCCACCTCAGCAGAGCTTTAGGGAAAGTAGCAGAAAACTCAGTCAACCATGAAAGCCGAAATATCTAGGAAGAATGCTGCCACCACCATATTAAATGCACTACACCTAATGAACTGGCCGCATTTATAAGAAATGAAACTTGAACAGTGGCAACTCAGCTTACAGCTACCAACAAAGCTTCAAGGAGGTCTTGATGGGACAAGCATTCAAGGGATTTTCTACTAAATCTACAGGTGGAAGGCTGGGATGAAGGGTTGAAGGACTATATAAGGAAGTGATCACCATAAAAAAGCGGATGTAATCTGGAAAGGAAAAACAAAAGGAGAAGATAATGTATTCACATAAACTTGAGTTGAATATAAGAACATTTCATCCTTGATCAGTGTTATTTCCATTAATCTGTGTCTTTAGTTTTACTGTCTTGAGTGATATCAATTGTGGTCCACTTTTCTTGTAAAGTCATTCCCTAATCGATCAATTCTCTTACAAATACATTGTTTTGGGCTTAGTGAGTCATTGTCCATTGTTCTTGGTGGGCTTGAGTTCATTTTATGTCCTTACAATTGGCGATGTTTGTGGAAATCAGGAAAGCACTTACAGTTTTAACCAGCTATGGTGGGTTCAAGACCAAACAAAGAAGAATTTGTGGGATCACAACGTGAAGACCTATTTGTTAATCTAGAAAGAAGGAGAGATCGTGAGGTTAACTGGACTCCTAGTGTACATACATGTAGGTCATACCAGCAAGAGTCACTCTAGAACTGGAAGCCATGTCTCACATGGGGAGGAAACCTGAAACCTCAGATTGGAAATAGACCATTTGCGCAGAAAATTATGTCGTATACAACGAGAGGCATCCCCTTTTAGTTCTAGAACTAATTCAAGTGGAGATGGTAGTGACAGTCCAAGGTCTAGAACATCCCCTAGTGAATCATTTTCTCTATCTTCATAGTTGGATAGGAAGGAGCGATATCACAGGGAGAAAAATAAAAGCCCAATCCCTAGGAGTATGGGGAATGACGTGATGAGTAAGGCTTTGTGTTAGATTCCTAAATCACTATTTACACACAGAATTTATAGGGCTAAACTCCCTTGCTGGTTTAAGCAACCCACTTTTACTATTTATAATGGAAGGATCGACCCAGTGGAGCATGTCATTCATTTCAATCAGAGGATGGTTGTTCACTCTAGGAATGAAGCTTTGATGTGCAAGGTGTTTATGGGTTGGATGAGGGCTCAATTATCTCTTTTGAAGAGCTTATTAGGGCTTTCGGGGCCCGATTTGTTACATGTAATAGGGTTCCTCGTCCTTTAGATTCCCTACTATCTATGGTAATGAGAAAGGGTGAGACCCTAAAAACTTACTTGGATAGGTACTAGGAAATGTTTAATGAGATAGAGGGAGATTTCGAAGATGTGGCAATAAGGATGTTTGAAGTTGGCCTCCCCACCGAGCATGATTTGAGAAAGTCCTTGACAAAGAAACCTGCGTGAAGCAGGAGCCAACTTATGGATCCGATTGACGAGCACAAATGGGTTGAGGAGGATTAACAGCAAGGGAAAGGGAAGGCAAAGATTGCCCCTCATGACCAAAGAGATTTCAAGTCAGAAAGATATAATAACAACCGACTCAGGAGGGATTTTGTTGGCAGGCTAGGCATCCTAGTGCATAGGTGGTTAGTACAATGTTCAAGGAGCTGTTCATCAGATCCTTGAGAAGATAAAAGCTGAGCTGTCCCTTAAGTGTTGGAAATATGAATGTACACAGCGGAAAATTAATGGATCTACTTCATTCACAATTGTTAACATGTACTATGTAAGTTTTAGAATTTAGGAATAAGAGAGTGTACCTTGGTGTGGTGAATTTGGAAACTGAAGATCAAAAGTTCTTGAGAACACTTTTTCTCTTCACTCAAATTCCACTTGTGCCCAAGAAGTGTGGTCTCTCAATTAGTTTTTTCTAGGAGAATGAAAGAGTCTTACACTAACATACATACCATTTCATGTTCTTAAAAATTCTTTATGTTTCTCTCCACATAACTGATTATCTAATTAGGCAAGCCTTTTGGGTCTTTCCAATTAGGCTTTAGTGTGTGGCTTAGAGTGGGACCAAAAGGGAACAAATAAGACTCTAGCTCCAATGGACCTTGGGCTTTTCTGTCAACTCTTGACAAGTCCAAAGTTACCATTAATTATATTTAATACCACTATATAAATATAATTGCACTCTAGGCCTTATTAACAAATTATATCCCAAGACTTTATTATACATGAAACCCCTTCATAAAATATTCGTAGTAATACAAAGTCATAAATGTAGACTGCCACTTTGTAAATTACTACATCTTAATCCTTGAGTACCCGGTTTAATCTTTTTAAGTAATTCATCATATATTTATGAAATCCAATTTCATAAATATATACTTTAGTAATTTCTTACCAAAGTGGTTAGGCCTAACTATTTGAATAACCGAACCCATTAAACTTATCTCAAAGGAATATTTTATATCTCCGTTAAGAGATTATGAATTCCATCTTGAGAATATATGTTCCATTAACACTAAATGTGGTTGCCCAACATACTGAGGTTTTGACCATTACATTAGATCTTACTTCTGATATATCAAAGTAACCTACACTTTATGATCAGGTCTATTATTCTCTCAGGATTAAGAGTTCATGTAAATAGAAATCATGAGATTTATTATTCATTTGATAGTCGTTAGAAGAATAATAAATTTCACAACGGTTCAGTTCAATATGTCTTAACTCTTAAAACATATTAACACATCAACTAGATGACTCCACTTCCATGATCAAGATAAATCATCTTAGTTGATATGTTATAGTCTTCGCAGATGAAATGCCCAATTTCATCATCGACTATGAACTAAAATTCTGAGTTTACAAAGAACTTGTGACTTATATGTTCTGTGACTAAATCACATAAATCACATACTATGCATCTCATAGACTATATGATAATGTTCGAATATTCGTGTTACCATTATTTCAGATAATAAAAAAAAAAAAAAAAAACTTTATTAATCACAACATTAAGTCATACATAGCATCATACAATAGAATTTAAGGGCACTAATCCTAACATTAAGTGGCCAAACAAAATGGGAGGTGACCCCACGAAGCGTAACCAGGGTCTTTACTGTCAATATCATCAGGATCCTAGGCACACTACCAAGGATTGTAGAACTTTCCATGATTACTTGGAACAACTGGTCAAGGTGGGGAAGCTAAGACAATTTATGCATTAGCCCTTTAGGTAGGGAAGTCAGGTTGGGTTGATATACCAGTAGGAGTTTGTCTTGAGACTGTTCTTGGGAACGATTAATGTTATCCTTGTAGCCCCAAGTCGGTTTGGGGGATACCTTTCTAGGCTTATGTCCATGGCAAGACCAGATACCGACTACTTGGTCCCTAAGTCTAAACATGAGAGATTGGAAGTTCGACCAACTTTGAGCTTTTCTGATGAAGACAAGGCTAGAATTATTCAACTGCATGATGATGCCCTAGTAGTAACCCTTCAGATTGGAGGGTACGATGTAAGAAGGGTCCTAGTAGACTAAGGTAATGGGGCAGAAATCATGTATCCTGACCTGTACAACGGACTTAATTTGAAACCCGATGACTTAGTTAGTTATTTTTCCCCTTTGGTGGGATTTGATGGGAAGATGGTCATCTTGAAGGGCTTAATCAAGTTGCCTGTTTAGACAGGATTTGAAGTGGTCGAAGTAAGTTTTATTGCAATGGACGTTTATTCACCTCATATTGCTATCCTAGCAAGACCATAGCTCCATGCCATAGGAGCTGTGTCTTCGACTTTGCATTTGAAGGTGAAGTACCCCTTGAGAGGGCAAGTCAGGGAGTTGATTACAAGTTAGGCCATGGTAAAGCAGTGCCTAGTCACCGCTATCAGACATTAGTTCGAGGAGGGAGCCTTGGCTACCCAAGAGAAGGCCTTGAAGCAATTAGCAGAAGTGATTGAATCCCTAGATATTGGGGATGGGGGAGTAATGTATGAAGAGCTTGAGAGGGTTACTGTTGACACTGATGTAGAGAAGTATTTCCATATTGGGATTCAATTGCCTCCTCAGGAGAAAGAGGAGTTATTGGTTTCCCTTAGAAAGAACGTCGATGTTTTTTCCTGGAGTGTGTATAAAGCTCACGGGGTGGATCCAAATTTCATTTGTATTATCTGAATATGAATCCAACGGTTGTCCCTAAGAAACAACCACCTTGGTGCTCTTCCAAAGAGCATGCTAAGGTTGTTAAAGAGGAAGTAAATAAATTTAAGCATGCTGGGCTATCAAGGAGGTGTTTCTATCTAGAATGGCTGGCCAATATAGTTGTGGTGAAGAAGAAGTTAGGGAAGTGGAGAGTATGTGTGGATTTTACTGATTTAAACAAGGCTTGCTCCAAGGATCCTTTTCCAATTCCTCGGATTGCCTAGTTTGTTGGTACTACATTCGGTCATCCTCGGATGGGCTTTTGGATGCCTTTCAGGGATATCATCAAATACCATTAGCTCTGGCTGACTAGGAGAAGACTGCCTTCTTGACCCCTATTGGAAATTATCACTATTGAGTAATGTCTTTTGGTTTAAAGAATGCTGGGTCTACCTACCAAAGGATGATGAAAAATATGTTTGAGTCCCAACTCAAAAAAAAAGTAGAAGCGTACATTGACGACATGGTCGTGAAGAGTAAAGTAGTAACCAAGCATTTAAGTGATTTGGGAAGTGTGTTCGAAATACTAAGGAAACATAAGTTGCGTCTCAATGCCTCGAAGTGTTCCTTTGGTGTCAATTCCGGCAAATTTTTGGGATATATGATCACGCATTGGGGAATAGAGGTTAATCTTGATCAAATTAGGGCAATAAGTGAATTATGACCTCCTTGGAATCCTAAGGAAGTACAAAAGTTGATTGGAATGACTGCTGCTCTAAACAGGTTTATCTCTTGTTCAGTAAATAGATGTAGACCATTTTTTCAACTCCTTCACAAGTGGAAGGGATTTAAGTGGACTGAAGAGTGTAACCTTGCCTTTGAGGAGTTGAAGGAATACCTATCTCGACCACCTATTCTTTCCAGGCCGAAAAAGGAGAAAGTCTTTTTTGCTTATATTGCGGTTACGTGTCATGCCGTGAGTTTAGTTTTAGTAAGGATGGAAACGGGGGTGCGGAAACTGGTCTATTTTGTGAGCAAATCGTTGCAAGAGGTAGAGATCCGTTACTTGCCACTAGAGAAAGCCATCTTAGCCATAGTACATGCTACAAGGAAGTTCCCTCATTACTTCCAAGTGCATACCGTCGTGGTCCTCACTTAACTCCCTTTGCAGTCATTACTTCAGAGATCTGATTATACAAGAAGAATCGCCAAGTGGGGAACAATCTTAGGAGCATTTGACATAAAGTATATGCGTCATATAGGTATTAAAGGGTAGTTGCTTGCTGACTTAGTGGTAGAGTTTATTGAATACCCAGGAGTGGCTATTGCTAAAGAATGAGAATCAATAGGGATACAGGTCACAATAGTTGCTATCCTCGGCCAGCCAACATGGAAGCTTTATGTTGATGGGGCAGCTAACCAAAGAGGGTCTGGGGTTGGAATAGTGCTAGTATCTCTAGAGAGGATTACTATTGAGAAATATTTGAGGTTGGGTTTTTCAGCTATTAACAACGAGGCCGAGTATGAAGCCTTATTAACTGGGGTGGCTATGGTGAAGAAACTGGGACATAAAGCTATTGAGATTTTCTCAAACTTAAGGTTAATCATCGGATAAGTTAATGGTTAGCTGGAAGCTAGGGATCATAGGATGCAACTGTATCTCAATAAGGCTTGACAGCTACAGTTTGGTTTTGAATCTTTCTCCATACAGTAGTTCTCGAGGAGCAAGAGTACTCATGCAGACTCTCTGGCAACTTTAGCAACTTCTTCAGAGTAGGGCCTTCCTCGGGTCATCCTCGTCGAGGATTTATTAATGCCTACCGAGCCGGGACTAATGAGGGTTGAAGTGCACCAAATAAGGGTTGGTCCGAGTTGGATAGACTCCATAGTTGCATTCTTGAATGATGGAGTGTTGCCCAATGACAAGGGAGAGGTCGAGAAAATATGAAGAAAAGCTCCACGTTTTTGGTTGTTAGAGAAGCAAAAATTGTATAAGCACTCTTTCTTAGGGCCATACCTGCTTTGTATTCACCTTGAGGCATAAAGCCACTACTAGAGGAGTTGCATGAAGGAATTTGTGATAGTCATATGGGAGGAAGGTTGTTGTCACATAGGGCCCATACTCAAGGTTATTGGTGGCCAAGTATGCAGAAAGAAGCTTAAGATTATGTTAGGAAATGCGATCAGTGCCAGAGGTTTTCCCCGAGCATCCATCAGCCAGGGGGCATGCTAAATCCTCTCTTTAGTCCATTGCCGTTTGCATAGTGGGGCTTGGACATCGTAGAGCCATTTTCAAGAGTAGTGCGAAATCGAAGATGGCTCTTTGTAGGGACAAATTACTTCACAAAGTGGGTTGAGGCAGAGCTGTTGTCCAATATCAAGGATGTTGAATGCAAAAAAATTTGTGTGGAAGAATATTGTTACCAAATTTGGGATTCCTCAAACTCTTATCTTGGACAATGGACTCCAGTTTGATAGTAAGGCTTTCAGGAGGTACTATGGCGAGCTAGGCATCAAGAATAGGTACTCAACCTTGGCCTATTCACAAGGGAACAGTTAGACTGAGACAATGAATAAGGTCATAGTTAATGGTTTGAAAAAGAGGTTAGATGAAGCTAGGGGCAAGTGGGTGGATGAAATCCCGCATGTTCTTTGGACATATCAAACTACTCCTTGTCGGTCAACTGGGGAAACCCTGTTTTCCATGACCTATGTTTCCGAAGCAGTAATCCTTTTAGAGATAGGATTTTTGACATTAAGAACAAGTCTATTCAATCCAGAAAAAAAATAATCAGTTACTCTGAGAGCATTTGGATTTAGCTGATGAACGGAGGGAACTAGCTATGGCCTAGTTGGCACATTATCAGCAAAAGCTAAAATAGGGGCACGACTTGGGAGTGAAGGTCAGACCGTTGGCACCAAGAGACTTGGTGTTGAGCAAAGTGGTAGGAACTGCAAGGAACCCATCGTGGGGAAAACTGGGACCTAACTGGGAAGAGCCATATCACATCACCTCAGTAGTTGGTATAGGTGCTTATTTTTTGGAAGACTTGGATAAAAATGTTGTACCACGTTCGTGGAATGTAAATAACCTTCGGAAGTATTATTATTAATGAAAGGCAGTGTTGCCGTCTTTTGTTTTAATTATTATTGTTAAGAATTTTTTTTTATTTGACTAATTGTTAAACAGAACCTTGGCCATGCCTAGTTACTTGGATCACATGCCTTGGGTAAATTAATGCTTTTATTTGTTTAATTGTTAAACAAAACCTCGGTCATGCCTGGTTCCTCAAACCACATGCCTTGGGTAAATTAATGTTTTTTCTTGTTTATGTGTTAAACAGAACTTAGGCCATGTCTGGTTCCTCGGACCACATGCCTTGAGTAAATTAATGCTTTTTATTTGTTTAAGTGCTAAACAGAATCTCGGTCATGCCTGATTCCTCAGACCACATACCTAGGGTAAATTAGCACTGTTTTCTTGGTTCTACATTGAGCAAACCCTCAATTGTCTTTGGTTCTTCGAACCCATGGCTTGGGTAATCTAAAGTTGGGATCAGTACAATCATTATCTTGAATTATGGACTTGGGGAGGGTTAATGTTTCAATTCTGTAAACCTTTGGATTTTCAGTAAATCAGATCATGTTTTGCCTTGATAGGTTATGTTCTTAGGTATCAAATAAATAAAGAAATAATACATATATAGCAATACACACTTAGAATGAATTGAAACTTTTCATTAAAGTTTTTCATTAATGTGAACAGAATACATGAGTAGATTGCATGATTTAAACAAAACACACACACACACACACATACACACAAAATATAAGCAGAGTGAAGAAACGTTGTCCTAAGTGTTAGCTGAGGAAGGAGGGTTGGTGTTGACTGATGGTGGTGGATTGGAGTGCTTAATCTCTTTTTCCTTGGCTGGTTCTGAGGTGACGCAGTGGTATCAGCATCAGTAGGCTCTATGGTTGGGGGAGCTTGGGGAGCAGTGGTTACTTGGGGGGTTGGTTCTGCTGCCACTCATAGGGATGGAGGGTAAAAGATGTTCTCAGTTTTCCTCAGGTCTGAAGAAGCATCCACCCTGGCCAAGTTCAGCGCCTTGGTCCATACCCAAAGGCAGTAGCCCCAACAAACTTCTGTGACTTGGGCCCTCAAAATATCTTCTATCTCTTTCACCCTAATGTCATAGCTAGATTTCTCGGCCTGAGCAAGAGCTTCCTCTTTTTTCTCTAGTTCTTTTTTTTAGCCTCAATCTACTCCCGAGCAATTGCCAGTTGCTCCTCAATTTTGCGAAGATCCTGACGTTGGTCCTTAGCTTGCTTCTCAGCACCAACTAGAGTGGCCTTGGCACTTTTTCTTTCTCTATCTGCCTCGGTCAGCTTTATGCCGAGGTATTTAATCTTCTTCTCGACGACGACTAGGGCCTTAACAGCAGATACCTGATGTGCCTCCTCATCCTTCACCTTAGAATGGGCATGATCAACCCATTCCTAGGCCACGTTAGTTGTCTGGATTGCCTAAAAGGAAATGACAATGTAAGGTAAGGCAAAATAAGATAGACTTAAAAAAAAAAAAAAAAAAAAAAAAAAAGATAGACTTTAAAAAAAAAAATGACAATGAAATTTTTTCTTTAAGTAAATTAAGCGATGAAATGAGTCAAAGTTTGAAACCATTACCATGGCCAAATCCCTTTTAGGGTTAGAAAGACCTTATGCTTCTTTAGGGTTCTTAGGTCGGCCATGTCTTATGGAAGGAGTAAATGCTATTCCCAGACGTCAGCCACGTAGCTAACTTTCCCTTGCGAGAAATCCCTGATGGAGGAGTCCATCGGAAGTGGGGCTCTGTCTAGTTCAAGCACCGAATTCCAGACCAGAACCCTTGTACGGCGATCAAGCACCATTTCCGCGCCTAAGCCCTCTCTGTATTCCTTCTTTGGGCCCTTTTGGTGGTTTTGGCTCCTTTTTGGAGCTCAGGATCCTTGGTAGGAGGGATTTCACCTTCCTCAGCTACCTCCTAACCTTTCTTTTCTCTCTTTCTCTTCTTTTCTAGAGGTTTGGCAAGAGTGGTACAACAAGGAATTGGAGTGGGGGCCCGAGGAGGAATGGATACCTCAAGCATGGACCATCCCGCATGCGATTCAAGCAGCTCAAGTAGGTTGGTATTTTTTCGTTGGAGTACCATGGCTTCTGGTATGTTGGTTGTCTCTTTGTTGCTGCTGATCTGAGCAGAAGGTAGATGTCGCGGGGAAGTGGTCGGAGAATCAACAGGGTCTAGTCGGTCAAATACTTCAAAATCTTCTTCTTCCGAATCTACCACTTCAAATACCCTGACAACTTCTTCTTCTTGTGTTGAGTCAAAGGAGATCACCTCTTCCTCAGTGGCACACTAGTCAAGAAGCTCAACTAGATGTGTTCCCTCAGGAGGTGGACCAATGAGGAATCCCGGAACTACAACGTTTATCAAATGTAGCCAAGGATCCTTGGTTTTGATTACGTTTTTGGGAGACTAAAAACTAGAGAAGATGGGCTTATACCCAAGTATCACGTGGGTAGCACGCAGTTGGCCGTCTTTGTGAAGGAAGATCTCTAAACGAAGAATCATGTTGAGATCTGCTTGATTGACTAGACCGAAGTTTGGGGCTGTGAAGTTCTTATATGAGAAATCATAAAAATGAAAGTAGGGTTAGGAAAGAAGAAAGAAAGAGCACCCATATTTTTACTGAAAAGTAACATAGCTACTAAAATAAAATCTTCATTGTCCAAGGGAGGGGAATGGGTTACTTAAGCCTAGAACACCCCACTTGGTTTGCCATCTAACGTTGGATAATGTAAGCCATCGTGCCACTCGCCCGAGACGATCAAGAAATCTTGGTCCAAGCCCTTGTTGGATTTAGGGAGACATAAGATAAGTCTGACCGAAGGGACCTTAGTTTTGAGGTAATACCCAATGTCCTTAAGGTATTGACAATTGTATACCCAGTTAACATCATGGTGGGTGAGATTCACCTCCATTTTTTGCTTAAGGGCATCAACGCAACCTAGTATCCTAAATGGATTTGGGGAACATTAGGTCAGGCATAGTCTATGGCAATCTAAAAATCCCTAGTTACCCTTCCCATAAGAATTTTCATTCCTCCTTTTATGAAAGCAATCATAGGTATCACCACAGCCCCTGCTGGCCTAAAAGCATGCAACTCTCCTAAAAGGTAGTGTTGTATTGAAACCCATGGTGGTATCCTATATCAGGTTTTGAAAGCCTCAACACCCTTGGAGTGTCTACTAAACTAGCGAACCTACCCATCTAAGAAATAAAAGAAAGCAATGGGAGAGTAAGAAAAAGAGTTATAGGCCGAAGAAGGAAAGGATCCTAAAGTCAGTATATGAACTAAATGGTACTTACAGAGAAGTATGTAAGAAGCACCACGAACTGCTTCTTTGAGAGAATGAAGATTCGGGAAATTGAAGAAAAGAACCCCTCGCACCCTTTATATAGGGAGAAGAGATGAGTGGGAAAGTTCTCGCTTAAAATCCCATGGAAATTCCCTGTCGTAGGATCTTCATCGCATCATAGAACATGAGGGACAAAGTGTCGTGTGAAGCAATAAATGGTGCATTGCGAATGCCAAAGCGTCAAGAATGTGCGCAAAGCAGGTGAAAAGTTGTTACCATGTGGGAACGTTCTTTAAGTGTGCAAGGCTTTGGAGAAGAAATCAAAACCCCACTTTCATAGGTAGAGAAAGAGTTAGAGTTTTGAGGGGCTATTGTGGGGATAGGAAGTCCGAGTAGGCGTGTTGGGCTATGGGCCATGCCTGAGGATGGTCAATGGGATTGCTGGGCCTCGGTCAATGGGCCAAGGACAAAGGAAAAGAATGATGGGTTAGCTCTAATTTCCGAGGATCTAGGCCACCTCGGGAGAGATTCAGGGAAAGTAGTAGAAAACTCAGTTAACCATGAAAGATGAAATATCTAGGAAGAAGGCTGCCACCACTACATTAAATGCACTGCACCTAATGAACTGGCTGCATTTATGGAGAAATGACACCTGAACAATGGCAACTCAGCTTACAGCTACCAACAAAACTTCCAGGAGGTCCTGATGGGACAAGCATCTAAGGGATTTTCTACTAAATCTACAAGTGGAAGGCTAGGATGAAGGGCTGAAGGACTATATAAGGAAGTGATCACCATGAAAAAGGGGGATGTAATCTGGAAAGGAAAAACAAAAGGAGAAGATAGTGTATTCACATAAACTTGAGTTGAATATAAGAACATCTCATCCTCGAACTTGATCGAGGAGCGTTATTTCCATTAATCTGTGTCTTTAGTTTTACTGTCTTGAGTCCTATCAATTGTGGTCCACTTTTCTTGTAGAGTCATTCCCTGGATCGATCCATTCTCTTACAGATACATTGTTTTGGGCTTAATGGGTCATTTTCCATTGTTCTTGGTGGGCTTGAGTTCATTTCACGTCCTTACAATTATTATTATTATTATTATTTGGAAGAAAAGATAGAAAATATACCATTACATTCACAAATAAATATAACTTGTAAGGACACAATTTGTAAGGACACAATTTGTAATGACCCAAAATGGTACTGGGTTCGCACATAAAGAGGCCCAAACAATATCATTTGTAGAGCGTGGGTTTGAAAGGCTAGGCCTTGGTCACTGGACGGTAGTTCAGGTTGGCTCCGGTCAGCGAATCTCGTCCGAGGAGTCTGGGGAGCTCAATGCTCTTATTATTCTCCTCGTTTCTAGGACACCATGGCTGGGAGGACGGGTTGTCCCCCCCCCCCCCCTCTCTCACACTGCCTCTCTTATCCTTTTATACGGGCATTTATCCTCTCACCAGCATCCACGTATAAGCTCACTTTCCTAGGACTTTAAGACCTGTCCTGTCAGCCCATACCTAGAGTGGTTGGGGGTGGTTGTAAAAGCTGAAGAGCATGGCTCTGTCAGGTGCAGAGTATTGAATGACAGCTTTCCCTTTGTCCTTAGTCGTTATACTATCCAGCGTCTCCTTCTCTATTGACATAGATATTTTAGATTTTTTTCCCAAACTGTTCCTATACCGTTTTTGCCCTTTCTTCCGGGGGGGACCTTGGATATGCCAAGGACAGAATCATCCTCAGCTGTGTCTCAAGACTGTTTGGACTTTTATTTCCCATCCTTGGCTATACCCTTCCTCGGCTCGGGCCTTAGGCCCCAATGTAAAAATGGGTCAGGGCCACAAATTATTGGGCCCCACATAACTAAATGTATATTAAAATTTTACCAAATTTATATAAAATATATATAATTTTTGTATAATTGAAAATATAAAATCTCTACTAATAAAATAAATATAACTTTATTTGAAATAATCATGTAAATTTTTATCTATGAAGTTCTCAATTTTAGTTTATTCAACCACTATTTGTACAATAATAATAATATAAGAAAAATGAATCAATAATGATGATTTTTTTTTAGGGTTTATTAATTTTGATTCTATGGTTTTCTCACTTTTTATTTTCTATTATAAGAAGAAGAAGAGAGGAAAAAAATTGGATTGTGGTTTTCTCACTTAATAACTCATTTAGCATAAAAAAAATTAGGAAAATTAAATTGGACTTCTTGATTTTTGTAATGTAGTAAATAGTTGAACCAAAATTAAGATTGTAGGGACACAATTATTCAGCGGCCCAAGAATGACATGGGGCTCGTATGTAAAAGGCCCAAACAATATAATTCATAGAGAGTGGGCTAGAAAGGCTGGACCTTGGCCGTTGGACGGCGGTTTAGTCATGATTTTCATGGAAGCTCATACGAAGGTAGGTTTGGCCAGGATAGCTAGGCTTCACATCGGTGTAGCTCGGAAGGTTTGAGTCCTCGGACTTAGTCCGAGGAGCATCACATTCTTCCCATTCTTCTTTTTGTAGGATCTTTTTTCCTCCCCCCCCCCCTTCTTTTGGCTCTCTTCCCCTTTTATACCAGTGTTTACTTCCCGTTTTTCGTTTACGTGTCAGCTTTGCCTTTTTGGGATATTGACTCGTCCTATCAATCCATACGTCAGAGTGGTTGGGAAAATTTGAATAGTATGGTCTGGAGTATGGGCTTGTCAAACGCAGGGCTCCACATTGCAGTGTTGGCAGCTTTCTCCCTTGTCTTACTTTTGTACTGAGTTTGTCCTTTTCTTTAGGCGCTTTGTGAGGTGTTAAGCGTGAGATTGTCCTTGGCCACATCCTTGGGCCTTTGAGGGGCTTTCATCATACGTCCTCGGCAGTAGGGCTCCTCGGCCTGGGCTTTGGGCCCTGAATACAGAGTGGGCCGAGACCTTAGATTTCAGGCCCCACAATAGCCCCTCAAAATCCTACTGCCCGGCCTTATTGTTGGGGAGGAGGGTTTTGATAATGTTAGGCCCAAACCATGACTTGCCCGGCTCAACATTTCTTTAATGCCGGGGTTTCTTCGTTTGCATGGGGGGCGCGCCAAATTGTGAGACATCCCTCTAGATTTTCTCACGCGGCGCCTTTGACGTTTCAGTGTTCGAGGCGTGCCATTAATATGTCTCCTTCACGAGACCATCCAAACTTTATGGTTGCAAGTGGCGCTGGGAGCTGAGCAAAGACTATCTCGTCCGTAGCATTTCTTGGGAACATGCATAGATTAAATGCCACCGGTTACTCCTCCTACATATAAACCCTTCGTCCCCCTCCCAATTCATAATCCTTCCGCCATACCCACAATCCCCATCTCCAGTGCCATCCACCCTTAGAGCAATATGTTTAAGGCATGGGTGGGAATGAAGGATCCATATCCGCTTCAGAGGCACCGAATCCTTCCAAGACTCAAGGTGTTGCGGTCTGGATAGGGAAGACATAGACTCAAGATGATCTTTCGCTCTGATAAGGTGGGGATGGTATCTCTAACTCTTTCAGTCAAAATCTGAAGCAGGCACTGGTCGCATCAGATTTTTGGTGCGTCAGAAGTAAGGTTTTCCATCATCAGTGCCGTCTGCTTTATCGCAGGCGTGGCTAACATGGAGGCTCATCAACTTCCGGCTCCCTGCACCTTTTCTTCAACGGTGCCAGCCTCAAGTTGGGCTCCCTGCACCTTTTCTTCAACGGTGTTAGCCCCAAGTTGGGTTCTTTTGCTGCCTGAGTTATAGGCATGTAAAAGTATTGAGGAATGGTCTCCTAAGACAACATTTTGGAATGGCAGCATCCCTCTTCTCTGCACCTCTTCTTCGGCTTTTTCTTCTCTCTCTTGTATCTTTGCTTTCCGCTTATGTAGTTAGCTTTTAGTATAAGATTATTCAAGCTTTTTCATTGTATGTTGTACTATTTCTTTGTGCTAATAAAAGATGAATTTGTTTCCCTCAGAATATTTTTCTTTTCTGTGGCAATTACTTTGTGAATGGATATGCTACATGTGTATTTTCCTTTAATAATACTTAGAACAGGAAGCCTTGTAACAAAAAGCCATTAATTTGAACCTACTGAAACTATCAAATATAATAATATCAATCAATAGCAGATTAAACTTATGAGACTAACCGAGGTAACAACTGAGTGTACCGTGACGCGTGTGAAGCAGTTGCCTGAGAATGAGAAACCCAAAATAGACCATCCGAGATGGTTGCCGATTAGTGTGGAATTTTGGTCGTGTTTTCGATAACACCTGGCTTCTGATCCGAGGACTGAGGTATGATTGTACCGGATTGTGTCCAAAACTTGTATTTTTTTCCTTTTAAGTAGTTGGCTTCCCCATAGGCTTGAGTCCGAGGACCATACAAGGCCTTGGTTCTGTCCAAAACTTGTATTTTTTCTTTTTAAGTAGTTGGTTTTCCCATAGGCTTGAGTCCGAGGACCGTACATGGCTTTGGTTCTGTCCAAAACTTGTATTTTTTTTCTTTTTAAGTAGTTGGTTTCCCCATAGGCTTGAGTCCGAGGACCATACAAGGCCTTGGTTCTGTCCAAAACTTGTATTTTTTCTTTTTAAGTAGTTGGTTTCCCCATAGGCTTAAGTCCGAGGACCATACAAGGCCTTGGTTCTGTCCAAAACTTGTATTTTTTCTTTTTAAATGGTTGGTTTCCCCATAGGCTTGAGTTCGAGGACCATACAAGGCCTTGGTTCTGTCCAAAACTTGTATTTTTTTCTTTTTAAGTAGTTGGTTTCCCCATAGGCTTGAGTTCGAGGACCATACAAGGCCTTGGTTCTGTCCAAAACTTGTATTTTTTCTTTTTAAGTAGTTGGTTTCCCCATAGGCTTGAGTCCGAGGACCATACAAGGCCTTGGTTCTGAGTCCGAGGACCATACAAGGCCTTGGTTCTGTCCAAAACTTGTATTTTTTCTTTTAAGTAGTTGGTTTCCCCATAGGCTTGAGTCCGAGGACCATACAAGGCCTTGGTTCTGTCCAAAACTTGTAATTTTTCTTTTAAGTAGTTGGTTTTAGGCTTGAGTCCGAGGACCATACAAGGCCTTGGTTCTGTCCAAAACTTGTATTTTTTTTCTTTTAAGTAGTTGGTTTCCCTATAGGCTTGAGTCCGAGGACCGTACAAGGCCTTGGTTCTGTCCAAAACTTGTATTTTTTCTTTTAAGTAGTTGGTTTCCCCATTGGCTTGAGTCCGAGGACCGTACAAGGCCTTGGTTCTGTCCAAAACTTGTATTTTTTCTTTTAGTAGTTGGTTTCCCGCATAGGCTTGAGTCGTGAGACCGTACTAGGCCTTGATTCTGTCCAAAACTTGTATTTTTTCTTTTTAAGTAGTTGGTTTCCCCATTGGCTTGAGTCCGAGGACCGTACAAGGCCTTGGTTCTGTCCAAAACTTGTATTTTTTCTTTTAAGTAGTTGGTTTCCCCATAGGCTTGAGTCCGAGGACCATAGAAGGCCTTGGTTCTATCCAAAACTTGTATTTTTTTCTTTTTAAGTAATTGGTTTCCCCATAGGCTTGAGTCCGAGGACCATACAAGGCCTTGGTTCTGTCCAAAACTTGTATTTTTTCTTTTTAGCCCCTCGACTCAGATGGGGAGAGTTAGCTTGATGTTAAAAGCCCCTAAAGCTGCCCGTGCCATCAGCACTGCGAGGCGTAGCCCCTAGCGGAAATTTATGTTGGGGCAACAACTGCATGTCGCTGGAAATGGAGGAACCTTTGCAGACCTCTGTTGGATAGAGGCTTGACTCCATCGCCACCTACGCCAATGCGCAAGCCTTTCCTACAGACGGCACCAATTGTAGGGACACAATTATTCAGCGGTCCAAGAATGACATGGGGCTCGTATGTAAAAGGCCCGAACAATATAATTCAAAGTGAGTGGGCTAGAAAGGCTGGACCTTGGTCGTTGGATGGCGGTTTAGTCATGATTTTCATGGAAGCTCATACAAAGCTAGGTTTGGCCAGGATAGCTAGGCTTCACATCGGTGTAGCTCGGAAGATTTGAGTCCTCGGACTTAGTCTGAGGAGCATCACATTCTTCCCATTCTTCTTTTTGTAGGATCTTTTTTCCTCCCCCCCCCCCTTTCTTTTGGCTCTCTTCCCCTTTTATACCAGTGTTTACTTCCCGTTTTTCGTTTACGTGTCAGCTTTGCCTTTTTGGGATATTGACTCGTCCTATCAATCCATATGTCAGAGTGGTTAGGAAAAGTTGAATAGTATGGTCTAGAGTATGGGCTTGTCAGACGCAGGGCTCCACATTGCGGTGTTGGCAGCTTTCTCCCTTGTCCTGCTCTTGTATTGAGTTTGTCCTTTTCTTCAGGCGCTTTGTGAGGTGTTGAGCGTGAGATCGTCCTCGGCCACATCTTTGGGCCTTTGAGGGGCTTTCATCATACGTCCTCGGCAGTAGGGCTCCTCGGCCTGAGCTTTGGGCCCTGAATACAAAGTGGGCCGGGACCTCAGATTTCGGGCCCCACAAAGATAATTGGAGGGACACATGGAATAAAATTAGAATCCAATTTGAGATATAATTGGATTTTTTTCTTCTAAATTTTGACTTTAAAATTTAAATCACTACAACAATGTGTGTGTGTGTGTGTATAGTGACGAAATTTAGTGAAATTTTTTTTTTCTCACCAAAAAGTAACATACACTACAGTGACAAAATTTAGCTTTTGCTCAAGTTTGGGGCGTGACACCTAGATTTGTGCATTCTTGAATTGGATAGGGTCCTACCTAAGTAGATTAGAGACTAAAATGTTATAATACATTATGCATGACTTGTGGCACATTGATAGGACTCACAGTTAGAGAGTTAGATGTATGGCATTACACTCGAAAATATATCTTTGCTTTCTACAACTTGTTGTTTAGGAGTTGTGACTTTAATTCAATGGTATGACTAGTTTTAATGCATTGTTAGAAATGTTTATTATAACTTAATTAATTGTTTTTCTTTATGATCCTAATGTAGTTTTCTTTTATATTTGTGTAGATATCTTACTAGTGGTTTTATGGACATTTTGTTTTGGCACTACTTGAAGACATTTTAAGACATGTTATTTTGGAACTATTTGCATTACATTAATGTTTTTGTGTTGTTATAAGACATTCTTTGTTAGAATTGTGTTGCCAACAACTTGTATGGATAGTGAAGAGGAAAAATTATGCATAACGGAGCTATCTGGATGGAGGTGGCATGGACAGACGTGGCATGTACAGACTGAACGGTGATGTGGCATCTAGCCCATTATTATGTGGTCTCCAAGGAACCTTAAATGGAAAATACTTGCGACACATGATTAGCCCTGGTTTGTAGAATCCCAATATGAGTAGAATTTTAGAATATACACGCATTAATTAGTATCTTCCCCATAAGGAAAAGACTTGTTCCGCAAGCAAAGGAGTCTGGCTCTTCGCGACTATAAAAACCCAAAGACCCTCAAGAAAAAGGTACGCATAATTTCTCTAAAGCTCATACTCTCTAACATTGTTGGAGCTCTCTTCTGACTTAACCTTTAGAGGGTCTTTGGTCGGTACCACACCAGTATTCTCTATAAGGTCTTTCTCTGTGCTAGGCAGGTCTGGTATCGAGCGTGTTGGAACCGTGTGGCTCACTGGTGATTTTTTTGGCATCATCAGTTGGCGTCGTCTGTGGGAACTACGAGTAATCAGTCATTGCTTTATCCCTGAGCCAAAAGGTCGTGCGGTCCAAACTAGATCGATGGCATCAGCCAACCAAGAAACTGGAAATCCCCCCACTGTTGTAGAATGGCAACTGCAGACACTCTCGGCTACGATCGAGCGACTTACTCAACAAAATAAAGCTTTTATGCTACAAAACCAAGCGTTGGAAGTACAAATTAAGTAGCCGCAAGAACATCAAGTCTTATTGCATGATCAACGTAGAAGTGGTCATGATCCCCTTCGAAATATTACAGAAGAGAACATCAAATAGAAGAAAAGACTGACGACTACAATACTGTAGAACGACGAACGATTGACCAAAGAGAAGGCAAGAGGCCTAGATACTCTAACAGCCAACCCATTCGCTCGACCCCACTAAACGCTCCTATCGACCATATACTTACACTTATCAAAGATGACCCTATGTTGGAATGGCCGAGGAGGATGAATGGGGATCCAACAAGCGATCAAAGCACCAATTATTGAAATTACCACCACGAACATGGACATGACACAAAGGAGTGTTATGATCTGAAACAACAAATAGAGATCCTTGTAGGCCAAGGGAAGTTGCAGCGAACTGGAGCAACCCAGCAAGATGGAAGACCAATTCTCCACGAAAAAGGTGCCTTTTGGATGACAACTACCCTACAAGAGAGACTTGATGGGCAGAAGCTACCTCACCCTTAGAATACCGAATGTCTGAAGAATATTTACTCTACTTGTGATTAAAAAAAAAAAAAAAAAAAAGCGAACAACCAATACCGCCTACCGTTCTACAATATCTCCGAGGTAGTACCGATCATCAAAGTCGCCAAGGTGGCGAACAATCTGAGAGATGATCAACTCAAGTAGCGAAGGCAAACACAGAAGGGGGGGCAATAGATGAGGAATATTTGTACAATGCATCGGGTGGATGGTCACTATACTAAGTCACCTACGGGTAGACGCATGGCCAAAGTCGCCTACGGGTGGACGGCCACTACACTAAGTTACCTACGGGTAAACGCATGTCCAAAGTCGCCTACGGGTGGACGGCCACTACACTAAGTTACCTACGGGTAGATGTGTAGCCAAAGTCTCCTATAGATTGATGGTCACTGCGCTAAGCCACCTATAGGTAGACGCATGACCAAAGTCGACTAAGGGTGGACGGTTGCCACACTTAGTCACCTTAACAAGTCCACAACCCCAAGTGAATGATCAACAAGGTGATGAGGTAACACTTAGTCACCTCAACAAATCCGCGCCAAAAAAAAAAAAAAAGGGACATATGCATGCATGTCCACGAAAAAAGTGGATGGACCCAAAAAAAAAAAGGGGATAGATGCATGTCAAGAAAAAAAAGTGGACGGACAAAAAAAAAAAAAAAAAAAAAAAAGGGACGGATGCATGCATGTCCATGAAAAAGTGGACGGACCCAAAAAAAAAAAAAAAAAAAAAAAAAAAGGAAGAAAGGGACGAACGCATGCATGTCCATGAAAAAAGAGTGGACGGACCTAAAAAAAAAAAAAAAAAAAAAAAAAAAAAGGAAGAAAGGGACGAATGCATGCATGTCCATGAAAAAAAAGTGGACGGACCCAAAAAAAAAAAAAGGACGGATGCATGTCCATGAACAAAAGTGGATGGACACCTAAAAAAAAAAAAATTTGACGATGCATGTCCATGAACAAAGTGGACGGAAAAAAAAAATTGATGACGAGGTAACACTCAGTCACGTCGGCAAGTCCACGAGCCAAAGTAGACGGACAAAATACCTTAAGAATGGGATGCTAATAGAGGATTGCAATGCGTCCCAAAGGTTGAGAGTTCGGGCATCACGCGTCCCGGGGGCAGTGTATCAATGGCCTACCGTGCAGAAGGATGCCCAATCCTACGTATAAGCATACGACAAATGCCAATGCTGCAGCAAGACCTAAGGGCTAACCACTACAAAAGGAAGCCGGTGGGCATCTAATCCTCATCCCAATGGGATGGATCGACAACTAAGGGTACCAACGATCAAGGATGCCAACGGCACCTGATTCTCATTCAAAATTTAAGTCCTTCTACCTATGGGTGGTGGGACGAACCAAGTAACTCATGAGTGCCTTGGTCAAAATTTAAGTCCTACCTACAGGTGGAAGGACGAACCAAGTCACTCACGAGTGTTTTGGTCGAAATTTAAGTCCTTCTACCAACGGGTGGAAGGACGAACCAAGTCACTCATGAGTGTCTTGGTCAAAATTTAAGTCCTTCTACCTATGGGTGGAAGGACGAACCAAATCACTCACAAGTACCTTGGTCAAAATTTAAGTCCTTCTACCTATGGGTGGAAGGACGAACCAAATCACTCATAAGTGTTTTGGTTGAAATTTAAGTCCTTTTACCTACAGGTGGAAGGACGAACCAAGTCACTCACGAGTGCCTTGGTCAAAATTTAAGTCTTCCTACCTTCGGGTGGAAAGGATGAACCAAGCCATCAACAAGTGTCTTGGTACAAAATTTAAGTCCTTCTACCTATGGGTGGAAGGACGAACCAAGTCACTCACAAGTGACTCGGTACAAAATTTAAGTCCTTCTACCCATGGGTGGAAGGACGAACCAAGTCACTTACGGGTGCCTTGGTCGAAAATTAAAATCCTTCTACCTATGGGTGGAAAGACGAACCAAGTCACTCATGAGTGCCTTGGTCGAAATTTAAGTCCTTCTACCTACATGTGGAAGGACGAACCAAGCCACCAACAAGTGCCTTAGTCAAAATTTAAGTCTTCCTACCTAAGGGTAGGAGGACGAACCAAGCCACTTACAAGTTCCCTGGTACAAAATTTAAGTCCTTCTACCTACGGGTGGAAGGACAAACCAAGTCACTTATGGGTGCCTTGGTCAAAAATTGAAGTCCTACTACCTACAGGTGGAAGGACTAACTAAGCCACCAGCAAGTGCCTTGGTAGAAAAAATTAAGTCCTTCTACCTACGGGTAGAAGGACGAACCAAGTCACTCACGAGTGTCTTGGTCGAAATTTAAGTCCTTCTACCAACGGGTGGAACAACGAACCTAGTCACTCATGAGTGCCTTGGTCAAAATTTAAGTCTTCCTACCTTCGGGTGGAAGGACGAACCAAGCTACTAGCAAATGCCTCGGTACAAAATTCAAGTCCTTCTACCTACAGGTGGAAGGATGAACCAAGTCACTCACGAGTGTCTTGGTTGAAAATTAAGTCCTTCTACCTACGGGTGGAAGGACGAACCAAGTCACTCACGAGTGCCTTGGTCAAAATTTAAGTCTTCCTACCTTTGGGTGAAAGGATGAACCATGCCACCAGCAAGTGCCATGGTACAAAATTTAAGTCCTTCTACCTATGGGTGGAAGGAGGAACCAAGTCACTCACAAGTGACTCGGTATAAAATTTAAGTCCTTCTACCTATGGGTGGAAGGATGAACCAAGTCACTCACGAGTGCTTTGGTCAAAATTTAAGTCCTTCTACCTACGGATGGAAGGACGAACCAAGACACTTACGGGTGCCTTGGTCGGAAATTAAAATCCTACTACCTACAGGTGGAAGGACTAACCAAGCCACCAGCAAGTGCCTTGGTACAAAATTTACGTCCTTCTACCTACGGGTGGAAGGATGAACCAAGTTACTCACGAGTGTCTTGGTCGAAATTTAAGTCCTACCAACGGGTGGAAGGATGAACTAAGTCACTCACGAGTGCTTTGGTCCAAATTTAAGTTCTTCTACCTATAGGTGGAAGGACAACCAAGTCACTCACGAGTGTCTTCGTCGAAATTTAAGTCCTTCTACCTACGGATGGAAGGACGAACTAAGTCACTTACGGTTTCCTTGGTTGAAATTTAAAGTCCTACTACCTACAGGTGGAAGGACTAACCAAGCCACTAGCAAGTGCCTTAGTACAAAATTTAAGTCCTACTACCTACGGATGGAATGACCAACCAAGTCGCCCATGAGTGCCTTGGTGAAAATTCGAAGTCTTCCTACCTACGGGAGGACAAACGAGCCCTGTCACCCAAAAGGGCCTTGGTTAAAATTTAAGTCCCCTATGCTATAAATAATTTTAGGCCAGCCTGTTAAAGATTGACAAGTCTCTCAGGATCTAAATCGAATCGTCACCCCACGGGTCCTTCCACTCCGAGATCACGAACCCATAGGATGAAGGGGGCAATTGAAGAGGAAAAATTATGCATGACGGAGCTATATGGATGGAGGCGGCATGGACAGATGTGGCATGTACTAACCGAACGACAACGTGGCATCCAGCCCATTATTATGTGGTCTCCAAGGAACCTTAAATGGAAAATACTTGCGACACACGATTAGCCCTGGTTTGTAGAATCCTAACATGAGTAGAATTCTAGAATATACACGCATTAATGAGTATCTTCCCTATAAGGAAAAGATATGTTTCGCAAGCAAAGGAATCTGGCCCTACGCGACTATAAAACCTAAAGACCCTCAAGAAAAGGTACACACAATTTCTCTAAAGCTCATGATCTCTAACATTGTTGGAGCTCTTGTTTGACTTAACATTCGGAAAGTCTTTGGTCGATACCACACCGGTACTCTCTGTAAGATCTTTTTCTGTGTTGGGTAGGTTTGGTATCGAGCGTGTTGGAACCGTGTGGCTCACTGGTGATTTTTTCGACATCATCAGACAGATTGAATCTTACACTTGTTTTATTTACTTTTGGATTGTATGGATAATTTGCTTATAAATGTGTTGTTCTAATGTGAATAAGTTATTATAATGTAATAATAGGTTAATGTAATGGAAATAAATAAATAAAAATATAAAATTAAATTAAATTAATAAATATTTGGCGACAAATTTTTTCATCGCCAATAGGTTGGGATAAAAACAATTGGTGATGAAAATTTACACCACCAATAGAATTAGTGACAAAATGGTTCACCATTCACATATTGTATTAATAAAATAAAAAATAAGACAAAATTGATGACAAAATTTTTCGTCATCAATAAGTTGAGCTATGAACGTAGATACTTTCTCAAAAAATAAAATAAAATAAAATGAACATAAATAGCATTTGGTGACAAAAAAAATTAATCACCTAATATGGTGAAATAAAAAAAATAAAGAAATAAAATTAGTTTTGGTGATGAATTAGTCTGTTGCCAAATATGCTTAAATAAAAAATAAAATACATTTAGTGGCAAAAATATTTGTCACTAAATAAAGTATTTAGTGAGGAAAATATTAGGTGACGAAATAATTTTTTTCATCCAGGACATTCGATGACAGAGATTACGCAACGAATGTTGTTTCATTTGCGTAATATGTTGAGTTAAAATTCTATATGCATCGTTTACAAGGTCAAGAGTCTTGTTCTTAAGTAATATAGACTGCTCTTTTTTATTATGGGAATCGCATTCTATTTATCAAGTTATAAAAACGAAGTCTTTAAAAAATGGAAATAAAGACAATTAAAAATAATTGTTCATTTAAAATTTTGTTTTTTGTAGAGTTCATTTTTCGAAATGAAAGCAATAAGTTTTTTTGTTTTTGGAATCAGCTATTAGATAAGGCGTTCAGCAAACCAAAAAGAGTGGCTCTGAGTTCATTTTTCGAAATGAAAGCAATCAATTTTTTATTTTTAGAATCAGCTATCAAAAAAGGCTTTCAGCAAACCAAAAAGAGTGGGCTCTGAGTAATCAATAATGATTTAAAAGAAAAAAAATGTTATTTAAAGTAATGATTATGAATAATAAAACAAAAACAAAAAAGAGGAAAACCATTCTTCCGGTGCCAGGTATCAAACCCCAGTCTCCTGGGTGAAAGGCGTTTAGCAAACCAAAAGAGTGATAACTGGGTACCAACGATTTAAAATAATATATTTTATGTAAAATAAAGATTATGAATGAAAAAAACAAAAAGGAAAACCATTCTTCCGTTGCCGGGAATCGAACCCGGGTCTCCTGGGTGAAAGCCAGATATCCTAACCGCTGGACGACAACGGAAGTTTGCTGTGAGAGTAGTCTTTATTTTTATATTTCAACAAACATTCGATGCTTTTTCTTATTTCCTTTTTAATTTTGTAAATAGATACTTTGCTAACCTCTAGGGATAACTATTTGATCATCTTACACACACAAACATATGTACATATCCGATAACATGTGAAAACACACACTCACTAGCATTGTCAAGTAACAGTTTCCTAAGGTGTCAATTATTTATCACTCTTTTCATTGAGTTCCCGTTACAATAATATGTAAAGTTAGGGTGATTTGAATTTACATTATTTCTTTTAAGCAAAAAGTTTTTCCCAAAGTAAAAATAGCTTGTTTTCTTGTATTTAAATGCAACCTCTGAAATAACTCTTAAAATATTTTTCATTATTTATTTCACAAAGAAAATGACTAATATTTAATGTTGGCACAATGGTGGTGGCGAGAATAGTAGGTAAAGTTACATTAGAGTGAAAGAAATTATTTGGTAACATGTTCACATTTTGTATTCACAAAAGTAAGGTTGTATTGCTTGTATGTTGTGACATAATTGTCGATATAATACGATTATTAGAGGGTTTAACATGGCAGTAAAATAATTATGTTAAAAAGAGGTCATAGGTGTTAAACTGTGATCAAATGAGTCTGAGGCATATCGAGACATTGATGAGAATGTTGTTATGCTAGTCTTTAACAAGACTTAATACAATGTTCTAATTGTTTCTTTGTAGGCATACATGTAGGTCACACGATGTACTTGCCAGGTATGAACATTGTTGAAAATTGATATGAGAGATGTCTACTTGCCTTGTGTTTACTATGCAGCAATAAGAGACCTTAGAAATATAAGGCTGACTAAACCTAAATGAGTAATGCTTATAATGGGCTTGATTTAGCCCATAATGAAGAGTCGTGACTTTGGGTGAAGGGATGCACTCTTGGTAAATGGTTCCAATTTTTGGCAAAGCCTGTAATTTTTAAATCTTAAAATATTACATATTATTGTTAGAAAATCAGTTTCAGTGACATTGTTGAGAATAACATACAAGGAATCTCTCTGTCTTTCTCTCTCTCACCATCAATTTCTATTAGTGCCTGTGTGGGTTTTTTTTTTTTTTTTTTTATAATTTTTTTAGCACACAAGCCCAAGTAGAAAAAGGATCCTAGGCCTAATATTTATTGTTTTAAGAGACTGGGCTTGGTTCACCGCAGCTAAATTGGGCTGATTTCGAATCAGGTGGTGCACAGAGCACAAATCCTACAACACATACATGCTAACATACATGAAATATATGCATTGAACAGTAAGAAACAGCAAAGGAACAAAATGATAAAGAAGGAACATAAAATAAAGCATTAGGGACCCTTAAAATAATGTAAAATACTTCGTTACTTTCTTGATTATGTAATACACTACGCTCACTAGGACATGTTACAAGATCCAAATAAGTTCAAAAATCATAGACTTAGATAGCCCTTCAGGCCTCTAAGACTTGCAAAGTTTGAATCCCTTTGAATCCAAGTGTGTTCTCTAGTGGCTGCTTGAGGATACCAGACGGGATTTCCCTCCTTTTTCTCTCTTTTTGAATTCTAACAGAGTTTCCTTAATGATTTTTACTCTAAGTCACTGTTACTGAATGCCTTTCACTATTGGCTGCTTCTCCTTTTATAGTACCATCCTAGGGTTTCTAAGGTACCATTGATTCCCTTCATTTGCTCCCCTAGATACCAGAACCAATGTTGTGCCAGCAACATTGGTGGCTGGTCCCTTCTTCATTCCTCATTATTTTCTTCTTTTGAGGTTTCTTCTTCAAAAAGCCTTTTGCTAACTTTCCCATTTTGGGGGGGTCTTAGAAGGCTCCAAGGCTTCTAGATCCCATTATAAACAAAAAATTTCCTCAATTGCAAAAAATCGAACAATTGAAAAGAAATATGGTTTGCAAATATAAATTTGTATTGATGAATAATGAGTACAATCTCTATTTCAATTCTTTTACAAAAGAATACCCTTTGATTCTATCTTCATTGAACTTGACTCAAACAAGAAATCTTCTTAACTTTAGCTAGAAAATAGATTGCGTGGTCTCCACAACAAAACTTTAGCTTTGAGCTTATTAGAGATTTATTGTTCTTCAAGTCTTTGAATGTGAAGGTTTTTAGGCTAAAGTTCTTCGGGGCTTTAGAGGCTTGGTTCGTTGAGTTTCAAGGATTTGAGGTTTGTTGAAGTTTATGAAGGCTTTTTTCAGCTTAATTCCAATAGAACTTCAAAGAACTTATTTGAATGTTCTTCATATGTTCTTGAGGTAGAATTTCTCCAGAATTTTGACGTCTTAGAAAAATTCTCTCCATCAATGAGAGGAGGTATGCCCTCTATTTATAGTGGTTTCAAAGGATAAGTCTCACTTGAGATTGACTTCCTAGTAGATAATTATCTCTATTATTATTTATTTATTTTAATAGAGATAATGATTAACTATTATCATTCCAATTTAATTGAGATATTTATCTCTATTTAATTAGAATAATTATCATCAAGATATTTATCTCTATTTAATTAGGATAAATATCATCTTTAATTGACACATGTCAACACTTGATTTATCTAATTTAGTGACATATTAATTTAAATTTTGTTACTAAATTTTGATATGGAATTTTATGATTGGATTGAAATTTTGCCTCCTACACCCACATTTTTTCAAACCCACCTTTTGGCTGCTTTCCCTTTTGTCACTTTTCCCAGGTGAGCTGATTCTTTTCTACCAGGCTGAAAAATCCCAAGCCACCTTCCTTCCTTGTTCTTCTTCCTAGGTTCCACAAGGTACTAGGCTCTTGCTCAGAGTTGTTGGTTCCCAGGCCCTTTGACCCCTTTTCTGTATCATTGGGTGGCTGATAGGGATATATTTGTTCTTGCTTCTTGTGTTTCTTGGCATCCCCCCTGAACTGTCTTAATCCAAACCTGGCTTTGTTGCATATCCCGAGGATCCCAAACTTCTGGGAATCCCCAGGTATCCTAGCCCAGTTATTTTCCCAAGCTCCCGAGTGATTTATCTAACCTTTGAGGGCTGAGTTGGGCTTTTTATTTCCTTTATTTCATGGGGCCCGAAACTTGCCCATTCATGGATTTGGGTCCCTCCTTATGGACCCTTAATGGGTTTGGGCCTCTCCCCTTTTTTCTTTATTGGAAGCCTAAATGCTTTATTTTTTTTTCCTACGTTTCAATCCTTTGCGTTGTTTTGGGCCTTTGGTAAAACATTGTAATTTTTTGGACCTCAACAGTGCCTTTAAAGTGTAAATATTGTGTTTTTTGTTCTTGTAATAAATATCATTGTGTATGTTTCATTAATATTATTGTGGTGGCTAAAAACAATTTTCTAACATCACAACTAATTTGTAATGAATGCGTTGGAATGAATCTACAATGGGAAACTTGAACAAAGGTAAGAAACTACAAATAACAATCAAGAACATTCAAAGAAAAGATAACACTCTTTATTTCATAGAAAAATCCTTGTATAAACATACATTTCACTCAGTTTTTTTTTCTCTCTCTCTTTTTTGATCACTCATCCCTCTTTTATGCATGTTTTGCTTCTCTTTATACTTCCCTCTTCCTTCCCTTCTGGAACCCTCTCTCATCACACAGCTGGTGTGATACTTGTCCTATTAGACATGTTATCCCTTATTTTCATGATATCTGGACTTTTCGAGCTTAAAGCACTGTTCAGGCCAGTCATTCAGCAATAAATACGACTATGCCAAGCAGGTGGTCGAATTAATGCGGAGGTGACTATTACTTCATCCAAGAGACACCCTTTGGATCCTCGGACATTCCTTCTGAGAACACTGAGTTCATAGTCAAGATCATCCAAGGACACAGGCTACACAGACCTCGAGCTTCAAACCATTTTCCCCGAGATGCCAGATCTTAATTCCTTGAGCCCAATAGCTTTTCTCTATTGCTAGGTATTAGGCTTAGGGGTGTGCAGAAAACCCACCGACCCGCCAAACCCGACCCAACCCGACCCGACCCACCGGGTTGGGTCGGTTTTTAAGGCTTGGTGGGTTGGGTTGGGTTACCAAAAAAATTATTATAGTGGGTCGGGTTGGGTTTGGGTCATAAAATTACAAACCCGCCAAACCCGACCCGACCCACCCATATTTAATATATATTTAAAATATATTTTATATTTAATAATTTTTTTTAAAAAAATCAATTGTAGGGAACTTTTATATATATATATATATATACACATATATATATTTAAATATATATTATATATTTAATAATTTGCATTTCCTCAATTCCTTCTACTAATACTAATTTTATATATATATATATATATAATATTATATAATTAATAAAATTTTTTAAATAACCAATTTTTCCTATCCTATATAAAAGTCAATTAGTTCACATAAATTCTAATAAATTACTATTGTTGTTTAGTCATTAGTGTTGAGCCTTCAAGGAGTTACATTGATACTAATCTTTAGGTTTTTTTAATATATTAATATTTATATTTTTTTTTCTACTCAATTTAATAATAAATAAAAAATTGTCAAACCCATGGGTTCAACCCGACCCACGTGGGTTGGGTTGGGTTGGGTTGAATTTTTTTTGACCCACCATGATGGGTTGGGTCAAAAAATTCCCTCAACCCGACCCAACCCGACCCATGCACACCCCTAATTAGGCTGATCTTCCTAATAAGCCAAAAACACTTAGAATCAAACCCACACCCTCATAATTATGTTCATGAGAGACATTACGAGACAATGTAGAACACACAAAGCTGGCTTTGTAGTACAAGCTTTCTCTCTCAATGCACGATAAGCGCCCTTACAATCTTGTGCTTTGAGATTTGGGCTTTATCCACTGCCGTCCTCTCGTGAGCGACGCTCAGGGAGGGTTGGTCTCTACCCTTTGTGGGTTCCTTCTAGACTGTTGTGGGTCTTGTGCTACCACTTTGTGTGGCTTCTCTTTGCCCCTTTATGGATCTTGTGCCGCCACTTCATATGGCTTTCTCTTTACCCCTTTGTGGGTTTATACTTACTCTGTGTGGTTCGTGTTGGTCTCTCTTGCCAAGTTTCTCATCTTGGTCTATCAACATTTCAGCCGCTTGGTGTGTTGGTAAGGGTCAAGTGGATTAGCTAGCTTCCTCAAATTGTTTACTCCTCAGCATTATTGGCCTCCTTTGTGTTTTGTTTTTCCTAAGAAGTGGTGATCTAATTTATGTGGTATGTTACTCTCTCCTTAATTGTGTTATCCTATTGTTTTGAGGTTTAAATTACTTTCCATTTTGCTGTTTGGATGTTGCGGAATCATTTGGTGCTTTAGTGGTTTGCTAAGATTGTTGGCTGGATGGTATCTTTATTTGTGTTGAACTAAGTTTGGTTAGTGATTATGCTTTGTTGTCTGGTGAGCGTTTTTTTTGTTGTCTAGTGAGCATTTATTTGTGGATTTGAATGGTCAAAGCTTTCCCTATTCTGCATGGAGGGATTAAGAGGAAAGTATTTCAAGTTCCAAACCACTATGAGAACATTAGAGTGGAACTGTCGGGGTATTTGCAATGCCTCGACAACTAGAGCTCTTAAAGCTCAAATAAGGAAGACAAAGACTAATGTTATCTTTCTATGTGAAATGAAGGAAAATGTGGATTGCATGGAATTGATGAAGGGAAATATTCGTTTTTTTTATTTATAAAAAAGTAGTTGAAGCAAAAGGAAGAGCAAAAGGGTTGTGCTTACTATGGAGAAGTGATGTTAAAGTGGAAGTAATCAAATTCAAGAAGCACTTGATTGCAGCCAAAGTCAGTGATAGTGTCTGTGATTGGTGCTTCATAGGATTTAATGGGCCACCATATGTGACGGGAAAATCTAAATGGCTTGCTGGAAACCATTCATGGTCCTTGGATATGTATGGGAGATTTCAATCTGACCAATAGTGATGATGAGAAATGGGTTGGTACAAGAGAAGGGTCATCAACCCCAAACTTTCTAAAGGATATTATGTTTGAGCTAGGTATAGTGGATCTTGGTTTCTCCGGCAAAAACTTTACATGGTTTAGGCAGTAATGGTGAAAAATAGCAATTAAGGAAAGGCTGGACAGGGGAATTGCTAACATTTCTTAGAGGTTAGTATTCCCAAAAGCTTGCATTAAAAATCTGAGAAACATAAATTCATATCACAGTCCTATTATCTTGGAAACCAACCCCCAAGATAGTTTTGCTCCAAGACTATTTCGTTTTGAGGTTGCTTGGATTAGGGATCCCAGGTGCTACAATGTAATTGACCAAGCTTGGAATGAAGAAGTGAGAGGAACTGAATTCATGAAGCTTTATAAGAAACTGGATGCTACCCAAAATGCTTTAAAGGTGTGGAATAAGAAAGTTTTGGTCACTGCCAAACTAGAATTGATGAATTGATCCAAAAGGAAGATGGCACTAAAGAGAATTATAGAAGAGAAACTGATTTACAAAATGAGTTAAATGAATGGTTGTTTAGAAGTGAGATCCTATGGAAACCAAAATCTCGAGAAATCTAGCTATAAAAGGAGACAAGAACTCCAAAATTTTCCATTTGTCAACCATCATCCGTAGAAGAAGATATGCTATTGATGCTGTAAAATCTGAATTGGGAAGATGGATTACTGATAGTAAAGAGATTAGGGGGTTCTTCTTGGAGAGCTTCAAAAATCATTTCACCAAGGAGACAGTGGACTTTTCCCCAGAGCTTGAAGATCTAATTACCCCCTGCATTTTAGTCGAAGAAAATGAGAAAATTAGTAAAATCCCTACCCCATCAAATATTAGCGACACTTTGTTCCAAATGCAAGACTTAAAAGCTCCAGGCCTAGATGGTTTCCTAGCCATCGTTTTACAAAGAGTACTGGTCAATTGTAGGAAAGGTTGTCACAAGAGCTGTGATATCTTTTTCTTTTCTTTTTTTTCTTTTTTTGAATCAAGTAGAATGCATTGTGAGGTAAATTCTTCTCTCATTGTACTCATCCCAAAAACTCAAAATCCTTCCTCCTTCAACAATTTTAGACCTATTAGTTTATACAATATTGTATATAAAATAATTGCAAAAATTAGTGTCTAGATTAAGGCCCTTACTTCATAAAATGATATCTCCATGCCAATCTGCATTCATATCTAGAAGATGGATAATTGAAAATCAAGTTGTTATGCATGAATTGCTTCACAATTTTAGAGCAAGAAAAGTAAAATCTAGTATGATGGCCATCAAGCTAGACCTTCAAAAAGGCCATGACAAGGTGGATTGGATTTTTTTTTTTAATTTTTTAATTAAATTTGGCCATAGTGGGATTTTTGTTAGGTGGATTATGGAATGTGTCTCCTTTGCATCCTTTGAAATTTTGATCAATAGAGGTAAGTTTGGACAATTTAGGCCTGGGAGGGGTTTGAGTCTAGGAGACCCATTATCTCCTTATCTTTTCATCTTAGGACAAGTATTGTCTAGAATGTTGGAGAAGGATTTTGGGAAGAAGAACATTAGTGAGGTGAAGGCCAATATTAGGGTTCCTGTCATTACTCATGTTATGTATGTAGATGATATTATTTTATTCTCAACAGCTTGTAGGAAGGATGCTCTAGCAATCAATGAATGCTTGGATAAGTACTGTACATGGTTAGACCAACTTATAAAAGGGGGCGATCTGGCATATTTTTTTTTCAAAGCCACCCAAAAACAAAGTAGCAAGATCATCAAACAAGCTATGCAAATGAAATCTCTCAAAAAGACTCAGTTTATCTTGGAGCTCCTCTATTCATGTCTAAAGCACCTACAAAAGACTTCAAGTATCTACAAGATAGGTGTGAGAGTTGCTTTTTTTGCAACACTCAGGCCCAAGGATCCCGGGCCGAATAGTTGTAGTTTGGTGGACCGGGCTTTGATTCATCGCAGCTAAAGGGTTGTTTAAGAATCAAGTGGTGCACAGGGCATGCTTCCTACAATACATATAAACTAACAAACAAGGATATTTGTATTGAACAATGAATCAAAGTAGCAAAGTAATGCAAAGAAAAAAATAATAAAAGCACAAAATAATGGTTAGGGATCCTCAAATTAGTAGAGTATATTTCATTGAATTTTCTTTATTATGATTACAGTACGCTCACTAAGACATGGTACAAGGTTCAAGCAAGCTTAAAAATTATAGTCTTAGATGGTTATTCTAACCTTTAAGACTTGCAAAATTTGATTCTTTTTGAATCCGAGTATGTGCTATAGTGGCTTTCTCTAGGATAACGAGAAGTAATTTTACTAATTTTTCTCTGAGTTTTTCTCCTCGACAGGATTTTATCAATGATTCTCCCATCCCAAATTTCTCTGCCCTTCTTCGCAATCCTTTCCCCCTTTTTATAGTGATATTTTGGAGTCTCAGGGGAACTATTGATTCCCTTATTTTGCCCTCTGGGTACCAGAGTATGTATTGTGCCCATCGCCCAGTAGGTTTAGTTTCCCTGTTCTTCATCCTTTCCTTCCTTTTAGTTTTGTTTCTTTGAAAGTCCATGGCTGACTACCTATTTCGGAATATGCTGAGGTCATGCTCTTCTCGATCCAACTTTTGGCCGTCCTTCTTCTTTATCTTTTTTCTCAAACGAGCGGAATCCCACTCTGCCGGTTTGAAAGTCTTCCGCTGCTATTCCCTTTTTTATATTTCTTCATTCTGGTTCCCCGAGGTGCTACCTACTTGCGCTATGAGAGGTCACTGATTCTTTCTTCTTTTTCTTGTTAGGTCGTTTGGCACTTGAGAAGGACGTGGCTTCTCCTCTGTTCATTGTGTTTCTTTTTGTCTTTTTTTCTTTTGAACTTTCTTAATCTTTTGTTGACTGTGCTTACACGCCTGGGGGGATCCGAGCCTTTTGGCAGTCTCTAAGGATCCCGGCTCAGTTGTCTTCTTCAATCCTCTAACATGGGCTTCTTTTCCTTTTCTTTCTTCTTTTCTCATAAGCTTCTAGGCTTCCCCTTTTTTCTTCTTGATGCTTTTTTGGGCTTCAAGCCTCTTGGGCTTACCATTTCTTCTCTTTTTCGTGACCCCCTTGTGCTTATTTCTTTGGGCTTGGGTACTGTGACTTTTTAGACCTCAACATTTAGCCCCCCGAGCTCGTGGGTTGCCTAAAGCCCATGCGTGAGTAATTCAGGGTTTCTTAGATTCTGTAGGATTTTCTTTTAATTACCCCTGGGTTCCCTTCTTTCTTATTCAAGATTTAGGCCTTTCCTACTGCTTTTTGGTTATCTTAGTCTTTTCTGCGTGTCGTGTTCCTCCATTTTGCAATTTCCCCTTTGCATGGGACGTGGGAGTTGAGTATTTGGTGTAAAATTTCCTTTACCCACTTTTTCATTCCCCGTAACTTCCATTAATAACTGCTAATTAATCTCCTCTTCAAAATTAAATATTTCAGCAACTGGCGCGTTTTTCTATACACTGTCTTCTCCATCTACTCTTTCCGCTTTTATTGCGGCCGTTTCCCATTATCTCTTTGCTTCCCTGAGTTTTCCATTCTTAGGTCTCTTTTCTCTCTTTTCAAACAGTTTGCTATTCCCGTTTTTCCTTTTCCATTCTTCCAATCCCCCTTTCTTCTCATCATTCCCATTGCTTTAATGGCTTCTTCTTCTTCCCGAAAAAGAAGAGAGCGCACCCCAAGCCCTTCTGAGGGCGAAGGTTCTTCTGGTTCTGCTCTAAGTGAATCTCACGAAGTCACTGAGCATCCAGCTTTTCCTTTACGGGACCCCTGGTACTCTCCCAGTTTATTTTTTCCTCAAGTGTCTCATGGCGAGGTTCCTCCGTCCCCTCATGCTTGGGTGTTTTCTGGTCAGGCTAGTTCCGCCCAAGTTCCAGACCCTAAAGAGATTTTTGACCTTCAAATTAGGCAGGGACTTCGAGAGGCGATGCCTATCTTTTTTGATTTTGTTCCAAGGAAAATCCAAGGTTGGCCCATCTGGGTGGATAAGGAACTATCTGATGAGGAGTTTGTGGGTTGCCTGGAGCGCACTGGTATCATAAAAGCGGTGGCGATTTCCAGAAATTTTGAGGGTTTCAGAGACGCTAAAGGGCTCAAGCATCTGGTACGCCATTGGTGCCCTTCTCTTCATACTTTTTCCTTTTTTGTTAGTGAGTTGACAATTACCCTGGAGGATGTGGTCAACAACTTCCTTCTCCCGATATTTGGGGATGAGAGTCCTTTTGACATTAGCCTTTTTAAAGAGGATCTCATGGTGGAAAATAAGTTGTTTAGCCATTTTGGTGGTCGCATTGCCTCTCCCGGCGATAAGCCGGCCAAAATAGGGAGATGGGTCATGACCCTTTCCCGTGAGAAGAATAAAGAAGTTAGGTGGGCTGGTTTCCTAGCATTCTGGCTTAGCAAATTTTTGTTCATTGAGTTCCCGGGGTATGGGGTTAAGTCTACCTTCTTTCTGTTAGTGATTAAGTTGGCTCGAGGTGCTCAGTACCCTTTAGCTCCTCTATTTTTGGGCCATGTTTATTCTCAGTTAGATCAGCTTCATGGAGATGAGGCCGAGGGTGATTCTTGTTATGTGATTACTTCATTTCTTCACTGTGCTATTCTCCAGATATTTATGTAGGACCGTTCTTTAGCCACTTTGGCTAAGTGCAGGAATTTGAAATTTGTGAAGGATAAATTCCAAGGATCCCCCGATATAGTTAAGGGTCTTTGTGGTAATTCGACTGATACTTTCCCCATCATCTTTCATTGGATTAGTTTGAAAGGTGGTGGCCTCAACCTTGTTAAGTTATTTGATCAAGCAGGAAATTTACATTGGAGATCTCCTCATGAGTTTGGTCCTGGCTTTGCCTGCAACTCTGTGTTGTCTTCTTTTTTAACTTCTACAGGGAATACTTTTGATCTGTGTCGTGGTGATGAGGGCAATTTGGCTTACCTTGCTTGCATTAGCCCCTCTTGGCTTCTTGTGCCTTCTTTGAGCAGCCCAAGAAATACTCATTATTCGACACACCGGGTGCTTCGGCAGTTTGGTTTCGACCAGGATATTCCCCCAGTTTTTAAGGATATAGTACCGTCTCTCCCCTCTTTGGATCCTTTCTTGAGGTTGTAGGCCTTCTCCTATTCGTCACGGAGGAGCCCCCAGTTTGCAGTGCCTAACTCCCAGAGAGGAGTTTTTTCTTCTAACGGCTATACTGGCTACTGGAGAAGAATACAAAAGTCTTTTGTTGATTACGTTGGCTCTGGCACAATTAGGGAAACCCCTAATCTTAGTATTTCCTTTGCTCCAACATCCAATAGATGCTTATCCCTGCCCACTGTTGGGATTGTTTCCGCTGCTATAAGTAGTAAGATGGGGTTCGCAGAATGGCATGCCTCCAGGGGAGGTTGGGTAACATATGCACAAGATTTTCCCGGAACTTGGTTGGGTTATGGTCTTATTATTGGTACTTCCTCCGGGGTACCTATTAAGAAGGGTGCAATGGAGACAATAGGTGCTACTACCCCCGTGGGTAAAGGCAAGGAGATTAGGCCGGAAAAAATGAAAACAATTGATGTTGAAGAAAGTACAGAAGGCGTGAAGGTTGGTTCCGAGGCAAAAAAGAGAAAGATTGGGAAATCCTAGACACAGTTGGTATCTCAGGAAGACAAGGAAGTCGGGCAACCTTTGGCTTTAAGGACCCAGAAGAAGACTAAGGTAGAGTCTTCTTTTTTCCAGGTTCCTGTGATTTCTTCAGTCCATGGTCCTTTAGGATCCTCTGATTTTGTATCCCAGCTCCCCTTAGGACCCTCTAAGCATACTCGTAGTAAACAAAAGACCCTCAAAGAATCTGTAGAGAGAGAGAAGGGCAAGATCTCTTTCCTTCTTCTCTCTTTCATATTTATTACTATTGTTACAGTCACTTCCTTCTTTTAGCTAATGAGCGATTGTTTCCTTTGCAGTCCAAACGCAAGTCGAACTTCCAGAAAGGCGGAAGTCAGTCGTTCGATGATGATGTGGTATGGACTTCCCTTGTTCATACCTCTCCGTTTGCTCTGGTACTGTGTGTTAATGTCACCCTATTGTCTTCACTTATTATTGTTTGCCTTCCCCCCTTCTCTTTTTTTTTTAGGTGGAAGGGTTTTAGAGGAAGAAACGGTTACATGGAGGAGGAGCCCCCTAGTTGTGGCATGGTTGAGGAGACCGGGCAACCGATGTAGGGTGTCCAAACTACTCAGGATCCCAAAGCTTCCAAGCTCCCTGCATCTCAAAGTCCTTAGCTAGAGCGAACTCCCAGTTCCATCAAAACCGTATTTCCTCAAACATTGTCAAGTAAAGAGACTTTTGGGAGGCACGCCTTTATCCAAACAAATAGGTGAGCCGTATTTCCCTTTATAATAGTGTTTTATCTCTATTTCTCTTTTGTTCCCATTTTTTCTCCCCTTCCCCCCCCCCCCCTTTTTTTTTTTGAGTTTCTTCTTTCCTTTCTCCTTTTAGGTCAAGCTAGTGTGAGGTCTGTTCCCAGTGTTGCCTCTTCTTTGGAATTAGAGAATTCTGAAGGTGAGTGTAGATTGTTCCTACTATGTTTCCTTTTTCTTCCTTTCTTTCCCTACACCTTTTCCCCTGCCTTCTTCTTCTATAGCGAAGCCCCCTGCATCTCTACCTTTCTTTAGCCGTTTCGGCACAGTTTCCTCACCCTTTCTTCAATTTGCTTTGTGTCTTTTCCCAGAATCTTCCAAGAAATCAGAGGAGTAGGAGGAAGAGGCTCCGCCTCAGGAAGCTGATACTGGTTTGCTCTCTTTTCTTTTTTTTTGAACTAAGTCTTTTTTTTTTCTTTTTTCTTTTTTTGTAAGTGTTGATACAGGTGTTAGGGATCTGAGTTTGTTATTCCTGAGGGAGTTGTGAGATCTGTTCAGATTGCTGATCTTCAAACAAAACAAAAGGCTGATGGTTTTCTAGTTTCTGCAAGTGGGGATACAGTGATGAGAGATGTCTCAGAAGTGGTTGCTTTAGATCTTGATTCAAGGCTTTCCACCTTCTTAGCTTGTTTTGATCTTATGGAGTTCAACAGCCTTCCTGCTAGCCACTTTTATTCCTTTGGGTCTTCTTATGGCAGCTTCCTACGCTTCTCCGTCCCTGTTGAAGGTCTACCGTTGTTAGAGAGTTTGCTCAAAAGTCATGGGGACTTCACCAGCAGTTTTAGGGGGGTGTTTTTCTGGGTAATATCTTGATGGAATTGCTGTGTGCTGTGCTGGTTTCTTTGAGAGATTCTTCTGTAGACTCTTTATCTGAAGAAAAGCTTTTGGAGTGGAGAAGGGTGGTACAGGATCTTCTAGGGGCCAAGTCCAACCTGTCCTTTTTGCTGGATCATCTGCGTTTGCTGGCCCGTGTGCTGTTTCAGAGGCAAGCTTCCAGGAGCATAGATGTTGAGATCGTTGCTGCTGAGGAAACTTTGGCTCGTGCTCACAAAGTTTTGCAAGATTTGAAGGTCAAAAGGTAGAGAATTCTTTATTCTTCAGCTATGCCTGTTATTTCTCCCGATGGCTCCTTGTTGGCTGGCCTTATTTCTTACCCTTTTCCCTCTCCCTTTTTAGATCCGTGTAAACAATTTGGGGTTGTATAAGTCTCTATATTTTTTTTTTTTGAACACTACTTCTTCTTCTTTTTTGTGTAGATCTGTGTTTGTGTTTCAAGACTGCTTCTAATTTCTTTCAATAGCATGTGGATTTGCTTTTCTCTTTGATACATTGCTTTTCTCTTTCTTTTTTTTTTTTTTTACTTACTGAGTCCTGGGCTATGGTTCCTACAAGTTTCACTGTAGGTCCTAGATCAAGTACCCGGTGGTTACTTTGTTGTGCAAGTACTGAACTAGGTACACTGGGTATCCTCTCCCTTTAATATATATATATACATACATACATATTTTTATAGATATGGTCCCAGTTCATGAACTTGACAGGTCCCCCTTTTGTCAAGTGCTAGGCTAGGTATCCTGGGCTCTTACTTTTACCTGTGATCCTAGACCATGCGCTTGAAACCATCTGTGGGGAATTTAGAATCATCTGTGAGGTGGATCCTGGGTCATGTGTCAAAAGGTATTATATATACCTTTTTTCTTTACCCAGATATCCTCCCTTAATTATGTCCAAATCTGGACTTTGCAATATTTTAAACTCAAAGATTGAAGGAAAGAGAACTTCATTAAAATATGGTCATCATTTAAGGAACATAGGAAAAATCATCAAAGATAGTACGGACCATAGAATGTCAATCTATCATAGGTTCCTGAACAAAATCATTTAGACAAAAATTCATAGTAAAAGCAAAGAAAACGATAAAAGAAAAAACACATAGCGAGTTATGAAGTTGGCTAAAGGATCCTAGCATGTTGAGATCCCTTCTTCCTTAAGCATAGTATTGTTTCAGCCATTTCCCATTTATGGGTTCTGTCAGGACTGTCCCGTCTTCTTTTATAAGGTAGTAATACCCACATTCATGGGCTGTCCTGATGATGTAGGGTCCTTCCCATTTTGGAGTGAATTTGGAGGGCCTCGTTAGGTTCCTCCTAACGTGTTCTGCCATCCTTAATATCAACTGCCCTTCAGTGAAAGTTCTTGGGCGTATTGCTTGTGCATATGTTCTAGTCATTCTTTGTTGGTACCTCTGGCTTCTCTTCTTGGCTAGTTCTCTTTCTTCTTCTACCCCTTCTAGATCTGCCAATCTCCTTTCATTGTTTGCTTCCTCGTTTTCTTCTTGGCTTTCTTCAAGGACCACTCTTGGTGTAGGAATAACTAATTCCACAGGGCTGATAGCTTATGTTCCATAGACTAGGGAAAATGGCGAAAATCCCGTGGCTGTTTTTACAGAGCTCGTACATGCCCAGAGTACATCTGCCAAATGGTCACTCCATTTCCTTCCATACTCGTGCTTCATCTTTTTAAGAATCTTCAACATCACCCTATTGGTGGCTTCAGCTTGATTATTTCCTTGTGGGTAGTATGGGGTAGACCTTCCATGTTTGATGTGATATGCCTCAGTTAACCCCTTGATATCTTTATTTATGAATAGGGTCCTGTTGTCACTGATCAATCTTCTGGGGATCCCGAACCTTGTAATGATGTGGCCTCGAACAAAGTTTGTTATGGCTGCTCCAGTGGCTTTTTTCAAAGGGATGGCCTCTACCCATTTTGTAAAGTACTTCGTGACTGCCAAGATCCATATGTAACCATTGGATGGAGGGTTTATAGGCCCTATGAGATCGAGCCCCCAAGTATGAAAAGGCCATGGTGTTGTCATATCCTACAAAGCATTTGGGTGAGTGTGGATCACATCTCCAAGGACTTGACAGGCGTGGCAGGTTTTGACTAGCTCCTCAGAGTCCCTTTTCATCGTTGGCCAGTAATATCCCAGCAGTAACAACTGCTTATGGAGCCTTTTTTTTCCCGGGTGACTCCCACAATCACCGGAATGGACTTCCCTGACTACTTCTCTAGCTTCCTTTGGCCCCAGGCATTTTAGGGGATCTCCACTGTATCCCCTTTTGAATAAAATCTCGTTCTGCAAGAAATACCTGTCTGCAAGTTTCTTGAGCTGGTGGGCTAGTGTCTTGTCAGTTGGCAGGATCCCTTGATCCAAGTATTCTATGAAGGAAACTCGTCAATCTTTTACAACAAATACAACATAGCTTTCTTCCTTATCTATCGCGAGCTGACACTCCTGACATTTTTCCTGTATAGTTGTTGCCTCTTTGTTCATATTTGGCCAGTAGTATCCCATGTGTTGCATTCTTTTATATAGGCTGATCTTTTCTGCGATTCCATAGGCTTGGGTATGTAATTCTTCTAGCTTCAGCTTTCCTTCCTTCTCGTTGATACACCTGGACAAGATTCCCCCTGGCAACCTTCTATACAATTCCCCTTCTATCTGAGTGTAATCTTTTAGTTCTTTGATGTTCCCTCCGGGTTCTGCCTTTTTCATTTTTTCTTTGACTTCACTCCTCCAATCACATTGCTTGGACTCTCCGGGGTACATCCTTGGAGGATCCTTACAATAGAATATTCTAACTTTCCTATCCTTACTAGCGTGTCCCTTCCTTTGAATGGTATTTGGGATCCCAGAGTGGCGAGCGCATCAACAAACCTGTTTTCACTTATTTGAGTATGCTCTATGCTAAAGGTTTGGAATTCCAGCTCCAGCCTTTGTGCCCAAGTCCTGTAGGCTGCTAAACTTTGTTCTCGTAATGTAAAGTCACCTTTCACTTGGGAAACTACAAGATTGGATTCTCCCAACACTCTTATATGCTTTACTCCTATATTGAGTGCTATAGTCAACCCAGTCAAGTACGCCTCATATTCAGCTGCGTTATTAGAGCATGAGAAATCAAGCTTGAAAGACAAGGGTATGGTGTCCCCATTCTCATAGTTTAGCACGATTCCCACCCCATTTGAAGTTGTTGTAGCTGACCCGTCGAATCTCATTGTCCATTTTTTTCCTGGGATCTCTGTTACTGCCACCTCACCAGGGATTTCTTCACTCAGTGGGCTTTCTTCCTTTCTTGGGAACTGAGCTAGCAGATCTGTTATGGCTTGGCTTTTGACAACCTTTGGGGTTTTGATACCTATGTCATATTAAGAGAGCAGGACTAGCCATTGTGCTATCCTTCCCGTGAGAAGGGGCTGGTGTAGGAGTGCCTTTATGGGGTGGGACTTAGTCACCAAAAGGATTTGGTGAGCTGAGAAATACCTTTTCAACCTCTGGGATGCGTAGATGATTACTAGGCAAGCTTTCTCTATTTTGGGGTACCTGGTCTCGGTATCTTTAAGCATCCTGCTTACGTAATAAACAGGCTGCTCGTTCCTCTGGTCATCTTCCTGTACTAGCAAAGCTCCTATTACTTGGGAGTTTAATGCTAGGTATAGTAACAGAGGTCGCCCTTGCACTGGCGCTTGGAGGGTGGGCAAATGATTCATGATTTGCTGAATCCTCTGAAAAGCCTCCTGTTGTTCCGTTCCCCAGGCAAACTCAGTTCCCTTTTTCAACAGTTTGGATAAACCTGTCGTAACTGAAGCTAACCCAGGCACAAATCTCCTAATATAGGAGACCCTTCCCAAGAAGCTTTTGAGCTCCCTCACAGTAGTCGATCTTTTCATTGTGGCGATGGCTGTGGCCTTGGCTGGATCTATACTTATGCCTTTGTGCTGTAACAGAAACCCAAGGAACTTTCCAGTAGACACCCCGAAGGCACACTTCATGGGGTTCATGCGTAGTTTGTACTTCCTATATCTTTCAAAAACTTGCTCAAGTACTCGAAGGTGTCCTATTCTAGTCTTTGATTTGACCACAATGTCATCTACATAATCTTCCATCTCCTCATATATCATGTCATGAAAGATAGCTGTCATGGTTCGCTGATATGTAGCCCCTGCATTTTTTAGGCCAAAGGGCATTACGATGTAGTAAAAATTCCTGATTGGAGTTCTGAATGCCGTTTTCTCTACATCTTTGGCAGCCATGCGAATTTGGTTGTACCCATTGTACCCATCCATAAACGAGAACATAGAGCTTCCTGCAGCTGAATCTACAAGGAGGTCGATATTGGGCAGGGGGAACTCATCTTTTGGGCATACCTTGTTCAGGTTACGAAAGTCCACACAGCAACGGATCTGACCATTTTTCTTCTTCACAGACACTATGTTGGAAAGCCATTTAGGGTGTTGGATGGGTTTGATAAAACTAGCTGTTAGTAGCTTTTTGACTTCTTGAATTATCTGAGCTTCTACCTCGGTGTGAAAGACCCTAGCCGGCTGAACTACTGGTCTTATTTCTGGGTCCACATTAAGAGAATGAACTACCAATCCTGGGTCTAAACCAGGCATTTCATCATAGGTCCATGCGAACACATCTCTGTATTTCTGGAGTAAGGCCACCAATTGTTCCCTTTCTTATGCCATCTAATAAAGACAGGCTTCTGGGATCTCAGCTCGGTTCCCAAATTTATTTCCTTTAATTCTTCCTCAGGCTGAATTTGGGCTTCCTTGACTGGTTCTTCTGGGATTTCTTCTTGGGTCATCATGCAACTTAGTGGTCCGGGACCTTTCTGTGTGATGCATTCAGGTCCCGCGCACCTTCACAAACGATAAATCAACCTTCCTTCGAGTTCTTGCGCCACCACACACTCTCGGGATCCTGAAGAGCTGAGTTCCCTTTTTTGCCTTTTTCTTTCCAAAAGGTTTCTCAAGTCACGGGTGTCTCTTCCTCCTTCTTCTTCTTCTTCTGAGATAGGTACCCCTGGAGTACCAGGTGTGGGGCTCTCATCATCTGGCTCTAACTCATCGTAAAACATTGTTTCTGCAATGTTCACTTCTCCTTAGCTGAAAGGGTTACAGTTGGCAAGGATTCTCACGGGCCTCCCATTCAATCTCCCTTTAATGCACTGATGGTACGTAGATGGAATAAGGTGGTGTTTATGGAGCCATAGGCGTCCCAACAATACATGGTAAGATACCTCTGCATTAATCACATGAAACCTTGTCAGGGCCACTATTGGCCCTACCCTCAAGGCCAGCTGTACGTACCCTTTTGTTGATTCCACCAACCCCCTAAATCCTGTTATCTCCATGGGAGCCCCCAGGATCCTTCTGTCAACCAGGCCCACAGTTTCTAGGGTACTCAAGGCTATGAGATTGAGTGATGCCCCTATGTCCACCAATGCTTTTCTGATTTGGACACAATTTATGGTGGCCATTAGATAAAGGGGCCTACGATGGTCTGGATGCTTAACCTCCATGTCCTCGTCAGTGAAGGTTATTGCATTGGTTGTCTCCAGGAAAGCTCGACTAGCATGTGATTCTGTTGTGAAGCATTCCGTTCCTGAATCTGCTGCTGTACTAATGAGAGACTCCATGGCCACCCTTCTTGCTTTTGGTCTAAATCCTAGTTGGTTGAATAATGACCTGAACTTAGGATTCTTCTAGAGGGTCTTAACTGTGCTCGGGTGGAAGGATCCTTCGGATTCTCTTGCTTCTGTCGGATTCCCGTGGATTACTACTACTACCATCCCTTTCCCTTTGTGGTTAGGCAAGAGGTTCCTTTGCACTTCTGGCTCCTTCTGAGTGAGTTCCAGGGTTCCTTCTCTTAGCTTTTTGTGGAAGAGTCTACGGAGGGTCCAACAATCCTTGGTGGAATGCTTGACATAATTATGGATCCTGCAAAACAAAGGGTTCTTCCTTTCTTCTTTAGTTGGCGGCCTGGACACAGTAAATGGCCTAACAACTCCATCTCCGATCCATTTGTCCAAGACATGGTTTAACTCCTCAGCTGTGCATGGGATTACTGGTGGTTCCTCGAATACCTTCCCGTTAGGCCTCTTCCTTTTCTCTCCCACTGATACTGTCATGGCTTGGGATACTGGCATCCTTTTTGTCCTCATAGTCTATGTTGTCCTTCTAGTTCTCTGTAACAGGTCAGCAAACTGCGCGATGCATAGATTTTCGAGGTTGAGCTTGTAATCAAAAAGCATGTTGGATATACAGGTTTCTACGAGCTCCTTTTCTTCGTGGTCCCCATAGCAATCTAGGGACACATCTTCAAATCTTTTAATGAATTGGACGGGATCCTCTCTAGGTCTCTACCTTACCATCTAAAGGTTCTAGAAAGTGATCTTGTCCTCACCAGGTTAATACTTGGCACAGAACCTCTCCATCATTTCATCCCAGGTTTTGATGGACCCGGGTCTTAGCGTGGTGTACCAAGTGTATACTCTATCCACTAAGGATTTAGCAAAATTCTCTTAGACATAGTTCTCTATCTCCTGCATAGGGGCCCATAGTGTGAATGAACCTACTAACGTGTTCCACAGCACTTCCATTTCTTCAGTCGAAAGGATGGAACTTTAGGGGTTCATACCCCTTGGGGTATGGCTTGCTAAGAAGTTCTGGAGGGAATGGGAGATCCCAAGAGAATTGCTTAGGGATCCCCGAAAGTTTTTCCCTTTCTTGGTCTAGGAGGGCACTGACATCTGTCAATGTTAAGTATTGGGGGTTGGTTCTCCCTCCCACTGCTGACTCTCCTTCTGGTTGAGTTCTATCTTGGTTACCAACAGAAGGGACATTGTCCCTAATTTCTTGTGTCCTGCCTTCTTTGAGAAGGTGAACTTCTTGCTCTAGATCCTTCAACATTGCTGTCATCCAAGCCATGGGGTCTGGTTCCTGCCTTGTGTGCCTTTGTCCTGACACAACCTCCTGCTCTACCAGGGGCACCTCGCCTCTCTGTCTGGAAGCTACCTCGTTTTCTCCCACAGGCTTAGAGGCCGCAAGTGGCACATTAGTACCTTTGTTGTTCCTTTGTCTTGGAGGCATGCTCTGCGAAGGGATTGCTTCTTCCTTCTTCTTTACCCAGTCCCCAGTGAAGTCGCCAAAATGTGAGAGTTGCTTTTTTTGCAACACTCAGGCCGAAGGATCCCGAGCCGAATAGTTGTAGTTTGGTGGATCGGGCTTTCATTCACCGTAGCTAAAAGGCTGTTTAAGAATCAAGTGGTGCATAGGGCATGCTTCCTACAATACATATAAACTAACAAACAAGGATATTTGTATTGAACAACAAATCAAAATAGCAAAGTAATGCAGAGAACAAAATAATAAAAGCACAAAATAATGGTTAGGGATCCTCAAATCAGTAGAGAATATTTCATTGAATTTTCTTTATTATGATTACAGTACGCTCACTAAGACATGGTATAAGGTTCAAGCAAGCTCAAAAATTACAGTCTTAGATGGTTATTCTAACCTTTAAGACTTGCAAATTTTGATTCTTTTTGAATTTGAGTATGTGTTATAGTGGCTTTCTCTAGGATACCGAGAAGTAATTTTACTAATTTTTCTCTAAGTTTTTCTCCTCGACAAGATTTTATCGATGATTCTTCCGTCCCAAATTTCTCTACCCTTCTTCGCAAATTTGCATATAGAGTAGACCAAAAGGAAAATCCCACCTCAATTCCACTTAATGTTCCTTCGCAGAAGATATGGAGGCTAAAGGCATATGAGAGACTAAAGATGCTGCTTTGGAGAATAAGGTCAAATTCTCTACCAACCAAAGAAAACTTGATGCTAAGATTAGGATCCAATGATACTCTCTGCCATTTATGTGAAAGTGAGGTGTGATAATAACTTAATTTTGCATATTTATATCATTATTAGAAAATATTATCATACTTATTTTGAGTTACTTCATGCATTTTATAGTTGATTTTGGAATAATGTTGAATAATTAATTTTGTGCTTAATTGAATTTTAATGCGTGAATTTGTCTTTTGTAGGATAATGAAATTAAATAAGTGGATTTATGCAAAGAAGAAAGCTAATGGACTTTAATTTTACAAGGACCATGATGAAGTCAAAGAAGGTTAACCCAATTAAATTCAATTCCAATTGGAGTAAGGAATCAAAGGAAATTTACACCTAATCCAAGTCCAATTCGGATTAAGATTCCAGCTTGCATACCAGTTAGTATTTGGAGCATAACTTTCGGCGCAGATGTCCAATCTAGATGATTCAAGTTGAGCTGGAAAGCTAACTTAAATGGCTACAACTTTGTAGTTTACCAAAAGTCCGAATTCCGAAGTTAAATGGGCCAAAAACATCGGTTAAGTGAAGCCTAAAAACCTGGGATTTTCTCCAAACGGGAATTCAACTTGTAATAGGATTTCTTGACCTATTTAAAGGCTCTTTAGGGAAAAATTCAGAGGAGAGCTGCTGTAGAACATAATTTAGGTTTTCTTAAAGTTTCTTTATAGTTTTTAGAGTTTTATTTGTGTTATGGCTTGCTAGAAGCCTTGTTAAGGCAAGGGGTGAAACCCAACCGTTTATTGGTATATTCTTAACAATTATTTATTGGTTTTAATACTTATGTTTGTTAAGGCAAGGGGTGAAACCCAACCGTTTATTGGTATATTCTTAACAATTATTTATTGGTTTTAATACTTATGTTTTTATGTTTTTGATTGTTTTACTCATCTAGAAAAGTGTTTTGTTCTTTATAATCCTTTGATTTATCGTAGACTCCGCGCACTTTAAATGCTTGGTATTCCCTGTGGACTAATTCACTAATTTTGTTTTGCCTCAAATCAATCAATTGCATGAAACTACCTTAGACAATTAATTCTTGAGCTTTTATTGTTAAATCATCCGACTAAAATTATCATTCATATGAATTTTAGTTGAGTTATAAAATAAATATTGTTAAGACTACTGATAGATGTGTTGTGTGTGGATCCCTAAACCTTAGTGTCTTAATATATTGTTATTTTCTCTCAATTTAAATTACTATCACTAAACTATTAAAAATATCTTCAATTAAACTTTATTATTTTAGTTTTATTCTCTTGTGGTTTGCTAATTAATTCTCTTTTCCCTAAGGATTTAACCTCAGACTTTCCGAGTTATTACTTCGCGACAATCCTGCACTTGGGAGCATTATTTAAGTCGCAGCAAGCTTTTGGCGCTGTTGCCGGGGATTAGGCGATTAGAGAAGCGTTCCACTTTGTTTGGAGAGGTTTTCGGCATTAAATTTCTTCACATATTTGGTAATATCTCTCCAACTCGTTTCTTTTTAAGTAGTTTAGTTTTCTTTTAGAGTTTTTCTTCTTTTTTTTTACTTCTTTTTATTGTTAAGGGTATTTTGTTTTCTTTTGTTTTATTTTCATTTTCTTTTTCTTTCTTGCTTTACTATTGCATGCGTATTTGGTTTCGTGATAGTAATAATTGGTTGGTTAGAATTGAGTCTAATAATTTGTTTAGCAATTTATCTGATTCTTTCACACATTCTCACACGCATGATATCATGGCGGACTTAGAGAGTAATCATGGTGATGAGAATAATTTAAATAATGAAAACTTCCATGCTCACCAACCCATTAGAACTCTTAGAGATTATTTGCAACCTACTAGGAGTAGTGCACCATCATGCATCATTTTTCCAACTAATGCAAATAATTTTAATTTTAAGCCCAGTATGATTACATTACTTCCTAAATTTCATGGCTTAGATTTCGAAAATCCTTACCTACACTTTAAGGAATTTGGGGAGGTATGTTCTACCTTCCATGACCAATCATGTAATGAAGAGACCATTAGGTTGAAGCTGTTCCCTTTTTCTCTTAGAGACAAGGCAAAAACTTGGCTTAATTCTTTAAGACCTAGGTCAATTGGTACTTGGCAAGAGATGCAAACTGAATTTTTAAACAAATTTTTTCCAATTCATAAGACTAATGCACTTTAAAGACAAATAATGAATTTTTCACAAAAAAATGATGAGACATTTTATCAATGTTGGGAAAGATTTAAAGATTTGCTTAATGCTTGTCCACATCATGGCTATGAAACTTGGCGTATAATTAGTTTTTTCTATGAAAGTTTAACTCCAAAGATGCGCCAATTTGTAGAGATGATGTGCAATGGAGAGTTTTTGAATAAAGATCCTAATAAGGCTTTTGATTATTTTGATCTCTTAGTTGAGAATGCCCAATCTTGGGATACCACTGATACCTCTGATAGGTCTAGAGCATCCACCAACTCCTCTGGGGGTGGTAAGTACCAACTTAGGGAAGATGATGACATAGTGCTAGGGTGACTAGTCTAACTAGGAAGCTTAGAGCCATGGAATTAAGAAAGGTCAATGGAATCAATACTGTGCATAAAATTGAAGAAGTTTATAGAATTTGTGGGACCATGGAAGACCCTACCAATCAATGTCCTACAATTCCAGCTTTCAAAAGAGGTGTTGCATGATCAAGCAAATGCTATGAACATGGTGAAAAAATCATACCCTTCCCCCTATTCAAAGACATACAATTCAGGATGGAGGAATCACCCAAATTTTAGTTGGAGGAATGATAATGTGGTTGCATCTCCTAAACATGATTCTTCAAATTTTGTTCCCTATAATCCCCCTCCAAAGAAGAGTCTTGAGGACACTTTGCAACAATTCATGCAAACTCAATCCACCATTAATAATCAGACCTCACAAGCCATAAATGACATTAGGAGCACTCTTACTAAATTGACCACACCCATGAGCACAATAGAAAAGGGTAAGTTTCCATCTTAACCACAACCAAACCCCCAAGGTCAATTTTGTGTTGATGATTGTAGTTTCTCTAAAAATAAAGTGAGTCAAGTCAAATCTGTAACTACTCTTTGTAGTGGAAAAATCATTGAAAAAGATATTCCTAAAAGCAATACACATGATGAGTCTTCCAAAATAAAGAGTAGTGATGAGGTCCTTGAGTCTAAATCTAATGAAATTGAAAGGTGTCCTATCCCTGCTCCTTTTCCCCAAAGGTTGATTTCCCCTCAAAAAGTGAATCAAAATTTTGAAATCCCTAAAGTGCTTAAGCAAGTTGAAGTGAACATTCCTCTTTTGGATGCCATAAAGCAAATTCCATCATATGCTAAATTTTTGAAAGATTTGTATACTGTTAAGTGTAAGCTTAATGTACATAAGAAGGCATTTTTGACTGAACAAATTAGTGCAATGATTCAAAACAATAGACCTCCAATGTTTAAAGATCCAAGTTGTCCCACTATTTCATGTGTGATTGGTAATTCAAAAATAGAGAAAGTTTTGCTTGATCTTGGGGCAAGTGTGAATCTTATGCCATATTTAGTGTATGAGCAATTAGATCTAAGCGAGTTAAAACTCACTTTCATAATTTTACAACTTGCCGATGGATCTATAATTTTACCAAAGGGTGTTGTTGTGGATGTTTTGGTTCAAGTGGACAAATTTTATTTTCCTGTTGACTTTATTATTTTGGACATGCATCCTGTTTCTAATGCTAATTCTCAAATATCTGTGATTTTATGATGCCCATTTCTTGCAACTTCTAATGCATTGATAAATTGTAGAAGTGGGGTCTTAAAATTATCTTTTGACAATATGACCCTTGAGTTAATATTTTTAATGCTTGTAAGCAAACTAGGGATGAAGAGGATGTGCATGAAGTTAAATTGATTGAAACAATTGTTCAAGACCAAAATTAGAAACTTTTTTAGTCAATCCATGTGATTTTAACTTTGATGAGAATTTTGAAATTGCATACATTCATTGTCTCTTGGAATCTGCACAGGAATTGGAAACGAGCAATTGGAAATTAAAATATGAGGAGTTGCCATCTTGTGAGATAAAGTTGTTGCCATCTTGTGAGCAAGTACTTAAATGGAAGTTGAAGCCCTGGCCAAATGATCTCAAGTATGTTTTTCTAGGAACCGATGAGATCCTATGGTAATATCTTCTGAACTTGATTCCTTGCAAGAATATAAGTTATTAAATGTTTTGAGTAAACATAAGGGTGTCATAGGAAGGAACATGGCTAACATAAAAGGACTTAGTCCATTGGTTTATACTCATAGGATTTATTTGACGAACATTGACAAACCATGTAGAAACACTAAACAAATTTTGGAAAAGAAGGTTAACCCAAATCGTAAAAATTGGTCTTTAAGGTTGAATGATGCACTTTGGGCGTATTGCACTACCTATAAAAATATTCTTGGTATGTATGCCTATTGACTTGTTTATGGTAAAGCTTGTCACTTGCCTGTGGAATTGGAACATAAATCATATTGGGCAATAAAGATTTTTAACTTTAACTAAGACAAGGCTAGTTCATTGAGAAAATTGCAATTGAATGAGTTGGAAGAAATTCGGCATGATGCATATGAGAATTCTAGGATTTCTAAAGAAAGAATGAAGGTTTTTAATGACAAACAAATTTTAAGGAAATCTTTTGAACCATCTCAAAAAGTTCTTTTGTTTAATTCTAGGTTACATTTGTTTTTTGGAAAATTGAGATCTAGATGGATTGGACCTTTCATTGTTAAAAATGTTTTCCCCCATGGTGTCATAGAAATTGAAAATCCTAAGAATGATAACATATTTAAGGTGAATGGACAGCATCTTAAGCCATTTCTTGAGAATTTTTCACAAGAGGAGGAATCCATTAATTTGGAGGATCCCATTTATCAAGACTTGCCAAGCAATTAGCATTAGTATTTGTGTTGTAGTTTAGATATTGTTTTTTTTTTTCTTTTTATTATTATTTTTTTGTTTTGTTCTCTAACCCCTTTTGCAATTGTTAAAGTTTTTTTTTTTTTTTTTTTTTTGTTCATTTATGTTCGTCTCTTAAGGTACTCTCTGTAATCTCTACTCTTTATTGTTTTTCCTTATTATCATGAGACAATGTAAGTTTTAGGTTGGGGGAGAGGAACTTGAGATGATTTGCATTTGGTTTTATTTTATGTTTTTTTTTTTTTTGAGTTGTTTTTTGTGATTTTTGTTTTTGTTTTTGTTTTTAGTCCAATTTTCCCAAAAAAAAAAAAAGTGTTGCTTTAGCAAGAGTTTTAAGTCAAAGTTCTTTATGCTACTTCTATCTAAAGAATTCCACTGTTTTTCATGCTCAACTAGTATGCACATGCACTTTAGCCACATGAACATGTTTCTTGGTTGAGAGATAGAGATGACTTTGAAAATCTTGAAAATAAAATGTAGAGACTATAACCCAAGTGAGTTCTTGAGCCATTCATTTTTTTAGAGGGTTATTTTCTTTTAATCTCATTTTTCATTTGGAAGCACATAACTTTGTTGTTGCTTAGTCTCATTATTCTTTGATTTGGTCGAATGCTAAGAATTCATCAAATTTTATGCCACACCTAAATATAAGTCATGGATTTTGAAGAACTATCCCAATCCTTAAGAGATGATTTTAGGCCATCTTTGTTAATTTTGAGCCTTTATTATTTTCTTTCTTGATACATTACCGCTAGTCACCCATTTGAGCCTATTATTTTAGCTGTTCTTTCTCAAACCCTTCATTAGGTGTTCCAAGAATGAATGCAATCAAATTGTCTTTTTACAATAAATTTGTGGTGAAATAGTTGGAAGAGAATGAGGACTCACTCAAAAAAATAAAATAAAATAAAATAAATAAATAAAGAGTCATAAACAAAAAAGGAAAAATGTTGGAAAAAAAAGGGGAATGTGAAAGAGGCAGAAATAGAGAATGAATTTGTTGATGAAATTTTGAAGAAAAAAAGAAAAAAAAAAGTGAAAGTGCGATATTCAAGAAACTTGAGAGAATAAATTAATTGGCATATATTCAAAAGAAGTTGTCTCTCTAATTATTCTTGGGAACACTTTTTATTTTTACCTATACCCTTTGTTCTAAATTCCTCCTCTTTACCCTACATTACATCCCAATGAAAGTCCTATTTGATCTTAAGGAAGGTATGGTTTGGATCTTGACATGACTAATCAATGTGTGTGGTGTAATATTCAGAGAGTTTGGCATCCTTTCATGAGACTATAAATATCCTTTATTTTGCTTCACCGTTCTTCATCTTATATATATGTGTGTGTGTGTGTGTGTGTGAGATATTAGTGTTTGTTCTATATTATTCTACTCACATACATTTGAGAGTGTTACACCCTTTTCGGAGTGATTTTATTTGTTGAGTGTTAACAACGGTGAGATTTGAGTTAAAGCATAATGCTGAATAAAAATTCAAGCCATATTTTATCTTAAGACTAAGGTTGTGTTTGTGTTGGCTAAAATATTCACACACTAAGTATTGATGGCATGTGGAATATCTTTGGTGGTTGTTAGTGTTTTGACCTTTTATTAACTATTTCTACTAAGGTAATAATTTTTTGTTATTTTGTGTCTTTGTCTCGAGTCGCTTAAATTACTAGGGACTAGTAATGAGCTGGTTGGAGAGTGTGATAATAGCTTAATTTTGCATATTTATATCATTATTAGAAAACATTATCATACTTATTTTGAGTTAATTCATACATTTTATAGTTGATTTTGGAATAATGCTGAATAATCAATTTTGTTCTTAATTGATTTTTAATGCGTGAATTTGTCTTTTGTAGGATAATGAAATTAAATAAGTGGATTTATGCAAAGAATAAAACTAATGGAATTTAATTTTACAAGGGCCATGATGAAGTCAAAGAAGGCCAACCCAATTAAATTCAATTCCAATTGGAGCAAGGAATCAAAGGAAATCTGCACCTAATCCAAGTCCAATTCGGATTAGAATTCTAGCTTACACACTAGTTAGTATTTGGGGCATAACCTTTGGCGCAGATGTCCAATTGAGATGATTTAAGTTGGGCTACAAAGCTAACTTAAATGGTTACAACTTTTTAGTTTACCAAAAGTCTGAATTCTAAAGTTAAATGGGCCAAAAATGTCGATTAAGTGAAACCTAAAAACCTGGGATTTTCTCCAAATAGGAATTCAACTTGTAATAGGATTCCTTGACCTATTTAAAGGCTCTTTAGGGAAAAATTTAGAGGAGAGCTTCTGTAGAACATAATTTAGGTTTTCTTAAAGTTTCTTTATAGTTTTTAGAGTTTTATTTGTGTTATGGCTTGCTAGAAGCCTTGTTAAGGCAAGGGGTGAAACCAAACCGTTTATTGGTATTTTCTTAACAATTATTTATTGGTTTTAATACTTATGTTTTTATGTTTTTTATTGTTTTACTCATCTAGAAAAGTGTTTAGTTCTGTATAATCCTTTGATTTATCGTAGACTCTGGGCACGTTAAATGCTTAGTGTTCCTTACGAACTAATTCCTTGCGAACTAATTCACATGTTAAATGTCCTGTTGTCAAGGCAATTTGGCTTGTTGGAAGGTGGGATTTAAGATTAGATACTACTCCTATAAACTCATGTGAGGACATCATTAAAGTGGTGACAGAACCATCAAAGCACTGTTATATGGGCAACAATTCAACAAAGAAGAAACACTTAGGCTTTCTTTGTATATGGCTTTCACCTTGGATGCTATTTGGAACTTGAGAAATCAAATTCTTCACAATGGTGGCCAAGCTAACATTGTTGTTATTGCCAGTAACATTGACAGTATGTACCAAGAATTTGTATCTACAATGATTAATGGAAAGCCTTCCATAGTAGCTGGTGAATTGAAGTAGTGGGCTCCCCCTACTTCAAGTTGGATCAAATTGAATGTAGATACTGCAATCTCTCATGAGTGTTCTACTTTAGCTGTAATACCTAAAAATGAGAATGGAGAAGTGTTCCAGGTATAGCTAAGCCGCATGATTTGTGCTCTCCCTTACAAGTTGAAGCTGCAGCTATTCTATGGGCTCTTCAAATTGCTCTTGAGAAAAATAGGGTGTGAATTATTATGGAGAGAGTTGCAAAAATCTGCTTTGACTCGCTAGCTTCTATGAGCTCTAATGGAAACCAAGTGGACTGGTCCATATCCTCCTTGATCAGAGACAGTTTAGAAATTAGTAAGAGTTTTTTGAGTTGCAATTTATGTTGGATTAGTAGTGTTTGTAACGTTATAGTCCAAGATGATAGGCCAAGAATGTATTGACCTCTTGTGATAAATTAACCAATTGATTTAGTCAAGTTAATTAATTAATTCAATTAACATGCAAAACACGTGGTAGCACAAACAAATCACCAACTAAGTTAAAGTGCAGTAGAAAATAAATTGACATGATGATTTGTTTACGAATGGGGAAAACCTACATAGCAAAAATCCCACCTGGTGATTTTAAGGTCACCACTCCCGAGAATTCACTATTATCATAACAAGCGATTACAAAACCACATCAAATCACATATGTCCTAACAATCTCCCCCTTTGGCAATCTGTGACAAAACCACAACAAACAAATGAATATATGAGAGAAGTCATAAATCACTCAACTCATACTCACTTGTTGAATACAATAAAATCTACCCTAATACAAACTCTTGAAAAACTTTGCAAGAAGAGAGTTTATGGCAAGAAGACTTTGACAACCAGTATTTCTGAAACACTTTAAACAAAACTTATCAAAGCATCTTAGTGTGAAATAAAAATATAAGATTGCATACATTAAATAAGAAACATGTGTATAAAGAGATAAACGAAACAACACATGGAAAGATATGTGAAAGAAAGTAATAACAACCTCAATATATATATATATATATATATATATATATATCTATATATATATATTAACAAGTACAAGGTTTGCTATCACTAAGTGGTCACAAGACCAAAGTACAAAAATAATGTATCTAAAATGAAAACAAAAGAAAATATACAAAAGTCCTCACTACATTTCTCATAAACACTCCCCCTATCACAAAATCTCCTATACTAACCTTCCCCTTATGAGTATGACTACTCTTATCTCAAAACTACTCCCCATTTTTGTCATGAGTGACAAAGGGTAAGTACATCAAGTAAACATCTCATCATCACTAGGCGAGCTTGCACCATTGTCCTCATCAACACCATCGCTACTAGAGCCATCATCACTCTCATCCTCGAAAGCCGATGGAGACGGAGAAAAAGCAACAGTGAAACCACCCATGACAGCCTATCATCGTGCGATACGACCAACACGGATGTTCACCTGACACAACTCATCACTGAGAGTGTCAAGGCGAGCATCCATGTGCACAAGCTATGCCATGATGGCCTCAAGTGTCACTTCACCCACAGAAGACAAAGAAGCGGAGGTGGATGGAGCGGTAGAAGTTGAAGGAGTTGTCGTCTCTGTCCAAGGCTGCCTCAGTCTGAGCTGTGTCTCACTTCGTCGAACAGTAGCTGCATTTATGGCACACATCACTGTGAAGTAAGGAGACCTAGGAAAGGAGACAGAAAAATGGTGAAGGACTCGCGTGATAGCCGAAGGAAAAATGAGCTTATCACGGGTCGCTGTATCCCTACAGACATCTATAAGGGATATAATGAAGCAAGAAGGGAAGTCGATAAAGATATCCTCTAAGAGGGATAACAAAAATTGAGCACGAGACTTTGTAATGGAGTTATAGTTAGATAAAGGATGAAGAATAAATGTCATCACCATGTTTAGGAATCTCGAACCTTTTGCAAAGCCTGAGCAAAGGGTGTTTTGACGATCACCCCAAGATGAAGGTGCCTCATAAAAGAGATACGAGAGTTCGTCTTTGGACACAGTCCACAGACTAGCACAACTAGGGTAGTCAGGATGCACTACCCTAGGAACGTGTAGTACCTTTGACACAATATCCGGAGTAACTACTATGCGCGTACCTCAAACATGAGAGAAGAAATGAGGTACAGAAGTATTGATTCCATGCATATTGGAGTAAAACTCTTGTATAAGCACAGAGGGACAAGTGATCGAAATGTCACATAGTGACCCCCAACCCCTACTGTGAATGACAGTGGATAGGTCAGTATCAGAAAAATCTGATAAGATGACTTAGCATTCCGAATGAATGCCTCGTCTACAAAAGTTCTCCAAAAAGTCTTTTTGGGCTTTATCATCATGGAACCATACATGAGAAGGTGCAAGGTCAGAAGAAGAAGATGCCCCAGAACGAAGAGGGTTCTGGGATTGAGTGGATTTTCGTTTAGGTGCCATGATGCAACTAACTGAAAGAAAGAGAGAGGGAGAAAGAGAGACACGCAAAAAAGCACCAAACACATCAATATATAAGAATATAGAGAAATGAAGGTACGTATGCATAAAAATGCATAATCATGTAACATGCAAACAAAAAAAACTATCATGGGCTCAGCTTAATCCAAACCTAACAGCACACAACAATTCAATGTATATAGCACACATCTATAATGCAAGAAAATATAGTTAAAATGTTCATGAAATGCAATGCATGATGATTTTAAATCATTAAAACAAAAACCCATCCCAAAACTTTAACAAAAACTCAAAATTTTTGAAAAAAATCTCAAATAATTTCAAAAACCCCCAAAAGTTAGGTCTAAGATCATGAAATGCATGACAAAGAAGGAGAAACATCATACCAGATGAAGAACACGAATCTTGAGACCAAAAACAAAGTGAGGAAGAAGAAAAGATTGAGTTTTAGGTGTTTGGGAGAAGGAGAGATACTTTTCTGTTGAGAGAGATCGGAGAGAAATGGGACAGAAATCGCGTGGATCCTATTTATAGGAAATCTCAGTTTCTCAATGGATTGAGAGGTATCGAGAAGTATTGCGAATTAAAAACGCATGTTTTATCTATCGAAGAGCTGTCCAGAATCTGTTAAGAGGTGTCCACAGCTAAAGGATCTCGATGGATCGAGGTAGCTATCAAGCATCCAAAAAGTTTCTCAATGGATTGAAGTAGCTATCGAGAAGCTGTCGAGAATGTGATAAAAAGTAGCTGAAGGGTCTCGATAGATAGCCTAGCTATCGAAAGGTGTCCAGCAGCTGTCAAGATTACTTAAAAACAGTTTTTCAAGAAGGGAAAAATACAGAGATGAATGCAATCAAACATACTATACAACCAAAAATCCAAATAACATTATAAGCTCTCAAAATCATCTCTCAACAAGAAAAATGTTAACCTCATAGATCCAAAACACACACACATATACACACATACACTAAACAAGTGTAACCAATTTTATATTTCGAAAACAAGTTAAGACAGTTTAGTGAGCATATATTAACACAAGTATTCCTTGTGATGGCCAAATCACATTGTACCTGCACATGTATCAAAGGTAGCAAATAATATTACATGTTGTGTGTGAAAAACATCGCAAGATTGCATAAGTGTTTACATGTTATGATGATTTGAGATATGAGAAAATCACTTAAACTCTCACACAATCATAACTGTTTAATGGGGATTATCACCTTCAAGGTACATCCTATAACTCTCACATCTCTTAGAATACACACTTGCAATCATGTATAAAGCATTTTGATTCTTTTTGCTTTTTGTTGTTCTTTGCATTCTTTTTCTTTTAAGCAAACCATGCATGGGCATATAAGAGATAGAAAAGAAATACCCAATGATGTTAAGCATTTGACATTCCATTTTTGCTATGTTGAAGTATACAAATGTCATTTCATGATTGGCGGGCAACAGTGGTGAGATGGTTATTTATGCCTTTCTCTTAGGATTTTCTAGTCCTTTCCATCAAAAAGAGTGATACGAGTGTTAAGTACAAGAGATTACTTAATTTTACTTATCACAAACATGACTCACAAAGTTCACTTGCTTAGTTGTGCATAAAGATGCTCATCTAAGCTACAAATGATACAAAGTTTAAAAAATTTTGTTTCAATGGCCATCCAAGGTACACAAGTACCAAAGTGCACGAACACACACTATTTTTTTTTATTTTTCAATTTTTTTTATATGAAAAAAAAAATAAAGCAAAATTGAAAAGAAAACAAACAAAAACATGTTAAACAAAGCAATGTATAAAACTAGATGCAAATGCATGAGGAAAGATGAGGAGAAGAGGAGATTAATCCATGGAGATAACACAAATGTTTTCTCAAAGGAATTCAAAACGTTTACTAACAAGAGGTTTGGTGAACAAGTCAGCCTTCTGATCATCCGTGTGAATGAACTCAAGAGTGAGCGTACCATCTTTGACAAGCTCCCGAATGAAGTGATGTCGAATCTCTATGTGTTTGATTTGAGAATGTTGACCCGGGTTCTTAGAGATATTGATGGCACTGGTATTGTCACAGTAGATAGTGAGATGTTCTTGACAAATACCGTAATCATGGAGAAGTTTTTGCATTCATAGAAGTTGGGTACAACAGCTACCAACATTGATGTACTTAGCCAGTGGATAAAGAGATAGAATTCTACTTTTTGCTCATCTAGAAGACAAGATTATTACCTACATAGAAATAACCCCCCGAAGTACTCTTTCTATCATCAACATTCCTTGCCCAATCTATGTCAGAGTACCCAGCTATGACATCATTTATGTCCTTACTATACCACACACCAAAATCGGCAGTGATTTTGACATACTTTATGATTCTTTTCAAAGCAATCATATGAGACTCTTTGGGATTAGCCTGATATCTAACACACATTCCTACACTGTAACTAATGTCAGGTCTATTAGTAGTAAGGTAAAGAAGACTACTTATCATGCTTCTATAAAGAGATGAATCTACACTTTTACCTAACAAGTCAATAGTAAGTTTAACATTTAGGCTCATAGGGGTTCTAACAGAACTAGCAAATTCCAAACCAAACTTTTTCACAAGATTTCTTGCATATTTAGATTGAGATAGGAATATACCTGAATCTTGTTGACGAATTTGCAAGCTGAGGAAGTGAGTCAGCTCTCTAATCATGCTCATCTCAAACTCGCCCTGTATGAGTTTTGAGAAACTATAAGCAAGTTCATCCTTAGTCGACCCAAAGATGATATCACCAACATAGACTTGAGCAACTATCAACCCGCTGTCTTCCCTTTTTATGAAGAGAGTTTGATCAGTTTTTCCTCTTGTGAACCCATGTGATACCAAGTATTTTGTGAGCCAACCATACTAAGCTCTAGGGGCTTGCTTTAAACCATAAAGTACATTTTTGAGATACAACACATTATCCGGAATGTGTGGATCAATGAATCCTTTTGGTTGAGCCATATATACATCTTCTTTGAGGAATCCATTCAAGAAAGCAATCTTTACGTCCATTTGGTAAAGCTTGAACTTCAAGTGGCATGCTAGGGTTAGGAGAATTCTGATGGCCTCCATACGAGTTATTGGAGCAAATGTCTCATCATAGTCTACTTCTTCCATTTAAGAATATCCTTGAGATACAAGACGAGCCTTGTTGCAGATCATATTACCCTCCTCATCAGTCTTATTGCAGAATATCCTCTTTATGCCGATGATGTGCTCACCCCTCGATCTAGGTACTAGAGTTCAAACATCATTCCTCTGAAACTGAAGCAGTTCATCATGCATAGCTTCAACCTAGCTTTCATCATGAAGAGCTTCCTCAACTTTAGTGGGTTCAACCTGTGACAAGTAACAAGAATAAGATACAAAGTTAGCAACGCATTTATCAACTATACACTTCCTTAGTGTAAGTTCAATCATGTTTCCCATAATAGCTTCAGGAAGATGATTCAATTTGATCCTGGAGGAGGTCCTTTCTCTTTATGGGATTCAGAATCAGGTGAAGTAGATATATCTGCTGCATCTTCTACAACACTTGGAGTACCGGGAGTACTTGGAGATGCGGGTTATTATTCAACAATTTCTTGAACTTTCATGGGCTCGGGAGGAAGAATCACTTTGGGGATTTTCTCACTAAACTTCTCAGAACCGGAGTCTAAAGATTCATCGATAACAACATTCACCATTTCCATCACCTTCATGGTTCTTTTGTTGTATACCTGATAAGCCTTGCTTGTAGATAAGTATCCCAGAAATATTCCTTTATTGCTTCGGGAGTCAAATTTTTTCACATTCTCTCTATCCTTGAGAATGAAACAAGTACTTCCAAAAATTTTGAAATACTTCACATTTGGCTTCCTTCCCTTCCATAACTCATATGGAGTCTTCTTGGTACTTGGTCTAAAATATACCCTATTAACCGTATGAAATGCAATGTTAACGACTTATCCACACAAGTTTCTAGACACATCCTTGTTGTGCAACATGACTCTAGCCATCTCTTGAATAACCCTGTTCTTCCTTTCTACTACACCATTCTGTTGAGGAGTAATAGGAGCAAAGACTTCTTGAGATATACCTGATCTTGTGCAAAAGAATTCCTTACCATGATCACTTCGAATTTGATCAATCTTCAGGCTCTTCTCATTCTGCAATTTTGTGCACAAGGCTACAATGTGCTCAGGAGCATCAGACTTGGATCATAATAGTATAACCTAAATGTACCTGGTGAAGTCATCTACCACAACCATGATGTATCTCTTTCCACCAAGAGACTCGGTTCTGGTTGGACCCATGAGATCCAAATGTAGTAGCTCTAATGGTCTGGATGTAGCAGATGTCTGAGTGCTCGAATGTTTGGCTTTCGTCTGTTTTCCAAGCTGACATGGTCCACACACCACATTGCTCACTCTACTGAGCTTTGGTATCTCCAAAACTGACTCATGTTTAGATACAATTGAAAGATATTTGTAAGAGCATTCACATCAGTCCATGCATTTTACACATCCATTTTTACACTAAAAACTTACTTTTTCTATTTTACACATTCACTTTTATAAAATACCCACATCAGTTCATCTATTATAACACCTCTTTTATTAAAATAATCGATATTCTCAATTTTTTTATTATTTCCTCACCAACCAACGCGCGCGTTCTCTGAACCCATTTCTTTCTCATTTATCTGATAATTCTTTCTCTGAACCTTCTTTCTCTTTCTTTATCTGGTAAGCTCTCCCTCTCTTTCTTTCTCTGAACCTTCTTTTTCTTTCTTTATCTGGTGAAGCTCTCTTTCTCTTTCTTTATTTGGTGAAGCTCTCTCTCTCTCTCTCTCTCTCTCTCTTTCTTTCTCTGAACCCATTTTCTTTCTTTATCTGGTGAAGCTCTCTTTCTCTTTCTTTATCTGGTAAAGCTCTCTCTCTCTCTCTCTCTGTGAACCCATTTTTCTTTCTCATTTTTTCTGTTAAAGCTCTCTCTCGTTCTTTCTCTGTCTCTGAACCCATTTTTCTTTCTCATTTTTTCTGTTAAAGCTCTCTCTCTCTCTCTCTGAATTAACTCTCCCTCTCGGTCTATTCCGATCCACAGCTTCGATCCACAACTCCCTAGCTCCGATCATCTCTATACCGATCTCCCTAGCTCCGATCCATAGCTCCAATCAGGCATGCACCGATCTCCCTAGCTCCGATCCACAGCTCCGATCAAGCAAGCTCCGATCCACAAGCACCGATCAGATCCAACCAGATCAGATTTGACCGAGATCTCCCTAACTTCAATCCACAAGCACGATCAGTTATTGTATATTCCTAGCTCCGATCAGGCAAGACCCATACCCACGAGCTCCGATCAAGCGAGACCCACGAGCTCCGATCGTTCCAATCAAGTGTATCTTTGTGTTTTTGTTTTTTTGTTTTTTTGTTTTTTTTTTTTTTTTTTTTTCACTTTTGAGCAAGTGTATCTCTATGTTGATTTGTCTGTGGATGTGTTTGGGTTAATTTTCAGTTGATTTTGGGTTTTCTGTTGATTTTGGGTTAATTTTCAGTTGAGTTTGGTTAATACTTTGTGCTAGATTGCGGTGTTTGTTGGTGGCTCTGGGTTTGGTGGTTATTCTGGCGCGCTGGGTTGTTGCAATGGTTGGGGAAGGGAAGTGACAGAGGAGAGAAAATAATATTAAAAGATTGTTTACACGGTTACTGTTCATTTTGCAAGACATCTTGTATATTTAGACATTTTTACATGAACTGATGTGGAAGGATTTTGGGGTAAAATGTGTAAACTGGAGCATTTTTTGTATTTTAGATGAGTTTACATGAGCTGATGAGAATGCTCTAACTAGCATGTCCTATCCTTTGGTTCCATAGATCTTCATTTGGTAAATGAATGCTAATACACACAATATCAGCATTCGGAACTAAGCCATAATAGTTGTCTAGAGTGCGGACACCACTTATGAGTTTTTTTCCAAACTCATCCATGACAAGGCATTTTCCCTTTAAAAATAGTACTATGAAGTCTTGATCCCATATCTGACTTATGTTTAATAGGTTCACTCTTAGACCTTCTACAAATAGAACATTTGCAATGTCTGGCAGTCTAAGTAGAGAGATGACTCCCTTTCCTTTAATATGTGATTTTCTCCCATCACCAAAAGTGACATTACCACCTTTATTAAACTCAAAAACCTTGAAAAGAAATCGATCTCCAGTCTTGAGCAGCCACTATCAAGGTACCACAAACACGTGTCCATAACCTTAAATGCAGATTTCATCATAAAGCACACTTCATGCTTAGATGATAGATCAGTGGGAATGATGTTTTCTCTCATTTTCTTTTTATGAACAAAATCTTTAACTTTCACTCTTCTCAGACAAACTCCTTTGTACATTTTCATTCTGAGACAGTCTAATTTCTTCTTTGTCAACCTGAGATCTTTTCCAATAGTCATCATAATAGAATTCCAATAACTTTTAGACTTGCATTTTCTGATACACTCAAACAAGTAGAGATTAGAAAGACAAGATGTATTTGAAAACAAAGATCTCTTCAAGCTGGTTGCAGCCATGACAACATGGGTCAATGGATCACACAGTAAAGATTAACACCTAATCAGAGTGTGTTTGCTCTGATACCACTTGATAGGCCAAGAATGTATTGACCCTCGAGATAAATTAACCAATTGATTTAACTAAGTTAATTAATTAATTCAATTAATATGCAAAACACGTGGTAGCATAAAAAAATCACCAACTAAGTTAAAGTGCAGCGAAAAATAAATTGACACAGCGATTTGTTTACAAATGGGAAAAACCTACACGGCAAAAACTTTACCGAGTGATTTTAAGGTCACCACTCCCGAGAATTCACTATTATCACAACAAGCGGTTACAAGTAAAGAAATTCTAGTATTTTATACCAACCTACAATTGAACCCTTAACCCAATACCCAATTGGGACGTGTTTTGTAATGACAATCTCTCTTTTTCAATGCACGGCTCCCAGTACATAACTAACTAATAGATGCGCGAATCCCAATATGTGACATAATCACCAACTTGAGAAAGATGTTGGCTGTAAAGTTCTTCAGTTCATCATACTGTGAAGATTGAGAAACTCCTTGATCACAAAATCCTACGATGTACAAACACAGCAGCTTCTTTAAGAAAAAGATGAATTAGGACAAATTCTGTCTCCAGTCACAATTTGCATGAACAAAACTTTGTTTCACACTCGCGCAACTTTTTTCAGCCCTTAAAATAATCCTTATATATGTTTAGAGTTGTGAGAGAAGAGAGTCCAAACATATACACATGGATTGGATAAAAATCAGCTCTGAAAAACTGAATTTCATAAACCTCGACAGATAGGGTATCTATCAAGCTAGCTGTCAAGTTTCAAGCTTTAGCAGTTTTTTAAACCTCGATAGATACTAGCTGTTGAGTTTTGAAATCCAACACTTCTTCACTTGTTTCTTGGACAGATTTGCATGACTTTAATACTTAACTTGAAACCTTGTTTTTTGAAGTATTAAACACATCCTAGATCTATCTAATTATAAGTAAAGAGTATTTTGTTAAAAGATTAGTCAATTCTAAATTGACATATATTCCTAACATCAAATCACATATGTCCTAAGACAAGATACTGCTAAGCTAGTTGGTAGTATTAGAAAGCCTTTTTCTTGTAATAAGTTCAGTCTCTCTCTTGTTATTGTTGATGTTTGTAGGGATTATTGTACTCCTTTTGTTTCTTAATTTTCTTTCTTAATAAAAGTTATGGTTGTCCCAAAAAGAAAAACACACACACAGACCTTACTTTTTTTTTTTCCCCTTTTTCTTTTTTGGTAGTTTGATTAACAAAAAGGTAATACATAAAAGAATGATAATTTTTTATGTTCATTTTTTTTCTCTTTCCTAACATATTTTAATTATTAATTTATGTATGATAAAAGAATGATAACATACTTTCTCAAAAAAAAAAAAAAAAATTCATAAAAGAATGATAATATAATTTCTTAAAAAAAAATTATTAATTTATGTTTCCAATGGACAAATTGTACCATATGGGTGCTAGTAATGATAATTCACCCCAAAAAGAAAGTAATAATGATAATAACTTTGCTTATGAACTATGAACAACAAAATAAAAGACAAAAAAAAGAATTGAAATAGATTGGAGCAAGCTTCACAAGCACAACCATCATTTATCACATGTTGTCTGCACTTTGCTCGTTATGGTAGTACACTCTCGTGATGGTATTGTAGGCCCCATAGGCATAAATAATGAAATACGTCATATTTGTGTCAGCACACCCTTAAGACTTTAAGAGGTGTGGCCACAAATACAATCACGTCATTTATCAGCCGCCCATGATTTCATATGGCTTCAAAAGTCACAATCACGATCACATCTCTCTCATTCCAATTCCTATTCCATGATAAGACACGTTGTGGCCGTCCATCATTCTCCCCTACAAACCCATGACCCATCAGAGGCTGACAACGACACCCAGCTAAAACATCGAGTGCTCTTGATTTCATTAAATGAGAATCTTTTGAGTATCAGAAATACTGTTTATCTATACATGGTTCTATCTCCTATGGCTTTACAGTTTATCTACGTATATCGGTGTGTGTGCGTATGAAAGAGACAAAAAAAAATAAAAAAATTTGGGATATTTATTACGTATTTATAAATAACAGTTTTTAATTTTTTGAAAATATGTGTGAGTGAAAAGTGTGTGAAAATATGTATAATGTTATTTAAAAACTAAAAACATGTGTTTAAATATATGTACCAAACGAGTCATTGTATTTTTAGATATTACGTGTGTGTTTAGCATGTTTAAGGGTCGTTTGGTAACGTTGTTCTAGTAAAACTATTTATATTTTTTGAAAATATGTGTGAGTGAAAAAAATATGTAAAAATGCGTGTAATGTTATTTAAAAACTGAAAATATGTTGTTAAACTACTATACCAAACGAGACCTTAATTTTGCCAACTTATTTTACTATTCAGCTTATTACGTGTGCTTTTAGGAACCTAGTTTTATTTATAAAAAAAGGGGTTATTTTGTTAAATTTTTTATTAAAAAATGTTTTTTTTTGGGCTAAACTACAACATTATCATTCAACTAGCAAATATGATGGATGTCAGCCTTCCAAGCATCTATAATTACTACAGGAAGACTACACTTATTGAAACAGAATGCTCTACAAATCTGATTGCATAATTTGCAGCCTCATGGGAAATAGTATTGCAACATCTTCTAACCCAACTAAAATTACAATTCAAAAAAGAATTTACGAAGATTAAGTATATTACTAATAATAGTAGCAATGGACCAATCAGGCTGCAATTTAAATATGGTTAGGGGGTCAAAACAGGACTTAGCATCTCCTTTGATAATGATATGCTGCCAATTTTCACTTAGAGCAAGCTGGATTGCCCAAAGCATAGTTATAGCTTCAACTTGCAGTGGTGAGCACCATTCATGCATTTTAGCCCAAACTTTAAGCACCTCTCCTTTTTTATTTCTAGCCACCACCGTCAAAGCAGTGGCATTTTTAGACATAGCAGCGTCTACATTGAGTTTAAACCATCCATCCTCTGGAGCTTCCTAACCATTTAAGCTCTTGTCCTTGCATGGATAAGGTCTTTTCTTTAGATAAGGTCTTGGCATATTCCATAGTTCTCTTCATTATATGTTGGGTGGTTTCCATAATGTCAATGTGGCCTGCATTGTGCAATTACTTCCTCATGAACCAAAAAACATAAAACAAAAACATTTTAACTTTTACCCAGAAACACAACTGTAGTAACGTAACACTGGCAAGTTGGCAACTAGACCAAATTGTATATAACTCCAAGAGAAGAAAAAAAAAATTTGTGGATTTGCATAAATTTTAAAGACCAATAGAACTAGAGAGTTCCTGATGTTATGATTTTCTAATTATTTTGAAGAAAATTAGATTGTTGAGTTCTGTACGGACTAGATTTGAGTTCCTAGTCCAAAGGGTGGATGGACTTACGCCCAAGAAGCCCAATACAATAAATTTGTAAAGAGTGGGTTGGAAAAACTGGGTTTTAATGAATCAAACAACAAGTCAAATAGGTTTGATGACAAGAAAATGAAAATAGACAAGTTCAAATTAAAGAAAATCGTTCTCGGCTTAATCCGAGGAGATTAGTTCTTGTATCTTGATTCTCAAATGTGATTACAAGTGCAGTTCTTAATTGCTACAATGTTTTTCTCTAAATTTACCAACCCCCTCCTCATTAGGGGTCTTGTACATTAAATACCTCAATTCGAATGATCCTGGTCCTCCACTTGTCAGTCGTCCACGCCACTATTTGAGTGCTTGTCCCATCGAACATCCTCATGTACAAGTCCTCTGTGAGTTGGGGTGGCCAAAACAGCACTGTTCAGGGGTTTTCTCTATATAAATGTGGCCAAAGAGTTAGATACAAAGCATTCAATGCGGTGGTAGCAGCTCTTCATTAGATATTTCTCAGCTTCCATCTTGTCTTGTACATTCATAGTACATATCCTTATCAATAGAACTTCCTGGAACGTCATTTTAGATAATAGAGCTCTCATTTTGACCCCTTTTTTGCTTAACTGAGGAGATACTTCTCCACGACCTATCTTTCCCAGCCTTTACAGTCATAGTTTACTTGCGAAGTTCAAAATCCTACTCCCTCCTTATTGTTAATCTGTTTTTGGACCATTGTGCCTCCTCGGACAAGACCCAAGACCCAATATATACTTGGGTCTGCGTCCCCACAAGTTTAATTTATTTGAATTTTGAACTTGTGCAATTCTTAGTGGTACGTACTAACTCTATACTAAGAGTGTCATTTTAGTTGATGCAAAATTTTTAACCTATTTTAATATAATTTTTTTTTTTTTTTTTATAGTTTACTCCATCATTTCTTAAATGTTACTGCCACTTTTTGAATGGAGTTGTATTAGAAATCATTTCCTTTCCCCTTTTATGTGTGTTTGTTTATCAAAAATATAAAACTAATTTTTTTTCTATTTTACGTATTTACTTTTCAAAATCACTTACATTAGTTATTTATTTTGCACTATAATTTATTAAAATATTATTATTATTTTTTTATAAATTTTTTACTACTCTCCCAAATTATTTCTCTCAATAAAAAAAATATTAAAAATCAAATTTGCATATGAACAATTATCGTGTATATTTGCTCAGATACTGTAGCTAGAATCCTTTTTGGGTTGGTTGCACAAATTGTGGAGCTTATGCTATTTAGATGGACTGTGAAGGATCTAAGTTTCAAATCAGTAATGCTCATCTAAATTAGGTTTCAACTTTTACATTTATGGAATGAAGCCCTGGCCTTGGTCTGGTCTAGAGAACAGACAGATATAGCAAACTATAGAATAAAAAGTATACTAATAGCAGAAGAAGCCAATCAATACAAATAGCAGGCCCCTGTGAATAAGAAGAATCCTTAACTTAAAACAGAGAACCAAACAGAGAAATAATTTCATCGACCAGATGGACCAGCTTGGCCATCGCATCTCGAGGAGGAAGGTTAAGCATCGATACCGCTAACTTGATTTGGTTTGGACATATACCTGTGTCTTTTGTGTTTTACCCCGAAGTTCTTTTACTTTATTCCTGCCTCACAAACTGCTTCACAAGCTTTTCGATTCCTCGGGGAGATTTAGAGGGGTATCTTTGTCTGGCATCCCTCATACTGTGCGAGTGATCATTCTATTAGCATGTGAACCTTAAATGCATGATTATGTCATATGTATAGTCACAGTAATAGCGCACTAATAATGCTAGCTTGTTTAGCAAAAAAAATAATGCTAGCTTGTACCACATACTTTGCAACAATAATTCAATGTTTCAAATTGTGACTAAATATTTATTACTAGTTACAATAAAACTTGTGATATTAGCATTAGTAACTATTTTAACGTTTCCCTAATATATATATATATATATATATATATTTATATTAACGCTTGCATTTGTCTATTTTATAAAATTTGACGTTTCTAATTAAATAGAATCATATAGCTTATAAGAGCATTTGTACCAAGCAGTGCCAAACAAAAAACGTATCAATTTTACACATCCAACCTTTAAAATCACTCCATCAATCAAGCTAAAAATTGTAAATTTTTATTGACACTATTTATTTTGCATATAATTTTTTATTTTTTCTTTATATATCTCAAGATTAAAAAAAAAAAAAAAGTAGATGATAGTTATTGTGTGTGAAGAAAGATAAACAATTAAAAAATTCAAGAAAAATTGATATTTTTATGTAATGTAGTGTAAAATAAGTTGTTTGATATGTGATATTTTGAAAAGTGAGTATATAAAATAAAAAAAAATCAAATTCTTATACTAAAATAGACTAAATATCTTGTACGAGCTAACAGTGAATGTTGTAATGATTAGGATGATAAAAGCTTGAATCATCCATGTATAAGAATAAGATCCAAAGTAGAACTCCTAAAGACCCCTTTTTAACATATTCAAATACTCTTTTTTCTTTTGCAGGAAAATGTAAGAAGAAAAAGAAAAAGGAAGAATGAAGTCCTTAAATAAATTCCCAATAACCAAGCCAAAAAAAAAATATCTGTTTTAACATTTCATATCACAGGGAAAAATGCCGCGTACGTGTTGTGGAGAGTACTAATGACACAGAATCTTCTGAAACTGAAGATGCTTATTGTGGGTGGAATTCTAGGCGTAAACACAATGGTTAGAAAATCTTTGAATACTATTTTCTCTCTTTTGTTTTATTGATGTTCGAGTAATACAAGGGTGATGCCAATAACAGTGTATAAACACAATGGTTAGAAAATCTTCGAATACTATTTTCTCTCTTTTGTTTTATTGATGTTCGAGTAATACATGGGTGATGCCAATAACAGTGTATAAAAGGAAATAATTTGTAAATATCCGTGTGTGTGGCCCTCATAGAGGAAAAAAAAGAAAAAAGAAAAAAAAGGAAGCTGTCAAGATCGAGGTAATTCTCTCTCTTCAGGTGGGGAAAATTTTATAACCTGGGGGGTGGGGGGGGGGGAAGAAAGCTTATTATAAACACCATCAAGAGGAACTTTCGAATGTGAGAATGTGCACCAATATTACAGTATGATGAATCCCACATTTTCGTGTATGGTACATTTAAATGTTGTCGGGGGAGAAAAACAAAAAAACAAGGTTATTCTTGGTTAGGGTATGGAATGTATAGTTCCATCATTTCTTTTGTGGAACATTTTGTAAGGAAATTAATAAGAGAATGCTTAAAGGGTAAGAACTTCCTAAAATCAATGCATGTCATTCTTTTTCCTTGGATGTTTATAGATAAGTGTAAACCCTCTCATGTACGTGACTTTTCTTAATTCAATATATTGCTTAATTTTTTTTTTTTTTTGGTTAAACAAGCTGAAAAAACACTAAACAACAACCAGTCTATTACAAAAGAACTCAACTTTATTATAAGTTAGCAAATTATCCACCACAGGTGGTGGTTCATACAAAATTAGGAAGTCAGTAATTTGAACTGCTCCCATTTTTGCAAGCCTATTAGCACATCTATTAGCTTCTTTAAAGATGTGGGTCACTGAGTAATTAGGGAAGGATCTGATTAGGGTCCTGCAATCATTTAAGAGAGGTTTAAGCATGAGATTAACAGAGGCCGGATTAGTAAGTAGAGTCCTTTTAGTGTCACAAAAAAAGCCACAGAAAAAGTCACAACTCGCCCATGTGGAGAGTTGTGGTTGGTGGAGGGGTTGTGGTGGGACACCCCTCCACCAACCACAACTCGTCACATGGGCAAGTTGTGGTTTTTTTTGTGGCACAAGACTTTTCCTAGTAAGTAAATGAACAAGTACATCAACATCAAGTTCTATGTTAATGTTTTGTAAATTTAATTGACGAGCTTGGGAGAGGCCATCCTCGAGGGCCCAGTTCTGCCATAATGTTGGTCATGTTCCCAAGCTTGCTTAATTTTTCACAGAAGCAGTTGAATATATAGTGTTACAAGGAAACCTTTGCTTATGTGATATACGTTGGGTGGAGTTAGGACATTTTGTCCACTAGTCATAGCTGACCATTTTAGTATGTTTAAAATATGACTATTTTAGTATTTGTGAATTTAGATGTGTCAGCAGTATTACGCTAAAAATACAAAGCCCCTATACCAAGCTATCAAAAGAGAGAGAGAGAGAGAAAAAAAAAATCCCTTTTAACACATTTAATACTAGTGGAATCCATTATTAAATATAAAAAGAAAAGCTATTTTTTAAGAATGTTAAATAATTAGTGAGCTCTACATTTAAAGTTCAACAACATTGTCTGATCTCTTTTATATATAAGGAGTGTTGGGTTAAGATATATCGATCCCGGTTAATTAATTCTGATAGGGCAAAATGAATTGACCCCTTGCAAATTACTTAATTACCCAAGTTAATTAATTAAATTCAATTATATGCAATAGCGTGGTAGTACAAACAAATAACCAATTATATTAAATGCAGCGGAAAATAAATTTGACACAAGTGATTTGTTTATAAATGGGGAAAACCACGAAGGCAAAACCCCACTAGGTGATTTTAAGGTCACCATTCCTAAGAATCTACTATTATCAATTACAAGTGGTTACAAGTATAAGGAATCTTACCAAACCCTTTGGCCTATCTTGAAATACCAATCTATAGTTGAACTCTTATCCCAATGCCCAATAGGACTTGTATTGTAGCGGCAATCTTTTAGTTCAATGCACGAATCCCAGACTAACTAATGATGCACGGATCCCAGTATGTGACTGACATCAGCAACTTGAAGAAGATGTTGGCTGCAAAGTTCATCAGTTCATCAACGATGAAGATCAGGAAACTCCTTGGTTACAAAACCCTTCACGTAAAGACGCAATAGCTTCTTCAGAGAGAATAATGAACTAGGTCACTTTTTGCATATGTTCTCCATGTATGACGGCCTTTAAAATAAGTCTTATATATTTCTAGGGTTGTGAGAAAAAAAACTCTAAACAAATATTTCAACATGGGCCAAAAATTAGAACTGAAAATTCTGATTTCATAAGTCTCGATAGATTCAGCTTCTGTCGAGCTTCATTCTTAAATCTTGATAGATACTGTTTCTGTCAAGATATCTGTCGAGGTTTAATGAACAACTCTTCTTCACTTGTCTCTTGGTTAGATCTTCATGGCTTTAACACTTGACTTGAACAACATGTTTCTTGAAGTCTTAAACCCATCTTAGATCTACCCAATTATAAATAAAGTGCATTTTGTCAAAGGATTAGCTAATTACATAAAATATGTCCCTAACAATCTCTCCCTTTGGCAATCCGTGACAAAACCACAACAAAACAAATAATCGTGAGGGAAGTCTTACTAAACTCATAACCACTTGTTGTATTGCAAAGTAAATCTATCCTTACTACGAACTCTTGAAAAACTTTGCAAGAAAATAGTTCACGGCATGATAGACTTTCACAACCTGTCTTTTTGAAACACTTAAACAAAACTCCTCAAGACATCATCTGTGAAATAGAAATAAGAATTGCGTACATAAAGAAACATGTGTATAAAGATAGAAAAGAAAAAACACATGTAGAGGTAGGTGAGGAAAAAACATACATCATCATCATATATGAAAATAAAGTACAATGTGTGTAATAAAATGTTAACAAGACCGGTGTACAAGAGACTAATGTAAAAAGAAAGAGAAAAGAAAATACATAAAGTCCTCACTACATCCCTCAATGCTATATACACTCCCCCTAACAAAAATGTCATATACTAACTCTCCCTTTAAGTACAAGACTACTCTCAAAACCCACTTTTTGTCACAAATGACAAAGGGCAAGTCATTAAGAGATTGTCATCTCATCATCACCGGAAGAGTCAGCATCATCGTCGTCATCATCAACCTCATCATCAGGCAAGGCCTTTGGAGAAGGAGAGGGAGAAGGAGCAAGACTAGCCATGCAAGCCTGTTGGCAGGCAATGCAGCCTACTTGGGTGTTCATTTGACACATCTTATCAGTGAGATAGTCAAGACGGCCACCAAAGTCAGCCTGCATCTGCTAAAGCTGCTCCTTGATGGCCTCAAGGGTCACACCACCAACCGTGGAAGAGGAAGGAGCCGAAGAAGACGGAGCTGAAGAAGAGAGTGGAATAGCAGAAGCTGCAGGATCAGTCGTCTCCACTCGTGGCCGCTTCGATCGAAGTTGAGCCTCACTCTGCTGAACGAAACCAGCGTTGATGGCTCCCATGATGGTGAAAAGAGAAGAGAGAGGATAGGAATGGAGAAGTGTTGAAGGATCCGCATGATAACCGAAGGAAAGATGAGCCTATCATGGGTAGTAGTGTCCTGATACACATCTATGATAGATGTGATGAAGTGAGAGGGAAAGTCGATGGTAAGATCCTCCATCAAAGAAAGAAGAAAATGAGCACGAGGCTCAGTGATGGAGTTATAGTGAGACAATGGTGTGAGAGTGAATGTCATCACCATGTTAAGGAATCTCAGCCCTTTTGCAAAACCCAAGCATGGGGTGTTAAGCTTACCACCTAAAACAAAAGGAGTCCCGTAGAAATGGGAGATGAGGTCATCTCTAGACATGATCTGAATATGCTCACAGCCAGGGTAGTCAAGATGTGCTACCCTAGGGACGTGTAGTACCTCGGATATAAGATCCGGAGTAACTATGATACGTGTACCTTTGAATGTAGAAACAAACTGAGGCACAAAGATACCGATGCTGTGTATGTTGGAGTAGAACTGCTGTATAAACACAACAGGACAACACACAGGTTTCTCATAGAGAGATTCCTATCCTCGAGTCCAAATGACATTAGGTAGCATAAATTCGGAAAAATCTGATAGAATGACCTGGCAGCTTGGAAGTTCTCAAAGAAGTTCGTCTTGGCCTTCTCATCACGGAACCAAATATGAGAGCGTACGGGAGGAATAGAAGAGGATGGCCTGGAACCTTGAAGAGGGTTCTGAGCCGAAGTAGATTTACGCTATTTAGATGCCATAATGCAGTCTATCCGAGAGAGAGAGAGAGAGAGAGAGAGAGAGAGAGAGAGAGAGAGAGAGAGAGAGAGAGAGAGAGAGAGAGAGAGAGAGAGAGAGAGAGAGAGAGAGAGAGAGAGAGCAGAAGGAAACACAACATATGCTTAGAATAGGAAAGAAAAGAAAGAACGTATGCACGAAGAATGCATGGGAAAAACCCAATCCAATCCTATCAGTACTCACATTAATAAACAAGCACACACTCCTAAAATGCATGAAACATAGTTATAATGCAAGGAAAATGCAATGCATGAGCATGTGATAGCAATTTCATAAACCCCAACCCATATATTTCACAAAAATCTCAAAAACCCCAAAAATTTCAAAACCCCAAAAACCTGAGTTTTAATGCATGAAATGCATGTAGAAAGAAGGATTGAGAGGTCTTACCAAGAAATTTGAGCTTGGATTAGGCCGAACTTGGAGAGGGTTGAAGGATTTTAGAGAGAAACTAGGGTTTTGGATAAGAGAGAGAAGAAATGAGAACTGGATCGTGCCTCAGCTATATATAGAAAAACGCAGCTAGATGGATTGAGGATCTGTCAAGAAACTATCGAGTACTAAATCTCAATAGAAGAGAATCTGTTGAGGTGTTATTGAAGTGTTGTTGATGGCAAAAACATGAGCTCAATGGATCGAAACATTTGTTGAGAAGGTGTTAAGGAGACAGAAGTTCAAAAAAATCATCTCGATGGATCGAGAAGCTGTCAAGGTGCTATCGAGAAGAAACTCAAAAATCTTGATGGATCGAGAATGTGTCAAGGATCTGTCAAGCAGACAGAGAGGTCAGAAGAAAAACTCGATGGATTGGCCTGCTATCGAGAATCTGTCGAGAGCAAAGCAAAGAGGCTTGATAGAAAAAGGATGTGTCGAGGTATCTGTCAAGGTGTTGTCGAGCTTTAATAAAAGAGGTTTTTTGAGAGGAAAAATACATAAAGATGAATGCAACAAGCAAGCTACTCAAACAAAGATCCACTCAACATGTTAAGCTCTCAAAACATCTCTCAACATATAAGCAAAGCATCCATAGATCTAAATCACACACACACACAGACTAAACAATTCTAACCAATTTTATATTTCAAAAATGAGTTAAGACAGTTTAGTGAGCATATATTAACATATGTATTCCTTGTGATGGTCAAATCACATTGTACCTGCACATGTATCAAAAGTAGCAAAGAGTATGCGTACTGTGTGTGAAAACATAGCAAAAGTACACAAATTTCTCATATTATGAAGATTCAAGATATGAGGTGATCTAATACACTTCACATACAATCATAACCGTTTGATGGAGACTATCACTGTTGAGGTACATCATATAACTCCTACATCTCTAGAAACATGCTTACAACCATATTAAAAGCATTCTGATTCTTTTTACTTTTATATTCTTTGCATATTTTCTTTTTGAACATATCGTGCATGGACATATAAGAGAGAAAAGAAATACCCAATTATGTAAGCCAAAACATCACAATTTTGCTATGTTGAAGCACACAAATGTTATACATGATTGGCGGGCTTTAGTGGTGAGATGGTTATTTATGCCTTTCTCTTAGGATTTTCTAGTCCTTCCCGTAAAAAAAAGTGATATGAGCATGAGATATAAGAGATCATTTTAATCGTACTCATCACAAACACAAGCCATAAAGCTCACTTGCTTAGTTGTGAATTGAGATGTTCATCTAAGCTACAAGAGATACAAAGTTTAGAAATTTTGTTTCAAAGGCCATCCAAGGTACACAAGTACCAATGTACACAAACACACACTATTTTTGTATTTTTCTTATTTTTCAATTTTTTATTTATTTTTATGGAAAACAAAATAAAACAAAACTAAAAAAACAAACAAAAACATGTAAACATACAAAGCATAAGACTAAACTGACTCAAAAACAAAAAAGCAAAACAAACAAGTAATGTAAAAACATAGAGAGAGAGAGAGAGAGAGAGAGAGAGAGAGAGAGAGAGAGAGAGAGAGAGAGAGAGAGAGAGAGAGAGAGACTGAATCACTTTAAGCCTTTTTCTTTCCAACTTTGGTTTTGGAGGAAGATCCTTTCCTAGAATTGAATCTTTGTTTTGGAGGTGAGGGGGAAGAATTGAAATTGTTCAAGTTCGAAAGGAACATGAGGGCCTTGAGAAGATCTCCAAGAGGACCCAAAGATGGTAGAATCTGACCTTGACGACCAAATGATAACACACTATTGCTCTGTTGAGTGGCTAACCACTTAAAGAAATTTGGACGAGTGTGTCCTGAAGCTTCACAGTAATGACAGAAATGCGATTTCTTTGGTTGAGACTTCTTATTTTTAGCCTTATTACTCTTAGGGTTTCTAGTCTCTTTCTTCTCTATCTTAGGGGGTGCTCCTAGAATAGATTTGTCTTTATCTAGATTGTTCTCACTAACTATCTCAGTTTTAATTTCATTTTTCTCAAGATTTTCATTATTAGCAGGTGAGACAAAAACAGTCTTACTAAAAGAGGCAATATGAGAAGAGTTAGAGAGTTCATACCCCAAACCGGTTCTATTAGAAGCTGATTTTTGGAGGTTCAACATTTCATCCAGCTTTGCATTGGAAGTCCTCTCCCATTGAGCTCGAACTTGGAACAATTTTGCTTCAAGTTTCATGGTTCTTTCAACCAAGAAGTTGTTCTCGAACCTTAGTGCTCTAATGGTTTGATTGGCTTCATCAACCTTTGTGGACAGCTCCTCTTGTTCCAGCTCCTCTCGTTTCAGATACCTTGTATAACTTTGCATAGGCTGTCTAGATGTCATCCTGTTCATCCATTTTATCGAATTTGGATTCCACCAAGTCCTCTTCATCATCCATTGCTTCTACGATCCCCTCAGTAGGATCCACTGTGGTAGTGAAAGCACTCAAGATTCCCTCATCATCATTGTCATCTAACTCAGTCTCAGGCTTGGTATCACTCAAGGTAGCAGTAAGAGCCTTGCTTTTCCCAATCGACTTGAGATATGTTAGACATTCTTGTTTCATGTGTCCAAAACCTTGACATCTGTAGCACTTTGGTTCGAAGGGAATAGTATATTGATCGCCATCTTAAGCATCATTTTTCCCTCTGTCTTGACTTTTGGATTGAGAAGAATTGGATTGCTTACAATCATTGTCAAAACCTTTCACATTGGCATTTTTCTTGAACTTCTTGAACTGCCTAGTGATGTAGGGCTCCATCTTGGAATTTTCATCATTTGAAGACTCATTAGTCTCATTACTTTTGGCCTTCAGTGCCATATTTTTACTTTTGGTTCCTTTCCTAAGTCTAGTCAAACCCAATTCATAGGTTTGCAAATTGCCAATCAGCTCCATCAAAGGAATGGTGTCAATGTTCTTTGATTCTTCAATCACTATTATCTTGGCCTAAAATCTCTTAGGGAGAGATCTAAGCACATTTCTCATAATCTTGGGCTCGGGAATATGATCCCTAAGATTGAATGCTGAGTTCACTATGTCCTTCAGCTTGGCATAGATCTTATTGAATGTCTCATCCTCCTCCATCTTTATCTCCTCAAAGCTAGTTGTAAGCATTTGGAGATTTGAATCCTTAACAGCCTTAGTCCCTTCATAGGTTGTTTGGAGGATGGTCTATGCTTCCTTTGTAGTTTCAATTGAGGATATTTTCTTGAACTCCTCATTAGTCACTGCACTAAATAGGGCATTCAATGCTCTGCTGTTGAAGTTTGTTGCTTTGATCTTGGTCTCATCCTAATCAGTCGGCGCTTCCTTTTGCTTCACCCAGCCAATTTCCTTAGCTTGCCACACCTTCTCATCTAAAGACTGCAAGAAAGCTCTCATGCGTACTTTCTAATATGCATAGTTAGTGCCATCAAATAAAGAAGGTATAATAAGAGACTAAACAGGGGTCAATGGATTACACAGCAAAGATTAAAATCTACTCAGAGTGTGTCTGCTCTGATACCACTTGATAGGGCAAAATGAATTAACCTCTTGCAAATTACATGCAATAGCGTGGTAGCACAAACAAATCACCAATTATATTAAATACAGTAGAAAATAAATTTGATACAAGTGATTTGTTTATAAATGGGGAAAACCACTAAGGCAAAACTCCACAGGTGATTCTAAGGTTACCACTCCTAAGAATCCACTATTATCAATCACAAGCAGTTACAAGTATAAGGAATTTTACCAAACTCTTTGGCCTATCCCGAAATACCAACCTACAGTTGAACCCTTACCCCAATATCCAATTGGACTTGTATTATAGCGGCAATCTTTCAATTCAATGCACGAATCCCAGTACGTGACTAACCAATGATGCACGGATCCAAGTACGTGACTGACATCAGCAACTTAAAGAAGATGTTGGTTGCAAAATTCTTCAGTTCATTAATGATGAAGATCAGAAAGCTCCTTGGTTACAAAACCCTTGGCATAAAGACGCAATAGCTTCTTCAGAGATAATAATGAACTAGGTCACTTTTCTGCATATGTTGTCCTTGTATGAAGACCTTTAAAATAAGTCTTATATATGTCTAGGGTTGTGAGAAAAGAAACCTCATACAAATATTTCAGCATGGGCCAAAAATTAGATCTAGAAATTCTAATTTCATAAGTCTTGATAGATTCAGCTTCTGTCGAGCTTCGTTCTTAAATCTCGATAGATACTGTTTCTATCGAGGCATCTGTTAAGCTTTAATGAACAGCTCTTCTTCACTTGTTTCTTGGTCAAATCTTTATGACTTTAACACTTGACTTGAACAACATATTTCTTAAAGTCTTAAACTCATCCTAGATCTACCCAATTACAAGTAAAGTGCATTTTGTCAAAAAATTAGTCAATTACATAAAATATGTCTCTAACAAATTCAATTACCCATGTTGATTAATTAGGTCCAATTACATGCAAAATGTGGAGGCGCCAACACATCACCAAATAACTAAAATGCAACTAGAAAATAAATTAACACAGTGATTTGTTGACAAATGGGGAAAACTTCTTGCAAGGCAAAAACCCCACTGGGTGAATTTAAGGTTGCCACTTTCAAGAATTCACTAATAACAAATCAAGTGGTTACAAGTATAAGGAATCTTACAGCAACCCTGAATTATCCCAAAATACCAACCTAAAGTTGAACCTTCGCTCCAATACTCAATTGGACTTAATTTTTTAGTAGCCTTCTTTCCTTTGTTACATAAATCTCCAATTTATGACTAACTCCTTTGCATTGATCCCAGTACATTACTAACTCCAACAACTTGATTAATTATTGTTGGCTACAAAGTTCTTCATTTCATAAACGATGAAGAACAGAAAGCACTTGGTTACAAAACCCTAAGTCGTACAGGTGTAATAGCTTCACACAGAGTATATGAGTTCTGGGTCTCTATATCTGTGTATGACAACTTTTAAAATATGCCTTATATATAACAAGGGTTGTGAGAAAAGAAACCTTAATCAAATAAGACAGCATTGGCCGAATTTTAGATCTGCTCTGAAATCTTAATTCTTGATAGATCAAGCTTGTGTCAAGCTTCTTCATTTAACCTTGATAGTAGTAATTGTCGAGCTTCTGTCGAGACTTAAAGAGTAAGTTTTTCTTCACTTGTTTCTTGGATCAGTCTTCATGACTTTAAAGATACCACTTGATATGTTTGAGCAACATATTTTTTGATATATTAAACCCACCATAGATCTACCCAATTACAAGTAAAGTACGTTTTGTCAAAAGATTAGTCAATTACATAGAAATTATGACCCTAACAAGGAGAATTAGAATTTTAATTTGCAATTTCTCTCTTGTTATAATGGTTGAATGATATATGTGTGTGTGTGTGTGTGTGTGTGTGTGTGTGTGTGTGTGTGTGTGTATATATATATATGAGAGTCAAAAACACACAAAAAGGGAATAGTGATGGAAGTAATTGATCTACACAACTAATTTATAAAAGATGGGAAAAACTCTACAATGGGAGAATCAAGCAGTAAGTTAAAGACAAATGTAAACTGAATCAAGCTTTCATATATGAAAATACAATGTTCCCAAGGTGCATGAAAAGGATTCGAAGGATAAAAACTCAAAAATAAAATCTCTTTAATTCTCTCTCTTGTTCTTGCCCAACCTTTCTCTCTCCAATTTTTTTGAACCCACTTCCCTGTGGCTTCCCTTATCCTTTTATAGCCATTTCCCCTCTTCTCCTCCCCCTCTAGCTGTCCAATTCTTAGCCAAATTTGGGGGATAATTATCCCATCATTCCTCTGCATTGTCACTTATTGATCATGAAAGAGGACTTTTGGGAGTGTTTCCATTGTTTAGGCTAGTCATTCAACATTGAATGTGGTTGACATTAGATAGGGGGTCTCATTAATATGGAGGTGGCTGTCTCATTGGGTTTTGCAGTTTTTTTGTCGTGTCCCTCGAGAGAAAGGTGGAAGGAAGATGGTCATATCCGAAGAAAGGAGTCGTTATTCGAGGTATCTTGATGACCTTGGGAAGGAGGTTCAAGGGGGTTACCTCGGTTATGATTCTTGGGAGGGTTACTATTCTGGATTTCCTTGGTTGTGAATCTAATTGGTTTCTCTTGGTTAGTCTAATGTTCCATCTGCAATCATACCTTAGGTCGAGCACACTCCTTAGGTTTACTCCTCGAAATTTTCCCGTAGAGTTAAGTTAGAGTTCACTTCTCCCCACAATATATACATGGCATAAATATACTTTTAGTCCCTACATTTTGGACATTTTTTTCTATTTTGATCCCTACATTTTCATTTTACCACTTTTAGTCCCTAAATGAAAAATGTGTTCCATTTTGGTCCCTGCCATTACTCACTTAACAGAAATATCCTACGTGAAAAATGGAGTGCACTGTTGACACAGTAAATGCTGACATAACTATTAAAATAATAATAATAAAATTTATTTGTTATTTAATAAATGCCACGTCAATATAAAATAATAATTAAAAAAGACATTTTCATGTTTTTTCTAAATTCTTTAAAATAAAATAAGATTATTAAATTAAAAAAATTTATCCCTTTCATTATTTTTTCTGAAGAACATGTTCATGTTCTTTGTGTTCATCCCTAGAACATGAATCATATTCTTAGATCAATAAGAGTTAAACAAAATTACATTTTATTAAGCATTTTCTTGGCAACCAAACACAACAAATTTTCATTTATTACAAACCGAGAAAAAATTCACACAATCAGAATAAAAACTTCTACCCAAAACTTCCTTATCAAAAATCGGTTCCCCCAACCCTTCTAAAACATTTCTCAAAGCTTCCTCTCTCTCTTCCAAAAAATTTATTCCTTTCATTATTTTTTTTTTTTGAAGAACATGTTCATGCTCTACCCCTTTGCTCATCGCCACCACCACCACCACAACTGGTTGTGGTGCTTTTTATTCTTTCTCTGACTGCCCCACTCTCTTTATCTCTTGATTTTGCTCAAACCCAAACCTAAACCCAAATGCCTCAAGCTCTCCTCACTCAGATCGGTGCTTTGCTCTCTCTCTCTCTCTCTCTCTCTCTCTCTCTCTCTCTGTGGCTTAGATCGGTGTCTTTCTCTCTTGGTGGGTCTCTTTGTCTCAGACCAGTGTCTCTCCATCTGATTCCCCCTTCTACCCACCCCTCCTTGTTTCCTCCCCTCTCCACAACCTCCCATAGCTTTGATCTAGGTTTAGAGAGAGGTTGAGATAGGTGTGGTGGTAGTTGTGAAACAAAAATTGGTGGTGGTGGTCGATGGTTGTAAAGCAGTGGTCAGTTGGGTCCAGTGGTGGGTCGAAGGGTGGGTTTGTTGTTGGAGTGGGTCGTGGGGTGGGTTTATTGATTGTTGATTGCTAGGTTTGAGATGTTTTGGTGTTCTTGTTGGAGATTAGTTTGTGTTTATGTTTGGTTGACATGAAAGGGTAAGAAAATCCTAGAAAATCTAAGTTTGTGTTCTTTAGTGTTCTTGTTGAAGATAATACCAGATCTAAATTCAAGTGTTTTTTAATTTTAATTTTGTTTTGTGTTGGTATATGTGGATTGATTTTGTTTTGGATAATTTGGTTTATGTATATATGTGGATTGATTTTGTTTTGTACAATATTCATTTATGATTTTTCTAGGTTTGATTTTCTTGTGTTCTTATATTTGATTTTGTGGGTTTGTATGATTTCTTTTGGATTTGTGCTCTTCTTTGTTCTTGATGAAGAGGATGGCAAATCTAAATTCATGTGTTTTTATTTATTTATTTTTAATTCAGTTTTTTTTTGTTAAAATTGATAAATTAAATTTTAAAATTCTAAGCCTACTTGGCATTTATTAAATAACAAATAAAATTTATTATTATTATTTTAATAGCCACGTCAGAATTTACTGTGCCAAGAGTGCACTTCGTTTGCCACGCAGAATATTCCCATTAAGTGAGTGACGATAGGGACCAAAATGGAACGCATTTTTTATTTAGGGACTAAAATCGGTAAAATGAAAATGTAGGGACCGAAATAGAAAAAGGTCCAAAATGCAGGGACTAAAAGTGCATTTAGGCCTATATATATATATATATATATATAAAAGTGACTTACAACTCTTTTTTCTTTATGATTTTTTCCACAAAATTACTCACCTTTTTTTGCGATTTTTTTTTTGTGATGAACCAAGACTTTGATTAATTAAAAATAGAAATCGAAGTTAAAAAAAAAAAAAAATAGAGACCCATATAGTACTTTTAAAATTACTCTTACGCCTTAGTCAATAAATATTTTGATGCAATGTGGATTTTGTCAATCTTCATTTTTTTTTTCTCCAACTTGAAGAAGATTTGTTTTTAATCATTTCAATGACAATGATGAGTGACCTATTCAAGGAGCATATCTATAGAAAACTCTTGTGAACTAGTTAATAATACTGCTCACCAAATCAAAAAAGGATTTGACTTACTTCCAGTACTTTTTTAATTGGATATGTCTTTTTGTTTAAAATATACAATGACAAGTGATAGTTGATTTTAATCTCTACATTTTATTTAGTTAGTAGGCGATATGTCAATCTCTTATTAAAACAAAATGAGATTTATTTTAAAAAAGTATTTGAGGTAAGCCAAATTCGCCAAAAAAACTAAGGAAATTTTCACCAGCATAAATAGACAAAATTACATTAATTTTTTTTTTTAAACAATAATGTTATTTGCAATTATGATAATTGCTTTTTATTACCAGTCAATATAGAAATTAGTTTGTGTTGCAATATTTTATTACAAGAAATAAATACAATCAAGCTAATTAATTAGACATGTTAACGTGATTCTTTACATTATGGAATGTCTGCATGACATTACCTTTATATGTTTTTTTTTTTTACCTCTCAGAAAGAGAAGTCGACAAGATTGTAGCCCGAGATCCAGCTATTTTTACTTTTCAAGAATCAGATCCAGCTATCACATCATTGGCCTTTGCCTTTGGGTTAAGATTTACGCGTTAGACATGGGGATTTATATGGAGGCTTGGTCCCCACACGGAAACTATACTAGCCCTAAGATCAAGGCTGTCCAAAATTCTTAAGCACTAAGATAAGATTTGATTTGTATATGTTACTCAACGCCTCCCAAGTCCCAACTAAGGTGCAACTCTCTTTTTTCCCGAATGTAGGACCCTGCAAAAACCAAGAAGCAATCGGATATTGACAACACATGGGACATGATGTAGATACAACAAAACAAGCTTGGGCCACAAAGGTCCATACTCCACAGTAGTTCACTCCAAGACAGAAATGACCCAGGCATTAAAATCATTCATTACTGAAAACAATACTGTTGTAGTGGGTAAGAGAATAGTAATTTTGGTTCTTTTGCATTTAGTCAATCATTTCACATTCCATGGAGGACAATAGCATATAGTAATAGGACTATAAGATATGAAGGCCGCATGCTTAAGCCAAAGAAAAGAAAGATATGATATGAATATGACACGAAGATGGGTATTTGCTTCAAGTTCCAAGCTCTCATTCTCTCCTTCCATGGCTCCATCTTACAATCCACAACAACAGCAACAACAACAAGATGAGCTTCTGTTCTTGAAAGATAGACACTTTGAGTTACACGGGGAGATTATGATGTTTGTTCTTGTAGCTATGTTCTCTCTTTTCATTTTATTCCTAGTCGTGCTGCCTTGTCTCAGGGTCAGGCACCTTAGCAATCATGAACCCGATTCTGTTGCACAAACAAAGTGTCCCTTACCATGGCTGAAGACACGGAGGAGGAATATTGATGAGATTACACCAGAAGTGTCACTGCAGGATGAGACTGAAGCGGACAGAAAATTTCCTCTGTAAGTACTTATTTCGTTAGGCTTTCTATCATTTCTATGGCCTAAGCAGTAGTAGCTCCTGTATTGGAACTGGATTTATGATGTATGAGTACATGCTCGAGGATCGAATGTTTCAAAATACATGTTTATTTTATGCACTTAATATTTTGAAGTTTAGGTTTGACAAGTGTTAGTTTAAGTTTCAGTTGAGAGCACAGCCATTATGTAGCTTATATCACTAGCTTGTGGTTGTGAGTCTTCCTATCTTCTATCATTGTGTCATATCATGATATTCTGTAAATACTATAAGGTCTAGACTTTAGATATATGGTTTAAAGCTTCTATTTTCTAGGATTTCTTTTTGGTAAATTTGCTACTCCCGAAAAGTCGTTCTCTACTTTCTGTTAATTGGAATATTCAGGTAGAAAATTAGAAGATCTCAGTTTTTATCTCTCAAGTGCACTCAACTTGCTTCAACCATTCCTCGTGTTAAAGCAGGGGACTACTTAAAGCAATGAGCTCTAAGAACATTGATTTTAGAGGTCGAGTGCTCAGTGTAATCTTCAATATTCTTGATTGTCAAAGTAGTTCCCCTCCCGCCCCCTCCCCTAATGTTATTTTAGTGGATCTTAAACCCACGATTCTATCCATATTATTCCAATAAAGGAGGTTGTGTCATTATTTGAACTAGAGTTTATTGACATTTTCGGAAGCAGCACTTTTAAACCTAAAGTGGATATACAGATGAAAATTTATTGAACTTTTGTCTAAGCTTATAGGTATTCTTATGTAGATCTTATTTTTTGTTCTTTTGGTTTTCTTGAACAATAAGGGTAAGGAAATCATAGCGTCACTCCCTCGGGATTGTGCCACAAACTATTCTTAACCACCCTACCCATGTTTGAAGTGCTTGGTCTAGTGCTTTTAGGCTTCCTTTAAATTTAGCCAACGTCTTGTCGCCATCTCTAAATGTTTGAAGTTCAAACTCAATACCTATCTTATATACTAAGACCCTCCCCATTGGATTAGGGCCGGTTGATCGATTTGAAACTTAAGATAAAAACTTGAAGTAAGCTCCTTTTCTTTGTATATATCATTAATACGGAGTATTTTAAAAAAATTTTTAATCAAGAACTGTTTCTCTCTCTCTCTCTCTCTCTCTCTCTCACACACACACACACACACATATATATATATATATATATATAATTACATTATCATTATGATTATATTCATTATTGTCTTTCTAGTTTCTATTGTATTATTTCATTATCTTCTAACTTGTTTTTGTGAATTTCTTGTTCATCTGTAAGATATTTATCTAAAATTTTGTCATATATTATTTTTGCTAATAACAAATTTATCAAGAGATACTAGTGGAGATTCAACTAATTTTGAGCAAAATTACACATTTGTTCTATAAACTTAAGCCCATAAACGAATTTTAGTTCTAAATATTTAAAGTGGTCACTTTTAGTTCTTCACATACATATATATATATATATATATTATACTTTTGTAAAAATCTATTAAATCTCTCAAACAATACGACCATGTTCCCAAAATAAAAACTAACATGTCATCCCTTCATTAGACTAAAAGATAATTGTAATATAAAGGGATTACTTTAAACTTCTAGGACTAAATTTACTAATGGGTTAAAATTTAGACACTAATAATATATTTTGGCTATTAATTTCCTATTCTTCTCCTTTTTAAATATTTTCATATCAAAAGTCATATTTTCTCATATATAATAATTTATAACATAAAAATATTTACTAAAAGAACCCTTATAATGGAATAAACTTTTAAGTGTAAAATAATAAATTATGATTTATTAAAAGAACTATTGTAATTTCACTTAACAATATTGTAAGAACCAAAAAATTTTGGCAGCCCAAGCCCACTTAGAGTAGTGGGTTGTGGAGTTCAACCTTGGCCAAAATTAATAAAATTTGTAAGAGAAGGGAACGAACTTGCCCGAGGACAAATGCAGGGAAGAATAAGGTTTATATTAAGAAATAGATGAGCATTTAGCTCTCCACAAGCTTGCCCGAGGAGGCTAAGTTTACACAAAAGTAATACTATTCACCCTCTTCTCTCAATGGTTTTCTTTCTCTTTTCTTATTTTTTGTCTTGATCCCTTTTTCAGTACTCTCTCCTTTCCTTATATACTTTTACCTCCACCATTCATTTTCACCTAACCTCCCTCTTTTTATGACACTTGTTACTTTTAACATTTGAAGAAGATGGTGGAAGGAATTTGCTTAGCTATAGCTTACACTGTTTAAGTCACCTTCTCATTTAATGCGGCTGATAAAACTGTTGTCTACCATTTAATGCGGATGCAACAGGCTACACCAGACCATAAGCTTCCCTGTTGTCCACTGACTTCCACTCTCTTTAGACTCCAACTCCCACTTAGAATACTACAGAGTATCTTGATTCATTTCTTCCCTTTCTCGAGCGGCTTTCTTCCTCGGGCCCATGGCTTGCAGCATTCCCATACCAATGCTGCGACCCTTCAACTTCATCCTCGGTCCTCAGGCTTCCACAAATATAATTGCCCGATAACTTGATACTTTACCAACAAAGACAAATTTCATTTATAATCAAACTAATAAAATTACTTTTACATCAATTGTATATAAGCCCCCACACACGCACACAGACATTTTATATATATATATATATATATATAAAATTTTGTATAAGATTAAGTTTAAGGCTAGTAGAGGAAAAAAAAAAAGATTTAATTATGATTGGTTATCAAGAAATGTTTTTAGAGAGATTAAAAAGAAGAAAAAAGAAAAAGAAAAGAGAAAGGCGTTTATCTTAAATGTGACCCGTGGAATCTATATATATAATAAGTGAAGTTGAGAGAAACTCAAATTAGAATTCCAAATTAGCATTCCAATTTTGTGCTATGTGTCCTGAATATTCATCCAATTGAGTTATTAAGTACAAAAACTAAAGAGTTTAGAATAAACGAATTGTAATAAAAAAAAAATGGACAATTTACATTTTATACCTAATAATATCCTAACAAATTTTTTTAAAGAGTTAATAAAATATAAACATGACTATCAATAGTATTTAAATTATATATATATATAGGAATTATATTATGCATTTTATTGTATATTTCTAAGTGTAATAATGCATATGCATAGGGTTACAAACTAGTTAAAATTAATGTCAAGAGATGAAAAAGAATGATTTGATTTGGAGTGGTTCTCAAAAAGTGTACCTAGATTTTAGATAGATATGAGCCGCTTATCAAATACTGGGGAAAAAATAGTTATGAAATTTATCATATTAATATTGTACTACAAGACAAATTTTATAGTCTCTTTTCCATTGTTTTAAAAATTAAACCAGACTAGCCAGTTCAACAAGTCGAACTGAGAACTAGGCATGGAATCGGTTTGGTAAAAACTAGAAAAATTGACAAAAAAAAACTGATCAAAATTGGTAAAACTCAATCAAAATTGATAAAAACTAATCAAGAAAAAAACTAGGAATCGATCTCTTTTTCGGTTCTTTGATCGGTTTAGTTTTTAAAACCATACTTTTTTCTTCCACTCTGGGGCTTTAAGCCATTGTTGTGTAAGTGCCTAGTGAAAGAACTAGCCTTGCACTAAACCATGTCCTTTAATGGTGAGCACTGGCATCATCAGCTGTGTGCTATCCCAAATGTCATATTACCACACTAAAAATTATTTTATCTTTTTTAACACATCACTTTATAAGATACCAGATATCACATATTCTATTTTAACATTCAACACATTAAAATACTATATAAAAAGTACATTATAATAACTTTTAATTTAGGGTTCAATCTCTTGCCTACATAAAAAACTGATTGGTATCTTGGTCTGATGATAAAGAACAATATCATCAGAAGCAGACACCATAATTTGAAATTACAATCCCACTTCTCAAACACTACAGTCCACCACCACTAGCCAAAATCAACCAACCACCGCCTTAAAACACTAAACCTATAAAACTACAATCAACCCCCCAAAGTTTCCTTAAGAAAAAAAAAAAAAAAAAAAAAAAAAAACTATTGTTCAGGGGCCTTTTTCAGTTGTCTAGCCACGTGTGTTCATTGGAGAGATGACCTTACTAGGCTCGGGTTCTGTTTGGGGAGTTTTGTTTGGAACTTAACATTGGGCCACGTGGTCCAATAGCTACCGGCGTACTTAAGCCTACAAAACCATTAAAATCAAAGTCTAAGAATCACGATAATGGTTGAATAAATATATAATATGTGTTTCATATAATAGTTTTGATTAGTAGTTGTAATAACAGTTGAAATAAAAAAGTATTTATTTAGAGGTAAATTAATCATATATTCAATGATGTAAATTTAAAGATATAGAAGAAAAGTCACTTATCTTTGTATGGTTTATAGCTCCAGATTTGTAGCATCAGTGAGCTGATAGGATTCCAGCAGAATGCCAGTAGTAGAGGCTAGTTAAGTTTACCCCTCTTATCATGCATTTAAATGAGTTTAAGCCTAGTTAATAGTTGTAATAGTAGTTGGAATAAAGTAATATTTATTTAAATGTGAAGTAATCATATACTCAATGATGTAAATTTAAAAATTTGGAAGCAAAGTCACTTATCTTTGTATGGTTGTAGCCCTAGTTGTACAGCTTCTGTAAGTTGATAATATCCTAACAGAGTGACCCCAGCGGTAGAGAGGCAGTTTTCCATGATAGCTTCAAGATTGAGGGAGAAAAATGGGTGCAATTGGAGGGAGAGAGAGTATATCCAGCTGTGTATAGAGGCTGGTTAAGCTTGCCCCTCTTATCATGCACTTAAATGAGCTTTCCCCTTGACAATGTTCTTTTAGTTGTGAATAGTATTGCCTTCCGTAAGAAAGGCTTTTGTATGAAGTACTTATGCCTTCTAAGAGAAGAGTTTTATGTAAGATGGATTTGTGTCTTCCATGAGAAGGGTTTTGATATGAGATCTTGGTGCCTTCTAGGAGAAGGGCTTTAGCATTAGAAGTTTATGCCTTTCATGAAAAGGGCTTTTGGTATGAGTGTTTGATATCTTTTAAGGAGTGTGGAGATGGTAAAAGATATAGATGTTTTGTGGGATGTAGTATTTGTAACATGTATCTATATATATATATATATATATATATAGAAGTATGAGAGATATGGAGGTTAAAAATAGTAAAAATATGGGATTATAACCGCTAGAGAAGTTGTAGAGATTGCTTTCCAAGAGGAAAGACTTTGTAAGAGAAGGGTAAGGAGATGTGTTTAGGTATTTGGAGATAGGAGCAGTAAGATAGATGTATTTGCTAAATTTGGAGAGTGAGAGAATGAGTATAGGAGAGTAATGGTGTTGTAGTGTGTTTAACAAAACTGCTGGGATTTTCTGCTGGGATCTTCTACTGGGGTATTTAGCAAAGAATATCAGCTAAAATTTGTCCCAAATAGCAATGAATTTTCAGAGAATCCATCTTAAGATTTGGCCAAAAATGGTATGTTTAGCTTTAAGGTATTCGTGCCGTTTTAGGTAAGAGTTGTTGGGAAAAGTGTAGTAGAAAAGGAAGGTATTTTGACAAGAAAAAGATAGTTACTTTAGTTGGTTTTGGTTTTAGCCAAATGTGGAAAATCAGTAATGCTAAGGCTGCTGGGTCAGCTATTACATCTGTTTTGAAAAAGTTGTCTCAGTTGTCAGAAAAAACTATGACAACTATCATGAGACAGTTGTCATAAGACAGCTGATACTTTGGGCAGAAGCAGATGAGGTCAGCTAGGTGATTTCAAACTGCTGGAGAGGACATTCATCATTTATTTCATGGATTTGGCTGAAAATGGTAAGATCTCTTTCAAGGATATCTTGCTATTTTGGATATAGCAGCTAGTTGCTGGGATTTCAGTATTAAATGGCTGATGATATCACTTCCAGTCAGGTGTCAAGTGCTGAATACACTACTGGGGTTCTGCTGGAAATGTTTCCTTTTTTGGGCTTTTGTGTTTTTGGTCCAAGGTTCCATTACAACACGTTTTTAGTAAGTAAATGAAGGATTGGTTAAAAGTTAATGAAACTTTAGAGGTTTAGTCAATGTCTCATTGTGTTATGACATAATCTTGGTGAGCAAGAAGAGTATTTAATGCTTTGCTTTGGCAACTGGGAAAGAAATATATGGTCTTATTGTGGTAGACAGCAGCTGGGTATCTAAGATATCATGAACATTTTATGTATTTGGAGATTAAAGATAGCCAATCAGATTAGGCCATGTGTTTGAGTAAGATTTTATCTGAAAGTAGTAATAAGATTTATGTAGAATAATATAATAAAGTTTCTAAATTTGTATAGCAATAGCTAGAATAAACAATTATTTTCTCAACAATTAGATGGTTGAGGATATGGAGTATTTGTCATATGATGAATGTTAAGTTTTAGGAAAAGAGCATTGAGAGATTTTATTATTTTAAGTGCTATATGATAAGAGATGCTTACCATATGTTACCCGCTACACACGGACTCGTCAGAGTTTAGAGAGTTGGAGAAGACACGCCAAGTAACATGTCTCTTTTATCAACTTTAAACCGCTGGAGTTTTACTGAACATACATTTTGGCCCTCCAAACCACAACTCTCAAAATTTCCCCAAAGAGACTTATGATCTTGGATCATAAGCCGAAAATGAGATGACGTACCTTGGGTTTTATTATCATTTGGTATAAATATGGGCTCTTGTTGAAGAAACCGCTTGCCATGAGTGTAAGAGATGTAATATGGTTCGTGAGCTTTGATTCTTTGTTTAAGCTCAATCCATATGTTGATGTTGATAATGTCATGGGGTTATGATCCCAATTGATGAAGAGGAAATGTTGACCATGAATCCGCCTTTTGAAGTAAGGATCTCGTAGGCCATGTGAGCCCAATTCATGTAATTGAATGGAATATGAGCTTATTTTGGACTTTAAATAGTTTTATCCAAAAAAATCAATAATATGTTGATGTGGCATGAGTTGCCAATGAAGTAATGCCATGTGGGTTAAAAAAAAGAGTCCTCTACACCTATGAAACCCAAATTAAAATCCAACTTTTCAAACCAAATCCAATCACCAAAATTAACCATAAATAGCCAAACAAAGACAAGAATTTTTGGCCATAGGTGAAAAAAAAAAAAAAAAAAAAAAAAAAAAGTAGTAGAGGCAGAGGCGAGCAACTTGGTGAGAAGCAGAGTTGGGCGGAGTTTGGTGCTTGGTGAGATTGGTTGTGAGTGGAGATCACTGGGGCATAGATCGGTAGCTTTTGAGAGAGAGAGAGAGAGGCAAATAATATATATATATATATATATATATATATATGAGAAGAGAGCAAAAGTAGAATAAAATAATGAGAGGAGAGTGAAATAGAATGTATTATTTTTATAGCATTTATGTATGGACCGTTCCAAATTTTGGAATGGTACTATTCATTCATGCTAAACTTTTTAGCATTTAAAACATTTGATGTGAGAGGTTTTTTGATGTTTAATGTTTGACATTTGGCACATTTGATGCTGCTCTAATATTATACAATTAGCAGTAAGAAGGGATAACCAAATGTTACAATGTTTTCTTGAAAAGAGAACAAGACCTATAGAGGTGGATTGTATCCTGAACCATATATCCAAATTACAAGAGGAAATTACCATCTCACTTATAGAGGTCTGGTAATCTTCTGCAATTGTTTTGATGGGAAGCAAAAATGATCAAGTTTAAGTATTTTATCAAAACTAAAATAGCAGTTGAGTAAAAGGACAGAAATAAATTACATTAATCAAATGACAGGTACATCTAAATATCTAATCAAACGGTAAAGAAAATTAGTATACGACAAATAAACGTTCATCAAAAAGTATACAACAAATACATTTTCTACCCCTATATTTGATTCCTAACGATTCCCCCCTCTTTTATTAGTTTTGCATTGCCCCCACTCGTGAAATCAGAAAACAAGAATGCCCACCAATATGGAAGTCAAGGGAACCGTGAGGTTGTCATCAAGCTCAGTGCTTATGGGGAGTGTTTCCACCAATGCTGAGGCAAGAGACACAACCAAAAAACCCAAAACCATTTCCCATCTTTCCTGAAGAAATCCAAATGAAGAGAAATAGTACATATACCTGTCACAATATCATTTATCATCAGAAAACTCAATAGATTTATGCACAGATCAGATCAGAAAATAATTAGGGAGAAAAACTGTACCCTATAGATGCTAAAAAGCCAGCAAATACCATTGCAATACTACCAATGAGAGACTTGTTTCTGTTGTAAGGAATTTTATGACTACCAAACCTCCTTCCAATTATGTCTGCAAAACCTGAAACCAGGTATAAGAGCCGGTTACTTCCAGAACCATAAAAGAGTCTAGAGCGTAGAGCTGAGCAGGATTGCCATTGCTGACTATTGTTCAAGAGATAAAAGTTTAATTATACCATGGCTAAATTCTACCAAAATCAAGCCAACAGACAGTAATTCACTTGATAAAAAAATTACCATCCCCAGCACAGAGGTTACAAATTGCTGCAATCCCAATAGGGGAAGTTCTCCAATAGATGATGCAAGCCAAAGAGATCGTTGTAGCATAGTAGAGTGGTCCTCTAAGGAGTTCCCTGATGCAAGAAGTAAGCTAAGGGCAATTTGAGTCATGTCAATATATGAAGAACCAATCAATGGAAAATGTGTGTGTGTGTGTATATACACTTGAAAATACTTGGTAATGATTATAGTGAGTATCATACCTCAAACATGAAAACATCATATATTTTTCCTATATATATAAAGAATTATATATTCATTTTGCTGAGTTTCTGCTTTACATGGCTCAATTGTAGAAAATTTGGCCCCTACCTGAGACAAAATTTAGGATCACAACAAAATATAATTTTGATGTGCTAGATGGAGAAAAAGTAATGGGTCTATGTGAAAATGATAGGCAACCAATCACAATCTACCATATAAGATAGTTTTGGAAAAGAGTGTGGTAAAAGTTATGGGCTTAGAATAACTCTGGCAACCTAGCATGTAGAAGTGTAAACATATCCTTATTTTGGATTACCCGAGGATATAATACCAAAAGGTCAGAAAAATTACTCATTTTCCATCAGGGTCAACCAGCTTTGTCATTTTATAACAAAAGAGGTCTCTCTAGGTTGGGTCAATTCCAGGGAAAGAGAAGCAGAGACGTGACCCAATTTTTCATAAAGTCATTCTGAACCAATAATTCACCCAGAGTTGTCACCTGTGGTCTCCATTTCTGCTCATCGACTTCACTATAGCCTCATCTTTCATTATTCCAAGTCCCAAGAGAAGCATCCGAATGATATTGATACCTGGAACAAGACCTGCTAAAATGGAACCCCGATACCCAGAACTGTAATAAGAAGTAATAACTATTCAACAGGCAGATATGTAGTAAAATTATGAAAAATTTCTTGAATGATAGTAATAATAACAGTACCTGAACATTGGCCAGCAAAGCATGAAAACTAGCCCAACGCTTATATGCACAAGCTTCCTATTCAATTTCTAAACAGGCAAATACACAAAGAAATAACTAAAGGAAAATCAAAGAATAGGAAAAGAAAGATAAGGACAAGAAGACTACAGACAGATGAACAAGATAGAAAGGCTTTAGGTGTAAAGGCTTTGGGGACAGCATTTTATGCGTACAGGGTCAGATTGTCTCTAAAAGAATCTTTCCTTTAACTTTGCAAGTAAATTTAAATAACATTTTGGCAACAAGGGTTAAATCACTAGAGAAACAAAGCTAGTCAGATAACTCAGAACTATCAGATAACTCAGAACTATCTATTATTGCAAGGGTTTAGTTAGCTTAATTAATAAAATATCTTGTCCGAGTTAAGAGAATTTCAAATCCTGCCTACAGGGCAAAAAAAAAAAAAAAAAAGCCCTCATTAATAACTTACCCTCCTTGCAAACAGCAATTATCATGGAATGGAGGATATCATAATTTCAATTCAAATCCTATTGTATGTAATAAAAAGAAATCTACCTACTACATAATATCTTAAGTATAGTACCCTCTCAAACTTTAAAAATTATAACATTCACATAAAACAGATAAAATTAAACGAATTCCTACATGGGAATCTAAATGTTAAAAGTACGAGTGTTCAAAGAAAAGACAAGCACGCTTTCCTGTTCGCAAAATATTGATCTTATAACTCAAAAGAAAATTGAATCTATTCCTGTAATATATCTCAGAACCAACTACTGTGAACCTAATCAGTTATATTTATACCATACCTAAGTAAATTAACTTCCATTTAAACCATTGTTGAATCAGCAATTATTCTTCCTATTTTTGTGAACTTCACTTTCCACATATTAAGCTCTAAATTCTAATTAAAACCCAAAATTTTACCCGAAACGGCAAAAAGGAAAAATACCCAGCTAGACAGTTTTAACAGTTTAACCACTTAACACCAAGAAAAAACAAAGAAAAAAAGAGTGGATTCGATTTTGACCTTGTCAAAGATGCCACGATTGGCGATTTCGCCCCAGAATCGAAGCAAGGAGAGGGCGATGCAACCGGTCAAGCTGGCGGCACAGATATCGGAGACAACCGGGCTTTCCGGTATCATGATGGCAGCCAGTGGCTTCAGATCGCGATTAAGTATTCGCCCAGAACTGATAGCTCCCAGTCTCAAACCAAAACCAAAACCAAAACCACAAACAGAGCTGATACTATTAATATTAATAGTATGACGTTGGCTGTTGCGTGAAGGTGAGAGTGAGAGTGTGGCAGCTGAGAGTAACGAGGGAGTGTTGGGATTTCGTCCCAATCCGAATTGAGATTTGATTTTGGGGGCAAGTAAGTCAAACGTGGAGGAGGAGTTTAGTGGGGAGAAGATAAAGACAGTTGTTGCTGCCATTTTTATTTATTAAATTAAAAGACTCTGTTTGGAAAGGTGGAAAGAGGGGAGAAAGGAACTGGTTGGTGGAATTTTCACTTTTTAGTTCACAGGATACAAAGGAAAGCTTGAATAATTGGAGAGAAAAAAAAAAAAAAAAAAAAAAAATCTTCCTGGGTGCACATTTCATTGTCTGCCCAGATTGCGTGGACGAAGGAAACCAAATGTTGAGTTCAGCCGGTTCAGATTTAAGGGCCTTTTTCTGCACGGTTCCTTAATTTAGCCGATCAAAAACACTTTCAAATTCATCCATTTTCAAATTCATCCGTTTTTAAAGCTTCAACGATAGAATTAGACATGTAAAATTAGTAATTTAAAATTTCAGTTTTTTTTTCTTCTTATTTTTACATTTCTTTCTCTTGTTAAGTATTAATATAATTTTTTCATTTAAAAAAAAAAACTATTCTTTTTTACAAAAGTACAATTTTTTTTTTTATCACTTAACTTTTTTTTTTCACCTCTTCTTAAAATAAAAACTAAAATAAATCTTTGATGGGTAAAACATGTAAACCCAAAAAATGAAAATCGTGAAAATAATGTGAGTTTAATTATCAAATAAAACAGCATAAAGTAGTATTTTAATGGTAATAGTTTTTGGAAAAAATATTATTTTATTACTAATAACTATTAAATGGATAAACTTTGGCTTTAAGCCATTTTTTAGGGGGAAAAAAAAATAGTTGTACCCTAAAACTATAACTTTTATTAAAAAAAAAAGGATAAATGTTTTGAAAATCTAATAGTTAGATTGAAAAAAAAAATGCTTTTAACACACATGTCAAATTTGTATCAATTGAATATAATTTAGTATTAGATCCATAAGCTTATTTTTCATTTATAAATTTAAACTACAAAAACTTGAATTTTAAATATTTGATTGATGACGTAGCTATTGATATTTGATCTTCGAAAAATTTTGCAAGCATGGAGGATATAAGAAGAAAATGTAATCCAATGATGGATTTATCAAAATTCACATCTAATAAAAAGATATTAAATGAAGTTGTAATCTTAGACTACAATCAAATTTCTAGCCAAATTTTGTCCATATTAAAATTAGCATTGTGGAAAAAATATTATGAAGTATCGTTTCTTTGTAAAATCGTATTTTGAAAACGTGATTTGACTTGAAATTCTACTAATGTGGCAAGGGTTGATGAGGCAAGTATCAACCTAAAAATTGTATTTCCAAACATGATCTTAGTGTAAATTTTGAAATTTTGCAGCCTGTGCAAGACAAATTGTCAAATGTTTTGGAAACAAGATTATTAAGTGTAAAATGTTTTGGAAACACGATTAATAAGTGCAAGACAAATTGTCAAATTTTTTGGAAACAAGATTTTCCAATACTTGACTCAGTGTAAAATGTTTTGGAAACATGATTAATAAATGGACAACTGCATGGTCAGCTCCTGCCACATCAACAAAATTTAAAGTGAAATCGTGTTTTGAAAACACGATTTAAAGATGAGACTACTCTCTAAAATACTTTTCCAAAAACGCTATTTTTAATTAGAAATTATAAAATTATATATATATATTCCAAAAAAACCCAAATATAGAGTCCATACATATAAGCCCCTGGGTGGTAGGGCAGTCCATGGGTCGAGTCGGTTTGGGTTTGGGCTCAACCTACATCCGACTTGACCTACTGGGGTGGAGCCGCCATTAACCCACCACCAACCAAGAGACTGGTTGGATCTGGCGGATCAAACCTCCAACAAGTGGCGGGCGGGTCAGTTGGAGTAAGATTTCTGAGAAAACGGTGAGAAACGGCCAGAAAACAGTGAGATTTCACTAGATCTAGCAGAAAATTGACTAGATTCGATGAGATTTAGCCAGATTCGGTGGAAATCTCATTACATCTTCCTGATATCTTGTTAGAATCTAGGTATTTTTTCCAGAATTTGGAAAATTTTCACTGAAATCTTGAAATTATTGCCAAAATCGAGGTATTTTTTGCTAGAATTTGGACATTTTTGTCGAAACACCTTAGTATGTCAGTTGGTTCGGAATTTTTGGGTATTTAGGGAGGAAAACCGAAACAAATCCGCTGGAGTTGGTTTTGGAGGTAAAGACCAACTGCTAACCGTCAGAGTAGTCAGGTCAATCGATGTCAGATCGGATCTGGTTGGTTTCTTTGGGTGGATTGGGTCTTCAGATGGGTTTGGACAGTCCTATTGGGTGGGAGTAAGCCAGTTGTTCAAACTTCCTTCCTAGTGAGAATCTCTTCTAGCAGTCGTGTTACACGTTTGATTCTTTATGTTTTGGAGGTATTTTCATTTGGTTGCTCACATTTAAAGTAATTCATTTTGAAAGTAGCCCTCCTAGTCGTGGCAGTTACCAAATTTTTTTTTAGGGTGGTCATTATGAAACTTGAATTATACAAAATATAATAAAAAGGAAATTTCATATATTGAAAAAAAAAATACAAATACATAAAATCTTACAATTTCTTTTTACGAGTTCTCTTATTTTCAAATTGTTCTATGATAGTCTCATTATCAATGCAAATACATAAAATCTTTCAAAAATTTAGTTGTACATTACACTAGCCAAGGCACGTGAGAATGCTAGCATGGCTGGATCTAGACCTTACACGTGGAATAGTTATGAGCAAATGATGGGAAATGTTGGCTGAAGAAGGGGATCGTTGGCTCGTGCCAATGGCGTGATTATATTGGGGAACCTGAGATGGACACCCAGCACTTGCACAAAAGGGAGATAGTGACCTCCTATGGTCAGATGCTACAGAACACCTTTTATTGGCTGAGCTTGTGTTAGACCACTATTAAGGACATGTGTATCACTCCTAGCATCCCTAATGTCCCTTTCCTTATCCATGGTTTTCTCCCCACGTAGTAGCAGAGCCACCCTCTGTTCCACTACCCTGACATTAGTGTGATTTTTCTCTCCTTTAGCCATAGTATAGTACAATAGCTGTATTAGGGTTTGAAATGAGCAAATAAGGGTTTGACACTTGTCTTGATGTACCTCACAACATTTCTCATACTATAAGAGGAACATGTTGTGGAACAATTAGGGCAAGAACCTAGAGAAAATAAGAGAAAGAGCAGAAAGATTGTGTAGGAAAGTGAGTTAGAGAGAAAAAGGCTTTCTTTGGGAAAGAACATCACCATTGTTCGAAGACCTTCATTTTTACATAATAGAGAGCTCTAAAGAGTGAGGGATATTCTCCCCTTTCTCACCCATGGTTTTTCATCTTTTCTAAAGGGTTTTCCATGTACTTTCCCAAGCCTTCTTTACTTTTCATGTTATGTTTTGCTTTTCTCTCAACGTTAAAGCTTCCATTTTATTGTTTTTAGGCCTTTCACTTAAATGTACTATTAGACACATCACCCATTCTCTCACATAGTTCTGATAATCTAACTTGCACGTACATTTTTGGTGACTCTGTTGGGGAGAATCTCTGGTTATTTTTTCTTTTTTCTTTTTTATATTTTATTTGTCCTCTTTCCACTCCTGTATATTGGTTGTCTTTCTCCTTGGCTATTTAATGCCTCCGAGAAAGAAGAATGTAGGCGGTCAAGTTGGTTCAAGTGAAAACCAGTAAGTAGAACCAAGCGTGGACCATGTTTTCATCCACACTGAGGGCACATAATCATCTAAAGAGGTTAGACAGCCTGGGAATAGGTGTAGACACCACATTTTGTACCCCTTACAACTCAGGACCCCATTCCCTAATGATGTAGGAATTCTAAAGTCCAAGATTGGTTTAGGGCCCAATTAGATTGAAATTGACTTGAAGAAAGTATTTTTGGAAAATGTAACTCTTTTTATGAATTAAATAAGCTATTTTTAGAAAATAAAGACCACGGAAACCCTAGGGCATGTGTACACATACATGCGTATGTGCACGCATGCTCAAGATTTGCGTACACATGTTAGGGTTCTAGAAACTATGGAAGACAAGTTTTTTGCATTACAATTTGGGTTTTGGAATGAATCCCACATCATCTAAGAGCCGTTCCAAACCCGCATTTTCAAAACACATAGAAAATTCTAAGGGAAAACATAAGATTCACTAGAAATAGTAAATCAAAGAGGGGGGTTTTCACAAAACATCCTCAAGTCAATATTTTTCTGATTGAGGCCTTTTCTGGCCTTGATCTTGGAGTTTTTAGATGTAAATCACTTCCTTGTTTGATTGTGAATAGATTGACTGAGTGGAACGATTGAAATCAAGCTAAAGAGCTTTGTGTTTTGAAGTATATGTTCTAAGTCCTTTTCTTTTCTTTTCTTGCTTTAATCTTCCTTGTTTTCCTTGTTTTTCTTGTTTGTTTGTGTTATAACATGTTTGTTTAGTTTAGGTTTTCTTTTTTCTTTATTTATTTATTTTTAATCATTTTAAGCATGTTAGGTTGTTAGTTTTTAGTTTTTGTTCTGGTTTATTCTTGTTTTCTGGGTTAAGGTTAAGGTGTGTATGCATACACATGCTTTCTGCATATGCATACATACTCGAAGTATGTGTATGCATACAACTAGGCTACATATGTAGGCCCTATGTGTGCACGTATACTTATGCCTAGAAACCCTAATTTGAGTCTTTTTGCTTCTGTTTTCTTTATTTCATTTACATCATATGCTTCTGCCTTGTCTTGTTTTATGCTTTTGAGTCTCTACTTCCATGTTTGCTTGTCGTTTGTCTTTCACATGTTAAGGTTAGGGTTTCTTGTCTTCTCCTTGATAGATATGCCATGAACATGCATATGATATGACCATGTTTTGATGCATAGGTGTTGTGGTACAGTAAGGTATGCAAATTCACATGAACATGTAATTGTTTGAGATAGGATCTTGATTTTGCTTTGATGTATATTTGCAAATGCTTTGCCTTGGGTGTGATAACTTGTTTATTTGATCTTAACATGCTATCTTTCAGCTTTGGATGTACTATGTTTGTTTAATTGCTACCTTGAATATGATGTGATAAGATGTATGATAGGAGCATGCTAGGGTTTGAGATGTATGAGATGCATGATAGATGTATGTTAGGGTTTTTGGGATGAAAATGCCATTTTGATTGCTAGATGTATGCTAGTGTGTTTGTGAGTCTAGAATGCAGTATTGAACATGTCTTTAATGAGATTAAGATGTAAGACACAATGAGTGGAAACCGATCCACAGGTTGGGTGCCTAACACCTTCCCATCTCGATACCTAAACTCTGGACACATGTTCTAGTAGTAGATCAGTCCTTCCATGAAGGGTGCTATATTTATGGTTCCTAGACCTAAACTAGGTGGCAAGTACATTTCTCTTCGCCATGGTCCACTCGGTCGAGGCGTACTCCCCCTGTTGCGCTCGTAGTGGCGACTCCACTGGGGATGGAGAGTTTAATTCCAATGTGTCTTATTTCTTAATCTTGATAAAAGATTGTTCAATATTTGTTTGCACACACTTCACTTGGTTCTTTTTGTCCTTTTCACCTCGGTTGATGATGAGTACTTTCCATTCGGGCCAAATGCTTTTGGGGTTTATCTTACCAAAGTTAAGTGAAGAGACACGACATTTATGAAGAGTAATGTCTGTCTGCCAAGTGTGGGAAACGAAGCAACACTAAAACAGCTAGAAACACCCGTGAATGCCACGTGTCCTAGCTTCAAACGTCACAAGGCATGATTGCACAAGCATTGAATGACTTTACTCATCAATGCCATTAACAGTTAGGAGGCTAATGTACATTACACTAGCCAAGGCACATGACAATGCTGACATGGCTGGATCTAGTGCCTACTAGAATAGCTATGAGCAAAGGAAAAGAAAAGTTGGCTAAAGAGGGGATCTTTGGCTCATGCCAACGGCTTGACCATCTTGGGGAAGAGTGAGATTTGAACTTGACATGGACACCCAGCACTTGCACAAAAGGGAGATAGCGACCTTCTATGGTCATATGCTATAGAACACCCCTTATTAGCTGAACTTGTGTTGGACCATTGTTGAGGACACGTGTATCACTCCTAACATCCTCAGTGCCCCTTTCCTTGTCCAAGGTTTGCTCCCCACGTAGTAGCAGAGCCACCCTCCGTTCGACCCCTGACATTGGCGTGCTTTTTCTCTCCTCTAGCCATACTATAGTATAATACCTAAAATAGGCGAATAAGGGTTTGACACTAGTCATGATGTACCTTATAACATTCCTTGTACTATAAAAGGAATATGTTGTGGAATAATTAGGGCAAGAACCTAGAGAAAACAAGTGAAAGAGCTAAAAAGTTTGTGTAGGAAAGTGAGGTAGAGAGAAAAAGGCTTTCATTGAGAAAGAACATCACCACTATATAAAGACCTTCATTTTCACATAATAGAGAGCTCTAAAAAGTGAGGGACATTCTCCCCTTGCTCACCGATGGTTTTTCATCCCTTTTGAAGGGTTTTCTGTGTACTTTCCCATGCCTTCTTTACTTTCCATGTTACGCTTTCCTTTTCTCTCGAGGTTTAAAACTTCCATTTTAGTGTTTTTAAGCCTTTTCACTTAAATGTGCTGTTAGATGCATCACCCATTCTCTCACATAGTTCTGATAATCTAACTTGCACGTACATTTTTGGTGACTCCGCTAGGGAGAATCTCTGGTTATTTTTCCTTCTAGTTATATTCTGTTTGTCCTCTTTACACTCCTATATTTGGTTGTCTTTCTCATTGGCTATTCAATGCCTCCGAGAAAGAACGCAGGCACTTAAGCTGGTTCAGGTGAAAACCAACAAGCAGAACCAAGCATGGACCATGTTTCCATACACACTGAGGGCACAGAATTGTTTGAGGAGGTTAGACAGCCTGGTAATAGGGACCTTGTGGTAGGAATTGAGGACCTTCAATGTTCTCAGGTCACTATGTGGGCAGAGTTCCAATCCTTATGCCAAAGGACATCTACCCCTCAAACCCCACAAGGAGGCCAAGGACCTTAGGGAGAGACCGAAAGGTCAAATCTTGTTCCACCCCAGAACCAAGATCCACTTCTTAACCAAAGGGCACCCCCACAGCCCGAGGGAGCTTAAGCAACTCCCTATCTAACTAGGGAGGATATTGTAGCCATTTTACTTGAAGCTAGAAAGGAAGAGAGTTTTGCTTACATTGACACGAGACCTCTTTATCCTGAAGAAATGGATAGAAAACCCTCCCCGCTAACTACACACCTCTTATCTTTCCTAAGTGTGATGGTATGATTTGGAATGCTAAAGACCATATCAGGAAGTATGTCGATGCTCTGACAACTCATTCTCATGACCATGAGTTGAGACTTAAGGAGTTTTCCAAGTCCTTGGAAGTTTGAGTCTTTACTTGGTATACCAGCCTTTTGCCAAGATCGATTTTAAGTTGGAATGACATGGCTACCCCATAAAGAAATTCTTCGCTTTAGATGAAAAGCTTACTCTATCAGATTTGCAGCAGGAAAGGCAGAGGATATTTGAAGGTTATTGGACTATATCCATAGGTTTAGGGGCCTATCCTTGATATGCTATGATCCTATAGATGAGGAAAGATTGGTGGATATTTGCATTGCTGGGATGTTGTATGAGTACAACCCTTAATTGGAGAACTTACAGATCCCAAGTTTCACAAGGTTGGTGGGGCATCTAGGAGGACAAGTATGTCAGTGAGGGAGCCTTCCAAGGGCTTGACTTCACAGACCTTGAGTGCTCCTAAGCAACCTTTAGGAAAGCAAAAATGTGGAAGTAGCTGTGGTAGAGGAGCCAAAGAAAGCCACCAAATGCAGGAAAATGGAGAGAAGTGGTATTCCTCCCCCTTTTTCTGTCTCAACATAAGAGCCATTTAGCATCTTAGACGCCTAGGTGAAAGATTACGTGGTGGTCTTGCCCAAGTGCAAACATGTGCCAATAGAGGAGGAAAAGCAAGGTGCGCTTTAATGTAGGTATCACAAAAGGAGTGACTACCACACCATGGATTGCTACGCTCTGAGAAACATATTCCATGAAAAGGTGGCCAAGGGTGATTTGGTCATCAAGAATGGGAAGCGTAAAAACCAAAGGATGCATAGACCTGAGGTAGAAATGACCTTTTTCATATGTTGTGAGGACCCTATGGAAGAAAAGGCTGGGTGTGTGGCCAGTAGTAGTGTTGCACCCCTGCCGTTGCAAGATGAAGAAATGACATTGAGAATCCAGTAGGATGATAAAGTTCATTCCTTTCTCGAGGGAATAGGTCTCAGGCCATTAGTTATAAGGGATGCAGCTCAGACCTTGACTTGAGTGGAGTAAAGAAGCTAGAGAGTGGCTACTTTCGAGGGAAGCTTATTGCAGGTAGCATATCAAGAGACCAAGGAATCAATGACCTTCTCTTCTAGGGATTTAACCAACCAAGTTGTGGATGGTGAAAGGTGTATGTCACTGCTTTCTTAGGAGCCTCTCAAATCAAGAAGGCCTTAGTGGATACTGGTGCTTCCACCAACATCTTGCCCTTCTTGACATTGGATGCCTTGGGCATTACACGAGAAAGAATAATTTGAGAGCCACTACAAATGGCAGGGATAGGGTCATTGCAGTAGTGCACTTTGGGGCATGTATCTTTGGATTTAAGGGTGGGTTATATCAAGGCACGAACTATCATGCATGTTATGGATGGTGATACTTCATACCACATTATTTTGGGCTAGCCTTGGCTCGAAGTGCGCAAAGCTGTGGCTTCTACATATCACTAACGCATAAAGGCTGTTTGGAGAGGTAGGTTTGTGCCCATTGAGGCCACCAGAATGCCTTATGATAGAGCAGAATTCCATTATGCAAAGGCATCTTTGTATCAGGAGTTTTAGCCCGAGGGAGAGAATAGGATCCTTCCTTTCAATGCCACTATTTTAGAAAGGGAGGAAGAAGATGATGGAGAGGTTGTAAAGCTTGAGAGACCTCCTAAAATAAGAAGGATCACCAAGCTTGATGGCATGGTGGTGACGGTCAAAGGAAGGGGGTCAGGAGAATGGCAGGCCCAACCTCTTTAGCCTTATTCGACAGCCAAAAGGGAAGCACATAGTTGAAGAATCCTTGAGAAAAGCCCCTGATTGTATGAACAACATTTGCATGAGCATCCAAGAAGAACTTGTGGTCAATCTTAGCAAGGAAGGAGAAGAAAGAGTGGTCAAGATATGCAAAGGTTTACTAGAAGAAGAAAAGAGAAGGTTGATATCTTTGTTGAGGGAATACGGAGAAGTTTTTACCTGGAAATATGAAAAAATGCCAGGCTTAGATCCAAAGCTGGTGACACCCAAGCTGAATGTCGATCCCAAGGCCAAGCATGTAATGCAGCTAGCCAAGAAGTACAACTTGGATGTTGAAGAGAAGATTAAGGTTGAGGTGATCAAGCTCTTGAAAGCAAGGTTCATAGAGGAGATCAAGTGTCCAAAATGGTTAGCCAACATAGTTCCTATGAAGAAGAAATGCGGGTAAATAAGGATATGTGTGGACTTTAGAGACCTTAACAAGGCCAATCCTAAAAATGAGTTCCCACTGCCCAATGTTGACATTTTGGTGGATGTAGTGCTGGTCATGAATGCTTCTCCTTTATGGATGGTTACAATGGTTACAACTAGATCTTCATGGAGCTAGTAGATGCTCAAAAGACCACCTTCAAGACACCTTTTGGGAACTATTACTACAAGATGATGCCTTTTAGATTGAAGAATGTTGGTGCTACCTATCAGAGAACCACGACCTTGATTTTTGCTGATATGTTGCACAAATAGGTGGAGGATTATGTCAGTGATCTAGTGCTAAAAGCGAGGAACCAAGTTGAGCACTTATTGCACCTAAGACAAGTTTTCGAAAGTTGCAGGGAGTATAACTTGAGGATGAACCCTTTAAAGTGTGCCTTTGGGTTGACTTCAGGGAAGTTCCTAAGGTTCCTTGTCCACCAAAGGAGGATCAATTTAGATCCCACTAAAGCTAAGGCAATAGCTGCACTTACCTTGCTAGCAACCTTGAAGGAATTAATGAGCTTCGTGGGAAAAGTGTCCTATTTGAGAAGGCTTATTCTAGGGTTGGCTAAAATGTTAAAGCCTTTGGTTGAACAAACCAAGAAAAGAACCACTTTTTTGTGGTATGATTAATATGAGAAAGCATTTAGGAAGATACAATCTATTCTAGCAAATCCTCATACCATGGTTGCTCCATCAAGATTAAGAAATGGAACACATTGGAATCAAACTCTCTATCCCCAGTGGAGTTGCCACTATGGGTGCAAGCGCCCCACGACGTGGGGTTATCCCTCTTTTGTGGGAAGTATGCCTTAGCTTAGGGTGGACCATGGTGGAGGGTGTAAATGGATTCGCCACGTAGTTTAGGTCTAGGAACCAGAGCATGTTTCTAAAGTTTAGGTATGAGGATGAAAATGTGTTAAGCACCCAACCCCACCCGACTCGTGAGTTGCTATCCATTCATTGTGTTCCAAGTCTTAATCTCATTAAAGACATGTTTAACACATTATTCTAACTCACACATACGCTAACATGCATCTAAAGCGAACAGCATGGGATAATCATCCCCAAACCTAGCATTTATCTATCATAGCATACAAGCATATATCTCAAAAGGGTAGAAACATCACGAGGTAGATTAGGATCACCATGTTATAGTATTTAGACCTCAAAGCATGGGATTCAATCAAGCATATCATGTTCATAGCCATCAACCAAATCAAATGCATGTCCATGGTATTATGCATGACTTACCTCACTACATCACAGCACCTATGCATTTATGCATGATCATATCCAAATGCATGCTCATGGTATTTAAGCAAATTAAAACCCCAACAAGCTTAAAAATATAAAACAAAACAAAACCAAACAAAATAGGGTAAACAGATGTATACAGATATGAAAACTAGGTTAAACAGAGGCTAAGAACCCTAAGAGTATGTGTGCCCTAAGAACCCTAACCCGAAAACTACAAAATAGAAGCACAAAAACAAAGAATCTTACAGCCTAACATGCTCAGAATAACAACACAAAGCAAACCTAGACTAAACAAACATATTAAAGAAAGCAAAACACATATATAAACACAAGATCAAAAGAAAAATAAAGAAAAGAGAAGAGCCAAAGTTAGAAATTTTACTCTACACTAGAACTCTTTAGAGCTTGATTTTTACCATTCCCTTCTATCAATCTAGTCACAACCAATTCAAAATAAGTTAATAAACTTCAAAACTCAAAGATCAAGACCATCAAATAAAACTTGACTTGAGGATGTTTTGTAAAAAACTCCCTATTTGATTCATTATTTTCTAGTGAATCTTATGTGGTTTACCATTGGAATTTGTCTTCCTTGTAAAAGTTCAATTTATGGCTTTATATAGTTAAAAAATAGGGGTTTGGTGCTGCTCCTAGACGATGTGGGATCCATTCCAAACCTAGTTTAAATGCATAAAACTTGACTTACGTAATTTTTGGAACCCTAGCATGAGTGCGCATGCATGTGTATGTGTACACATGCATGAAGCATGCGCACGCAGAGCTTGAGCATGCGTGCGCATACGTGTGTATATGTACGCATGCCCTAGGGTTTTCGTGGTCTTTCTTTTTCGAAAATAGTTTATTTGGTCCAAAAATAAGTTGTATTTTCCATAAACACTTTCCTCAAATCAATTTATATTTGATTGGGTCCTATACCAACCTTGGGCTTTAGAATTCTAACATCATTAGGGAACGGGGGCCCGAGTGGTAATTGGTATAAAATGCGGTGTCTACAGATGCCCATCTTTTGATTCATGAGCTTTGTTGACAGAATTAAAAGAATAATAGGTAAAACATTTTGTTTTGATGTACTGCTCGAGCCCAACCCATGTACATAGTGAACAACATGCATACATGGAGCGGGGTGTAACTTTACAGAGTTGTGTGGGATTCATATGTCCGAAGTCCCACCAGTGTTACTTGAGAAATGAGCAATGACAAGTTCATTATCCAAGAAACTATCATGCCAATTACAAGCAAAAGGTGAGTGACTCATTATCCTAGAGTCATTAAAAAGAAAAAACAAACATAGCCCATAGCCTCAACCACCAACCAAGCAAACAAGGGAGATAAAAGGATTCATATCTGTGGTGTCTATCTGGGGCTCTTGCCTTAAACTTCTCCAAGTAGCTCTTGCCTCAAATATTCGTTGGGTGGCTTTTGCCTCTAGGTAGCTTCTGTCTCTATCTCAATATCTTCTAATCTGGCGAGGCTCTTACCTCTACGTGACTTCTATCTCCATCTTTATCTCTTCAATTCTAGGTGGATTTTGCCTTGATTCTGGTGTACATTTTCAATTCCAAGAAGAATATGTACTCAAGTTCTGTATTCTCCTTTTCTCTTCTTATCTTAGGGATTTGTGTCTATATATTCAATTCTCGAAAAATATGTGCACAAGTATGGTGATGATCTTGAACAGAAAGCTCACTTGAGGGGCTTCCCAACATGCATGGGCTTTCTTGGTAATTTTGACTCACGAAGGAGCTTTTCTAGGTAGCTTTCAACTTATGAAGAAGTCTCTAATGATATAGAATCCACTGGGGAAGATTCTTCTTTCATGACTTACTAGGGAGTTTGTTGATGGTTTTAGCTCAGGAAGAAGTTTCATTCTTAATTCTTGACTTATTGGAGAAAATTCTTTTCCTTATAACCCATGAGGGAGTTATTTTGGTGCTTTGGACCCACAGGGAGGTCCTCAAATTCACTTGGAGGAAGTCTTTCTATCTGTGAGTCACTAGGGAGTTGGTGGATGGTTTTAACTCATGAGGGAGTTTCCTTGGTGACTTCTAATCCACTAGGGGATGCTTTTAGGATCCTTCTAATCCACTGGGGAATGCTCTTATAATCCTTGTTTCTTTCAACCTGTTGAGGGTATTTTTGTCAGTTTAGTGTTTCTTTGTAACATTCTTAATAATCCACGGTCCACTGGGGAGGCCTAAACTACATGTAGTTTAGTCATCAGATGTCTTCTTGCCTTTTCATTTTTCTCAAACGGTTACCAACTATTTCTTTTTCCTCTTATTCCTCTTTATCTTCCTTAACTTTTAATTTTCTCTCTAACTTTTAAACTTCCATTTTCTCTCTACAAAAACTCTCTACCTCTTCCTCATTCTCTCACCCCTTCATATCAGACTTAGAAAAATCCGCTCTTCCCTAGGAACTCTCTCATCTTCTCCAATGGCACCTAAGACCAAAACCAAGAAAACCTCTTATGTGATTTCCGGGAAAGTCATCAATCTCACCCACTGGGATGGGGCCACAAGGCTAATAGAGTCTCCTCCATTGACTTTCAGGCCACAAAACCACCTCTCAGAGGGTGCATGGGCTGGATTGGTAAGTTTTTCAAACTTTTTCCATTTTCAAGTTTTTCTTTGATCTTCTGTTTTAATTCGTTTTGGACTTGTAAATGCTTGGGTTTTGTTGTGGGATGGGTCTAGATGAAATCCTAATTTCCTAGGAGGGCTAGGAACATGTTTAGGATGATTTTGATTCATAGCATGCTTGAAACTATTGAATGAACCATTCTACTTGTGTTCATGTGTGCGCATACACGTGCATATGTGCGTAGGTGGCTTCATGCGTACGCATCCACTCTTCATGCATACGCATCTATGTTCATTAGTGCATTATGGATGCGTGCTACAACATGCATATGCATGTAGGGCCTTACGTATGCATACACGAGACCTGCGTACGCATATTGGTACTCATAAACCTCATTTTTTGTCCAATTTGATTTTTTTCACCCATTTTTCATATCCAATCATGATTCTTATGCTCTTTTTCATCCTCTTTTGCAGGTCTTACCACCTTTCATGGGTAAGGGTAGTATTAGCCGTATTTCTTCATGGTATAGGGCCCTAACCAAGGATACAAAGGCCTTGGTGTACGCAGCCAGCTTCGAACCTGTCGTTCATTTGCTTCTAGAGGGTTCTGCCAGTGGCATTCTAGTGCAGACACTAGCTAAGAGGTGGTGAGATGCCACCCACACCTTCCACATTGCCGAGAGGGAGATGACAGTGACTCTTTATGATTTTCATCGGATGATGGGTTTGAGATTTGATGGCCCCCCTCATTGATGTGGAGGGTGTAGGCACTCGAGCGAAAGTATTCACTATTTCGATCTAGAGGCCGACTAAAGGCCTTATTCTCAGGCGACACTTGATGATTATGCTCGGATGGTTAAGGCATTCTTGTTGTATCTGCTAGGGGTATTCTCTTCGCCAATGGAAGATAGATTGTATCCTTGAGGTGACTGGCCCTCTTCCGTGACTTCAAGCATGCTTGGAAGGAGAACTGGGGCTAGGCTTTCCCTGCCTACCTCTTTTCGGTCCTGGATACTTTGAGCCAAGGGACTTTATGTCAGCCGGTGGGACCTTAGAAGCTCTTTGAGGTTAGACCCTTTTTCTTTTTCTTTTGTAGTTTCACCAATTGTACTTCGTACTCTTGCAAACTGTATTTGTTCAAGTCATCTGAGTTTACAAACTGCATTTCATGCTTTTGCAACTATTCCTAATTTTCTTGCAAACTATCATCTTGCGAACTGCCATCTTGCAAACTGTATCTCTGTCTTGCAAACTACATCTTGTTTTCTTGCAAAATGTCATCTTGTATCTTGCAAACTATGTCTTATTTTCTTGCAAACTGCATCTCTGTCTTGAAAACTATCATCTTGCAAATTGCATCTTGTTTTCTTGTAGACTATCATCTTGCAACGTTAAGCCTTGAACTATGGCCTTGTCACCCGCAGTGTAGATGTGGACCTAAAGAACTTCCCCTCGGTCCAGGCTCATCTCAACAACCTCTCTTCTGAAGATGTGAGTAAAATTCTTCTTTCCTAGCTGTCATTGCATGTTTGAAAGGTTTTCTCTCTAACCATGAGTGCTTTTTACAAGTCACTTGGGGGCTTTGGTTGGGTGTCCCTCCCATTACTGACCCTGGTCTAGAGGCGACTGCCATTATCTCTTCTACGGCTACCTAACCCTTGGAAGGTGTTGGTTTGAGGATTCTCTACTTGGCTAAAGGGGCTTTTTGTTAGCTGGCAGGTACGAAAATGCCTCAAGTTCCAATGGATCCTCCCTTGTTCATGCTTGCCTTGCTCTCAATGACTGATGCTGAGTATCAAATGTGGAGGAGCAGCATTGCCTATGCCGAGCGGCTTATGGGCGACCTTGATTATGGAGAGTTCAGTGAGACTTGCCTCATGCCTTTCTTCCCAATTGGAGTATGTATCCTCTCTCTTTCCTCTTTGTTTTCTCTTTATCTTGCATATCTTGCATATGTTGCATGTGATGATGCTCAATGTGGTAATCATGTCAGGATGTGGCTAGTTCTGCCATGGGTGGCCCTGTTAACTCTTCCCATTTGCCTTGGTCAATCTTTACTTATGGTTTTGATGGCTTTGCTCGGGAGCTTCTTGTGGGACGAAACCCAAATGTCATGGGTTATCCTTTCCCTTTGAGTATATAAGCAATGAGTTCTCTTTATCCTTGTCTTCCTTTATCCTTCTTCCTTTCTTTTCTCTTTTTTCTGCACCCTTCGGGCTTGTCTTAACAATGTCTTTTTTTCAAATCTAGCCCATTACGACAGAGCACAAGGAGCTTGTTTGGCTCACTAGGAACCTCTAGTTAGAGGTGTTCGAGTATTTTAGGTAGATCTACCGGCCTAGAGGGTATGACTACCTAAGTGATGATGATGATGACGGTGATAACCCTAAGACGACTCTAAGTTATCAGCTGAGGAAGAGGTACTACCGATGATGCCCCTGTAGTTCAGACACAAGCACAAACAGACACAGCATAGAATATTTCTAAGTCTTTTTTCTTTTTCTCTTTTAGCATATATATCTTCCACACTTTAGATTTTATTTAAGACATTGGGTTATATTTTAAGAATATCTTTATATTTTTTGCTTTTATTTTAGGACATGTACTTATTTTACTAATTAAGGGAACTTTGGATATGTATTTATTTTATTCTATCTTGCTTTTTCTTTTTCTTTTCCTCTTTGATGCATGAAAATCTAAGCATGAATCTGTCTCGATGTGGATTAACAAGCTTAATTTCAATTTTAAAGATGCTCTAATCTCCCTTGGCCTTTTTTGTATTTCTTTCTTTCATTAAATCAAAGTGAATTAGCCTCTTCTGCTAGTAGCCATTAAATTTCGGATTCCTACTCGGCATGTTTTTAAATTTAATGGTGTGAAATTATGCCCAACTCTTGAAGAATTTGGTGCAATCATGGGAGAACACAACTTCGATGCTATCATTCTTCCTACTCTCAAGGAAGATCTTTCTGACCTAGCTCATCGACTCTTAGTGGTTACTCTAGCTATGCTAAGAGATGGTGCAAGTCCAACAAATTGAATGCTTTCATGGCCGAGGCAAAGCGCTTTCACCATCTCAACGTTTTTTGCCTTTGCATTCTTGCATGGTTCTTTTTCGTGCATAAAACACTTCGTGTGGATCTGGGTATACTCCATGTGGTCAAGAATCCAGGGAGTGGGAGCCCAATGACCATCGTGTTGATTGAAACCCTCAATGGTTTGGATGCTATTCATAGGGAGGAAGTAACATTCTTTGTGGAGAGTCCCCTTCTTCAAGTATGATCCCTAATTTTTCCCTAGGTTCTTAACCTAGCAGGATTCCTCTAATTTTTGCATGGATTGGCTTTTAGTTTTTAACCCATTAAGGCTCCTTATATCATCTTTGAATATTTCTCTTTTTTACTTTTTCTTTCTTTTTTTCATCTCTCCATTTTCCACTCAATGCTCATGCTTTCTCTCCCCCCCCCCCTCATATATGGCGGCTATATGAGAAGCTCAAATTGAATTTCCCCCCCATTGTTTCTCCTAGTTGGTATCAACCAAAGCATTACCGTAATCGCAAGCTCAAAGATAAAGAGATGGATCCCGCTCAGCTTACTGAACTCTTGAAGCATCTTACTTCTTTAGATGTCCAATGGGTGGTAAAGTGGTGGTGCATTAAGGCCATGTCTAGTTGTGATATCAAGAAAAACCATGTACCTTTGGTTGGGCTTTGTCATTGTTCTTATTATCCTACATGTCACATTACATAGAAATTTGATGACCGTTAAAGGGTACCTTGTGGCTTTGGTTCTTTTCATAACTTAGCATTCACTAAGAGAATCTTGGGCAGAATCCATGAGACTTGGCTGTAAAGGGCGATGAATAGGGACATCAATTTTCCTTAGTTTCTCCATCCAACTTTGGGATACAAGGATTGACTATACATTGATATGAGAGTAGTCCACAAGGAAGAGAATGATCACAGGAAATCCAACAAAAGGAAAAAGATTGAGTGACTACTTTGATATGTCCCAAATTTTACTTTTCTGCACTTTATTATTCTATGTCTTTTTATTTGAGTTAATAAAAGATTGGAAGATTCCAAATCCCCTATGAAAAAATTATTATCTTTTAATTTGAGCAATGAGAGAATCAACTATTTTATTATCTTTGCTTATTGTCTTTATTTTCCTTTTCTTTCTTTTTTTATTTTTCTGTGCCATGTAATTTTTTCCCATGACGTCCTTGTAGGAATTTTTGCTATGCCCATGGTATTTTCCCCTAAGCCTAGATCACCCTTTCGGGTTTTCAACCTAGCAGGGTCTCTTTGCCTTAACTTTTGCCTAGGCTGCCCTTTCGGGTTTTCAACCCAACAGGCTTTTTTTTTTTTTTTTTTTTTTTTTTTTTTTTTCGTTTTTCAAATGTTATACTTTTGAAGCTTGTCCATGTTGATTGGATGAAGCATCTGTTCTCCATCCAAATCTATAATTCTTGTAGCACTTCCTAACATGATCTTCTTGATAACAAAAGAAACACATCTTGGCTTCATCTTTACTCTTGGATCAAAATTTTCACCTCTAAGCACCTTTAAGATTAGATTTCCCTCCTTAAGGTTCATTGGTTTCACATTCTTGTTAAATGCTCTAGCAATCCTTTTTTGGTAACCTTGTGCATGATATTGGGCTTTCTTCTTCTTCTTACCTATCAAGGCTAACTGTTCATATCTTTCTCTCATCCAATCCTCTTCTAGGGCCTCGGTCCCCACCAATACTCTCAAACATTGTATCTCCACTTCAATGGGAAGTACTGTTTCACACCCATAAACCAAAGAGTAGGTAGTTGCCCCAGTTGATGCATGAATACAAGTCCTATAACCCCACAAGGAAAATGGAAGCTTCTTGGCCCAATCCTTATATGTCACTACCATCTGAGCTAGGATGTTCTTGATATTCTTGTTAGTTGCTTCGACAACCCCATTAGTCTGTGGTTGATATGGTGAAGACTTGTGATGGTCAATGTTGTACAACTCCATGATCTTATGGACCTCTCCATCAAAGTGAGAACCATTGTCAGAGATGATCTCTTGTGGCACTCCAAATCAGTAGATGATGTTATTTTCTATGAATCGGGCCACATGCTTGACTTTTAGTATGGAATAGGAGGTTATCTCTACCCTTTTGGTGAAGTAATCAATTGCAACTAGGGTGTATTCATGCCCATTCGAGGCCTTCGGAGCTATTCTTCCAATCACATCTATGCCCAATATTGAAAAATACCATGGAGAGGTCATTCTGTATAGTTTACTCAGTGGCACATGGTACATTCTGTATAGTCATGACAACTTTTCACAATGTCCACACAATTGGTTTCCATAGTATTCCAATAGTATCTAATCCTTAAAATCTTCTTTGCCAACATCCTCCCATTCATTTGAGGACCATAAATCCCTTGGTGGATTTCTTCCACCACTTTTTCAGGTTCTTCTTTCTTCAAACAACGAAGGTGCACCCCGTCACAGGACCTTCTATAGAGCTAACCTCCTCATAGGATGTATTGCAACGCCATCATCCTAACTGAACGATGTTCCTTCTTTCTGGCACCCTTAGGGTAGATTCCTAATTCTAGAAACATCATGATGTCATAAAACAAGGGGTTCCTTCCACTTCTATTGCTAAGAAGGCCAAATCTTCCTTCTCTTTGTGTACCAGTTGATATTTCTATTTGATTTCTAAAGGTTGTGTCCATACTTGTTTGGGTATTTCAATTATGGAGGCCAAAGTAGCCAATGCATTCACAAACTAATTCTGAGCTCTAGGGATGATAGTGTATTCAATCCTATCAAAGGTCTTTGTCAATTTATCCAAGTATTGTCAGTAAGGCTTTAAGTGTTCTCCCTGCACCTTTCGTAATTTTTGTGCTTGGGCTATGACCAACATTGAATCCCTAAAGACCTCGGCTTCTTTTACCCCTAGCTCTCGTAGGGCTTCCATTCCGGTGATACAAGCCTCGTATTCTACCATGTTATTGGTTGCTTCAAAGTTCAACTTGATGGCCAAAGGCATATGAGATCCATCGGGGGTAATCAAGAGAACTCCTATCCCATTTCCATATTGGTTCACGGCTCCATCAAAATACAGCTTCCATGCCTCTAGTTCTATATCCAAAGTGTCCTCGTTTGGGAAATTCTTTCTAACACTTTCTCCTTCTATAGGGTTCTTGGCACAAAAATCTGACATGGCACTTCCCTTAATGGTTTTTCTAGCCACATATTTCAAGTTAAATTTATCCAATAGGATCAACCATCTTGAAAATCTTCCGCTTAAGGAAGGCTTCTTAAATAAGTACTTCAAGGGTTTCATTCTGGCAACTATCCATACTTGGAATGGTAGGATGATATGTCTCAATTTCTGTACATCCCATACAAGAGCGAAGCATGATTTCTTAATGGGTGTGTACCTAGTCTTATAGTCATGGAATATCTTGCTCAAGTAATACATGGCTCTCTCGTTCTTGTCATCACCTTCTTGCGCTAACATGCTTCCTTCTGCATCCACTATAATTGAGAGATAGAGGAGTAAAAGTTTTCTAGGTTCTGGAGGTACCAAGATAGGCAGGTGGAGAAGATACTCCTTGATAAGCTCAAAGGCTTTCTAAAACTCATGATTCCATGTATGGGGTTCATTCTTCCTTAAAAGTTTGAAGTTTGAAGATAGGTTCACAAGTGGAGGTGAGTTTGACGATGAATCGGCTAATGTATTGCAATTGGCCTAGGAATCTTCTTATCTCCTTCTCACTCTTAGGCCAAGGCATTTCCAATATGGCCTTGATCTTAGATGGGTCAACTTCTATCCCTCTATCACTTACTAGGAAGCCTAATAGTTTTCTAGTAGTAACTCTAAAAGTATACTTTGGTGGGTTCAACCTCAATCTATACTCTTTAATCCTTTCAAAGAACTTCCTCAAGTTGGTGATATGACCTCCTTTATCCTTGGACTTTATGATTATGTCATCAACATAAACCTATAACTTATTGTGCATCATGTCATGTAATAAGGTTGTGGCCATTCTTTGGTAGGTTGCTCTTGCATCCTTGAGTCCAAATGGCATTACTGTGTAATAATAGATTCCCCATTCAGTGGTGAATGTAGTCTTGTCCATGTCCTTAGGAGCCATCTTGATTTGGTTGTATCCTGAGAAACCATCCATGAAATACATCAAGGTACTACTAGTGGTGTTATCCACTAAGGCATCTATGTAAGGCAAAGGGAAATCATCCTTAGGACAAGCATTGTGTAAGTTTTTAAAGTCTACACACATCATCACTTTCCCATCCTTCTTGGGTGCAGGCATAACATTTGCTATCCATTCAGCTTGATGTATGGGTTTGATGAACCCTACTTTCAATTACTAGGTGACTTCCTTTCTGATCTTAAGAAGCTATTCAGTTATCATTTGTCTCAACTTCTGCTTGACAGGCACCATGTGAGAATGAGTATCAATGTGATGTTGTGCTATCTTGGGATCAATGCCATGCATATCTTCATAAGACCATGCAAATACTTCTTGGAATTCAGTGAAAAGTTCTTTAAGATCTTTTCTTTCTTGTTCATTTAATGTTGAGCCAATTTTAATTAAGTGTGGATTCTCATCATTGCCCAAATTAAGAGTTTCAAAAGTTGGTTCCATAGGTTCAATTTTCTTTTTCAATTGTTTATTAGTTTCATTTTCAAATTTATTAGAATAAGTTAAGTCCATAATTTCGATATTATGGGACACATCAAAATAAGCCAAATCAGATTCATCTTATTAAAAATATTGAAAAGTATATTGGAACTTCCATTATAAGAAACTGTAAGGACACAATTCTCTGGCGGCCCAATAAGGATGTTGGGCTCACGCATGGAAGATCCCTCACAATATGATTTGTAGAGAGTGGGCTTGAAAAGCTAGCCGTTGGTCACGGGGCGATGCCCGGTCCTGGTTTTAGAAAAAATTCGTGTAGAAGAAAGGATTTGGGCTTGAACGTTTAAGCCCTACGGCATTGCATCCTATGGGATGGGCCTCCTCGGACTTGATCCGAGGACCATTAGGGTCTTACCCAGGTTACCTGACGATGGGTTTTTTTTTCTGTAATCTCAGGTGTTGTTGAGATATTCTCACCCAGATCGTCTCCCTTTTTCGAAGGTGGAATGGGAGTCCCCTTTCGATTTACTTACTTTCTTCTTTTATACTCGTCTGCGTTAACTGTCTTTCGTCCACGTGTAGGGTCAATCTTTACAAGACTGATATTTGTCCCATCAGTCTAATCCCAGAATTGTTGGGGATGGTTGATAAGGCTGCAGAGTACGGCTTTGTCAGATGCAGAGTCTTATCTGGAAGGGTAGTAAGGATAACTTCCCCCAAGATATTTTGGATCTCCTTACAAATTCGTTCCTATACCAGTTTTACCCCTTTATTCTGGTGGGATTCTGGATCTGCCGAGGACTGAACTGTCCTCGGCTGCCACCCAAAACTGTTTTGTGCTCTGTATTGTAGAGTTTGGGCCACAGCTCTCCTCGGCTTAGGCCTTCGGATTTTCCAAGAGCAACTGGGCTTGGCCCTTAAATTATTGGGCCTCACAGAAACCTTTCCCATAATATTAGAAAACCCAATCCAAGTCCAATTACTAAATTGCTCATCTGTAGGCACGATGAATTCTGTCCTTCCTTCCTTTAGGTTCCCTTGCCGTCTTCTTCACCTTCTCCCTCGAAGAGAGTCTTAAGCTCGGACCAATCCTTTTCTTCCCATGGCTTCCATGTGAGCAATGCCTTGAATAACTCATCAGGGCCTTCTTCTTGGTCGGAAGAGGTACAATTTTCCGCTCCACACGACCAATCCAGCTCAATATTAATGTAGTAATCTATGTGGCTAAACTTGTCGTCATCTTCTTCCTCATCATCTTCATCCTCGTCTTGGGCCAAGACAAAGTACATTTAGCATCGGGAGGTGGGGTGGTTTCTTGCTTAATCAAAATACAAGCAGGGATAATTTGGGTTATCCTAATCGTCGAAGTCCAATTTGGCCAATCATGGTCTTCCTAAGATCATGCACTTCCTATTTTAGAAAAGTCATTGGATGAGCCCTTTTGAAGGACCATGTCCCAGGATTATGCTTCAGTACAGGGACAAGCAAGTGAACCATTCCTTCAATCATTACATGGTCAACCTCCTCTTGAGTCATATGGTCAGACATCCTGGTACGTGGGAAATCTAGAAGAAGCCAACAAAAGTATAAACACATGTCCCAAAAGTTTCTTTTATTTAGATGTTCTTGGAAAGTCTTCAAGTCCATTTTAATGAAGGTCCATTACAAAATCACTTCCTTTCTTCTAATGAATCTTGCCTCTTGTTTCATAAGGCTTAGGCCATTTACAATAAAGCTCTCATCTTACACTCATGGGCTTTCATTAGAACGTGCTTATAGATTTTCAACCCTTTGTCTCAAACATAAGCCAACAATGTGTTCATCACCTTTAATCTCTTCCTTTCTCATATTCATTATCATCATTCTTTTTGAAGTAGCCTTCTAGCTAGAATATATTGTGGCCTTCCTCTCAAAGCCTATGAATCTCTCATCATTTTGAGCCTTGACATGCAACAAAGAGGCCCAAGATTAGGGAGATTCATATTGACTTGTAGGAACTTGGATGCTAGATCCATAGCATATTTGTTACCTTTGGCCCAAGACTTTCTTTCTCAAGACTTTGATTTTGGGCTTATGATACCAAATAAGCTATCAACTTATGAACCTTTTGAGTTAAGACATACCTTTGGATTTTGAGATAAGCCTCTTATATATGAGAACTTCTTTTCTTTTTATCCCATTGTCTTAGGGTATGCCATAACTTTTGGGTCATCCTATTAAATTTTACATCTTTTATTTGTCCCTTAGAATTAGGTGAACACAAGATATATGATTGAACAAACAAGAAATATAAAGGGTACCATCTTTTGATAGAATCTACTATATCTCTAAGTGTGGATAGAAATACCTTAAAGCAAAAGCTCCTAAGCTTGATTTTTGACCGTTCCCCTCAATCAAATCTATCACAATTCAATAAAACAGTGATTAGAAACTTTAAAATAAAAACGTTGGGGCCAGAAAATGTCTCAATCAAATAAAATTGACTTAAGGGTGTTTTGTGAAAAATTCCCTTTTGATTCACTATTTTCTAATGAATATTAGGTTTTTCCTGTAGGATTTCTGTGTCTTTTGAAAATGTACCATGTAAGACTTTTTATAGTTGAAAAAATGGAATTTAGAATTGCTCCTAGACGATGCGGGATTCATTCCAAATCTTAGCCATTATTGCAGAAAACTTGTCCTTCTTATGCTTCTGAAACCTTAGCTGCGTATGTAGGAATGTGCCTGCGTATGCATGCTTTGGCCCACGTACGCAGGTTGTGACCCACGTATGCAAGCTGAGGGTCACTTTGGTAATTTTATTTCCAAAAATAGATTTTTGCTCATTTAAAAGGTTATATTTTCCATTTTAACACTCCTTAAGTCAATTTAATATCTGATTGTGCTCTAAAATGGCCTTAGGCCTTTGAGTTAGAGCATCATTAGGGAATGGGGGCCCGAGTCGTAAGGGGTACAAAATGCGGTGTCTACAAGCCCCACCCGACCTGTGGGTCGACTTCCACTTAATGTGTTCCATGTCTTAGTCTCATTAAAGGCTTGTTTAACACATTATTCTATAACACACACACACACACACCTGCTAACATGCATCTAAAGCAAACAACATGATATAATCATCCCTAAACCTAGCATTCTTTTATCATGGCATACAATAATATATCTCAAAAGGGTAGAAACATCACGAGGCAGATTAGGATCAACACGTTATAGCATTTAATCCTCAAAGCGTGGGATTCAATCAAGCATATCATGTTCACATCCATCAACCAAATCAAATGCATGTTCATGGTATTATGCATGAATTAGGGTTTTTAAGGTATTTCTTTTCCCAAAATAGTTTATTTAGTCCAAAAATAAATTATATTTTCCATAAACACTTTCCTCAAGTCAATTTCCATTTGATCGGGTCTTGAGCCAATCTTGGGTGTTAGAATTCTAATATCATTGGGGAACGGGGGCTCGAGTCGTAAGGGGTACAAAATGCGGTGTCTATGGTGCCCCTTTTTGATTTAGTGAAGTTTGTATTATTATTATTTTTAATTTCTTTTTTCTTTCTTTCTTTTGGGTAATTACAATCTCCTCCCTTGAAATTTGAGAAAATAACACTCTACCCTAAACTTAAAAGGAAAAAACTCCCATCTCTTAAGGTTTGAAGAAAATAACACCCTCCCTTCTATTTATATTAATATTGGAATATTCTAAATTTTTATAAGATTTTCTTTAACAAAGTTTAATCATAATTAATAAAAATATAACTAATAAATTTATAATTAAAATGCAAAGTTTATCAAGTACCAAAAAACTTGTATCGATAAATCTCTCCTCAACCCTTTGAATTTTAATTCTGAGAGAGAGAATAATTTGGAAAACTTGTCATTAAGCAAAAGGCGAGTTAGTAAACAACATTTTAACATCAATTTAACAAAGTTTGATCAAATGGATGTCAATGGGCAGAATTTTTTTTTTTGGTATAGAGTGTCATTCCCTTATACCTCACGAGAGGGAAGTGTAATTACTCCCATTTTTTTCATAAAAAAAGAAAAAGAAAAAGAAAACTTTTTGATCTTCATAATTTGAATTTGTTTTCTTTTTGGATCACAATGTTCCAAAGTTGGATTTTCACTCTCAACATTGAGAGCACATTGAATATGTTCCTTTCATCCATAGCTGTTAACTTCTCTTTTACCCATTATCAAGGCACGCTTATCCTAGAATTAAAAGAAAATGACATGCTTAACCCAAAACTTGAGGCATTTTAGTTTCTTGGCAAACAATCAACAATGCATCAAGAACCAATGGAAAATCACCATCTACATGCCTATATATTTATGAAAATCCCACCACAATTACGGCTCCAATATTGAAAAAATTATGCATAAAACACTAGAACCTGACTTATAACAATTTTTAATATATAAAATAATAGATTTATGAAATGTACTATTGCAACATTAATTAATAATAAGATCCCTTAAAAATATCAATCTACACAAATAAATGGAGATTCACCGCATGACATGGTGAATTAATATTTATTTTAATTAAAACAAGATTCTTTTATTTAATAAAAATAAATACGATGAATTAAGCATAACTTTAAAAAAGAAAGTTAAAAAATATTATATAAAAACATTTTACGTATTTTGGGCTTGATTTTAAATTTGTCTGGAAAAGGTTTTACAGTTGACTATTTTATTTTATTTTATTTTATTTTTTTACCACAAAACAAACATGATAACATGTGTAAAATATTTTAATTATTTTTCAAAAAATATTTTACAGTGAAACAAACACTACTTAAGTAACTACTAACTAGTTCATGTTTCATTTGACAATCACTTTACAAAATCCGTTTTAAAACAAAGTTCAATTAATGAAAGTCCATTTCTTGATTAAAGTCATGTTTGATTCTTTATTTATAAAAAAAAAAAAAAAAAAAAAAAAAAAGTAGTCCATGTTTTGCACTTTTGCTGTCACATTTGACAATTAGGTAGGAAAGTTTACAACGAAATTACACAGTACAACGTGCGAGACTAGCTATAAAATTTACCAAATGGTCTTTGAATGAGAAGGCAAGAACTTCAGGTGGCGAAGCCTATTAATTAAAGGTTAAAATTTAGAAGTTATAAGTACCCGTCGCAGCATCCACATATTCAAACAACTATGCAGCCTTTACTCAATCAATAATACATAAATAGTAACCTTCTTCAATGGCCACCGAAATCATCCACGACTTCTGTTTTTTTCGTGTCCTCTCCAGTCCCACCATTTATAAAAGAATCTCAACGTCGGATGACCCGAATTCTAGAGTCCCATCCAAAGACAATCATCTCATTTGGACCAGTGGTATTGGCCCGTATCTTAGTCCCTGGATCCGCCAACCTGACCCAGAAACTCCCTTTGCTTTTCTTCGTGCATGGCGGTGGTTTCTGCATGCATTCCCCTTTCACTCCTAGATACCTTAATTATGTTCAAACCCTTGTTGCTAGGGCTGTCCAAATTCATCCAATCACCTGACCCACCCGAAGAACTGATTGGATCCAACCCGAAACCGGCCGATTCGACAACTCTGGCGGGTTGGCGGCAGGTCTTCACCATTAGAAACCGATTCCGACGGGTTGGGCTTCGGTTTTCCTCCCTTAAAACTGGAAAAACCCGAACCGACCGAAAGATTTCCAGATTCTGGCCAAAATTTTCAGATCCCGGCCAAAATTTTCCAGATCCCGACCAAAATTTCCAAATTCTAGCCAAAATTTTCTAGAATCCGACGAGAAAACCTAGATTTCGGTGATAGTTTTCCAGTTCCAGCTCTATTTCCCTTAGATCCGATGAGATTTTGATCGGATCTGGTGAAATCTCATCGAATCTGGTGAGATTTTCACTGGATCTGTGTTTTTTCCACCATTTTCTCGCTGTCTTGAATTTGACCAACCCACCGGCCAACTGTTGATATTCTGAACCGCCCGACCTGATTACTCCGGCGGGTCGGCGGCGGATGCCTTTTTTTCCCACCCGATTCCGACAGGTCGGTTCTGGGTTGGGCACAAACCCGACCTGAATCGACCCGTGGACAGCCCTACTTGTTGCTGAAGCTATTGTAATTGCTGTCTCCGTTAAGTACGGGCTATTCTCAGAAAGACCTAAACTTGCATGTTACGAGGACTCTTGGGTTGCACTTAAGTACGTGGTGTCACATGTTAATGGAGACGGACCTGAACCATGGTTCAATGATTATGTAGATTTTGATCGTGTCTTTATCGGTGGAGATAGTGCTAAAGGGAACATAGCTCATAATTTGGCTGTTCGAGTTGGGACAGATGGGTTACCTGAAGTGAAATTGGTTAGGGTGATTATGGTGCACCCGTTTTTTGGTGGTACGGCAGATGATCAAATGTGGCTATATATGTGTCCGAAGAATAGTGGATTGAATGATCCTAAAATGAGACCTGGTAAAGAGTATCTAGCTAGGCTAGGTTGTGAGAGGATGTTGATATTTGTGGCTGAGAAAGACCATCTTTTTGTTTTGGGTAAGCGTTACTATGAGGGATTGAAGAAGAGTGGGTGGGGAGGAAATGTAGAGATTGTTGTGAATTTAGGGGAGGTGCATTGTTTCCATTTGCTTGACCTCAAATATGAGAAGGCTATGGATTTGATTAAAAAATATGTTTCTTTCTTAATTAAAGAGTAATGGTTGTATTTTTGAGTCCGGATAACTTGTGATTTGTGATAAATAATTTTAGTTTGTTTAGACCCCTGTACACTCAGACTTTTTAACCTAATTAATTAACCAAGTTGATATTAGGTTTATTATGCAAATCTAAGTTAAACACATACAATCATATCATATGGTGCAGAAAAGTAAAGAGGGCAAGTAATATGATGACTTAGAAAAACTAATAAAACCAACAGTTTGAAGGTAAAAAACCTAGGGAGGATTTAACCTAAATTATCCTCAAGGCAACAAATTCACTATGATAGAATGAAAGTTTTATAATAGATTTTTTCCTAAATCTAAAGCTACCTCTTGTAGTATTTACTCACATGACCACGTGTTGCTCCAAAACCATGACCTCTTTTATCTAAATTTGTTAAACACAAACACTCACGTTTGTGACTCTAAGATCCCACCTAAAACTTTAAATCATCAGCTATGTATGATCTTGTATGCAGCAACTTAATCCACTAGTTCTTGAATATGATCTTCTTTCCGGTAGATGCTTGTTGAGTTAGAAGACTATATAACCTCACAAATCTCACCAGAGTAACTCACAAGGCTTCCGAGAACTTCTAAAACATATTTAGGGTTTTCTTGTTATACTAAGTGGTGTTGGACTAAAACCCTAAATGTTTTCGGGGGCTTTGGGCCTGATTAAAATTCTATAGAGCACGATTTTCGATTAGTTGAGCCTTGTAGATTCTGACTTCTTCTTTTTGTAGCTTGACTGTTCTTGAATCTTGACTTGAATCATCATGATCAATATCTAACACTTAAACTAGACATGTTTTTGTTCCCGGTTTGCCAGCTTACATAAAATTAGAACCTAAACATTTATTCCTAAATATTTAGAACCTAACAATCTTCCTCTTTGGCAATCTGTAACAAAACATGCATAAACATGAATTGCTCAATTCAAGAACTAACCCAATAAAATTTGTTGCCCTACTACAATTCATTCAAACTCTACTACCTATAAGTTGCAAGAATAGGCAGCAACATGATGAAAGAATTAACTAGTAAATTCTTGAAACACTGAAAACAAACCATTAACACATGTGTGGAAAATATAATATAAATCATATTTTGAACTTGATTTTAGAAAGAAAATTAAAAACATGAAATCCAAGAGAATAATCTTAGTATCAATAAGAATAATCATAGTTTGTGAAGCATATACATAACCAAAAAAAAAAAAAAAAAAAGAAGAAAATAGAAAAGCAAAAAACAGAAAAAAAAAAAAAAAGTCTTTTTAAATACTAAAGCTCTCCCTTAATACAAAAACTACTCTCCCCCTAAGTACAAGAGCTACCACATCTACTTCACTTTTTCATTACACATTGCCAAAGGCAACCATTAAGAATCTGAGGGTGGAGAAGATGGAAAAGATCACCTATACTTAGCAAAAAAGGCTCTTAATGCAGCAATATTTGTGATAAGCTCATCTAATAACTGTCCATGAGTTCCCTGAGTCATCATGAATGTCCCCATCATGTTGCGAAGAGAAGGAGAGGATCTAAAAGGACTAGCATCATCAACATCCAAATCAGCATCATCCCCATCATCATCATCTGAAACAGCAACTGTGGGGGCAATAGGTGTCGACGCTCAAGCCTCGAATGATTAGAAAACCATCGGGCCTTCATTTGACCACCCGCCGTGGCAACGCTCTTGTGCGTGTGGGGCTCGTTGGAGGCCCCTCTCGATAATGGTGTGATTCGCATGGAGCTTCCAGTGCTCTCTCTCTCTTGGGGAAGAAGGTAGGTCTACCTTTGGGGGTGTGGCAGGAATCTTGGCCAAATTTTAGGTGATTACCAAAGAGAAGTGAAGTCGCCACCAATCATTGGGTTTTTCTAAGGTGTTATTGGTCGCCTGTTTCTAGTTGATTTTATTACCAACCTAGGCTAAGAAAAAGTGCATTTTTCCTTATCTAATGTGGATGGCAAAAAATCTTGATTCTTGAGTCTGGAAGTTTGGTTACGTGCGAGGAAGGTGTTAGGCACCCCACAACGCTTGGCCAGGGACAGTCCTTTATTTTGATAAAACCTTAATTTTCAGAGATTGGTAGTAAAAAACGTGATTTTGGCATTGGCTTTCGGGGCTTTGCATGCATGGGAGGCTTTGAGGTTTCACTTTTGAATAGGTGTGGTCTTAGTCTATGCTTTCCTAAGGCATTCGGTCAAAGTACCAGATTTCCATGGCGAAAATCCGGCAACATGTCACCTTACTTTCATGGCGGAAATTAGATATCGCTTTGCCTTAGGTGACATGGACTATGACAATCACACTAGAAGAGGCGAGCAGATATATATATATATATATATATATATACGTACATCATGCATAATTTAAGCACACAGAGCAGGAAAGTAAATGCCTACATCCCTAGAGCATGGCCCAAAATATAGTTGAAGGAAAGTAAATAGGGGTCACCATACTCTAGAGATGAGGACGAATGGTACATGACATGATATATCTGATACAACCCATCTAAGAGAGAAAGGAGGGAGGAAGGAAGGGGGTTTAAAAGAGTACATAACCAAATGGGAAAGGCTAGACCCCTAAATCTACTGAACATAGCCATTTGGCTTAAATCCACATGCTCACATCCTCAACCTTTTTGCTTGTGCCTGGGAGACCGTGCCCTACCTCTATACGTCCTCGCTCCATGTGTGTACATGCAAAGGCAAAGATAAGAAATCAACAAACAAGCAATGGAAGGAAAAGATGCAAAGAGCATATGAAAGAGGTATAAAGTAGATAAGCATAAAAGACATGGCAAGCAAAGAAACAAGAAAGCAAGCAAACAAGTGAGAAGGCAAACAAGCAAGAAAGCAAACAAAATGTGGTGTCTGCGAGGGACAAATGTAGGTTTGGATCGAATGTCCATAACTTCATTGTGTTGAAATAGGGACGACACACTAGCAAACAAGACTCATGCATGGACATGTGAGTAAGTGAGTAGAGATGCATAGAAAGCCAATGGGTGGTGCGAATAAACATGGTAAGCATAGCATTGCACGGAGTGGAAAGGGAAGGGTATGTACGAAGCAACCCGGCATCTGGAAATGCTTCCTAAATGGTCATATCCAAACAAGGCCTCATGGGCGTCGAATGTAACCAAACAAGATCGAGCCTGCGGAGGGCATCAAGCATGGAAAAGCCTAGAATAAGAGAGGCTAGCACAAGCATAAAGCATAGAAGCAAGCAAGCATAGACATGAAAATTGGATGATCCAAACCCTTTAATGTGGGCCTTGGTGTATGGACGATGACAAAGACCATAGGGTCTAGATCGGGTCTTAACCATTAGGCCAAAACACGAGAAAATGCAATAAAAGGAACAAAATGGCTACAATAGCACATGACATGACAGACAAGGTCTAGGCCTAAGCACATAAACTTGGCGTGAAGCATGCAAGCACATAAATGATGGCATAAAGCATGTATAGAACATCAATCTAAGCATGTAAACACACCGATCTACACATATAAGCATGGAAATGTGCATGTATGCATGTGGATATACATCTAAGCATGTAGATATAGACATAAAGGCGTGGGAGGATGCAAACCCAAGCATACAAGCATGTGACCGACATGGACATAGGCATAGGAGAATAGAACATGCATACAAACATGCATATCTAAGCAAGGCATAGCCGGAGACATAATATCAAGCATGTGAGCATGTAGACCCAAACATCAGTACATGGGAAAGAAAAGATCTAAGCATCTAAAGCATTGCATAAAGCATAAAACATGTAGAAGAGGCAACTAACACATGAACAAACATGGAAGCATATGGAAATAAGCTAAAAAGCATGCTAAAAGCAAGATAAAGCAAGAATCATGCTAGATAAAAGCAATAAATCATGTTATTAAGACAAAAAGAGCAAGAGAAATGCTAGAAAAATATTTAGAAAGTTTAGCTACTATCCACACCCCTAAACCCTAAATCCAAGGTGTAGAACCAAGGAAAAGAAGATTGGGTATAAGGACAATACCTTGTATTTTTGGTGAAGAAAAGAATCAAGAGGCTTTGATTTGTTTTGTGAGTGTTTTTGTGTGTAAAAATGTGTTTGGAAGAGAGGGGAAATGTGTAGAAAACGTCCAGGCAGAGAGCAAGACCTAGGAAAGTATCTTTTTTTTTTTTTTTTTTTTTTTTTTTTTTTTTTTTTTTTTTTTTTTTTTTTTTTTTTTTTGGAGGTGCCTGGGGCCTTTTATAGCCTCAACATTGATTACAAGGCGACGGCCTTTGTAGGGCCGCCACCTTCAAATGGTCCTGGATGGGGTTGATCTTGACACCTCTGGAAAGATCTTGACTTCTAGTTTCTAAAAAGGTATGAAACTCGAAAATCCAACGGTCGGATCAAAAGTTATGGCTCTCGGAATTTAGCGGTGCATTGATCGGTGCGTTAACCCGGTTTTCATGATATCTTGGCTGTTCTAACTCCAATTTCGATCCATAAATAGTCATTGGACTTAGAATTTGATAATCTTCACAATGGCGTTGGTTTCAACCCGTTCTGTCGGCTAAATTAAAACTAGGGTTTCTGGGGCTCGTTAGGAGTCAATTTTGAGTCAAACTTGGTAAAGACTGCCAAAAATTTCCGAAAAGCTTAGGTTTGATGTAAAACTATGAAAGGTTATGTTTTGCGAAGATTTTGACTTTGTTTGACTTTCGGTCAACTTAGGGTTGAATAGGGGCTTTTTGGTAATTTTAGTTGAAAAAGGCACTTTGGGTGCTCCGATGTCCGAATAGGTTGCGCTACATCATTCTGAATGTTCTTGAGGCCCTATGGAGAGAAAATAATATTTTTGAATTTTTCGGGGTTCAGCACGCAAATCGAGGGCGAATAAAATACGGTATCAACAATAGGTACATCCTCAGTAGGAGAATTGGTAGGAACATCTTCAGCTGTAGACTCTACTCTCGATCTCTTTGTTGTACCAACACTTGGTTCAACAATCTTTTTCTGTGCACTTTGCTATTTGAGTAAGGTAGTTCCTCTAGGTGCAGTGAGATGGACCAACTCTAGGAAGGGAAATGCTCTAACTCTAAGAAGTTTAAGATCCTATGGATAAAGAATGGAAAGAATCAATGTTGTTTCCAAGATTTATTCCTATGTACCTCAACGATAATTTGAATGAAGAGATATGGAAAGCAAATGGAACCATCAGTGATGAAAGTGTACATGAAGATACACCTATCTATAGGAATGGTATGCACATGAGAAATAGGAAAGATGTTATGACATGTGTACAGCACCCGGACCCCAGGCCCAATTGGGCCTTGGGCTTCGGCCCAACAACACGGCCCATGACGCCAACCTCTTTTTGCTTGAGGCCCGGGCCCTAGGCCTACAAGGACCATAGGCCTAGGTCTCATGCCACCTTAAAGTCCATTGAGTGAATGGTCTTAATTATTACGCACCATGCTTCCTCACCTGGACCACGCCTGGTGAACCACTTACCGAACATTTGGGCAATTGCTCAGGTTTATCGCTTCTCAACTGCCAGGCAGTTCCTTGAGGAATATCGCTGCCGAGCAAATCTACTTAGGTGGAAACAAGTTCCAATGCCACTCTTACCACACCCTACTCCCAACTAACACCCCCTTAAGATTAACAACATTAGACCTTCTTTTCCACTAACCATGAAAGTAATCATAACTCTCCACTAATTTTTGGCTATAAATATGAGAAGCTAAGGAAGAGAGGGAGGGGGGTTTAGAAAAGTTATAAAAGAGACTAAGAGTGGAAGAAGTGAGAATTAAGCTTGTGTAGTAATAGGAGGGAAAGGCAGCTTCGTTGGGTCTTTGTATAAAGAACTACCTAAGGTAGGAAATCCAAAACCCACATTACAAATAGATTGTGAGCCTAAGTGAGGGTTGGCCCATTAGCCTCACTTTTGGCACGCACAATTGGTGCCGTCTATGGGGAGCTCCTACAAAGCTGTGGTTTAACTGAGACTTACACTCGGGAAAATGTCTGAAAGACGTTCGGGGAGTTACGCTAAAAGTGGTTCGGTGAGATCTTCTTGGGGATCCACCTGGTGAGAACAGAGGCATAAGAGGCACAAAGATAGGGATCGTGCACAAGAGGAAGAGCAGTTCGGCCTTGGAGAGGGATTGTAACAAACCCATTGGACGATATCAGGTGCTTCACGGCATGGGAAATTTGATGAGAGGGATGAGGAACTTAAGTGGTTACGTAGACTGGCGAGAGATTTGGAGTTGGAAGCAAGGGGTAGGCACCAGAGAAGGGATCGAGACAACTAAGAAAGGAGGTCAGATAATGGGGGAATTCGTTATGGGGCGAGGTCCAATCAGTCTGGTTCCCACCGACGTTGGGATCGTTCACATTCACGGGAGTCCCGTCGACGCCGGGACCGTTCACATTCACAGGAGTCCCGTCGACGCCGGGACCGTTCACATTCATGAGAGTCCCATCAACGTCGGGACTGATCACATTCACGGGAGTATGTAGACCGGGGATCGGATTCCCCAGAAAAGCGACGGCCTCGTAATGCAGCCATGGATGCTATGAGCCATGCCTTATGCAGAGCTGCTCGGTCGCCGTTCTCAGACGACATTGAACAGGCTCCAATGCTGAGTAGAATTGCGTGCCCACTATTCAATTCCTATGATGGGAAAATGGACCCGGTAGAACATGTTAACCATTATATCCAAATGATGTCTCTGCATACTCATAATAATGCACTGATGTGTAAGGTATTTCCCTCAAGCCTCGGGCCCATTGCTTTGAGATGGTTTAATGGGTTACGGAAGGGTTCCATTCACAGTTTTTCTGAGTCGATCCAAGAATTCGGTGTTCGATTTATAACTTGTAGTCGGGTACCACAACTAGTGATCGAAGTTATCCACACTACCCTAAGGGGTATCGCAATGGCAGAAAGGAGAGGAGTGTTGATTGTAGCACCCGTGGGAAATGGCTTGGGCGAGCAACCCCCTGAGAAGAAGCTGAAGGTTGCTCGGGAGCCCATCGCTTTTAACGACGATGATTTAGAAGGAACAATTCAGCCGCACGATGATGCGTTGGTGGTGACAGCCCGGATAAAGGGTTTCATAGTAAAAAGGGTAATGGTAGACCAGGGAAGTGGGGCCTGAAAGCTCAAAATGTTTGAAAACACAAGAGCTTGTTTAGACCCCTAATTCAAATTACATCTTGATTGATTTTACACTAACTTAGTACTAAATGCGGAATAGTGTAAACGCAAGCAAACAAACAAGAAAGCTACTCTAATTCATATTTAAAGCAACACAGTAGTAAAATGAAATAAACAAGGGTAGGGAAGAGAGATGTAAACATAGATAACACCGAGACGTGTTATCGAAGAGGAAACCGAAGAACTCGGCGAAAAACCTCTCCGCCGCCCTCCAAGTGGAAATCGATCCATTAGACAATCAGTTGGGATACATTGGTTAGCAAGAGACCCTCAAAGCCTAATCTACCTGTTGTACCTAAGTCCTCCAAGCTCTACTCCAACAAGGCTTCTTGGAACTGTGTCTTGTCTAGCTCTCCGTATCCCGCAACAAGCTCCATGTTGCATCTACTATCCTTAGTTTCTTCCAATACTTTCCAGCAACACCATAAACACTCACTACACTCTAAAAAGGTGTGGGTTGTGTTTGGGTACAAATCTCCTCTTAAGGTATGACAATGGGAGAGGGATGGAGAAGAGGCTACAATGATTTCTCACCAAGGATGAATAGCTTTCTCTCAAAAAGATGGGTGTGTGTGTTGTAGAGAACCTATCTAGGATTTTTCTCTCTGAATAGCCTCTCTTACATTTGTGGGTAATGAGGGTATATATAGTATGGGTAAAAGGTAAGGAATTCACACATAAAAATACTCCAGGCAGAATGTTTCGCGACTGTCTCACGGGAAGGCCTTACCCGGAGACACTCGCGAAAACGACAGCTTGGCACGACTCTTCAACTTCTAGTCATGTGCTCCTCGCATGCTCTTTCGCGGCTTAGCTTCTTGCGAGCTTTTCACGAAATCCACTGATTCTTCATTTAAGCTTAAGTCTTCACCAACTAAAACTAAACCCAATACAATAAAATCCCACAAAATACAAGGAACAAAATTAGAGCAATTACAACATTTTTTGTCATGGAATAAAGCCAACATACAACATAGTTGTAAATCACAACTTTATAGGGCCGATATGATGTATCTAGATCTGTACAGAGGGCTAGGACTAAAGAAGGAGGACCTCTCAAAATATGATACACCCCTAGTCGGGTTTGATGGTCAAGTGGTGATTCCCAAGGGATCAAATATTACTTCCCATGAATTTGGAAGGAAAGGAAGTAACAGTGGACTTCATAGTTGTCACTTCGTTGTCTCCTTTTACGGCCATTCTAGGAAGGCCATAGTTCCATGTGATGGGGGTAGTTCCCTCTACCCGGCATGTGAAGGTTAAGTTCTGCACTGAGTAGGGCATTGCTGTAGTAAGAGGAAGTCAACAGGCGGCCAGGCAATGTTTGGTTACCACGGTCGATTGGAAGCACCAGTAAGCTAAACAGAAGGAAACAGCCGATGAGGTCCCTTTATGTTAGGTTCTAAAGTTTAGGACTTTGTGTATTTAGAATTCTAATTTGTATTGTTGGCAAACCATGATCAAAACAATGTGTTTAGAAGTGTTTAAAGCTAGCTCAAAGTTGTATGTCAATGTAAAGTTGGAATCGAGTGTAGAGTAGGAAGCACTGTGGCTTTCGGCTTGGCTTGATCGATCGAAGCTTAGGCTCGACCGATCGAAACTCGGGCAGATCGCTTTTCTGCAGAATTTTCCAACTTAGCCCTATTTGTTTTAAAACGTTTTTAGGGTTTCTTATTTGTCCTAAGTATAAAAGGCAAACCCTAGCCACGTATTAGTGTTGCTCATATTACGGTTTGTGTAAATCTCTTGTGAGATCTAGAGGAGCTTTCCTTTACACAAACTTAGGGTTTTCAAGGAGGAGATATTTTCTACACCTTGATGATCAAAACAGTTGCTGCCAGTAAGTTCTACTAGTTGGTAGCATTAGGAAGTCAAGCGGGGGTGCTTGTAAGTCCTTTTGTATGAACTTCGATTTTTTCAAGATAGTGGATTCAAGTTTACCTTGAGGATAGCTAAGTCAAATTGTCCCATGTTTTTACCGGTTTGGTGTCTTGGGTGATCATATCGTGTGTTATTTATTTTCCGCTGCTTTGCATGATTTGATCTTTATTATTGTGATAACCTAGACTTGTTTAATTGGACTAAGTAACAACTTGACTAATTACCTAGGTTTAATCAATTGTTTAAGGGGTCTAAAAAACTAACAAGTGGTATCAGAGCAGGTAGCTCTTTTGTTGTTAATCCTTTGATCACTGAGCTGATCCTTGACCCCTGTTGTCATAGAATATGGACACTCTCTAGTTATTTCTCCTCACTTTGATGGGAATAATTATGCTTACTGGAAAGTAAGGATGAAAGTTTTCTTGAAATCCATTGATGAGAGGGTGTGAAACTCCGTTGAATACGGATGGGAGAAGCCCACTACTCCTGTTAGTGAGTGGCAAACTTCTCAGAAAGAAGCAGCTTCGTTTAATAGCAAGGCTATGAATGCGATTTTTAACGCTATTTCTATGGAGGAATTTAAGAGAATCTCGAATGTTGAGATTGCTCATACTGCTTGGAATATCATCCAGACTGTGCATGAAGGCACAAAGACTGTCAAAATAAATAAATTACAGCAATTGACTTCTAAATTTGAAAGCATTAGGATGTCTGATGATGAATCTTTTGATGAATTCTATGCTAAACTGAATGATATTGTTAATTCTGCTTTTAACTTGGGTGAAATCTATGATCAACCTAAAATTGTTAGGAAGATTCTTAGATCTTTGACTGAGGACTTTAGACCTAAGGTGACTGCCATTACTGAAAGCAAGGATGTGGACTCCATCCCTGTTGATGAGCTTGTAGGATCTCTTCAATCCTATAAGTTGAATCTACCCAAAACTACCAAATCCAAATCAATGGCTCTTAAGTCAGTTGATGATGTTGATAGTGGTGGATTTGATGATGAGCTCTCTGCTACAGAGATTGCCTATCTTGCCAAGAACTTTAGAAACTTTCTCAGGAATAACAATAGAAAGGCAAGAGGCACAAACACTGCTGAACCTAGAAATTTTAGGAAGCATGATCCCACTAAGGTTAATAACAATGATAAACCTAGAGAAAGAGTAGGTCAATCTTCCAATAATTCTTTGGGCTCTCAATGTTTTGGATGTCAAGGGTATGGACACATGAAATCTGAATGTCCAACCTATTTGAAGTCTATGGGTAAGGCTATGGCTGTAACCCTTAATGATAGTGAAGTTTCTGATCATGAGTCTGATTGTGATGAGGATGGAAACTTCATTGCTTTTACTGCTACTGCTGTAGTTGATGAGAGCATATCTGTTGAAGAGAACCCTTCTGATGGGGAACTCTCTGAAGATGCAGATCTTCAAGAGGCCTATAACAAACTTTGCAAAGTTACTGCAAAGGATGCTATGAATGTTGAACTTGGCCTAAAGAAAATTGAATCTCTTGAGCTTGAAAAGAAAAATTTACTTGTTAAATTGTGTGATGCTAATGATCTTTTGAACAATGTGAAAACTGAAAACATACTTTTGCTTGATAAAGTTAAATCTTTAGAACTTGATTTATCTGTTGCTAGATCTGCTAATTCTAAACTGGATCAAATGTTGAGTGTTCAAAAGTCGTCTTCTGACAAAACTGGTTTAAGTTATGTTGATAGCATCGGTGTGTTCGCTCCCCATTCCACTAAGTTTGTTCCTTCATCTTCTTTTTCTGAACCTTCAGTGAGTGAGATAGTGAGTGAGACTGTCAAACCCTCTGTGAGTGAGGTTGCCAAACCCTTAGAAGGTTCATCATCTAGAAAGATTAGGGTTGATCTGAAAGAATCTAAATCTAAGAAGCCTACCTTATCTAAGGACAAGACACATGATAAACTTGCATGGGTTTGTCACTTTTGTGGAAAGACTGGACACATACGTCCAAATTGCTACAAGCTGCAAGCTGCAAAGAGAGCAAACAAACCAAAAGTATCTATGCCTCAAGCACTTGATCCTATGGTACTTATTGGTGATTTGGTAAAGGCTTTAAACCTTTATTCCAATCCTGGAGTTGGTAATCATTCTCAAGTGAATAAGAACTCCAATGCTCGTGGTGCATCTAAAAAGTTTTGGATGCAAAAGACTCGACCTAACTGAGTCTTTCTGACATAGTCCTTGTGCTTCATTGCTCTATCCTTTGTGACCATTGTTCTTTGGTTTTGTTTTTTTTGTCTCTAGGATTTGCATAGCATAACATTCATGCATTTCATTCTAGGTGTTTTTTTATTTTTATTAAAAAAAAAAAAAAGGGATGAAAAAGGTAGCACATTTTGTTTTGCACTATTCTTCTTGGTTTTTAAGAACAAGGTTGGTCAATTTATTTTCACATAATATGTTTTTTGTACCTTGTTTAGCTTTGATGAGCTTATTTATTGCACTCTACTAGTTGAAGATTTGTAGTGCATGTTGTGTGAGAAAGATGTGTATGGTTTTTGATTACTATGTCTTAATCTTGAAGTCACTTGTTTTTAAATGTTGGACTTGAACTTTTAGAGAAAGGCATAAATAACCATCTCACCACTGTTCACTAGCCAATCATGAACACCTTAGTGCATATCATAGGATTTTGTGCTCGAGAAAGTGTAGCACATGCACAAAAAGAACATAAGGTGAAGCCTCGGTAAAAGTGCTTAATTCTTAAAATCTAATTGGTGTGTACTATTAGGTTTGATGCCAAACTCACATAAACTTAAAATTAGAATGTATATTATGAGGCATAAATACAAGAAACTTACATGATTGCAAGCTTATGATCTAGGAGATGTGGGAGTTATATGATGTAACTCTTTAGGTGATAGTCTCTTTTAAATTCCTTGTGATGAATTTTGTAGACTTTGTGATTGATTAGTATTCACATATCACCTCACTTGTATCTCATGCCTTTGCTAGTCGCACACACTACACGAGTTACTCTTTGCTAAACATTGTACATGTTATTGTGTGTGTTTATGGTCTGACCAACCAAGGTTTTTGCAATCACTTTGAATTATGTGCAAACTAAATTTGTTGCTTGAAAATTTGTGGAGGATGCAAAATTTTGTTTGGAAAATCATATCATCTCATACTCATGCATTTTTGTTCTTAAATTTCAATGCTTTGAGTTAAATCAACTTGTTTTTCAAAAATTGTGTTTTTCCTGAAAAATATGGTGAGCCTCTACCTGATTCGATTGGTCCATTCTGTTTTTCGACCGATCGAAATTTTTAAAATTTTTAAAAATTTGAGAGAGAGAGTCTCTGTCTGTTTCGACCGGTCGAGACTGATTTTCGACCGATCGAAACTCGTGTATCAGGTTTTTTAAAAAGCAGAATTGGACTTTTTCAAAGTCACTATTCAAACTTTTTCTTGCTTTTCTCTCTCTCCGCGTTGGCTCTTGGCTCCACCATCAAATTTTTGTCATTTTCCTTCAAGATTTTTGCAAGGTTTTTGTCCTTAGAAGCCGGTAAGACCCTTTTGCCCTTCTTTTTCAAGTTTATTTCTTGTTTTCATGCATTTTTCATGCATTCTCATGGCTATTTTCGGCATCTTCAAACTTTTTGGGGTTTTTGATGATTCAAGCCTATTCTTGTGTAATTGATCAATGGGTTTTTGTGCCATGATGTTATATTGATGTTCCCTATGGTTTAATTTGATCAATTTTGTGGTTTTTGAAAAATTGGAAATTCTAGGGTTTTGAATTTGATCCGAATTGGGGATTTGTCAAATTGGCTTAAATTGATGAAATTGGCTTCTCCAATTGATGTATTTGGTCATTATTTTTGTTATTATATCATGTGTAATGATCAATTCGTCAATTTTTTTAAATTGATCAAGTGGTTTCTATATTTTGGGGTTTTTGTGTTAAAAACCTTAATGTTCGAGCCAATTTTGTAATTTGAACCTTTTGACTTAATTCACTGCATTAGAACATGCATCATGACATTTAAACTTGTTCATGCATCATATAGATTTTGATTCTATATTTTTGTTTTTGTGCTAACTTGCAGTCTGCCCTTGGTTTTGGTTTTGTAGTTTTTGTTCTTTCGCTCTGTGTTTTGATCCTTATCTTAGCACCATGCCTAGGAAAACTAGAGCTCATAGGACCACTTCCACTTCCTCTGAGTCTCCACCTAGAGTAGAGCTGTTTAAGAATGATAAGTGTAGAGAAGCCTATGACACCTTGAACTGTAGGCGTAAGATCTAGTCTGAGTGAGCTGTTGTGTTAGATGCGCTTGATCCGGGCATTAGGGCCAATTTTGAGTCTAGGGGTTGGTTGCCTCTTGTAGAGATAGATCATCCACCTCCGACCGCCCTGATTAGAGAGTTCTACTCGAACCTTTCTTGCCACATCTATGATTCCAACACCCTAGTTAGGAGTTGGATACGAGGTGTAGAGTTCACCATTACCCCTCGGGTGGTGGCTGAGACTCTTGGGGTGCCGGTTGTTCGGGATGCTGACTATCCCTATGATGAGTCACCCTCTTTAGATGTTGTCATGTCTTACATCACTGGGTCATCTATCCAGTGGGGTTCTGATCCTCGGATCATGTCCGCTGAGCTTACCGAGACTGCCTATCTCTTCTTTAGGATTGCGTGTCATTCCTTATGCCCTATATCTCACTTCCACACCATCCCTTTAGAGCGATATGTGTTTTTGTACGCCTTTGCTTCTGGAGCGTCCATCAGTTTTCCTCACTTGTTCCTTCGTTCTTTGAACGAGGTTCATAGGAGTTCTGCCGTAGGGCATGCGCTGATTCATCCTATTTTCATTCATAGGATTCTACTCTATTTAGGTCTAGATGGTTTTTCGTCAAGTGAGCCTGTTCATGTGATAGCTCCCATAGGTGCCACCTTTCTTTGTCAGAGGGCTGCTCAGTTGAGGGTTCCTCCTTCTCGTCCTAGAGGTGCGTCATCTAGTAGTGTTCCCCCTCCTCCCTCTTCTACAAGTACAGCTGTTGTTGAGACTTCAGGTGCTGCTGCTGATGTTGATGCTGCTGTTCCTCCACCGACTGCTACGGATGATTCAGACATTCGTCGCACGTTGGATCATGTCTTGACCGTTCAGGCTGCTCAAGGACAGATTTTGGTGGACGTACTTGATGAGATCCGTGCCTTGCGTGCGGAGTTGGCGCAGTTTAGACCACCTCCCTTTTGATGATGGATATCTTGTTTGCCCTTTGGCATTCCGTCACAAAAAGGAGGAGTACTTGTAGGTTTTTTGTTTTTAAGGGGAGTTTATTTGTTTTTGGTTGGAGCTTGTGGAGTTTTAGATTGTATCTAGGTACTTCACTGTGTACTTAACTTTTTTAGCTCTTACCTTGTTTTTGATGGGATATTCATGTTAGGGGGAGTTTTATGTTTTTGTTGGTACATTATATGTTTCTTGTTTCAAACTGCTTATTGATTTATATTTATGAGTTATTCATTGATATATGTCTTTATTTGTGTGTTGTTTGAAATCAAGAAGTTATTTTGTTTACTTGTATTATTTCCACACATGCGGTTATGCATTTTGTTTAGTGTTTCAGGAAATATACAGGTTGATTCAATTGAGCTGCTGTCTACACTTTCAACTGATGGATAGTAGTTAGGATTGAATTTGGTTTATGAGCATTATTTTGTAAAGGGCTTTTCATTTTGTAAACTTTGAACTTCTAAGTTGTGTTTTGTCTCGGATTGCCAAAGGGGGAGTTTGTTAGGTTCTAAAGTTTAGGACTTTGTGTATTTAGAACTCTAATTTGTGTTGTTGGCAAACCATAATCAAAACAATGTGTTTAGAAGTGTTTAAAACTAGCTCAAAGTTGTATGTCAATGTAAAGTTGGAATTGAGTGTAAAGCAGGAAGCACTGTGGCTTTCGGCCTGGCTCGATCGATCAAAGCTTAGGCTCGACCGATCGAAGCTCGGGCAGATCGCTTTTCTGCAGAATTTTCCAACTCAGCCCTATTTGTTTTAAAACATTTTTAGGGTTTCTTATTTGTCCTAAGTATAAAAGGCAAACCCTAGCCACGTTTCAGTGTTGCTCATATTGCGGTTTGTGTAAATCTCTTGTGAGATCTAGAGGAGCTTTCCTTTACACAAACTTAGGGTTTTCAAGGAGGAGATATTTTTTACACCTTGATGATCAAAACAGTTGTTGCCATTAAAGCTTAAAGAATACACAAGCGGGGGTGCTTGTAGCTGGTGGGAATCCAAGAAAGAAGGAGTCCGTGGATTCGGAGCTTGCACGTGGTCGTGTCAGTAAATTCTACTGGTTGGTAGCATTAGGAAGTCAAGCGAGGGTGCTTGTAAGTCCTTTTGTATGAACTTCGATTCTTTCAAGATAGTGGATTCAAGTTTACCTTGAGGATAGCTAGGTTAAATCCTCCCCAGGTTTTTACCGGTTTGGTTTCCTAGGTGATCATATCGTGTGTTATTTATTTTCCGCTGCTTTGCATGATTTGATCTTTATTATTGTGATAACCTAGACTTGTTTAATTGGACTAAGTAACAACTTGGCTAATTACCTAGGTTTAATCAATTGTTTAAGGGGTCTAAAAACTGTCACTTTATAGCAATTACAAGGGCCTTGAGTGGGAATGGGGGCTAGTTACGCCGAGGAATTAATTAGAGTAAAGATACTATCAGATGTTGATCGGTATTTTCAAATAAGGGCAAGTTTGAGGGATGGGGATAAGGTAGAATCATTGTTATTTCTTATATAGAATGTAGATGTGTTTGCTTGGATCTCATATGAGGTGCTCAGGGTTGATCCTGAGTTCATCGTTCATAAGCTTAACGTAGACCTGTTGTTTCCCCCAAAGAAGCAAAAGCCGAAAAGGTCAGCCAAGGAATACGTTGAGGCAGTGAGGAAGGAGGTTGGGAGGTTAAAAGAGGCCAGGGCAATAAAGGAAATCTTATTCCTGGAATGGCCTGGCGAATTTCGTGGTGGTCAAGAAGAAGAATGGCAGGTGGAGAGTTTGTGTAGATTTCACGGATTTGAACAGAGCGTGCCCAAAGGACCCGTTCCCTATGCCAAAGATAGATCAATTGGTTGACACCACTTATAGGCACCCGAGGATGAGTTTCCTAGATGCCTTTCAGGGTTACCATCAGATCGCCCTAGCTGTCGAGGACTAGGAGAAGACATCATTCATCTTTCCTGATGCAAACTACCATTAGACTGTGATGCCCTTCGGTTTAAAGAATGCTGGGCAACATATCAACGAATGATGACTAGAATGTTTCGGGACAAGATTGGGCACACGGTTGAGGTGTACATTGACGACATGGTGGTAAAAAGTAAACAAGAGATGCAGCATATAAAGGATCTCCAGGGAGTATTTGAAGTGCTTCAACGACAGAAGTTGTGCGTGAATGTGGACAAGTGTGCTTTTGGGGTGGGGGTTGGAAAGTTTCTAGGTTATTTGATCACTAATCGTGGGATAGAGGTCAACCCTGATCAGATTGAAGCCGTGCAGCACCTCAGGCCACCGGGCAATTCGAAGGAAGTGTAGGTGTTGGTCAGAATGTTAACTGCCCTTAATCGGTTCATTTCTAAGTTTGCTGATCGTTGTCATCTATTCTACCAACTTTTGAAGAAGTGGAAGGGGTTCAGGTGGAATGAGGAATGTGAAAGAGCTTTTCAGGATTTGAAGGAGCATTTGATGCAGCCACCCATGTCAACGGCCCCAGAACCTGGGGAAGACTTATTCATATATCTCTCGGTGTCTAATCATGTTGTGAGTGCCGTGCTATTAAGGGATCAAGGGGTGCAGCAGCCTGTGTATTACATCCGTAAGACCTTGGTTGATGCCGAGACAAGGTATTTACCCTTGGAAAAGTTGGTGTTAGCACTAGTGCACGCTACGAGGAAGTTTCCTCACTATTTTCAAGCTCATATTGTTTATGTCTTGACTGAGTACCCATTACAGTCGTTGCTGAAAAGATCCGACTTTACGGGCCGGATAGCTAAATGGGGGACTCGGCTAGGATCCTTTGATATAAGGTACAGGCCAAGAAGTTTGATGAAGGGCCAAGTTCTTTCCAATTTTGTTGCAAAGTTTTCTCCTAAGAACAAAAAGAAGATGGTTTGTCATGTGGAATGTCTCCTATGGAAGGTATTTGTGGATGACGCGTCAAATGCTATGGGGGCTGGAGCCGGGATTGTCATTATCACCCTAGAAGGAATACAGTTAGAGCATTCTTTTAGGTTGGGATTCAAGGCCTCTAACAATGAAGCTGAGTACGAGGCCTTGCTTGCCGGATTAAGAATCGTTTTGGGTATGGGTGCTTGGGATGTAGAGATTTATTCAGATTCTCGGCTAGTGGTTAGCTAAGTATAAGGCAGTTTTGAAGCCCGGGATTCTCGAATAAAGGAGTACTTGCAGGTGGTAAAGCAAGTCATGAGTAAATTTTGTACGACAAAGTTGGCCCAAGTATCTCAGGGACAGAATAGACACGCTGGCTCTCTAGCCACGTTGGTATCATCAATGACGGAGGATGTACCTCGGTTAATCAAGGTAGAGCTCATAGCAGAGTCGAGCCATGCTAGATGGACTCGATCGTTGACTTCTTAGCCGAGGATCGAGTCCTAGATGATAAAAAGGAAGCTAACAAGGTTCGCCGAGTAGCTACTTGGTACTGGTTGTCAGCAGATCGTAAGCTGTATTGGAGGTCTTTTGGGGGGCCGTACCTTTTGTGCTTACACCTTGAGCAAGTGAACGAACTTTTGGCTGAGCTACATGATGGGGTGTGTGGCAGTCATGTAGAGGGACACTCATTGGCACACCAAGCAATGACTCAGGGATTCTGTTGGCCACAGATGCAGAAGGTTGCGGTCGAATATGTGTGGAAATGTGAACGATGCCAAAAACATGCCCCTTTGATCCACCAACCGGCAGGCCATTTGAACCCAGTCAGCAGCGCTTGGCCCTTTGCACAGTGGGGGCTGGATATTCTTGGTCTATTTCCCTGGGCCACGGGCAATAGGAGGTTTGTGTTAGTAGTCATTGACTACTTCACCAAATCGGTGGAGGCGGAGGCGCTAGCCAATATTCGGGATGTATATGTTAAAAAGTTCCTGTGGAGGAACATAGTCATGAGATTTGGGGTCCCGGACTCTCTTATATCTGATAATGGATTGTAGTTTGACAGTAGGGCCTTTCATGAGTTTTGTAGCGATCTTGGCATCAAGAATAGGTACTCCACATCGGCGTATTCTCAGAGCAATGGACAAGTTGAAGCCACTAACAAGGAAATTGTGAATGGATTGAAGAAAAGGCTAGACGGTGCAAAGGGAAGGTGGGCCGAAGAGCTGCCCAACGTTTTGTGGGCATATCGAACAACTCCCAGGAGATCTACAAGAAAGACCCTGATCTCCCTCACATACAGGGCAGGAGCTGTGATACCAGTTGAGGTAAACTTATGTAGTGCATGAGTTGCAGCATTTACCCCCACCCAGAATGAAAGATTAATGGTAGAATGTTTTGATTAGCTAGAAGAGTACCGAGAAAAGGCAACTACAAGGCTAGCCGAATATCAGCAAAAACTTGCCCGACGCTACAATCGTGATGTGAAGACGAGGGAATTCAGTGCTGGTGACCTAGTGTTATGGAAAGCAGTAAGGAATATATGGGATACAAATGCTAGGAAGTTAGCCCTGACCTAGGAAGGGCCTTATAGGGTAACTGCCATTGCAAGTGCAGGGGCGTACTACTTGGAAGATTTAGATGAAAGACCACTTCCTCGACCATGGAATGTCCACAATCTGTAGAAATTTTATCACTGATCATTCATACACAGGGGTGTGAATTAAATGTAATCTTGTATATATGTTTTATTAATTAATATAAAGGTGGTATTTATCTTTGCAAGTGCATTTAGTTTTGTTATCGTTAATTCATTAGAGGTGCTATCGGCCAACGAATGCGAAGAAAGTTATGGGGACTGGGGTAGCTTGTTCCATTCTAAGGACAAAAGCCTGCTTCTCGGTTCGATCATTATCACCGAGCAGGTGAAAACCTTACACTAAAGAGTTTTCTAAGGACAGAAGCCTGCTTCTCGGTTCGATCATTATCACTGAGCAGGTGGAAACCTTAGACTAAGGAGTTTTCTAAGGACAGAAGCCTGCTTCTCAGTTCAATCATTATCACTGAGCAAGTGGAAACTTTATACTAAAAAGTTTTCTAAGGACGAAAGCCTGCTTCTCGATTCGATTATTATCACCAAGTAGGTGAAAACCTCACACTAAACTAAACAGGTGGAAACCTTGCACTAAAGAGTTTTCTAAAGACAGAAGCCTACTTCTTAGTTCGATCATTATCACCAAGCAGGTGGAAACCTTACACTAAACCAAACAAGTGGAAACCCTACACTAAAAATTATCTAAGAGGGGAAACCTACGTCTCGGTTTTCCATGGCCTACATTTTGCCCGGGAGGGTAGGCATGTATTAAGTGGAGTTTCGATTGCCAAGGAGCTAACTCATTTTCCTTTCCAAACCAGCCCCGGACACCATGCATCCTCGGATGTAATCTTTCCTGAAGGAAATGAACTAGTATGTGGCTTCAATTGTTGACTAGAAGCAAACCATGATTAAACTACCCGATCATTAGGGGTATATATACTTGCAAAAAAAAATAAGAATATAATGAAAGAAACAGCATAATATTAAAACATTCATAAACATGACTAAGGCAAGTGTTTGGTAATTAAACCTTAATCAAACAAAGGCAACATATAAAAACTAAACCAATGTTTTGTCACCATAACTAGGTGACTGTAAAAAAAATTAAACCCGAGAAAAATAATTGTTCTGTCACCACAGCCTAGTGACATAGGCAAACTTGCTGAAAGGAAAGAAATTATTTAAAACAAAAGTAAAGTAAACAGTAGAAATCCAGTTTGGCAATTAACTTGTAGAGTCTGCGGGTTGCGTTTAGGTGACGATCTCGGGCGGCTGCTGGGTTGCTGAGAGGGGCTAAAGCTAAACATCCTCACCAGGTTGATCACCAGCACGGAGGTTGCTAACTCCACGTGGGAGTCAATTGCCTCCACTAACTCCCTCATGCTTGGGGTCTCCTCCTCGTTAGTGGCACCGGGAGGGTTCTGTGCAGCAGTAGAAAGGCCCGGAAAAGGGATTTGGTTGGGGTTTCTTAGAGGAGAGTTCTCGGGGACCCCCAGAGCTTGCAAGGCAGCCAACCAACCCTCCTTAAAGGCAAGCTTCCAAGCTTCCTGGATGATGGGCACTGTTGAGTTTTCCGCGTTAGCAAATCCCTCGTTATACCATTTATTTTCGCAGGCCTCTAAAGCTGCCTTCAAGTCAACCAACTCCTCGGCTTGTGTAATGTTCAGGCTTGTAGCCTCTGCTAGTTTTAGCTCAGTTTTGTCCAGCTTAGTCTTCAGCTCCAAGGACTTCTTCTCTGTCGACACCTTGGCCTTCTCAAACGTAGCAGCCTTCTTTTCCACAATTGTGGCAGCCTTGTTTTTCTCTTTTGCAGTCACCTTGGCCACATCCTTAAGAGCCTTCTCCCGCTCGGCATCCTCGACTAGCTCCTTTAGCCACCCATCGAGGATGTGAGTCAGTTGAGCAACCTAATGAAACAACAATGATAAGTACAACAACGTCACAATACAACAACGTTATAGAACAACGTTACCAAATGTTCTTTCAATATACAATGAAATTACATAAACCTTGAAGTATAGCGTGACTAGCTATAGAATTTACCAAATGGTCTTTAAATGCGGAGGCAAGACCTTCTGGTGGCGAAGACGATTAGTTAAAATTAGGAGTATTACTTTATCCTACAAACATTATTAATTAAAGGTTAAAAATTAGATCTAGTTATAACTTATAACTACCCATTGCAGCATCCGTATATTAAAGCAACTCTGCAACTTTTACTCGGTCAATAATACACGGATAGTAAACCTTCATTGATTCTCTCTCCATTGATTAGCTCTCCACTTTCTTCAATGGCCACCAGAGATGCCGAGATCATCCACGACTTCCGTTTTTTCCGTGTATACAAAGACGGCAGCGTTGTCCTCTCCAATCCCACCACTGATAAAAGAATCCCACCGTCAGATGACCCGAATTCTGGAGTCCGATCCAAAGACATAGTCATCTCATCTGAACCAGCTGTATCAGCTCGTGTCTTCGTCCCCAGATCCGCCAATTTGACGCAGAAACTCCCTCTCCTTTTGTACATGCACGGTGGTGGTTTCTGCATGCAATCAGCTTTCACTCCCAGGTACCATAATTATGTTGAAACCCTTGTTGCTGAAGCTAATATAATTGCTGTCTCTGTTGAGTACGGGTTGTTCCCAGACAGACCTATACCTGCATGTTACGAGGACTCTTGGGCTGCACTTAAGTATGTCGTGTCACATGTTAATGGGGATGGACCTGAACCATGGTTCAATGATCATGTAGATTTTGGTCGTGTTTTTATCGGTGGAGATAGTGCTGGAGGGAACATAGCTCATAATTTGGCGGTTCGGGTTGGGACAGATGGGTTGCCTGAAGTGAAATTGGTTGGGGTGATTATGGTGCACCCGTTTCTTGGTGGTACGGAAGATGATCAAATGTGGCTATGTATGTGTCCGGAGAATGGTGGATTGGATGATCCTAGAATGAGACCTGGTAAAGAGCATCTAGCTAGACTAGGGTGTGAGAGGGTATTGATGTTTGTGGCTGAAAAAGACCATCTTTTTCTTGTGGGTAAGCGCTACTATGAGGAATTGAAGAAGAGTGGTTGGGGAGGAAATGTAGAGATTGTTGAGAATTTAGGGGAGGGGCATTGTTTCCATTTGCGTGACCTCAAATATGAGAAGGCTGTGGATTTGATTAGAAAATATGTTTCTTTCTTGAAACAAGAGTAATGGTTGTATTTTTGACTTTGTGTGATGAATAAAAAGAATATCAATTCAGGGGAATATTCTTGCTTTATAAAATATTCTGTCTGCTTTGATTTGTTTTACTCTTACATGGCAATTGGAATGGTAACTCCATCCTTCATCATTATTGAAGAGGGTAAAAATCTAGGTTGACGGATCTCCATGAAATGGGCTTGATGGTTCCACATCCGTGGGCCGATAGAAGACGGGCCCAACTTATGCAAGGTCTATTATGGACGGATCCTACATAAATGGATGCAACAAGGATGGATCAAGCACCCACGTGGCATCTAGAAACCCTAATGGGAAATACTTGCGACATACATTTAGCCATCATAGAATCCCAAGGTAAATAGAATCCTAGTACAAAGAGAATTCTGGAAGATACGCGCATTAATGAAGATCTTCTCTATAAGGAAATGTCTTGTCCATCATGTTTGGGATTATTCAAGAAGATCCTTATAAGGAAAAGACTTCTACACCAAGGAAGAGATGTCAAACTTCTACTACTATAAAAACACCAATACCTTCACAAATCAAGGTACGCATAATTTACCCTTCTCTAGCACTCTAGAGTTGTGAGAATAGTTCTAACTTGACATTCGGAGGGTATTCGGCCGACACTACACTGGTACTCTATGTTAGGTCTTCTCTCTTTGCTGTGCAAGTATCGTTACGAGCGTGCGAAGATCGTGTGACTCACTAGTGATAGTTACGGCATCATCAATTGTAAATTTAGTCATGGAATGGCTAATTGAATACCCAGCCATCTAACAACACAGTTAGGAGAGTGCACTCAATAATGGGTTGGGTTTTGTAGTTTCAAATCTGCACGTTGGCTGCTCATTTCCTTGTCAGTGGTTTTTCTTTCATTTCGGTTGAGCACTCAATAATGGGTTGAGAAGAGTGCTCAACTGTGCGATGATTTTGATCCTATCTAGATTCATATGACTCATCTATTTGTAAAGTAATATGTTTTTCTATTTTTATTTTATATATATATATATATAATATTTTTTAGTCAATATGAGAACGGGGTTACTACATCTTGTATGAAGATTGTCACATAAATTTTAGCCAAGCCAGTAATGTAATATTGTCACCAAGTGAGACATTAACAAGTAGTTGGATCAATGTATGAATTGCTAAGGTGTGGGATTACGGGATGTGGCCTGGCTTGTGTTGGCCTTAATTTGGCCCATCAACCATGGGTTAATGGGTAACCAAACCCATCATGAGTGGTTAGCCATCAAAAATTTTATACATGGGACAACTTTTATGTGAGGAATTGTAAGAGCTAGTATTTGATCAGAATTTATGTTTCACCACTAATATTATTCCAAGATTAAATGTAAATTGACTAAAGAAAAAATAAATAAATTGAGTAACATGAAAATAAAAAAAAACATTTTTCGTAACAATGCATGTGTTTAAGAAATCCCAAATTGAGATATACAATCAAGCGGGGATTGCAATAGATGGACTCGGCACCCATGCATAAGGCAATCTCGACGCCTTAATCATAGCGAACCTTGGTATAATCATGATGCCTTTTCTTGTCAATATTCCTCATAATTGCTCTTGGAGTGGAGTAATCTATTGAAGCTTAGAACTAAAGCCAAGCAGCTTGTATGGCATGAAGGAGGTGATGGAAAAAGTATATTCCTATGGCTGGACAGTTGGCATCCAGATGGGGTGTAGCTCCAAGCTTATGGGCCCAGAGTTATCTATGATGCAACTAGTTCTTTTGAGGCAAGGCTCTGCAATGTACTTTGTTAAGTTGTTATTTTTCTTGTTTTTCGTCGTTGGCTTTATTCTGTGTCATATTACATGTAATTTCTTTAAGTATATACCTGTATTTAGGTGGGGTTTAATTTTAAGATAGTGAAGTTTCGCTCAAGACAGTAGCTGTAGCGATTAGCTAGTGAGCCACCAGATGACATGTGAGCAGCACATGGGAGATTCAAAATTATTTTATGCCAGGGTGGTTGTCTCCTAGCCAGTTAGTAGGTCAACCCGCCAATGAGTAGCCAGGTACTCGAACAACTCATTTTGTTTGTGACTCTTCCTCTCCTTCACCTATACTCTATATATCCATATTACCCACGATTCTGTAAGAAGAGTTTTTGAGAGAAAACCCTAAAAATATCATTTGAGAGTTAGTGATTGCATCCATCAATCCACTACACAATTCTCTTAGTTTTCTATAATCTCTTTCGTCTCCAATATCCATACCCATGAGAGGAACTCAGTCCAAATACAATCCACATACATTCTTAGTGTAGAGTGTTGATTTGGAGCAATTGGGAAGCATTGGGTCTATACCAATCTTTTGTGGTACAATTGAGCATAATTGAGGGATCCAAAAAGGTAGTGAAGACAAAATTCCATGAAATTCGTTGATAGCAAGAGCTTGGAGGGTTCAAGTACTTTGAGTAGCTTAGGCTTAGAGGGTCTTTGTGTTTTCATGTGCTCCAACTAATTTACTAGTGGATGATTTTGGCTTGTTAGGCCGTGAAGAGGTTTTTCCTCCAGGTTTTTCTGTTTTCCTTTTCGATAACACTCCAATGTTATCTTGTGTTTACATTATCTTCTCCCTTACCACTCTTGTTTAAATTGCATGCCAATTATGTATGTTCATGATTTAGTTGTTGGTTTCGATTGATTAATTAATAATCACGTTAATTAATCAAGCCGTAGTTGAAATTTGGGGTCTTAATTAGCTCTAGTAATTAGACTAGTGCTATTTCATACTTAAAGGCAAGGAATGGCATTGGAGGCCAAGGTCTGAAGATTTGGTCAAGATTCAAAGTAAATTGCAATTGATAGACCTTAAAGAGAATGATAAAGTGATTTGGACAGCATCTCCTTCAGGGGAGTTTAGCATTGCTGCCACTAGGAATCATATTCGTAGCAAGAAGAGTGAGGCCCCCAGGTGGAAGCTGATTTGGTTCTCTGCTGCAACACCAAAGCACAACTTCGTAGGGTGGTTAGCAATGAAGGACAGACTCTCAACTAAAGCAAGATTGATACAATGGGATTTCACTAGGGATAGTCTATACTCCTAATATAAAATGATGATTGAAACTAGGAACCACTTGTTCTTTGAGTGCCCTTTAAATTTAGCAAGAGAATTTGGCAAGCTATAATGGGGGAAAATGGGCTTTTGCCCTTACTGTCCCTGTTTTGAAACTCAATTTTTTAAAAATTGAGTTTTCCATAAAACTTGATTTTATGATTATTGAGTTCTAGGTAAGTTTTTGCCACACTGAAGGAGCACCCGTTAGATGATTGAAACTTACTAAGAACTCAATTTTCTAAAAATTGAGTTACATTGAAATTCAATTTTTAGAAAATCGAGTTTCAAAATAAGGACACTGTTGTTAATAGTTTCAAAATAGCGACATTGTTTATAAGGGCAAAAGCCCATTTTCCCCACCATAATGGAGCTTAGTTTAATTCCTGGTATACCCTATAAATGGGAGGAGGTGGTCAACTGAGGAATAAATCGCCTACTCTGCAGTAACTTCAAAGTTTCTTTGTGTTTATGGGCCACTGTTTTTCATCTTTGGATACAAAGAAACAATAAAATTCATGGAGGAAGCATCAAAACCAAAGAGAAGCTGATCAAAAGTATAAAAAGGGCTGTCAATTAAGGAAGGAATGGAAGAACTTTTTTTTTTCAAACTCCCAACAGTAGCATTCTTGCCTAAAATTGGGGGTTTTACTGTGTGTAATCATTTTTACGCATTTGTAATGAGCTATAGTGCTAGGTGTAGCTAGCAAAGTTTTTGAGACTTATAGGAATTTTAGCTATGAGTTTATATTTTAGGTTGTGGGTTGTGCTAGAGCTTATGCTCTGCTTTGTGTGATGTTTGTTTTGGGCAAAGTTTTTGAGTTTCCTTGTAGACCTCTTTTCCTGGTTTCCTTTGTTTTGTGGTAATAAAATGTTCTCAATTAACCAAAAAAAAAAAAAAAAAAAAAGGAAAGAAAAAAAGAAAAAGAAAAAAAAGAGAGAGAATCCTAGCAGAGACTTGGAATGCTAGCCAAATCATGGACAAGGATGAGAGACCCAAGTTAAATCGATGTGGTGTACACTACATATGAGTGAAAAACATTTGGTTGGTGGATTGAAGGGATTTTTGAAACAAAAGATTAGTGTTAAGGTGATCACTAATGAATGTATGCCTTGATAGGCGCCCTTTGTACCGAATGAGCCAACGAAAGGACAATAAATTAATTTTCAACCACGTGCATGATATCTGGCTCTTTAGATCAAATGGAATTCGTCCAAGATCCTTAGAAAGAAGACCTATGTATCCCTCAACTTTTACCTATAAAATAATTTTTAATTACAAAAAGAGGAGTTTTAATAAAGAGAAGAAAAGATAGGAATGGAGATTACAGATTAACCCAGTGGAATAGGCAAAATTAGTGAGAGGTTGCTGTGTTTAGTTCAACTGCAAAGGTATAACCCCACTCTACAACTTAAAAGGTTAGACCCTTTTGTTGTTATACTCTGGTTATATAATGTATTATAAACCCGATTTAAAACACTACTATTACTATTTTTTGTGTATTCTAATAAGTATTACTGTTTATTCAAAAAAAAAAAAGTATTTATCCCACATTGGTTGTCTTTGTCTAGTAGTTATACTCTAGTTATATAATATATTATAAGCTTGGTTTAAAGCACTAGTATAACTACTTTCGTGTGTGTTCTAATAAATATTACTATGAAAATAAATTACATTCAATTGTTTAGTTGCATTCTTGAAAGTACTTTGGAAAATATTTTCAAGTATTCGGTTGCATTCTTGAAAATAATATGGAAAGTATATGTGCTATTACTTTCTCACATTTTCTCATCTCCTAAGCATATATATAATAAAAATAACAAAATTTTAAATGAAAAAAAAAACTGGTGATTGGGGATCAGTAATGGCAATGGCCGATGGTTGGCTACCAGAGACCGAGGACATTAGTTGGGGGATGTGGTGGTTAAGTGGCAAACAATGAAGGGTGGAGATTTGGTTGATATGTTTTGGGCAATGAAAAAAGTGGTTTACAAAAAATAAAAGTGTAAATCAAGTTTCACTATAAGAGCATTTACATCCGATTTCTAAAAGTTATCCTATTTTACCATCTCAAAATCTACTTTATTTATTATACCATACAATGTTACAGTACACCTAACATCCAATTTCTTATTTATCTAATCTGTTCATTAAAATATTAATTTCACCACCTCTTTTTCTTTTTGTCCCTCTTCCTCTTCATAAAAAATAATTAAAAAAAACCCAGCCACCACCAAAAAAAAAAAAAAAAAAACCTAATCATCACTGCCATCAACAACTGCTGTTAACCCAACCAAAACCACCACCATCAACCCATTCTTCCTCCCCATTTCATAGTGTCTAAAAGATCAACACCACTGCCACTCACATTCTACCTTAAAGCAACAAACAACCACATCAACACACTACCCATTACCACACACACAACACTCAAACCCGTAAAGCTCCGCAACCACAACCACAATAGCCAATCAACCACCACCATCATTCACCCATGATGGAAATATGCATGTACGCAGCGGAAAATTAACGGATCTACTTCATTTGCAATTGATAACATATGCTATGTAAGTTTCAAAATATAAGAACAAGAAAGTGTACCTTGGTGTGGTGAAATTCAAAACCGAAGATCAAAAGTTCTTGAGAACATCTTTAATCTTCACTCCAATTCCACTAACGCCCAAGAAGTGTGGTCTCTCAATTAGTTTCTATGAGTTTGTTCAAAGGAGAATGATATAGTGTCCAACACTCACATACACCATTTCATGTTCTTACCAAAAATTTGTATGTTTCTCCCCTTACAATTGATTATCTAATTGGGTTGGCCTTTTGCGCCATTCCAATTGGGCTTTAGTATGTGGCTTGGAGTGGGACCAAAATGGAACAAATAAGATACTAGCTCCAATGGGCCTTGGGCTTTTCTGTCAACTCTTAATAAGTCCAAAGTTACCATTAATTATATTTAATACCACTATATAAATATAATTGCACTCTAGGCCTTATTAATAAATTATATCCCAAAACTTTATTATACATGCAATCCCTTCATAAAAATATTCGTAGTAATATAAAGTCATAAACAAAGACTGCCACTTTATAGAGTAATACATCTTAATCATTGAGTACCCGGTTTAATCATTTTAAGTTATTCACCATATATTTATGAAATCCAATTCCATAAATATATACTTTAGTAATTTCTTACTAAAGTGGTTAGGCCTAATACTCTGAATAATCGTATCCATTAAACTTATCTCAAAGGAATATTTTATATCTCCGTTAAGAGACTATGAATTCCATTTTGAGAATATATGTTCCATCAACACTAAATGTGGTTGTCTAACATACTAAGGTTTTGACCATTACTTTAGATCTCACTCCTGATATATCAAAACAAACTACACTTCATGATCAGGTCCATTATTCTCTTAGGATTAAGAGATTATGTAAATAGAAGTCATGAAATTTATTATTCAATTGACAGTCATTAGGAGAATAATAAATCTCACAGTGGTCCAGTTCAATATGTCTTAACTCTTAAAACATATCAACATATCAACTAGAAGTCTCAACTTCCATGATCAAGACAAATCATCTTAGTTGATAGGTTATAGTCTTCGTAGATGAAATGCCCAATTTCATCACTGACTACGAACTATAATTCTGAGTTTACAAAGAACTTGTGATTTATATCTTCTGTGACTTTTCACATAAATCACATACTATGCATCTCATGGACTATATCATAATGTCCAAATATTCATGTTACCATTATTTTAGATAATAATAAAACAAAATTATTAATCACAATATTAAGTCATACATAATGTCATACTTAATATCATATATAGTATCATACAATAGGATTTAAGGGCACTAATCCTAACAACCCATCCCTACCACCACCATTAACTTGACCCATAACACAACAGTAAATAGTGAAACCCACCCTATACCACCAACATGACAACCCCCACCTCCACTTACATAAACCCATAAATGACCCATAACCAAACCCCACCCCTTCACCACCACCACGGTAACCCCCACCTCCACCATCATCAATCACCCACCACCATGGCAACCCCCCCCCCCCCCAACACCACCACATTATTGACAAACCCAACCATACCCATACCCACACCCACACTCATCAAACCCACCACTGTCGTAGCTACCCACCACCACCAAACCAAAACCAAAACCCATCACAAATTGGACAACTCAACCACCACCGGATTGATGGAGATAGGACCAAAACACAACAGATCGGTGGAGACTAGACTAATCATTGCTTCTCTGTTCTAATAGCTTGGAGGCCTAACACCAGCATCAAAAGGGTACATTAGAGATAAAGTGTCAGAGATAAGAAGAGAGGACTTGGGCTCAAAGGGAAATAAAAGAAAGAAAAACTCGGTGAGAAAGAGAGGGAGGAAGGAATCAACAACCCACGCCGAACCCAACCGATCCCAACCAATCACACCATACCGTCTCAACCAACCACACGCTGATTGCAACCCACCACACCTATGCTAGACCCATGCTAGAAAAAACCTAGCTCCGAGAGAGAGAGAGAGAGAGAGAGAGAGAGAGAGAGAGAGAGAGAGAGAGAGAGAGAGAGAGAGAGAGAGGGGGGGGGGAAGTGAGATCGAAGGTAAAGTAGGAGACAAAGAGAGACAGAAAGTGTGAGGAGCAGAGAGAAAAAAGTAATTTAGTATTATACAATATGCTACATGTGAGAGACCTGGAAAATTAGGTGCTCTCAAAAAAGAGATTTAGGTGCTTTGAAGGGCACCTTTCTTTTTGGATAAGTGGTGTCGGGTCGCCACTTTTTTTTTTTTTTTTATACAAAAAAAATTAGAAAAGTAAATAAATACAAATTTACATGATTGAAATGCTTCATTGTCATTGATTGAATAAAAATAAATACAAGCTTGATAAATTGAATTTACAAGACTTTGAATCGTAATTACAATCTGCCAAAAGAATACATGGCTTTTTGTCCTAGTTACAATCTACCCAAAAATAAAAGAAAGACAAGGTATAGATCTACCTATCCAAAAGAACTAAATTCGGAGGCTAGGTTATGAAATGGGAAGGTGTTAGGGACCCATTTCACCCAGACAGAGTCTGGTCTTCTAGACTCTAATGACCAATATACCCTTTTTGCATGAAGTGAATGATATGTTGCACATACATAACAAAGATTTGACTAGAACTAACTCACATAAATCTATCTTATGAATGTAACCTCTTGTTTTAGAAAAATTCAGATATGCTTTTGTAAATAAAGAAAATTAATTTGATTCATTAAAATAGAAAGAAATCAAATGTGTTTGTGTAAATAAAAAATTATTTTTGTAAAGAAAATCAAATATGTTTTTACATATAGAAAGAACAAGGTTTTTTGTTAAAAAATATCAGATATGTTTTGGAGCAATGTTAAAAATGGTGAATTTCATTAAGAAAAATCATATCTGTTTTGTGAATAAGAAAAACTAGATTTGTAGAGAAAAAAAATATCAGATCTGTTTTTTATGAATAAAAAAAGAAAAAGACTTTTTTTAGAAGAGGAACTACACTCATGAGATAAATCTATGTTGCATGCATCAATCAAAAAAATCATCTTAACTTTTGCTCTCTTCTCTTAAATTTCAAAATCTGCTATTTTGTGTCAAAGAAAACTTTTCTAAAAAAAATCAAATTTGTATATAATGAAAATACAAATCAGTTTTATGTGTAAAAAAAAAAAAAATCAGATCTATATTTAATGAAAATACAAATCAGTTTTGTGTGTTAAAAAGAATCAGATCTGTATTTAATGAAAATACAAATCAATTTTGTGTGTTTAAAAAAAATCAGATCTGAAAAATTCAGACCAGTTTTTAGATTAAAAAGATCTTTGATAGCTAGCAAATTTTGAGATTCAAGAGAGGAATCATAACAACAAACTAACTAGAACATATATATATATATATATATATATATATAAAACTCTAAAACAAAACATGGCAATTATATATAGAATCAGAGATAATAAAAAACATCCTAAACCTATTCATGCATTGTCCAACAAAATTGATAGAAGGGAACAGAAAAAAGAAAGGGTAAGGAATAGACTATCTCTTGCATGAGCATGCTCTTCTTTGTGAAATGATATTTTAGGATTCAAAGAAATTTATTTAATTCTCTTTGAAGCCTAAAAGATTTTGCTTACAGTAAAGAAATTCCTAAGACAAGAGCCTCCAGAACGTCTTTAACGTAAGAGAGATAAGAAAAGAAGAGAAGAGCCAGAAAGAGGGGAGTCAAAGAATGTGAAAAATTGTGCTGAATCGACACTCCAAAAGTGTGGAATGGCGCTTTTGGGTGTTGAACCCGTGTTTGAGTTCCAGTCCATTTTGGACTCATTTTTTTTACCCGGGACTTCCACTTAATCGCATTTTTAATCCATATTCCAAAAATTAAACTCTTTTTTTGATAATTCAAGTCTTTTCAGCAATAATTATCTTGTAGAGAAATACTCCAAAAAGTCTTGATTATCTACAATTTTGTAGTTATCTGATTATCCTCTTTATTCCCATGCATGCAAGCCTATTTTTTACATTAACTAACAACCAATCACAAAGTTATTTCATTTATTTTAATTGCTCAACCAATTAGAATTAGTTTAAATTAATCATGTGTGGTTGGTTTGACCTAAACAAAATGCATGCGGACCGTGCAAACTTGATCATGCGATATCTTTCAATCCAACGGTCCGATTAAGAAATCGGGCACACCGTCATGTCTGTTAGAACCTCAAGATCATTTTTATGATATGCAATGAATGAATTAATGCATGTAATGCAATCATGAATTTTGGGTATATGAATGGTCATTCTAGCCATCTTCCTCGATTAAATTATAGGTGCAAAATCGAGTGTCTACAGAATGCCCCTCATTGACAGAGCTTGCAAAATGAATGTCAATGTAAAACAAAGACATTGATTTTAGTAGCCATGATTTAATTGAGGTTGATTTTTCAAAGATTACCTAGCCCTAGAACCTAAAACTTTGGAACATAGAACTAGTGCCTTGCTATTTTGAAATTTGAAAATTGTGAATTCTTGACCTACTTGATAACCAATATTGAATTGAAATGAATCTTGATAATAGGAGCGACTGAAAGGCTTTTCTATCCCAGCTTGAATGCAGCAGGTCAACAAAGGAAAAGGGGCTTCTCTACCTTGATCTTACTAAAATGTCGATCAAAGGAAAGGACTTCACTACCTCGATCTTGCTGAAACTTCAATCAAAGAGCTTCTCTACCTTGATCTTGCTGAAATGTTGATCAAAGGGCTTCTCTACCTCAATCTTGAACTGTTGCCTACAAAAAGTCAAAATTTGGGATTAGACCTTAATTGATGAGTGCTTTGTTGTCCCGTTGTTTTTGAGATGTTTAATTTTCATTTGTTCATTCTTAATTTGAAATTTTCATTTTTAATTTGAAATTTTCATTTTTAGCAAGAAAACTTTGATTGATTTTTGTAGTTCTTTAAAAAAAAAATTTATCTTTGAAATTTGACATTTGGAATATGAAACTTGAGATTGAAAATTTGAAACTCAGAATTTGGAGTTTGACATTTGGAATTGAGAGTTTAAAACTTTTTCTCCTTAAAAAAAAATTGTATCTTTGTCCTTGATCATCTCCAAGAATCTTTTCCTTCAAAATCACACTTTTTTTTTTTTTTTTTGGAAATTGACATCAATCTATTTTTTGGAACTTTGAAAATTTTTCATTCATCCTTCACAAATTTTCTTTTTCTTAAAAGAAAATAATTTTTTTTGGGAGTTGACTGAGTCAACTTAGTCAAACCGGAGTTGACACAGCAACTCAGGTCACTGAAAGAGGTGGGGGGGGGGGGGGAATTTGGCCCCCATTTGCTTGTCTTCTCCTTTATTTTTATTTTTTGCTTTTCTCTCTTCTTTCTTCCATTTTCTTCCATTGTCACTATTCACTTCCTTCTTCCACTTGGATTTTTTCCTTCCCTACACCATTTCTTCTCTTAAAAAACACTTTTCTAACCTTCTTAACCTTCGTTTACTCATCTCCTTTAATATCTTTTCAGATCCTTGTGTTCTTGGCCATTTTTGCTACACACCCATTTTGTAATACCCATTTCCAAATTTTCTTTTTCTTTGCGTTGATAATGACATCATCTTCCAATAGGCCTTCTTTTCTCACTTTTCATGGAAAAAAAAATACCATCCATCCCTTGAATGGAATGATGAAGAGGGGCTCCTTCAAGACCCCAAGACCCATGCTCCTCATTCCAATATGGACTTTAAGGTGAGCTTTTTTTTGGGAGGGAAATTTGTTGATTTCATGCTTTATTGCAAGTTTGGTGTTGAGACATTGTCATTTTGTTGTTGTTTGCTTTAGTTGGAATTTTGGACATTGCATGGTTGATCATGTTGTAATCTTGGATTTGGGGACATTTTGAATCATTGAGTTTTTTGGCATGGTGCAACTTGAACAATGTTGATGGGTCATGAATTTTGGCAATGTACCTCATGTGGTATTGTTGGATGAATTGAGACTTGAATTTTGGGGGCATTGAAGTTATGGAAATTTGTTGTGTAGGCTTGTTTGAGCAAGTTCATCTTTGATGAATGCGGAAATTTTGTTAGGATGTGTAAGTCTTGTTTCATGAGTGTGAACATTTTTTCGGATATGGGTTTGTATTTTTGTATTGGACATGAAATTTTGAACATGGAAAATTTTTGTTGGACATGTAACTTTTGTCATGGAAAACTTTTCTTGAAGGGTATGATTTTGGTCAAGGAAAAAAAATTTTGTTGGGTATGGGAAGTTTTTGTTGGCATGGGAATTTTTTTTTGGCACGGAAATTTTTGTTGTCATGGGAATTTTTTTTTTTTTTTTGGCATGGGAATTTTTGAGTGGAAAATTTTTGTTGGATATGGATTTTGGAGTGGGAAACTTTGTTAGGGCATGTAGTTTTTGTTCGTGGAAAATTTTGTTGTGGCATGTAATTTTTGTTCATGGAAAATTTTTGTTAGGGCCTGTAATTTTCGGTTCTCCTAATGATGGGTTAAACTTTGTTTTACAAAACCTCAAAAGCAAAGGTAACCTTCAAATGCTAAAAGGCATATGGGAAATATTGTCTCTAGATATCGGGAACATTATTAATGATGTGGGCTTTCAAACTTTCTTTGAGGCCTTATTGAATCAAGAGACTCATGAGTACAAGGATCTCTAGTTACTCCTTACTTTGTCAGAACGGTTTTGGGATACCATGTGCACATTTCGTTTCTTAGGCATTGGTGAAGTAATGTTGACACCTTACAACTTCTCCGTCATTACTGGCTTAAGATTGGGTGGTGAAAGAATCAAGGTCAATGATTTCCTTACTCCGTAAGAGATTAAGATTCTTTTGTGCATAGTGCCTTCAAAGTTGAAGAGTAAAAATGTCTCTCTAATGTGGCTATATGAGAATATTGAGAGATATAAAACTGTGGCAACCGGAACATGCATGTTCATGCTCCTCTTCATTGGAACTTTCTTGTGTCCAGACTTGGGCAGTACTGTGAGCTTGCGCAATTTGTGGAGTCTGAGAGATATTGACCAGATCAAGAATTATGATTGGGGTGGCATGGCTTATGCAACCCTCTTGCATTTTATGACTCAACTTTTAGGCGCAATCTCTCAAGCTTAGGAGGTGCACCGTTTGTTTGGCAAGTAAGGTTTGAAATTTTTGGCTATGTGGGGGTTTTGGAAAGTTTTTTTTGGCTATGTCATAATGATGTATGTTAATTTTTCAGGTTTGGATGTATGAATATTTTGAGGTTGGTCCTCAAGTTCGGGAAGACTTGATGGCATATATATGAGATTTCTCCATTATCGTTTGTCAACGCCTTCCAAGCATTCTTTGGAAGTTTGGCATATGGTGATTGACAATTTAACTATTGCTGATGTGAGATATTTTTTTTTCTTTTTTGGGAATTTTGTGCTTAAGGGTTTTTGTGGTTTGTTTGTGGTTTGGTCTTCTTTTCACTCTGGGTTCTTTGTGATTTTCATATGTCCTTGAATCCTTGGCTTGGATGTGAGGAGTATGCTGAGTGTGAATGGGCTTTAAAACTGAGCAGTTGCTAGGTGTTGTTTAAGTATGGCCATGGGAGATACTGGTATCTTGTTGATCGGGCGTTGGCTCAGGTTCAACACGTATATCCTCCTACGACAGTTCTAGTTCCTCCTTGTCGCTCCATTCAGTTGGCTAACCTTCTAGTTAATGAAGAGATTACTCATGCTCAAATTGGCCATGTTGTTTCAGGGATACTAGGGTTTTATTTAGATTTTATTCAAACTCGATTGCAAGGTTGTCTGGCTGGCATCCCTATTGCATCGATATCTCTCTTTCCTTTTGAAGTCGAATTGCATTTCATCTTTTATGTTCCTTTCCCATATTTCCTCTTTGTAACAATGTTTGCATGTTGCACTCACAGGCTTCATCTTCTAAAGAAGAGGAAGAGGGAGAAGAGAATTCCCCTCTTAGTCATGCTAGCGGCTCTTCTAGTTCTTTCATGGAGACCTATCCTCATTTTCTTGCATGGCAATATGAAGTGATGAATCTTGATGGATCACATAGCTCCATGACTTTAGACAAGCCAGAGCACACCCCAAACGTCCCTTGGCTTGATTCGGTGTGTTCTTGAATCTTTAGTTCTTTGTCCTCATTTCTTCTTGGCTTATTGAATTGCTTATAATCTGGTAAATTTGTGTTTCAGGTCAATGCTGATCTTGTGGAAGAAAACATGCATATGATTATAGGTTTGCAACTGATAGCACACACTCAATCTTCTTGATATATGATCAATGAAGCAAGCTGGGTATAAGATGATGCTTTCTGAGTGTCTTTGCTTGGACTTCCTAATGATTGATCTAACACTTGTCTTTGTTGATTTTTTAGGTGAGTCGAATGGCATTAGTTGATGCCACTAAAAGAACTTTGGAGGAAAGGATCATAAATCTTGAGCTTGAGAACCGGTAGCAAGAATCTCGATTCTATGCATGTCAAGAAGGAAACACTAAAGGCGACTCCTCTAGAGGTAGGTCAAGGAGGTCTTCGTGCAGGCGGACCCAGAGTCCCAATTGATTTGTGTTTTTAACTTGTCTACAAGAACAAGAAGAAATGTTTCTCAGAAAAATTTATAATAATTTTAGCTTTTAGCTTTTTTTTCTTTGAATTGCTTTTTATCATGTTGGAACTTTAAATGAGACAAGTTTAGAATTCACCTGATAAGGTCTTGTAGTACCAATTTAAACTTATCTTGACCAATTCTGATGGAATTTGCACTTACTTGAATGAGGCACTGCCGAATGCCCTTAGTTTAACTCTTTTTCTTTTTTTCTTTTTAGAAGAATGAGTGGCTTTTACCTATTCCAGAAAAAGGGGATAAGGCACAGTCAAATGCCCATAGTTTAAGAGATGAATACATGACTTTGAAAAATCTTAATTTGATCAAAAAAATTTCTTTTCTCCTTTTTTGAAATTAATGATGCAAGTGAGGATTTTTTTTTTTTTTTTTTTAAATAAATGGGTAAGGCGTGTTTGAATGTTCTAGTTTAACAGGAAAAATCTCTTTTGAGTGTTAAATAAGGTAAAAAAACGGATCTAAAGAGTGCTTGAAAATGCAAAACAGAGTAAATAAGCCTTGGTGGAGTTGAGTGCCATTAGGCACTTTTAGAGTGTCGAATGGCACTCTAAGCCGACTGGCTTATGCCATGGTGGGCCAACTCCTCACGCTTTTTCAACATGTGTTTTGCGTTTTCCATTTTTTTGAAAGATATTTTCTGCATTTGTGACCATGAAACATTTTTCTACTCAACTACAAACTCTTTGAAACTTATTTAAACCTGGTTAAAGATTGAAGTAGCTTATTTTAGCATCTACAAACAAATCTCTGCATCAAGGTTAGCAAGACACAATAATCACAAACAAAAGTTATCCATGGCTAACAATCAAAATTTTTCTCATTCGACAATTCATGATATCAATAGATGGGTCCGTAGCTTTGATTTTAGTACCAAGACCAATTTTACAGCTACAAATTAGAGGGAATTAAGTCTTTAAGGAATGTCAAAATCAAGTGGGACTTCCACCATGCTGCTGTGAAGTTCTGGGATCTTGAAGATCATGTGTTCCGGATTAAAATTGCTGAACTTTGTCCCACAATTGAAGAGTTTTCAGCTATTCTGGGTTATGATCTAAGCAAGAAATCCGTAATAGTTTCTTGTGATCCCAGACATAGGGAACTTTTGTTTGATGCTCTAGGTCTTCCTACTTCCATCACTAGTAGTATGATTAAAGGACATATGGTGAGTCTTCATGCAATTCTTTCAAGACTGATCAACAAATGCACTTATGGAGTGATTGACAACATCCAGAAAATTTTTGGCTTGGCTCTTTGCTTCGTGGGAAAATTTTTGCTTTGCTTTGGAAGGTACAGTTTTGCGGATGCTTAAGCCTTAAGTGTTGTGAGTCAAATTAAGGATGGTGATAATCATGTTTCTCTGATCTTTGCAGAAACTCTTCTAGGATTGGACTTTGATTTTCATGGTGGAGAATCTCAAAACTTTCACGGGAATCCCTTGACTTTGCAGATATGGTTGATGGAAAGACTGGATATGATTGCTAGGCCCACAGCTAGAAATTAATGTCCTAGCAGTTTTCTTAATAGGACTGTCATCAAAACTGAGTGCTAAACTGAGAGTGACTGGGTGAAATTTTTGAACAAGAAATCCAATGCCTCCATTCGATGGAATTGTTATTGGTGGAAGTGTCCACCCCTCTACTGCGGTCTCCCAGATCATATCACATCTTCATAGTTGGATTAAGGAGAGACTCTTGAGGCAATTCCAATATGAGCAAGGAATGCCCAGTGGAAAAGGAAGAAAACATTTCACTCCTGTGGATACAAATGTAAACACAAATTTTTCCAATTGTAGAAAATTAAACAATTGAAAAGAAATATGGTTTGCAAATAATAATTTGTATTGATGAATAACGAGTACAATCTCTATTTCAATTCTTTTACAAAAGAATACCCTCTGATTCTATCTTCATTGAACTTGACTTGAACAAGGAATCTTCTTGACTTTAGTTGAAAGATGGATTGAATGGTCTCCATAACAAATCTCTAGCTTTGAGCTTATTAGAGATTTATTGTTCTTCAAGTCTTTGAATATGAAGGCTTTTAGGTTGAAGTTCTTCGGGAGCTTTAGAGGCTTGATCCGTTGAGCTTCAAGGATTTGAGGTTTGTTGAAGTTTATGGAAGCTTTTTCAGCTTAATTCCAATAGAACTTCAAAGAACTTATTTGAATGTTCTTCATGTGTTCTTAAGGCATAATTTCTCCAAAGGTTTGACGTCTTAGAAAAATTCCTTAAATGGGAGGAGGTATACCCTCTATTTATAGTGGTTTCAAAGGATAAGTCCCACTTGGGATTGACTTCTTTGTAGACAATTATCTCTATTTTTATTTATTTATTTTAATAGAGATAATGACTAATTATTATCATTCCAACTTAATTGAGATATTTATCTCTATTTAATTAGAATAATTATCATCAAGATATTTATCCCTATTTAATTAGGATAAATATCATCTTAAATGACACATTTCAACACTTGATTTATCTAATTTAATGACATATTAATTTAAATTTTGTCACTAAATTTTGATGTGGCATTTTATGATTGGCTTAAAATTTTGCCTCCTACAACAAATCCTACTTCTATAAGGTGTTAGGACATATATGGAACTTGTTTGAACATATATTATTGTAAATTGGCTAATTCTTTGACAAAATGCACTTTACTTGTATTTGGGTAGATCTAGAATGGGTTTAGTACTTCAAGGAACAAGAGTTCAAGCCTAGTATTGAAGCCATGCAAATCTGTCTAAGAAATAAGTGAAGAAGTGCTGTTCATTAAAGTTCGACAGATTAATCTATCAAGGTTGTTAGGGACATATTTTTATGTAATTGACATATCATTTGACAAAATACACTTTACTTGTATTTGGATAAATCTAAGTAGGTTCAAGATGATCATTACAAGTGGTGAAATTGAAGACATGAAGACTACTCAAGAATTGTTCAAGAAAAGTGTAATCTGTAGGTCTCAATACCTCCTCGACAGAAGCTTGATCTATCAAGATTCATTAAAGCTCAACAGATGTCTTGATCTATCAAGCTTTTAGGTTTCAGTCTATAGCCAATAACGTTTTTATTCTAAAAAGCTATTTGTTTATGGGTTTGTATAATCCTCATAGGACTAGGAAAGCCCAAGGTTTGTGTAAACCTATTTGGAATAGGAGAGTCCATTAAACTCCTATTTAAAGGAGGTGGAAAAAGAAAAAACGTAACCCTAGAGAGCTTCATAAGGTTTTCTTTTTGAAACCCTAGCCTCCTCCTATAGAAGAAAGAGTTCTTGCTTCGTTTCTTGTACGCCTTTGGGTTCTGTAACCAAGCAAAGTCTCTTGCACCAACATTGAAGATCTTATTGGTGTTTCTTTGTGAAGCTGCTGTAGCAAATCAACTACAACAATCAAAGGGTTATTGTGGAGTTAGTCACGTACTTGGATTCGTGCAAAGGAGTAAGCCGCATACTGGGATTTGCACATTAGATTGGTTAGTCATATACTGGGAGTCGTGCATCAAAAGGACAGATTGTCACTACAGATTGTCACTACAGAACAAGTCCAATTGGTTATTGGGGTAAGGGTTCAACTGTAGGTTGGTATAAGGTATTGGAATTCCTTTACTTGTAACCGCTTGTTGTGATAATAGTGGATTCTCGGGAGTGGTGACCTTAAAATCACCCGGTAGGGGTTCACCTTGGTGGTTTTCCCCATTTGTAAATAAATCACCTGTGTCAAATTTATTTTCCACTGCATTTAGTTAATTGGTGATTTGTTTGTGCTACCACGCGTTTTACATATTAATTGGATTAATTAATAAACTTGGCTAATTAAATTAATTAATCACAAGGGGTCAATATGTTTTTGGCTTATCAAAAGTTTAATATTTACTTCTCGACAGCTCTCGATAGAAGCTGTGTCTATCAAGAATTACAAAATTCAGATTTCCAGATCTGTTTTTCACACATACCCAAGTTATTTGTGTAGGGTTTCTTTTCTCACAACCCTACACATATATAAGGATTATTTTAAGGGCCATCTAAGGTGATGCAACTTGATGCCAAGTGATTGTTCACACAAATTGTGACTGGATACAATTTGCCTAGTTCATCTTTCTTTTGTAGAAGCTGTTACGTCATTGTGTCAAGGGTTTTGTAACCAAGGAGCTTCTTGATCTTCATTGTCAAGATGAACTGAAGAACTTTGTAGACAACATCTTTCTCAAGTTGGTGTGTTAGTCACGTACTTGGATTCGTGCATTAATTGGTTAGTCACGTACTGGGAGCTATGCATTGAAAAAAGAGATTGTCACTACATTACAAGTCCAATTGTGTATTGGAATAAGGGTTCAATTGTAGTTTGGTATTAGGTACTGGGATTCCTTTTACTTGTAACCGCTTGTTTTGATAATAGTAGATTCTCAAGAGTGGTGACCTTAAATTCACCCGGTAGGGTTTCGCCTCGGTAGTTTTCCCCATTTGTAAACAAATCACCTATGTCAAATTTATTTTCCACTGCATTTAATTTAGTTGGTGATTTGTTTGTGCTGCCCCACTTATTGCATGTAATTGAATCTAATCAATTCACTTTGCTAATTAATTTATTAAGTTACCAAAGGGGTCAATGCATTTTTGGCCTAACATAAGGAACATGTTGTTGGGCTTAGAGATGGCTAACCAAGTGGATCAGTCTTTTGTAAAGGTTCACTTTCACAGGATGACTATAGAATACTCTAACTAGTTGGTGGACAAGATTGCTGACAAGGAGGGTAACATGGTTGCTATGAGAAAATAGTTTCTTAGAGACAGTCGGGAAAGACATGATGATGACAACTATGAATTTAAAAGAAGGGACAAAGATGACAAGGTACCTAGCACAGAAGAAATCAATGATCAAACAAAAGAGAAAAGACTGAAGACAAAATAACCTTCTTATTTTTGGCTTTGAACATGTTTATTTTAAAAATTGACGTGAAACTCTTATCTTTAGGAGTTATTTAGGACTTGCAAGTTTTGTCTAAGGTTTAGGTTTTAGGGTTTTTTTTTTTTAATTTAATTTAATTAATTAATTTTTATTTATTTATTTATTTATTTATTTATTATTATTATTATTATTGTTATTATTTTGTAATGGCATAATTTAATGGAATGGTTGAGTTTTGGGAAAAGAAATTTTTTTGCTTAATGGGTAAATGGTGGGTTTGGGGAATTTATGATCAAACCAAGGCATGGCTGCCTACGTACCCCCTTAACAGAAGGATCAGGTCGTCATGTGGTTCATTTTTTATTTGCCTTAATTTTTGCCTATGCCACCCTTTCGGGTTTTCAACCTAGCAGGCTCTCTCACTCTCTTCTTTTTTTTACTCTCTTTTTGTGTAGATTGCCCTTTCGGGTTTTCAACCAACCCTTTTTTTTTAATCAAACCTAGGAAGGGAAATAACATAATTTACAACCATTTTAGATGTGGTGCTTTGAAACTACCACCTTAGACGTGGTATTTCTTCAATTGATTAGTGTTGGTTGGCTCAATGAAAGGATTTGCATCTTAGTCCATCAACCTTACTGCTCCTCTAGAGTATATCTATTTGATAATATATGGGCATATCCAATTTTGCTTGAATTTCCCATTAGCATATTGAACCGAGGCTCGAATCTCTTTCAGCACTAAATTCCCCAATTTCAAATCTCTAGTTCTTACTTTCTTGTCAAAAGCTTTTCTGAGCCTCCTTTGATAACCCTGAATGTGGTACAAGACCTTGAGTCTTTTCTCTTCCATCATGCATAACTGGTCATATCTACTTTGCAACCAATCAACTTCAGGAATTTCACTTTCTAGTACTGTCCTTAGTGAATGGACACCCATTTCAACGGGAAGGACTGCTTCCATCCCATACACCAATGAATAAGGAGTGGCTCCCATGGAAGATCAAATTGATGTTTTACACCCCCAAAGTCCATAGGGTAGTTGTAGGTGCCAGTCTTTATAGTTTTTTATGCTCTTCTTCAAGATCCATCCTATACTTTTGTTTACAACCTCAACTGCTCCATTAGTCTGAGGAAGGTAAGGTGAGGATTTGTGGTTCTGAATGTTGAATTGTTGTAATAGCTACTCGGTTTCTCCCTTGAAATGCAGTCCATTATCAGAGATAATTTCATGTGGTACATTATCATGTGGCACCCCATATCTACAAATGATATTGGTTTGAATGAACTGAGCAACTTTCTTTGAATTCAAAACCTTGTATAAGGCAACTTCCACCCATTTAGTGAAATAGTTTATAGCAACAAGTATGAATTCATGGTCATTAGATGCTGTTGGGTGAATCTTCCCAATAATATCTATTCCCTATGTAGAAAACTACTAGGGTGAAGTCATGGTATGTAATGGCGTAGGTGGCATGTGCTTTAGATCTCCATGAACTTGGCACTTATGGCACTTTCGGACATGAGTTGCACAGTCAGCTTCCATAGTGGTCCAGTAATACCTTTGTCTCATTAACTTTCGTGACGGCATGTGTGCATTCATATGTGGCCCATAACTTGACTCATGAACCTCTTCAATTATTTGTTGTGCTTCCTTAGTGGTCACACAAAGGAGATGAATTCCATTATATGATCTTCTATAAAGCCTTTCTCCACATATAATATAATTATTGGACAACCTTCTAATGGTCAATTGGTCATTTTTATCTGCAGATGGTGGGTATGTCCCATCCTTGAGGTACTGTAGGATGTCCGAATACCATTCACCTTCCCCATTCTTTTCTTCATCCCCCTCTATTAACATGCAATATACTAGCTCTTCTTTTTGTTCCACCACTATTGGTCTTGTTTCATCTTCCTTAGGTCCATTCATCATGGATGCCATTGTTGCTAAAGCATTTGCAATCTAATTCTACATCCTTGGCATATATTGGTACTGGATCTTGCTGAATTTCGAGGCCCACTTTTAAAGACATTCATGATAAGGCACCAACCTCTCTTCCTTGATCTTCTATCTATTTTGAATCTGGGAAATTATTAAAGCCGAATCAACATATACTTCTAACTCTTTTACTCCCAGACCTAGGGTTGCTTGTAACCCCATAGTGCAAGCTTCATATTCAATGGCATTATTAGTGGTAGGAAAGTTGAGCCTACTAGAGAATGGGATGTGTGTCCCTTTTGGAAAAATTAGGAGAACTCCAATGCCACTTCCATTTTGATTAGTTGCTCCATCAAAATACATCTTCCAAGATTTTACCTCAATCTCCATAATATCCTCATCTAGAAAATCTCCTTGGATTTCTTCAACTTTTTCAGGTGAACAGTGGGCTAAGTGATCAGTAATCACTCTCCCCTTCACAGATTTCTAAGTCACATATTTAATATCAAATTCTGACAGAAGCAAAACCCATTTAGCTATCTTCCCACCATACACAGGCATTTCCATCAAATACTTCAAAGGATCCATTTTTGCAATCAACAAGACCTTGAAAGCAAGCATATAATGCCTGAGTTTGTGGGTTGCCCATGCAAGTGCTACACATGTCTTCTCAAGTGGTGAATACTTTTCTTCATAGGGCAGCATCCTTTTGCTAATGTAGTAGATCACATTCTCTTTCCTAGACTCTTCTAGGTACTGATCAATAATGGCTTTTTAGGTACCAGTGGGACTAGTATTGGTGGCCTTATCAGATAATTCTTAATCTTCTCAAAAGCTTCTTGGCATTATTCATTACATACTGTGGGAACTTCCTTCTTAAGTAGTCAAAAAATTGGTTCACATGTCATGGTGAGCTGGGCTATGAATCTGCTGATGTACTATATCCTCCCTAAAAATTCTCAGATCTCCTTTTTAGTTCTTGGAGGCTTTATCTCCACAATGGCCTTGATTTTGTCAGGATCACCTTCAATTCCCCTTTGGCTTACCATAAACCACAATAGCTTTCTGGAGGTTACACCAAAAGTGCACTTTTTTGGATTCAACTGCATCTTATAGAATTGGATTCTTTTGAAGAACTTCTGTAAGGCTGGTATTTGTCTCTCACGATCTTTGGACTTTACTATCCTGTCATCAACATAAACTTCTACTTCTTTGTGGATGAAATCATGTAACAAAGTAGTGGCTGCACATTGGTAAGTAGCACTAACATTCTTAAGGCCAACTGGCATGACCTTGTAGTAATATGTCCCCCATTGAGTAATGAATGAAGTTTTCTCCATATCGTCCAGAGCCATCTTTATCTGATTGTACCTTGAAAAACCATCCATGAATGACAGCAAAGCATGTCTTGCTATATTATCAACCAAGATATCAATGTGAGGCAATGGAAAATCATCTTTTAGGCTAGCCTTATTTAGGTCTCAGAAGTCTACACACATTCTAACTTTCCCATCCTTCTTCGGTACTAGAACCACATTAGCTAACCATTCTAGATACTTGACCACCCTCAGGAATCCTGCATCGTATTGTTTCTCAACTTCTTCCTTGATCTTAAGAGTCCATTCTGGCTTCATTCTTCTTAACTTTTGCTTGACCGGCTTCATGGTTGGATCTGTTGGAATGCAATGTTGAACTATATCTGTATCAATCCCGAGCATGTCTTCATAAGACCATGCAAATACCTCTTTGAATTCTGTCAATAGGGCAACTAATGCATCTCTCTTGGAGGTGGTTAGGGTGTTGCCCACTTGTATCATTTTGGGTTAATCATCAGTTCCTAAGTTAATGGGTTAGGTTTCTTCTTTTATGGGTTCTACATGCCCTTGTTTTAATTCCTTATTATTAAGAGTTTCTTTACCCATCTTAGAAATAAAAATATTCAAAGCCAACAAATAAGTAGAATCGGAAATCATATTATAAGAAAAAGAGTTCTTAACTGACTCAGCAGACTTAATAGACTCAACTAAAACAGACTCAACAGGAATGCTATCACAAACAGACTCAACAAGAATAGTAATACTAGCAAAAATAGACTCAATAGGAATAGAAACTATGTTTTTGACAGGAGCAACTAGCTCGATGGTCTTGATCTTCTTGACAGGAGTGATTGGTTCGACAGTTTTCATCTTCCTCACAGGGTCCTCCTTGGGGTGGGCAACTCCCTCCCATGCCTAGTTCTTCAACTCGGTTGTGGCTTCAATAATGGCAGGTAGCTCCCAATGAGTTCCTTCTTCCCTCAGCATCAATACCGAGGGGTCTTCATCAATATAGTCCATGCCTTCATCATCAATCTCCATATCTATGGGCTTGTTAGTCACATATGCATCTAGACACTCTATGCTATCCATCCACTCACCAAACAGATCTTGCTTTCCTTTGTTTCTCAAGTGGGTCTATTAAGGGAGGTATTCTAACTCATTCCCTTCCATCTTCTCATCATCAGCCCTAGAATTTTCAAGTGTTAGGGTTCTGAGATTGTGAACCATCAGTTTTTGGTCTAGAGTGGCCAATCTAGCATCTACGTCGTCTTCTTCCTCAGTGTATGGGGTCAGTGAGCCAAGCTCTGAATTGTGGATTAACCCCAACTTAGGAATCTCTATACCATGCTTGTCATATCGAGGACTGGACCTTGAACTAACATTAGTAACATAGCTCCAATCTGAGAGACGCCCATAGGGATGATCGTAGTCTATGTTGTTGGCCTCTTCCACCTCTTCTCCTATAGCCTCCAGCAAATTTACTAGCCTATATTGATCACTTACAACGTCAATTCCCATGTCTATGTGTTCAGCTTTAGCATCATCCTCTATATCTCCATCATAATAGTCTACATCATCATCATAGTCTTCATAATAAAGCCCACCGTCTTCATCTTCTCTATCACTAGGGGGTTCACCCCAATCATTGCCACTATATTGACTATCATAGTCTTCACTATTGTTGTTTTCACTGTCATTATGGCTATCATCTTCACCTTCCCCACTGTCATTACTGTTGCTATCACTACAACTATCACTCTTGCTATTGCTACCTTCATCATCATCATTAGAGGCTGCTCCCCCTTCCTCATCTTCATCACATGTTCTTACTTCATACGGGCTCTTCAATGTATATTGGCAAGCCTCCCAGTACTCTTCTTCCTCTATATTGCAAATGGCATCCCCCAAAAGTATAGTTATTGCATCAGGGCCCATGTAATCAGCCCAATTAGTAGGGACCCAGGTTGTATCTTCCTTCTTTAGTTCTGGAAGTTTGTTGTTGCAATCAAGTAGTAGCTCAAACCCTGGCATCATAGTTTTGGTCTCAGGATCAAATCTTGGTTTGAGGAATCTCCAATAGCGTTAACTATCTCTAGCTTTGACAAACTTCCCATTCAATGTAGGAGTATAAGGCTTTAGGGGTTCCGAAGGACAAGGAAGTCCTTTTGCTTTGGCTTTGGCTCGGGCCATCTTTCTTACCTTCATCTTTAACAAGTCATCATCAGTGGGCCTATAGCCTAACCTAAAAGGCAGTGTAGTAGTTGGAATTATGGGGTTTTGAACAGTGTGCTTCTTCACAGTCTTTCCCAAGTTCATTCCTGGAAGGTAATTCATTCTCCTCATCATTTCCACCACGTTATTGTTGTTGTAGGGAGCAAAGTCCATAGGAATCTTCTCCACTTCTTCTTCCCTTCTTTCAAAACCAGCCTTCTCAATCTCAAAGCCATCCAACGTCAATGCCTCTTTCTCAAAATCAATACCAAAAATAGGCTTTGGCATAGTCAAAGTATCACCATATATGGTTACAATAGCTCCTTCATGTGGAAACCAAACCTTTTGGTATAAGGATGAAGGTACGGCCACTATGTCATGGATCCATGGTCTCCTAAGGAGCATATTGAAGCATGAGGCTATGTTAAGGACTTGAAACTCCACCTTCTTGATCATTGGCCCTATAGTGTGCTCTAGTGTTACGGGTACTAAGATCTCTCTTCTACTGTTGTCATATGCCCTTACATGCTGATCAAATCTTGCCTTTAGCATTTACAGTAATATGCAGTGGGTCATTGTGGTGTTTCCCCTTCTTTGTCAAATCTTTGTTAGAGTAGGAAATAGTGAGTTTCCTACTTATGGACCCAATCATAGCATTCAGATCTTGGGAATTTGTGGTTGTAGGGACTTGGATTTGGTTGAGAAGGTCTACCAAATTTTGACGGTGTTTGTATGAGGCTATAAGTAAACCCCATAAAGATATATTGGCTTGTGTTTTCTGCAATTGCTTAAGGACCTCATCGTCCTCAGTGGTTGTTTGGTGGGTGGCTTTGTTCAAGGCTTCTATTGCGTTGTCTATCTTCAAATGTGGGGGTTTAAATTGTCTCCCTCCCCCCTCATTGTGATGTAGGCAATTTTTGTTGAGTCATTCAGGTCGGTGTCTTGGGGTTTGAAGTGTCTCCCCCCATTTATGGATGTTGGGCCATTTGATTAGGGTTCGAAGTGTCTCCTCCCGTTTGTAGGTATTGAGTTGTTTGATTGGGGTTTGAAGTGTCTCCCCCCATTTATGGATGTTGGGCCATTTGATTAGGGTTCGAAGTGTCTCCTCCCGTTTGTAGGTATTAAGTTGTTTGATTGGGGTCTGAAGTGTCTCCTCCCATTTATGAATGTCAGGTAATTTGTGGCCTGAGTTACTTCACTCCATATATCATATCCTGTAGTGGATGTCATACCCATCAATTTTTCCCATGTCATCATAAAGTACTCGGGTAGGTCATAGATCAATTTAGATAGGTCCTCTTTACTTTCGTCTTCAGTCATCAAACAATTAATCCTTGGTCCTCTGTCAAAATTGTGGTTGGGCAAGGGATTATTAGTGATGCTAGGCTTTATCGGCAGTGCCATCACCTTGTTATCTATTAAATCTTGAATTGCATGACAAAGGCCAAAACACCTGTCAGTATTATGGCCAAGGCCTAGGTGGTAGGCACATCTTTTATTCACATCAAAACTTGAAGGTAGCAGGTTTGGAATTGGTCTTGGGTCTAAGGAATTTAGTAACCCTTTTACTTTTAGTTTCTCAAATACTTGGCTCATAGGCATATATAACTCATGAAACTCCCTCCTAGGCCTTGGGAGTGGCCCTTGTGATATTTACATGGGTGCAATGGATGAAATCAGTTGATAAGGATCACTTTTATGGATATTAGAAACTTCTAAAGTTTTAGAACTAGATCCTAAATTCTTTTTAAACCTAGGTGGGTCCTCATTCTTTATAGTGCCATTATTTATTGCATCTTCAATTTGGGTTCCAGCAGCAATCAAAGCTTGAAGTTAGGAAAATATTGGGCAAACAATTACTTATGGTATACAGGTAATAAATTTTTTACAACCATAGCTAACTATTCTTCTTTGCTTGGCCTATTCATCATTTGTGCATCTTTAGACCTCCACTTAGTAATGAAGGTAGAGAAAGACTGTTTTGGTTCTTGCTTCATGGCCTTGAGATCCCTCCTTGTTATATCCACCTCTACGGTGTACTTATATTGATTGTGAAACTCACGTCAGATGTCTTCCCAACTCCTTGCTCTAGCATCATCTAGGTTGAGGAACCATGTAAGAGTGGCTCCCGTCAGAGTGTTTTGGAACATTTGAGCAAGTAGTTATTCAGTTGCACCTAGGGGTTGCATGGCCCTTATATACATCTTCAAATAGGACTTTGGGTAGCCAGTCCCATCAAACTTGTCCAAGGTTGGCATCTTAAACTTGGGAGGCAGTCTCACATTGGGGAAAAGTGAGAGTGATTGGTAGTCCATGAAGTCTTCCATCTTGCGAGCTCTCTTGATCATCTCTTCCATCTTGTTCATTCTTTAGTTGATCTTCTTCTCACTCTCCATAGTTAGTGGATTATGGTCAGCCTTGTTCTCCTCTTGATTAGTCTTCAAGCTTTGAACTTGTTGTACCATAAGGTTCATGTCCTCCCTTAACTGGATTTGACTAGCTACCATGGTGTTGAGTAGCTCTTGGGTGTTCATGGGTTCTTTAGTGTTCGGGTGTTCTCCCTCTTCTACCATAACATTAGGAGCTTTAGACTTCTTGTGGCTTGAACTGTCTTGTAGGTAGAATATGGGATTGTAATGTTGCAGTAGCGGAGTGTCTTCTATGCTTACAGGCTTCAGTACCGCGATGGGAGTGATGGGCTTGGAACTAGAGCTACTAGCATAAGTGTCGGCCTTGGGTACTCTCTGAAGCCTTCCTTTGGATCTTGACCAAATTCTCCCATAAGAAAAGGCTCGGCCGGGTCAATCAAAGCTACGTCCCCATCTACATCAATCAACCAAACAAACACATGCAAAATGCAATGCAATGCAATTTTAACATGGACCGGCCATTGTAGGGTGGGTTTGTTGTTTTATTGTTTCCCATAGCTAGGATGTTACACCTCCCAACTTGTAATGTAATGAACATTGCGTTGGTCTGAACGGCATGGTCTTTCCTTTACAGTTAACAATAAATGATCTAGTGACTTTGGACTATGAGTTGGTGAGTTCACCAATGGGTACCTGAATGTAATGAAGACCAGTGATTCATGGTTACCACCACCATATTGTTGAGAGGGGTGCATACATTTTTTGTTGTTTTGATGGCACACACTATGACAGTTAGGAAAAGCTCTTAACAAAAAACATGGCAACACAAACAAAAATATCATAAAAACATCTCAAGACATGAACAAACAAACAAACAAACAACAATATCATGCAAAATCATGCAAAAGACAAGGGTATATTGTTGGTCACTTAAGTCTAACACAAAACTTAGTCCTCGACATCCCCAATAGAGTAGCCACTGTGAGAGACCCAGAAAATTAGTTGCTCTCAAAAAAGAAATTTGGGTGCTTTGAAAGGCACCTCTTTTTTGGGATAAGTGGTGTGGAGTCACCACTTATTTCTTTTTATACAAAAAAATAAAAGAAAAAAAATTAATACAAATTTACATGATTGAAATGCTTCATCGTCATTGATTGAATAAAAATAAATACAAGCTTGATAAATTGAATTTACAAGGCTTTGAGTCCTAGTTACAATCTACCAAAAGAATACATGGCTTTTTGTCCTAGTTAAAATCTACCCAAAAATAAAAGAAAGACAAGGCATAGATCTACCTATCCAAAAAAACTAAATTTGAAGGCTAGGTTACAGAATGAGAAGGTGTTAGGCACCCATTCCGCCCAAACTGAATTTGGTCTTTTTGACTCTAATGATATACCCTTTTTGCATGATGTGAATGATGTGTTCCACATACATGACAAACATTTGACTAGAACTAACTCACATAAATCTATCTTACGAATGTAACCTCTTGTTTTAGAAAAATTCATTTTTTTTTTTTTTTTTTTTTTTTTGTAAATAAAGAAAATTGATTTGATTCATTAAAAAGAAAGAAACTAGATTTGTTTTTGTGTAAATAAAAAATTAGTATTGTAAAGAAAATTAGATCTATTTTTATATAAAGAAAAGCAAGGTTTTTTGCTAAAAAATATTAGATCTATTTTGGAGCAAAGTTAAAAATGGTGATTTTCATTAAGAAAAATCAGATCTGTTTTGTGAATAAGAAAATCTAGATATGTAGAGGAAAAAAAAATTCAGATCTATTTTTTATGAATAAATAAGAAAAATACTTTTTTTAGAAGAGGAACTACACTTGTGAGATAAATCTATGTTGCATGCGTCAATAAAAATAAAAATAAAAAATAAAAAAAAATCATCTTAACTTTTGCCCTCTTCTCTTAAATTTCAAAATCTGCTATTTTGTGTCAAAGAAAACTTTTCTGAAAAAAATTAGATTCGTATTTAATGAAAATACAGAAAAGTTTTATGTGTTAAAAAAATCATATCTGTATTTAATGAAAATACAAATTCGTTTTGTGTGTTAAAAAGAATCAAATCTATATTCAATGAAAATACAGATCAGTTTTGTGTGTTAAAAAAAAATCAGATCGAAAAATTTCAGATCAGTTTTATGTGTTAAAAAATCATATTTGAAAAATTCAAATCAGTTTTTAGATTAAAAAGATCTTTGATAGCTAGCAGATTTTGATATTCAAGAGAGGAATCATAACAACAAACCAACTAGAACATATATATAAAAAACTCTAAAACAAAACATGGCAATTATATATAGAATCAAAGATAATAAAATACATCCTAAACCTATTCATGCATCATCCAACAAAATTGATAGAAAGGAACAGAAAAAAGAAAGGGAAAGAAATAGACTACCTCTTGCATAAGTGTGCTCTTCTTTGTGAAAGAATATTTTAGAATTCAAACAAATTTATTCAATTCTCTTTGAAGCTTAAAATATTTTGCTTACAGCAAAGAAAATCCTAAGGCAAGAGCCTCCAAAACGTCTTTAACGTAACAGAGAAAAGAAAAGAAGAGAAGAGTCAAAAAGAGGGGAGTCAGAGAACGTGAAAAAGTGTGCTGAATTTTGAGAGATGTCCCCTATTTATAGAGGCTAGGATGCTCAAAAAATTAGCTAAATGATTAGGATACGAACTGGGATACGTCCTTATCTCTAAAATAGTAAAAAATGATGAGTTTTATCTCAATCCAAGTGCCCTTGGGCCATGTCCCACATTTGTGCCAATCAGCATTTGGAAAGTGCTAAATGGTGCTTTTGGGTGCTGAACCCGTGTTTGAATTCCAGTCTATTTTGGACTCATTTTTTGAGGTTTTTTGATCTGGGACTTGCACTTAGACGCATTTTTAATCCATATTCTAGAAATTAAACTCTTTTTCTAATAATTTAGGTCTTTCAACAATGATTATCTTGTAGATAAATACTCCAAAAAGTCTTGATTATCCACAATTTTGTAGTTATCTAATTATTCTCTTTATTCCAATGCATGCAAGCCTATTTTTGACACTAACTAACAACCAATCACAAAATTATTTAATTAATTTTAATTGCTCGACCAACCAGAATTAGTTTAAATTAATCATGTGTGGTTGGCTCCACCTAAAAGAAATGCATGTGGATTGTGCAAACTTGATCATGCAATATCTTTCAATCCAACGGTCCGATTTGGAAATTGGGCACACCGTCATGAACGTTAGAACCTCAAGATCATTTTTATGATATGCAATGAATGAATTATTGCATGTAATGCAATCATGAATTTTGGGTATATGAATGGTCATTTTAGCCATCTTCCTCAATTAAAATATGGGTACAAAATCGAGTGTCTACACTAGAGTAACATCATACATGTAAGATGTTATTGTAGCACTATTGTAAAAAATTTTGCAATTAGAAGCTCGAGTATGCATGTTTTTTATGCTTTGATGCTAAAATATAGCATATTTTACCATTTGGAAGCTCGGACACTGATGCTCTAAGTGCTTTTTTATTTCATGGTCAACTAGAAAACAATTTCTAATTGGACAACATTTTTCGTTACCCTAAACACCCATAAATGCAAAAAATATTTTCTATAATTAATTTCCATCAAACTAAATACATTGCAAATTCTAGATTTGGATGAGGCATTCCAATTAAACAGATTCTTGTGAAGCAAATATTATCTATATTATATTATCAAATAATTAAAAAAAAAAAATTTTGAAACTAGCATTAATTCTTTAAAACCTTTGATAATGGAGTTGTAATGGGAGTAGTATTTTAATTTCTTTAAATATTTTGCAATAGATTTCCACTTAAAGTAAGCTAATTAAGTTTATAATATAATGTACTTATAATGAGTTACATGATAAAATTATGTTATACAACTTTTAATATTACATCGATCACATAACGTAAACACAAAATATACTATCCAACTTTTTTGTAGATATTAATATTATATAAGTTAAATTATAAATCCTTTTTTTTTAATTTTGGCAATAGATGTCCAATTTGATTAGTTTTATTTATTTATTTATTTATAATTTGAAATTATGTCCACAACTTTTTTGTTTATTTCAATGTACGTATAATGTAATATAATAGAAAAATAAAAGAAAAGAAAAAGTAGGAGACATCCACCTTTTTATTATTATTATTATTATTATTATTATTATTATTATTATTATTATTTTTTAAGAAGGAAGACTACTAATATTATTTGCCAGTATCATCAACAAAGAGAACAGAATAGAGTTGGGGGGAGCATCCTCAAACCACATCGACAAACGTCTAGCATGTTTAGTTAGGTTATGAGCAACTTTGTTACCAACAGGGACGGACCTACACTATGCAAGAGGGGGGCCATTGCCCCCCCCCCCCTCCCCCCACCCCAAATTAAAAAAAAAAAAAGTATAAAAAAAAAAGATTTGCCCTTATATATATATATATATATATATATATATATTTGTCTCTCCTCCTCTAAAATATTTAGATATTGACCTACAAGAAAATAAATAAATAAACAAAATTCGTGCCCCTTTAACTACAAAACCAAAAAAAAAAGGACTAAACAAAAATCACGCATAAAATAAGAAACACTTATTTAGTATGTTATACTTTGTTAATGTGTTTTTATAATATGAAATGTTTAAGAAATACTTATTTTGTAGGTAGTATTTTGTTAAATATGAAATAGATGTTAGTTTTTATTTTCATGAATTTGTTTTTGGTTTTAAGCTTTGCCCCCCTCAGGTATGAATCCTGGTTCCGTCCTTGGTTACCAACTCTATGCATATGAGAAAAAGAAATACAACTGTTGATAGCTAAAGTGCATTTAGCCAGAAAGATAACGTGGCCAAAAATAGAAAGTGAGTCTTCATCTGATTTGAGGGTCTTGATCACAGCCACTAAGTCTCCCTCAAGTATGAAGGGTCTAATACCGAGCTCCTGATAGCAAACAAGATCGCTCTAGCAGCAGCCATAACTTCAACAATATCTGAAGAGAATGGAAGTGGGGCTTGCTCCGAGAGTGATGCCACCACACTGCCACTGTAGTCACGGACAGCTACTCCCAGTCCTGCCTTCCCTAGATTAGAAAACATGGCCTCATCAAAATTGATCTTAAAGCAATCCCTTGGAGGGGGAGACCAAAGAGCCTGAACCCGAGAATTTCCAGTGACAACCGATTGAGATGGGAGTGTGACATTCAAACTCTTGAAATCTGAGAACACTTGCGTGGCTTGAGGGAGCACTTGTGAAACTGGGAAATCCTTAGAAGTCATTCTAAATTGATTTCTTCGGTGCCATATTATCCACATCACCATTGCCATCAGCTCCAAGTTCTTTCCCTCCATATGTACTTAGCCAACCAGGTCCCTGAAGGATGTGAAATTATGCAGCTGTTGGAATTTAAAGCCTTGTAATGCTTCCCAAACTTCAGCAATCTTCAGCATGGTTTTCAGAACCGGATTAGACCGGGAGGCCGGATCATGAAAACCGAGAACCGGGATGAAAACCGATTTTTTAAGCCTAAAGAACTGGATTTTTTGTTAATTCCGTGAACCGTTAAAATCGGGGTTGGACCACACGAACTGGTGAGAACCGTGCGGTCCAACCCCTTAGCAATTTAAAAAAAAAAAAAACTTAACACACTTTTATTCTACTTAATTAAATTATCCATCTCTTACAAGGAAAAAAAAATTATAATTAAAATCCTTCAAAGATATTCAATTTTACTTCAAAAATTAATCATAAATTTTAATGTTTTCATGGTTATTATTTTATTTTATTAACTTTCTTATTTAATTATTAAATATATGCTTGAAAATTATTAAATTTCCCTCACATATATAGATATATTGTCAATTTTGCTAGTTTTATAAACTTAATATCTATATTTAGGCTTTAATTAATTATTAAATTAATTATAATGTCATCACGGTTCGACCCCGGTTCGACCTTGGGTCGATCTCAAAAACCTTGAACCTCTCCCTTTTACGGTTCAATGAACAGTCCGGGTCTAAAAACCTTGATCTTCAGACATCCCCATAAGGTGTGGCGGATAGTTTCAGAGGATGAATAACATTGCTCACAGATATCATCCGAGAGTATTTTCCTCTTCCATAGGCTTTGCTTGATAGGGATCGCGTTATGGCAGGCATGCCATAGAAAATTTCTGACTTTATTTGGTACAAAGAGTCTCCAAATCCTCTTCCAAATGTCATTATCCTGGGCTTGGCTTGACCGTGGGGCTAGAAGATTGGTCTCCTTCTCTAAGCATTTAGTGCCCGACTTTACAAAGTATACACCAGATGAATTAAAATGCCATATCACCTTGTCCTCCGTGGGAAGATGGCTAAGCAGAATGCTGAGAATTCAGTCCACTTCGTTTGGATGAAACAGTCCATGGATAAGGTCAGTAGCCCACCTTCTTGAAGTCGGGTTTATGAGGTTTGAGACCTTCGAATCTTCAAAGCCAGGGACTACCTGTGAAAGAATTTTTGGATGGTCAAGGGAAGGCAGCCAAGCATCATTCCATACACTGATAGATTCCCCAAACCCAATCCTCCACCTTGCACCTTGAAGAGCACATCCCTTCCTACCAATATACTTTGCCATGCATGTGAACCCGAAGTAGATTTTGTGGCCTCCAAAATAGAGCAATCCAGAAAAAACTTTGGTTTGAAAACTCTATAAAACAAGGAGTTTTTATTATGCAACAATCTCCATGGTTGCTTTGCCATGAGTGCATCATTAAAATTGGCTAGATCTTTGAAATCCATCCCTTCTTCATTTTTTGGTTGACAAAGTGTGTCTCATTTGACCAATGAATTTCCTTTGCTCTCCATTTTGACCCCAACAAAATCTCTTAATAAGGCTTTCAATTTCCGTGCAAAGACCCAATGAGAGTTTGAAACAACTCATAGTATATGTGGGGATTGCTTGGACCACCGCCTTGATTAGGATTTCTCTGCCTGCTTGTGATAAAAACTTTTCCTTCCAACCTTGTATTTTCTTCTAGACTCTTTCCTTTATATAATTAAAATTGCCTTTTTTATTTCTTCCCACAAGAGAGGATAACCCCAAATACTTTTCATACTGAATAATTTTTGGAATCCCAACGCCATCTTTATATGATTTCTAGTATCCTCACAGGTTGCTTTGCTGAAGAAGATTGTAGTCTTGCTTCGATTAATTTGTTGACCCGAGCATCTTCCATACACCTCCAAAATATCCAGAATTTTTTGACACTCTCGAACAGTAGCCCTGCAAAACAAAAGGCTATCATCTGCAAATAAAAGGTGAGTGAGACGACTCAGGCTATTTCTACAAAGTTAATAACCTTTAATATCACCCTGGTTTGCAACTTGGCTATTGAGCCCATGGAGACCTTCTGTTCAGAGTAGAAATAGGAAGGGAGAGGGGGGATCTCCTTGATGAATGCCTCTAGATGGTGAGATCATGCCTTTTGGTTCACCATTTACAAGGATCGAGTGGGATATTGTTTTGACACAGCATCAGCAATTTAATCCAATGATCTGAAAAAACCCATCTTCACCATAATTGATTCTAGATAGTGCCACTCCACTCTATCATAAGCCTTGCTTACATTCACTTGGTAGAATTATAGTGTGTAAGACAATTTTTATTATACATTATATTAGTCAATAATCTGTGCAATATAATGCTCAAGAAAATTCAATAGATATTATATTAGTTACTAATATAATATGCACAATTCAGGGAAAAGTTCAACAAAATATGGTATTCTCTTTCATTTATAAACTTTTTTCTGAAAAAGGAATTTGATAATTATGATAGTTATTTATTAGGATTGTATTTATTTATGACACTAATTATTTCATAATTTAAAGAAAATTTAATGTAGAAAGATTCATATTAATGGTATAAACATAAAAAGTGGAATAATGATGTTTAAAAATATTAGCTTTCAAAAGATTATGTGACAACATTAGAAGAAGTGAACAAAAAGAAAAAGTATTTCATTTTATAAAATATACTTGTTGGCAACTAGTACAATGTAAGAAAAAGTTCAACAAAATATGATAGTTTCTTTCTTTTCAAAAAAATAAAATGATAGTTCTTAAATATTAAATTTGATAATTATGATAGTTATTAATATGCATTTATTATAATTGTGTCTATATATGGAACTATATTTTTTAACTTTAAAATAAAATATGATGTGTCATGATTCTAACAGAAGATGTAAATATCGGAGGTTTTTTTTTTTTTTTTTTTTAAAAAAAAAATTTTTGAGAGGGAGAATATATCAAATTTTAAATACAACAAAAAAAATTAATCTAAAATTTTATATTTTTTATGTTAATGATGTGTCACTAATTACATTTATTACTAAGTCCGTTTGTAAAAAATTTAAAAAAAAAATTAATAGTAAAATTGATATATAGTTCCCTTATCATTTTCCTTAGAAAAATAACATAGAAAATATGGCTTTTCAAAGGCTTACGTGGTTTCAGTAGAAAAAGTAAACACAAATTTAGATTTTGATTTTCCATAAATTATGTGAATGATTTTGAAATGAGCTTATCTGGTATTATTTTTCTTTGAATGTTTGGTGAAAATAATTAAATTACTAATTATTATATATACAGTTGCTACTTGACATAAAGTGTATTAATTACATCTTATAATTGATTATTATATACACAATTTTTATCTAAGTAAATTTGGTAGTACCTTTTGCATTATCACATGAAATAATTTTTTACGTTTGGATAGGTTTTAGTCACAATTTATATGAAAATATGTTAGTTTTAGTTAATAGTGACTTATATATTGAAGGTGGGAATTAAAATGATGAAAAAAGTTCATAGTTTTCATTAAAAAAAAAAATTTAATTAAGATTTATTTTGAAACTATCGGTCCAAACTATATAAGAATTAGGTAATTTACTAAAATTTTTAACCAAGTATAACTACTTAAAATAACTATATAATATATGTTTTATTTATTTGTAATTTTGAGACCCAAAAAGCTTAGCATATGAAGTATTTGGATAGGAAATAAGATATATATATATATATATATATATGTATGTATGTATATATGTATATATATTTCTATCTGCATGTTGTAAATAATTTATTACACATTTGTTTTGAATTAAGATTAGAATTGTCCTTGTAATTTGGTTGGGGGACACTAAGGAGAAATTATTTACCCCTATACAAAGATAATGGTAATTTAGTTATTTGCTTAGATTCTAATTAATATCACAATAAATTGATGCCAATGATGACATAAGCTCCTAAATAATAAAGTTCTCTACATAGTTTATGAGTAATTCTTAAATACTCTCAAAGTATAGAGAATCGTTCTCTTTCATCTCATATTCATGGTGAGTTCTACCATGAATGTGAGAGAAAAGAACACCATTTTTTCGTACTCCAGAAATACCTAAAGAATTTTCCATGGTTTAGATTTTATCACAAATAATATATGTAAGACCTACATCATTAACTTTAAACAATTTTTTATACTCTGATTTATAATAATACTCATCACATGACACTCAAAAATTATGAAATTAACTAGTAATGTAATTTGGAATGGAATTAGAATCTAATCTTTCGAAGGTCCAAGCATGAACTCCTTTTTTTTCTTTTTCTTTTTTGCAATCCAGGTTTAGAATGATATATATTAAAATTTCAGACTAAATTAATATAGAAAAAACAAAATGAGCATATATTCATTGTTAACATATTATAAACAAAAAATATACCAAATAATTATTTTTCAAAACATTTCAAATCAAACATCTATTAAAACAAAACTTAAGGTTCTTTTATATCCCAAAAATCATTCATGATTGATAATAAATTAAATTTCACAATAATTTTCCTTTCAATATACAAATTAAAGAGTCCTTTAGAAGTTCATCTTCCTTTTTGTTGCAAAATTAAATTTTGATCATATTCATTTCTAAAAATTCTTGTTTCATAATTGCAGTAGGAGAGTAAACATAAGTACAACCACTCCATAAGTGTATTGGTAGGTTGTTAATTTTCTATTAATTCTTTACCAATCATTGGCATGATTAAAAGAAAATGAAAAAGAATAAAAAAAAACACACATTTTTTCTTTGGATCTAATACCATCTCTATCAAAATTTGAGGGAAAAAACTAATATTAAATGTATTGAAGAAAAGCCCACATGCATATCCAAGAGTAGGGGGCCATCTTAGAATAGAAATAAAAGAGTAACCTTATTTCAAGGTCCTTAATCCCTTATTTCTTGGTTTGCCTTAATTTTTGGGGGAGATTTATTTTATTTTATTTTATTTTTTTCACTAAAGGATCATAATTAAATTAAAAAAAAAAAAGAAGATATTTTATAAAAAAAAATTATGTTAAAGAGTCTTTTGTTTTTGTTTTGTTTTGTTTTTTTTTTTTTTTTTTTTGAAAGACATTTTAAAAAAGGTTAAAGAGTTTTTTTTTTTTTTTTTTTTTAAATAAAAGATATTTGATAAAAAAAAAAATTATGTCCAAACGTAGACATGTCACGAGTCAACCAACCTTTTTTTTCTTTTATTCTCTATGGGCCAATTGAATTCTAGAGAGAACAAATATTGCCACTAAAGTGTCAAGATATTTATATAACTTTATATTATAAAAATAAATAAATTTGGGGGATGCTCGATCGGGCATAGGAGCCATGAGCTCCCTGCTTGGTCCAAACGTAGACATGTCTCTGAGTGTAATGATTAGAAAACCTAAGAGCCCATTCTTTTTTTTCTTTTTTTTTTGAAGGCCTAAGAGCCCATCCTTCAAACGTCTGTTTTCATTTATTTCTCGTCATTCTCTTCAAAAACTAAACATCTACTTCAACAACACTATCTATCAAAATTTGAAAGATAGACTTAGTTTTTTAAGGGCCTTAATTGACTATAAATTGTTTGAGAATTAACATCTCAGGGGATCTTTTTGAGGAACTCATACACATCATTTTAAGGCGCCGCTTTAAATTAATTACTACCTTTAACTTAAAAGTTTAAGCTAACAGATTTAGGCCTAATAGTTTTATATTCGTTAAAAGATTTAACCACTTAATTAATCGATTGCACCATAAATATTCCAGCACACATACTGATTTATTGATGAAAAACAATTCCAGAATACCAGAGTTCAAGTAAACCAACAAAATATCAGCAACATATCATTTTCTCTTTCATAAGCCCTAACAGACTCGTAAGAGAAAGAAAGACATCAAGATAATTATAAATTATCTCGGAAAATATCAGATAAACAAGCACAAGGGATACAAAAGGATAGGATAAACCCAGACATCATCTCTGGACAAACCAATAGCAGAAAGTTTACATGAAGTTGTAAGAAGGCCCTCCAACCCCAAATTTGTTCAGGTTCTGGTTCAGCATCTGCGGCACACCAGGTTCCATGAAATCATCATTGATCTCAAGTTGGTTCAAGCCCATATTCGCCAGTTGATGATTAGCTTCGAACATCTCTGGCAGTTGCAGTTCTGGTTGATAAATCCTAAAGAACTTCATCAGCAATGCTCTTTCTTTCTTCAGATCCTCATATTCAGCTGCAGTAATTATTACATGGTTATTTAAGAAGGGGGTTGTCTATTTCATACAATGTCTTGTGTATGTTTATAAACTAAAAATGTGATTTAAAATCATGTTTTATTTTTAAAAATTCAAGTACAAGATTTTTTTTTTTTTTTTTTTTTTTAATTAAGAATCTTTCATTCTTCAGTGTATGTGTGTGTCAGGGAGAGAGTGTGTGTGTATTTACCTTCTTTGAGCATAAGTTCACTGGAGAAGGCATCAAGTTTTTGCTTCATAGAATTGTTTTCTTCTCGTAGAAGTGAGTTTTGGCGATCACTATATGAAATCCTAGGGGAATTGATCGCTAATTCGGCCTGCACATATATATATAATTAAAAATTAAAAAAAAAAAAAGGAAATCCGAAGTTTCAAAATATTAATTAATTAATTGATCGATGTTAGAATGTAAGGAATTAACCATAGGCACACACACCCACACACAAGAGCATGAGTATGCTGAGATTCGCAAATCACCTGCAGAGCCTTCACTTCAGTTTCAAGTTGCAGAATATATTGAAGCTGTTTGAGTCGATATTTCTGCGAGTATTGCCTGCTTGCCAGAATTCTACGGGCCAAAAAATTAGAGAAAGACACTAAATTTAAATATCAGAGTGCGGCAAACATATACTTGCAAACATATAAAGATATACATATATATATATATATATACTGTCTACGTGCTTAATGAAAATATATTATATAAAGGATACTTAAGATCAATCCGGACATTATAATGCCATTCACGTAAATATTCTTATATTAAAAAATATTTACTAAAATAGCATATCTATTTTATTATGTTTATTTGTTTAGATTTTATTATGTCTATTGTTATTATTATTTTTAATTATCTTGCTTACTTTTCGCTCAAAAAATATATAAAAATATTCCGCACTGTATTTTTTTTTTTTTTTTTAATAAAGACTACATAGTAATCATTTTTGCATCTAAAATCCTAGAATAGATGCTATAATACTTCAAAATTTTATTACAAAACACTCATATTTATAAAAATAATAAATTATTATAGAAAGAATTTGTGCTTAACATTTTTGAAAGCTAACAATATATATTGTACTCTTTTCTCTCTAATTAAGATTTTACTTTTTATTTTTCTTTTGATCTATCCTTAATTTTCTTTGATAAAATTTTTGAAGTTTAAAAAACTTATAAAAAAAAAAAAAAGAAAGAAAAAGAAATTAAGATCTCTCTATTTTCAATGGAACTAAATTTAAATATCGAGGCAGCAAAACCTGCTACTAACATAAATATGTTTCCATATACTCACAAACATACAAAGCTATACATATATTGTCTATGTGCTTAATGAAATAATATTATATAAATAATACTCAAGATCAATCCGAACATTTTATTACTACTCACATAAATATTCTTATTAAAAAACCTTTGTAAAGATAGCATATCTATTATATTATATTTATTTTCTTTAGATCTTTTATATAAATAAGCCAAGTTATTTTTTTTTTTTTTTTTTAAATTAAGACTACATAGCAACCATTTTGGCATCCACCACCCTAGCATAGATAACTTCAAATTTTATTACAATACACCCATTTTTATAAAAATAATTAATTATTATAGATGAATTTGAGCTTAACATTTTTGAAAGCTAACAATATATTTATTCATATATGTATATATTGTATTTTTTTCTCTCAAATTAAATTTTTTTTGTTTTTATTTTTCTTTTGATCTATCCTTAATTTTATTTGATAAATTTTTTGAAGCTTAAAAAAATTTAGAAAATAAGAAAGATCTCTTTCTATTTTCAATGGAACTAAATTTAAATATCAAGCTCTCTCTTATGTGTGCGTGTGTGTTTGTTTCTAAAAGAAAAAAAATTAAATATCATATGCGGCAAAACCTACTACTAACATAAATACATTTCCATATACTCACAAATATACAATGCTATAAATATTTTTTCCACGTGCTTAATACAAATACATTATATAAATAATACTTAAGATCAATCCGGACAATATAATACTACTCATGTAAATATTATCATATTAAAGAAGCCTTTACAATAGCAAATCAATTATATCATATTTATTTGTTTAGATTCTATAATATATACAAATAAGCCGCGTTGTATTAAATAAATAAATAAATAAAAATAAAAATAAAAAAAAGAAAAGAAAGAAGAGGTTAAGACTACATAGTAACCATTTTTGCATCTACTGATCTACAACCCTAGAATAGATGTTATAATACCTCAAAATTTTGTTCCGATTCACTCATTTTACAAAAATAATAAATTATTATAGAAAGAATTTGAGCTTCGCATTTTTGAAAGCTAATAATATATATATATATATATATTTGCTCTCCAATTAAAAATTTTTCATTTTATTTTTCTTTTGATCTATCCTAAATTTTCTTTGATAGATTTTTTGAAGCTTATAAAATTTAGAAAATAAGAAAGATCTTTCTATTTTCAATGGAACTAATCCGTAATCCATGCCATACAAAAAAAAAACCGAAATATGATTTTTTTCCCCCTCTATTTTACTTTTTGTCCAAATATGAAATTTGATAATTTTTTTATTTTATTATTAGTCTTTTATTTTTTTTTTTTTGGTCAAAATATGAAATTTAATAATTATTGTATAATCATAGGTAATTATGCTATTTTTTATTTTAATTGTGGAAAGAATCTAGTGGATGACTTAAATATAGAATATAATTCAAATTTAATTAAAAAATAAAAAATAAAATTATTTTATAGATCGTAGAAGAATCTATATAGCAGGTTGAGATGTGGAAAAGGGATTTATATAAAGAGGTGGACAAATTAATATACCTTCTCAGCCTCTTGGGGTCAACGTTGGATTCTGGTTCACGGGGACCTTGAGGGGCCTGCTGGTTCTCAGTTTTGGGCTCACTTGCAATAGCTGCAACTCCTTGGACAGAGCTACCACTTGCATTGTTGCAGGGCATACCAGAGCTAACATTTCCATGCGATGGTGGAAATGGAATAAAGGAGGTGTTGGAGCCATCATTCCCTTGAGTTGGTACCATCGAATTAAATCCCTCCATTTCTTCAACAACTTAATCACCTGCAAAGTGAATGAAACAACAAAAGTCTAATATGAATCTACAAATATAATACAGTAAAAGTGTAACCATAAAATAAAATAAAATAAAAAAATAAAAAAATAAAAAAAAGCCTTTTCACTCTCTAATCTCTATTCATACTTACGCTAAACAAAAAGGACGAAATGATTTGATGCAGAAAAAGGTGAGAATGCCTCACCTTTTATAGATGCTTGGGTAGGAAAAAGGTGACTGTAACCGGTTATTCAGTCTCTGAGACCTATTAATTCGAAGAACATATACATGGCACTGTACGGTTGGCACCATTTTTGGAATGGACTGCCTCCCAATAAAAAACCCAAATTACCCATGTTTATGTCCTAGATTACGTTGAACTTTGAGCACATATGTCATTTAGATATTTACATCATTACGTTAATATTCTAGTTTGGGTATCCATTCTGGCATAATTTAGGTTTATATCATCCTTTAATTATCTTAGAGCCTATCTTGTAAGAGGAGGTTTAAAGTGATTAAGAGGTTCCCACCTGTGTAAGAACTCAGCAGTTGTAATCTAGAGTGATTTGCATATGCCAGTAAGCTTCCTCTGAAAGCCTATAATGAGATTTTCAAAAACATGAAACCCTACTAAATTTGGTTTGTAGTGCTGATACTAAATATGGTAAAACTATGAATTTCTAATAGCCAAATAAATCTAGGAACACAACATTTTCCATAACTTGCTGAAATGACAAGTTGTGAATAGTGAAAACCATATATAACAGTAAATCTTTTTTATTAAATTCATAATGTGACTAATGACTTAGCTAGAATTCGGCTTGATGGGGAGGGGCAAAATTTACCTATGACATTCACATTTACGTTCATGCATGCGGATTTATACATATAGTATTCAAAACTAATTTGAAAAATAATAATTCATTCATGTGAATACAAAGCAATATTTGAATGTAAAAAAAAAAAAAAAAACCACAATAAAATAATGTATTCATTATATTTTATATATATATATATATATCTATTAGGGTTTCACATGAATATAAAATCCGGATTTTGATTTTCTTATTGTCATAATTCTACTTATGGATGGAAAGATTTTTAGTTAGTAGATAGTCATTAAGTACAACTTACATAAAATTCTGTTATTTCAGTAAAACTATATTACCGGTCTATTTATTTAGCTTACAATGCATAGCAACTTATTTTTACATGAGAAGTGTCGCATCCTCAATACTTTAACAAAAAATCGTAAGTGACAAGTTGTTACTAGTTTTAATCTGAACCCGTTACTGAAATTACTTTTTTGTTAATCGGTAACAGTAAATAACAACATGCCACTTAGGATTTATTATGAAAGAGTTGTGTACATTATATATATATATATATATATATATATTTTATCTCTAACAAATACACAGTATTTTAAAACCTCACCTTTTATAAATACATCTATATTTTTATATAATTTATTTCTTAAACAAAATAGGTGAATTAAAATAATCTCTTCCAAACACACTTTATGAAAATTTTTGTACTTGAATCTTTAGAGCTAATTAACTCAAAAATAATATCGTAACTCTGGAACTTATTATGTAATTATTCCGTGTGTTTTGTTGCTTATATCTTATATGAAAGAGAATAATTATTACATATTGTATGATTTATTACATACAAATACTTCGAGCACGTCTGAATTCAATAAGCGGCACCTTTCGACACCAGGGACCTAGTCACCCTAGTAACAAAGTGCTACATATATGCAACAGCGTCTTCATTGGCCAAATTTGGGGTGTCTCATGAGTAATGAATGAAATAAACTGGCCAACAGTAAAAACACCACTTTTTTTATAAAAATAATAAAAAGGTATAATTTCATTTTCTAAATTTACAATCAAACATGAATATTATACTAATTAATTAAGAACTTAACTAAACTTGTCAATACCTAAACCAATATGATATTAAATTAAGCAATTTTTTTATTTCAAAAATGAAATATCAAATCACCATGCGCGCTCTCTTGATGTGATAGTCACTCTATAAGTATAAAGTTTTTATGCACTGTGGGAAGGGGAAGAAAATTTACACACATATACACTTAAATTAGGTTAGAATAAAATTTTTATCTTTTATAAAATAAAATAAAAATAAAATATCAAAAGCATGTTTTAATTCAATAATCGGCACCTAATTAAAACTTTGGGGCTTATGTGTAAAGTTTTACTTCCACAAATTTTCCTCCTTTTCCCTTTTTTTTTTTATTTTTTATTTTTATTATTATTTTTTTTTTTTGGTCATGTGGAAGAAGACGATGTCAAATGTCAGCAAGAACCCGTGTATATGATCACCGTGCATGTGGAGGGTCAAGTAGATACTGATGTTGAGTAAATGGTTTGTAATTTATGGATTGACTTGTGAAAACCTCTCTCTCTCTCTCGTTTTGGTTAGATTAATAGATTATAGTAACTAGCGTTTGACCCGCGCAATGCGCGGGATCATTTTATAATTTAGGCTCACCTTTACATCACTCACACCATAAAACTCCTTTGATAGGTTTGACCTTTGTGCTGCATATAAGACATGCAAAAATAATACCCCATCTGTTGTTAACATTAACAATCTTGGCTTTGCATGTCACCAATTAATTTGATCTATCTGTGATAAAATTGTATATATGTTAAGATTATGCTATTCCTTTTTATTTATTTAACAGATTAACAACATTCCTAATACTTGAACAACTTGTACTTCAAAAAAAGTAAAAAAAGTAAGAGACCAAGCACAATAGATTAATAGGTTTCCTGATATTTAGTTTTCCAAAAGTTGGCGATTTCCTGTAATGGTTTGCATTTTGATTTTCTCAACATCAAATATTTGCCTTGTTCATGGCCTTCAGTTGTTATTTGTTAATGGCTTTGAAATTAGAAGCTTTTTAATGTAGCACCTATAAAAATGCATACTCATAGCATTCTCAATTTTCATCAATCTTATTCCCAAAATAAGGCTGCACTGAACAGTATGGCACTCTAACAAAGACAAATGAATTACAATCTACAATTATAACTAAGTTCAAAATTAGAATCACATATATTACAAAACTTAAATTCATGTTGATATAAGAGTCTTAGGGTGTTCAGATTACAAAACCATAGCCTAAATACAAAAAATTAAATCTCTCATAATCCGAAATAAAACAGAAAATTAAGTAAATAAGAAAAGGGTACGGAGAATAGAACTTGGTGCATAATTCTTAAGCATTTTTTATGCTTCCAAGTCTTCTATTTCAGCAACTATTTTTCTATGATGGAAGAAAGTTATCCATCCAGCCCTTTAGGAGGTCCTTTGGGCTTAATTTCCTTTGTGACTTTTGGAATGTCAATGTCAAAGTTGATGTAGAGCTTTGTTGCCCATGTGAATGACAATCGATAGTTACCTACAAATATTTTAAATAAATTAGGCATTAACATTTGTCATGTTTTCATTTAAAGTATATGAGAATAATATCTAATAATATTTAAAAGAAACACTCAGACGATCAAATAGTTAAACTTAGAGGTGAGAAAAACATAACTTTCATTTCACAAAAATGATATAACTCTCATGCTCAACACATATTGCAAAGATCAAAACCACATCTATATTTCATACCCAACTGACAAAACACAAAGTAGCAAGGCACAGATTAATTAAGTTTAAATATAACTTAAGAAACCAAAATGCTCTAAACCAACAATACTCAAACTAAAGCAATTAACAACATTAATGGATTAGGAAATCTAAATAAAAATCATAATACTCCATTGTTTCATATTGAGTAGAAAAGAAAGGGAAAGTGTAACTTTTTTGGATGGACTTTTTGCTCTGGGTTAATACCATTGCTGGAGAAGTGTGTGACTCCAATAGGAGTGGAGTTCTCTGTCTCTTCTTTTGTGGTTCTTGTTCCAAAAGACAAAGACCTCTTTTTTTCATTTAGTAGCTATTGTGGCTCTTGATGTTTTAACTTTTAAGGGTAGAGGCAATTAAACGAAAGAATTGGAGAAATGAAGAGTTGTTTATTTGAGAAGGGGAAGAGCCGAAAAAGGAGAGAGGGAGAGAGAGAGAGAGTTATTAATTTAAGAGATTAAAAGAATCAGTCAAGGAATTTAGACAGATGACTCCAATTTCAGATTTGAATTGAATAATAAATTGACATATGCATTCAAATTTACATAAATAAACCCACACTCATACTCAAATTAATAACCAACCCCCCGTTCTCCTCCAAACAAATCACACAAACGATGCTTCAAAGGAAATTAATGACCAAAGCCTTAATTATATTTTGCATCCAAATTCAAAACCAAAGCCTTAATCATATGTTAGCAGCAAATTTGGAAATAAAATTTAAAACTTTAACTATAATATTTTGAAAGTTAAGATGGTGGCTTGAAGTTGTAAAATAGGGTGACACTGGTTTGACAGTGGTAAATTTCCTTAGATCTCTCTCTCTCAAGGAATTTTAATGATCTTGATTAAACCCTATAATCAACACAATAAGAAATAGAGAAAGCAGAAAGGTAAAGGAAACATTAACAAAAGACATTTCAGTTAAACATTAAAGAAAACCACAAAATAAATTAGAAAACAAATAGAAAGCCAGAGGTTATATAGGCCAAAGGAAAGCATCCAGAGGAGGAGCATAACACCATCAATTAACTATGCAATCAAAGTAACAGTATTTGAATAGGAAAAGCAATCGTGGGAAAACAATGAACTGGGAATTGCAAAAACTACTGGCAGACACAGTATTTGAAGAAGGGAAAAAAATATGTTATGGCCTTGGGTATATATTGTTGAAGAAAATTCAAATAAGATATATGTAAAGAAACATCTAGAAGAAGTCCTATATTCAAATAGAAAAAATAACAAAATAACTCACATTAGAAATGTGTAAAAGAATAATTACCTGTTTAGTGACAGATTGTTGTACAGAGAGAAGTGGCATCCAGCAGCATAGATGTGGTTGATAGCATAGTATGCAGATTGTAAAATTAATCACATAACAGCCGGCCCTGAACTGTTTCAATCCTAAAATCCAAAACAAAAACAAATAAACAAAAAAAAAAATTTCTAACCCAAATACCTAAATCAATCAATCCAACCAAATATCAAAACATAAAGCATATTTAACACTCAATTAAAAAGAAAATTACAGGTGACTGTTCAAATAAAATGGAAACTATACTTGGTAGTACTGTTTTTACTCAGATTGCTTCCAAGGATTTGCCTTTTCACCTACAAACCTAGAAAAGAAAAGTTAAAGAAAAACCCTTTAATTTTTTATTACACAGATTTGGAATAGAAATCAATCAATGACAAATGAAATTCACAATTGAATCCAAGAGAGAGTTAAATAAATAAATGCTGAATGGAACGATTGGAAACTCTTGGCCAGGAATGCTCATTCAAGAAGCGTAAAAGAAATTGAAAAGATCAAAAATACTCTGCTCTCTATGTGATTGAAAAATTCTTAACGGGTTCATTATCTCAACTGAAGGCTTTTTTCTTCCTTTTCTTCTTTTAAAATATGGCAACCATTGGCAAAAGAGACACAAAGACCTAAACTGAAACCAATCCAAACAAATATAAAAACACTTGATCAAATTTAATGCATAAACTGAAATGACCTAAATTGAAACCACTCCAAATAAAATATCAAATTATGATCATATTTAATGAACAAACTGAAAAATGAAGAGAGAAACTTATCAGTAGTGGTTCTGACTGATGATGGTGGGAGGATTGTCGTTAATGGGAAGTCTGCCTAATACTGACTTTGTTCTCTTCTTTTTTTTTCTTTTTTTTTTAGTAATAACCAATCAGTCAGTAACAAACGAAAAGGAAATTCATTTAGAAATAAATGCAATAGAAGATGGTTAATTGACAATCACAACTCCTTATCAATCCAACATGAGATCAAAACATGCATAACAGGAAAAAACAGTAATACACAAAGAAACAATAATTATAGCAGCAATTACATGACAAATTCCAACTCTTTTCGCCCTCCACCCGTTCTTTTATGCAGCCAAACTCTCTGTATAAGGCCAATTTTTCAACAAATCCATTAGAAACAGATCAATATCAAGAAAATCATAAAATATGAATAATCCAAATAGGAAATAAGCCAGAGAACCATATCAGGGAGGTACCAAAACTTTATCACAACAAAACTAAATAGTTTTATTCCCCTCTAAATTAATTTTAAAAAAATCTAAGATTTATGAATTGAAATTTATTTTCTTTCCCTCATTTTCTCAAAACCTAATAAACGAAATCCCCATCACAACCAATCAAAAACCATATCTAAAAACTCGAAACTTTTAATTTTCACACACTTTCTCAGTACCCAAACAGAAAACAAACACACACGGAGAGATAGAGAGAGCAATACCTTAGTACAATGTTGTCGTCTAGGGTTTGTTTTGGGTTTTCTTCTGTAGTAGTGATAGGGTTGAAGTTGAGTTGGTCTGATGAATCGGTCGCCATTGTATGAGAGAATCGGGGATTGCGTGAGAATGGCACCTCTGATCGCTTACTTCTTTCTCATCTAAGTTTTGGATTTTGATCTTGGGGGAAGGATTTGGTTTTGATTTTTGGGTTTCTGAGAAGAGAGAGGAGTTATGGGTTTCTCTCCTTTCTCCTTGAAACGTGTCGCCATTGTTGGGATCTCTTGCTCTTGCTCTCGCTCTCGGTCTCACTGTGTGTTAGGGTCTTCGATGCACCTCATATCTCTCTCCTTTCTCCATGTACCACTCTCTCTTTCTTTTTTATTTTGTTTTAAGCAGTTAGTTTATTTTTATACCCAGAGGCTCCAAACAGTGTTTTAACATTGTGAAAGATTGTAATTTATCACTTTTTAAATGGTAAACATGGCAACATTTGCAGGGGCCTTTTTTCCTAACGTGGTAGCACCTCGTTAAAGGCTTCTGCTATTATCTGTATATATTAAGAGGATTCAAAAAGTTAGTTATTACTTTTTTTTTAATGTCAAAAATATCCCTACCTAAAACTTAAAAATGAGGTTAAAATAGTAAATTGACAAAAATAATAAATTCTTATTTCTACATTGAAATGCCTTCTTTCTTCTAATAAGCTCCTACTTTTATGTTAATTTAAATTCCTACTTCTACTCTTTAACTCCCTATAAAATAGGATTACTTTTTTGTTAGTTTTAAAACTCCTTTAATCTACAAAACTCATCACACGTTTGGTTTGGTTTTTTTTTTTTTTTTTTTTTTGGGGGGGGGGTAATTGGAAAAAGTAGAAATCCTAAATTATAATAAATACAAATTATTAATATTTATCCAAAAAATAGAAGTGTCTCTGAGCACGTGCGTGAGCGCGTGCTCAGAGGCTAGTATATAGTATTAGATTAGATTAGATTAGATTAGATTGGTTGTTTCCTATACGGTATGGTATGGTGGAAGATAAAAGTAAAGAAATAACTAATAAGTTTTATGTTTTGGGAACACTTAAAAAAAAAAAAATGCAGATTTTTCCTTCTTTTTTATATTTTAGTATGACTTATAAGTTTTTAAAATTACAATATATGGGATTTAACCTTGAAAATTTTTCTCACAATTTACCTCTTTTTTTTTTTTTTAATTAGTGCAATTCTAAAATAATTCCAAATCCTTTCATTGTTTTATATATAGAAAACAAAATTTTAGTTGGTGCAATTATTTCCACTTGCATTTAGTAGATATAAGGAGTTTAAGAAGTAAACAAGAACCATTTCCATAGGTATCTTGTAACCAAAAAACCAAAAAGACTTTAACATACAAGAATTGAAGGAAAGGTGACGTTGTAATCTAATCTGTACAAGGAATTTAAGAGAGGATAGAGTTACTCCTGCTGACTATTCTACGTTGGATCCATCGATGTTTGTTGGGCACAAAATTTTGGAAACAAGAATTGAAGTGCATTTAGATTGCTAAAGCAATATACATTTGTAAAACTATATATCTTTAACAAAATCTAGGACACAAAATTTTGGAAACAAGGATTGAAGTGCAATTAGATTGGTAAAGCAATACACATTTGTAAAACTATATATCTTTAACAGAATCTAGATGTTTATTGATAGATATTATAGATTTGAATATATGACATCTTATTTACGATGAATTTTAAATCTTTTTTTTTTATCAAAATAAGACACTAATTTATTTTGGTGTAGGCATAATTTGAACTCAAAATCATTAACTAATTACAAAAGACTTTACCACTAAAATGAAGGGGAATAAACACACAAAATTGTCAGATTTGTGAGATGCAAAAATAGAGAAAAAAAATATGTGCTGAAAAAAAAAAAAAAAAAAAAAAAAAAAAAAAAAAAAAAAAAAAACTCACACAAGACAGTATTTACGTAGTTCAGCAATTTGCCTATGTCTACAAAGTTGTAAGGATTTCACTATTCTCATGGGGAAAAATACAAGATGTGGGAGTACAGTTTTTTCTCTCAAAAACAACATAAAACCCTAATCTCAAACACAATAGTTTTTATATCCTGCACACAAGACCAAGCCTCCGCTCCATGGACTAAGCCTCAGAAAATCTCCCATTAAAAACTGTAACAATATTATTTCGGGTTAGGTCATAATTCAGATCAAACACAACTAGGCTCCACAAAAGCCCCAACAAATCTCCCTTGGTCAACATATCTATCGGATTTCTAGAACCACAAATCTTCTCAAGTATTACCAACTTATCTTTGAAAGCTTGGATTTGTGCTAAAACCTAAGAGCTTTTTCAAACCCTCAATAAAAAATTACAGCTAGATTACTTTTACTCTAACTTAAACTAAATGCAGAACAAGAGTAAATAAGCGCAATGAAATGATAAAGCAACCCTAAGCCATATTCATCCATCATAAACAATAAAATTAAATCTAAAAGAGTAGGGAAGTGAGATGCAAACACAAGATAACACTAAAACGTGTTATTGAAGAGGAAACCGAAGAACTCAGCGAAAAACCTCTGTGTGACCCTCCAAGTTGAAATCGATCCACTAGAGAATAAAGTTGGAGTACACAAATAACAAAAGAACTTCCAAGCCTAGTCTACCCTATATACTTGAGCCCTCCAAGTTCCTGCTACCAACGGATTTCTCGGAATCCGGTCTTCTCTAGCTTTCCGAATCCCACAATTCAGCCCGATTGCATTCGCCAATCATTGGCTCCTTCCAATACTTCTCAACAGCACCAAAATCTCACTTGACACTCAGAATGGGTGTGGTAAGTGTTTGAGCTATCAACCTCTCAAGGATTTAGAGACGGAGAAATAGGAGTTGAGGAAAACCACAAGAAAATGTGTAGATGATTGTGGGTGTAACAATCTCTAACTCTCAAGGGTATTTGCTAGGGTTTTCTATCTGAAATGCACTCTCTCCAATTCATGGTTAATGATGGTATTTATAGTGTGGGTAAAGAATTGGTAAAGCATCACAACTTTTTGCCAAATAGAAACTTTCTTGGGTACTTTGTGGGATGGCCTTTCTCATGAAATACTTGCGAAATTGATAGCCTGGCACAACTCTTCATCTTCTAGTCATGTGCTCCACATGTGGCCTTTTCATGGGTTGCTTCTTGTAAGCTACTCACAAGCTAGTCGCAAATTCCACTGATTCACCTTTTAAAGCTTGATTCTTCACCGATCTCTCACACTCATCCCTTACAAATAAATCCACATATATACAAGAAAAGTGATTGAAGAAATTACAATCAAATTTGGCAAAAAATTACAATCGAATTTGGCACTGAATTAAAGCCAACATAAGATAGTTGAAAATCACAACTTTACAATATCCCCCTTTGGCTATTCCGTGACAAAACCCCTAAACAGATTCTAGACTTAAATGTGAGTTTAGGAACATAGGCAAAACCCATTCACACCTAAATCTAAAAACTGTGAAGCACTTGAACCATATACACCTGTACCCTGAAACGCTTACACATAACAAGTAAATTTCATTAAGCACGAGACAAGTAGAACACAAGGCATGTATAAAGAACAAGTAAAATGCGATCAAGATACCACGTGAAATATAAGACATAAAACATAACTTGATCAAACATAAATAGTCATTGGGAAATGATCACAATGAACATTTAACATGTAAATGATCATTTGGACACGCAATGCAATTAAGAGTAACGCTAAAATCAATTGCATGTCCAACATACCACATGATGCATTAAAGAAACTAAGGCAATAAGCAATAGAAAACAATAAGCATCAAGGAACGGCTATAAAAACCAAAAAACATAAAGTACTAAAGAGAACTATGTTTTAAACTAAAGTACTTGAAAGCTTTAAATAAAGCATTGTAAATTTCCAAAAGTTATAAAAGCATAAAAAAATAAAAAACTAGAAACCACCAAAATAAACTAATGATGTTACTACTCCCCCTTAAGCTGTACTCCCCTTCAAGCTAATCTACTCCCTCTTTTTGACCGAAATGGCCAAAGGTACTAGAATGCATCGAACTCCGAGTTAGATTTCTCCATCATGTCTTGAATTTGAGAAGATAAGGCAGTGATTTGGCCTTCAAGGTAAGTGACTTAAGTTGTGGAGTAGATGATGTGTGAAGCTAGCATTATATGCAACTCTTCAACCCTTCCAAGTATAAGATCAAGGTGGTCGGCTACTCTTGCTTGAACTTGAGAAGAAGAAGGCTGTGGAGTATCCTCCGGTACGGAAGTGAATTAATCAATTTCTATCAGTGTTGCTTCCTTCTTCTACTTCTTCATCTCTCGGAATTTGAGATACACCGAAGAGGTGATAAATGTGACCAAAGATGTCAATCTCTTTGTGAGTGAAGAAATCATATAGGAACACGGACCTTGGGGCTGACAATGTCGTTAAGTTCTTCACTAGGTAGAGGTTGAAGATCATGATATAGGCCAACGCTTGCATTTCAAGGGTGAACTCAATCATGTGCAAGGCCCTTTTCTTGAGTTGTCCTCTAAGAACTTGCATAAAAGGCTCAAGTTTCTACTTTCTCCAAGACCTCTTGAATTGACTCCCTTGAAACTGAGAACTCTCTCCCCTTAACCAACAGTTGATGTGGTCGCCTTCCACAAAAGCATTAGTGAAGAATTCCCTAATGATGACGTCCTTTCCTTGAACACTTCCAGAATGAAAGTGTCCTTTAGGGATTCAAGATCCACAGTCCTCTCTAAGACGATCGAGGCCCGTTTGCAATGATCAATGATGGCCATACTAGCATCATCATTTCTAAATGAGTCGGAGGAGGGGCGGGGACGCTTTGAAGACTTCTTTGCTACTGATTTCTGACGAGGAGACATCTACAAAATGAACACCAACACAAACAAACAACAACAAACACAAGCATGGAAACAAACTTGATTAGATTCAAGTTAGTCCATAAAAACGAACAAAATAGTCCTAAATAGCAATTAGACAAGCAAATAAGGTCACAAAATCATGTTTTAAGTGCTAAAGGTCTAACAAGACTTACATAGCATGAGTAAAATGTAAAACATGTCAAGCGATAGAGTGTGTGCATGAAGTGTGCTTGTGGTGTGCATGTGAGATGCATGAGCAATGCATGACAAAGCACTCATGGGACAAAGTGCGTAAAACACACGACCAATAATCAAAACATGTTAGGCATGTAAAAACATGGTAATCCGAAAAAAAAAATGGTACTCATTGGAGTCCAAAACAATGAGAAAACACCATTTAGGAATTTTATCGAACACTTAGAGTGCACACATTCCACTAACATATGAAACAATGCATGAACATATGGAAATCTTGTCTAAATGCATGTTAAAATGCCACTTAGGGCCAACAAAAACACAAACAAACACAATGGGAGACAACCCAATCAAGAAAATTGAAAAAATTTGACAAAAACTTGAAATTTTCCCAACCCTTTTAAAATAAACCAACCATAAAAATACTAGAATCTAAGGCTTAATCTAAGGAATCAAAAGTGAAAAAGTGTTAAAACATACCTTAGATGAGTCTTAGAGATGAAAGCCCTTGAGTTTTTATTGAGTTTTTGGAGAAAATAGTGTTTTGGGTTGAGAGAGGCACGGAGGAGGAAAAACACAAGATTTGAAAAACTATCACTGTTTGGCCTTTAAAAAACTGAAAATTCGCTCATTTCACAAGAAGGGTACTTGCGAAGTACTCATGAAGCACTCGCGAAATGCCTCAAATGCACAGGGCTAGTTTTGTGGGAAGCTTTATCTCGCTCACAAAAGTGTCGCAAAACTCTGTGTAAAATTTTGGAAGAATTAGAAATTAGCTTCCTCATTTTCGCAAATAGGCTACGAGAAGACTTACTTGCAACTTACTCACAAAAATGCCTCTGGTGGAATTTTTCAATAAAACTAATTTGGCTTTTTGGAAAAACTCTTCAAACACAAAAGTGATATATAAAAACACTTTCAAAAACAAATAAAATACTCAAAAATCTTTTTGGGTTTGATCATCAAGCAATTGAGTATATACATATCACATTTGAACACATATAATCACACAAATGAAATAGGCATTTATTGAACATTAGACTTGTATGTTATGTGTGTAAATCAAGTATGAATTAGTCCATAGTCTAGTATGAAACTTCAATGATCAATTCAATCAAGTCATACACAACTAGTACGAAGTCAAGTGACCTATCTCACAAGTAAAAATGAACATATATGACCCCCCACCAAAGTGTTTACATTTGATTGAAAGCTTTTTATTTAGCTTCCATTTTTCATGCTTTTTGATCTATACAACTCAATTTTTGGGAAGCAATGCCAAGAAATTTTTGATATTTCTTTGACGAATAAGCCTTTGGCTTTGGCATCATAAAAATGAATACAATTTTTGCTCTGCCTTTTCCTAGTCAAACTAGTTTTCAAAGCAAGGCTTTTCTAGCTCTTTCTCTTTTAGAGATTGACGTTTGTAGAGCTTTTGACATAAAAATAAATATGAAGAGATATATAGGCACAAGTCTACGCATGTATCAAGATCAAACAAGACTATTGACTAATCATTCATGACAAGTTTGAAGATCTATTTACAACAAACAAACGTAGATTTCTAGATGTCACTCACACTTAAAAAATTGTGCATACATAACAAGCTAAGCTTTTAAATGCACTACGCCATAGTACAAAGGTACTAGGCCAAACTCAACATGTGATATACACAATACAAACAATCAAACTTTTTAAGATTTTTCACTTTTTATGGGTTTTTGAATTTTTCAATATACTAAAAAAACAAAGCAATAAAGTAAGAAAAACAAAACAAGGTAAACGAACAAAGACCTACAAAAGAAACATGCTAAAACGGAAGCAATGACACAAGAAGATTGCATATGTCATGAAGCATGAAACTATACCCTAATACGTTGGAAGTATTAATGCATGAGCATAATGAGTGATCATGCATAAGTACCTTTCTTCACCAACGTTATATGAGTGTTTAATTTGGGTGAGATCCTTAGAAGGTGGGGTATGACTGACATAACTTTCAAACCTTGGGGTGAAGCTAGCTAGGCATAGTGAAATGTTTTTCAACATCTCTAATGAATTGTCCCTCACTTTCTCCTTTAGCTTGAATTCCCTTTGGCATTCTTCTTTAGTTGTCTTGACCATGCAAAGAATCAACCCTCTTGAGTGCCTGAAGCTTGAAGCAATTTGGCCTTGTGTATTCTCGTACACCACAATGATGACAGAAATGCTTCACATGAGGTCCCCTTTGTGATGTGAACCCCGTCAAGAATAACGAGACCCAACAACGAAAGGGAACCCAAGATCGTTCTATGGACAGATTCAAATGGGAGACCTCGACTCGTTGTTTATGACAAACAAGAACCTCGGTATAAGGAAGACGCCACAAACGATGGTGGAAACTCCGTTTGATAAGTCGAGATGAACGCCACGGGAATTCCCGATAAGTTCGAGTAGTTCTTCAAAGAACCAAAGAGAATAAACCTCACAAGTTTTATCAATAATGTCTGAAAAACGTTTACAAACTTAGATGACTATTTAAGGGCTCCATTAAACTTGACAGACAAGAAAATATATTCTAAAATAACTCCTAATTGATACCTAACCATATTAGGAATAAAGTTTGACCTAAAAAGCATTAAATGCACCTAAAAATAAGGAAATAAATCACCTAAACCTAGAATAACGTTTTTTACATAGACCCAAAATATTTCAAGGCCAATTCTTAGCCTTGACCGGATCCTTCTAGAACTTGAATCAAGACGACGATTTTTTGTTGCCCATGTGGATCATGCTCAATGGGCCTCCACGAATTTGCTTGAGCCCATAACTCTTGGATGAGTCCATTAAGTACATCCTTGAACTTCTTTGCTTGTGCTCTCGTAACCGGCCCAATTGGTACTTGAATGAGATCCTTCAAAGCGGTGCCTTGATCTCCATCACTTTGATTTTTGGGTAATGACTTCCCTTTTTCCTTTGGTCTTGAACCAATAACTTTCCTCTCATCCAAATCCTTATTTTCCTCAATGACGGTGACCTTAGCCTGGAAAGATTCAGATAAGGATCTCAAAATCTTCCTCACAACTTTGGCATCTTCAATCTTCTCTCCAAGATTGAGTTTGGCAATCACAATCTCATTTAGTCTTCCATAAAAGGAATCAAATGACTCATTGTCACTGTCACGACCCAAATCCATGGAACATGAATTTAGCTGCATGACTAACCTACTGAACTTATATAACTCCATAAACATAATTAATTCAAAATAAATTAAAACTCCAAAGAAACAATACTCTTAAATAAAACCTCTTACAAAAATCTAAACTCCACAAATTGGAAATAATCTCCACTATAGAAAACATGAATTACAAAATAAAGGTAACTAAAATTCTATAAGTCTTTAAGTAATATTGAAGTCACCTACAACTTCCATGCTTTACCATGCATCTTACAAAGCGATCCAAAAGTTCTATATCTCCAACTATACTTTAATCTGAAAACAGTAATTGATGGGGTGAGCCACACATCTGGTAGGTAATTATACAGAATATACAACGGAATAAAGTCGAGCAAAGCACGAGTTTGATTTCACGATTTCACTCAAAATATCACATATAGTTTTCCAAACATATAAAGAACCACTTAATACATATATAATCAAATCTTAAAGTCATTCGAAAACACATACAGATAATTGATCAGAGCATAGTGTCACATATACATATCACATATTCTCACATACAATTCTGTGAGCAGATACCAACATCTAACCCTTGCTGATGAGAGATCAACACATATTCTCACATACAATCCTGTGAGCGGATTTACACATATATCTAATCAATTCTAAAAACACTCATTTTTTAGTCACATATCACAAAACAAAATATATATTGAATAGAATAATTTTTTTAATATTAACAATTATTCCAGATATAGAGACATATCGAATATCACAATATTTGTAAGGTTGAATTTAATCAACCATTTTATCGGCTTTATTCCGTGCCAAATTTGCTTGTATTTCAGCATTTAGTAACCCTGTATTTAGGTGGGTTTGTTGTAAGGGTAGTGAGTAAGATAGAGTGTTGATTGCTCAAGAGTGTGCAAGAAAACAGAGACTCGCGGCTTGTTCTCGAGGGTGGCTCGCGACTTCAAGCCGCCAGACACAGCACACGTGCCAAGCATGCCAGAAGGTGAACAGTCATGCTAGCTGGAGCACTACAGGACAAAACAGGACAACTGGCCATGCGGTTATCTCGCGACTGGATCTCGCGACTCAGTTAAGTCGCGAGTTCAAGCCGCAAGCCACCCCTGTTTTGTAAATCCTGACGTTTCACATTCCTCTCTTACTCCAGTATAAATACCCCTTTTACCCACAAATGAAAGAGAGCTTCCAGAGAGAATTTTAAGAGAGAAACCCTAAAAAAAAACAAGATTGATTCACCCATAATCTATACATTAGAGTCTCTTCAAATTCCTCAACTCTCTTCCTCTCCATTGTCAAATCCTTTAGAGGCATTTTACCAAACCTTGTTCTCACCATATTCATCACTGTGAGAGAGCTGTTTGGATTTCTGGGAAGCAGTTAGGAAGGAACCAATCTACATTGGTTGATGCTACAGTCTAGTAGTGGAATCTGGGAAGTTAGAAAAGAAAAAGGTTCGGCGCAACCTCGTTGGAGCAAGAAGCTTGAAGGGCTTAGGTGCACTGGGTAGATTAGGCTTGAAGAGTCTATTGCTGTCCATATATCCCAACTATATTTTCTAGTGGATTGTTTACCGCTTGGAGGGCGGCGGAGAGATTTTACGCCGAGGGTTTCGGTTTCCTCTTCAATAACACATTGCGTGTTGTCTTTGTGTTTGCATCTTCCTTCCCTTTTATCTTTGCCTTTTATTATCTGCTGTGGGTTGAGATTTTAATTTGGCTTAGTTAGTTTTTCTAATTCCATATTACAGCTTATGTTAATTTTCCGCACACTAGTTGTTTGACATAATGCTTGAATTGGTTAAGTTGTAATTTGGGGGTCTAAACGTTCAAGGGTGTTTATACACATATTTGAACTTTCAATTGGTATCAGAGCGGGTACACTTTTATTGGTTTCAATACCATTGGGTGATCCTTGACTCTCTATTGAGATGGATCGGTCTCAATCCCTAAATGCACCTTCATATTTTGATGGTAGTAATTATGCTTTTTGGAAGGTTCACATGAGAGCATTTCTTTGCTCAATTGATGAATCTGTTTGGGATGCTATTGAGATTGGTTGGACCAGACCTGAGGCAGCCAAATCCACATGGGATAAGGCAGCACTCGCTGCATCTAATGCTAATAGTAAAGCACTCAATGCTATTTTCTGTGGTGTGTCTCCAGATGAATTTCACAGGATCTCCCACATTACCGTTGCCAAAGAAGCATGGGAGATATTAGAAACCACCTACGAAGGCACGAAGAAAGTGAAAGACACCAAGTTGCAAATGCTGACCACTCAGTTTGAGGAGCTCAAAATGAGTGAGGATGAGTCCTTTGACTCTTTCTATGGGAAGCTAAATGAGGTGGTTGTCAGCAAGTTCAATTTAGGGGAGAAAACGGAGGATTCTAAAATTGTAAGGAAGATCCTTCGATCATTGCCGGAAAGTTTTCGTGCTAAAGTGACAGCAATTGAAGAGAGCAAGGACCTTGATGACATCAAAGTCCAGGAGCTGGTTGGTTCTCTTCAGACTTATGAGATGTCACTGCCCAATCAACGGAAGAGTAAATCTCTTGCTCTTAATACCATTAATGAGAAGGTGGAAGATCAAGACTCATCGGGAGAAGATGTGGTTGACAAAGATGTTGCATACCTTGTTAAAAATTTCAGAAAGTTCTTGAAATTCAAAAATAATGGCAAATTTGGTGATAAAAGAAAATTTCAAAGTTTAGGAAGGGAGAAAATGGAATTCAAAAAGAAAGATGGAAAAGAATCCCAACCTACACAAGGTGTCACTTGTTTCGAATGTAACGGGCATGGACACTTTAAGAAAGAATGTCCGAATTATTTAAAATTGAAAGGCAAAGTGTATGCCACAACATTGAGTGACTCGGATTCATCCGACTCAGAATCTGAAGAAAGCTGTGATGGAGAGGGGAACTACTCAGCTTTTATGACTATTGCTCATGTTGAGTCTTCAAACGAGTTGAATCTGCTTGTACAAGACCTTAGAGAACATAGTGATGAAGAATCACTGGGAATTGTTGAAGAATCAGATGCTGAAGAAGATGAAAGCACAACCAATCTTCAATAGAATTATAAATCACTCTTGGAGAAGTCGGGTGAGTACACAAGGGTGGCCAAGGCTACTGTGAGAAAAATGAAGAAAGCAGAAAAGGACTATAAAAGTCTCTTAATTTGATATAGGGAGGCCAAATGTGAGATAGAGACACTGAATGGTGAGCTGTCAGAAGCTTACACAAAAGTGAGATTTCTTGAGCAAGAGGTTGTGCAAGCAAATGCTAAAATAGAGAGGGTCACCACCAAGAAGCTAGATGATGTTATTTCATCTCAAAAGAGTTTTTCAGACAAATCCGGATTGGGATATACCGGAGGAAGTAGCTCACCTGAAATTGTCACTAAAGAAGTGAAGTTTGTAAAGGCTAAAGATCCAGTTGAAGTTGACCTTATTGCTGAGAAGCTCAAGATGGAGGAGAAGAAGAATGTGGAGAACCAATGGTTGTTGAATCCCCGCAATCAATATGTGGGCAGGTCTGAATCTCGTGCCAAGTCTTGTCCACAACCATAAAGAGGTCCTAGATCAACTTATGTGTGTCATCATTGCGGACTTCAAGGGGCATACTCGACCAAATTGCCAAAAGCTGAGAGCAAAGAATAGTGCAACTCCTCAAAGGTCAGGAGGACCTAGAAATGATAGAAGAAATTGGGCAGGTGAACAATCTAGAGATCAAAATGGTGATCCCGGAATGATGAACGTGATGAAGATGATTGGTGCATTCACCAACTGCTTGGAAAGCTTCTCACGAAGGTTTGAAAGCCCTAACTCCCGTACCCAATCCTATAAGGAAATCACCCCAAACGCAAGTGACGTGTGGGTGAAAAAGGGTACTCATGCATAAGCATTACAACATGTCCATGCATTAATACTTCCTATACTTTGCGACGATGTTTGTTTGTTTACTTGCTGTTTTTGCCGATGGTTGTTTGCTTGTCTACTTGTGCATACTTTTGATTTTTTTTTTGTTTTTGATCAATCTTTTTCTTCTAGTGTCAAAAATCCAAAAATCACATAAAAATTAGATAATCAAAAAGTTTGATTGACATTGTTGAGCTTTTGTCTCAAAACCTGTTTTGCCTTGTACCTTTGTGCTAATGGCTGTGTGCATTTTCGAGCATTGCTTGTTTCTTTGCACTCATATCACTGTGGGAGAAATCTTAAAATCTATGTGATTGTTGTAAATAGATCTTCAAACTTGTCATGAATGATTAGTGAATGGTTATGATGATCTTGAGACATGCATAGACTTGTGTCTATATATCTTCCCACTCTTTATTTTTGTTTTTGCTAAAAAGAGCTCACCAAATGTATATCTCCAAATGAAAAGAGATATTGAGCTGCAAAAGCCTATCGCACATTCTAGTATTTGACTAGGAAAAAGGGTAAGCGACCTTATATTAAAGTGAATGTTTATTCAAAAAGCCAAAGGCTAGTTCTTTAAAGTGAAATATCATATATCACTCCCACAATGAGAGGTAATTGTCTCAAAGGATCAAAAGATCAAATGTTATGAATAAAAGTGGAGTCAAATGTAAAGCTTCAAGATATGTTATCAAGTTTTATGGGAGGTCATATATACATATTTCTATAATTGAGATAGATCACATGATCTAGTGCTAATTGTGTATGCCTTGGTTGAATTGATCATTGAAGCTTCACATTAGACTAAGGACTATCTCATTGTTGATATCCACACACAACACACAAGTTTATGTTCAATAAATGCCATAATCATTTGTGTGATTGTACTTGATGAAATGTGTTTTCACATGCTCAATTTTTGTTAATTCAAGCACAAAAAGATTTTTGAGTGTTTTAGGTGTTTTTGGAAAGTATTTTGTTAGAAAAATCTGAAAATTTCAAAAAAAAAAATTTGCCCTGTTTTGGCGACTCAGTCGCGGGTAAGTCAAGTCGCGAGCCTCAGTCACGTCTTCGCGGGTCATTTTTTGCGACTTGTTTGCGAGTGGAAGGTCCAGTCGTGAGGGTTACTCAGAGATTTTGGCGGTTCAGCTCGCGACTCTCTTGCGGGTAGACCTTCCAGTCGCGAAAAACACTTAGAAAATTTTTTCAAACTTTTATCTTTGAGTATTTTGGCGACTTGAACTGGCGACTTTGTGGCGACTCTCTTTAGTCGCGAAAAACGCGTGTTTGGAAAAAATAGGGGCAGTTTTTAAATTTTTTTCAATTTTCCCTCAAACTTTTGTGACTATTCATCTTCTCTCTCAACTATCTCCTTCTCAAACACTCCGTGTACCCATTTTCAAACTCCATTGTTGCTTCATTTCTTCTCAAAATCATCAAGAAAAGGTATGGGTCTCGTTTTTCTCATCTCATTTTTCCTGCTTAATGAATATTTCTTGCCATTTGGATAGATACTATGTTCGAAACATTCCTCTCTTTGTTTGATGGGTATGGCTAGTTGTGTTTGTTGTTGATTTCATCCGTTTTCATGTTGATTGGTTACAATGTGTTTAATCTTTGATCTGATATTTGCCTGTTGTTGATTCTCAAACTCTTTTGTTAGATGTGTTTGGTATTTTTGTGACTTGCTCCTTTCACTTGTTTGAGTGTTGTAGTTGGCTTACGGCATTGGTTTACTGTGTTTTTATGATAACATAACATGTGGATGATGGCATCTTGAAAGTATTCCTTTAAAACAACTTCTTTTTCTGAATGTTGTGTCTCACAGCCATGTGCTATAGTTTGGGTGCTCTAATCCTTCATTTTGAAATTTTTTGTAGTCTGTTTTATGCTATCCGTTCTTAATGTTTGAATGCTGTCTTTGTATGCATATCATGGTCATGGTCGACTGTCTAATTGACAGTTATTTTAGAATTTGTGTCTCTCTATGCTCTATTATTCTTTCACCATTTTGCTACACCTGTCGTATTGTGCACTTTAGTATTGTTGGTGGTTTGTTTGGGTCTGAACTGTCTTAAGTTAGCATTTGTGTATTAATTTCTCTGGTTTTCACTCTTATTTGCATCGAATCATGTTGATATTTATCTTGTGTGGTGCTGTTTTTGGTTCTTTGCTGTGGGCCTATTCTCTTGCAAATGTCTCGTCGATCCTCTAAGGGTAAAGACATTGTTGCTGATGATCTAGCAACCCCAGTTGCTAAAAGGACTCGACTCTCATCATAGTCATCTCAAGACTCCAATGAGGAGAGGTTTAGAACCTCGCTTACCTCACACATCTACTCAAACATCTTTGACAAGTCAACTCCTATGGTGGAACGGGTGGTGGAGTTTAACACCTTAGGGACCACTTTTATCCCTCAAATCTTTGAGCAACGAGATTGGGCAAACTTGTTTGGGAACTTTGTCGATCCAATGGATTAACTGGTTAAAGAATACTTCTCCAATGCAAGTGATCTTGGAGTTGAACTTATTTTCTGGGTTAGAGGAAAAGAGTTTGGCATTTCCCCGAACTCCATCGCAGATGTTCTCGGCATCACTAGACCTCAGAATGTAGATCTAACTCCATACGATGATCGAACTCCAGAGATTCAAGACATTCTACAAATCCTAGGATTCGATCATGAAGTATCCAATACAGGAACATCCATCAGCACCGCAAAGTTTGCACTAGAGTTGACCACATTGAAGTTGATCATGTTCACTAATCTCTACCCACTGTCCAACACTACATTCATAAATCTTGGGAGAGCTCTATTCCTTTGTGATCTTATTACAGGAGCCCCCATTGATATATGTGCTCACATCTTTTACACCATTAGGAAGACCGCGGTTCGAACTGCAGCTCAAGGAATTATTCCATTTTGCAGTCTCATCATGAAGCTCATTCTTCGTGAAGGCATTGTTCCTCCCACAGATGGAAAAATGTTGACCCGTCAGTGTCCTATTTCCATGTACACTCTTCAAGCTAGCAGAAGTCACTCCTCTAAAACACCAAAAAGTGCACACATCTCTCCGGTTACTCTATCTGCCCCTGAGTCAGAGACACCTGCACATACCACACCTACTTCACATGCTATTCCTGAAGTTCCACAAGCTAGCACTCCGTATGCACAGACTGATCCTCAAACTGATAGAGTTGGTAGTTTACTTGAAAATATTCAGAAACGCATTGATGAGATAGTGACACTTCTCTACTCCACAAACAACCATATTCAAATGCGTCTCGAGACTATGGAGAATCAGCTAGACGCTATTCAACAAAAGTTGGACGACAGCCTTTAGCTATTCGTGCCAAAAAGGGGGAGAGCATTCAGTAAGGGGGAGAAAGCTCAAAGGGAAGTGTGCATAGTGATAGGGGGAGTACACACATACTCTTGTTTTAAGTCTTAACCTTTAAACTTATAGGTTTATATTTTTTTGTGTTTATATGAGTTGATACACTGTGGTTTTGGTGTATTCTTGTCTCTAACTCATAACTTACAGTATTGGTTTAATCTTTTATATATATATATATATATATATATTGTTGATGTTTTTCAGGATATATTGTGTTTTGTACCCATGTGCTTATGTAAGCTTTTAGGGTTAATGTTTTTATGCATATTCTGTAGGCTTTATGGTTTGTACCTTGCTTAATGCAGCTTTTTATGCTATGTTGAATTAGTACTTCTATCTAAATGTCTTGCATTTTGATTTTTGTACTGTCACTCTTGTGCCCTTGTAGGATTGTTCCTAGATGCATATACTTTGTGTATTATGCATGGGTTGAGTGTTGAGCATACAAGTATCTTGCCTTGTTCTTGTTAAGTTGTATGTTCAAGTGTTCATTCCAAGTGTGAATGAGCACTGTGATCACTACCTTGTGGTGATTACTTGGTTGATCAAGCCTTGATTTGAATTTTCACTTCATCTTTGCTTGATCACCTTAAGCTTGTTTCATATGCATTTCATGTTTTTCTGCATACAATGATCATGGTGTATTGTTGTGTTTCAGGAGTTTCATGTTCTTATGATTCAAGTGCTTCATAACTTCTAGAGTTAGGTGTGAGTGAGTTTTGTTCAATTGTTTCCAACTCACATGTTAAGTCTAGAGTCTGTTTTAGGGTTTTCTCACGGAATAGGCAAAGGGGGAGATTGTAAGGTTGAATTTAATCAACCATTTTATTGGTTTTATTACGTGCCAAATTTGCTTATATTTCAGCATTTAGTAACCCTGCATTTAGGTGGGTTTGTTGTAAGGGTAGTGAGTGAGATAGAGTGTTGATTGCTCAAGAGTGTGCAAGAAAACAGAGACTCGCGAGTGGCTCGTGGCTTCAAGCCGCCAGACGCAGCACACGTGCCAAGCATGCCAGAAGGTGAACAGTTATACTAGCTGGAGCACTACAGGACAAAATAGGACAACTGGCCATATGGTTATCTCGCGACTGGATCTCGTGACTCAGTCAAGTCACGAGTTCAAGCCGCGAGCCACCCCTGTTTTGTAAATCCTGACGTTTCACATTCCTCTCTTACTCCAGTATAAATACCCCTTTCACCCACAAATGAAAGAGAGCTTCCAGAGAGAATTTTAAGAGAGAAACCCTAAAGAAAAACAAGATTGATTCACCCACAATCTATACATTAGAGTCTCTTCAAATTCTTCAACTCTTTTCCTCTCCATTGTCAAATCGTTGAGAGGCATTTTACCAAACCTTGTTGTCACCATATTCATCACTGTGAGAGGGTTGTTTGGATTTCTGGGAAGTAATTAGGAAAGAACCAATCTACATTGGTTGATGCTACGGTCTAGTAGCGGAATCCGGGAAACTAGAAAAGAAAAAGGTTTGGCGCAACCTCGTTGGAGCAAGAAGCTTGGAGGGCTTAGGTGTACTGGATAGATTAGGCTTGGAGGGTCTATTGCTGTCCATGTATCCCAACTATATTTTCTAGTGGATTGTTTACCGCTTGGAGGGTGGCGAAGAGGTTTTACGCCGAGAGCTTCAGTTTCCTCTTCGATAACACATCGCGTGTTGTCTTTGTGTTTGCATCTTCCTTCCCTTTTATCTTTGCCTTTTATTATCTGCTGTGGGTTGAGATTTTAATTTGGCTTAGTTAGTTTTTCCAATTCCATATTATAGCTTATGTTAATTTTCCGCACACTAGTTGTTTGACATAATGCTTGAATTGGTTAAGTTGTAATTTGGGGGTCTAAACGTTCAAGGGTGTTTATACACATATTTGAACTTTCAATATTGAATTGAAACAGAATCAAAAGATGCTTGACTCTCTTAGGGAATGAATAAGAACTGAAGAGTTTATATAAATATTTTTACAATTCTTGAGTAAGTTGGAAAACCCAATTTGCTAAAAGAAACGTCTTAAATACCATTTGAAAAATAAGAATATGACTTTGAAAAATCACATGGTTTTAAACAAACTTAAAGAACAAGAACCTTTTTAGAAAACTTACTTTGAAACTCAATTATTTTCTGAAATTAGTTTTGTTTAGAAATCATCTTTTACATGAGATTTGGAAATTCAAAACGTTATTTAAAATTCGAAGTTTCTATTTAAAACATAGTCTAAAAGTCGAAGTTTCTCTTTCAATGATGTAAAAATAGTGCTTTCGATAAACTTTAGAAAACGTAAGCTTTAAAAACATAACTTTTGAAAACCTTTAGGGGATGTTTGGATTTGCTGTTTCCATAACTCATAACTCTGTTTCCATAACTCATAACTCAAAAATGATGGGACCCATGACTCAAAAGGTTGTTTGGATTTCAATAACTCTGTTTCCATCACTCAATTCTTTGATTTTTGAGTGATGAGTTATGGAAATTGAAAACACATTTTAGCTGTTTTCAGTTTCCATAACTCATCATTCAATGACATTTTTTTTTGGTCTTTCACTGGTTTGGCTCTCTCTATTCCCCTCTTCTTCTTCTTCTTTTTTTCTTCTCTTTTCTTTCCACTTTCTGGGTTTGGTTCTTTTTTTTTTTCTTCTTTTCTTTTCTATTCTCCTTTTCTTTTTTTCTTCTTTTCATGTTGGTTTCTGGGCTTGGGTTTTTTTTCTTTTTTTTTTCTTTTCACTTTCTGGGTTTGGTTCTTTTTTTTTTCTTTTTCTTTTTCTATTCTCCTTTTCTTTTTTTCTTCTTTTCTTGTGTTGGTTTCTGGGTTTGGGTTCCTTTTTTTTTTTTTTTTTTTTTTTTTTCACTTTCTTTTTTGGTTTTTTTTTTTTTTTTTTTTCCTTCTTTTCTTTTCTTTTTACGTTGGTTTCTGGACTTGGTTTTTTTTTTTTTCATTGGGCTTCCATTCCTTTTTTTTCTTCTCGAGTTTGTCGAAGTTGTCGCCGCTGTTGATGTCAAAGTTGTCATCGTTGTTGATGTTGCTGTTGCTGTTGCTACTGTTGTCACTGTGGGTTGTAGCGGCACCTGCGGTGGTGGTTTTTTTTTTGGGTTTTTGGAAAAGAAAAATACTGGATAGCTTAATAAATTACTGGATAGCCATTTGGTTATATTGTAGATCTAGGAAAAGTATGAAAATAAGGATCATGGTGGGCTTGATTAAAATATGTGTTAACATGGATGAAGAGAAAAGTAGAGAAAAACAGGGGAAAACGAAGAGAAAAATGAAGGGGAGAGGAAGGGGAAAAAGAAAAAAAAAATGAAAGAGAGAAAAGTCAACTGACATTGGGTCAGTGGGTGGGTCCCAGAAACAGTTGAAAAATATTGAGTGATGACAAGTGAGTGATGGTGCCAAGTGAGTGATGACAAGTGAGTGATGGTGTTTTAAGTGAGGAGTGATGAGTGACGGAAATTGAGTGAGGAGTGATGAGTGATCAAAAAAAAAAAAATCCAAACAAGGCCTTAACTTCTAAGAACCTAAAGAACAAAATCTATGCATATTATGCATAATTACTTACAACACTAGGATCACTCTGAAAGTCCAGCCGAAACAACCTCCAAAAAGCCTTAAAATACTCTTAAATAGGACCTATCATCAATCATAAAATATACTTAATATCCTCTACAAAATATAAAGCTTATAGAACTATACAAATGGACTCACTAGAATTATACTTTGTTGAACTAATAACGCTTTCAATACTAAATTAACATTTTTCTAACCGATGATATTCTAATCAATAATGCATTCCTTGCATTAATCGAAACTCATTTTACCATGAGGAATGCAGTAGCCAACACTTTAGGATTTAATGTATAATCCCCAATGCAAATGGTGGGCCCAAAACCAATATGATTCCGCTCATGAATTTAACATCCATTGACCCTACGGATTTAATATAAGAATTTTGGTATGAAATCTCAAATCTGTCATTATCCTTTAATACAATTGTAGAAGTGTTGAACCTGAATGGTTCATAATGTTTGGACTAGTCAAAGTCTAGGCAAAGACTACCAAGGCCATCAATCCATCAATCAGAGAAATTGGACTTTGACAAAATGAGAGCTAGCTAGTGAAACATGTGTGGGGTTGGGTGCAAATTCTCCAACAAATCAAAATTAACATTACAGTATAGATCAATAGCCCAAAAGTTTTTATAGCCCTACAAAAATGATGCAAGCCTTATTAATGGATTTAATAATTTCGGCTTTTGTTCTAGCGTCCGAACAGTGGCAACCTAGGATTCCAGAATTATTGAAACAGTGTAAATTGTAATCTAAGAAATTACCAATTCAACAATCTACACATCACTAAAGTTTTCCATGATAAAATTTTAACAAAATCATACCTGGAACAATTGGTTGCCTCTTCAATTGTATTTGTGCTAAACCCCAAGGAAAACACCTCTTAGCCTCTTTGATAAAACCCTTCCTATGAAAACCCAAATTATCTCTTCCTCTACCCTATAGTTTGTATTAGAGATGTGGGTTTAGTGGGATAGCGGGCTGCAGTTATTAATAAAAATAATACCTATGGCCCATCAATTATATTTAAAAGAAAACTTAATAATAACCTCAAATAAAAGTATGTGGGTATTACAGTCACTCATCTTCACTTCCTTAAATCGAGCAGTGAGCATTTGAAGCTTGGTGTCCTTAACCTTCTTAGTACCTTCATAGGTTGTCTCAAGAGTGGTCCATGCCTCTTTGGCGGTCTTTACATGCAAAATCCTATGAAACTCATTAGTAGAAACACCACAAAAAATAGCATTAATAGCTTTGCTATTGGCGTTTGCCAAAGCAAGAGCAGCCTTATCCTATTTGGATTTGGCTGTTGTGCGTCTTACCCAACTATTTTCGATGGAATCCCACACTGTATCATCAATCGTACAAATAAAAGCACGCATATGTACTTTCCAAAAAGTATAGTTACTCCCATCAAAGTAGGGAGGTGCATTAAGAGATTGAGATCTATACGTCCTACACAAGGTCTTGGATCACACTAGGATATTGAAATTCGACAAGTGTACCTACTTTGATACCAATTGAAAGCTCGGATTTGTGCTAAAATCCAAGAGCTTATTCAGACCCCCAATTAAAAATTATGGCTAGATTGCTTTTACTCTAACTTAAACTAAATGCGAAACAAGAGTAAATAAGTGCAATGAACTGATAAAGCTACCCTAAGCCATATTCATCCATCATCAACAATAAAATGAAAGCTAAAAGAGTAGGGAAGAGAGATGTAAATACAAGATAACACCAAGACGTGTTATCAAAGAGGAAACCAAAGAACTTTGAATAAAACCTCTCCGCGACCCTCCAAGTCAAAATCGATCTACTAGATAATAAAGTTGGAGTACACGAATAACAAAAGACCCTCCAAGCTCCTGCTACCAATGGACTTCTCAGAGTCTTGTCTTCTCTAACTTTTCGAATTCCGCAATTCAACCCAATTGCATCCGCCAATGATTGGCTCCTTCCAATGCTTCCCAACAAGACCAAAATCTCACTTGACACTCAGAATGTGTGTGGCAAGTGTTTCAGCTATCAACCTCTCAAGGATTTAGAGATTGAGAGGTAGGAGTTGAGGAAAACCACAAGGAAATGTGTAGATGATTGTGAGTATGACAATCTCTAACTCTCAAGTATATTTGCTAGGGTTTTCTCTCTGAAAAGCACTCTCTACAATTCGTGACTAATGAGGGTATTTATAATGTGGGTTAAGAATTTGGAAAAGCATCAAAACTTTTTGCCAAAAAAAAACTTTCACAAGTACTTCATGGGATGGCCCTTCTCATGAAACACTCGCGAAGTTGACAGTTTGGAATGACTCTTCATCTTCCAATCATGTGCTCCACACGTGGCCTTTTTACGGGTTACTTCTCGCAAGCTAATCACGAATTCCACTGATTCACCTTTTGAATCTTGATTCTCCACTAATCTCTCACACTCATCCCTTACAAATAAACCCATATATATACAAGGAAAATAATTGAAGAAATTACAATCAAATTTAGTACAAAATTAAAGTCAACACAAGATAGTTGGAAATCACAACTTTACGATCTTCAAGAAGGAAACGGATGAAATGGTATCTCATCTATATATGTTTTGACTTTGAATGAAAAATTGAATTTTTAGCAAAAAAAATCACTCTCTGGTTGTCACTGTGTAGAATGCCCATTTCTTGCTTTTTACCCAATTCATCCAAGAAGCTATGTAGGCAAATCATCTCCTTTCCAGCTTTAGTCGCTGCAACATATTCAGCTTCTATAGTAGATAAAGAAACAATCTTTTGTTGAATTAAATCCCAAGATATAGTTGTACAACCCAAAGTAAATACAAACCCAATAGTACTCTTTCTATTATCAATATCACCTGCTAAATCAACATCTACATAACCCTGTAGTTTCAAACTTCCACTTGAGCGCCTCCCATTGTTGCTTTCCTAGCCTACTCATGTATCTATTCACAACTCATGCATGTGCAATGTCTGGCCTTATATACACCATAGCATACATTAGGTTACCAATAGCTGAGGCATAGGGTACCTTGCTCATATGGTCCTTTTCTTCTTTTGTCTTCAATGACTATTCTTTACTTAGTCTGAAATGACTACCCAAGGATATGCTCACTGGTTTAGCTTCATTCATGTTGAACTTGCTAAGAATCTTCTTCACATATTTTGTCTGTGAAAGCTTCAATGTGCCATTAGCCTTTTCTCTAGTGATTCTCATACCAAAGATTTGTTTTGCATCTCCCAAATCCTTCATTGCAAACTATTTTGACAAGTGCTTCTTCAAATTATTCATCTCCTTAGTACTAGACCCTGCAATGAGCATATCATCCACATACAACACTAATATGATATAAGAGTTGTCAAAGAACTTAACATACCTACAATGATCAACTTCACATCTCTTGAACCCAGTTCTATACATAAAACTATAAAATTTCTTATACCACTGTCTTGAAGCTTGTTTTAGGCCATACAAGCACTTTCTCAGTTTACAGACTAGACTCTTTTGTCCTTGAACAATAATCCCTTCTAGCTGACTCATGTAAATGTCTTCCTCCAAGTCACCATGAAGGAATGTCGTCTTCATATCTAACTGCTCAAGATGTAGATTCTCTACAACCACCATTCCTAGTACTAGTCTAATTGTTGACATCTTCATAATTGGAGAAAATATTTCCAAGTAGTCAATGCCCTTTTTTTGCTAGAACCTTTTGACAACTAATCTGGCTTTGTAGTGCTTGTTATCATCATGCTCATTTTTTATTCTGTATACCCACTTATTGTGAAAAACCTTCTTTCATTCTGGCAATTTAGCTAGTTCCCATATTTGATTCCCCAACAAAGAATCCATCTCATCCTTCATGGCTAACTCTCACTTGCTTGAATTCTCATCTTGCAAGGCTTCATCATAACACTTTGGCTCATCACCATCAGTCAACAGGAGATAATTTAGAGCAGGTAAATAATGTTGTGGAGGTCTAGTGATCCTGGAAGAGCTACGGACTTCAACTATAGGTGTACTCTGATCTACTTGTGAATTTACATTCTCCTTATCTTCTTCACATCTTTTTGGACAGTATTTTCAGTCAATTCATCTAAGTTGACAAACCTAGATTTCTTTTGATCGATCTCTATAAAATCTGGCATTACAATTTATTTGTCTTTGTACATAACTTGTTCATTAAATATCACATTTCTACTTTTGGTGATTTTTTTGGTTTTGTTCATCCCAAAATCGATAGCCAAATTTCTCATCACTATAGCCAATGAAAAAATATATTTTAGACTTTGCATCAAGTTTACTATGATTATTAGAATCAATATGAATATAAGAAACACAACCAAAAACTTTTAAATGAGAAAACTTTATCTCTTTACCACTCCAAACTTCTTCAAGAATTATAAACTCCATGGGAACTGATGGTCCTTAGTTTATCGGGTAAGCTGCAGTATTAACAGCATCAAACCAGAAAGTTTTTGGTAATTCGGTATACAACCTCATACTCCTAGCATGCTCATTGAGAGTTCTATTCATGCGCTGAGCCATACCATTTTGCTGTGGTGTCCCAAGAATGGTCTTCTCCATCCTAATTCCATGTACAACACAATACTCATTGAACCCTCCATTTATGTACTCTCCTCCACTAGCTAACCTCAAACATTTTACTTTTAAACCTGTTTCTATCTCAACCATGACCTTCCACTTATTAAAAGTCTCAAATACATCAGATTTATTTTTCAGAAAATATACTCATACTTTTCTGCTTGAGTCATCAATGAAAGTAATGTAATACCTTGAACCTCCAAGGGATGCAACCGGAGAAGGCCCCCACAAATCAGTGTCTACTAACTCCAATTTTCCAGCCTTCGATGTCTTGCCAGTTTTCAAGAAGCTCACCCTTTTTTTGTTTTCCTAAGATGCAACTTTTACACATGTCAAAATTAATAGACTTCAATTCTAGTAGTTTCTCTTTTGACAGTAGCATCTTCATCCCTTTCTCGCTCATGTGGCCAAGTCTATGGTGCCATAAACTTGCATCAGTACCTGCTTCAGCAACTACATTTGTGTCTCTTGGACTTGAGATCATATACAGACTTTCCACGAGCCAATACCTTGGCTCCCTATGTAACCTTCAAAGTACCACCAACAAATAGTATTGCATAACCTTCATCATCTAGTTGTCCTATAGAAATCAAATTCCTCTTCAGGGCAAGAATATGTCAAAACTTCTATAGTAAATAGACAAACCCATTGGGTAGTAGAATCTAGACATCTCCTATACCCACAACATCCAAGGCCTATCCATCAGCCAAATACACCTTACCAAAATCACCTTCAACATAGTTCTGTATGATTTCTTGTTGTGAAGTGGTATGAAACGAAACTTCTGAGTCCAAAACCTAATCATCAAGTGGACAGTCTACTGCAAGAAGTAGCACATCCTATACCTCTTCTGTTACAGCATTAGTAGGATCATCCTCATTCTCGTTCTTAAGACTTTTGCAGTGCCTCCTAAAGTGGTCAGCTTTGCCACAGTTCCAACATTGTAATTATTGGCTAAATCTAGATTTACTTCTATTCCAATTGGAATTTTTGGATTTTGATTTGCCCTAATTTGATTTCCTGTCATTACCTCTACCTTTTATCTCAAGATTTAGGGCAGAACCAAATCCTAAGGTTTCACACTCATCTCTTCAGCGAATCTCCTCAATTAGAACTAGATCTCGTTTGTCATTGTACTTCAGCTTTTCTTTTCCAGTAGAATTGCTTACTGTCATTCTCATAGCTTCCCAACTGTTTGGCAAAGAAGCCAAAATGATCAGTGTATGAATCTCATCATCAAAATCAATTTTTACAGAAGACAATTGATTTGTGATAGTGTTAAATTCATTCAGATGTTGTGCTACTGATGCATTGTCTACCATCTTCAAATTGAATAGTTTCTTCATCAGATGCATCTTGTTGTTTGCTGACGGCTTTTCATACATACCAGACAAAGCCTTCATCAGATTTGCTGTGGTCTTTTCCTTCACAACATTGTGTGCAACAGACCTAGACAGAGTTAATTTGATAACTCCCAGTGCCTGTCTGTCAAGAAGAATCCATTCATCATTTTTCATAGTTGCAAGTTTCTCCCCCAAAAGCGGCAGATGCAACTTCTTCCCATAGAGGTAGTCCTCGATCTGCATCCTCCAGAATCCAAATTCCATGCCATTGAATTTTTCTATTCCATTGCTCCCACTCAAACCTAACCCTAGGCTCTGATACTAGTTGAAAGGGAATATACATGAAATTCCCAAATCTATGAGATGCAAAAATAGAGAAAAAAATATGAGCTGAAGAAAACAATCATACAAGACAATATTTATGTGGTTCAGCAATTTGCCTATGTCTATGGAGTTTTAGAGATTTCACTATTCTCAAGGAAAAAAATACAAGAAGAGGCAGTACAGTTTTCTTTCTCAAAAACAACATAAAACCCTAATTTCCAAAACAATAGTTTTTACATCCTATGCTTAGGACCAAGCCTCCGCTCCATAGACTAAGACTCAGAAAATCTCCTATTAACCGTAACAATATTATTATTTTGAGTCTGTTCATAATCTAGATTAAACACAATTAGGTTCCATAAATAAATATAGTTGTGAAAATTATGGAATGACTTTATTAAGTAACTTAGTGCAAAATGATTGTAAGAATTAAAAAATCGAAGGGAGATGTTATACTAGTCTTCTTCAAATTAGAGTAAGAGAATTTAGAAGAAGGGTAGGGTTACTCCTCAATCCCCATGTCTATTCCAAAAAGAATCCACTCATGTTTCGTAAAGCACAGAATTATGGGCATAAAGATTGAAGCAGATCTAGATCAAAAAAGGTAAAGCAATATGATTTCGTAAACACTATGTTGAAAGTATTAACTATTTTTGATTATTTGTAACTTAATCTAGTTGTTATAAATATGGAACAACTTTCCTTTCAGGGTTCTTCGAGAAAATTGGAATGAAATATGGAGCAACTCGACCTTGAATGATTGTAATAGCAATAATTGAGGGAAGAGGTTACCCTTTTATGTATTCCACATCGGCGCCCCTCCTGTGTGTAAAGCATGAAATCACGGAAGCAAAGATTAAATCATGTTTATCGCAAGAGGTTATTAAAGTAAAATAATTTTGTAAATAGTGTATCGAAAGTAGTAATTACTTTTGTAACTAATGATTGTTGTTGCAATTCGTCCCAGATTAGAGACAAGGGATTGGAGAGAGAGTAGGGTTCCTCTCGTTGATTATTCCACGTTGGACCCATCCTCATTTGTAGAGCAAAAATTTTATAAACGCAGATTGAAGCATATTTAGATTATAAATGGCAACTAAAGCAATATATCTTTGTAAGCAGTGTGCTGAAAGCATGAACTATATATCTTTATCTAAATATAGTTCTATTTTACCGATTAATATTTTGTACTGTAGATAAGATTCGAACCTATCTTCCTTATTTGATAGTAAAAAATTTTACAAATTAATATAACTGAAACCCACAACTAAATATAGTTGTTAAAAATATGAAATAATTTCATTAAGGTTCTCAAAAATAAAGGAAATGAATGAAATATGGAATGACTCGATGCTAAATGAATATAATAATAAAAAGTAAAAACAGACGGAAGGGAAATGTTTTCATCTCGTTCAAATTAGAGTGAACTCACTCATGTCTGTAAACCAAACAGTAATTGAAGCAATTAAATTTTGTAAATTCCAGGCCAAAAGTATCTATATTCGTGTTGGGTCCTAAATAATATTATCACTAATATATTACCAATTCCAAATAGCAATTACACACATGAACACAAATATTTACATGAAAAATTATTTCTCCTTAAAGGGAAAAACCACAGCACAAACTTCGAATCAATTCACTATTATCAAATCAATTATAATAATTCTTAAGTTTATGCCTAACTTGAGATTCACTAAATATAATAATAAATCCACTAGTGTATGTCTCACGGTTAAAGAAAATCCACTTGGTTTCTTTGCTCTTACACATTAATTATTTCTCTCAAAGGCGGCAACACTTTGGTCTTTCCTCTCTATTTTATTCTCCACGCACAGCTCTCTCTTGGCTGCCTTTTTTTTCCCTAAGCGACTCCCTCTTGGTTGCTCTCTCTTTTCTCTTGTGTGGCTTCCTCTTTCTCTGTCTCTTCTATTTGCAGCACACTCACAAAAAACCATATATAAACATTGTTTATATATTAACCTAACTGACCATATACTGCTACAAACATATAGATTGGAACTCACATGCAGTCTCTTATTTGTAATAGGATTAGTGTCCATCACGTGGCTCTCTTGCCACCAATTATACAATATTGTGCTGGACCATGCACCCAATGATCTCCCCTTCCAGCCCACCAATGGGAGGAAATCTTTAACTTAGCTCTTCAGATTAGATTCATGCCGGTCAAGTTGACTCCAAGCTTGACCTTTTTCATTATATTTACCAACATAGAGAACACCTAATCAACGTCAATCACTTTCATTCTCAAATAATTAATCTCATATTGGATATCCTTAATCCAATCTGTGGTTCCCCCTCATCAGAAGCCCAATTATTCTCGAAGCTAACAGATCGATGTTCTCTAGTAGTCCTCTTATCATAAGGTTCAATGATCTCTAATGGAGGATATTCCTCCCCCTACTCAGGACCTCCAAGGTCTTTCACTTCATCATCATCCCATGTAGTCTTAGCATCGTCATATTCTTCATCACATATTACTTTTTCATCTAAACCACTATTAGGCAATGATAATTTCATCATCTTGGCATCATCACCATCAATCCCAACTCTCATCTATGGAGTCTTTTCAAAATCTTCAATCTCATTGAACTTCTTCTTACAAGTCTTCACATGAGTCTTGTACATAACACAGCAAGTATGCCCTCTTGCAACAACTAATGATCCCTTAGTAAGTTGCCATCTTCCATTTTCAAGGTAGTTACAATAACTTGCTCGATCCATAGCCAATCTAAAAAATACATTCATCCTTAAATCTAGAACATGTCGCATAACCTTCAATATCACGGTGTTACCAACACTGGTTTCTATGTACACATCACCAATTTTCACAATTTTCAAATAACTGGAATTATCCATCTTCATTGCAACAAAGTTTTCTACTTTGTATGTGGTAAACAACTCTTTCGTAGGGATAACATGGTGGGAGGTTGCCGAATCAACAACCCACTCAACATCATTATTAGCAACATGCTCACACTTTTGCTCTTCAACAAAGAGCACCACAAGATCCTCAACAATCACAACAGTTGTAGTATTTTTCTCACTATCATTCTTTTCTTCTTTGCCTTCAGTTTAATTTGTATTCTAATGCCAACAATTTCTTCCTATATGGCCCTTTTTTTTTCCACAATAGAAGCATTAACTAGTTTCCTTAAACTGAGACTTATCATTAAACTTAGCACGATCATTAGATCCTCTAATTCTACCTTTACTTTTGTTCTCAGTAACAAAAGCTTGATTTTGTGCATTTTCTATATTCCCATCTTCCTTGCGAACTTCCTCACTTAAAATCAAATCTCGAATATCAATATATTTGAGTTTGTTTTCCCTGTAGAATTACTCACTGTCATTCTCATGGTTTTCCAACTATTTGGTAACGAAGCCAAAGTAATCAATGCATGAACTTCATCATCAAATTCAATTTCCACTAAGGATAATTGATTTGTGATCGTATTGAACTCATTCAGATGCTACACTACAAGAGTGTCTTCTGCCTTCTTCTGATTAAACAACTTCTTAATCAGATGCACCTCGTTGTTAACCGACAACTTTTCGTACATGCTAGACAAAGCCTTCATCAGATCCGTTGTGGTCTTCTCCCCTATGTCATCATGTGTAACCAATCTTGATAGAGTTTATCGAATAACTCTTAGTACCTGTCTATCAAGAAGACTCCATTCTTTATCCTTTATAGTATCAGTTTTCTTCGCCAAAAGAGGTAGATGCAGCTTCTTCCCATAGAGATAATCTTCAATCTACATCATCCAATATCCAAAGTCTGTTCCATCAAACTTCTCAATTCTTGAAGCCTTGCCTTCTCCCCTCGGCCATTGATTCTACTCAAACCTATGCTCTGATACCATTTGTTGGGTCCCAAATAATATTATCACTAATATTACTAATTCCAAATAGTAATCACACACAAGAACATAAATATTTACATGGAAAACTATTTCTCCTTGAAGGGAAAAACCATGGGACAAACTCCGAATCAATTCACTATTATCAAATTAATTACAATAATTTTTCGAGTTTATGCCTAACTTGAGATTCACCAAATACAATAATAAATCCACTAGCGTATGTCTCACGGCTAAAGGAAAACTCTTTGTTTTCTTTACTCTCACACACACTAATTGTTTCTCTCAAAGGTGGTAACGCTTTGCTTTATCCTCTCTATTTTATTCTTTCCACTTACAGCTCTCTCTTTGCTACTCTCTCTTTTCTGTTGTGCAGCTTCCTCTTTCTCTGTCTCTTCTATATGTGGCACTCACAAAAACCACATATAAACCTTCTTTATATATATTAACCTAACCAACCATATACTCCCACAAATACACAGATTGAAACTCACATACAAACTCTTATTTGTAATAGGATTAATGTCCATCACATGGTTCTCTTGCCATCAATTATACAATAGTGGGCTGGATATGCACCCAACAATTAAATATATTTGTAACTAAATATAGTTGTTGAAAACATTGAACGATTTTCTATTTAGGATTCTCTAAAGAAAAAAAAATTGTAATAAATGTGGAGGGACTCAACCCTGAATATATTTTTTTTTTTTTTTTTATTGCAGAAAGTATTAGTTATATATGTAACTAAATATAGTTTTTGAAAACATGGAATGACTTTCCTTTTAGGGTTCTCAAAGACTATTGGAATGAATTAAAATGTGTAGTGACTTGACCTTTAATCTATATATATAAAACCAAAGCTTTTGAAGCTTCCACAATTTTTCACGTCAGCATTTTTTTTTCTTTCTATTTTTTAAATTTGATTTAAAAATAAATCTAATTTCTGCCCCACCAAATACACGTTACAGCCTCTTTAAAACCAAAAAAAAAAAACTTCTCTCCTCCTCTCACTCACGAACATCTCCTTCCCCTAAACCTAAAACTCACCTTTACCTTCCTCCAAAATCAAAACCCAAAACTCAGATTCTCCCACAGTCTTTGTTGTCGCCACAAATTGCCGCCACCACGGATCGCCGCCCTCCAAGTCTCTCGCAACTTTCAATGTTAGATGAGTAACAATTTGAAGTTAGAGTTCCAAATTTCATCAAAGTAAAGATTCTAATTTGTTTATAAATTTTCTAAGATCAGGGTTTGCTATCAAATTCGATGTTGGCTTCGTTGAACCTAGGGAAACCCTATAGAAGATCAAATTCTACATGGGCTTCGTCTCTTGGCATTTTAAAGAATGGTTAGTGATGTTTTTATTTTAATTTTAGGTTTTCCCCCTTACCTATTCTATTTATTTGGAGTAAATTTGTGGTTTTTTTAAAAAACCAAAAGAGTCTTACATTATTATTGTTCATTGAGAGCCTTAATAAGGGGCAGAGAGAGTCAGAGAGGGAAATATTACTGGTAATATTTATAATCAGACCAGAACTTCAACGAAAACATTACCGGTAAGTTTTTAATTTTGTTCTATTGTTTTTGGCTGTTAATTATGATTTAGGGTTACGTTTGGGAGAGTTTCTTTCGAATGATTAGCATAGTGGAGTTTGCTAATTTCAATTATTGGCCGCATTGCTCTATATTTCATATTTTAGCAAATTCAATCAAATTATTGCTCTCTCTTTCATATCAATTGAGGGGGTTGCTAATTGCAGTAGCATGGCTTTGTCCTCAATTTCTTGGTTATGATTTTCCATCTTTTTTTGTTAATAGGAAGGATGTGGTGTCATTGCCGAATGGTGTATTTGCCCATGTCTTATTTATATGGGAAAGATTTGTCGGTCCTATCCATCTTTCAACATTTAACTTTTATCCTTCCATACTATAATTTTTTTATTCTTTTTTCAAACTCTTGCTGTTGCACTGAAAAATAATTCAAATAATAGGTTTCAAAGATACTTCAAAATAGGAAGCATAGATACTTCAAAATAGTTGCTGTATTGGATTAATTGATATTGTATAAGTAATAATGATTGCCTGAAGATTTAGAATTGTAATAAGATTTTAATCAATACTGCAGAGTTTGGTCAGGCTCCCAAGGGTCAACTTCAAACCCAATGGATGTTTTTTATAAAGGTGTTGAAACAGAGACTTTGACAGGTACAATCTTTTCCACTGCAATATGAATTGCCCATAATATTTTGTATCTATAAATATTATTCTCTTGGCTTCAACTCAAACTTTTCTCATAAACAATACTTTACTTTTGTTAGTGGGAAAGGAAAAAAAAAAAACAACTCCGCAATCCAATCTGTTCTGTGTTAGACAGCACCTTTAAGATAAAATACCTTACTGTTTTATTCTTATTACATAATCTGAATCTAAATTCCCAAAATTTTGAATTTTTACAAAAAATTATGATCTTTTTCACTCATTTTTATTGTGTCTATGCTTTAATTTAAAAGATATTGCAAAGGTGGAGATGGAGTATAAGTATGAGGACTTAGCTAAAGCCCTTGAAAACTTTGGAAACAGTTATTATATCTTTCTTCTCTTTTTGTTTGTTTGTCTAATTCTTTGACTGAATTGAAAATAAATAGTTAAGTTCTTTTGCAATCTAACATTTTAATCTATTTACATTTTTATCATTTTGGGTGTGTTATTGATAATTGATATATGAGTCGATTTGTTTGGTCTATTATCCGCTCATCCAGTAACACCCTTGATTATTTGGGTTATTGGTTTTGATTAAGGTTGATAGAAGGGAAAAATCGAAGACATCTACAATCCCACTTACAAAAGAAGGCAAATACGCCCTCAGGAACAATCTTCTACTGAACTTATACCTCTCATCATGTACTACAGATTTACTAAGTAAGTTGACAGAAATCCCTAGAAAATATATATCAAGGAAAATCGAATATTTACCTTATATTTTTTGTGCCTATGGGTTGGATAAGAGTTTGGCTTTTGTCATTGTGTCAGTTTGTGGAACAAACAATGAGACGCCTAATTGAAGAGGTTACTAAAACAAAAATTTCCCTGCATTTATTAACCATAACCCATACACTTCAATAATTATATGTATTATTGAATTTTGGTTTGTGTATGTGTTTCAAATTTGAGAAAAATTTTAGTTAAATTAAAGTAACCATTTCAGTATTACATTATTATTGAGAACATAAAAAATGGTCAAAGAGGAAGAACATTTATAAATATACTACAAGTTGAACATTTATATGCTTGCAAATAACATTTACAAATATGCAGACACAGTAATGTTTTGCAATGTTAAGGCTGAATTGCATGAAATAGAGATTGAGTCTATTGATGGAACTAGAGAAGTAGAGGGAAGCAAAAGAATGCACTATTATAATGGTCAGCACTTACTAATGTTCATAGCCACTATTATATAAGCATATAAATCTTTTTGAAGCCAAAATTTAATGGTGGTTCATGCTTAGCTATTCTTCTGTTGATGTAAGTAGTGAAGATCAAAACCTTATAGAAACAAAGTAATTTGAGACACATAATTAAATGATATAATAGTTCTCAACTCTCTATATTTCTTTGAGCATTTAGATCAATGAAAATTTCATATCTTTGTTGTGTATTGAGGTAGCACCATGAAAGGTTAATTAGCAAATACAAGATTCTCTTTCTATGAAACATGTTTCTCCAACTTAGTTAGCCTAATTTGTTTATTGATTAATTTAAATGCTTTTCTTTCTTCCTTTTTTTGTCGTATATCTATTATAGATTGTATGCAAAGATGATCCAAAATCCATTGATTTAGTATCAGTTACCTAAGATTGTTAGATTTACAAGAACTATGATTGCATATTAAAAGTTTGTTGCTTAGAACTATTTGATCATTTTTGCAAAAGCACTTTAGCCATCAGATGCTTTTGTGATTCAAAATGCTTTAAAACAATTGGTCTCTAGATGATATATAGACATTTACCCCAATTGGTATATACCATTGGATACAAGTTTCTATATTGGTTAACAGCTTTAGGATGTTCACTGTAATAATAAAAAATAAATAATAATTAAAAAAAGAAACATTTTGTGTAACAGTTCACCATCTTTGCATTGTACCATTAGGACCCAAATATTGGAAAGATGCTTCTTATATCAATCTCATCAACCGGGAAATGAGATTGATATTTACTTGAAACCATTGGTTGACGAGTTGAAAGAGTTGTGGGAAGAAGGTGTAGAAACTTATGATAAGGTCCAAAAGAATATTCTTAACTTTTTGAGGAGCAAGGGTTATGATGATGCTCTTACTTATGGAGGTGGTTCAACTTCAAGTTAAAACACTTTTTGGTTAGTACTTTATTTGCTTTCTACAACTTATATATTAGGAGTTGTGATTTTAATTTATTGGTGTGGTTACTCTTAATACATTGTTAGAAATGTTTCTTATAACATAGTTAATGTTTTTACTTTAAGATTTTAACGAAGTATTGTTTTTATATTTGTGCAGATTTCTTATTAGTGGCTTTTAGAGGATTTACTTTTGGCATTACTTGAAGACATATGGGGATATCTTCCGTTAGTTTTAAAATAGGGTTTAGGTAGAGTTATTGTATGTATTGCAAACAATTATTGTATGGAAGGAGTTTGAATTAGATACTTATTTTATTTTTTACTTGTGGAATGTATGGATTTTTTTTTTTTAAATGTGTTGTTGAAATAAATGTGTTATTCAAATGTGAGGTTTTAATAATATAATGTTAAGTTACAGGTTAATATCAAAGTCACAAAAAAATAAAAACAAAAAATAATTTTTAGTGACGAATTTTTTCGTCACAAATATAGCAACAAAAAATTGTTTTAGTGACGAAAATTTTGTCACTAAATATAGCAAAATTTTGTAAGAAATGCTTTTAGTGACGAAAATTTTTGTCACTATATGTGCCTGGATTTTCTTAAAAATAGTTTTAGTGACGAAAAAATTCGTCACTATATGTACCCGAACATAGTTTTAGTGACGGAATTATTCGTCACTAAATATGATTTAGTAAATTAAAGTGTTTTTAGTGACGAAATATTTTCGTCACTGAATAGTGCTTTTAGTGAGGAAAACATTTAGTGACGAAACGTTTTCGTCACTAGAAGTTTAAGAAAAAAAATCAAATCAGACTTTTAGTGACGAAATTTTTCGTCACCAGGACTTTTAGTGACAGGGCTACAGTGACGAAATGAGTTTCATCACTAAAAGTCCAATTTCGTCACTAAAGGTCCTTAGTGACGAAAAACTGGACTTTTAGTGACGAATTTTTTCGTCACTAAAAATACATTTTGTTTTACTATATGGATTCTATCTTTTAATGCCTCAATCCAACCTTAACAATTGTATATTTTCTTGCACATAGTGACCCATTTATGCTACCAGTAATTGGAAAGAGGAAGCTGATGAAGAAAATCCTTTACTGGTGATTCTTACAAGTTGATTAGATTACTGATCCTTTTTATGGCATTTGCAGGTTTGTTTAATGGTTAACCTTAATACTATTACTAATTTAAAACTTGTGCATATATTCTTTATGCAGTGACCACAAAGCTTTTCTTAAACTTGTTAAGGATGAAAATATGCAAAGCATAATGGAAAGGAAAGAGCGTTCTATTGGGAAAACTTTTTAATTATATCCAATTAACTTGCAGAAGATGGAGGATATGAGAATGCAATATGTAGATCTATTATCAAGCATTGAATTTGTAGATTTTCAATTTTTCTATTTTCAAGTGTAAGTATTCCTAATCAGTTTTTTATTTTTATTTTTTTATAACACTTTATAACGCCATTTTATTCAAGAGAAATCTAATTGAGTTTATGGCTGGTGCAACTTTTCTTCTTTATTTCCTACTTAATTTAACCATTTGAATAATTGTATAATATATCTATCCAAAGTAAGATTTACTCTTTATGATATGTGCATAGGTTTACAACCAAAACATTTGTGATTACGAGAAGTTCTGCACAATCCTTTGTACTGAACACTACCCAAATGTAGTGCAGTGCAAAAGAAGAGGAAAGAGAACATCATTTTACACTAAACAAGTTGGGAAAGTTGACATTCATCATGCATCTTGCAATGGAACAGTTTATCTCTTTCCTCTATCATAGATTGTTTTATTAAAAAGATGAAAACCTGTTTGTTATGCAAACAAATGTGCAAGATAACATAGATTATATTGATGATGAATAGTAGATTTAATTGCAATTCAGCATTGTGCGAAATCATCACCATAGGATTTTTTTATAGCCAAGTTATAATAGCAAAATATATATATATTTTTTTTTATTTAACTATCCCGTGCATCGCACGGGTTAGCGACTAGTGATTTGAATAACGAAAACTAAAGGAAGTGCGATGTTGTAATTAATTTGTGTCAAATTAGCGATAAAGGCTTTAAAAAAGCAATAGGGTTAGCCCTTTAATGTATTCCACATTGGAGCCACTCTTGTCCATGAAGCAAGAAATCATAGAAATAAATAATAGGGTAAATTGCAAAATACATACCTAAAGTTTGGAGGTGTTTGGATTTAATGCCTCCAAATTCTGAAATTTCAGGGTATAAAATCCAAACTCTTTTAAACTTTAGGAAGTAAAATCCAAACATCCCTAAAATTTAGGGGGTAAAATCCAAATTCTAAAACATTAAAGTGTAAAATCTAGACACCCTAAACCTTAGAAGGTAAAATCCAAATTCTGAAACCTCAAAGTGTAAAATCTAAACAGCCCTAAACGTTAAGGGTGTAATTTGCAATTTTTCTAAAAGATTAAATCATATTTTAATCATAAAAGTTAATTAACATTGAACACAATAAGCTTTTGTAAATAATGTGCCAAAATAATTAATTATATGTACGAAAGCATTTAATAATGATAATAAAAGTAAAAAAATTTACTTTATGATACTAAGAGACTCTGGTTGTCAAGAATCTTTTCAAAAAGATTTGAGAAGTGATGAAATTATTTTTTTATTAATTGGGATTTTTTTTTTTTTTGAAAAAAAAAAATTGTGATCTACATTTAGAATGATTATAGTTACTGAGTTATAATATTGTAAATAAATTGTGTGTGCAATTTAAACGTGCCTGCTTTATAACTTAAATCCCATATGGTTTTTTTTTTTTTTTTTTTTAATTTGCTCATAACACAAAAAAATGAAAGTTTCAATCACTTTAAGTAATCGATTTATATTCTAAACTTTTAAATTAATCTCATTGTTTTCTCTGCTAAGGAAAAACCGTAGGTCATCACATTTCACAGATCTTCTTTTTTTTTTTTTGGTTGGGTAAACATTCAAAGGGATGTGTGTGGTATGGGCTAATTCATTTTTTATTATATATTATTAAACTTTCTGTAGTGGCACTATTTTGTGCTAAAGCACACAAATAGTAATGATAAAATAGTTTTATAAGAATCAAGATTCTCTAAAATTCTTAGAGGATTCTCTAAAATTCTTAGAAAAACTCTTCCGTATAGAGTTACTTGATCAATCCTTATCTTTCTAACCATTTTTTGGATCCAAGTGTCAACCCCTCTACCTCATTTTCAACTTGTCATTACTTGAATCCTTACCTTTTATCCCTACCCTAAACCCTCCGTCCACATCCTAGCTACAACTAGGAACCAAAGTTGGTGGTTGCCATCCCTACCCTAAACCCTTTGCCTCATCCTCCAACCAGGAACCAAAGTTGGTGGTTGCCAATATAGTAAGATTAATCTCAAATTTGGTGTAGCAAATAACTCTTTTAGCAATTTCTATGATCTGGTATGCATCTGCCTTTAATCTTCTTCTTCTCACTATTTTTGTTTTAATCTCTTTTTTAGTAAATTTATTCTTACCAAAAACCTCTAATTCAGAATTGAATAACATTCTGAAAATCTTTTATTCGTCAAGCATTTGCTTTCTAAGTACAAATTTTGCATAGATAAATCACAAAATGAGCTAGATTTCTAACAAAATCTTATATCGTCTTTGAAGATAAAGGATGGTGAAAGATAAGGGGGAGGCAGAGGAAAAATTATCAAAAAACTTTTTACTCTATTGGACACAACTCCTTTACAGGATCTTAATTTGTTTTACTTAGGTGACTAAGGTGGTCACCTCAACTTTGATGTTAATTATTATAAATTGATCACTTGGCATTAAAATTGTGAAAATTAAAATGGACACTTGACATAACCAACCACTTCTTGCATATATATTGATAACCATCCTTCTTGCAGTAATTGTTTTAATCCAAAAAGAAAAAAGAAAAAGATAACCATCATTTATATTCCCATCCGAAATTCGTCAATTATCCCTTTGCCAAACATTCTTTATAGAGGAAGAACTTGACTTTATTCTAAATTTAAGTATGCTAACATTATATGAATTAATTACCTTATACCGTCTTTCATTCATCAAACTTTACAACTAAATTATCTTTCATTCATCCAACTTTACAACTAAATTTCTAATTAGGTGAACTAACCTAGATCCCAACACAATCCTCCAAATATGCAGTACACCTTTTTTGCAACTAACCTAGTTCCACATGTTATTAGTTTTCTCTAATATTTCAATAATTTTTGCCAAGAGCCTTACAACTCAATTAGTTGGCACATTTTAGTACTTTTAGTTACTACAGATATCCAAGGTTCAAATCAACATACCCCTCAACTATCGATCTATAAAAAACAAAAATATATTTCAATAATTTTCTTTGAAAAAATTGTAATCTTTAGAATTGTATTATTTTATAAACAAAATAGAAAGATAAAGTGGCACAGTGATTTGATCATACTATATTTGTTTACAAACTTGAAATTGCATGATATTAGTAACTAATATAGAAACATATGTTTCATACCTACTAAAAAATGTAAAGGATTGATTGTATTAGAAGAGGAGAGAATCAAGTTGCTCCTGTATTAGCCCAATTTGCTAGGAATATTACTGAAAATATGTATTTGATGGAAGATGTTCCCCCAATAGCTAGAGAAGCTTTGTACCAAGATGGTAATTTTGTTGATTAAATGAATGATATGCTTTTGTTTCAAAAAAAAAAAAAAATGTAAATATCATTTTGATAACATAAAAATGCAAGTATCCTTCAATTTTTTTTTTTTTTTTTTTTTTTTTTTTTTTTTTTTTACATTCATGATTGTGTATTATTAATTTCTTTTTCTATTTCTTCTGTAAAAAATAAAAAAATAAAAAAAAAAATTGTGTTGGTTCATGATTTTTTTTTTTTTTTTTGTTGTTTGGTTCAATTGTTGCAAAAACAACTAAATTGGAGTAAGAATACCATATTTCAAATCAATTGTTTCTCATGTAAAGCTTATAAAAAATATATATAAAATTTTCATTATACTTAAATAATTAATGCATCACTTAAAATAACTAATATAACAAAATAAATGTGTTTATCCTATTATTAATCTTTTTAATTACATATAATAAATACTATAATGTTGGTTCCATATATATATATATATATATATATATAAGAAGTTAGGAAATCTAAATGGTTAAGATTATTTTTAGTGAATACACGAATTTTTTTTAAAAAAAATTTAATTAAATTTTAGATGGCTTTTAAGTCAATTGTTGTCAAAACTGAAAAAGAATGTCATATTTTAGATGATGATGATGATTATTGTTATTATTATTCCAAATAAAAATTGTTCCTTATATAGAATTTATTAAAAAGAAACATTTAAATTCCTTTAATATAAATAATTAATGCACAATAATAGATAATTAATATATGCACTTACTCTATTGGCTAATTCAATGAATAAATACTTCGATATAAATGCAAACTCTGTTGAAGTGGAAGTCTAAATAAAGAGAATCTCAAGAAATGTCTCATATAGCAAAAACTCATGCTTTCTCACATGACGTATACATACATATATACTTACTTACATATGTATATATATATATATATATATATATATATTAATTGATTAGTGTTGATCTATGAAATTTAGCAATTAAGCCTCTAAGATGATGAAGTCTAATTAAGATGTACATGTTTTCTTTACAGTAAAGGTCACAAAGCAATAGTTTGTGGCTTAAAAGCCCGAACAGAGAAGACAACACATGCCACTGCATTTATTAAAATAAATTCTTTATTACTAAATTATTACACAGAAACAATTGGTTTACCTAGAATTTCGAAAGGACTAGCGCACACAATCTAAGAAGGTTATGCAAAAACCCACATGAGCTATATCATATTGTGTTCAATAAGAAAACAAATAACAAAATCTAAAATCTAAAACTCGTAAACATTAGGATCATTATGTTTTGTCTAAAACTAGTGTTCTAAATATTTAAGACGAGAAAATTTATTAAAAGAAAATCTATTTATATGCATGAACCAAAAGAAAATTTATCAAAAGAAGAGAGAAGAAAACGCTCACCTTAGCATTCACAGAAGCCAGGAAGACCACAATATATACACCAAAATCAAAAGAAATTAATAAACAAACGATTAAAAAAAAAAAGACAAATAGAATTCAGGGAATGAAATTGAAATAAGAAGATAGAAGAAAAGGATAGAATTAACAAAAGGAATATACAAATCTGAAAAATAAAAAGCAAAAAATAGATGAAGACATTTTTTTTCACCGCAGAATCAACCAAATGGTGATGGCCTCATGGTGGTGCTTTGGTGGCCTTCCAATTTATTTTTCTCTCTATTGTTTAAAGTCAGTGGTGAGTTAGGAATAGTGATATAGTTGGCGGCAAAGGAAAGAGTCGATAAAGGGGAGGAATCGTTTAAAAGAGAGGAGCTTTAGACTCTATTTAGTTCACCCATAGAAGTGTGCACACGAGATGTTCTTGCTTAGGTGAATGAGTGTCATTATCGCGGTCTCCTAGGCTTCCGTATTAGGTGTTAATGGGTTGGAAAAATATTTAAAAATTTAGATGGAACACATGGTGTAAAATGGGCATTCAATTTACAATCTAATTAGATATTCTCTCTCTCTCTCTCTCTCTCTTCAACTTTTTTTTTTTTTTTTTTTTTGAGATTCAATGTAGTACCTTTTATTCAAAGAAAAACCATCAAAGTTTAATAGAAACAAAAGAAAGAAACTATAGTGGAGCATCCTCCATCCACGCACTATAATCTGAAACATTTAAAGTAAAAAGAGCTAAAATATAAGCAACCATATTACCCTCTCTCTTAACATGAGAGTAGTGTGATTTACTAAAACATCTAGCCAAAACAACTCCAAACCCTGATTTTCACTCCCAACTGAATAGTGCATCATCAAAATTGACCTTAACCATGTCCAAGATAGGAGCTCTCCAATGAACTCGAATCGGTGTGGACTATGGTTGGGAAGCTTGCTGCACCACCTGGAATTCTGTTAGGAGTTTTTTGGCCATGTTTGCAAGCTGATTTGGATTGCACCAAGGTTGGTTAGTTTTGACTAGAATCCGATATGTCCATATTGACCAAATCATGACCAAGAACCACTCTATATTCTGTTTTGTTTTGATCATCCACAACAGCACCTCTTTGAAGTCCATGAATGCTGCTTCCACGGTAGAACAGTGAGGAGAGAGACTGCACGTAGTAGCATTTATTTTTCTTGCCACTTCATGAGGGAATTTATGAATTTTCTCACGTTCCCCTTCGTTGCTAGATGTGCTCATATGCCCTGCCTCCTTAGTACCCGTTGTATCAAACTTCCTTATTTCCTTTTCAATAACTAAGAGTTGTGAAAGGAATAAATCACCTTGGCATTTATTTTTGGAATGTGATTGAGGGAATAAATGATCGTGGCAATTATTTTCGGAAATTGACTCTGAGAATAACAGATTTGGCTTCTCTTGGTTTAGCACGTTTCCTGCCTCAGATTCCCTTTCCTTATCAGTTACAAATTTTGAATTTGTAACGGACTTGGAATTAATGTCATCCCCTGAATTTTCGATTTCCATAATTGCTTCTCCTTCTCCAGTCCGATCAACCACTATGCCTGAAAATTCGCCTTCCTGTCGCTGAACTGGCGGAGGTCTCATAGGACGCCTGAAAATTCTCCTTCCTATTGTTTCATAGATACTTTCTGCCACAGCCCTATTCATGAATCTGTAGGGAACATCATGTACCCTATGGTTGACACAATGCTTGATTTTGAGACCATTTGTAGAGCGCTAGATTTGTTTATAGAGCACCATCTTGAGGAATCTGCTTGTTAGAAATTTTGCCAGACCAAGCACATGAGTTTGTCTAGCATTCTATTCGCTGGACCAGGCACACCGGTTTGTCTAGCACTCTGTTCGTGAAGACTTTTCTCCCCCCCTGAACCTGTACCTTATTCCCTCAAACTGGATTGCTTTATCGGTTGATTAGGGCTCCGTTTGGGAGGAGGGAAGGGAATGGAATGGAATGGAATAAAAGGAATATTTTTAGAATATTATTCCCTCCTCTTGTTTGGGAGTTTTAATGGAGGGAATGGAATGTCCATTCCCTTGTTTGGGAGTTTAGTGGGAGGGAATGGAATGGTTAGGAGGGAATGCTCATTCCTCCCTTTTCCTTCAAAACCTCAAATTTTTGTTCCCCTCAAAATTGGGAGGAATGAGAGGGAATGGATTTAGGTTTAATGAAATTTTTGTTAAAATCCCTAAAATACCCCTTCAATATCAACCCTTTTTTTCTCATTTAGCCGTAAAAAAATATAGCTATCATTCTATTGTCCGTTCTTTGTTCTCTGTAGAGTGAAGCTGCTGCCGTTGGTCTTGCTTTTTCTTTTGTCTGCTACAATTTTCGATTATTGCTCAATCCAAGTATGTGTATCTTTTTCTTTTTCTTTACGGTTGTTTGCTAGGCCTTTTTTTTTTTTTTTTTTTTTAATTTTTATGAACTGTTTGCTATGAGAGTGATATATAGTGTTTTTGTTTGATCAGCCTCCCTCTGTCTCCCTGTATTGTATTCGGATATGAATGGTTTGTAAATAGTTAGTTGTTTTATAATATATATCCCTTTTAACCAAAAAAAAAAATATATATATATATATATATACATATATACATATAGTGCTTTTGTACACCTAAAAACCAAAACAAACTAGCATTTTATACACCTAAAAATCTTGAAAGTGAAAAGAAACAAAAATTGCTGTTAGAGTTACCTGTACAGCTAAGATTCGAACTTGTATTTAGAAATTTGAAAGTGAGAACTGCTAAAAAAACTGCTGTAGAACTACTGTAAATTTGAAAGTGAGAACTGCCGGAGGACTCGCCCAATTTTCTTTTTACTCTGTTTCTGCTCTGCTTCCTCTGTTATTTATGATCTCTGCTTCCTCACGATCTCTGCTTCCTCTGTTATTTATGAAGCAAGTGGTGTGTTGAACTTCCAGTTTTAACTATTTAATGCTACTATATCTCCAAGGCTTCACACGTGTATGGTTAATAGGAAATATCTACAAAAGCTAGTGTTCAAGGTTAGACAACAGACAAGTGTGCGGTTAAGAAAAAAACAAGAATAAAAAAAAAAATTTAATGAGAAAAAAGTAAAATGTAAAGTATTTTAATTAATATAATAGTAGGTGAGAATATCAACACAGTGTCGTAGAGTATCATAAAGTATTTTAATTAATATAATAGTAGGTAGGTGAGAATATCATTGCCATGGTTATTTTACTATTATTCTCTTACAATTGACTTGCTAAAATGCTAGGCATTGGGACCAATTTATATTATATGAGAAAGAAATTAAAGGATTATCATATTTATGTTATATTTTATATATTTATTTATGAATGTTGAGATACAATACTAAATAATAAAGATGTAAATGTATTTATGCATGTGTGTATATCTGCTTACAATGTGCCCATAATTTTCTAAGTTGGACTAATAACATAGCTATTTTTTTACTTAGATGGATTTGAATGATGAGGTACTTAAGACCATAATTTTTTCGGACTTTATGCGGAAACTAGCATTGGTTCATGCTGCATGCCGTTATTTGTGCTACATTATCCATCAAAGGCAACGACTAAAAAGAAAACGTGTTCCCCACATCCCTACACAATCAACCATAGAAAGACAAAAAGTTCGTGATGAACTAATGTCTCGACTTAGGAATAGTAAAAAATGCTATGATGTAATACGCATGGGTCCACAAGCTTTTCAAGGTTTGTGTGACATTTTGCAGAGAGATGGTGATCTTCAAGACACACAGCGTGCCACGGTTGAAGAGCAAGTTGGCAAGTTTCTTCACATGTTAGCACATAATCAGACAACTCGTACAATGTCCTTCTTTTTTTGTCGTTCCAGTGAGACCATTAGTCGCCATTTCCATAACGTGCTAAGATCAATAATTATGTTAGAGGATCAATTCCTTCAACAACCTGATGGAACCCAAGTGCCACTTGAAATACTACAAAGTAGTAGGTTCAACCCATATTTTAAGGTAAATATATCATGCATATAATTTATATTTGATAGTAGTTTAATACAAATATATTTTAAGGTAAATGTTTTGAGAGATAATGTTAAATCTTAGGATTGTATTGGGGCACTTGATGGAACACATGTTCGTGTCAAAGTGTCTAATGAGGATGCACCAAGATATCGGGGTAGTAAGGGTTACACAACACAAAATGTCTTGGCAGCATGCTCATTTGATTTAAAATTCACATACGTGTTACCAGGTTGGGAAGGAACTGCGTCAGATTCAAGAATAATAAAGAGTGCTTTAACTAGAAACGATAATTTAAAAATCCCACAAGGTAAATTTAATTCAAATACGTATTAGGGTGTATTCTTTATAATTAAAAAATTTGTAGTATATAATTAATGGTTGTTATTGTTTATTAGGTAAATATTATCTTGTTGATGCGGGATACATGAATAGAAGTCGTTTGATTGCACCTTATAGGGGAGTGCGTTATCATTTAAAAGAGTACTCTGTTCGTCCCCCTGAAAATGCTAAAGAATTGTTTAATTTGCGACATACGTCATTACGCACTGCTATTGAAAGAGCATTTGGTGTACTTAAAAAGAGATTTCCTATCATAGCAAGTACTACAGAGCCTAATTATTGTGTTGACACTCAAAATGAAATCATTTTAGCATGTTGCATACTTCATAATTATTTAATGGGTGTCGATCCTGATGAAAGTCTTATTGCTGAAGTTAATGAAGATGTTTTGCATTCTCATCGTGAACGTGTGGCCCCTACTCCAAGAGAAGATGATGAGGATGCTAGGCAATGAGATATTATTAGAGATTCTATAGCATCAGCTATGTGGCAAAACTATGTCCAAATGTGATAGCTTTTGGGTTTATTGTTGTCATGTCGTTTAAGACTATGTTATATTTCAATTACTTAGACCTAAATGTTATGCAAATTTCTCTTTTCATTTTGATATTGCTCTCTATATTTTGATAATTAATATTAATATTTACACAATATTTTATATGTGTTTTTTGACCTATTAATTATAGCATGGGTAAGATATCAAAGAAGAATGGTGGAGATCCAAGCAAAGAAGTACAATGGAGTAGTGTTATGGATGATGCTTTAGTGGATGCTTTTTTACATCAGGTGATCATAGGTGGTAGAGTTAATGGAACTTTTACCTCTAAGGCATATGATGACATAGTGAAAGAATTGGTTGAAAAATTTAACATGGAGATTAACAAGGATAAGGTGAAAAATCGACAAAAGACACTGAAGAAGAATTTTCATGAATGCTATGACATATTTAAAGATGGATTGAGTGGTTTTGAATGGAATGATTCTTTAAATATGTGGACAGCTGAACCAGAAGTTTGGGAGCCACTCATAGCGGTAAATTACCATTTTTTGTGAGTTTAATTTTGTGTTACATAATTATATCTGTTGTTTAACCATTTGTCTTGGTTTGTAACAGTCTAAACCTGTAGCCAAAAAGTGGATGACAACACCTATACCCAACTACTCTAAAATAGCACAACTTTGGGCCAAAGATAGAGCAAAAGGTGATCATGCTGAAACTGCAAAGGAGAAACGTGCTAGGTATGCTGCATCGACCACTATTGATGAGATTGATAATTTGATATCTCAAAATGAAGCTTCTTTGGAAAACTTTGAAGTGGAAGATGATCAGAGGTCACCAGAAATTAATGTTGCACGTTCTCGAGTATCATCACAAGATGCAATGTCTTCTAAAAGCAAGAAAAGACGACTGGCAGAAGATGATGAACTCGGGAATGTAATTTCTCAGTCATTTGATAATGTATCAAAAGCAATTGATAGGGCGACTGAGGTTATGACAAAGTGTTTTTCAAAGTCATATGGAGCAGAAGTTCACGCAACTTTGGGCGTACTGGACTTAGATCCAATATCAAAGACTGAGGCTTACATATTTTTGATGGAAAATCCAACATATAAGGAGATGTTCTTTGGTTGCCCAGATCATGAGCGCAAATGTGTCTTACTGACACTGATGTCTAGGCCTAAAAATTAAAAAAATGTGGGATTTTTTGGCGAACCTTAGTTTTGGAATAGATAATGTTATTTTGTTTTGTTTTGGCAAGACTCATTACCGGAATTTTTTTTTAAAAGATATTTGTTTGCATTGTTAGACAATATTTATTTTGTTGAGAATAAATATGTGATGCATGAATTGCTTTACACATAGAAATATACATAACTTGTTTTTTAGCAATTATAAGTTTTCATTGATTATTTTTTATGTTCTTTAAAATGAGGGGTATAATAGTAATGTTATTATAAAATGATTCTATTCCATTCCTTCTAATGTTACTTCCAAACGCTGTTACTTACTTTTCATTCCATTCCATTCCTTTCCATTCCTTTATTTTATAACATCCAAACAAGATTTTTAAATTTCATTCCATTCCATTCATTTCCCTACTAAATCCATTCCATTCCATTCTATTCCATTCCATTCCTTTAATGATTATTCCATTCCATTCCTTTATAAACTCCCAAACGGACCCTAGAGGTCAAATCCTCCAGATGATTAGAAAAAAACTAAGAGAAAAAAACTGAAAGAGGATACTGCAAAAAGAAACACTGAAGTGTTTCCCCACCCCACAAAGAAAAACCCAACAAACCTTAAAATAACCTTGTTATTTTAAGGAATACAAACTCACCTTCTAAGAGAAGGGACAACTATCCTACTGTTCTAGGAGAAGCACGAAGCTTTCTTAGAAACAGAGATACAACTATGCTTGGTCGTTTTTTGACAACTTTGAATGGGATGCTAGTTTCTCTGTTTGATTTAGCCTTTCTTGATGATGATATGGTTGCTCATGATGACTGAAATTCCTTTTACAAATCACCAATAAAATTGAAGTGAAGTATGAAATCAATTGGAATGAAAGTATTTAGCTATATTTGTAGCAAAATAGTTTCTTTTTCTTTTTTTGAGAATCAAGTTGGCATGGTTTTATTTAGTTACTAGAAAATCATAAACAATATTAAATATATCTAGAGGAACAAATTTCATCCAAACTAGAAAAAGAAAAAGAAGACTAGTTTTTCATGCTAAGGCATGGGCTACAATGTTGTCTTATCTCCTAGTATGAGAGAAGGAATGGTTCGTCGCTAACGAACTGCGATAGACTCAATGTCTTTAACAAGATATCTAATGGATGAAAGAGGAGAAACAACATAATTAAGGGTATTAATAGCAATCTTTAAATCACACTCAAATATGGAATAGTGAATACCGAGCTCAAGCACAAATTGAACAGCCCTATGAGCCACTAGCATCTCCAACACTACTATTGACACAGACAATGGAATTTTCTCAAACATGGCAGCCAACACTGCTAAAAACATTGAACGACTGTCTATTTAGGATTCTCCGGGAAAATTTTTTTTAATAAATGTGGAGTGACTCAACCTCAAATATATATATATATATATATATATATATATTTTTTTTGAGAAAAGACCTTGAATATATATATATATATATATATATTTTTTTTAAAGAAAGTTTCAACCTATGGTGTCCACTCTTAATGATAACTCATTATCATGAAACCAAGAATGATTTTAATAACAAAAATTACCAAAAGTATTAGCTATATTTGTAAAAATATATATAGCTGTTGAAAACATGGAACGACTTTCCTTTTAGGGTTCTCGAAAGAAAATTGGAATAAAATCACATTTGTAGCGACTTGACCTTGAATGATCTGAATAACAAAATCTAAAGAAAGTGAGATGTTGTAATTAATTTGTATCGAATTACAAATAGAGGATTTAAAAATCTTATAGGGTTACCCCTTAAATGTATTCCACCTTGGAGCCACAGCTGGCCGTAAAGCACAAAATTATAGAAACAAATATTCAACCATAATTTAATTATAAAAGGTTTATGTTTTTTGAGAAATAAAGGTATTTAGAAATTTTCAAGGATCTCATAGTTATCATAATGATTTAGGAACCATTAAAACAATCCCTTAAAGTGAACACAATAAGCTTTGTAAATAATTTGCCAAAATTATTAATTATATTTATAACTAAATATTGTTGTTGGAAACATGGAGGGAATTTCCTTCTACGGATCACCATAAAAATTGGAGTGAAATATATGAAACCAATTGGAATGAAATATAGAGCCTACTAATTTTCTAGAATTTTGTTTTTGGGTTAACTCCTTCAATCATGAATTAAGCCTACTAATTTATAGTACACACTTCATCATTATGAAAATTTTATGTAAGAAAAAACAAAAAAAAATTGAAATGTATGTCAGACTGTTCACTTGGCACCATTCACAATACTCGTTTGTTATACTATAATGATTAAGATTCCATACTTAGGCCTGAATTCAGTTTCAAAAAATCATTACACCCATCCTGTACGTTCAAATTAAGCATAAGCTACAGCTATCATATTAATGCAGTGTCTGAATTACTATTGGAAGAGTTGCTTAATGGAGATAAGCATGAATACTAGGAGGACATACCTAGTTTAGGCCACGAATAACATCTTACGAGGCTATGTGAATTGACCAAATTACCCAATGGGGCCTTTAGTATGCACCCTGGTTTTTCAACAATACGAGGCTAAGTTTGTATATTTATATTCTACAGTAAGATATGTCCACCATTTAACTCGATAAGAGTGGTGCAAGAATGTGGTGGTAATATTTGGTAATGTTACTGTATCTTCTTTTTATAAATATAGACCCACGCAAGCCGATCTTGGTCTCACAGGCCAATTACTCAGACATCTTATTAGGGTTAGTATATGAGTAAAATCTCCATTTCTTTTATAAGGTTTCATTCCCATTCTCAAAATGCTCACTTGCATTTTCCTTTTGTAGGCACAATAGCATTCAAATATGGAGCAGAACCCAATTAGTGGTGTTGGCCTGGGAGTGCAACCATGGCCTAAAAGGCCCTCCATTATGATCCCTCCTCTATCAAATTGTCCTGAAGGTGCTGAATCCTCATTTCAAATGTGTAAAAAACCATACCTCATGAACCATGGCAATAGTGGGATTGGTGGCAGCGTGACCAAGACCTATTTTCAGTCATCTGGTGCCAAATCCACTCCTCCAATGGCAAAAGATGATACTACTCATGACAAACAGACCCAGAACCCACCTCCACAATCCCTTGGTGGTGTTGCTTCGGGTTCTAGTGCAGATGAAAATGGCTCTGTTCAAGCTGAGATTGTGGATGGTGTCCAAGTCAGATTGGGTAGAAATATAGATCCAAACATTGACCCCAAAAAGCTCAAGCGGTGAATCCATCTCCCTATCTTTTTTTTTTCCAATACTGCTTTCTTGTCTTTTCTGGAGCCAATCTTTTTTCCTTTTTTTACACGAGTTTGTTTTGTAGGATTATCTCAAACCGAGTTTCTGCACAGAAATCTAGAATGAAGAAGATTCAGTACGTTACTGATTTGGAAAGGAGATTGAAAGCTTTAGAGGTAACCATGATCACTCTTTCAGAAATTATACCACTAATCTTTCCTTGATGTTGATCAATTTAGAGCCAAGATATTGTGTCTAACCACGCACATATTCAATTCATCGAATATTTATTCTTTTGTTCTTTGATTTTGCAGTCTCAAATCGCACTGCTATCTCCTCAAGTTGAAATTTACAAAAACCAGCAACGTTTATTACAACTGGAGCAAAAAAGCTTGAACCAAAAGATGAATACTGTCAACAACAAAAAAATTCTCAGAGATGGTGTCTTAACTTAACTTCTATCTTTGTCTGCTTATATCTGTATCTTCCCATGATTGTATTATTAATTAAATTTCTCTTTCAGTTGAAATTGAAGAGAACAAAGAAGAATTGCAAAAGATGAGGCAACTTCTTTCGCAGCTGCAACAGCAGCAAATGCATGCACAGGCAAGGATGTTTAATTGGGAAACTGGGATGGAGCAGATGGAATATCCAAATTTCAATCAGTCTAGCGTGGGACCTATGGTTTCTGTCAACTTAAACCAAGGTAAAACCAATTCTAACCTAGATAACAAGGAATTTTTAATGTGAAGATTTGACACTAAATCAACTATCCAAAAAAATAATAATAATAATAAAGACACTAGATCGTCATAGTTATATTTTTTAGTTTATAGTTTCTAGTGTTTATAAGAGCCCATTTGATAATATTATTCTAGTAACGTTGTTTAAGTACTGTGGAAATATATATAGGTGAAAAAGTATTGTGGAATACGTGTTATATTGTTTAAACAACAAAAACTATTGTTTAAACAACACAATCAAACAGACCCTAAATATGCATGCATACGTTTTCTTTAATACAAATCCTCTATATCATTTTTTTTGTATTCCACTTTATATTCCACCAATCACAATTTGTCATGTATTTGTTTAAATTTCTTTATAAAATAGCCAAAGTTTAAAATGGAAAAAAAAAAAAAAATACACATTTAACAAGTTGTAATTGGTGGAATACAAAATGTGATACAAAGAATTTGTATTCGTTTTTTTAATTAAAAAAAAAAAAAAAAAAAAACAAACAAACAAACGTACTTCCTATTTTTGCTTATAAAAACCTAGAAACACATATACGCAATTAATATAATTTTTCCACCCTAATAATTGTACATTTATGGTCTAAAAAAATGTAAATTTGATGTGTATTTCTTATTAAAATTGATAAATCGGCAACTTGAGTCCTAAGAGCAGTGTTACGTCCACAATATTTTTACAATAAAACTTAAGTAGCAAGTTGTTACTAATTCTCATCTGTGCCTGAATTATTGACATATATCATTTTTTAATTAATATTAACAACTTGCTACTTAAACTTTGTCATGAAAATGTTGTGAATCTAGCTTTATTAGACTCCTAAAAGGTGCATAATATTTACTAATAACATTTGAAAAGTTAGAGGTTGCTTTGGAAAGGAAATAAGACTAACAACATGTTATTTTTTGAAAGGATGGTATTTAGCTCCAAACCGGTTTGAACTATATCATTCAATCCACTAAATAGCGATTTATAAAACTATCTATGTATATTATTTAAACAATTCACATGACTCATAAAAAAATCAAATAATTAAAACTACATAATGATGTTCTTTTCAATCATTACATAGTGAATAGAAAGAAGATAACTCCAAAATGATTTAGAACAAAAACTTTCCTTTTAAAAAAAATGCTTTCCATTTGAAATGGATATATTTCATGATTTAGAATAATAAAACCAAAAAAAAAAAAAAAAAAAATGTTCTATTTAATTAATGTATTTTTTGATATAACATCGCTTAAAAATTTTAAATGATGTAAAACATGGAATGGATTTTTTGTAGCCCTAAATGGAGAAAACACAGCAGAAGTGCATAGGCTGAAGCAACTGAATTTGACACAACAACTCGAACAACAACAGCATGAACAGGCTTGGATGCCAAGTTGGGAACTTGCATTGGGCCAGATGGTAAACCCAAGCTTAAATCAATCTGAGACTCAGCAGAAAGCAAACGTGGGTGTAATGGACCCAATGCTGAATTACAGCACGTTCAAGTCAGATCCTCGCAATTTCTTTGTGTGAACCTCTAAATCATCTGCATGTTCCTCTTCATTGGATCTCCTTGTTTTCTTTTCGTTTATCTCTGTTGAAAGGTTAATATTGCATGTTCTTCTAAGACTTTTGAAGGCTTGCTGTAATTTTATTTTTTTATTATTATTATTATTATTTTTTTTTTTTTGAATTCGAAGGCTTGCTGTAATTAATTATGAACTTTTTTTTGAAAGTTAATTAATTATGAACTTCGGTTTATGTTTGTGTGTAACCTTTTGTGGAAAGGGACAGTCTAGCAGTTATTTTGCTTTCTCGGCTTGAGTTTAAGTGTGTGATTTTTGTGCGTACTTATGATTTTTTTTTTTTTTTTTTACTGCTTTCTAATCTAATTTCTTATGTATAATTTTTTAAATCCTCACATTTTTAAGATGCAATAATGTTTATAAATATTTAAACAAATAAGTAAGTCCAAAAATATTTGAGATCCTATATCATTTTCATTATTTCTTTTTTGACCTATTAAGTAAATTCAAATAGTACACACACAGATATATATATATATATATATATATATATATATTAAAAGTTCACTTGATGTGTAAAATACTAGTGAATGTTTAGACCCCCAATTTTAAAAATACCAACACAAGCTTATATTCAAACAATGTATGTGCGGAATGATAAATATAAACTATACCCAAACAATTAAACTACTTTAAGCCATAATTTAATCACAACACAGCAGTAATTAAAAGCAAAGAGTAAGGGTTAAAGAGATGCAAACATAAGATAACACCGGCACATGTTATCGAAGAGGAAATTGAAGAATTCGGCGAAAAACCTCTCCACCATCCTCCAAACAGTAAAATGATCCACTAGAAAATTAGTTGAGATACATGAATAGCAATAGACCCTCCAAGCCTAATCTACCCGATACACCTAAGCCCTCTAAGCATCTTGCTCCAACAAGATTAAGCCTAACCTTATCTTCTTTAACTTACCAGATCCCACAATAAGCCCATTGCATCAACCAAATGAATTGGTCCTCTCTGAACTGCTTCCCAAGCACCAAATAACCTTCTTACTGATATGAATGTGGTGAGGTAAGGATTTGGCTAAAACTCCTCTCAAGGGTATGTCAATGGAAAATGTGAGAGTAGAGGAATTTGAAGAGTCAAATGTATAAGATTGTGGATGAATCAATTTTGTTGTTTTCTGGGGTTTCTCTCTCAAAATTCTCTCTGGAGGCTCTCCACATTTCGTAGGTATAAGGGCATTTATAGTAGGGTATGTGAGAAATATGAAGAGTCATTTTTTCTGCAAAATAGGGGATTTTGGCGACTCACTCTTGTGATTGGGACAAGTCACGAGTTTCAGTCGCGAAATAACTAACTGGCCAGACTATCATTTTTGTCCTGTAGTGCTTTAGCTATCATGACCCTTCAACTTCCTACATGCTTCATACGTGTGGCACTTTGGCGAGTCATCAGTCATGAGTCACTCACGAGTTCCAGTTGTGAGAATTCTCTTGATAGTACACACATTTGAATTATTCACACTCTCTCACACACAACCCTTATATGATTCCCACCTAAAAACAGGATATCTAATTACTGAATTACAAGCAAATTTGACACGGAATAAAGCCAACACATGGTTAAATAAATTCAACCTTACATATATATATATATATATATATATATATATATCTTCACATGCACATTTGTTAAATTTTATATCCTCAAAATCAAATCTTCACTACATGATTGAAGATAATGAGAATGCTATGGCCTATTTGTGTGAATCTGCCAATCTTTCTTGGATTTTGATCCTCTAAAATTCGTAGAGTACTCTATCACATAAATTTCTCTTAAATCTCAACATTTCATTCTAAAATAAATGGATAAGGTCATTCCATGTCATTAATTCATTAACAAAAACCTTAAAATATATGGATGTCAGGAAAAAATTGCCAAATAGACTATTTTTAGGAAAAAATTAGGCGTGTGGCACGTGTTCAAACTTATTTAGTAAGTTAGACTGTTTTTGAAAGTCGAGTATGGCAAACTCGACTTTGGGCTCGAAAACGCATACTATAGTGGCCTTTTTTTATTGGCTATAGCAGCGTTTAAAAAAAACGCCACTATAGGGAACCTATAGTGGCATTTTTAAAAACGCCACTAAAAAAAACGCCACTATTGCGTCTGTAATCCAGCCCAAAGTCGAGTTTGCCAAACTCGACTTTCAAAAACAGTCTAACTAATTAAATAAGTTTGGACGCGTGCTGTCCGGCTAAAATTTTTCAGAATTTTCACTGTTTGGCAAATTTTGCCATGGATGTCATGTCAGTTATTAAAATCGACAACTCTGTTTTTAAATTTATTTTAGTTTTAAGAAATTAAACAATATGGATCTAAAATTCATGGCAACACTGATGAGACCGATGTCAACCCGTAAGCCATCTTCCTGATAATGCATATGGAGAACAGTGAAAAGCACAAGTGTCAAAGACCATATTTAGCTGTGGCAATCATAACCATTTTCTCCAACGTCCTTTTCACCTATCTAATTTTTAGTATTCTTGAAATATGATTTCCCCTCTTTGAACCTTTCATTCTACTGGTCATACAAAAAAGGAGAACATTTCCCATCTGTGATAGCTCAAATCATTAGCATTGTTATTAAGATATGATCAGAAAAACAATTGATTTATTGGGTGATGTGTTCTAGGATGAGTGGAGTCTTGTTTTCTTTTTCTTTTTTTAAATGGAGATATTACTTTCAGCTATGGAAAGGCAATGAAATTTCATAGATCCTTCACCATGGGACTCAAGTCCTGGCAACCACTTTCCCCACTCTGGTGAAAGACTTCCTTAATTTCGGGTACCAAAATTTCCCCACCCGGAAACAAGTCTGGTGCCATCAGGGTTGGCACAACGATGGTTGGGGGTTCAGATATAGTTTTTTAATTTTTAAAATTAAAATTGTTAATTTGTTTAGACCCCTGAACACTTAGATTGTTTAACCTAATCAATTAATCAAGTTGTTACTTAGGATTATTATGCAAATCTAAGTTAAACATAAACAATCATATCACATATAGTGGAATGATAAAGAAAATAAGCAATATGATGACCTAGGAAAACTAATAAAACCGTCCAGTTTCAAGGTAAAAAACTTTGGGAAAGATTTAAACTAAACAATCTTTAAGGCAACAAATTCACTAAATAGAATGGAAGTTTTATAAAAGATTTTCCCCTAAATCTAATGCTAACTCCAAATCTACGAACTCTTCTATCTAAATTTGTTAAACACAAACACCCACATTTGTGACTCTAAGATCTCACTCAAAACTTTAGACCATCAGCAGTAATTGATCTTGTATGCAACAACTTATCTCCACCGATTCTTGTATATGGATCTTCTTTCCGGTAAATGCTTGTTGAGAGAGCGTTGGGTACAAAAACCCTAAATCTACAATTAGAGGCACAAGATGCACTCTTCCCTCTCTGAAAAACCACACTTTAAAAATGTGAATTAGGGTTTCCTTTAAATACTGGGAGAATTAAATCTAAAACCCTAATCACTTAATGGGCTTAATGAGCTGTTGAGCCAAAATTAAAATCTACAGAAACGCATCTTGATCGGTCGAGCCTTCTTTTCGATCAGTCAAACCTGGTATGTTTAGAATTCTTGAACCTACAACTTCCTTTTTCTTGTATTCTGACTTGCAACTCCTTAAGCATTATCTAGAGAAGTTTGTGTTCACGATTTGTCAATTGTTCTAATCTTCTAGAACCTAACAATCTACCCCTTTTGCAATCATAAAACTTATATGCAAAATGAAATGCTCAAATACAAGAACAACCCTATTACAATAAAATGCACAAATACATCACAAATTCAAATCTAATACTTCTAACGCAAAAGTTGCAAGAAGAGGCAAAAGGTCTTGATCTGAATGTACATGTCTTTCTTGAAACACTCAAAAGAGCACATCAACGCATGTGTGGAAATAAAGACAGATAAACAATATGAATCATAATGATAACAAATACGAAACCATAAGCAAACTAAAGCAAACTAACTCTACCCGTAAGTTAGATACATCACAAATTTCTTTTCTTCCCATTTCAAAAACAATTTCATCTCCTGCTAAATAAAAACAGTTAAAAACATTTTCCGAATTTCATCTATTTCTCCCCTTTTTGTCACGTATTGACAAAGACAACCCAATCAAAAGGTGAATAGTAAACATACACAACAAAGGTCAAGAGAAGATAGAGAACCAAGGACATACAAAAGAAATAAGCTCTATAGAAAATAAAGGCAACTCCGATACACATGAACACAAATATTCTCTCTTTCAATATATGCAAACTTGACACTATGTGGCCCATAAACAGATGCATGCAAATACTCTAGGCACAATTAGTTAAGACTATACAATATAGATCTTAATGATATAAAAATTTAGTATGCAAAGTGTTTTCATTTGTCAAGATGTTCTGAACTCAAATCAATTTCAAGAGTAGGGAAAATATTTACACACTTATTATCCATCATAATTCTAAAAAACAAAATATTTCACATTTTCAACAGTTCACATATCAAGAAAAATAACATATACTAAAAATGTACAAAACTTCAAAAATTAATCAATCAATTTCTAAATCAAGTTGAGTACCCAATTTAGCAAAATGTATGTGTGTTGTGTGTGAAACCAATCTAGGAGAAATATGACTACAAAAATGCAAGATAGATAAAAAAAACAATGCAATGCATGTGAATCCAAACACAAATAATGCATGAAAAGACTGATCAGCCAAGAACCTAAAAACTAAAAATTTTCCAATTTCGATCGGTCAAACATCGATCAAGCATCGATCGACAAAGGTAGAGAGTTTTGAACATAAAAACTTATAGGTTTGATCAGTCAAAGTAGTTAAAAATTTTAAACTTTAAAAATTGGAATTTCATGCAGTAAGACAACTCGAAAGCGGTTTTTATGAGATGTAATGCACATGAACAAGATCCAAAAAAAATTTAGAAACATGATGCCTCTTAAATGTAAATATCAAAACCAATCAAGAAGTTAAATGTAACACATTTTCTTTTTTAACTTTCAACCAAAACAAAAAAGGCTAGACTAGACAACACACCAGATTCTATACAATTAAAGAAGGCTAGACTAGACAACACACACAATCTCATGTACAAGATTTAGCTAAGATTTGAGTGTAATATGTGCAACTAGTATGTGTACAAAGTACAAAAAATTGATATGTAGGTAGTAATCAAACAAATTTTCTACATTATCAATCACATTGGTTTGAAAGTGACTATCACATAAAGAGTTACATCATATAGCTCTCACATCTTCTAGAAAACACGCTTGCAATCATGTAAAAATATTTTGATTCATTTTGCTTTTTACCATTTTTTTATTTTTCTTTTTCTTTTTTAGCACAATCAAAGATATCATACGTTGACATATAAGAGATAGAAAAGAAAATACTCTTGTTATATTTTCTTAAAAAAAAAAAAAAAAAAAAAAACCTTATTTTATCTTGTTGTGCAAGTGTTACATTTTTTTTAGCACGGTTTATATGATTTGCACACAGGTGTTCATGATTGGCAAGTAACAATGGTGAGATGGTAATTTGTGTCTTTCTCTTAGAATTTTCTAATCCTTACGATCAAAAGAATGTGACATCAAAATCAAGAGCATTTGTTCAAAGACTATAAACAACTCACATAATTAAGAACTAAATACCAAAAAGTAGCAAAGTAAAAAAAGTAGCTCACCAAAGCCAAATAAGGTACACAGTCATGAAATGCAAGTTTCATTAGCCAGCCTTAATTACACATTAAATGGTGTGCAATAGAAAATAAATAAATAAATAAAAATGTGTGCTTTTTATATTATGACCAAAAATCAAAAAACACACATTATGCTAAATAAATAAAATGCAAAAGCAATGCCTGACAACATGTAATGCAAAAATAGTGCTCAACTAAGCTATAAAAGGTACACAAACAAGAAATGTCAATTCTTAATTAACCCATGAGAACATGTACTGTTTAGTACATACTCATTCAAAATTAGGAATAGCTCATGCACTCAATTATGCAATATACAATTTCTATGTTTCTCCACAATATCAAACATGTTCTAAATCAAAAGAGCAATATTATAGTTTATGTAATCCTAAAATAAATAAAAAATAAAGGAAGACACAAAATAAAATATTTTTATCTTTTTGAAATTTTTCAATGTTTTTGGATTTTTTTTTATTTTTAATAAACAAAACAACCTAAGAAAATAAAACAACCAAAAACTGAAAGAAAACATGCCCAAATAATTGAAAGAATTAAATCAGGGACAAGTAAATGACACTCACCTTAGCGAATCTTTTCTCACTCATACAGAATGAGTACGTCTTTGACCTTGTAGGTGAAGAACCATGAGAAGCAGAGTGTATTTGAGAGATTACAAACTTCTTCTGAGAGAAACAGATTTCTTGTAATTTCCTTTCAGAAGCCAACATGCTTAAATTTTTCAAAAGCATATGAAACAATTTATCAAGACTTATAGAAAGAGATATACCATCACATATCCTAAACTGAAACAAAATACTTAAATTTCAATTTATGATAGTTAGGACAAATGTGACCAAGAACACCACAAAAGTAACAAACAGGAACAAATTTAGGAACATTAGTATTCCAAGAAGTAGATCTAGTCTCAAGTTTTGGTTTTTGCCTCAACAAAGAACAATTTGGTCTAATGTGACCAACAACAGCACAAAGGTGACAGGTAGGCAACCAAACAGATTTCTTTTGTACTCTAGTAGTAGGTTTAAATACAGGTTTAGAAACTTCAGCATTTACATCAAAACTTTTACCTTTGTCTAACCTGGCAAAATAAGCTTTTTCTTTAGGATTCCTCTTAAATGGAGGAATATAAACTTTTTCATCTTTAGGCTTAATGGAAACAAAAACAAATTTGTTATCAATAGCAAGTTTGGTATTAGACAAATTTTCAAGTTTAGCTTCAAACTCAACTAACTTTTGTTCCAAATTTTTCACCTTTTCATCTTGAGAGGAAAATTGATTTCTCAGAAATTCATTCTTTTTTATTCGATACACCCAATCTCACAATCAATTCATCTTTTTCAAGGTTAGCCAATTTTAACTCTTCATGGAATTTCTTAGCAATATTCAAAGATTTAGATAATTCCCTATGGAGAGTTTCACAAGAATCAATGAAATCAACAGAAACATTAGTGTCACTTTTATTCAAATTATCAAAGCCAAAAGCAATAAGACACTTAAAATTATCCATGATAGTAGGTATCAAGGATCAACTCTAGGTAAAACTATCCAATCAAGAACTAATTTTCTCTGATACCACATTTTAATTTGTTTAGACCCCTGAACACTTAGAATATTTAACCTAATTAATTAACTAAGTTGCTACTTACATTTTTTATGCAGATCTAGGTTAAACACAAACAATCATATCACATATAGCAAAATAATAAAGAAAACAAGCGATATGATAACCCAAGAAACCCAATGAAACCGTCCAGTTTCAAGGTAAAAAACTTGGAAAGGATTTAACCTAAACAATCCTCAAGGCAACAAATTCACTAAATAGAATGGAAGTTTTACAATAGATTTTTCCCTAAATCTAATGCTACCTCTTGTAGTACTTACTCACGTGACTACACACAACTTCGAATCCACAGACTCTTCTATCTGAATTTATTGAACATAGACATACACATTTGTGACTCTGAGATCCTACTCAAACATTTAGACCATCAGCAACAATTTATCTCCACCAATTCTTATATATGGATCTTCTTTCTAGTAGATGCTTGTTGAAAGAACTTTGGGTACAAAAACCCTACATCTACAATTGGAGGCACAAGATGCACTCTTCTTTCTCTAAAAAACCACACTATAAAAACATGTCTTAGGGTTTCCTTTAAATACTAGGAGAATTAGATATGAAACCCTAATCACTTAATGAGCTTAATGAGCTATTGGGTCGGAATTAAAATTTGCAAAGACGCATCTCAATCGATTGAGCCTTCTTCTTAATCAATCGAACCTGGCATATTTCGAATTCCTGAACCTGTAGCTTCCTTTTTCTTGTACTCTGACTTACAGCGTCTTGAGTATTGTCTAATATACCCTATAGACTTTAAGATCTATATCTAGACAAATTTGTATTCACAATTTACTAATTATTCTAACCTTTTAGAACCTAACAAAAATAAATTTAAAATCTGGGCTCTTCATTTTAATAGTTGACATGACATTTGTGGGGACGCAGGCCCAAATATATATTAGGCCTTGAGCCTTGTCCGAGAAGGCACAGTTGTCCAAGAATAGATCAACAATGAGGAAAGAGTAAGACTTTGAACTTCATAAGCAAGCTATGACTGTAAAGGCTGGGAGAGGTATGTTAAGGAGGAGTATCTCCTCAGCTTAACGAAGAAGAGGTCAGAAGTTGAGTTCTATTATCTAGAATAACATTCCAGGAAGTTCTGTTGATAAGAATAAGCACTGTAAACATACAGGACAAAATGGGAGTTAAGAAATATCTAGGAAAAAGTTGCTACCACTACATTGAATGCTCTGTAGCTAACTCTTTGGCCGCAATTACGCGGAGAAGACCCCTAAACAGTGCTGCCTTGGTCACCCCAACTCACAGAAGGCCTGTAAGGGTGTTCGATGGGACAAGCACTCAAGTAGTGGCTTGGACGACCGACAAGTCTAGGCCAAGATCATTCAAAGAGAGATATATAATGTAAGAGACCTCTAATGAAAGGGGGATCAAGAAATTAAGAGAAAAATATTGTAGCAATCAAGAATTGAACTTGTAATCAAACTTGAGAGAAATATATAAGAACTGATCTCCTCGGACTATGCCAAGGACAATTTTATTGAGAATAAACCAGTCTATCTTCATTTTCTTGTCATCTGAATTCACTTTGCTTATTGTCTGATTCATTAAAACCAAGTTTTCCAACCCACTCTCTACAAATTCATTGTATTGGGCTTTTTGGGCCTGAGTTCCTTTATCCTGAGGGCTAGGGCTCCAAATTGCGTCCTTATAATTGGTGCCATCTGTGGGGAATTCTGGTGTTGTAATGAGTCTAACATTCAACTATGGTAGGTTCAAGTCCAAGCCAGGCAAAATCTATGGGGTCCCAATGTGAAGACCATTTCATCAACCTTGAGTGAAAAAGGGACTGAGAGGTTAGTATGCATACCACCTACACTAGTAGGAGCCAATCCTGAAATTGGAGCCATCTTTCTTATGAGGAGGATACCAGAGCCCTGCAACTAAAGATTGATCATTTAAAGAGAAAGCTATGCCATGAACGGCGAAAGTGAACTCCCTCCAATTCTGACTTCTCTTTTGACAATGAAGAGGATGGTAGTTATAGGCGCAGATCAAGAACTCCTCCCAGTGAGTCTTTCTCATATGAAGAGGACTACCACCATAAGTGCAGAAACAAGAATTCATCTTCCAACGGCTTGGGAAATGATGTGATGAGCAAAGCGCTCAACCAAATTTCCAAATCACCTTTCACACGTAGAATTGAGGGAGGGTGACTCCCTCGGCGGTTCACCCAGCCCACGTTCACCATGTACAATAGTTGAACAGACCCTATGGAACACGTAAGCCACTTCAACCAAAGGATGGCAGTACATTCCAAGAACGAGGCTCTGATGTGCAAAGTATTCTCATCCAGTTTGGGGCTTGTGGCAATGAGATGATTTGATAGCTTGGGAGCAAGTTCCATTGATTCCTTTAAGGAACTCACTTAGGCCCTTGGGTCTCGCTTTATTACATGCAGCAGGGTTCCTCGACCCTTAAACTCCTTATTGTCTATGGCCACGCGAGAAAAGGAGACCCTAAAAACATATTCAAACAGATACTAGAAGATGTATAACGAGACAAATGGTGTCTTTGACGATGTGACCATCAGGACTTTCAAGGTTGGCTTATCAATCTAGCATGGTTTGAGGAAGTCTTTAACTGGGAAACCTGCTACCAGTGTATGCCAGCTCATGGACCGAATTGATAAGTATAAGAGGGTCGAGGAAGACCAACAACAAGGGAAGGGAAAGGCTAAGGTTGTCCCTCAAGAGAAGAGAAACTTCAGGTCGAACCGATACAACAATAATAGACCCTGAAGGGATTTTTCCAAGCAATCTGGGCTTACGGCTCCTTAGATGGTTAACACAGTGTTCCGAGAACCAATACATAAAGTCTTGGAGAAGATCAAGAATGAGCCATACTTCAAATGGCCAAACAAGATGGGAGAAGACCCCATGAGGTGCAACCAAAACCTTCATTGCCAATACCACCAGGAACGAAGACATACCACCGAGGACTGTAGAATTTTGTAGAATCATCTAGAGCAGTTGGTCAGAGATGGAAGGTTGAAATAGTTTTTGTATTGGCCCAATGGGCAAGAAGAGCAAGCAGGGTCAAAGGCTCAAGGGAATGCTTCTTCAAGGCCCCCTTTGGGCACCATCAATGTCATCTTCGCAGCCCCAGGGAGAACTGACTCTCACCCCTCCAAGGTGATGTCTGTAGACCAATTACCTGCCGAGGATTTGAAACCTGATCCGAAAAGGGCCAAAGTGGAGAACTGGCCAGTAATGAGTTTCTTTGAGAATGATAAGGTGGGAACTATACAGCGACATGATAATGCCCTAGTGGTTACCTTTAGGGTAGAGGGATGTGATGTTAAGGGGGTGATGGTGGATTAAGGCAGTGGGGCAGAGATTATGTACCCTAATTTATACAACGGGCTGGGCTTGAAACCTATGGACTTGACAGCTTATGATTCGCCTCTGGTAAGTTTCGATGAGAAAGTTTTCATTCCTAAGGGCCAGATTCGACTACCCGTACAAGCAGAATTAGAGGTGGTGGAGGTGAATTTCATTGTAATGGATGCCTATTCTCCCTACACGGCCATTATGGCAAGACCCTGGCTTCACACCCTAAGGGTCGTTTCCTCCACTCTGTATTTAAAGGTAAAATATCCGTCTGGGAGACCAGATTGAGGAGCTGGTTGGGAGCCAATCCATAGTGAAGCAGTGCTTGATCGTTGTGATAACGCATCAGCTGGGAGTGGAACATTGGGCCTCTGCTAAGAGGAGCTTATAGCAATCAATGAGTCCAGTGTTGCCCATAGAGGAGACCATCCAGGGGGCGAAATGTGAGAACTTAGAGAAAGTTGTTGTAGGTGATGATCCAAAGAAGTTTTTCAGGTCGGAGCTCAACTACCTCCTCAAGAGAAGGAAGAGTTGATAGAGTTTCTCAAGAGGAACATTGATGTATTTGAATGGAGTGCTTATGAAGCTCCTAGGGTGGATCTAGACTTCATTTACCATCATCTGAATGTCAACCCAACTGTCCTCCCTAGGAAGCAACCACCTCGGCACTCATCTAAAGAGCATTCTGACACTGTTAAGGAAGAGGTGAACAAGCTTAAACAGGCCGGGGCTATTAAGGAAGTTTTCTACCCTGAGTGGTTGGACAATTCAATGGTAGTGAAGAAGAAGAATGAAAAGTGGTGGGTATGTGTGAACTTCATAGATCTTAATTAAGCTTGCCCCAAAGACTCTTTTCCCATGCCTCGAATAGACTTGTTGGTGGATGCCACTATGGGCCATCCTCAAATAAGCTTCCTAGATGCCTTTCAAGGATACCACCAAATACCTTTAGCTCTGGATGATCAGGAGAAGACAATTTTTGTCACCCCTGTTGGGAATTACCACGACAAGGTAATGCCCTTTAGTTTAAAAAACTCAAGGTCTACTTATTAGAGGATGATGACTAAGATGTTTAAACCGCAGTTAGGAAAAAATATTGAGATTTATATAGATGACATGGTGGTTAAGAGTAAGCTGGAATCCGAGCATATTAACAATCCTGGGAATATCTTTGAGATCCTAAGGAGGCACAAGCTGAAACTTAATGCTTCTAAGTGCTTTTTTGGTGTCGGATCAGGGAAGTTCTTGGGATACATGGTTACCCGCCATGGAATTAAAGTCAATCCCGACCAAATTAGGGCAATTAACAACTTACAGCCACCTTGGAATCCTAAAAAGGTCCAGAAATTGACAGTAATGATTGCTACCCTAAACCGATTCGTCTCTCAATCAGCAGACAGGTGTAGGCCTTTCTTTCAATTGTTAAATAAGTGGAAGGGATTTGAATGGACCGAGGAGTGCGTCCTGGCCTTCCAGCAGTTAAAGGAATACCTTTCTCGGCCACCCATCACGTCCAGGCCCGAGGTAGGGAAGGTTTTGTTTGCTTACATTGCTATGGCTTCCCATGCAGTGAGCCTGGTGCTTGTACAGGTTGATAGTGGTGTACAGAGACCAATTTATTATGTAAGCAAGTCACTACATGAGGCCAAAGTCCATTACTTACCACTGGAGAAGGTCATTTTAGCAGTAGTGCATGTTACGCATAAGCTCTCCCACTACTTCCAATCACATACAGTTGCTGTCCTTACCCAACTTTTGCTTAGATATCTCTTTCGGAGTGTTGATTACATAGGGAGGATTGCCAAGTGGGGTACGATCCTAGGGGCTTTTAATATCAAGTACATGCCTTTCACCTTTGTCAAGGGACAAGTCCTTGCTAATCTGGTGGCTGAGTTTGCTAAAACCCCATTTAAAGAAAAAATTGAGAGACAAAACATGGATAGAAAATCAGTTGGCATGGTCTCACTGCAGGAGCCTTTATCTTCGAGGGTATACGTTGATGGTGTAGCAAATCAAAGGGGCTCCGAAATAGGGCTAGTTCTAATATCTCCTGAGAATATCACTATTAAGAAATCCTCAAGACTGGACTTCTCGGCCACCAACAACGAGGGTGAATATGAAGCTCTATTGGTGGGGATGGCCATGGTTCAAAAAATGGGCGGAAAGGTAGTGGAGATATTCTCAGATTCAAGATTGGTTGTAGGCCAAGTGGGAGGGGAGTTAGAAGCCAGGGATGTGAGGATGCAAGAATATTTTAATCGGGTCAGGCACTTGCAGTCAGGATTTGAGTCTTTTAGCTTGCTGCATATTCTTAGGGGTGGAAACACGCATGCTGACTCTCTAGCGACTCTTGCAACATCCTTGGCACAGGATTTACCTCGGGTCATCCTTGTTGAAGACTTATGCAAGCCTACTGAGGTGAAGAGATATATGGTCCACATCCATCAAATTAGGGTGGGGCCTAGCTGGATGGACCCTATAGTGCTATTCCTTAAGGAAGATATTTTACCCGAGGAGAAATCAAAAGCTAACAAGGTATGGAGAAAGGCTCCTTGTTTCTAGCTATCCAATGATCAAAATTGTACAAACGCTCTTTTTCTGGGCCATACTTGCTATGCATACACCCTAAAACATCATAGTTGCTCCTAGAGGAGTTATACGAAGGGATTTGTGGAAGCCACAAAGGAGGTAAATCTTTGTCCCACAGAGCCTTCACTTAGAGATACTGGAGGACGAACATGCAAAAGGAAGCACAAGAGTATGTGAAGAAGTGTGATTAATGCCAAAGATTTGCACCAAACATTCACCAACTAGGAGGAGTCTTTAATCTTCTGTCTAGCCTTTGGCCTTTTTCTCAATGGGGCTTGGACATTGTAGGTCCTTTCTCTAAGGCAGTAGGGAATAAGAGATGGTTGCTAGTCGGCATGGATTACTTCACCAAATGGGTTGAAGCTGAACCACTAGCAAATATCAGAGATATAGATGCCAAGAGATTTATCTGGAAAAATATTGTCACTCGGTTTGGAATCCCTTGTACACTCATCTCAGACAATGGTTTTCTATTTGACAGCAAAGCCTTTAGGAGGTATTGTTGTGACTTAGGCATAACAAATAGATATTCCACCCCGGCATATCCACAGGAAAATGGACAAGCCGAGGCTGTCAATAAGGTCATAGTGGGTGGGCTCAAAAAGAGGCTAGATGACGCAAAGGGAAAGTGGTTCAGTTCATTTCACTAAGTATTAAACAGAACCTTAGTCATGCCTGGTCTCTCAGATCACATACTTTGGGTAAATTAATACTTCAGTTTATTTCACTAAGTATTAAACAGAACCTCAGTCATGCCTGGTCTCTCAAACCGCATACTTTGGGTAAATTGATACTTCAGTTCATTTTTCTAAGTATTAAACAGAATTTTAGTCATGCCTGGTCTCTCGGACCACATACTTTGGGTAAATTAATACTTCACTCCATTTTACTAAGTGTTAAACAAAACCTTAGTAATGCGTGGTTTCTCAGACCTCATGCTTTGGGTAGACTAATATCCTTGATTATTTGCATAAGTATTGGGCAGAACCAGGACTATGTCTATTCCCTTAGATCTTTTTCTACTAACTGTTTTGTCCATCTCCATGAGATTTTGCCTTCCCTGTTGGGGGCCTGATTCTCAGTACAAATTTATGATCATTTTCTTTACTATTTATACGTGTTTAATTTATCTGAATTAGCAACAATCCACTACTGTTAGCAACATCATCAACCGAAGTCTCATCAAAAGGAAACACAACCACTACACCAATCAAAGAATAAATTTTACGAGAAAAAGAAAAAATCATGAAGTAAAAAGTGAAGTCTATTCATTAAATAAAAGGAAAGTACATTATATACAACAGAAAATTGCCATTACAAAAAAGACAATACAAAACAAAAACCACAAAAAAAAAAAGGAAAGAAGGAATGAAATCCTAAAGCTAAGCCTTGGAACTGGGGGGAGGGTCTTCTTTGTTGCCGAGCATAGAAACAGGAGCATCTTTGACCGTGGCAGCATCCTTGGACTTGCCCTCAGCCTCCTTCACCTTGACAGCAACGTCTTTGGCCTTGGCAACATCCTTAGCCTTGGCACTGTCTTTTGCCTTAGGGACACTCTTGGCCTCGGGCGGAGCCTGGACTTCCTTCCCCTTCCCCTTGTCTTTGGCCTTCTCAACCCCCTGCCTTTGGTCACCAACTTGGCTAGGTTCCTTTGGCACCTCAGGAGGGGGAAGAAAGGCCTCGGTGATAAGGGGCTGCTCTATTAAGAGTGGTGTAAGAGCAAGGGAAGAAGGGAGGTTGGCTGGAACCTTACGAATGTCAGGAAGGTAGTAAATGTTCCTAGCCTCCCTCCATTCCGAAACAGCAGGGACCCCTGAAAGGTTGAGGGCTTCCAACCACACTTCCTTGTAATAGTCGCTACAAACCTCGACCAATTCATCCGCCAGTCGAACCTCAGTCTCCTACACCCCTTGCTCATAGGATGCTAGCCTTGAGGCCTCCACAGCTTCCTCAGCTGTCCGAGAGGCAGCTTTGACCTTCTCCAGTCCAGCTTTGAGGTCCAGGACCAGTTGCTCCTGTATTGCCAGCTTTATCTCAGTAAGATAGAGCTTTTTACACTGATCTTCAGCCTGGTTCTGGGCATTCTTTAGCCCAGCCTCAACGCTCCTCCTCGCCCTCTCCTCAGCAATCAGCTTGGTGGCCAGATTCTGGTTTTCTTGTTTCATAGGTCCCAAGGACTTGTCGGCCTTGGCACGGAGGTTGGCCTCAACCTTGACCTCTTTCTAGGCATCCTTGACCCATTCCTCAGCTATGAAAACCTTCTAGACAACTTGTGCAAAAACGACAAAGGAATCCCATGTAAAAAAAATAAATAAATAAATAAAAAGTAGAAGAGAATGGAAAGGGCACCTTAACTTTTAGCTAAAAAGATATGATGGTGAACTTACCATGACAAGACCCCTCTTCAAGGACATAAAGAGGTCTGGTTGCCTCATACACCTTAAAGCCTCCATGTATTTCGGCAGGAGTAGGGGCTGCTCTAAGGCTTCAGCAATGTAGGAGGAGTGCCCTCTCTGGAACTCCCTAATGGAGGAGTTCCATGGGATGGCAACTCCATCCAGCTCCAATCGAGGAGCCCAAGTACGCTGTTGTTGGCACACCTCGGCTATACTTGGGTCCTCCCTACTGTCCATAGAGGAGGCATGCTTGTCTTTGGCTATCTTCTAGTGCTTGGCCTCCTTCTGAGGGACCACCTCACCCTCTTCCATTTCCTGCTCCTTCCTTTTCTTGTTCAAGTTAGGGTAGGGGAGCAAGTCGACTGTGGTTGTAAAAGGAGGGGCAGGGGGGAGAGTAAGGGGAACCTGGGATTTAGGAGCCTCCTTAGACGATAACGCTTTGTTCCTCCCAGCCATAAGGTCCCTCAAACCTTTCCTCGGGTTTAGGGCCATTTCTTTTTCTTCCTCCTTGGAGATGTCAACTACACACGCTACTACGAGGCCTAGGGTGCGAACACCTAAAAGTTTATCGAACCCTTCTCAGCATCCGATATAGGGATGACGGGAGCTCCTTGTTCCTCATTCTCTTCCTCAAGTCGGAATTGGTCTATTTCCTCCTCGAGTGATAAATGTGAGGAATTAGTCTCTTCCCTCGAGGCTGCTGCTTTAGGGAGAGCACGATGGAGGGGCAATTCAACTGATGGGAGATCTTCTCGGACTAGAAAACCAGGAACCGAGACATCTATTCTACATAGCCGAGGGTTGCCTGCCTCGATGGTGTTGCCAATGTCCTGGAAAGCGTCTAATAGCGGCACGAAATCAAGGATGAGGTGGACCGCTCTCAACTACTCATCCTCACTCACAAACACCTCAGACCTTAGGACTTTGTTGAGGTCCGTGACATTGACCAAGCTAAGGCAAAGTGCTACATGCTTTTTTTCTGCAAAAAATGGCCAAAGACCAAAAGCATGGTCAGACCAATAAAACTCATCAGCAAAGGAAAATGAAATGCTAGAGGGAAGAGTAGCAAAGCTGAAAGAACTAAATCTCATTTCATGGGACCTAACCCTAGGGTACCCCACCTGGCTCTCCCTCTTGAGTTGGGCGGTGAAGACCGTCGTGCCATTCCTCAGAGGCAATTAGGTAGTCGTCCTTCAGGCCCTTGTTGGACGTGGGCAGACATGATATAAGCCTGACAATGGAGGACCTAGACTTGAGGTAATGCCCCGAGTCAGCAAGTGAATGACACTCATACATACGGATGACATCGTGCCAAGTAAGTCCCAAACCCATCTGCTCATTAAGAGCATCAACGCTACCCAAAACTCTAAATAGGTTGGGCGCACATTGATGAGGACACAACCTATGGTTAAGTAGGTAGTCTCAGGTTACTCTACCCATGGGAAACGGCATTCCTCCTTCTATGAAGGTGATCATAGGAATGACAGCCTCCCCTTCTTTTCTATCTGTAACTATCTAATCTAGAGCATAATACCATAGGGCAACCCCCTATGGAATGTGATATTTAGCCCTAAAGCCCTCCAAATAGGCAGGAGAGTCTACAAGGTGCTTAAATCTACCCATTTAGTTAAGCTAAAGTGAAACGGACGAAGTTTTCAAGGAAAGGAAATAAAGAACGAAAGGTCGAGGAGATCGGCCAAGGAGAAAAGGCCCTAGAAAAGAAGAAACTTACGAGAATGAGCACGTGTGTTGCTTCTGGTACTTCTTAAAGGTTTAAACTTTTTGAAGAAAAAGACTTGGAGACTTTAGAAACTAGGGAAGCCTTGAAGATTTGAGAGTTAGGAACTTCTAGAGAGCTTAAAATTTTGTAAATAAGGAGAAATAACTCCCCCCAGGCGCCTTATATAGGAGGCGAAATTAAGTGGGAGTTATCCTGCTCAAAATTTAAGGAGAAATGTCAGTCGTAGGATCCACATCTCACCATTGGACATGGGGAACATAGTGCCACCTGGAGCATTTAATGAGACATCGCGGGCTCCGAAGCGTCAGGAACAGTTATAGGACACGCGAAACGACATTCTCACGTATGGAAATCAAAGGAACATGCGGGATTTATTTTTCAAACATCAAAACCCCACTTTCTTCCTCGGATAGGAAGGGAAAACTGGAGTTTTTAAGGGCTATTGTGGGGATGCAGGCCCAAATATATATTGGGACTTGGGCCTTGTCCAAGGAGGCACAGTGATCCAAGAATAGATCAACAATGAGGAAAGAGTAAGACTTTGAACTTCACGAGCAAGCTATGATTGTAAAGGCTGGGAGAGGTATGCCGAGGAGGAGTATCTCCTTAGCTCAATGAAGAAAGGGTCAGAAGGTGAGTTCTATTATTCAAAGTGACGTTCTAGGAAATTCTGTTGATAAGGATATGCACTGTGAACGTACAGGACAAAATGGGAGTTAAGAAATATCTAGGAAAAAGCTGTTACCACCGCATTGAATGCTCTGCAACTAACTCTTTGGCCACATTTATGTAGAGAAGACCCCCGAACAGTGCTGCCTTAGTCACCCCAATTCACAGAGGGCTTGTGGGGGTATCCGATGGGACAAGCACTCAAGTAGTGGCTTGGACGACCGACAAGTGGAGGGCCAAGATCATTCAAAGAGAGATATATAATATAAGTGACCCCTGATGAAAGGGAGATCGAGAAATTAAGAGAAAAATACTATAGCAATCAATAATTGAACTTGTAATCAAACTTGAGAGAAATATATAAGAACTGATCTCCTTAGATTGTGCCAAGGACGATTTTATTGAGAATAAACCAGTCTATCTTTACTTTTCTTGTTATCCGAATTCACTTTGCTTGTTGTCTGATTCATTAAAACCTAGTTTTCCAACTCACTCTCTACAAATTCATTGTATTGGGCTTTTTGGGCCTGAGTTCCTTTATCCTTAGGGCTAGGGATCCAAATTGCGTCCTTACAACATTTATTTTAGGTTTTTTTTTAATAGATTAATGACATGGTGTAATCTAAACCATTTATTTTAAAATGAGGTTAAGATTAAGAGAATTCTATGTGGTAGAGTACCCTAAGAACTAGAGGATCTGAATCCTATGATAAATATGTTAAATAGTAAGAATAAATATGATTAATACCACTTGAATTATATAATAAATGATTGTTTAATTCATATTTTTGTGATTGGTGGCACATTCATTTATGTAATATAATTTGTAATATCTTAAAGTCCTAGTAAAATAAATGTGATTGCTTTCACTTTAATGATATAATAAATGAATATTTAATTTATAATTTTATAATTTGTGGCACATCAATTTACGTAGTAGAATTTTTAGCTAGATTAACAAAATAATTAACAAAATAAAATACACATTTTTATACTTATTATTTAAACATTTAGTTTAAAAGAAAAATATATGATAAAGGGTATAAGTATTTAAAAGATTAACATAATATCCTCTTGCTCCTAGCCATAAACTAAACTTCAATGCTGTGATGTTTTTGGATCCTCCTACCTCAGGCTATTGGATGATTATTTGATCCTAAGCATTAAAAAAAATTTCCATCTTAGCATGCATTTACATTTGTTTGTCATCTTTAGAGCATTAGCATCGATTGTTCTAAAAATATGCTATTTTAATACATTAAAAAGTTATTTTATTATTTTAGCATAACATTTTACAATACTTCCTATACCTCAACTTCTATTCTTCAATTTAACACATTAAAACAATATTAACTCAAAATTCAGCCCAAAACAAAACATGACCAAGCAGCAACCCAATAGGCAGTGGCAAGATGAGCTATCGGCCACCAACCAACAACCACTGCCACAACCACCACACAACTGCAACATCCTCTACAACCCAAAATACAAACTCAAAACAAACCTAACCAAATCCAACCACATACCTACAACAATGACATCAACCGCCAAAAATCAAAACCACAACTAGGAATAAAATAAATAAATAAATAACCCAAATCCTCCAACCTTGAGAGATTAAATGAGAGAGATGATTATGAATCTAAGAACTTGGGTTACCATCATGGGTCACCAAAACCTTGATTCTAGGTTTCATCTCCACGACATGTCAACGAGGTTTAAGAGACGGACGTAACCTGCGAGGAGAAAGAGACTAAAAGAAAAGAAAGAGGAACTGTGGTCTCAATTCTAAGATTGGGAGCGAGAAGAAAGAGGCAAAAGAAGAATCTAGAAAGTCAATTCAGAGGAGTGAGAAAATTGAATAAGATAATTTTTTTTAGTATTTGTGTCCATACGCTTCTACTAATAGAATCATAAAGACACAAAGGAACCTATACCCTTATGGATAGTGAGTAGCTTTTAAAGGATAAAGTATCATTGAAAATTGCACAAGAGGGGTGGCCCAGTTGGGAGAGATCCCACATGCAAGCACAAGGTCCCTTGTTTGAGTCGTGGCGAGTACCATGTGGGAGGAGGGTTTCCTAGCTTGCATTGTGCCTCTCCTACTGGCTCTCTTGGGGTGCTAGGGTGAGGTCTGTGGCGCCCCAGTCACAGTACCTATGGCTCAATCCAACATTTCCTAGTGGGGGGTACCCCTGTTAGGTCACGTCCTGGGGGGTTAGTCACAAATGGTCGCCCCCCCTCCCCCCCCTTTTGATTATCAAAAAAAAAGTATCATTGAAAATTGTGTAACTTTTTATTACATATTTTTTTCCTTCTTTAGGAGAAACTAGCATACATACATATATATATATATATATATATATAAATGAGGAGAGTAGCATGAAATCTTAAGATATATATATACATATATATATATATATACATATATATATATATATACATACATATATATATATATATACATATACATACATATATATATATATATATACATATATATATATATATATATATTTATTGAGACATAGAAAGAGAGTATGGGAAAAATAATTATTGTAATGTTTTTGTTTCTGATAACATTGCTTGTTTTTTAGTAGTGTATATGTGAAAGTTGAAGTTAGAAAAACTTTATTAGAAGTCGATAGGAAATTGAAGCTTCTTAGCAAGCCAGCAGTCAAGAGTATCGATGTAAACTTTCTACTATCCTCTTATGCTAATTAACACAGACACTCGAAAATTATTGGTGCGTCTATATTCAACACATCAAGGAAAACTCCTACATGTGTGTTTTTATTGTGTTAGAAGGAAAAATATATAAATTTTAATTTTGGATCTATCTCTAAAGCATAGTTGACATATCATTTCATGTGTAAAAAGTTTTGTATCGTAAGGGTATATCAGAAATGCTCATGAATCATACAATGCAATGTGTGTATGTTGTATGAATTGTATCATATTGTAAAATCGTATGCATCATATAATACATGAACATGTGTTTTAAAATGATTTTTTGTTAAATTTTGTACTTTTATTTGAATCTTAAATGTTGTTAGACTTGTTATTGATACAAAATTATTAGGTTACTTAATTTAGTACAATCAAAAAACATGTCTGTAAGTTTTTTGTTTTTTCTCTTTCTCCTACAAAATTTAGCCTACACACTTACACTTCACTTTCATATTTATAAATTTCTTTTATATACTATAAATAAGATATTAACTGATAATATAATTATTTTTTATTTTTTTAATTATTGTTATAAGTCTAAAAACTAGAATGCCAAGAAGAAATATATATATATATATTTTTTAAATTATTAAAATAAAATAACAAGAAGAGATAAAAAATGTTGATGATAAAGAAGAAAATTTCAATGAAGAAATAAGTTTACAAAATGAACATGATAATAACATTAACTTAAATGGAGTTGATTAGGCAAGATGATGAATATGATAAAAAGAAATTATTATTTTGGGTCATTTGTAATGTATTATCACTTCTGAGTTTAATCAATTTGAATGTGTATGCTATAAATGTTAGGGTTTGTGCCCTAAAATTCAATTTATTAGCATGTTATAAATAATTAAATTGTTTAATTATATGAGACTATTTGTGTATGAAGTAATTGGACATTATCATTTAGTTCTTGAGATGCATTGAATGTGATTTATATGATTTAGTTACAGAACATATAAATCACAAGTTCCTTGTAAACTCAAAAATGTAGTTTGTAGTCGGTGATGAAACTATGTGTTTCATCTACAAAGACTATAACATATCAACTAAGATAGTTTGTCTTGATCATGGAAGTGGAGACTTCTAGTTGATGTGTTGATGTGTCTTAAGTGTGTAAGACACATTGAACTAAACCACTATGAGATTAATTATTCAATTAACAATTGTTACCTGAATAATAAATCTTACAACTTCTATTTTCATAGGCTCTTAATCCTGAGAGGATTGTGAACCCCTGATAATTAAATGTATACATCAGGTTTGAGATCTAATTTAACAGTCAAAACCTCAGTATGTTGGGTAACCGCACAGTGTTAAGGGAATACATATTCTCAAGATGGAATCCATAATCTTTTCTATAGATACACAAAATATCCATTTGAGATAAGTTTAATAGGAACTAGGTATTTAAGGTCAGTAATTTTAGTAAAAAGTTACTAAAATTTATATTTAATGAAATTAGATTTCATAAATATGAATAACTAAAAGATTAAACTAGGGACTCAAGGAATAAATAGTTGTTTACAAAGTGATAGTTTATTAAGACTTTGTTCACTATGGATGTTTCATGCACGCAGGGGTCAAATGATATTATATTAAAGGCTTGGGATATAATTTATTAATAAGGCTTAGAGTGTAATTATATTTCTATAGTGGTACTTGTAATATAGTTATGGTAACTTTAGACTTGTCAAAAGTTGACAAATAAGCTTGAAGCCCATTAGAACTAGAGCCATATTTGTCCCTTTGATCCCATCCCAAACCACACACTAAAGCCCAATTGGACTGGCCTAAAAGGCTAACCCAATTAGATAATTAGTTGTTTATTTAATAAGAGTTATTAAATAAAGCATCTACTTAAGCAGTTAAAATGTACGTACGATTGAAAGAAGAGAAAATAGTTTTCTCTTATCTCTTGAATACACTTTTCTAAAAGGAAAATCATCGTACTTAAGAACTGATTGAGAGATCACATATCTTGGACAATATGTGGAATTGGGATGAAGATTGAAGGTTATCTAAAGTCTTGTTTTTTAATTTTACTGCATAAAGTTACGCTTTCTGTTCTTTGTTCTAGAATTCAAGGTTATATGTTATCTCTTGTGAATGAAGTAGATCCTTGTGTTACTTCCACTGTTTGTTTTGTATAAGATGCAAAACTATGTTTTCCAACAATAAATACATGCTAGTTTGAATTATTTAGTTAACTTATTAAATATTATTATACAAGTGATAAATATATTAGTCATTAATTGAATATATTCAAAATTTATAACATTTAGTGACGAAAAGTAATTTTCGTCACTATTGATGATCTAAATCATGAGCGCCAAAGGGGAAATTGTGACGGGAACTTAATTAATCTATAGCGACAAAATATTTTATCGTTAACAGTTGAAATTTTTAGTGACGAAAGATTTCGTCACTGTAGGCCTGGTTTTAAAAATGGACCAGATGGTCTGACCAGTTTAACCGAGAACCGATCACTAATCCAGTCCAGTTATGTTTAAAAACCGAAAATCATCCAAAAACTGGAAATAACCGAAAACTGGCCTATTTAATCGTAAAACCGAAAACCGATATGGTTGAACCGGTTATTGGCCGGTCACGGCCCTCACTGCCTCTGCTCTGCTTCTCATGGTAAATTTTCTTCGACTTCTTGGCTTTTGGGGAGGAAGGTGCAAGATCGTTATACTCTAATTTGTAAAATCTCAGATCTGGGATAAAAGGAGATCTGGGGAGACACTTAGGTTGGGTAAAATCTCATATTTGTTTAAGAATATGTGAGAAAATGATTATGAAATAAGAAATATCTCTTGGTTTGGGCGAGGAGCTGAACTAGGCTTTGGAGGAAACTCCAACTCCACCGCTGCTTCTTCTTCAAAGTGAGAGAGGGAGATTTGAGCAATTTGTTTAGACCTTTTAGATAAAGAGAGGAGAGGACTACCTTTTTAAAAAGTTTGGTATAATTGTGGTTGGATGTCCTTTGGCCACGTTGATGGTTAGGTGGGAGTGGTAGACCACTTTGTGATTCTACATTTATTTGCACTTTCTAGACACTAGTAAGGTCATTGCAATATTCAAGACAAGCATAAAATATTTTTATAATAAATACAATTTTTTAAGAAGAAATATTTAGATGTGAAATTATATTAACATAGATAAATATTTTTTAAATTAAATAATGGTTTTGTTAAAAATACTGAAAATTATATATGATTATAAAACATTAAACCATAACCTTTTTTATTTGGTAGTTTGTTTAGGTTAATTTCTTTTTCTTCTTCTAAAAAAATGATAATTTATTTTTCTTTATATTTGAGTTAAATTTAACATGAAAATTGTACGTTTTTAGACCCCTTAAAACACAAGTTAATTAACCTAGATATTTAGCCAAATGATTACTTAGGTAAATTATTCAAGACTAGGTTAACACAAGTATATCATATGAAGTAAACAATGTGGAAAATAAAGAACACAACAATATGATAACCCAAGAAAACCAAATTGGTAAAAAACCTGGGGAGAATTTAACCTAGTTATCCTTAAGGTAAAACAAATCCACTATGAAAGAATTAAAGTTTTACAATAGTGACTTAGACCACTAACATCCTATTGCTATCTCGAGTAGAAAACTTACTACCACGACCACGTGACAGCTCCGAGTCCACGGACTACTTCTTTCTTGGATTCACAGCAACCACAAGTACTCCCACTTGTGTTTTTCTTTAAGCTCTTTATGCAGTAACTAAAACGATCACCAAGCTCTCGACATCAATCTTGATCTTGATAACCCTAAGTATGTATGAAGGCAAACACCTCTAGATCTCATAAGAGATTTACACATATAGCATAAATAACCTGAAAACGTGGCTAGGGTTTTTCCTTTTATACTTAAGGCAAAACATAAAAGCCTACACGTCATATACGCTTGGGTTGAGTTGGAAAAATCTGCAGAAAAACATTCTACATGAGCTTCGATCGATCAAGTCTAATTTTCGATCAATCGAGCCTTGCAAAAAGTGAATAGTAATTTTCTACAATTACTCGATTTCAACTTCATAATAAACATACTTTGAGCAACCTAAATCTAGACTCTAAATTTTGATTATGGTTTGCCAATATTACATATTGAAGTTCCAAAACATTTAGATCCTAAATCCTTAAAACCTGACAAACTCCCCCTTTGGCAATCCATGACAAAACACATAATAAAACAAAATGCTCAAGGTTACAAAAACAGCCTATTACAATAAAATTGCCCAACCAAAAACAGTTCAACCTAACTACTATCTATCAGTTGCAAGTGTAGACAGCAACACGATTGAAACAACTTGTATATTCCTAAAACACTCAACAAACACATAAATGCATGTGTGGAAAATACAAGTAAAACAAAATAAATTCTTGATTTCTCAAAACATAAAATAAAAGACATATATCATGAATAACCTCATAATATAAATCAATAGTCTATGTAGCACAATGTGAAACAAGAAACATAATGTCTCCCCCTAACATATACATCACATAAGAATAAATACGTCAAGATAAATACATCATGAGCCCAAAAAAATAAATACATGATGAGGCACCTAGATACAATCTAAAGCTCCAAAAACTCAAAATCTCCCCCTATCTCCATTCATATGTACTCCCCCTTTTTGTGATGAATTGCCAAAGGGAAATCAAGACTCATCATCAAAAGGAGGTGGTGGAGGTGTTCGCCTAATGCTCGCCGAATCCGCATGCAAGGCCTGAAGCTCCATGAGTACATCCACCAAAAGCTAACCATGAGCCACCTAGACAGTCATGACAGTGTCCAATATACTCTGAATGCTAGAATCACCCGATGTTGAAGGTGGAGGATCAACAATGGCTGTCGGATCAACATACTCCTCAACTGTGGGATCACCTGAAGAAGGAGGAGGAGGAGGAGGTGCAACACCTGAAGAAGACTCTACATGAGGACGTTTAGAGCTAGCTCTCATCTGAGCAACTCTCTGTCTAAGAAAGGTGCCACCTATGGGAGGTATAATGTGTATGGGCTCAGATGCAGGAAACTCATCTAATCCTAAATGTAACAAAATCCGATAAATAAAAACATGGAAGAAAAGACCATGTGCAGAAGAACTACTCCTATGAACCTCAACCAAGGAACGAATGAAAAGAGTAGGAAAACTCATAGGAGCATCTGTCACAAGGGCATACAAAAATACACATCTCTCAATAGGAATAGTGTGCAAGTGAGAGATGGGCCAAATAGAATGACAAGAAATCCGGAAAAACAAGTAATGAATTTCAGTCAACTCATGAGAGGTAATACAAGGATCAGTACCCCACTGAATGGAAGTACTAGTGAGATATGACATAATGTCATCAAAAGGAAGGGGATCATCATAAGGGTACATAGGCTGCTATACCTTAAGCACCCCAAGAGCAGAGGCCACTACCGAAGGAGTAATGACATACTCTTCGCCCCCTATCCAACTTTTCACAAACTGAGTGTTAGAATCATTGGAATGGACAGAGAGATTCAAGTAGAAATCTCTAATCAAGGTAGCCGGAGGACGATGATCTATATCCAACAAAGGTAACCAACCCTTACGCTCAAAGTTCCTCCTAATTTTTGAATATATCTAGCTCATCTAACACTACCTTCCTCTCAACCTAAACTGATCTAAAAATGTTCAGCTTCTTATAGGTTTCTTGGTTTTTCTTAGTTTGAAACCTATCGCGATCAAAGGCTGGAGTAGAAGAGTAGGTGGATGTACTATGGGCTCTAGTCTTCCTACCCATGATGCTAAGGGTATGAAAGGATAGACAGAAAAGAAACCAACAAAAAAACAAAGAAAACCAAGGGAAGACGGCATTAGACAAGGTTAGATAGAAAACAACAATTGAAAATATCACTCTATATGATGCATGAACAGAATAAACACATGATGCATACTCTAATGCATTGAGAACAGTCCAATTATACTTTAAAAACTAAGAATTGACTTGAACATAGAGTTTATAACAAAAACCCCAAATTGTGAAAACCCACTTTCAAAAATTTAACCCAATTGAGTAATTAATTATTGCCCTAGATAGAAATCATCATATAATGACATAATCAATCAATTTCACAAGTCAGTTTTACCAAATTAAGCCCAATTGAACAAAATCCCCAAATTCGTATAGTTTCAAGCCCTAGAATTTCAAATTTGTCCCAAAACACAATTTTAATCAAATTAAAGCATGAGAATCAAGTTAACGTCATCTGAGAACAAAAACCCATTGCTCAATTTGGACAAAAACCAACTCAAAAATCAAAAACCCCAAATATCAATAAGTCTGAAAATTACACCTAAAATGCATGAAAAATGCATCAAATATGTGAATAAAATGAAAAAAAATTCAGAAACCCTTGAATTTAACCCAATTCTTCCAAAAACAAGATTATCAATCAATTTATCCTCAAATCTCAAACTTTAAACACATTTTGCATTAAAATCAAGGAATTTTAAATCTTGGATGGCCACAACAAGTTCACACACAATATCATGAACTCAATTTAGTAAAGAATAACTTGTGTAGTGTATGCAACTAGAATAGTTTGAGATACATGTGAGGTGATAAGTAAATAGTGATTAATCACAATTTCTACAAAATTCATCACATAAGTTTGAAAGTGACTATCACCTAAAGAGTTACATCATATAACTCCCACATCTCCTAGAAAATAAATTTGCAATCATGTAAGTTTCTTAATTTTCCTCATAATGTACACACCAATTTTATTTCAATTTGAATTTTATTATAAACCGAGGCTACACCTTATGTTCTTTTTGTGCATGTGCTACACTTTCTTGAAAACAAAATCATATGATATGCACTAAGGTGTTCATGATTGGCTAGTAAACAGTGGTGAGATAGTTATTTATGCATTTCTCTTAGGATTTTTTAGTCCTTACAATCAAAAGCATGTGACTTCAAGATCAAGATCATGTGATCAAAAACTATAAACAACTCCCACACAACATGCACTACAAAACTCAAACTAGTAAAGTGCAATAAAATAAGCTTATCCAAGCTAAACAAAGTACATAAACATGTTATGTAAAGATAATATGGCTAACTTTGATTTCAAATCCAAGAAAAATAATGCAAAACACATTTTTCTTTTCTTTTCCTTTTTATTTATTTATTTTTTTTTTTTTTTGAAAACAATAACAAAAACAACCTAGCATGAAATGCATGAATGTTATACAATACAAATCCTAGAAACAAAGAAAACAAAAACAGTAAAGAATAATGGTCACAAAGACTAGAGAGATGAAGCACAAGGACCATATCAGAAAGACTCAATTAGATCGAGCCTTTGGCATTCAAAACTTTTTTTATGCAACTTTTGCATTGGAGTTATTATTCATATTAGAATGATGAGTAACTCTATGATTGGAATAAAGGTTTAAAGCCTTTACCAACTCACCAATAAATACCATGGGAGCTTGTGCTTGAGGCACAGGTACTTTTGGCTTATTTGCTCGCTTAGCAACTTGCAACTTGAAATAGTTTGGATAAATGTGCCCAAATTTTCCACAAAAATGACAAACCCATTCAAGTCTATCATGCGACTTATCCTTAGGAAGGGTAGAATTCTTAGACTTAGACTCTTTAAGATCAACCCTAATCTTCCTAGGAAGTGTAACTTCTACTGGTTTGACAATCTCACTCGCAAAAGGCTCAGAAGAAGAGACAAAGTTTATGAAATGAGTCTTAGGAACAGAGATGCTACCTTCAAAACCTAGACCAGTTTTGTCTAAGGGAGACTTCTGAATACTCAACATGTGTTCAAGTTTAGAACTAGCAGACCTATTTGTTTGTTCTCTAGCAACAGATAATTCAAGTACCAAATCCTTCACTTTATCAAGCAATAACATGTTCTCAGTCTTCACTTTATCAAGCAATTCATTAGCATCAAACAATTTCAAGAGCAAATTTTTCTTATCAAGTTCAAGAGAAGAAATTTTCTGTAAACCTAAATCAACATTCATAACATCCTTTACAGTAACCTTGTAAAGCTTAGTATAGGCTTCTTGCAAATCAGTATTCTCAGAGAGTTCCCCATCAGAAGGGTTCTCATCAGCCACAACACTTTCATCAACTACAATAGTAGCTGTGAAAACAATAAAGCTTCCATCCTCATCACTACCAGACTCATGATCAGAAACTTTATCATCACTAAGGGTTACAGCCATAGCCTTACTCTTTGATCTCAAGAATGTAGGACATTCTGATTTCACATAACCATACCCTTGACAACCAAAAAATTGTTGACCCATAGAATTATTAGAGGTTTGACCTACTTCCTCTTTAGGTTTTTCAGTATTGTTTACTTTAGTAGGATCATTCCTCCTAAAATTTCTAGGTTCAGCATTGTTTTTACCTCTTGCCCTTCTGTTGTTCGTAAGAAAGTTTCTAAAGTTCATGGCAAGATATGCAATCTCTATAATATAGAGTTTATCATCAAATCCATTCCCATCAACATCATCAACTAACTTAAGAACCATTGATTTGGATTTTTTTGTCTTGGGTAAGTCCAACTCATAGGACTGGAGAGATCCTACAAGTTCATCAACAATGATGGACTCTACATCCTTGCTTTCAATTATGGCAGTCATTTTGGGTCTGAAGTCCTCAGTCAAAGATCTAAGTATCTTCCTAATAATCTTAGGTTGATCATAGATTTCACCCAAATTATAAGTAGAGTTAATAATATCATTCAGTTTAGCATAGAATTCATTAAAACATTCATCATCAGACATTCTAATACTTTCAAACCTAGTAGTTAACTGCTGCAGTTTATTAATCTTAACTACCTTTGTTCCTTCATGCACAGTCTAGAGAATATTCCATGCAGTATGAGCAACCTCAATATTAGAGATTCTCTTGAATTCCTCCATAAAAATAGCATTATAAATAACATTCATAGCTTTGCTATTAAAAGTGGATGCTTCTTTCTCAGAAGTTTGCCACTCACTAATTGGAGTAGTGGGCTTCTCCCATCCGTATTCAACGAAATTTTAGACTCTCTCATTAATAGATTTCATGAATGCTTGCATCTTTACTTTCCAATAGGCATAGTTGTACCCATCAAAATGAGGTTGGATCACAAGAGAGTAACCGTGTTCCATGAATACAGAGGTCAAGGATCAAGTTTTAGATCAAAGGATCTAAATACTAGAGCTAACCCGCTCTGATACCACTTGAAGTTCTAAAACATTTAGATCCTAAATCCTTAGAACCTAACAAAAATACTTCTAAAATTTTATATCTTTTTTTAGTAAATATCAGTAGCTATATTCTTATTTATATAATTTTATTATTTTTTATAATTATTTATTTATTAATTAAATTATTTATGACATTACCGATTTGACCACCGGTCGGACCCCGATCTGACCAGAAAACTGGTAATCAGTCCCTTTTCCGATTCTTTCACCTTACCGGTTTTTAAAACCATGACTGTAGGTGTTGCTATGAATAGTATTAGCGACGAAAATCATTTCATCGCTAAAAGGGAGCCTTAGTGACCAAAAACTATCGTCGCTAAAAATATTCACACAAAATAGGTTTTTCATTTCATAGTTTTAGCGACAAATCATAATTCCTAGCTAAGAGTATGCTATAGTGATGAAATCTGAATTTCATCGCTAAAAATCGTAAAAAAATCCTGCTAAAAGTATGCTATAGCAATGAATTATAGTCGTCGCTAAAAGTCGTAACAAAATCCGGCTAAAAGTATTTTATAGTGACGAAATTATATTCGTCGCTAAAGAGTACAACTTAAATGGGTTAAATTTCAGCAAAAAAAAATTTCCTTTCCCACATAAAATTTCATTTCTCCCACCCACTCACTTAAAAAATTTTCAGCCCTCCCTCTCTCATTATCACTCACTCCCTAACACAAATACACACTTCCCTCTATCTCTCTTTCTACCAAGTCTCTCCTCCCTCTTGGTCTCTTGGTTAGCTTCTACTAGATTTTTAGTCATCAAACTCTTATCCATGGTTTGACTTCTCCTAACATGAATCTAAGGTAAAATCTTCATGACCCACATTCAAATATCTTTGGGTTTTTATCCTATATTGTTAGGATTGCTTTTTATGTTGTGGGTTTTGTTTAGAAGTAGTTTGTTGTGTTTGTTGGTACATTTAAAATATTATTGGAGGTTTTTAATTTAATGGAGTGAAATGGATTTTGTTGTTTGGCAATTATGTGAGTTGGGTTTCTTAAGAAATCATTTGGGTTTTTGACTTATATGGGAGATTGGGTTAATTTTAGAAAAAAGGGTTTCCTTGCATTTTGAAATTTCTTTGGCATATGTGGTTGTGATTGTGGTGTTAAATATAAATTTGTGCAAGTAATATGAGCATGTGTCTTTTGCTTACCAAGTATTTGACAAATTGCTTGTATGAGTTATGAAATGGATTTTGTTGTTTGGCAACCATGTGAATTGGGTTTTTTGAGAAATCATTTGGGATTTTGATTTATATGGGAGATTGGATTAATTTTAGAAAAATTTTGATTTCGGAGCATTTTGGTTGTTTTTGAGATATGTTGTGAGGGTTTCCTTGCATTTTATAAATTTGTGCATATGTGGTTGTGATTGTGGTGTTAAATATAAATTTGTGCAAGTAATATGAGCATGTGTCTTTTGCTTACCAAGTATTTGACAAATTGCCTATATGAGTTACAAAATGGATTTTGTTGTTTGGCAACCATGTGAGTTGGGTTTCTTGAGAAATCATTTGGGTTTCGATTTATATGGGAGATTGAGTTAATTTTAGAAAAATGATTTCCTTACATTTTGAAATGTCTTTGATATATGTGGTTGTGATTGTGGTGTTAAATATAAATTTGTGCAAGTAATATGAGCATGTGTCTTTTGCTTACCAAGTATTTGACAAATTGCTTGTATGAGTTATGAAATGGATTTTGTTGTTTGGCAACCATGTGAATTGGGTTTTTTGAGAAATCATTTGGGATTTTGATTTATATGGGAGATTGGATTAATTTTAGAAAAATGATTTCCTTGCATTTTGAAATGTTTTTGGCATATGTTGTGATTGTGGTGTTAAATATAAATTTGTGCAATTAATATGAGCATGTGTCTTTTGCTTACCAAGTATTTGACAAATTGCCTATATGAGTTACAAAATGGATTTTGTTGTTTGGCAACCATGTGAGTTGGGTTTCTTGAGAAATCATTTGGGTTTCGATTTATATGGGAGATTGAGTTAATTTTAGAAAAATGATTTCCTTACATTTTGAAATGTCTTTGATATATGTGGTTGTGATTGTGGTGTTAAATATAAATTTGTGCAAGTAATATGAGCATGTGTCTTTTGCTTACCAAGTATTTGACAAATTGCTTGTATGAGTTATGAAATGGATTTTGTTGTTTGGCAACCATGTGAATTGGGTTTTTTGAGAAATCATTTGGGATTTTGATTTATATGGGAGATTGGATTAATTTTAGAAAAATGATTTCCTTGCATTTTGAAATGTTTTTGGCATATGTTGTGATTGTGGTGTTAACTATAAATTTGTGCAAGTAATATGAGCATGTGCCTTTTGCTTACCAAGTGTTTGATAAATTGTCTATATGAGTTATTAGATTGAATTTCTTGACTTGTGTTATAATGATTGTTATATGAGGTTATGGGTTGTAATCCTAGTTTTATATATGTACTAACACATGTAGCTTTAAGGTTTAATCAAGTCTCAAAACTTTTGGCATATGGTTAAAATTATAGTATTTTTCTTTTGTGACTTTATACAAATTTGAGTCAAATGGACTACATGATTTTTAATAAATTATAGAAAAATTATTTTGAAGTGAAATTTTGATTGTACATATTTGACATATAAGGGCTTTTCCTTATTTAATTTCAAGTTTTTTGGATAAAACTACGTGGACCAAAAAAATTTTTAAAAAGAGCCGACCTATTGCAAATTTAATTAGAAAGTATGATTAGAATGTTGAGATTATAAGGAATTTACTACAAACTTTTGTTGTGTGGTCTATCTTATAAGTTCATATGTGCTTTCTTTGACAAGTGTTTTACTTTGGCTAATTTTATCATAGTTTGGTAATGACATGCTTTGTATTAAGTTGGTAAATGCACATTGTTTATGGTAGGGAAATAAAAGGTTTTGGTTGTGTTAAAGCTTATAAGTTTCTTGTATGCTTGCTTGGTTCCCGTTTGGGTAAAGGTATTCGTCTTAGGATGGTAAAGTTAGGCTTTAGGGCCTTAGGTTTTGATTGAGTTATATTTGTTCGTTATTTTTTTTTTTTTTTTTTCAAGATTGAAGCATTTAGAGGTCTTGGTGGTGTGAAGAGGTGAGTATATGATAATTTGATGGTTTGGGTGCTATGAACCTATTTTAAAACAAATGGGTAATGAAGTGTTAATCATGAAAATTTAAGTGCTTTGAGGTTTGCTTTTTGCATAAAGTGCTTGATATATTACCTCAATGAGTTATGAAGTCGGACTTAATTGTTTGTTGTTGATTATTTAATTTGAAGTTGGACTGTGTGATATATATATATATATATATATATATATATATGGCTCTATGGCTCTATGCATTAATGCCCAAATTGGGTTTTTGTTGTTTACTTTGATTGAATTATAGAGTAAATGATTTAGTTATAGCAAATATGTGGTAATTGAATTATGCAATGTGAGGTTGGTAGCCAAATTGAGTTTGAAGTTTGTGTCTTGGATGAACATATATATATATATATATATATATACAAATATTCAATAGAGATGTTTCTTATAACATAGTTAATGTTTTTACTTTACAATTTTAATGTAGTATTATTTTTACATTTGTGCAGATTTCTTATTGGTGGCTTTTAGGGCATTTTCTTTTGGCACTACTTGAAAACATTTGAGGACATCTTCTTTAGCCCTTAGTATTTTTTTTTTTTTCTTTGAGAGAATTTCAACCTATGGTATCCGCTCCTGATAATAGCTCTTTATCTTCAGACCAAGACACCAATCAATTTTTGGTGTAGACGGAGATTGAACTCCAGATCTCTTATTCAACCATCAAAGACTTTACCCTTAGTATTTTATGTTATTGTGTGTTATAAAACGTCTTGTATTATTGTATGCATTGGAAACAATTTGTATGGATGGATTGAATAGAATACTTGTTTTATTTTTACACTTGGAATGTATGGATCATTTTCTTATAAATGTGTAGTTGACATAAATGTGTTATTCAAGTGTAAAGAGTTAATAATGTAATGACAGGTTACATACAGGAAAAAAATGAAAACAGATAAGTAGCTTTAGTGACGAATTTGTCCATCACATTTAGCTACATTTAGTGACAAAAATTTTCATCGCTAAATGTAACTGAATTTATAAAAAACACTTTCAGCGACGAAAATTTTTGTCGCTAAATATAGTTGAATTTTTTAGACAAAAATTTTAGCGACGAAAATATTCATTGCTATAAGTACCTAAATATTCTTAAAAATAGTTTTAACGACAAAAATATTTCGTCGCTAAAAATTATCTAATAAAATAAGGTACATGTAGCGATGAAATAGTTTCGTCGCTGAATAGTATTTTTAACGAGGAAAACATTTAGCGACAAAATAATTTCGTTGCTAAAAGTGTTTTTATTTTAAAACAACTCGAATCTTTATCAACGAAATTTGTTGAAAGTTTTCGTCACTAATACTTTTAACGATGGGGCTATAGCGATGAAACGAATTTTGTCACTAAAGGTACTAGGTGATGAAATATTGGACTTTTAGTGACGAAAATTTTCGTCGCTAAAAATACATTTTGTTATAGTATGTACACACTTAGATTAGCAGGCTAAAGTAGAATTCTATATATATACTCTCTAAAACATATCATAATTGATATGCTACCATGATATGACTCTAATTTGACTTTACAAAGCTTTAAAAACACCTAGAATCAAGAAAATAGTATCTCTAAACCTAAAATTTCAAAGATTACATAAAAATAACAAAATGAAATTGCAAATTCTATCCTACATTAATTTTATAGTCTAAACCTATTGGAGAAGTGCATTTTGTTTCTATTTACCTACAACTTCTTCAACAAACTTTTAAATTTTATGTACAACTTTTTAAAACTTCATATTTTTTTTCACTTTTTCAAAGTACAAATATTTTTTAACACATTTTCAACAAAAAGCAATAGACGAAAAACTAAATAAACTAATGTCAAACACAAAATTTATACTAGTGAAAATTTTTAAGCTAGAATATTCCTTAGATATTTACAACAGGGGAGTCTATATTGAAAATACTATAAGATAACCAACTACAATTGCCTCTCCTATATCCACCACATTTTCTTTGGCTTTAAGCTTTTGTGGTGGTTGTTGAAATTGCCTCTCACTCTACAAGTTGCCACATAATGACACAGTTACCCTTTTTTGAAATTTGAGGATTTTGGATACTTCTATTTTGAAATTTCCCTTTTAACTATAACTACAGGGTCATATTTCTTATTATTGTGTGGGGGTCTAGAGGGCCCTCCCTCTACAATATTAACCTCAGAAAGTATATTGCTTGGATCTATTAGCCTTTTCAGACAACCTTTTAGTCTCCTCAATTTTACAATCGACAATAGTCTTTTGCGATGACACCTGGATACTAGAGTTGACATGAAAGTACCTGAAACAGCTTGTGTGGAAGACAGCAAATGCATATGTGGGGCAAGAATGGATAATGCGATGAAGGAGATGAAAGTGATGAAGTAAGCTTTAGTCGGGGTTAAAGAAAGTTCCCAAATCAGTAATCATATTTTAGAGAAGAGTGTCTACATTCATAATGCATTTCTTAAGCAGAATATTTTGAAAGATACTAAATGATGAGCCAAAAATATTAGTTACTAATAGATTGCATTGAAAAATATATAGGATAACATACATAAGATCCTGATGTATCCTCTTGTACAAGTACCAACTGGATCTCACTAGAATTCTGTAATTCATATAGTCAGATCAAGGGTACTAGTACTCGCCAATTTCATATTTTTCGCACTATTTTCTTGTATCAAGCTGCTAAGCTTTGATGGCATGTTGAGATCTATAGAATAGTTGCCTCTTTCTGAAGAAGAGGAACAAGAAAGATATAAATTGCCATCCACTTCTTCCTCAACCCAAGGTATTCTCTTAACTTCCTCTTGTCTTGATCTTCTGCCCAGTGATAGACTCAAATCAATGTCATCATGCAAAGCTTTCCTTTTCCCTATGTTCTGCTCTCCATATCCGCTAACATTAATAGACTTGGTGTTCACTGTGATTGAATTCTGAAAACAGTTTGTTCTCTCCCATCCTCTTCCATGCAATTCATTATTGAAAGATGGTTCTATGGGGGTTGATCTTGTCTGGGTTTCGCTGGAATTGTGATTAGACAGCCACTGAAATTCTTCTCTGAACTCTTGTAGTTTTCTCTTTCTACTTTGTTCAGCGAAAGCAATGTTGTCATTCATGTAGAAAGCTCCAATATCCCTTATGTTCGAACCAGTACCTCCATAAATCCTTTCCGCTACTGACCCATGAAGGCTATCTCCTGTTCTAATATACATGTTCTCAGTCAAATAAGGCCTTGATATCCAGCTCCCATGACCATTCCAAGAAAAGTCACCATATCTTGAGAGAAAGGGAAACATTTTCACATTGATTTAAACTCATATAGAAAATCAATTGATGCAGTTAACGAGAGAGAGAGAGAGAGAGAGAGAGAGAGAAATATCATGTAAAACAGTAAAAGTAAAGGTCTATCATAGGGTATACTAACAGTAACACTACCTGAATTTGGGGGTAACCCTTTCATTAACACAATGAAGCATGGATTGTTGCCAAAGGTGATTTTCACTTCCCATAAGATGTCCCGTGAGCTGTCCACTACTGGTTATAACTGTTAATTCATGAAAGACAATAGTCTCAACTTTCAAATATTAGAAGCATGAATGACCAACAGGAAATAAACCCTAAATCCTAATTTCTACAGAGTGATTTGTTAAGTTGGTGTACCTTGACCCTGATCATCAATCTTCTTGCTACGATACATCTTTTCCAAAACATGTGGCAAAAGATAAACAAAAATGAAATTTCTCCAATTAGACAAATCTCGATCCACTGCATAAAAATATATTATATATGAGACATACTGAGTTAGTGTTTTACCTGTAAATGGCTCTTGACATGAGCAATGCTTAGGCCCTTTATGTTCATTAGTTGCAAAACCAATTTGGGGGTTGCTCCTACACCAAATTTAAATAACTGAATAAATAAATTGAGAAACAATGTTATGTAGGTGTAATTGATGATATCTTTATAAGTAGAAGTTCCCGAAGGATATGATGAGTCTGCTAAAATATAATCTACAAGAAGAAAATATAAAATAAAAAAAACCATCAACAGGTGAAGAAGTTTGAAGATCTTACTCTCTTGACCCCCAAGTCTCCCTATTGCTTGGACAAAACAAAGATGAAGATCAGGAGTCCATCTTAGCCTGGGCACCTTGGATCGAACATATGGCCGCACTCCACTAGAGCTGGAGGTCTTCCTCTCAGCCTCCTCAACCTCAACTATGCTGTTGCTCGAGCTTGCACTGTTTTTGGTCTTACTTTCATCTTCTACTTCCTCGTCCTCGCTCCTGTCTGAGGATTGCATCTTCAAACCATCGTTATTCTCATTTTCCATCATGTTCATGGTTCTTTCCGGATATGGGAAAAGCTTTATACTTCAACTCAAAGTGATTGCCTCTGAGGAAGAAAATTCAGCCATTAGGCCAGGTCTTTTGTGGTTATCGGTATGGTTCCTCCATTGATCTTCCTTAGTCCAATATAGCAGAAAGGATAACATAACTTATATTTGCAGAGCAAATTTCTTCAGCCGGCAGGTCCCATATACACAAAATGATGAAAAGAAAAGAAAAGAAAAACAAATCTTGATGGTCTTGGTCTCAGTGTCAAATAGCTTTAAGCACTCAGACATAGATCTTCTATTAAGTATTATTTTATGTAAGATAAATGTCATATAATGTATCTCAGCCGAAAAAAAAAAAAAATTGTCATATAATGTATGAATGGTGTGGGAATACATGTAAAGTAAGAATTTGGAGCAGTTGCTATCTGGGGTAAGGTGAAAGATTAAAAATAAGATCGAGAACTGGGAAAACATGCATGAAATATTATCAACCACGTAGACAAGAGCAAGACCCAAGCTCTAGCAGGCGCGTTGGTTGGTAAGACGTTACTCTTTTTATCAATTGTCGGTTTAAAAATAACTTATTAAGTATTTTTATTGAAAATGTGATAAAGTATATTTGTATTTTGAAAAAGTAAGAAAAAGTGAGATTTTTAAAAATTATACATAAAAGTTAAAAAGTAAAAAAATTAATTTATAAGAAAGTCTCAAACGCACACTAAAGTAAACCATAGAATTATAAAAGATCTATAACCACAATTTTAATCACACCCTTTCCCATAACTATTCTATATGTTTTCTTTTTTCTTTTCTTTTTCTGTTTTTGTGAAACTAATAGGAAATTTCGTTGAATCAATAGAAGCTTTTTTCATACATTACAAGAGGAGCAACATCATCAAGGATATTCTCTAACCAAAATTGGGGTACAGTTAAATTCTTTGTTTTTTTAACTAACTATTCTATGTGTTTGATTCAATGGTGGCTTCAGGAATTTTTTTTTCAAGAATGATCGTTAAAAAGCTTAAGCTTAAAAAAAAATTTAATATAAAGAGAATTTGAATATTTTGAGATATCGATAAAAAATAATAAATAAATAAATTACTTGCAAATATATGAAGTTTTACAGTTTACTTCTATAAGTTTTTATATTTTAAAATCATTACATGATAGTTCATTATCAATTATTGTAAGATCACAATTTGAGTCCTAAGCCCAAAAATGCAAAGGATCTAGGTCCAAAGAGCTCAATACAATGAATTTGTAAAAAGTGGGTTGGAAAACTAGGCTCTAATGAGTTGGGTAACAATTATAGTGGGTTCAAATGACAATAAAGTAAAATAGACTGGTTGTATCTAATGAAAATCGTCATTGGCACAATCCGAAGAGATCAGTTCTTGTATATATTTCTTGAAATTAGTTACAAGTATAGTTCTTATTGCTACAGTAGTTCTCTCTTAATTGCTCGATCCCTTATCTTTAAGGTCTCCTCTCTATTTTATACTATCTTTCCCCTTTCATCTCTACCCTTCACGTATAGAGTAGATTGCTGATATTGATCCTTATCCCATCAACACTTTCCTGAAGTCTCTGGTAGTAGCTGTAAGGTTGAAAATTACTATTCAAATATCACTTTTTCATTAATACAGCTAGAGAGTTAGTTACAGAGCATTCAATACAGTGGTAGCAGTTTTCTCTTAGATATTTCATAGTCCTCATCTGTCCTGTACCTTCTGGATGTGTATCTTTACCAATAGAATTTCCTGGAATGTTGCCCTGGATGGCGGACCACAGCTTCGGACTTTAACTTTGATCTACCGAGGTGGCATCCCTCCTCGGATCACTTTCCTGGACTCTCATGACCATACCTCACCTCTTCGTTCATTAACACAGACTCCTTTGACTGTATTTCCCCGTCCTCGAACTACCTAATGTCCTTGGATTGGGCTCCCAGCCCGATACGCTATTGGGCCTATTAACCCTACAATTATCATTATCTATTGTCAATATAGGTTGGTGTGACCATTTTATTTTGATAAATTTGTATAATATTTTTATTTTTTTGCAATTTTCATTATCTATTTGTCATTATTTTTATAAAAATATTTTAAACTAAATGACAAAACTCAACCCACTTACACTATATTAATTATTGACCCACACAACCTCACTCATTTATAAATAAATAATACATTAAATGTCTACCTAACTAATTAAATGCTTGAACATTCACTAACTTTATAACAAAAATTTATTATAATATGACAACAAATACACGCATGTAACAAATCTTCTGTATTTCATAATTATTAAATTATATAAAGTTATATTATATTTATATACAGATGGACACACACACATCGCAATTCACCCAAATAGCATTATAGTAAAATAATAATAATAATGCACATATCAAACGCACACTCTCACACTATATATAATATAAATTTATAATAAAAAGAGATACGTACAACTCACAAACACTCACTCTATACTACTCTTAGAGTTAGAAATACCAAGAAAGTCAGATAGAGATGAGATGAGATGATCATGAGAGATAAATGTTTTATTTGTGTTGTTTGGTTTTGGGATGGGCTAATCCATGCTGTTATTTAGTTTTGAACTGGGCAGATATGTGATTAGTATATGCAAGATTTAAGTTAGGATGTGCAAAAATATTTTTAATGATAATGTAAAGTTGTAAAAAAATATTATATATATTTCAACTAAGGAAGTTCATTTGAACCCCTTGAATTACCTTTAACACCCTCTCTGGTTTGGTTGTAAGTAGTAAAGAAAAAATATTAAATCCATATAAAAACAGTCTATCACATAGAATAATAATAAAAATAAATAAATAATATGTGATAAATAGAAAGAGGGAAGGCATGCATTGTGGAGAAATCTGTGCTGAGATGATTCCTGTTGTCGGTGATCACGGATTTGTCATTGCTTCTTACCATGCATGACCGCACCTAATAACAACAAAACTTGTATTTTCACTTCTCGAAGATTCCCTAATCCTCTGTGAAGTTTTTATAAAGTGTTTCTGACATATTTTGGATTCAGTGACTCTTCTCTATTGATCTAACGGCCATCAATACCACGACATCATGAAGAATGATTATTTTCTGTTTGCACGAAAATTTATGATGGACCTTAAGCTTATAGGTTAGTCTGCTCTAGAAGATAATAAACTTTAAGAAGATTCGTCCCATAAAGTTTTTATATGGCCAGAAGTATATCTTTTTAATTTTATTGCTTGGTTTTTTTCTTTTCTTTTTCAAAGTAGAAAGAGAGCTATGGTCCAACAAATACAATTGGGAGTAGACCAACAAACTAGAAGTTATTTTTTCTCTGAATTAATTAAAGAAGAAATACCATGGCTTTCAATTGTAACGAGCAAAGTGTTGAATCAGAGCCAAAGAAAAAAGATATTATTATGAAGAAATGAGTTTAATTTTGAAGTCTTAGTGTTGAAAAACCAAATTGAGGAATGATATTTTGTTAAGTTCTTGACTTATCAACAAAGCTGCATGCCATTAAATAAAAATAACATTTATTAGACCACGTGCATGGAAATAGTGATGGGATAATGACAGGACCTTTTTAGTTGGTCCTTAAGCTATAACATACTCCCTTAGAGCATTCTTATCAAGGATTGCAAATCCTAAAAGACGCTTTTTTTAGCATTTATAACCCAAAAATTTGCTTCATCAAAGATTGTAAATGCTAAAAATTTACAATATTGCTACAGTGCGCTCTCATTTTTGAGACCACACTGTAGCACAATACTATCAATTTTTTATTAATTTCTCTCTCTCTCTTCTGTGCGCTCTCATTTTTTTATTTTTTCTTTCTTCCTTTTCACTCTCTCTCATGCTTTCCGTTCCTCTCTCCTTCTCGTGCTCTCCGTCACATGCTGCCGCCGATCTCGTGCTCTCCGTCCACTCCTTCTTACTCTTTCTTTCATTTTCTCTTCGCCTCTCTGTTTCCCTTTCTCTCTGAATCTCGAGTTTGTGGGTCTTGGGTGTGGCCGGGATGCGACGCTGGGTGTGGTTGGGCTACGGTGGTTTTTCGTGGATCATGGATCTCTATGGTGGGTCGTGGTGGGTCTCTGCGGTGGTTCGGTGAGTGGGTTTTGAGATTTAATATCGGTGAGTTTTAATTTCAGTGGTTTTGATTGATTTTGGTGGTTTCTTGATTTCAGTGGCTGGGTTCGTGGGTTGATCGGGGTGGCTTTAGGTGCTAGGTGTGGGTTGATTGGGGTGGTTAAAAGATGGGTGTGGGTTGATCGGGGTTGTTTTGGGTCTTTGTTGTGATTTTGTGATTCTTTGATTTGGATGATTCTTTGATTTTGTGGCTTTGGATGTGGAGGTTTTTCTTTTTTTTTTCCTCTGCTGTTGCTTGTGGTTGCGGCAATGGTAGGTGGATGTGGTGGTTGTGAAATGGGTGGGTGGATATGGTGGCCGACGGCACTGGGTTGTGAAAGAGAGACACAGAGGAGAGAGAGTCAAAGAAAGAGAGAGGAAAAATAAAAAAGAATAAAAAATGATAGAGAGAATATTTAAATGAAGTGTGCTGCCTTATCCCATGTGGATTTGGCTACCTCAGGTCTGGTCCAACCAATCTCAACAGCATCCTAAACAGATTCATCAATAGAATACAGAAAAGCTCTCATGCGAACCTTCCAAAAAGCATAATTACTACCATCAAAATATGGAGGTGCATTTAGGGATTGAGACCGATCCATCTCAAAAGGGAGTCAAGGATCACACAATGGTAATGAAACCAATAACAATGTACCCGCTCTGATACCAATTGAAAGTTCAAATATGTGTATAAACACTTTTGAACGTTTTGACCCCCAAATTACAACTTAACCAATTCAAGCATTATGTCAAACAACTAGTGTGCGGAAAATTAACATAAACTATAATATGGAATTGGAAAAACTAACTAAGCCAAATTAAAATCTCAACTCACAGCAGATAATAAAAGGCAAAGATAAAAAGGGAAGGAAGATGCAAACACAAAGACAACACGCGATGTGTTATCGAAGAGGAAACCGAAACCCTCGGCGTAAAACCTCTCCGCCGCCCTCCAAACAGTAAACAATCCACTAGAAAATATAGTTGGGATATATGGACAGCAATAGACCCTCCAAGCCTAATCTACCCAGTGCACCTAAGCCCTCCAAGCTTCTTGCTCCAACGAGGTTGCGCCGAACCTTTTTCTTTTCTAGCTTCCCGGATTCCGCTACTAGACCGTAGTATCAACCAATGAAGATTGGTTCCTTCCTAACTGCTTCCCAGAAATCCAAACTGCTCTCTCACAGTGATAGATATGGTGAGAACAAGGTTTGGTAAAATGCCTCTCAAGGATTTGACAATGGAGAGGAAGAGAGTTGAGGAATTTGAAGAGACTCTAATGTATAGATTGTGGGTGAATCAATCTTGTTTTTCTTTAGGGTTTCTCTCTCAAAATTCTCTCTGGAAGCTCTCTTACATTTGTGGGTAAAAGGGGTGTTTATACTGAAGTGAGAGAGGAATGTAAAACGTCAGGTTTTACAAAACAGGGGTAGCTCGCGGCTTGACCTCGCGACTTGACTAAGTCGCGAGATCCAGTCGCGAGATAACCGTATGGCCAGTTGTCTTGTTTTGTCCTGTAGTGCTCCAGCTAGCATGACTGTTCACCTTCCGGCATGCTTGGCACGTGTGCTGCGTCTGGCGGCTTGCAGCCGCGAGTTACCCGCGAGGCCAAGCCCGAGTCTCTGTTTTCTTGCACACTCTTGAGCAAACTTCACTCTATCTCACTCACTACCCTTACAACAAGCCCACCTAATTACAGGGTTACTAAATGCTGAAATACAAGCAAATTTGGCACGGAATAAAGCCAATTAGATGGTTGAATAAATTCAACCTTACAAAGTGTTAAAAAAAATAGAGGTTTTGATGGAAGGGATGTTGTAAAGTGGGTATTATATGTTATAAAATTGGGTTTTGAGATGGTAAATGCTAAATTTTTTAGAATCCTTGATAAGAATGCTCTTAGTAGTAAAAAAATAACTAAGTGTCCATTTGAATTGAGGGGGGAGTGAAAAGAAATAGAGTAAAGTTAATTGAAAATAGACTAATTTGAAACTAATTTGTGAATAGTAAACTTATTTAATTAATAAAGATATTTAATTTCATATCTTTACTAATGTTTTCAAAATGATTCAAGCGTCAACATATTTTCTTTTCTTATATTCTTTTTTAACATTTCATTCTCTCCTCCAAAGGGGAAAAATATTAATAAAACATTGCATGATGAACTACTTAAACGACCATGAAAAGAACTAAAATATCAGCTAAAATATGCCTCCTCTTTTTCACTATTCCACTCCGATACAAATTCTATACAAGAAGGTGCTCTCAAATGTTAGATTCTTTACTCAAAATGGGGTATCCCTTAGCAAAAGATCCGGTTGTCCTTATTACTGGCTAATGGTTAATTATCAAAATTTATTACAATTTACAGGTCTTTTTTTAACTGAGCAAACAATGATGCTAGTAGTAATAATATTACAATAGTAATAGTGTCTCACTAGACATTAAGCTTAGCAAGGATTTGAGAGAATTAGGCCTTCTGAAGCTATCCAAAGTAGTTGTCTGGTGCAGCATGTGATCAATATTTAAACACAAGCTAGCTTGTTTGTTTTATAAGCTCATAGTCATTGAGAGTCGAAATGCTGAAACCATCGCCTGTCTGCCAGCGAAAGGTCAACTCCTCAAAATCCCTTCCATTAATTTATTCGTTGCAGTCCACTGGAACAGAATTATATATTATTGCATGAGAATACGAGCCCTATAAATGCGGATCAAACCATTATTCCGGAATGAGTATGTTTGTCCTCTTTCCGGACCATGAGACCATATATACTATGGTATATACTTGTACCATCATTTCTTTCTCTAACCAGCAGGCTTGGCTTGAAAGTTTAGATCCAATAAGGAAGGGCCCAAAAAGTTAGAAGCATTTTGGAATAGACTTAAGGGGTGAGTTTCCCATTGACAAGCTCCATTATGCAGTCTTTCAATGAATTTTAAATAAAATACATTTTAAATAATATATTTCGGTGGAAGTTGCAAAAGGTTTAAATTAAATAAGATTGTGACAAATTAAACTTTCTATTTCTTTTGGAATTAATATTTATATGTATGTGTTGTGTGTATTTAGTTAAGCAGTGGAAGTCCCAAATGAAGTAAAAAAAATTGAGGGTTTATTTCTTTTCTTTTTTAAATATGGAATTTTCGAACCATAAACATGACACCACTTAAAAACATTATTTTCTACAAAGGTCTGAGCTCATATATATATTAAGGGATGTTTGGAAGAAGAATTGAAACTCTAAAACAATCTGTGGATTTCATTTCTTTCTATTTCTTTTCCAGATATGGAGTTGCATAGCAGTCAACTCAATGTGTTGGATTTAGATTCAGTGAACCATAGTAATACTCTTAGATTTAGACATTAACCTGTAATTCATGATACTGTTGCCTAATTGAATGGACTTTAAACCGTTTACCTAATTCTTGTTTTTTACTCATTTCCTGACCCATTTTTGCTCTAAATGATGAAGAATTTGCCAAACCTTTTATCTTAATATGTTCTTGGAATCATGGATGAATTTATAATTCAATTTTAAAAAATCCATACAACCTTCTTTATTGAGTAAATTTCTGCGAAGATATGAAAATCATAATTTTACGCCACAGTTGGACATCCCCCTATGAATGAAATTGCTCCCGTAAAAAAACCCCTCAGAGTAGATCTTTATATGCATAATTGAATCATTAACTTGTAGGGACAATTGATGTCGCAATGGATTTATATCCGTCCATGTATAGCACACATGATAGTTGAAAACTAATATAAACTTGAAATGACAGCCATTAATTTTACCCGTAATCTCATTGTTCATTTCTTACCTGATCAACTAAGGCTTATCTTTTTCTCTAGTTGAATTTTTAAAGCTTGTAAGTGACCTGAATTGCGGATAATTAACCCTGACAAGATAAGCTGTTAGTCTGGACCATATATAGTTAGTAAAAATGGTATGTGTATAACACAATAAACATACGAACATGTATATTTCTGCATCTCTCAAGAAAGGTACATTTCAAAAATACAACAAAAGAATATAGAAACGAAGAACAATACATGTTAAGTATGTGCATCCAAGGGCGGCATTACATCGTCTTGAGGGGGTTCAATTGAACCCCCTGACTTGGGAAATATAAAATTATATATATTATTAGGGTTTTAGACTCCTGTTGAGTCAAATTTTATCAAATCTTAGCCAAATAATTAGTTATATTAATTATGGAATAGAACTGATTTAAACAAATACCAAACATTCACAAATCGCATTAACACCAAAAATGATAACTCATGAAAACTTTTGAAACTGTGCTTTCAAAGTAAAAAAACTAGGAAGGATTTAACCTAAACAATCCTTTAGGCGACATTTCATTAATAGAATAAAAGTTTGTACGATAAACTTAACCCTAAATCTATTGCTACCTCATGTAGTACTTACTCAGATGACCACACCCAATTCCGAATCTACAAACTCTTCTACTGTGAAACTGTTGCACACAAATTCTCCAATTTGTGGCTTTGAGATCTCCATTTAAAGGTTTAAAACATCAACTGTGGCTGACTTGATGTAGCAACTTTACTTTATAACTGGCTATTTTCTTTGCACAAAGTCTCTGGCTGTAGCTCCAAAAAGGTACAAAACAATCTCCAAATCTGTGTACAGAACATTGCCCTCTTGAATGTGTAAAAACGTGCTCTAGGATTTTCATTTAAATATCCTTAAGTTCCATCAAAACCCTAGATCTAATGGTTGAGATAAAAGCAAAATCTGAAATCTGGAGATAAATGAATCTCGATCAGTCAAGATAAGTGATTAATTTTTGCACTTATCTGTTAGGACATATGTGTTTTACATGTTAGGAATATATGTCACTATTTTATGTAATTGGCTAATCTTTTGACAAAACGCACTTTACTTGTATTTGGGTAGGTCTATGATGTGTTTATACTTCAAGAAACAAGATTTCATGTTCAATTGTTAAAACCATGCAAGTTTGTCCAATATTCAAATTTGAAAAGTGTAGTTCATTAAAACTCGACGCTAGCATCTATCGAGCCTTGAAGAGCTGTTCCAACCTATGGCTCGACAACAGCTCGACAAATAGGGCATTTGTCGAGGTTTATGAAACTCAAATTTTCAAGTCTGTTTTTCATCAAATCCATGAATGTATGTTTGGGCTTTCTTTTCTCAGAATCCTAAACATATATAAAGATTGTTTTAAGGGCCGTAAAAGGTGACGTACAATTGCACAAGAGCAAATTTCACAAGAGTGAAGAAGTGTGACCAGAAACTGAGTTTTCCCTAGTTCATGAAGAAGCTGCTGTGTTTGTACACCATAGGGTTTTGTGACCAACCAACTTCATGATCTAAAGAACTTTGCAGCCAACAACCTTCTCTAGTTGGTGATTAAAGTCATGTACTAGGATCCGCGCAATTGGTTAGTCACGTACTAGGAGCCATGCATTGAAATGAGAGATTGTTACTACAGAACAAGTCCAATTGGGTATTGAGGTAAGGATTCAACTATAGGTTGGTATAAGGTACTGGAATTCCTTTACTTGTAATCACTTGTTTTGATAATAGTGGATTCTCGAGAGTGGTGACCTTAAAATCACCTGGTGGGGTTTTTGTCGTGTAGGTTTTTCCCATTCATAAACAAATCACCGTGACAATTTATTTTCTACTGCATACTTTAGTTAATTGGTAATTTGTTTGTGCTACCACTACTTTGCATGTTAATTTGATTAATTAATAAACTTGGCTAATTAATCAATTAATTTATCACAAGGGGTCAATACGTTTTTGGCCTATCAAGTGGTATCAGAGCAGACATACTCTGATTAGGTTTAATCTTTGTTATATGATCTATTAACCCCTATTCGTCATGGATAGAGAACAATCACTTATTATACCTCCTTTGTTTGATAGCACTAACTATGCATACTAGAAAGAATGCATGAGAGCTTTCTTATAGTCATTAGACGAAAAAGTGTGGCAAGCTGTGGAGATAGGTTGGACCAAGCCGACAAAAGCGCCGACCGACTGGGATGATGCTAAGATCAAGGCGGCAAACTTCAACAGCAGGGCATTGAATACTCTATTCAGTGCAGTCACTATAACACCCCATAATTTTGATACCAATTTAAATAGATTAAATTGATTTGGGCCTAAGATATTAAAAATAAGATAAATACTATGGGATATGAAGCCCAAGTGAGGTGGCATAAGTAAATATATGGGCCTTGAAAACCCTAGCCTTCTTCCTCTTTGGTTACGCGTGTATTTACTGATGGTGCCTCCTTTTGCTTCAGCCACATCACACTACTGAACTTTGCTTTGCTTCAATGTGGCTGTGAGTGGAAACTAAAGTTACAGCTCTTTTCTGCTCTAAACTTAGGAAAATTGTGATACTCAATGGCTAGCTTTTCTTCCCACTCTTATAGGAAGAATCTGTTAGTGGCATACCTAATAGAAAAAAATAAATAAATAAATAAGGGCTGCTCTTATGGATCTAAGGCTATGATTATGTTGATAGAAAAAGGGTGTTTTGTGGACATTATATGATCGTATATGGCCTCACTAAATATCACCACCCACCTGCCATGTATCTTCACGTTGTCCTTGTTCAATACGTGTCCAGCAATTTCTTTGTGTTTTGGTGGCATCAAGGGAATTATGGGCCTTTGGGTTGATAAATTAAGGTATAAATTAGGTTGATCACATGTCCACCTTGCTGCCATATTAAAGTTTCATGCATAGCTAGGATTATATTAATGGAAAAAGGCTGCATTATGTTATTAGATACCTACCTTTGCATCATTCTAGTGACACTAATTATCATCTCTAAGCCACTGAGGATGCAGCAACTTTTTAAGCCCAAAAATTTGATTATGCAGCAATGTTTTTAAGCCAAAATCGGATTAGGTAGAGCCAAAAAGATATGATTATGCAGCAATAATTGTAAGCCCAAATCTGACACAGCTGAAGAGTATTTCAAAGAAACTAAACACCTCCGTAGGCTTTAATGTTGATAGATTAAACCATTTAAATGTGAAAACAGATTGTTAAGTGGGAAATTGTGTATTGATGGACCTATCTTTGGTGTTGCTAGGTTCTAATACTACTGATTTGTTGTGATTCAAGGGAGGTTGGTTTCATATTTTTGCAACTAAGAGGTAAGTGGTGTTTACTAATTTTGGGTGATTTCCCAAAATAATGTCGATTATTAAACTATTTTATATCAAAGAAATATGTTGATATTCTATATATAAATTGATATTTTATAAATGGTCGATGTGCACATTTACTATTCGTTTTATTAAAAACTTGTGGGACAACCTAAATTTAGTTAAACTTGAATGTGTGAGTATATCTTTATATTTTTTAGAATTATGAATGAATTTTTTTGTGAGCATATTGAATATGTTTTGAAAACCTATGGCAAGTCGTGATTAAAAGCTCAGTATTGTATTTAGTCCTTAGTAAGGGACAATCATACTGTAACTAGTCCTTAGCAAGGGGCGATCCCAGAATAGGAGACAGTGCACATTTGATAGCTCCTTAGTAAGGGAGTATATTATTAAGGGTCCAAAAAGGAAGCTTCTTAGTAAGGGAGTGCACCTTTAGGTTCCAAAGGAGCCATCCTCAAGAAAATAGATGTAAAGGAGGTTCCAGTCCCAAAAAGGGGACAGCACAACCTTGTCAACGAGGCGTAAACGTTGACCACAAGAATAGCCTAGGAATTTGTTTATACGATGGTATTGATATATATATTATGATGGCTCACAATGAAAAGATATTTTTTTATGTGAAATATTTGATGATAAAATATTGATGAGTTACAAGTTATGAATTTGTTGTAAGAATTATTTATTTGAAAGGTTTGTTCCCACATCCCAATGTTAGTGAATTCAACTTATTAAGTTATCTCACCCCCCCCCCCTTTTATTTCCCATTACAGATACGTTAGAGGGATTATTGGAGTAGAGATTCTTGGGAGACAACAGTTATAAACTATTTTGTGGAACTGAGGATTTTATTATTATTTTTATGGCATTAAACATTGTATTAGAGAATTATTTTAAGAATGTTTTGTCTTTGGTGAATTAGAGCTCTGACATTTGTAATGAGATTTAAGGTTACTGGTTTCTTTTATTCAATATTTTTATGGATTATTCAGATTATATAGACTTTTATTGCTTATGATTTTGGGGCGTTACAGTCACGAATGAGGAGTTCAAGAAGATATCATCAACTAAAACTACAAAGAAATCATGGACCATCCTCCAAACAACCTATGAGGGAACCAAGAATGTCAAAGATTCAAAACTTCAGAGGCTCACTACCAGCTTTTAAGAGATCAAGATGGAGGAGGATGAGTCATTCGATAAGTTCTATACCAAGCTCAAGGACATAGTGAACTCAGTTTTCAATCTTGGGGAAACCATTCCTGAACCCAAGATTGTGAAAAAGGTGCTCAGATCTCTACCCGAGAGATTCCATGCCAAAATCACTTCTATTAAGGAATCAAAGGACATCGACAAAATTCCTTTGACTAAGCTAGTTGGAAATCTACAGACCTATGAGTTAGGTTTGACAAGGATCGAGAAATCGACCAAGAGCAAGAGCATGGCACTGAAGGCCAAGAATAATGACACGGATGAGTCTTCAGACGATGAAGATTCTAAGATGAAGTTCTACATTACCAAGCAATTCAGGAAATTCATGAAGAATGCAAATGGGAAGGGCTTCGATAAAGACCGTAGGCAATCTAATTCCTCTCAATTCAAAAGCCAAGACAAAGGGAAGAAGAATGCTTGGGATGGTCGTTAGTACACTGTTCCTTCAGGACCAAAATGCTTTGGGTGTCAAGGTTTCGATCACATGAAACAAGAGTGCCCCACATATCACAAGACCATTGGGAAAAGCAAAGCACTTGCTGCTACATTGAGTGACACCGAGCCTGAGGATGATTCCTAAAATGAGCATGACGGAATTCTTGAATGCCTTCACTGCCACTGTCAATCCTACTGAGGGGATTGTTGAAGATGTGGATGAAGAAGAGGAATTGGTGGAGTCCAAGTTTGAGAAGATGGATGAATAAGATGACATCTACACATCCTATGCAAAGTTATACAAGATCTCAGAAAAGCATGAGAAGATGTATAGGTTGGCCACCAAGAAGTTTAGTGATGTGGAGCTTGAGCAAGAAGAAATCTCTACAAAGTTTGATGAAGCAAATCAGACTATTGGAGCACTGAGGTTTGAGAATAACTTCTTAGTTGAGAAAACCAAGAAGCTTGAGGCAGAATTGTTCCAAGTCAAAGCTCAACTGGAAAGGACTTCAAGCGCTAAACTAGATGAAATGCTCAGTCTTTAGAAATCTGCTTTTGATCAAACCGGTTTAGGGTATGATTTCTCTTCTCCTAGTATTGCTTCTACTAGTACTACTGTTTTTGTTCCTCCTACTAATAATATTGAAACTGAGAACAATGTTGTTAAAAATGAATTAGCTAGTGAGAACTTAGACAAGGATAAATCTATCTTAGGAGCACCCCCTAAGCAGGATAAGAAAAAAGCTAAAAACCCTAGGGCTAAGAAGGGAAACTCTCAAAAATCAAAACAGAAAAAGCAGCATTTCTATCATCACTATGGAGAAACTAGACATACTCGACCTAATTGCTACAAGTGGTTAGCCACTTAAAAGAGCAATAACATGATCGCGTCGGGAGATCAAAATCAACTGCCATCGTCTTTTGCTCCTCTTGGAGATCTTCTCAAAACCCTCATGTTTCTTTCAAACTTGAACGGTTTCAACTCTTCCCCCTCACCGCCGGTTCAAGGGTTCTCTCAAAGGAAAGACTCTTCCAAGTTGTAGAATGAAAAGGGCTCCAAGTGATTATGTCACTTTCTCTTTCTCCCCTTCTTGTTTTTGTTTGCATTACTTGTGTGTTTTACTTTATTGTTTTGAGTCAGTCTAGTTTTATGCATTGTTTTGTTCTTGTTTAATGTGTTTTTGTTTGTTTTCTTTTCAGTTTTGGTTTATTTTGTTTTTCACATAAAAATTTAAAAAAAAATTGAAAAATACAAAAACAGTGTGTGTTTGTGTACATTGGTACTTGTGTACCTTGGATGGTCATTGAAACAAAGTTTTCTAAACTTTGTATCTTTTGTAGCTTAGATGAGCATCTCTATGCAAAACTAAGCAAGTGAGTTTTGTAACTCATGTTTGTGATGAGTAAGATTAAGTAATCTCTTGTACTTAACACTTGTATCACTCTTTTTGATGAGAAGGACTACAAAATCCTAAGAGAAATGTATAAATAACTATCTCACCACTGTTGCCTGTCATTCATGAAATGACATTTGTATGCTTCGGCATAGCAAAATGGGAATGTCAGCATGCTTAACATAATTGGGTATTTCTTTTCTCTCTCTTATATACCCATGCATGATATGCTCAAAAAGAAAAATATGTAAAGAAAATAAAAAGAAAAAAGAATAAAATGCTTTATATATGATTACAAGCGTGTATTCTAGGAGATGTAGAAGTTATAGGATGTACCTCGAAAGTGATAGTCCCCATCAAACAGTTATGATTGTGTGTGAGTTAAAGTGATTTTCTCATATCTCAAATCGTCATAATATGTAGACACTTATATAATCTTGCGATGTTTTTCACACATAACATGCAATATTCTTTGCTACTTTTGATACATGTGTAGGTACAATGTGATTTGGCCATCACAAGGTTTACATGTGTTAATGTATACTCACTAAACTGTCTTGACTTGTTTTTGAAATATAAAATTGGTTAGACTTGTTGTGTGTGTGTGTGTGTGTGTATGTGTTTTGAGATCTATGTGCTTAACATTTTTATTGTTGAGAGATTTTTTTGTGAGATCAAAATGTTGTTTGGATCCTTGGTTGAGTTGCATGTTTGATTGCATTCATATTTGTGTTTTTCTCTTCTTGAAAAACTATTTATAAGTAATCTCGACAACTCCTCAACACCTCTCGATACATAGCCTATCTATCGAGCTCTTCAATTGATTGTTATCGCAATCTTGACACCTTTCGACAGTTAGGTGGATCGATTGAGAAACTTTATATCCCCTCGATAACTCTTCGACAGCTACCTTGATCCATCGAGTTTCTTTATGAAGAATTCTGTTGTTTGACCCTTGATAGATTCTCGATAGCTGGCTCGACAGCTAGGAGACGCGTTTTAAAGCTCGACAAATCCTCGATACATCTCGATCGATCGAGCTTTATGAAGTTCCTATATATATGCGCGTTACGAATTCTGATCTCACTTCTTCGATCTCTCTCGACAGTTTCTCATCTCTCTCACTCTTAACTCAACCACTTCATCTTCCCTACTCATTCCTTGATCTTTTGCTTGCATTTTCTTAGGTATGATCTCTTTTCTTATCTTTCATCATACATGTTCATGCATTTTGACCTAGATTTTGGGATTTTTTTAAAATTTGGGGTTTTTCGAAATTGATGAAGTTTTAGTGAAATTTTTGGGTAAGGTTATGCTTATGTGATCTTAAAACTTCATGCATTGCATCTCATGTGTATTATAACTATATTTTAATGCATTTAGATGTGTGTTATATATGTTAACTGATTGTGTTCTGGTAGGATTGGATTAGGCTGAGCCCATGATACAATTTCTTTTGCATGTCACATGTTCATACATTCTCATGCATACGTACTCTCTATTCAATATATTTTCATATATTTGAACTGCTTGGGACTTTTCTGATTGTTTCTTTCTCCCTCTCTCTTTTCTGTTTGCATTAGTCTGCTTCTATGGCACCCAAACACAAATCTACTCCATCCCGAAACCCTCTTCGTTCCGAGGCATCCACCTTTTCCAATCCTACTCCTTCACATGTCCAGTTCTGTGATGAGAAGGCCAAATCAGACTTCTTTGAGAACTTTTCTTAACGAGGCATTCATTCTAAACGCCAAGTTATCTTGTCGGATTTCTCCGACACTGACCTTCCCATTGTCATTCACAGTAGGGAATGGGAGTCATTGTGTGATGTCCCAGTCACATGTCCATCCGTGCTGATCTAGGAGTTTTACTCCAACATGCATGGATTTTATCTTTCAATACCTCTCTTCATTACTTGCGTTCGAGATACACGTTGTTGTCACACCGAAGATTGTCTCCGATGTGCTCCGCGTCCCTAGGGTAGAGCATCCTGACTACCCTGGCTGTACTCATCTTAAGACACTGTCTAAAGATGAGTTTATTTCTGCTTTCTGTGAGCGCCCTTCTGATTGGGGTGAGCATTAGTCCACTTACTGTTCGGGCTTTGCTAAAGGCCCTCGGTTTTTGAACATGGTTATGACTTTTTTCCTTCATCCCCTATCTCACTATAACTCTATCACAGAGCCTTTTGCTCGGTCTTTACTTTCCCTTCTTGAGCATCTTAGTATAGACTTTCCTTCTCATTTCATTCTTTCCATCATAGATGTGTATAGGGATTCGGCGACCCGTGATAATCTCATCTTCCCTTCGACTATCACGAGGATTATTTTACGCCATTTTTTTTGTTCCTTTTCCCTTGTTCGACCATTTCACTATTATGGGTGCTATAGATGTTGCTACCGTTAAATAGAGCGAGGCACAGTTTTAGTCAAGGCGGTCCGAGTCAGCAGCTCCTCCCACTCCTTTGGCTCCATCCACATCTACTCCCTCTTCTTCTGCGAGCGGTGTGACTCTCGGGGACATCACGGCCCAACTTCAGCGCATGGATGCTCACCTAGACACTCTCAGTGATGAGTTATATTAGGTGAACACCCGTGTGAGTCATATTGCACGACGCCAGGCAGTCATAGGTGGCTTCATTGCTTCTCCTCCACCTACTCCCAAGGCTTCTGAGGATGATGATGCTACTACTTCTGATGATGAGGATGATGGAGATGCTAGCTCTTCCAGTGCTAATGCGATGTCTACTTGACACTCTTACCCTTTGTCACTCGTGACAAAAAGGGGGAGTAGTTTTGGATATGAGAGTAGTCATAGTTAGGGGAAGAGTTAGTTTAGGAGATTTTTGTTAGGGGAGGTGTTGATTTTGAGGGATGTAGTGAGGATATTATGTATCTATTTCTTTTCTCTTCTTTAGATACATTTATATCTTGTACATGGGTCTTGTGATCATTTGACATACATTGTACTTATATTCTTTACATATTGATGTATGTTTTTCACCTACCCTTTCATGTGTTGTTTTTTTTCTCTCTTTATGCACATGCTTTTTATTACTTGTATGCAATCTATTATTTCTGTTTCACACAAAAATGTCTTAATGAATTTTGTTTAAAATGTTTCAAAAATACAGGTTGTCAAAATCTACTTGCCATAAACTCTCTTCTTGCAAAGTTTTTCAAGAGTTTGTGTTAAGATAGATTTTATTGTATTTAACAAGTGAGTATGAGTTGAGTGATTTATGACTTCTCTCATATGTTCATTTGTTTGCTGTGGTTTTGTCACGGATTGCCAAAGGGGGAGATTGTTAGGACATATGTGTTTCACATGTTAGGAACATATGTCACTATTTTATGTAATTGGTTAATCCTTTGACAAAACGCACTTTACTTATATTTGGGTAGATCTAGGATGTGTTTAATACTTCAAGAAACAAGGTTTCATGTTCAAGTGTTAAAGCCATCCAAGTCTGTCTAAGATTCAAGTGTGAAAAGTGTTGTTCATTAAAACTCGACAGCTAGCATCTATCAAGCCTTGAAAAGCTATTCCAGCCCGTGGCTTGACATATAGGGCATCTGTCGAGGTTTATGAAACTCAGATCTTCGAGTCTATTTTTCATCCAATCCATGAATGTATGTTTGGGCTTTCATTTCTCACAACCCTAAACATATATAAGGATTATTTTAAGAGCCATAAAAGGTGACGCATAATTGCACAAGAGCAAATTTCACAAGAGTGAAGAACTATGACCGGAAACCAAATTTGCCCTAGTTCTTAAAGAAGCTGCTGTATTTGTACATCATAGGGTTTTGTGACAAAGCAACTTCATGATCTAAAAAACTTTACAGCCAACAACCTTCTTTAGTTGGTGATTAAAGTCGCGTACTAGGATCCGTGCAATTGGTTAGTGACATACTGGGAGTCGGGCATTGAAAGGAGAGATTGTCACTACAAAACAAGTCCAATTGAGTATTAGGATAAGGGTTCAACTGTAAGTTGGTATAAGGTACTAGGATTCCTTTACTTGTAACAGCTTGTTTTGATAATAGTGGATTCTCAGGAGTGGTGACCTTAAAATCACTTGGTGGGTTTTTTGCCGTATAGGTTTTCCCCATTCGTAAACAAATCACCGTGTCAATTTATTTTCCGCTACGTACTTTAGTTAATTGGTGATTTGTTTGTGCGACCACTACTTCGCATGTTAATTTGATTAATTAATAAATTTCACTAATTAATCAATTAATTTATCATAAGGGGTCAATACGTTTTTGGCCTATCATTATCTTTTTCTGATTTCTTGAGTCTTCAAACTATGCTAAACTTCATTTGTCATGTTTAGATAAATATTTCTAGACTAAACAACCAGACAAACTAAGTTCTAACAGTTACAATTTTTTCAAGGTTGCCAACCTAAAAATATAGATTTTACTATCTCCCCCTTTGGCAATCCATGACAAAACCACAATACAATAAAGACTCAAATACATTGGCCATAAAATACACAATTCTACAAACTAAACATACTTTTAGAAAGCTGCAAGAAGAATAACGTATGTCTTGAATATAGAGTATACCAGTCTTTCCTGAAACACTAAACAAACACATAAACGCATGTGTTTGTAGAAATATAAACAAATAAAAATAGTCACAATGCTATATAAAAAATACTACAAAGAGTAATAATTAAAAGCATGTGAAACATACTTAGCCTGATACCAATTGTAACAAAAAAGAACACATAATCAAGGCTAAAAAAATAGGTACAAAACCAAATTGTTTTAAACTTAAAAACATGAAAAATAAATAAGCAAACAAACAAAATAAACCATGCTCTCCCTCAAGACAAGGTCCCCCTCAAAACAACATCTCCCCCTTTTTGTCATGATGGACAAAAGGGTCACTTATCATCATCATCATCATCATCAGATTCAACTGGATCACCACCTTGACTAGAAGAAGCACCACCAAAAGGTCTCACAACCCTCCTCAAATCATCAATATTGTTAGCCATTGAGGATATGACCTGTCCCTGTGTCAACTATGTGTCTATGATCACATTTACACATTGATTGAGCAACTGTAATTGTACCATGATGGATTCTAGAGAGGCACCCTGTGGCATAGGTGGTGTAGGAGCAACTGATGGAGGAACATCTGCTAGTTGAGGTTGCGGTTCATCTTCTAAATCATCATTATCATCTTCTACACCTAAAGTACTTATTTGTCTCTTATCTCCCTCTTTCTTGGTTAATTGTGCCTGCATTTTCTTTAAAGTGACAAAACCAAAGGCTAAAGGAACCCTAAGCTCTATAAAAGAAGTAGGCAAGTAGAAACCAAAATGTATGAGGATACAAGTGATTGTGATAGGAAGATACAAATCATGATGATAGTCATGAGAGAAGTACACACCCAATAGAGACAAACAAAGTACAAAAGTTAGATCAATAGGAACATCAAAGAGAAGAGCATAAAAAAAGAAAGCTCGCTCAACAATAATGGTATTACCATATGAAAGAGGAAAGAGACAAGCACCCATAATTTTGTTGAGAAGACAGACTTCGTTAGTAAAACCCACAGTTTTTGCATTTGCACTAGTACCCAAACAACACCTACAGCCACAAAACCAACTAAGAACAACATCCCTATCAGGATCATTTCTAAAAAGATAACCTGGTTTAGGTACACAAGGAATCTCTAAAGCAGTTGCAATGACATCTTCATCAATAGAGAATATACTTCCACATAATAATACACGAAAACTATTCTCCAAAGAGTTACATTCAAACATGTTGGCATAAAATTCAAGAATGATCTCATCAGGAACAACAAGAAAACCGTAACACAAATTCAACCGATGTTGTTGTTCAAAGATGTGAGGTATACAGAAATGTCTCAACTCGTTAAGTTTAATCTTTCTTTCACCAAAGATTTTTCTTTTACACTAAATATTCACATAGTTTTTCTCATGCTCTAGGTTCCTAAACCTATGAGTATTATGTGAGATTCTTGGTACAGTCGTTTCATGGGTTTGAACTTTAGTCATTTTCCTCTTAGGAGCCATAAGGCTAGAATGATTTCACCAAATCACAAGAAAACAACCACAAGGAACACAATGAGTAAAAATATCAAAAAAATATGCATGTATGCATGAATGTACTCATTTATGTAAATTTGATGACGCATGAACCATTTCAAGTACAATTATATAGTGCATAGAGTGAAAATCAAAAAAAATCCAAGTGTTCATAAAGATAAATTCAAAAATCCATATGTCAAGAACATTGTATAATCTTACTTAATTTCATCAAAAACACTTAAATAAGCATGGGTATACACTTAATTTCATTAAATTACAACACCCAAACAAAAACCCCAAATTTTTCTCAAGAACATTCAAACCCCAAATCCCTAATTTCTACTTGAAATGCATGAAAGAAATGAAAAATAAGAGTTTAGAATTACTTACCAAGCACTAGACAACAAAACCTTGAAGAAATTTGACTTGGAAAAGATGTTTTTGTCGTTTGTGAAGTTTGGAGTCAAGAGAGAAAGGAATGGGTCGAAAAGAAATGAGAAGAGAGTGTGAAAACTAATCCATGGATTTGTACTGTAGATATTTATAACCCGAGGCTTGATCAGTCGAGCTAGTGTTGAGCTAGGTGTTGGGAGCACAAAGACCAAAAAAGAAATTAAAGAATCAATTTTTCATGAAAAATTAGCAAAAATGCACAAGAAAACATGAAAAATTACAGAAAAATGATCATGATATGCCACAATATGTACGTGAACATTTAGTCAAAACTTCATAAAACTCAACTCAAAAAAAATTAGATTTTCATATACTCAAAAATAATGAACCCAAGGATTAAGTAATCAAAAGATTAATCAAATCGAGTACCCAATATAACAAAAAATATGCTTATGTGTTGTGTATATGAAAAACTAGTTAGTGTACTAGTGTTATCAATTATGAGATAAAAAAAACTACAAACACGCAATATAATCATATGAATTATATCACATCTACTTTATGGGGACCATCACCTTAAAGTTACATTATATGACTCCCACATCTCCTTAATAACTGATTGCAATCAAAGATGTGTGCATAAAAAATGAGCTTTTTACTACAAGCATAGTCTAGAGCATATATTTTTACAAGAAAATTTTATCAAGCCCATACCATTTTTATTTATTTTACTTTTTACTTTTTCTTAAGTTTTATGTATCCCTTACTTGCACGGGTTTTACTTTTTAGCTAGTATGTTGATTGGCAAACACAAGTGGTGAGTCATTCATGCATTTCTCTCAAAAACAATTTTGTCCTTTCCATCAAAGAGAGTGATAATAGACTCAAATAATTTATTCATAAGTTTTTAGTAAAGTATCACACAAAATTTAACATTTGGTTAACTGACATAGTGTGTGCATATAAAGTGCTCAACCAAGCTATATAGGGTACACAAGTAAGAAGAATCAATTTCTTAACTAATTTATGAGTACATGTACTTTCAAGTACACAACTCAAAAAAAATTTGTATTTTTTTTTTTTTTTGGTTCTTTTTCTTTTTATGAAAACTAACAAACAACCTAGGCAAAAACAATGAAAGAAGCATGCAATGCAACCTAAAAGAAAAACAATAAGCAAGATGGTCAACATATTTGGAAAGAAGTCACATGACCAAAGGAAGTCAAAACTTTAAACCAAGGTCTAGTTTTCCAAACTTTAGGTTTAGACCTATAAGATGCAGTTTCAAGACCTTGATTTTTTACAATCAAATTCAAAACTGTAAAGTTGTGATTTGCAACAATATTTTGTTGGCTTTAATTTCGTGCCAAATTTTATTGTAATTTCTTCAATATTTTTCCCTGTGTGTATGTGGGTTTAATTGTAAAGGATGAGTGTGAGAGAACGGTGAAGCAACCCGCGAAAAGAGCCACGAAAAGTGGATTTCATGACTAGCTCGCAACTGTTTCGCAAGAAGCAACCCGCGAAAAAAGCCACGTGTAGAGCACATGATTGGAAGATGAAGAGTTGTGCCAGGCTAGATTTTTTGCGACTATCTCGCGAGTAAGGCCAACCCACGAAGGTCCTGCAAAATTCTCTGTTTGGCAAAAAGTTATGTTTTTCTTTACCAAGTCTTTATGCACACTATATATACCCTCATTACCCACAAAATGTAAGGAGTGTTTTTCAGAGAGAAAACCCTAAAAAATACACTTAAGAATTAGAGATTGTTATACTCATAATCATCTACACATTTTCTTGTGATTTTCCTCAACTCCTACCTCTCCATCTCTAGATCTTTGAGAGGTTGATAGCCCAAACACTTACCCCACCCATTTTGAGTGTAAAGTGAGATTTTGGTGCTGCTTGGAAGCATTGGAAGGAGCCATTCATTGACGGATGCAATCGAGCTGAATTGTGGGATCTGAAAAGCTAGAGAAGACAAGGCTCCAAGAACTTAGTTGGTAGCAGGAGCTTGGAGGGCTCAAGTACATGGGGTAGATTAGGCTTGGAGAGTCTTTTGTTATTCGTGTACTCCAACTTTATTCTCTAGTGGATCGATTTTGACTTGGAGGGTCGTGAAGAGGTTTTTCGCCGAGTTCTTCGATTTCCTATTCGATAACATGTCTCGATGTTATCTTATGTTTACATCTTTCTTCCCTACTCTTTAAGCTTTCATTTTATTATAGATAATGGATGAATATGGCTTAGGGCAATGTTATCGATTCTTTGCGCTTATTTACTCTTATTCTGCACTTAGTATAAGTTAGAGTAAAACCTATCTAGCCGTAATTTTTAATTGGGGGTCTAAACAAACTCTTAGGTTTTAGCACAAATTCGAACTTTCAAAAACCTTAACAAGTTCACCAAGAAGAGGCATGGGATCTTGAGAGTTCACTTTGGTGACTTTTTCTTTCCTAGCTACCTTCTTTTTAGCATGAAGCTTGAAGAAATTTGGACAAGTATGTCTGAAAGCACTACAATGGTGACAAAATTGAGGATTCTCAGGATTACCTCTCTTCTTAGGATTTGAAGTAACTACGGGTTTAGACTTGGTTATCATCTTAACTTCTTTTTCAACCTTTGGTTCTTTTACTTCAGGATTAGCAATTTTCACAAATTGTGGAACAAAACGAGAACTAGTTGTAAAAGCATAAGAAGCAGTATTACTCTTGTCAAATCCTAAACCAGTTTTGTCAAAGCTAAATTTTTTAGAGTTGAAAATATTATCAAGTTTGACTCAAAACCTCTATCTAGCTTTGCTTTAGTCAACAACAAATGAGTCTCAAGATCTTTCACTTTTCCAAACAAAGACACATTTTCCTTTCTCAACACAGAATCAAAGTAGTCTTTTCACTTAGTTGCATAACAAGATCATCATTTTCAATTTTCATCTCATTCAATTTAGTTTGAGCAACTTTCGCATTCTTTTCAGAATGAGCAGCATTTTGTTGTAAGCATCTTGTAAATTTGCATCTTCCTCAAGAATGACATCAAGTTCAACTTTAGGTTCAAGATTATCTTTCTCATTTTCATCAAAAATAGCCATAAAGGCTATAAAGTTTCCTTCTTGGTCACTTTCAAAGTCAACAGACTCTTCATCACTGAAGGTAGCAGCAAGAGCTTTCCCTTTGCTCCTCAAATAGGTGGGACATTCAGTCTTAAAGTGTCCAAAGCCTTGACAGCCAAAGCATTGCTATCTCAAGGAATTGTTAACAGATTAATTTAATTTATCTTTAGAAGATTTCAAATTTTATGTTTGTTCCTTTTTGGGAGGCTTGGGTTTTTTAGAATTCTTTTGAAATCCTCTATTTCTAAAGTTTCTCTTAAACTGCTTAGCTAGGTAAGCAACATCAACTGAGGCTAATTCATCATCAGAAGAGTCAACTTCATCAACAAATTTCAATGCAATAGACTTTTGCTTATTAGATCTAGGAAAATCTAATTCATAAGTTTGAAGAGATCCAACCAACTCTTCCATAAGAATAGAGTCAATATCTTTACTTTCAATGATGGTTGTATCCTTAGGTCTGAAATCATCAGTCAAAGATCTCATAATTTTTCTGACAATCTTAAGACTATCATAAACTTCACCTTAATTAAGGCTAAGTTTACAATATCATTTAGCTTGGCATAAAAATTATCTTTCAAATTTTGTAGTTAGTTATTGAAGATTGTTAATTTTAACAGCTTTTGCTCCTTCATGAGTAGTTTCAAGAATAGTTCATGCAGTTTAGCAACCTCAACATTTGAGATTTTCTTAAATTGCTTAGGAGAAACACCATTGAATATAGTATGGTAGAATAAGAGATCTATGGTTCAATCTACACCTGTACAAAAAACTGATTGGTGTCTTGATCTAATGAAAAAGAACTATCATTAGGAGTAGACGCCATAAGTTGAAACTATCTCAAAAAAAAAAAAAAAAAAAAAAATGAACTATTATGTAACAATTTCAAAATATGAAAACTTGTAAAATGAAAATTTAAAACTTCATGTATTTGTGTGTGTGTGTGTGTGTGTTTTGTGTCGATAACTCAATATATTCTAGTTCCTTTTTTATTAAATTTTGATTAATTTAAGTTTCTTAATGACTCACATGAAAAAAAATAAAAATAAAATATAAAAAAATCGGGAGCTGCCACTACGTGTATCATACATTTATTTTTAAAAATTCGCCACAAAAACTACATAAACATCTGTCATATACTTGTTTTTAGATAAATACAATAATTTTTGTATTACGATCATAATGAAGATTTTCAACAATTTAGTTTAAAAGAATCTACTTAATAAAGATATTATTTCAATCGACATTAATAATTCAACAATAGCACTAATATTCATCTAGAAGCTAATGCTGAATTACATATCAACTAATCACAACATATCAAATAATGTTCTTCTAGTTAAGCTTACTTCGTTACTTACCATTTCTCTCAAAAAAAATTTAAATGATTACCATTTCTCTCTTTAATTTATTTTGGGTAAATTACAAAATTGGTCCCTATCATTTACATCATATCTCAATTTGGTCCTTAACCTTTCAACTGTGTAAATTTGGCCCTCAACATTTTTATTGCTGAATTAATTTAGTTCCTACCATTATCCATTAGATAGAAAAAAAAAAACTAATCTATCAAACAAAATGATAAAAAAATTATTTTCAATGCCGCATCATCTACTAATTATGACACCATGTCAGTTTAAAATAAATAAATTGAGACACGTGACCACTAAAAATACCCTAACTCATCTTTTAACTCTTCTCCTCCTCTCTCTCTCATTCGTCACCAATCACCAGCAACCAAACACATCTCCATCTCTTCTCCCTCATCCTCAAGATCTGAAGAGGCTAAGTGTTCTTGGTTCGCAATATAATAGACTAATGGGTCCAATTCCTTCAAGCTTAGGGAACTTGAAGATGCTAAGAGGGCTTGATTTGAGTTTTAATGGCTTCTCTGGTGGAATTCCAGCTGGACTGACCGATATTCCACAGTTGGACTTTCTAGAGGTCCAAAACAATTTTCTCTTTGGGTTTGTCCCTTCTGGTATTCCTATTTCTTACATCCTTGATTACTCCAAAACAATTCTCTCTCTGACAGTTTCTTTTTTGTTATTGTGGTTATGCATAGATCTATATTGATTTATTTTTTTATAAATGACAATGAAGCTTTCAAGAGATTAAATGAAGGGTTCCAATGTGTGAACAATTGAGGTTTATGTGGATTTGAATTTTCTACATTGCGAATTTGCGCTGCATTTGATAATGGTGCAGTAAATGCTAATGTTAAGGATGAGGGAAAAGAGACAGAGATGGGTTTAGTTGGTGGTGACTAACGAGAGAGAGAGAGAGAGAGAGAAGGGGGGGGGGGGGGGGGGAAGAGATGGAGATGAGTTAAGAATTCTGGTAATCACGTATCTTAGTTTTAATTTGGGTAATTTTTATTTTAAAAAAACTGACATGGCAGTATAGTTGGCAAATGATGCAATACAAATTTTTTTTTTTTTAAATTATTCTATTTGACACATCAACTTTTTCCATCCAAGAATAACAACAAAGACTAAACTTACACTCCACTGAAAATGTTGAGGAACAAATTGACACGGTTGAAAGGTTACGGACCAAATTAAAAAATGATGTAAAGGATAGGGACCAACTTTGTAATTTACCAATTTATTAATTCTCTATAAGACATTTATCATTCATTCCATTGATAGAAAGCTTACTAACAAATTAAAGGCAAATACTTTACAACGTATAAAGTAAATATAATAGATCACATAAAATAAAACATTATGAGAAGGAATGAGAATAGACTATAATAAAAAAGGGCTTATGTAACAATATTTTATGTTGCAAAAAAGTTGAAGTTTTAATAATAAGATTTCATTTCAACAAAAAAAAAAAAGTCATTGTGCATTGTTGCAATAAACTTCGTGGCAATATATTATTGCAACAGAAAGTATTAATGTAATAAAATCGTTCCAATTAGATAGCTCAAAGATGGTAGACCGCCAGCACATTCTTGAATGGGAATAAACATTGTCTCATAAAAATATCCACCTCTGATGGGATGAAAGGTTATGGATTGGTTAAAGTCGTAGAGACGCCATGGTTTCAGTAGTCGATCATTAATGGAGAAGTTTTGGTAGAACCCAATAAGATTGCGGAACATCTCCTCACAACTAAAGAAATGTTTAGCATCAAATTCTAGGCTTTTTGTGAAGGATTCTAGATTTTTGGAAGCACTTCTTATGTTGTAAATTTCTTTGGGAGGAAGATGTGCAAGTATTTCAACAAAAATATCAGCATTTGCTCAGATATTCAAAAACAAGTTGTTTTCTCCTTCCATGTTTATTCAATGTAAAGAACACACAACAATGTTTGGAGGAAGAAGACAAAAGGTTTGGAAGAAGGTGTATCTGTGTAAGTGTAAAACTGGAGTTTGAAAGAGAAAGACAGAGTGGTTATTGCCTTTTATGTGAGTGGCTGGTTTATAAATATGATTACGTAGGCAGAGCAATAATAATGAGCCTACTTGCTTGGAGAGCAGCCCTAAACCCATGTAGTAAACTCCACTTACAAAATAAGTTAGGTCTCACTCAATTAAGGCACATGTCATCTATTAAAGCAGTCCATGTGGCTTAATAAAGAGTGGTCAACAAAAAACCAAACCAAGGTCAGCAATGGGAGGAACACCCACCTAAGGTCCCCAAGTGATCTATAAAAAGCACTCATGGCTAGAGAGAAAACCTTTAAAACATGCAATGACAGCTAGGAAAGAAGAATTTTACTCACATCTTCAAAGGAGAGATTGTTGAGATGAGCTCAAACCGAGGGGAAGTTTTTTAGGTCCACATTTGCACCACAGGTGATAAGGCCATAGTTTAAGGCCCAATGCTGCAAAGAAAAGAGCAAGATGACAGTTTGCAAGATGATAGTTTGCAAGATAGAGATACAGTTTGCAAGATAGAGCATAGATACAATTTGCAAAGGGCATGAAATACAGTTTTGTAAATCTAGATGACATATGAACAAATACAGTTTCCAAGAGTACAAAGTACAATTTGTGGAACTACATGAGGAAAAGAAAAGGGTCTAACCTCAAGGAGCTTTCAAGGCCCAGCCAACTGACCTAGGGTCCCTTGGCTCAAGGTATCCAAGACTGAATAGAGGCAGGCAAGGCAAGCCTGGCCCCAGTTCACTTCTCGAGCATGCTCAAAGTCACGGAAGAGAGCTAGCCACCTTAAAGATATTGTCTGCCCTCCATTGGCGAAGACATACGCCCTTAGCAAATACAACAAGAATGCCCTAGCAATCCGGGCACAATCGCCAGGCATCACTTGAGAACAAGGCCTGTAGTCTGCCTCCAGATCAAAGTAGCAAATGCTCTCACTCAAGTACTTACACCCTAATAGGTCTACGCCTAGCTGAATACCTAACTCATCCTCCAAATCGATGAGGGGTCCATCAAATCTCAAACCCATCATCCGATGAAAGTCATGGGAAGTCATCGTCATCTCCCTCTCAGCAATGTGAAAAGTATAGGCGATATCCCACCACCTCTCAACGAGTGTCTGCACTAGAATGCCACTAGCAGAACCCTCCAGAAGCAAATGACCAACAAGTTTGAAGTCGGCCATGTCTATCAAGGCCATTGTATCCTTGGTCAAGACCCAGTACCATGAAGAAATAAGGCTAGTACTGCCCCTACCCATGAAAGGTGGTAAGACCTACAAAAGAGGATGAAAAGGAGCATAAGAATCATGATTGGTTAAGGAAAATAAGCAAAAAAAAAAAACAACTAGACAAAAGATGAGGTTTCTGAGCATTAACATGCGTACATAGGTCTCATGTATGCGTACGTAGGGTCTTGCATGCATCCATAATGAACTGATGAACACAGACACATACGCAAGAAGTGTGTATACATACGCATAAAGACCACCTGCACATGTGTGAATGGTTCCCTCGATAATTTCAACGTGCTATGAATCAAAATCATCCTAAACATGTTCCTACCCCTCCTAGGACATCAGAATTTCATCTAGACCCATCTCACAACAAAACCCAAGCATTCACAAGTCCAAAAATGGATTTAAACAGAAGATCATAAGCAAAACTTGAAAATGAGAAAAGTTGAAAAACTTACCAATCTGGTCCATCCGCCCTCTAAAAGGTGGTTTTATGGCCTGAAATTCAGTGGAGGAGACTCTGTTAGCCTTATGGCTCCATCCTAACTAGTGAGATTGAGGACTTCACCGAAAATCACGTAAGAGGTTTTCTTGGTCTTGGTCTTGAGTGCCATTGGAAAAGAGAGAGAGAGTTTGGGAGAAAATGAAAGCTTCAGATTGTGAGAGATGAAGAAATAAAGAAAGGGCAGAGGTTTTTGTAGAGAGAAAATGGAAGTTGAAGAGTTAGAGAGAATGTGAAAAAATGAGGAAGATGAAGAATAAGAAAAAAAAAAAGAAACAATTGGTAACCGTTGGAGAAAAATGATGAGACGAGAAGGCGTCTGATGATTAAACTACATGTAGTTTAGGCCTCCCACTAAACTACGTGTAGTTTAGCACCCAAAAAAAATTATTAGAAAATCCCTATTAGACTCCCAGCAGATGGGAAATGCAAGAAAAATTCAAAGAAAATCCCCAATGGACCATGCATTATCAAGAATGTAAAAAAGAAACACTAAAATGACAAAAATACCTTCAACAAGTTGAAAGACATAAGGATTCTAAAAGCACTCCCCAGTGGATTAAAAGGATCCTAAAAGCATCCCGCAGTAGATTAGAAGTCACCAAGGAAACTCCCTTGTGAGTTAAAACCATCTACCAACTCTCCAGTAAGTCACAGATAGAAAAACTTTCTCCAAGTGAATTTGAATCATCGAGGACCTCCCCACGGGTCCAAAGCACCAAGATAAGTCCCTCGTACGTTACAAGGAAAAGGATTTTCCCTAGTAAGTCAAGAATTACCAATAAAGCTCCTTCCAAAGTTAGAACTGACACAAACTCCCTAGTGAGTCATAAAGGAAGGATCTTCCCCAATGGATCCTACATCGTCAAAGACTTCCTTGTAAGTCGAAAGCTACCTAGAAAAGCTCCCTCGTGAGTTGGAATCATCAAGTAAACCCCCATGCATGTTGAGAAGCCTTTCAAGTGAGCTTTCCATTCAAGATCATCACCATACTTGTGCACATATGCTTCAGGAATTGAATATGCAGGCACAGATCCCCAAGACAAAAAGAGAAAAGAAGAATACAAAACTTGAGTACATATCCTTCTTGGAATTGAACATGTACACTAGAATCGAGGCGCAAGTCACCTAAAATTGAAGAGATTAAGATGGAGATAGAAGTCACGTGGAGGCAAGAGCCTCGCCAGATTAGAAGAGATTAAGATAGAGACAAAAACGACCCAGAGGCGACAGCCACCCGGAAAAGTTTGAGACAAGAGCCCTAGATGGACACCACAAATATATATCCTTTTTAGCTTATAAGAGCATCTTGTTCATTTGGTTGATGGTTGAGGTCATTGGCCATGATTGTTTTCCTTTTTTAGTGACTCTAGGATAATGAGTCACTTGCCTTTTGCTTGCAATTGGCAAAACAGGTTCTTGGATAGTGAACCTGTCGTTGCTCGTTTCTCGAGTAACACTTGTGGGACTTCAGACATACGAATCTCATGCAATTTTGTGGAGTTGCACCCCACCCTATGTATACGTGTTATTTGCTGTGTGCGTGGGTTGGGTCCGAGCCGTATGTCGAAACAAAATATTTTGTCTCTTATTATTTTGATTACATTAGCGGAGCTCAAGAATCAAAAGAGGAGCATCTGTAAACACTGCATTTTGTACCCCTTATAACTCAAGCCCCTATTCCCCAATAATGTTAGAATTCCGGTGGTAAAACACATAAGATTCACTAGAAAATAGTGAATCAAAGATGGAGTTTTTCACAAAACACCCTCAAGTCAAGTTTTGTTTGATTGTGACATTTTTTGGTCTTGATCTTTGAGTTCTTAGGTTGCTAACTCATCTTTGATTTGGTTATGAATAGATTGACTGAGGGGAACGGTCAAAATCAAGCTCTAGAGAGTTTTAGTGTTGAGGTAAAGTTTCTAACTTTGGCTCTTTACTTTTCTTTTGATCTTGTGTTTATATATGTATTTTGTTTGCTTTAATATGTTTGTATAGTTTAGGTTTGCTCTGTGTTTTTTATTTTGAGCATGTTAGTTTGTTAGATTCTTTATTTTTATGTTTCTGTTCTATAGTTTCCAGGTTAGGGTTTTTTTATGGCGTGTATGCGCACATATACTATTTGCATGCGTACACATACAGATGGGCTACTTACGCATGCCTTATGTATGCACACACATACTCTTACCCAGAAACCCCAATTCACCTTCTGTTTGTTTTTCCTTTGTTTGTTTAGCCTCTGTTTAACCTAGTTTTCATATTTGTATACATTTTTTTTATCTTGTTTTGTTTCGATTTGCTTTGGTTTATCTCTTTTATGTTTATTAGGGATTTAGATTGCTTGAATATCATGAACATGCATTTGAATATGATCATGCATTAATGCATAAGTGCTATGATGCAGTGAGGTAAGTCATGCACAATACTATGAACATGTATTTAACTTGGTCGTTGAGTAAGTTTTGATTGATAAACATAATATGCTTGATTGAATCTCATGCTTTGATATTTAGATGCTATAACATGCTTATCCTAATTTGCCTAATGATGTTTTTGTCCTTGGAGATATATGTTTATGCTATGATAAATGAATGCTAGGTTCGGGGATGATTATGCCATATTGTTTGCTTTAGATGCATGTTAGTGTGTGTAGATACCGCATTTTGTACCCGTTAATAAATTTCGGTCCCTGACCCCAATTATGAGCTTGACATATGTCAACCAAGGGTAATTAAAGAGTTCACAATAGTTTGGAAGTAATCACAACTCAAAAGTGCTTAAATCACTTTGAAATCAATACTGAAAAATGATATTTGCTCCCTGCTTTGACCATAACTTTTTATCCACAAAGAATGTATAAGTGAGGTTTATTTCATTGGAAGGTAGACATCCTAGGCTTCAATTTGAACACTAATTTGGTCTAATTTGGACTTATATCGAGTAAGTTATGACCATTTGAAGTTGGGCCAACTGAGTAGTCCGATTTTCTGGGTTTTAAAACTTCATTTTAAGGTCTCAAAACATCATGCTTTGATGTGGGCCAGCCCCTATACCCTTGGGAACGTCCAAAGACCATTAAACCCCCCCCCCCAAAACCCTAATTTTAACTTATAAATATTCATCATATGTCTCCAATCAAAACCTTACTAGAGAAAGTTATTTTTTGGCCTCCAATCAAAGCATTTCTGGGTGCCTAACACCTTCTTATCTCCATACCTAAACTCCAGACACATGCTCTAGTAAAGATTAGTCCTTCCATGAAGGGCACTATATTTATCGTTCATAGACCTAATCTAGGTGGCGACTCTATTTACACCCTCTACCATGGTCCACCCTAGGCTAAGGCGTACTTCCTACAAATTTGGGGAAACCCAAAGGATTGTCGCAAGTGCTTGCACCCACAGTTGGTTCAAGTCAATGTAAAGAACACACAGCAATGTTTGAGGGAAGAAAATACTAGGTTTGGAAAAAGATGTATATATGTAAGTAAAAGACTAAGGTTTGAAAGAGGAATATAAAGAGGTTATTGCCTTATATGTGAGTAGGTGGTTCATAATTATGAGCCTAGTTACTTAGAGAGCAGCCCTGAACACATGTAGTAAACTCCACTTACAAAATTAACTAGGTCCCACTCAATTAAAGCACGTGTCATCTATTAAAGTGTCAATGTGGCACAATAAGGAGTGGTCAACAAAACGTCAAACGTTTTGCTTGGCTTGGAAGAAGAACATGTTCATTAGTCAAAGGATTACATATTATATAGGATTTGAAAAATGTTGCTGGATTGTAACAATAGCAATGCAACAAACCATTACAACAATCAATTATCTCAACCAGGTCGAAGTTGTTGCTCCTTAGATAGCTCAATGATAGTAGCCCACCAGCACATATTTGAATGGGAATAAACATTGGGTCACAAATATATCCGCCTTTGATGGGATGAAAGGTTATGGGTTGGTTAAAGTCGTAGTGACGCCATGGTTTCATTGGTGGATCATCAATGGAGAAGCTTTGGTAGAACCCAGTAAGATTGTTGAACATCTCCTTGCAACTAAAGAAATGTTTGGCAGCAAATTTTGGCTTTTTATAAAGAATTCTAGAGATTTGAAAATTTTCTTATGTTGCAAATTTCTTTGAGAGGAAGATGTGCAAGTATTTCAACAAAAATATCAGCATTTTCTCGAATATTTAAAAAAAAATGATTTTTCCTTCCATTTTTAGTCAATATAAAGAACACACACTAATGTTTGGGGGAAGAAAACACAGGGTTTGGAATAAGATGTATCTGCGTACGTGTAAGACTGGGTTTGAAAGAGGAAGACAAAATGATTATTGCCTTATATGTGAGTGGTTGGATCAGAAATATGATTACGTACACAGAACAGTAATTGTGAGCCTAGTTGCTTGAAGAGCAGCTCTAAACACGTGTAGTGAACTCCACTTACAAATTTAGCTAAGTCCTACTTAATTAAGGCACGTGCCATCTATTAAAGCAATCCATATGGCATGATAAGGAGTGGTCAACAAAATGTCAAAATGTTTTGCTTGGCTTGGAAGAACAACATGTTCTTTGGTTAGAGAATTACAAATTATATAGGATTTGATAAATTTTACTGAATTGTAATGATACAAAAGCAACAAACCATTATAACAATCAATTACCTTAACTAGGTCGAAGTTTTGTTCCTTAGATAGCTTAACGATGGTAGCCCACAAGCACTTATTTGAAAAGAATAAACATTGGCTAACAAAAATATCCACCTCTAATAGGATGGAAGGTTATGAGTTGATTAAAGTCATAGTGACGTCATGGTTTCATTGGTGGATCATCAATGGAGAAGCTTCAGTAAAACCTAGTAAGATTGTTGAACATCTCCTTACAACTAAAGAAATGTTTGGCAGCAAATTCTGGCTTTTTATAAGGAATTCTAGACTTTTGAAAACACTTCTTATGTTGAAAATTTCTTTAGGATGAAGATGTGCAAGTATTTCAACAAAAATATTAGTATTTGGTTGAATATTTTAAAAAAAGTTGTTTTCTCCTTCCATGTTTAGCCAATGTAAAGAATTGTGGACACAACGGGGAGTCACCACCTAGTTTTGCAATGGCCTAGAAACCATGAATATAGCGTCCTCTCAAGGAAGGACCTTTTGATCTTACTACCAGAGTATGGGTTTGGAGTTTATGTACGATTTTGGGAAGGTGTTAGGCACCCAAAACCATCCACCCCTAGGGTTGGCTTCTACTCATTGTGTCTTATGTCTTAACCCTATTAAAGGCATATTCAATATTGTATCTATACTAACACACACGCTAGTATACATCTAAACATACAACATAACATCAATTGTCCCAAAACCTAATCATTCATCTATCATGGCATACCACAATGCATCCTTACATAAATCTATCATGGCATCTCATATCAACCTAGCATTCCTCAAGCATCATGTCATCATATTACATCCAAGGTAGAAGCATGTAAACATTAAATCAAGGCAGAAATACAAGTATAGAAAGATCCAAGTAAATATGTGATTAAGAATAACTCATCCAAACAAGCATGTTCATATCTATCATTAAGCATACATCATGTGTATTCATGTGAATGCATGACTTACCTCACTTATCTTACTGCATCTCAACACCTATGGCATTAATGCATGAACATGTGAATACGTGTTCATGGCATCAAAACAAAGAAACAAAAGATAAACTTTAATTTAACATGTGGAAGACAAACAAGAAATATTAAATAAAGCAGAGACTTATATCTATGAAAAATGATCAAAACAAAGGCATAACATGTGAAATAAGCAAAGAAAACAAAGTAGAAACTTGGATTAAGGTTTATGGGCAGCAGTATGTGCGCACATGCAGAGGCTTGTGTGCATAGGTCAGCTGCATGCATGTGCATACTTTGACCCATGCACGCATGTAGGATGCATGCATGCCTAGGTTTGCTCAAAAACCCTAACCTAGAAACGCAACATGCACAAAAAACAGAGCAACACTTAAAATAAAGAGACAAACAACCTAACATGCTTAGAACGATAAAGACTTAATAAAACTTAATAAAACTAAGCTAAGCAAACATTTATAAACACAAAACAACAATTAAACTACTAAAAACATAATCAAACTGAAGGAAAAGAAAGAAAAAACTAATACCTCAAAACAGAAGCTCTTCAAGCTTTATTTTTTACCGTTCCACTTAGTCAAATCTATTCACAATCAATAAAAAGTGATTTGTAATCTTAAACTCAAAATCAAGGCCAAAAAAGGCCTCAATTAAAAGAAAATTGACTTGAGAATGTTTTGTTAAAAACTCCCTCTTTGATTCACTATTTCTAGTGAATCTTAGTGTTTTCCCTTAGGATTGTTGTCTATTGTGAAAAGGTACCATGTTATGGCTATTTATATTGTGAAAATGGGGGTTTAGAATAGCTCCTAGACAATGTGGGATTCATTTCAAATCTCAGTCTTTAATGTAGAAAACTTGTCTTTCATAGTTTTTAGAACCCTATATACGTGCACAGGTTTGTGCCTGCATGCGCATGCATCATGGCCATGCGCGCAAGTTTATTCCTATGTGCTCAAGCCGAGGGTTCCTTGGCTTTACTTTTTCAAAAATAGATTTATTTGCTCATTAAAAGTTATATTTTCCATTTGAATATTTTAGCATCATTGGGGAACGAGACCCCGAATCATAAAGGGTACAAAATGTGATGTCTACGCATTAATATTTTGGGGAAGAAAACACAAGGTTTGGAAAAAGATGTATCTATGTAGGTGTAAGCTTGGGGTTTAAAAGATGGAGAAAGAGTTGTTATATGTGAGTGGTTGGTTCAAGTCAATGTAAATAACACACAACAATGTTAGAGGGAAGAAAACACAGGGTTTGGAAGAAGATGTATATGTGTAAGTGTAAGCCTAGGGTTTGAAAGATGAAGAAAGAGTAGTTATATGTGAATGGTTGGTTCAAGTTAATGTAAAGAAAACACAGTAATGTTTAGGGGAAGAAAACACGGGGTTTGGAAGAAGATTTATCTGTGTACATGTAAGACTGGGGTTTGAAAGAGGAAGACAGAGTGGTTATTGCCTTATATGTGAGTGGATGGTTCATAAACATGATTACATATGCAAAGTAGTAATTATGAGCCTAGTTGCTTGGCGAGTAGCCCTAAACACGTGTAATAAACTCCACTTACAAAATTAACTAGGTCCCACTCAATTAAGGCACATGTCATCTATTAAAGTAATCCATGTGGCACAATAACGAATGGTCAACAAAACGTCAAACGTTTCGCTTGGCTTGGAAGGACAACATGTTCTTTGGTCAAATGATTACATATTATATAGGATTTGATAAATGTTACTGAATTGTAACGATACAAAAGCAATAAACCATTACAACAATCAATTACCTCTACTAGGTCAAAGTTATTGTTCCTTAGATAGCTCAACGATGGTAGCCTACCAGCACATATTTGAATAGAAATAAACACTGGCTCACAAAAGTATCCCCTTTTGATGGGATGGAAGGTTACAGGTTGGTTAAAGTCGTAAATACGCCATGATTTCATTAGTGGATCATTAATGGACAACTTTGGTAGAACCTAGTAGGATTGCTAAACATCTCCTTGCAACTAAAGAAATGTTTTCCGGCAAATTCTAGACTTTTGGAATTACTTCTTATGTTGCAAATTTCTTTGAGAGGAAGATGTGTAAGAATTTCAACAAAAATATTAGCATTTGCTCAAATATATTTTTTTTTTAAATAATTTTTTTTCTCTTTCCATGTTTATTCAATGTAAAGAACTCATGGTGATGTTTGGGGGAAGAAAACATAGGGTTTGGAAAAAAGATGTATCTATATTAGTGTAAACCTGGTGTTGAAAGAGGAAGAAAGGATGGTTATTTATGAGTAGTAGGTTCAAGTCAATGTAAAGAACACAGCAATGTTCGGGGCAAGAAAATACAGGGTTTGGAAGAAGATGTATCCATGTAAGTGTAAGATTGGGGTTTGAAAGAGGAAGATAGTGTGGTTATTGCCTTATACGTGAGTGGTTGGTTCATAAATATGATTACGTAGGCAGAGCAGTAATTATGAACCTAGTTGCTTTAAGAGTAGGCCTAAACACATGTGTAGTAAACTCCACTTGCAAAAATAGCTAGGTCCCACTCAATTAAGGCACGTGTCATCTATTAAAGCAATCTATGTGGCACAATAAGGAGTGGATAATAAAAAGTCAAATGTTTCACTTTTATATTATTCTAGTAGCTAACCTACACGATGCATGAGAAAGCTATTTAAAATGAGATCAACTCCAAAATATAAAATATATTGCATCATACATAAAACCGTTGGATCCAAAGCAAGTTACAAATTGTTAAGCTTTACAATTAGAATCATTTGCAAGTTAGACTACAAAATTAGGCAAAAGAATCAATTACACGTTACAAACTGTCCAGCTTTTTATTGGTGGCGGAATCACTTGCATGTTTGAATTTGGTCCCAGTGGATCAAGTTCAAATCTTTTATCTAGATATTCAAGTATCTGAAAAACCTAAATAATAAAATAAAGCAGAACTTGAAGATAAAGCAAAACTTGTAGGATTGTTGTTAGATTTTGAGGGTTGAGAGGCTCTTCAATACTATCTCCACCACAAAATCCATCCATATCCACAATATTTTCTTACAAAACCTTTAGAATTTGATTTTTTGAATGTTTCCCTAACTTCAACCAAAAAGAGAGAGAGAGAGAGAGAGAGAGAGGAAAAAGGGTTAGGAATTGAAATCCCTAAATTGACAGAAAACCTAATTGAAGACAATAGGAAAATAGATTAGTCATAGTTTAATTGAGAAATATTGAGAGAGAGAACGGTCTGATATAGAGGTCATGTCCTTGCAAGCTTTCAGCAAAATAACTTGGGTCTGCGTTTGAGAGAGAGGTAGAGGTTTTGCATTTGGTAAGTAATGTCGAAAGGTTTAGAGACTTAGTTAAATAGATTATTTTAAAAAAAATAGTGAGAAAGAGAAAAAGTGCCCTAACAGAGGCATCATTGATTAACAGATGAGGTTCTTTTCCATTCTTGACGCTCTAGACCATTTGCATCTTCCTTTTGCTTCTCTAAAGAGGTGTGAGAGAATTTGGAAGTTTTATGAATAATGCACCTTTGGCAGTATTTTATATCTACACTTGCACCTCTTGGTTTTGAGTCCAGTAAGAGAGAATTAGAGTCAAAATCAAAATTTGCTATCAAAGATTGAAATATGACTCAATAACTTGAATCAAAAAACTAAAATGGAACATGGCATTAAAACCTCTAAATTTTTTTTTTTTGTAAAAACCAAAGGTTCACCACCATACAAAGAGAGAGAGGGTGAAGAATATAATAAACTCGCAGTTTTTGATTTTTTGTCTAAAGAAATATAAAGTGAAATTTATTTGGAACGGTGTAAAATTTATAATTATCCACCGGAATAGTGCTATTGAACACCAACAGTAGCAAGAAATAACTCGACTATCCCTGTTTTGAAACTATATAGCAATGTGTCCCTCTTTTGGAACTTAATTTTTAGAAAATCAAGTTCCCTTTATAACTCGACTTTACCATTTTTAAGTTATCTTCTGCACCTGTATGGTGTTTTGGCTATAACTTTCTGCTTATAATTCTAATTGATTCAAGATTGGTGTCTCTTGAAAGGAAATTTAATTCTCTACAACTTTTCCAAAAATAGATAAAACCAAATTTCAATGTTTTCAAGGCCAAAAATGTGATTCAAGTCACTACTGAAAAATCGTTGTGGTTTTTGAGCATTTTCTGATGGGAAATCGTATTAATACCGATCAGTATTATTTGGGAAAGAAATCCAACATTATATTAACCAAGACGCTGGTAAATCAGCATTAACAAAATTGACAATGTCTGAAGGAATAGACTCCATCCAAACTAACAACAGAGTAGACAACTAGACTCTCCTAACCAAGGCATCCGTCACAGAATCACTCTGTCTAACAGTATGAGAGAGACCAACTCCAAAGAGAACTAACAACCGACAAAGTATCCTTTAAATGATGGCCCAAGGCAGAATTAAATAAGTCTCCCTTATTCAACGCATTGATGATAACCTCAGAATCACCTTCAAGAATAGAATTATCCAACCCAACTTCACTAATGAACAAAGCTACACGTCTAGCAGCCAAAAATTCCAGTAAAGCAATAGATGAAGGGTTTGGAATTTTTTCCGATAATCAGGCCATAACCTGACCTTTGGAATTTCTAATGACCACACCAATACCTGCTTCTCCTGTATCTGCAAAAACAGCTCCATTGAAATTTGTCGTGAAACAATCCGTATCAGGAGTCTTCCATTTTATGCACCTTTGAGGTTTAGACATCACAGGTGTTGCATTGAAGCTCTTAAACTCATGAAGGTAGTGCCAAGCCTCACTAGGAATTTCATCTAGCAGTGTTGCTGCTTCTTCAACTCTAATCTTATTCCTTCGGCACCACAAAGACCAAGCTGTTACTGCAAACAAGTCCAATGCCACCGGTTTAATTTTGATTAACTCCACCAAGTCAAGAAAAGAGCCCTTAGCAACTTTCCTACGATCAACCCAGCCAAAGTCCTCCTCCCACACTGATCAAATAGCATCACAATCCCATATAGAATGCATTAAAGTTTCTTGCTGTCCAATGCAGAGTCACAGTCATCCACAGAAAGTATTTTCCTCTTTTTCATATTTAGAGTGCGTTTGGATTGGGCGTTTTCGCCCAATCCTGCGTCTGCGTTTTTCATTTTTTTTTTTTTTTCACGCGTTTTGGGTTTGTGGCTACTGTTCATGTACTGTTCAATGAACAGTAGCCGCAAACTTTGACTTTTCAAATTTTTTTGACCAATCACAGCACATCGTGTACTGTTTACAGACCCACAAATTTCACTTTTCAGCAACTTTTTCATTAAAAATGGGTCCCACGATACTATTCACACATTTAAAAATTATTTCGCTACAGTGTTTTTCAGTTTTCAGTTTCAGTTTTCAGTTTTCAGCTGTATCCAAACGGACCCTTAGATTCCAATTAATACCGTTTGGCATTAATTAGATTTCAATTAGTACCGATTGATACTAATAATTTTCCAATTAATACCAATCGATACTAATAAGAAAACTCGAAATACCAATTGGTAATAAGAAAACTCGAGTTAATAAGGGGAACTCAATTTTTAAAAAATCAAGTTCCAAAACACAGATATATTCCTAAATAGTTTGAAAAAAAGAACAAATTGCAAAATAAAAGTACCTTTTATATGTTTTTAATCGTAAATAAGACTTTAATTTTATGTAGCCGCGTGGCTCAATAAAGTCATAAATATAAAATAGATATAGATCGATGAAGTCTAAAAAAAAAAGTGAAAACAAAAGGCAAACAAATTTTTGGCAAACCTCATAAATAATTCTAAAAAGAGTATGGAAAGACTCTTTACCCCTGCAAAAGACACATAAGTCGAGTTGAACCAAGGAAATTCCCGTAAATTCCTATCCCATTTCATTACTAGATTCGCTGTGCAGTCTCCATGCGAACACGTCTCTGAAATTCCAACGTGTGTGTTTTTTTTTCTGTCCCAAAATTATCAAAAAGACGGGTTTGTCTTGCAGCGGCGGCAATCCGTACCCACTGCCCACTGCTGAGTGCTGACAACTCTTCCGTCTATCATGACCACCCCCATTACCTGATCCAAACCCTCATTCAGATTAGCTCCTTTTTTTTATTCCATATTCCCAATTTGCCCCTCCACCTCTCTTCAATTTACTTTTTGCTCCCTTTTCTCCATTCTCTTCGCTTGTGTCTATCCATGGATGGATCCTTTCTTCTCTGATTATGAAACCGAGACCTAACTCCTCCGTTTGGTTGCCGAGAAAGTGTATTGGAAAAGAAAAGAAAGGGAAAAAGAAAATCGTGTTTTTTCTCTTAACCATCGGATAAACCCTGTTTTGAGTCTTTGAGGGAGCTTTACTTAAAGTTCAAGTTTAGAATTTTAGTTTCTTATATCTTTCCTTTATTTTCTCGGCAACCAAACAGGAAGAAATTAGAAATGGCCTCTGCATTTGCATTGAATTTCTCGTTTCGTTCGTCGATTTCGCCTCATCGGTACCAGTATTTCGTTCCTCAATTTCATCGTGGTTTTTGGGCGAGAAACTGTTGGAAAATCATGAACCACCAGCAAAACCCTAGCAGCTACTTCGTAGTCCCCAAAAGAGTAAGCAAGAATCGAGAACTCATCAGGTCGTCGAATTCGGTGGAATTGGACCACTACGTGACGAGCGACGAGGAGGAGGAGGAGGACAAGAGCGAAGAAGAAGACGAAATGAGCGAAGGGTTTTTGGAGGCGATAGAGGAATTGGAGAGAATGACTCGAGAGCCGTCGGATATTCTCGAGGAAATGAACGAACGGTTGTCAGCGAAGGAGTTGCAGCTAGTGCTTGTGTATTTCGCACAGGAAGGAAGGGACTCGTGGTGTGCGCTTGAAGTGTTTGAGTGGTTGAAGAAGGAGAATAAGGTGGATAAGGAAACAATGGAGCTTATGGTGGCGATAATGTGTGGTTGGGTGAAGAAGATGATTGAAAAGGAACATCATGAAGTTGGGGATGTGGTGGATTTGTTAGTCGATATGGATTGTGTCGGCTTTAAACCCGGGTTTAGTATGGTTGAGAAGGTGATTTCTTTGTATTGGGAGATGGGGATGAAGGAGAAGGTCGTTTTGTTTGTTAAAGAAGTGTTGAGGCGTGGTTTTGCTGATGCTGATGCCCATGCTCATGCTCGCGATGATGGACATAAGGGAGGACCAACTGGATATCTTGCTTGGAAGATGATGGTCAGTCACTATGTTATCTTATCTTGTCTTGATAGTTATTATTATTACTATTGTTATTAGGATGGTAGTTTGGAATTTCTGATTGTCTTTTGTCTTGTGGATTGGATAAACATTTCTTTTCAATTATGTTACAGATATGATTTTTCTTAGACTGAATAGTTCATGTCTAACTTTTTTTTACTCGTTTCAAATTGGGGTGCTCCATCAAATTTGCTATTCCTATGCTGAATTTTGTTGAAATTTCGAGCTTTTGTGCACAAATATTAGTAATGTGTATTTAAATTATTAAACTTCCGGGGTTAAATGTTTGGGACAAAGAGAGATGGGGGGAGAGAGAAGAGGATAGTCTGTGACATGTAGGATATCAACCACTTTTATGAGTCAACCAAACCCGAGTTCCCAACTATTTTTCTTCTATTAATTCTTGATTATAAATCAGTTCTCAAAGAATTTTGTTAGGTTGATTTAAAATATATATACAAGCTGTAGCTCATATGGCACCTACTCCACTTATAAGAGCAAGGTGGATAGTAAGATTGTGGATTCAACGTCCACCAGGTGTCTCTGTAATTACAACAACAACAACAAAGCCTTAGTCCCCAAATTTTTGGGGTTGGCTATGGTTCCTCGACAAATTAGTTAGGATCAATCACATTTACTCTTTTCCTCCATTCTATTCTATTGGAAGACTGAAGTCATAATCTTTATTATTTCCCTAATTGACATGTCCTTTTTTTTCACTTCTACTAATGTTATTTTTTGTCTTCCTCTGCCTAGGGAAGTTAAGTTACTTTGTAATTTGTACTCTATGTTTATTGATGTTTATGCTTGAAGTTAGAGATCAATTCTGAATTTTGTGTAAATAACAATACAAAATATATACTACCAGGTTGATGGTAACTACAGGGATGCAGTCAAGTTGGTGATTAATCTTAGAGAATCTGGGTTGAAGCCAGAGGTCTACAGCTACCTCATTGCAATGACAGCAGTGGTTAAAGAGTTGAATGAATTAGCAAAAGCTTTACGCAAGTTGAAAAGTTTTGCAAGAGCTGGGTTGGTAGCTGAGCTTGATGAAGAAAATGTGAGGCTTATTGAGAAATATCAGTCAGATCTTCTAGCTGATGGCGTACGCTTGTCTAACTGGGTGGTTCAAGAGGGAAGCTCTTCACTTTCTGGGGTGGTTCATGAGAGGCTTCTAGCTATGTATATTTGTGCTGGTCGTGGGCTGGAAGCTGAAAGGCAGCTGTGGGAAATGAAGCTTGTAGGTAAAGAGGCTGATGGAGACCTGTATGACATTGTTTTAGCCATCTGCGCTTCCCAGAAAGAGGTCAGTGCTACATCACGGTTGGTAACTAGAATTGAAGTTGCAAACTCTTTACGCAAGAAGAAAAGCCTATCATGGTTGTTGAGAGGTTATGTTAAAGGAGGACATTACGATGATGCTGCAGAAACACTAATTAAAATGCTTGATCTAGGCTTTCATCCAGAGTATTTGGACAGGGCAGCTGTGTTGCAGGGTTTAAGAAAAGGGATCCACCGATCTGGAAATGTAGAAACTTACCTCAAGCTTTGCAAGCACCTCTCTGATGCAAGTTTGATTGGACCTGCTCTAATCTATCTTTATATGAAGAAATATAAGCTTTGGATCGTAAAAATGCTTTGAGTACTTAATTCAAACTAAGATTTGTCCGAAAGATATGGTTTAGTTTTGAAGATTGTATAGCAGAAGCACTTTTTCACTGCCCTTTGTACATGTTAATACAAGCACCAATATTAATTTTATGTAGTTTTGGCTGGATTTGAGCTCCACAAAAATGTTGGATAGACCAGTTCCTACAGGCTGATCGATTGTGAAATATAGGAATATGCTGTCTGTCTTGTTCTCGGAAATAAATAACTGTATATATATGGTGGCTGATGCAAACATAATAAATAAAGCTTTGGCACAGTATAAGTAAGTGGACTGCATATAAATACTAGAGGTACGTTCTTATTGCATTCTTGTCCCATCTTTTTCTTGTAGAGTTTCTTATTCTATAAAGGATCTCATGTGTGTTTTGGACCTCAGTGATGTATGTAATAACTATTCATTATGGTGAACCTGAGTTCTGATTGCATATGTCACATTTACTTTTATCCCTCTAACAAAATTCAGTTGGTGACCTGAGTCCCCCCCCCCCCCCCCTCTCTCTTTCCCCCTCTTTTTTCTTTATTAATCATTTTGAATCATTGCTTAATTTGATTGTCAAATTCAATCTAGTTATCATCCTTGGAGAAAAATGCATTGAATTTCTGATGATATTGCAGTGTCAAGTACTATTTGTAGAAAACAAATGAAATTTTTGTTTTCTTTTTCTTGGGAGAATGAGACCAGGGAAGAAAATTGATTTGCAAAAGATAGAACACTTATCTAAGAGTTTATGCTGGCCTAAGAATTGTTTGTACTTTTGTTTGGGCCCGGTCTAATTATTTCCTTTAGATTTTAAATTTTATGGGAATGAATTCAAGTTTTTATTTTATTTAACTTCTGGTATGCATTACTGGAACAGGTCTTTTCTACTGCTGTGTGTGTGGTCACCCAATGTTCCATTGTTTACCAGACTATGAATTAAGAAGCTTGTCAAGTGGTTGTTGTAGTTATCACATTTCAAGTATGTGCCGCTCTATGATGTCTATAATTGTATTGTCTGTGCACCATGACAACCAATAGAGTTGAATGGTCTATGCACTATTAGGCTCCATTTGGTTGATACAATAGAAAAGCAAGGGGATAGAAAATGTGTTTCACCACGTGTGTTTAGTAAAGAAGATTGAAAGGTTGAAAAATAAAAAAAAGTAAATTATTTATGCCCTTATTGGTAAAAGTGGATGGAAAAGTTGAGGGGTAATGGTGTAATTTTCTTCTTAATGCCATTTCTCTCCCCCATTTTCTTCCCAATTTGGAAGGGGAAAAAAAATGCACTTAGCATTCACATCCCATATGTAAAAAAAAAATTCTATTTTACCATCTCAAAAGTTACTTTATTATTTATACCATACTATTTTACAATACATCTAACATTCCTAACTCTATTTTTTTCTCCAGTTTATTTAAATATTCTTTTTTATTTTTTTTTTTACTATTTCTCTCTCTCTCTTTCCCTTTTCCTCTCTCTCCCTCAACCTCTAGCACCAGCCACAACAGATAAGAAAAAAAAACAACGCCACCACCATCAAACCAAAACCAAAGCCACATTAAACCACCAGTAAACAACGCCACCACCCTAAAGCAATGCCACCACCATCAAACCAAAACCAAAATTGCATAAAATAAATAAATAAAAAACCCATCAAACCATCGATTCAAACTAAACCAAAACCCCACATATCCCAACAAACCCATTAAAAAAAATCAACATTGGAGCTACTAACGATCAACCCAATGATCCACCCATTGATCCATTAGAGCCACCATTGGTGTGTCTACCAATCCACCCACCGATCAACAAATCCACCGATTCAAACCCACCAATTAACCAATCCAAATCCACCATGAACCGATTCCAGCCCACCGATCCAAACCTAACCTGTTGATTCATGCCGATCCAAAATCCAAAACCCAGCACTAGTGCAAGCTTTGAACGAGAGAGATGTGAGAGAGGGAATGAGGAGGGAGGAGCTATGAGAGATGGAGAGAGGAAGTGTGAGAGAAAACAAAAGTGAAATCAATAAAATATAGTATTTTCATTTACAATTGTGCTACAATGCAATTCTACATTTAGAATGGCATTGTAGAACAATTGCAAATTTTTTTGCAATTGTAAGATTTTGCAAGTCCGGGTAATGCTCTAATTTTATGCCTTGAAGCTAAAATATACCAACATATGGCATATAGAAGACCGAATGTGAATGCTCTAGGAGGAAAACTCTATCCATCCTATTTCTCTTCCTCTCCCTTTTCACCCCAAACCAAACAATGAAAAATCAACCTTTTTTTTTTCATTTTTTCTTTCCCCCTATTCCATTTTCTCCCTTTTCACCCTAACCAAACACCATTACATTTATTATATGTTGTTAAACAAAGCATTAGGTTTATTATGTGTAGTTGTATCTATCTATTTTGAATAGTGATTATAAGGTAAAATCATGGCCATTTGTCGGACCTTAGGGCACCATCTTTTTTGGTTTCACTATGTGATTGTGATTATGCATTCAAGATTAGGGTGAGCAAATGAATACCAGAGCCAACCCAACTAACCGGCACCAACGACACCGTCCTGACACCAACGCCGACCGAATGAGCCAAGGCCGGCATTTGAAGGGCAAAGCCCATTCTGACACTGATGCGGTGTAGTCACCGGATCAAAGAAGGCGAAACCGATCTACATCGATACCGAACTGATACTAGACCCAACATTCGTTTCTCCACACAGTTTGGATACAACGTCATTCACAGGTTCTAATTTTTTTTTTTTTTTTTTTTTAATGAAACGACGTCGTATGAGTGTTAATAAAAAAATAATAAAATAACATAAAAACAAAAGCAAAATAGTGCGTTTTATGCTAGATTTTCAGATTCTCAAGGCCATATAAATTCATTCTTTTGTCCTGATATCCTCTCTCTCTCTCTCTCTCTCTCTCTCTCTCTCAGTCTCGCTTGAGGCAGTGATGCTCGCCTGAGCTCTTGCCATTTCTCCAACGGTAAGCATGAATGATTCTTAATCTCATGTACTTTGTAGTTTTTTAGGGTTGTAAAATACGGTACAATGGGTTTTAGGCTTTATGAGAGAAGTGAAGTTTATGATTTTGATTTATTGGTGAGAGCTTGTGTTTGTATCTGTATTTGTCTTTGTGTTTGCGAGTTATTGAGAGTGTTTTGTATTTGGTGAGGTTCTAAGTGTCATGTGTACCGTGTATCATAGGCATAAAATAAATGACTTTGTATTTGTGTTTGACTTTAGTCCCACTTAGGCACTTACTTTAATATGTCTTTGTATTTCTGAGTGTCGTATGTATTTGTCTTTGTGTTTGCGAGTAATTTAATATGTCTTTGGATCATTACTATTTGGGTGAACAGATTTTTTTATGTGAACAAACTTTTTTTGTTAATGTTTCAAATCAAACCGACCAAACAGATTAAACTGAGCCGATCAAACCGCACCGTCATAGGTTGGAAAACTGACCCTAATCGGTATGCATTGGTTTTAATTATTACAAAACCGATCCTTATTGGTTCGGTAACAAATTTGAAAAAATACCGAGCTAACCGAACCGTGCACAATAGGCCTAAGATTCAAGTACTCTACTAGCTTCATGGGCCTTGGCCCAAAAAAATGGGCATTCAATATTCAAGTACTCCTAGGAGGGCAGATGCTTTTTTAAGCTCTTGATAGCCGTATACTTCCAGGCTTGAGAACACCTGTCACTGTATTTATAGACAAGCATGAAGCATCATATCTTGCAAAGATTTGAAGAATTTAATACTAAAAGCCCTATGGCCATTTGCACAAGTTGGTGACAAATTGGATGCTTTCCACCTTGACTCTCTCTATCAAGATGCCCATGAATGATAGATAATAACTGATAATTGAAAAACAGAGTGCTTCAGAATTTTCACATGGGAATTCTAGGCATGTGATTACTTTTCTTGGCATTTTGCTTCTTTCATGTCTGGTATATATATGTTCAGTTTAGTCATTCTCTTTTTTTCTTTTCTTTGTTTTTCCCAGATAAAGTACGCAAGTTGTAAACTTGTCTAAACATTCCAGAGATGTTCACCTAACAATGAGGAATTTATTTAATCCAATCAAAGCTAGAACCTCATTGTGGAGGATAAGTCCCCATTAACTAAAATTTAAACAGTGTTCTTAGATCTAATGTCTTTTTCTAACCCATCAATTATTTGGTTTAGACAATAATTGCAATTTTTTTTTTTTTTTTTGAGAAAGACAATAATTGCAATTGGTCGACCTTTTTGACACGGTTAAGCATATTCATGCATTTCCACGTGTTACGTAGCCGTCCTGCATATTAATTTATCTTGTGCCGTTTTTTATTTGATAAGTTAAGTAATTTTGGGATTTAGTATTAGGTGGTTCCTCATTGTCTGTAGGACCATTTAAATGATTTGATGAATTATGTGAATTAATACCCATTGATGGTCTTATGAAAAATCATATAAAGAATTGGAGGAGATTCATCTGATTCTTCTCTTTGTTTCCTTTTTTGTCAAAGAGATTCCTCTCTAATTTTGCTTGAAGGAAAATTTTATATTTAATATATTTGAGCTCTTTTTTTTTTTCCTTTATTTTTTCCCTTATCTCTTTTTTATTTATCTGTTTTCCATTAAATTAAATAAATAAAAAATCAAATCCTGTATACCCTCAAAAGTTCAATAATTCTTTTCTTTTTTTCTTCCCTTCTCAAACTCTTTCTGGTGGAATGCATGGAAACTGATCCAGTCGACATCATTAAAAATCTATGTACTCGTTGCTTTATAAACATCTTGTGTTTCACATTTCTTTTAATCTCCGCCATTGGTTTAATTGTCAGGCATTGATGTTTGATACACTTGGAGTACTAAGAGCACCAACAATTTAGCACCCTAAATACTAAAAAGCAAAGTTTACAATGGTCGTGGTATATCTAAATTTTTTTTGCAAATGATGAACAGAAAATTGCCATCTTTAGCACTAGTATCCCAAGATGCAAATATATATATATATATATATATATTGTAGGGGCATTGGGCCAGGAGCTCATTATCTATGTAGATATTGGGCCTGAGGCCTAATCCAAGGACGAGAGATCGCCCGAGGAGGAGTAGACGTTGTCAAGGGAGCCCGTGTTAATAAATAAAGAAATTAGTTTTGATCATAATGGCCCAAGAGGGTAGGTTAAGGATGAATGCCTTCTTGACTAACCAAGGCCGAGGTCAGAAGAAGTGATTTACCGTCCAGAGGAACATTCTAGGAAGTTCTGTTGATATGGATGGGCATTGCAGAAACATAGGACAGGGGGAAGTCCTAAAATATCTAAGGAGAAAACTGCTACCACTATATTAAATGCTCTGCAGTTAACTCTCTGACCGCATTAATGTGGAGGTGATACCTGAACAGTGGTTTTCAACCTGAATAGGGGTTTTCAGCCTTACAGCTATTACATGAAGACTTATGGTAGGTGTTGATGGGACAAGTATCAGCACTAACCATCTGGCCTGCACGTGGAGGGTAAAGATGAGAGAAGAAGAGAGTATAAAAGAGGAAGGAAGCAGTAGGAGAAGAGGATCGAAATCAAGAGTGAAACACTATAGCAATCAGGAATCAAATTTGTAACCAAATTTGTGAGAATTATATAAGAACTAATCTCCTTGAATTGTGCCGAGGACAATTTTCTCTTGTTTAAATCAATCTAGCTACCTGTTCTTATCATTTGAATCTACTTTATTAGTTGTCAACTTCATTTTAGCCCAGTTTTCCAATCCACTCTCTATAAATTCATTGTTTTGGACTTTTTGAGCCTAAGTTCATCCATCTTTTGGGTTAGGGATCCAAATCTGGTCCCTACATATATATATATATATATATATATATATATATTGCATCTTCAAACACCACTTTATCTATTTTACCCACTTATTTCATAACTCACCGAACATCTCAAATCTTATTTTCACATACAACTCAATAAAATAATATAAACTACCTAAATAAAAAGTACTCTTCTCTCTCTCTCTCTCTCTTTCCTCTCACTCTCTTTTTCTCTTTACACACAAACCCAAGATTTTTTTTTTCTTTTTTTACAACCTATAAACAGTAAGATTGCATATATGCAACCTTAACTATAATAAGGTTGCCAATCTTTTTAAGTATACAAACCCGAATGAAGTGGGTTTTAGGTGTCTTAGGTTGTAAAATAGCAACTGGGAGTATTTACACCCCTTAATACTAGTGCTCTACATCCGCATTGGTAGTCCTAAAAATTTTAGTTTTTAACAACTTAAAAAGTTACTTTATCTATTTTAACACCACACTTTATACACCCGACATCAATGGTTCTATTTTTTTTACTACTTCATTTTAATTTTTTTTTTTATTCTTACTTTATTCTTTGTCCAAATAAATAATAGTTTTTTTCCCCTTTGGAGCTACTGTGAGCTTGTAAGAGCAACCATATCAGTTTTTGCAAATTTTCTGTTTATTTTACAAGAAAAAACCTACTTTTTCTATTTTATACATCCACTTTTACAAAACACCCACATCAGTTTATTTATTATACACATTTATTCAATAAAATATTCATTCTTTTACAATTTTTTATTATTCCCTCCCTCACTGCCCCTCTCTCTTACAAACCCACAGTTCATTACTACCAATGATCACTCCACACCCAGCCACCATCACCACCCACCATCATCAAGGAAAACCAACCCACTCAATCTGAAACCCATTCAATCCCAAACCCATTCATCACCCACCCAACCCGAAACCCAATCAAGCCAAATCATCACCCACCCAATCGACGACAAGATCATTAAAACCCACTAATGAACCAAAAAAAAACAAGCCAATCAAGATCAAAACCCACCAACCCACACCCACAATCAACCCAAAACAAAAAAAACAAAAACAAAAACAAACAAACAAACAAACAAACAAAAAAACAAAACAAATCGGAGCGAGATCGACGCATCACAGCACCACCACCTCCTCGCGACGGTCGCTTCCATGCGCTCCATCCTCGCTTTTGAGTCCCTCCCACTCACCCCATCTACTCTTAAAGGATTCGACGTGATCGGAGCTTATTTTCCTGTGAATGATTGGTGGACTGAGGTGAGATTGGTGGATTGATCAGTGGATTGAGGTGAGATCAATGAGACTAAGGGAGAGATAAAACAAGAGAGAGGTGAGAGTGAGAAGCTGAGAGAGTTAAGTGAAGGAGAGAGAAAAAAAATCTAAAATATTAGATATATGATCTACAGTAGCTGTGCATATATGCATGGTTACTGTAGCAAATGTGCAAATATGCACACTTTTAGAAGCACTGATGTGGAGTATTTTTTAGGTAAAATGTGTAAAATGAGTACATTTTTTGTATTTTAGAAGACTATACATGATCTGATGTGGTTGCTCTAAAGATAGCAGTTCACTATTCACCATTTGCAAAAAAATTTAAATATTCCACCATCATTGTAGCTTGCTTTTTAGTATTTGTAGTGCTAAAACTGCATTTTAGCAATTCTAGCACAACCATTGTTAGTGCTCTTAACAAGCTCACTATAGCTCCAAAGTGGTGGGGGGGAGAGGGGAACTTGGTAGTTGTGGGTGGTAAAGAGACAAAAAGGAAGAGAGATAAAGAGACAAAGAATAAAGTAAGAATAAAGAAAATATTTAAATGAAGTAGTAAAAAGAATATATAATTATTGATGTTGGGTGTATTGTAAAATATGGTGTTAAAATAGATAAAATAACTTTTTGAGTTATTAAAAACTAAATATTTTAAGACCACTAATGTGAATGCTCTAAAGGTCAACTACCAATCAATTCTTCAAAGGTATCAACCAATATATATATATATATATATATATATATATATATGTATATATATATATATATATGTATGTATGTATGTATATACTACAACTATATATACTTTTTTATAAATATAGAATTTAATAATTATATTAATAGATTTTTATTAACATCATAGCTATACGTGAAACTTATTTTACAATTTCTTTTTAAATGACATGGCCAGATTTTATTAGAGTGTATAAATAGGGGCTTTTATAAGAAATTCTTATAGAATTTAAACTAATGTAGACATTTAACTGGCATTCCAAAATTCAAACCAAAAAAAAAAAAAAAACTAGTGCATTATCCTAAGAACACTTGCAACAGTGGAGCTAAATAGTTATATAGCTATTTAGCTCCACCAAAACACAAAAATCAACCTACAGTAGTGGAGCTAAAGGTATTTTTTTTACCTTCATTGCTATAGTACACAACTATCTATAGCTGTGTACTGTAGCTGAGAGCTAAAAAAAAAAAAAAAAAAAAATTAATTTTGCGTTCACATTACCTTTTTATTTTTTATTCTTTCTGCATTTCATTCTCCTGTGTCTCTCTCCTCACTACCTCTCCATCTCTTCTTTCTTCCACCACAGACCTATCGTCGATCTGCACAAGCCCAGCCACCACAGACCCTTCTCTCCCCACTTTTCCTCTCTCACTTCTTAACCGGCCTCAAATCAAAGCATTCCATTTCGCTTTGCACTCATTCTTTTTCGATCAAGAAGGACAAAGCCACACTATTGGTGGCAAAATCAGGTGGTCAGTATTAGTTAAGGTTTGATACGTTGGTGAAGATCGTGAAACCGTGCCCCTCGACGCAAGTCTCGTCGGCCAGTATCGAATCGGATAGAGTATCGGGCATGGGTTTCGATTTATCTGTGTTGATTTTTCTGGGTTTTTGTTTTGTTCTTCTTCACTGGTTTTGATGGGCACGGCGGGGTTGTGGTTGTACAGTGATTTTTATGGGTTTGACGGTGGTTGTGGCTGTGTGTTGGTGGTTGAATGAAATATTATTTTATTATAGTGTTTATATAATTTTATTGTGTTAAAAGCTAAAATAGCTCCACTACTGTAGGATTTGAGAAGGTAAAATAGATAAAGAGACTTTGCTTACCTTTTAGTATGGGTTTGGGGCTTACAATTAAATGCCTTGTATCTAAGAAAAAAAATAAATCGAGAGTCATTATAATAGCAAATATTCAATCTATTTCAAAGATGCACAGAATGGAGTCCAATATTTTGGTATTACACATTTGAAGAGATTTGGAAGAGCACATGGTTCACTATTGAGCATTCTCATCAGCTCTCTCAAATGTGTCAAATGCTAAATATTTGACACATTTGACACACCAAACACAAAAACGAACCCTCATCAGCTGTTCTAAATCTCAAAAAATTTGACACATATCTACAATACCGTCTCAAATATAAGACGGTACAGACATCAATGCCAAACACTGTTTGGCTTATTTAATTCGTTTTTTTTTTCTCTCTCTCTCTTTTCATTTATGACTCTTTCTTCTCTCTCTTTCTTTTTTTCTTCTTTCTTTCTCCGCCTCACTTCATCTTCTCAATTTCACCTCTCTTCCTTTTTTTTTCTTCTTCTTTCTCTCTCCAAAACCCCCACCCTCCCTTTTTCTTTCTTTTTTTTTTCCCCCTTTTCTCTTTTCTGTCACTTTCTCTCTATGCCTTCTCTATCTCTTTTTTTTTTTTTTTTTTCCCTATCACTCTCCTTCTCTGTCTTTTTTTTTTTGGCCTCCCTGTCACTCTCACAGCCCGCCGTTGTGGAGTTCGGCCTCACACTAGAGTTCAGCCTCACTGCTGAGGCCGTCTCCGTGGAGTGATCTATTCTGATCTTCCTCTTCTTCTTTTTTTTTTTTTCTTTTTTCCTTCGGTTGTGGATTCCATGTAATTGTGATTATGGGCTGTGCTTGGGTATGGTGGTGGCTGGCTGTGCTGTGTATGGTGGGGTTTTGTTGAAGATTTTGAGGGTTTTTTTTTTTTTTTTCATTTGTTATGGTTTTTGGATTTGGAATTTGTTGGAGGATCCGGTGATTGTGGTTGTAGTTTGTGGCGGTGGTTGTAACGGTGGTTGTTGTTGTGGCGGTGGTTGTAGCGGTGGTTGTTGGTTCTTGGTTGATGGCAACTACCACTAGGCTTTGTGATTGTATATTGCTGGGTTTTAAGTAAATATATTATTTTAATGTGTAGTAAATATTATTTTAATGTATAGAATTAAAAAATAGAACATCTGATAAATTGTATGTTGTAAAATGATGTGCTAAAATGATAAAGTGGGTTTTTGGTGTGTCAAAATGGCATTTTTAATGAGAGAGCTAATGAGAATGGTGGCATGTACTCTATTTTCCCTATCAAAATATTTAAATTACTTTCTTTATGATATGTTTGGAATAGAGGGAGACAGAAGAGGTGAAGACCACCAAACCCTTGGCTTAAGTGATACTTTTGTGCTCTCCCCATTTGGGAGGACATGGATTCAATTTCATGGGGGCTTGATAAAAAATAAAAAATAAAAATATAATATTTTAAACTTGGGACAAAATTCTATTGCCCTTTCCTCCAAATTTGAAGTTGGCAAATTAAAAAAATAATAATAATAATAAAAAGAAAGAAAAAGAAAAGTAGAGGTCAAGTGTTGGTGCAATGGCAATTGTAGATATCTTAACTATCATGATTTGCAACAAAATTAAAAATACCTTTCTAACAGACTCTTTGATTTTGTACATTAATAAAGCAATTGCTGCACAATCTAGTAAAGAATCAATCATAAATGATTGTAATGAGTTAAAGAAAATTTAGCTCTGTTTTATTTTTTAATAGATGATTGAGTTAAAATACATTAAGAAACGATTATTTTGTGTCTTTCATTTGTTTATATTACATTGATGCTGCCTAAATACTAGTTTCAATGATCATATATTAATTTAGTTTTAAATCTTATTATATATTTTATTCTTAAGAGATGCAAATTGTTTGTACATACTTTCACCCCAAAGATGAAATTTCATACTTTCACCCCAAAGATGAAATTTCGATTGCATCCTTCCCTTCACTTATAGGATAAATAAAAAATAAAAAAATAATAAAAACAAAAGAAGAGGAGAAGTTGGGAGAAAGAAAGAAAACTTAAGAAGGGAGTTAGAAATTAGATAAAGGCTTCCTAGAATGTATACATTTATGCGTTTGGTGTTGTTGATGAGACCCATGAACTTATTCAATGGATGGATAATTATAAAATGCTACCTGCTCCACCTTTACCTTTGCTTTACATGCAGTTCCACTTTAATCCATTTTCTTTTGGCTGTTAAATAATTAATTAAAAGTTAAGCTAATAAAGGATGGATTGTAGCTTAATTTAGAGGGAAATTAAAACCATCGGTTGACCAACTTATTACTTTTAAGTGGGTCCTTTCCTTTCCTTCTTTATGCCACGTGGCGAAATGGGAGTGGTTAGTGTGTACTGAACTCCATCTTCCTCGTTGTTCTTTGGAGTGGGCCACCTAATCAACTATGTAAGTTTCCGGTAACCAAAAAGGGCAGTGGTTAAAAAATTATTAATATATAATTTTTTTCATCTCTATATCCCACACGCACACTCGACGAGAGACAGACAGAGACAGAGAGATTGCTTAAGAATCCACTGCATGAAACAAAGTGTCCCATCAACAAAAAAAAAATGAATAAATAAACAAAGGAAGAAAGAAAGAACAGAAATGAGACGTCTATAGGCCTAAAACTAGCATCAGTTTTAGGCCTGTAGAGAGAGCGCACAGTGAAAGACACTAATAATTTTTTTCATTCTTTTCTCAAGAAACTAAACACATAGCCTGCATCACCACACCACCTCTCTCTTTTGCCGGTGGTTTCAACTTGCAGGCCAGAGGTAAACAACAACTTTTCATTCACATCCTGACTAGTCTTTTAGTTTTATTTTCATTTGGGTATATATCAAACTTGACAATAATTATTCTATATGAAGGGGAAGGCTGCTTGAATCTTTGCTTATTTTTTTGGATAATCAAGTGAATCTCATTTTCTGAGTTATAGACTGTTATATAGATATATCATATATCTTCGATAAGAAATGCATGGTCTTAAGCTAGTAGAGAGATTCAAGAGCACCCAAGTTCATGCTCTTAGTCCCTCAGACACTACCACTGGTGGTAAAAGTAGCAGAGGAAAATTTATCAACCATAAAATCAAATCCTTTTCAAAGTCCAAACCTTCCAACTGGGTCTCAGTATCTGAGTCAACTCATCTTCCTTATGGACTCCCTACAACTGACCTTCTTCAACCCTTCATAGACCCCCACCTCAAACCCGTTGACTTTGTAGGGACTTTAGCTGACCTTTATCGCCGCCTTCAAACTTGCTCTGCCCAATCCAATGATAAGTCAATGCTATGCATTAAGCAGTACTCACTGTTGCGCAGCCTTGGTGATCCCAAGCTGCTCCGGCAGTGTCTCCGTGCTGCGCGTCAAAACGCTGGTGATGTGCACTCAAAGGTTGTGCTTTCAGCATGGTTGAGGATTGAGAGGAGGGAGGATGAGCTTGTGGGTGTATCAGCTATGGATTGTAGTGGTCACATTCTTGATTGTCCTAAGGCTGCTTTAGTATCTGGGTATGCTTTTAATTCAATTCATGATAACTGCCAATGTCTGAAGGACCACTCTGAGGTTATTGATACGTCAATATTTATAGGGAATGAGTGTTTGGGTTTGAATGAGAATAGTGATGTTTCATTTTGTATTGGTAATGAGGAAATTAAATGTGTCCGGTATAGAATTGCAGCATTGTCAAGAGTACTTAATGTTATGCTATTTGGTAGTTTCTTGGAGTCAAAAATGGATAGAATTGATTTCTCACAAATTGGGATATCTGTAAAGGGAATGAGAGCTGCGGAAGTGTATAGTAGAACTAGAAGGTTGGACTTTTTCAGTCCTGAGATTGTTTTGGAGCTACTTTCTTTTGCAAATAGGTTCTGTTGCGAGGAGATGAAGTCTGCTTGTGATGCCCATTTAGCTTCACTGGTTGGTAATTTGGAGGATGCATTGGTTCTTATTGAGTTTGGTTTGGAAGAGACAGCGAATCTTGTTGTGGCATCTTGCTTGCAGGTAATGCTAAGAGAGCTCCCGAGTTCACTTTATAATTGGAAGGTGATGAAATTTTTTTGTGGCTCTGAGGCTAGGGAGAGATTGGCCAGGGTCGGGCATGCTTCGTTCTTGCTGTATTATTTCCTAAGCCAGGTTGCAATGGAGGAAAGCATGGTATCTAATATAACAGTGATATTACTGGAGAGATTGAAAGAATGTGCAACAGAGAGGTGGCAGAAGGCGCTTGTATCACATCAATTAGGTTGTGTATTGCTTGAGAGAAAAGAGTATAAGGATGCTCAGCGTTGTTTTGAGGCAGCTGCTATAGCAGGTCATGTTTATTCTACGGCTGGTGTAGCAAGAGCAAAACACAAGCAAGGACAACAGTATTCGGCCTACAAGATGATGAGCTCTCTCATCTCTGAAAATAAACCAGTTGGGTGGATGTACCAGGAGCGGTCTTTTTATAACGTTGGGAGGGAAAAGATCTTGGACTTGAAAACTGCAACTGAATTGGATCCTACTCTTTTGTTTCCATATAAATACAGAGCTGTAGCAAAGGTGGAGGAGAAGCAGATTAGGGAAGCCATTTTGGAGATTGACAAAATTATAGGGTTTAAGCTTTCACCTGATTGCCTTGAATTGCGGGCTTGGTTCTTCCTTGTAGTTGAGGATTATGAAAGTGCTCTTAGAGATATTCGAGTACTTTTAACTTTAGAACCCAATTACATGATGTTTCATGGGAAGGTCACTGGGGATTACTTGATTGGGCTCCTCAGCCATCGGGTTCAGCAATGGAATCAAGCTGATTGCTGGATGCAACTCTATCAGCGATGGTCTTGTATAGATGATGTTGGCTCTCTGGCTATCATACATCAGATGCTGGCAAATGACCCTGGAAAGAGTCTCCTCCGGTTTCGGCAATCTCTGCTTCTTTTGCGGTTAGTTTTTTGTAATTTGATTTAGAGTTGTCTATCTTATTCTTCTTCAATTGTAAGTAGTAAATCACCATGACGTTCTTTTCAAATATATAATTTTGACTGGATTATTACAAATTCCACTTTAAATTTATGGGTAGAAATCACATTCTTTTTGCACAAAGAATAAATTCTTATCTGTCAGCAGCACATGGAATCATAACCTCATAACAAATTATATAGATTGCTGCATGTGCATTCTCATTTTCCTATGATTGGGGATTCAAATTATCAGCTTGTTTTCATTACTTCTATTCCCACATATTTGATAAATTCTTAATGTTTTATATTTTTATACAATATCTAGAACATAGAGGAATATTTCTTCTGTGTGTAAAACAATAAATGCTTCTGTGTGGCTGTTATCAGCTCTAAACTAACTATATTGATTCCCATGAATAATTCTAATATTCATTGATCTAATAGGCTAAATTGTCAAAAGGCTGCAATGCGCAGTTTGCGATTGGCTAGAAATCATTCTATCTCTGAGCATGAAATTCTAGTATATGAAGGATGGATTTTGTATGACACTGGTCACCGTGAAGAAGCTCTCTCTAGGGCAGAGAAGTCCATTTTACTTCAGAGGTCATTTGAAGCTTTTTTCCTTAAAGCATTCATATTGGCAGATAAAAGTCTGGATCCTGAATCTTCAAGTTATGTAGTCCAAATTCTGAAGGAAGCTCTTAAATGTCCTTCAGATGGTCTTCGGAAGGGGCAAGTGAGTATTATCTGTATTGTGATCCTTACCATTTTCTCCATGTGTGCCTGAATGTAACTCTTTTGATCATGTATTTGGATATTTTGCAGGCTTTAAATAATTTAGGGAGTATTTATGTGGATTGTGGTAAGCTGGATCTGGCAGCAGATTGCTACATGAATGCCCTTGACATCAAGCATACAAGAGCCCATCAAGGGTTGGCACGTGTTTATCATCAAAAAAATCAACAGCAAGCTGCATATGATGAGATGACCAAGCTAATAGAGAAAGCACAAAATAATGCATCAGCATATGAGAAACGGTCAGAATATTGTGACCAAGAAATGGCAAAATTTGATCTTGATACAGCAACGCAATTGGATCCACTGAGGACATATCCATACAGATACAGGGCAGCAGGTAATTAATTTTTACCCTTTGTTAATTTTCAGTCTCTGCAATTTAATTTTGTTCAGGAGTCGTTGCCAATGACAAAATCTATTTCTTCCATTAGATCACTTACTCAATGCATTATACTCTTAATATAAAACTGATTTACACTAGGTATGAAATTTAAGCCCTTTGGTGTTTTGATTTGGTGCCTCCTAAATAATTAGTCTCAATATCATTATATATCAGCAATTAAAAAAAAAAAATTCAGTCCTTTACTTATTGGACCTGGAGGGATCAAAAAGCACAAGCTTTGATTTTATGTTCAATCTTTAGGCAGTTGGTTATCTCCAAAATATTAGTCAATTAAGCTATGAATATCGGCAATGAAACAAGAGATACTACTTTTTGACTTTAACTGGAGGAACTGAGTATTGTTTTGACGGTCCATAATTTCTTGGTCATAAATCTTCAAATTTTTGTGATAATATCACTGTCAGCAACTTGGTCAATTGAAAGAAGGTGACTTATCCCCCAACCCTTCCCCTCCCCCCCCCCCCCCCCCAAAAAAAAAAAATCTTAGAGCTAAGCTACTAGATGCATTGAACCTTATTTTGTATTTTTTCCATCAACCACTATGTGCAACTTTGTTGAATAAAAGACTAGCAATAAATATAGGTGATAATTTTTGAACTTTGTAATAGCTCTAATCATCTAAAGTTAACTAGTTTGAGGTATTCAGGCTTCTACTACTCCTGGATTCTGCTTCACTGTCACAAACAAAGCTGTACATATTACTATGAGCACTTCTTAGTTCTGACTATTTGCTTCCATAGTTACTTCAAAAGTTTCTAAAATAATTTTTCCAACGGAAGGAAGTTGAAATCTTTATATTTTTGTATCTCGACTCTTGAGTACTAGTGTGTACCATATGTCATGGAAGCTATTCAGTAGCCTAGCTGTCTTTCTTCAAGAAGGGGGATCACATCCTTCTGTTTAATTTCAGGACATAATATGAAGCAGTCATATTTACTTTACTTCGAATCTGATAGGAAGAAAAAGAACGAAAGAAAGAAAACAAATAACAAACTGAATTCAAAATGAAATAAGAGTAGGAAGGGACCTTTAGTGAGGTGGTAGCAAGACTTAAAAAAAATAAGAATAAAAATTCCTGCAATCTCTGCAAAGTGCATTTGGGTAAAGTAAGCTTTTGAGGAAGAGTCTCATTTATCATCAATCTAGTCTCATAGCTTTCACTTAAGAATTTTATTCTTTTTTTGATTGCTCTGAATGGGGTGTGTAAACATTTTCATCACCTGGAAAATCAAAACTTATATACTAACATACAGAATCACATATCACCAGTTCTGATGGATGACCAAAAAGAAACTGAAGCCGTAGAAGAGCTTACAAAGGCCATCTCTTTCAAGCCTGACTTACAAATGCTTCATCTTCGAGCAGCATTTTACGAGTCAATGGGGAACATCACCTCTGCTCTCCAAGATTGTCAGGCAGCACTCTGCTTGGACCCTGACCACAAGGAAACACTTGATTTGTATAATCGAGCACAGGATTGAGCTGTTAATCGAAAACTTAAGCAAGACACCTTATGTTCCAAATGAAGTCAGTATGTGGCTGACTTTGTCAGCTGTGGGGTAAAAATCATGGTAACTTTCCATATATCCCAATTATTCCCTGGAAATCATGCTCTTGATGAGCATCCAGCTGCAAACTGACCATTGCAATGATATGGAATTTGTCATGAGGAAAAATGAGCAAGGGAGTGGTATGTATATATAGAATTTTGGAACTGATAATAAGGAAAGAGAAGAACAAGGAATCCATTATGGGGATTCTGCAAGAGGCCACATAGACCACTCTGGTGAAATTTGATCATGTAAAAATGATTCTAAAAGATGTCCATATTATCAAATAGGGCATGGGATGAGCATTGGAGGTTTAATGCTAGTGGAAGTTTTTTGTAATTCAATTACACTATATGCATCCCAAATTGTCTCTTGATGGAAGTAGGAATTTCACATTACAATTCTTGTACATAAACAAGATTATAGAAACATCTGTGTCTTATTTGTCATAATTTTTTTTTCTTTTTCTTTCAAATATAAGTGATTGTTTTTTCATGTCATGGGAAGACTACAAATGATGCCTTAATATAACATATATGAACATCATTTAACCCAAACATTTAAGCCTATGGATTTGGACCCGATTATATTATATTAATTCTTCAACTTCTTTACTTTTTGTTCATGTGGGACTTCCACTTAGTGTGTATATTCAATAACCTCTTTTTTGCTTATGATTAATTGCCTCTATGTGGATTTGAGACCTCCCCTTCTCTTTCTAAGCCACAAACAAGTTCTACTAGCTCCCATTTTTCTCTTTACCATGCTCCATCCATGGGCTCTCTCATATGTCATTTATGGTTTCCACATGTTAATGCCCCACCTGCCTCGCTCCAATTGCGAAAGGGACACTTCAAATGAGGTCTTTTAATATGACATATAGGGATATAATTTAACCCAAAAGTTTGAGTCTACGGATTTTGGATCAATTATATTATATTAATTCCTTATCTTCTTTCTTGTTGTTTAATTTCCCAAAAAAAAAAAAAAAATCCTTAACTTCTTTGTGGAATTCCCACACACGTATATACCCAACGAAAATAACCTAACCCAAAAACTTGTTTTTTTTTTTTTTTTTAGCTCATCTAGCGAGAGGAGATACAATACAAAGTCTGTCAATATATGTGTCTTTGAGTTTTCTCCTACACAACATCTGCAATGGAATAGATTGTCCCTAATCTAATTTCAGGGCAATTTTGGAACTACCAATGCCTCTTGGCTTCTAGAATTTATGGAAAAAGTATGGGAGAAGTGTGTGTTGTTGCAGGGTTGAATATAAAACCGGTCATTAACTATAGTGAGATAGCCAACCATAAATTTCAACTGGCTAATTCTGGAAAATATCAACATTTATTGATTTTGAAGTTAATTCTATAATTTTCTTATAGTGAAATTTTACAATAAATCATGTACAAACATCTTCCTCTGCCTTACATCAGACACAAGCATTATCTACGTTGCAAGCCAGCGCAACCAAAACCCAAAAAAATCAGGGAACAAGATTAGATAAAAAATTTTAAATATTTAGACTCAAGCCTCAATTTCAGCTCTCAACTTGAATCTGTGGACATTATTTCAATCTCTGCCCACCAAAGTGGAGATAATTTTGGTGTTGCTTCATCAGGCTCCATTGCTGTGATCTCTTTCAACTTAGCTGTGATCTCTTTCATTGTTGTTCTTTGCTTTGGATTAGGTTGTAAACAATCTTTTATCACTTCAGACAATTTCTCAAGCTCATCCACTCGAAAAGATTTTAGAGTTGGATCCACCATTTCTCTTAAAGGTTTTTCTCCTTTTAGATACTCTGCTGCCCAGTCTCCAAGACAGCCATTATCTACGGAGTCTGGAATCCTTCCTGTTATCATTTCAAACAAAATTGCCCCGAAGCTGTAAACATTTCTTTCTGGTTCCACTGATGGGATTTCCAAAAGGTCCATGACAGTTGCTTCCTTCTTTGCTATAGATGTATCATTCCAAAAACTGAAATCTGATATTTTGGCAGCATAGTCTTCAGTCAAGTATATAGAAGAGGATTCCAGGGTTTTGTGTGTTATAGGTGGAGTCAACTGGTGCATATACTCCAGACAGTATGCCATGCCCATAGCTATTCGTAGTCTCATTGCCCAGTCCAAGTGCTCTGCTTCTTTTACTGCAATACATCAAAATTTAATATGGTCAAAACCATAAAATGGTTCTTCCGGCTTTAATTACTCCAACATTTGTCTTTATGTATCATAACAAATTATATTCTATGATCCATGCTTTTGCCACAATAAAATGTATTGTATTTGGCCTCTTAAACCATTTCCCTCACATGCATTTGTGGTTTATCTATAGATGCATTATTGCAGCTTGCATGTAGCATGAGTTCATGCTCCTAATGCAATGGAGAGAACAAGTGAAGCTCTACGTTTAGCCAGTCAATCAATTAGGAAAATGTTAAATGTATGAATTGATATTTTCAATAATTTGCTTTTTCCTTGGATATGGAGGGAAGAGTTAAGGTACTCACTGTGTAAATGCTCAAATAGTGTTCCATTTGGAGCATACTCAAACACCATCATTCTTGTAAATGGCTTCTCTTCTTCACAAAACCCGATGAGGTTCACGAAATTTTTGTGGTTCACTTTTGATAATATTTCTATCTGAAAAATAAATATAAGTGGCCTTTAGAAACTATTCAGATCGAATGCCTAATGTTTGGTAAAATTTGATTCTTCTATACCTTCTTCCTGAACTGGGCTTCCAACCTTTTTGACCAGCCTTCAGGAGATGTCACTGCACTTGATGTTACAGCTATTTCCACCCCACTTGAAAGAGTCCCCTTATACACAATTCCATCTGAGAAAGAACCAATTATATTACTGAAATCTTCACAAGCTGCTTCAAGTTCTGGTCGATGGAGCTTTGGTACACCTGAATTCAAACTGTCAAGTATCAGTGTATGAACCCGTAGTTTGGAAATATAGAAAAATTTATAATTGCATCAGATTAGAAGGATCATAAGATAAAGTTTAGTATATCTGCTATGCGTGCAATTAGGTTGAAAACTACTTTCTTTGTTCTTAATCAAGGAGTTAAATAAAAAGTTTGACTTAAGAAGATAATCATAACCTTTTAGTCAATAGTTACATATAGGAAACAACAATAAGTGCGTTTCCTTGGACTCTTGTCCCAATGCTAGTCAATTTATAGCTGAGAATGCTCCTACGGTGAAATAGTGGATGTGTGCATGTTTGCTAAGTATTTAGTCTTGCTTTTGTATATTTGTCCCATTGCTGAAGTGTATAAAACATAGAACTTTGTTCTCATGAGAAGAAGAATGACCTGTTACAAATGCTTTCTGCAGCTGCCCACTTAACCCTGTTGCCCAAGGTTTCACAGTAACAACCTTACTGCTTCTGAAGAAAACAATGCTAATCGCTGAAATCAAAATGAATGAGCAACTCCCTACAATTCCAACCCAAATTAGAACTAGATGATGCTTTCTCTTGGAATTCTTGCTGATTTCCTGGTTTGGAGTTGAAACAGGTGAAGGATTTAGATTCCAGAGAGATTCGTTTGGAACAGATACTACAGGTGGATTTTCTGAAATTGTTGAAGCTGGAGTTGGAGCTAGAATAGGTGATGGTGAAGGAGTCAGAAAGATATTGGAGGGAGATTGTGATGGGGAATATACTGGAGACATGGATTTAGATGGGGAATTTGATGATGGTGATGACAACAATGGTGAACCTGATGGTGCCAAAAATGGTGAAAACGGTGATAGTGATGATGACGGAGACAGATAATGGGGCAGTAAGGAAGAGGGAGAAGGTGATGGTGACAATGAACGCCTCTCCTTGAATTCATTCCTTTGGGATGGATTTGAGGCATGCATCTGCAGTAGCTGCCTTCGGTAAGCTTCATTTCCAAATTTGGCAGCATTCCTAACATCACAAAAAGTTGTAAGCACGGAGTTTATATAAGCAATAATATGATAGTTCATTTAATAAAAATGTTATAATAAATAACTTTCAAATGTTAAAAATTTTCAAAGCCAGAGACCAAAACTTTCTTTGAACTATGGATTAGAACAGAACCATTGCAGTAAACCAAGAGTGATGATCCGCAATAAAGCTCATATAAGAAAACTCCTGACCTTCTATCAAAACATTGTGGCTAAAGCTTTCTTTAATATTCTTTAATTCCCAGAATAACAATTATTCATAAAGATTATATTATTGAATCTAATCATGTACAAGTACAATCAAGATTCTCCGTTATCACCCTACATGTTTTGGTAATGATATTTACAGGGTCATTCAGTATTTAAAAATTAACATAAAATAAAAATCCTCAATCTTCTTAGTACAACCAAGGTTGCTGTGTGCGTGTAATTCACACCATCCAAAAATTCCAGATATATTTATCCATATTTAACATGACTAAACTGTGCTAAGGTAGCAACAATGTGTAAAATTTTCTTTCACCAGAGGCTTATGTACTAAGGCAAGTTTCACTAAAAATTATTTCTTAACGCCTTATCAAGATAGTATTGCCAAACTTGTTTCTACTTTTCGTGGAGATTGTTATTACTAGCAGCTTGATAGAACCTCAACCCCAAGTCCTGCCCCTGTTATTCCAAAATCGCAGATTTAAAGTATTATTGTTGTAGATTTACTAGTAGGATTAGATAAATGAACTTGCGTACCATGTCAAAGATCTGCAATTATAAGACGCCTTCAAAGGAGTACCAGTTAGCTGGTTATCATTGATCTGAAATTCAGAAAATGTCTTAAGCTCGTAGAGTTCAGGAGACAAGTTACCAAGGAAGTCGTTATTGTCAAGTAAACTGCATAAAAAATCACAAGATGGACTTAGTAGAAGCTCATTAAAAGAAGGGACTGATGAAAATGACAATGTGAAAGGTTCATATTACAGTGTAATCAGGGAAAGATTATTGCTGAAATCAGATGGAAATGATCCACTAAAGTTATTGTATCCCAAGTCCAAAACCTCCAGGTTCTTCAAATCCCCGATCTCTTTTGGGATATTTCCAGAAAAAGAATTGTTGCGTAAAATGCTGTAGAAATTAAGCACAAGTAATTAGTAATATAATTACTTAGACCAATGTGAGTTTCCAGGCTAATACATTCTTACATAGATTTTATGTAAGCTAGCTTCCCAATTTCAGGTGCCACGGTTCCTCCAAGACAAAGATCCTTCAAATTCCTGCACATTGACAAATTTGACTTGAGGGTTACAAATTAGAGCACATTAAAATTTTCAAATATTACAAGAAGCAGGAATTGCTCAATCAGTAGGATAAGAAGCACAACAATAAAAATAAGGACAAAGCCAACAATTAAAAGAGCCGCAAAATAAGTGTTCCATCAAGACCGGCACATACAGCGTTAATATCACTTCAATTATTTGTAAGAACGTGGTGTCAAGCAATAATGTCTTTGTTTCTTTTGTGAAAGCTCCAATTCTTGCAAATTAAAATTTGGATCTTAAGTAAGATCCTATAATTGACTTGATTCAAGGAACAAAATTCCCCAGATATGTATCTTTTATTTAAGCAAAAGAAGTCAGATTAAGTACAAACTCGTTGGTACTGAAAGAATGAGAGTATGAGACATATTTGTGTTTACAAGATCACATTACTTCGAGTTAAACATCTTAAGATAATTCCATATATGATTATCGCATGTATGGAAACGATTAACAATGAAAAAAGATTTCTAAGAACGAAATTCCTATGCATCTTTAGCCCCATGAATCGAGTACGGGCAACAAACTCTTTTAGCTAAAACACGTTGAGAGTCAAATTTCATTTAGCATAAATTTTTGGTTTTAGTTTTAAAACATTATTTCCTTGCTCTTTGGACCAAAACTAAAGGCCCAGAAGCAGAAACACATTTATACTCAACAAGTAAAATAGATTTTTGCATAAAAACGATTTGAGTTTCACTCACAAGATGACTACATTTCCGTCCGAACACTCGACTCCGAACCAAGAACACGGATCAACAACTACCTCGTTGTCATTCCAATCCAATAAAGCCCCAAAAGGGTCTCTCACCACGCTCTCCTTGAACCTTAACAACGCCAAACCTGCGTCCAAACACACATATATACACCATGTCATAAAGCTTTTCCTGTTTCTTTAAAGAAAAACTTATCAGCTTCCGAACTGTACGGACATGCAGAACTCAATGGTTTATACTAAAAATATATATATGTACCTTCGGTGTTCAGAGACGAACATAGACTCAGATTCTGAATAAACAGTAATAGCACTACAATGAACATTGCCATGCGGATCTTCAACCCTTTAAATCTCCACCGTTCATCCATCCCAAGACGACCGAACTCAAAAAAAAAAAAAAATCTCTGAAAACTGAAACACAATAATCCTCCTTTCTCTCTTCTACTCGTCAAAACCAATACTTACGCTACAGAAATAAAATGCAAATAAAAATTATAGAGGGAAAGAGAGTCTCCGCAAGCTACTATATTAGACAATAGACGAGCAAGGAAGAAAGCGCGTACTAATCGGTGATTTTTTATCTTTATTTTTTAATTGTTTTACTTGTTTTGGTTATTTGCATTAAATGTCCGAAAACTTACCGAAATATCGGAGAGAGGAACACGGAGAGCGGGATATCGGGGAAATTAACTGAGATAGATTCCAAAAAAGCGGCTTGTCAAAAAGTGAAACGATTCGGTTTTGCCGCGGCGATTTAGTAACAACGTTGGATTTGGTTTTTGTTTTTTTTTTTTTGGGGGGGGGTGCTATCTGAGACTTGTAAGCAAGCTGGCGATTCTTTCTTCACATATTTATAGCGCTGTCCTATCAATGCCACATGCTATTCACGTGCTCATTACTACTTTTCTTATCTCTCATCTTTTTTTTCTTTTTTCTTTTTCTGATTTATTACATTTTCCTTGTATTTTGACTATTTTCGGGTCTGAAAATCTGAATTCTTCTTTTTTTGGTTGTTGGATAATACTCTTCTTATCTAATACTCTCTCTTTTTTTTTTTTTTTCTTTCCAGTACATTTTCCTTGTATTTTCCACTTTTTTTGTTGGAAACATTTTTGTGAATCTAAATTATAATTCATCGATGCATGAATCATGTGAGGTTTTAGTGAGAGTCCAATAGTAATAACTCATTTACAGCTGCTTGATATTAGTGGTTTGAATCTCATCTCCCCACCCTCAATATCTATTTATCAAAAATAAAAGCAAATACATGAACCATATGATCTTGCATTTACTCAAAGTTGTACATTGATGATAACTTTTGATTTCATAAATTTGGCCTCAAGAGGGAGAAATTATTAGTTCCATCAGGAGAACTGTAGATTTGATCCTCCTTAACCTCCTAACAAATAAAATACTTTTATTTATGCAAATGTAACATCACTTTGTAATTTTTATTTTTTATTTCTTGTACTGATTAGGAAGTTCACTCACACATTTGCATAAATGGTTTTATCTCATTGGTTGGGAGAACCACATCAACAGTTTTTCTGGTGAACCTAATAATTTCTCATCAAGAGGGGAGTGATTAGCCGATTCAAATTAATGACCTCAGATTCATGAATTATTTCCTTATTGATTATGTTACCTTTTATCTATTCATAAATCATAAAGTAATTAAGGTGTTACGGCTCATTAAGTATTTGGCGCTATTCATCCTTCTTTTTCAGAGAATGATGTATGAATTGTGTTTTGTAATCTTTGGCTAGGTAGCGAGATGTAAAACTTTGTTTGTTCTTTCTTGTCATCATAGTTTGATTTGGCCTCTTTGCAAGTAGAATTTTAATGGTATTATTACAAATCGTAAATCAATAGTTTAGGAGTCAAAGCATGATATTATATTCTACAATACTAGTCCAGATGTTTTTTTATACACTTTTTTTGACCATACATGATGCAGTAGACTCATACATGGGCCAATTCCTGATCTAATAAAAGCGGCAACTATAATCTTAACCTTGCAAATGGAAAAATTCTTTTATAATCCCACGCAGTAGCTTTATATTGAATTGGTCCACATCCTCTCACTTAATTGGAGGATCCATTCTCCCCCCAAAAAAAAATAATAAAAAAAATGGAGGATTACAAACCTAGATTTTTTTTTTTTAATAAATAGAATTAGTTGAATTCTGACCTGCACAAAATAACCTCATTAAAATACACTGGATCTTAGTTGTTATATTTTATTGAAACCTACCATACAATGATTAACAACAATATTTTATGTACATTAAAGTAGACAACTTATCAACAACAAAAAAAAGTAGACAACCAAACTGAAAAAAAAAAAAGGTAGACAATAATATTTTGAACCGATTTCGGTTTTGTCTAGTGCGTGAAAATGGGTCCTCCAATGCATAAACATAATGAAAATGAAAACAATAATATCATACTCCACCGACTTGGATGTGTGCCATGTGGACCCATATATATTAAACTACATGTTTGATTGAAGATGAAGTATAGTAAACAAGTGAAAAGGGGGTGCCCTCAGCCTCATGTATATAATGATAGTTCATGAAATGGGATTGTTGGATGAGAGAGAGAGTTATGGCGTGGAAGATAAGTAGCAAGGTTGGAGAGATGGGCATAATCCTTTAATTAAAAGGTAAAAGAGTGAAGATGGGATAATGTATGTAACATATCTTCTGTAAATATATATGGCCAACGTATCTTTTTTTTTTTTTTTTTTAATATCTTAACTGTGTTTAAAAATAAATTAATTAATGAACTTGTTAGTTGTTCTTTCCCTGGTGATTATGACACTGAATGCTAACATGTTTTGCAAGTTACAGTGACTCTAATTGTGCATTTTGACTCCACTGGCGAAGAAGCTGTCTATTGATTTCAAAGAGAAGCTCATTAATAAATAATTGGTATTTTCTCACAAAAGATTCTCATTCATTTCTATTAAGCCTCCATTTGTTTTCAGCATATCCATCATTTGAGTCTCCAACAATTATTCCAATAATTAGATATCCGATTTGATCTATGGAATACACAAGCATACGTGTCATGCTTGTTTGATTCAATATATTCTTCTTTTCTTCTTTTTCCAAAAATCAATTTAATTTTTCAAAAATCAATCATTAGATTTGTAAGGACACGATTCGTAACGAACCGTATAGTGTTGGGTTCGCACGTAAAATGGCCCAAACAATATCATTTGTAGAGCGTGAGTTTGAAAGGCTAGGCCTTGGTCACCAGACGGTGGGTTTTTCGTGGTGTTCATACATGGTTAAGTTTTCTTCATCCCTGAAGTCTTTCTCCTGAAGGTGGGCTGGGAGGCTCCGGTTTTTGGCCATTTTTCCCAGCCTCTTCTCTAGATTGCTTATTTTTCTTTTTATACTAGCCTGCGTTCATTGTCCTTCGTCCACGTATAGGGTCAACCTTTCCAAGACTGATACTTGTCCCATCAGCCCATACCCAAAGTCATTGGGGGTGGTTGTAAAAGCCGAAGAATACAGCTCTGTCAGGTGCAGAGTATTGAATGGAAGTAAGAGCAGCTTTCCCTGAATATTTTAGGTTTTCTTTCAAGTTTAGTTCTATACCGCTTTTGCCCCTCTTTCCGGTGGGACTTTGGGTCTGCCGAGGACTGAACTGTCCTTGGCTGTATCCCAAGGCTATCTTGTATTTTATATTATCGAGCTTGGGCCATAGCCCTCCTCGGCTTGGGCCTTTGGACTCCCTACGAGTAAATAGGCCTGACCCATAAATTATTTGGGCCCCACAATAGCCCCTCAAAACCCTGCTGTCCAACCTCTTGGTTGGAAAGGGGGGTTTTGGTAATACCGAGCCTTTATTATGGCTCACTTAATTCGGCCTTTCACTAATGCTGGCGGTTCTCCGTCTGCCCAGGAAATGTACCGGTCTACGAGACATTCTTTTGATTTTACTCCTGACGCGTTCTCGTTGTTTGGTTATCCAAAACGTGCTTTTAATGACTTCTATTTACGAGACTTATTTAAATTCGACGGTTTGTTTGATGAGGTGGAGAAGTGGAACGGATACATCTTTGTTTACAGATTCTTTTGGAAACCTGGACAAATTTAATACCTTCCGTTTTGCCCTTCCTATAAGAAGACAAGTAGGAGGCTATCGCTCTCATACAGAGACCCTTTTTATCCTTCTGAGATCTGAAATCCTCAGCCTCCTTTAGCGTTTACTTTACCCACTAGTTATACACTAAATCATAATACATTCACCATAACAACGAGTAATGAAGGAACCATACCCCCCCCCCTAAACACCTCGTTCCAATAAAACTCGTAATGGCTCGGTCAGGGCAGGGATGGCGAAGACTCAAAATCTATCTCACCTTCCTTTCAGCCAAAATCCGAAACAGGGACTCGTCACGTCAAATTTTCGGTGTGACTGAGTCGAGAACACCCATCATCAGTACCAACCGCTCTCTCATGAGCATACCTAACATGGCACCAGTGTGTTAGGAGTCAGGACTGAGGCAGGGACCAAGTGCCCCTACTTCTTCCTCTCTTCGTTCACTGGTACCTCCTTTTGCCTCTCTTTCTTCTTCTTTCCACCACCAAATCCATCCTGGTGCTTTTCCTTCTCCCTCTTTTGCTCCTTTTTCTTTCTTTTCATCTCTTCCCTCTTCTTCTCCTCCTTCTTTTCATTCATCTCCTCCATCTTCATCATTCATCTCCTCCATCTTCTTCTGAAGAAGGTCCTTCTCTCAATATGGGCGCTATTGGGGCAGAGTTTGGAAGGAAAAAAGAGACCTGACTGTTTACTTAATGTATTGCTTTTTTTTTTTTATTGTTTTGGCAATCTACCTTTTGTATAGGCTTGTTTAAGCCCTCCTTTGTACGTTGTAATACACCTTTATAGTAATAAAAATTGTTATCACTTTACTTCACATGTTCTATCTCTATTTTTTCGAAATTATAACGCAGTGCATAGACATATAATCTTGTGAATTCTTTTTATTTTTAAACCGTGACCGACGTCTAGGACCAAAGTCCCAGTTAATAAAAAGATTTTGCTCTGTGTTTCTAAAAGCAATCTGGTTTAATAATACTGAATCGAACAAATGATACTTAAGACTGAAACTCCCATTAGGCGGGAAAAGGAAGGACATTATGATGAGCTTACCGAGTCGGCCTGGCACAATACCGCCGACCTTAGAGTACAATACTTGGGGCCCTAATCCTTTATCAAAGAGAAGGGCGCTATAACGAATTTGCAAGTGCTATTCGGCACAATAATGTAGCATTTGAATCAATGACATCTAGGGCCAAAATGCTTGCTAAGAAAAAGATATCACCATAACTTTAATAGAGTTGTTTGGCACAACAATGCCGACTTGTAAAAAACGATACTTACCCCAAAACTAGCCGAGATAATAGCTCAATGCTCGATGCGGTGTAGGAAGTAACCATCCGAGGACGTATCACCCGCAAAATGAACAGCCCCCCTAGGCTACTGAATAGTGGCGCGTTTCACCATCTTCTTAACACTCCTATTGACATTGACCTTTTACAGTATTTGAGCCGAGGATTGATTAACTTAGAATTGTTATTAAGTAGCCAACCTTACAAAACTCAATCTTTTTCTCATCTAAGTAGTTGGTTTCCCCATAGGTTTGAGTCTGAGGACCATGCAATGCCTTGGTTCTGTTCAAAACCCAGTTTTCTCATCCAAGTAGTTGGTTTCCCCATAGGCTTGAGTCCGAGGACCATACAATACCTTGGTTCTGTCCAAAACCCAATTTTCTCATCCAAGTAGTTGGTTTCCCCATAGGTTTGAGTCCGAGGACCATACAATGCCTTGGTTCTGTCCAAAACCCAATTTTCTCATCCAAGTAGTTGGTTTCCCCATAGGCTTGAGTCCGAAGACCATACAATACCTTGGTTCTGTCCAAAACCCAGTTTTCTCATCCAAGTAGTTGGTTTCCCCATAGGTTTGAGTCCGAGGACCATACAATACCTTAGTTCTGTCCAAAATTCAGTTTTCTCATCCAAGTAGTTGGTTTCCCCATAGGTTTGAGTCCGAGGACCATACAATACCTTGATTCTATCCAAAACCCAGTTTTCTCATCCAAGTAGTTGGTTTCCCCATAGGCTTGAGTCCGAGGACCATGCAATGCCTTGGTTCTGTCCAAAACCCAGTTTTCTCATCCAAGTAGTTGGTTTCCCCATAGGTTTGAGTCCGAGGACCATACAATACCTTGGTTCTGTCCAAAACCCAGTTTTCTCATCCAAGTAGTTGGTTTCCCCATAGGTTTGAGTCCGAGGACCATACAATACCTTGGTTCTGTCCAAAACCCAGTTTTCTCATCCAAGTAGTTGGTTTCCCCATAGGTTTGAGTCCGAGGACCACTTAGTTCTGCCCAAAACCCAGTTTTCTCATCCAAGTAGTTGGTTTCCCCATAGGCTTGAGTCCGAGGACCATGCAATGCCTTGGTTCTGTCCAAAACCTAGTTTTCTCATCCAAGTAGTTGGTTTCCCCATAGGCTTGAGTCCGAGGACCATACAATACCTTGGTTCTGCCCAAAACCCAATTTTCTCATCCAAGTAGTTTGTTTCCCCATAGGCTTGAGTCCGAGGACCATGCAATGCCTTGGTTCTGTCCAAAACCCAGTTTTCTCATCCAAGTAGTTGGTTTCCCCATAGGCTTGAGTCCGAGGACCATACAATGCCTTGGTTCTGTCCACAACTCAGTTTTCTCATTGCGTGGGACCTTGGTTTTAGGGGAGTTAGCTCCTCGGCCGAGCCCCTAGAATTATCCATGCGATTAACGCTACCAAGCGTAGCCTCTAGTCAAGAAGCATAGCCCCTAGCGGAACTTTATACTAAAACTCTATAACCAGTTGTTAGAAATGACAAAGGAACTCTCTCGACCTACTGCCTATGCCAACACACAAGTCTTTCCCACAGACGGCGCCAATTGTAAGGACACGATTCGTAACGAACCGTACAGTGTTGGGTTCGCACGTAAAATGGCCCAAACAATATCATTTGTAGAGCGTGGGTTTGAAAGGCTAGGCCTTGGTCACCAGACGGTGGGTTTTTCGTGGTGTTCATACATGGTTAAGTTTTCTTCACCCCTGGAGTCTTTCTCCTAGAGGTGGGCTGGGAGGTTCCGGTTTTTGGCCATTTTTCCCAGCCTCTTCTCTAGATTGCTTATTTTTCCTTTTATACTAGCCTGCGTTCACTGTCCTTCGTCCACGTATAGGGTCAACTTTTCCAAGACTGATACTTGTCCCATCAGCCCATACCCAAAGTCGTTGGGGGTGGTTGTAAAAGCCGAAAAATACGGCTCTGTCAGGTGCAAAGTATTGAATGGCAATAAGGGCAGCTTTCCCTGGATATTTTAGGTTTTCTTTCAAGCTTAGTCTTATACCGCTTTTGCCCCTCTTTCCGGTGGGACTTTGGGTCTGCCGAGGACTGAACTGTCCTCGGCTGTATCCCAAGGCTATCTTGTGTTTTATATTATCGAGCTTGGGCCATAGCCCTCCTCGGCTTGGGCCTTTGGACTCCCCACGGGTAAATGGGCCTGGCCCATAAATTATTTGGGCCCCACAAGATTATATATCGAACAAATTGTATGAGATTTGTGGGGTCATTTTCTCGCAAGAGATAATTAAAATAAAAGAAATTATACAATAGATTGTTACTTATGCTATATCATTTCTTTGTACTGTATTAAAACTTAAAAAGTTCTCTTTTTGAAGATCTAAGAAATTCCAAGGTTTGAATCTCAATTTCAATAAAATACAACTTAACATGTATGAATTCACGATCATAACATGATGAAAAGAACTTATAGCAGGGTCTTGAAAAACAAGTAATTAATGCTGGGCCTTGATTCTCTTTTTAGGGTGAAAATATTTTACATGTAAAAAGTTTCCAATAAAATAGTTTCAGGTATTTGGTATGACAAGTAAAAATTTTCAAGTAAACCACCAAAATCAGTGGCTCAACCACCGGAGCCACTATGCCGGAGGTCCAGTGACCAAACCATCAGCAAAGTGGTGTCTTCGGTGACTAGATTTCCGGCACTTGTGGCCAAAATGGTGTCTTTGATGACTGCCTACACCAGTCGCCGAAGCAGCAACTGGCACCAGTCAATGAAGCAGTGACTTCAACTACTATACGACTTGACCGTTGACCTAGCCACTAAATGGAGAGAGGGGAAGACACTGTGTGTTTTTGTAAAATGTTTTACCAAATTTTAAAAGGTAAAACATTTTACAACTTTTTATAAAATATTTTACGATTAACAAAAAATATTTTATAAGTTTGACCATATTTTACATAAAAAAGAAACACCTGAAAATAAGAAAGCATTTTTCGGAAAATATTTTACTTCAAAACAAACTGAGCTAATTTGATTTACTTCTTTTTTGAGGCCACCTTTAGATTGATCTCTTGACTTTCAAAACCTGCAATTTACACATGGATTATTACAAATAACAACAATGTTAATGTGCCTCTTCCATTATTGATCCATCACATTTTCACCATAAATCCTATAATAAAAGGAAGAAATTAAACGATTTAAAGGAGAGAAGGAGAGAGCAAAGGTAAGATTTTATGTAATTTTATCCTAGTAACCTCCGTCCACAATGACAACTTTTAGTGACTTCATTTTTAATATTGTGAATTGTGTATTATAAAAACCGAGTACAGGGTGAGTATATATATTCAATTGTTGACCTGTAGGGGCCATTGATTATGTCTAAATCAAGAGTAAATGAAATACTATTATTCAGGTCATAATAAAGGGCCATGACTAAGGTATGTATACAATAAAATATAAAGAGTAGATACTTTAAATCATATAAAACATATTCACATACACTAACATTCCCCTCAAACTCAACTGAAGGTGGAATCTTGAGTTTGGAATTATAATCTCATGAAAAAAAAAAAAAACTTTCATTGTGAACGATTGGATTGGATGTAGAATGAACTAGGAACAATGTGCAATGAATTGTGCCAATGTTGGCAATGGCAACAAATTAAGACGATCGGCGACTGGAGAATAGCTACAACAGCAACCGAATAGTGGCAACCATGGCAAAAGGACACCTACACTAGTGGCCTAAGGAATATTGGCAAAGGACATTGTTGTGGTAAAAGCACATAAGCAATTTGGCAAATTTCACATTAATTGAACCTAAAAGGAATGAGTGATGCACCAATTAGTGTGACTTGGGAGTCTCAAATGGAAAAAATACCCCAAAATCAAAATCTATAAATAAATAAATAAAATTAAAGCGGAGTAGGAAAGTGCTTTGTCTAGAAAGAGGTAGTTATGAAATATGTCGAGACAGTGGGTAGCAATGACTAGTCCAAAAAATGGTCAGCAGTGCCAAGCCGAACAATGGTTAGTAGTGATAAAGATGAGTGATGGTCGGAGATGGGCTAATTGAACCCTATTGAAGATCAAAAAGTGACCCTCATACTATGTTAAAAATAAACAGAAGAAAATAAAAGATTTAGAAAGAAGGAGAAAGCAAAAGCAAAGATTTACATGGTTCGACTTGATATACTATGTCCACAACAAAAAACCTTAAGTGGTCACATTTTTAATATTTTGAATTATGTATTTCAAGAACCCAATATAGGGTATATATTACATACACACACAATAGTTGTCCGATAGAAGTGATTGATTATATTTAAATCAAGAATAATTGATATGTCTTAATTCAAGATATAAAAAAGGGCTATGACTAAGGTATATACCTAGTAAAACATAGAGGGCATATACTTTTTTTTTTTTTTTTTGGGTAAAACGGAATTGAATTAACAACTAAACAACAAAGAACACATCAGGACAGAGCCTGCTTACAAACTGCCCATTGGCATCAGCCTCCAAAATACAAAGTAAGTCCACAGGTGGATTGGAAAAAACAATGAAATCATCCTCACAGGAGGTGCCTAATTTAGCTAAAAAATATGCAAATCTATTAGCTTCTCTGAAAATATGTCTAGTCCGTGTCTGGGGAATCTTAGAAATCATGTGTTTGCAGTCTTCTATCACGGAAGATATAAAGGTATTAGCATGGGTTTGTGAGTTGAAGACCTCAACAATGGATTTAGAATCCAGCTCAATACTCACGGCTTGAGTGTGAAGATGTAAATAAAGTTGAAGCCCATCACGAAGGGCCCATAGTTCAGCCATGAAACTTGAAGTTGTCCCAATCCTCCTAGCAAAGCCCGTGACCCAATCACCATTGGCATCCCTGATTAATCCGCCTCCTCCAGCTATTCCAGAATTACTTGCAACTGATCCATCTGTATTCAAAGTTAACCAGCCATTCCTTGGTTTTTCCCATCTGATATTCTTCAAGACCAATCTTTTGGTAGCTAAGGAATTGTTAGCACAAAAATGGTACTCCAAAAGCACGGTCTACTATTACCTTAGCTAAGCTGGGATTTTGGTCTATATTTTTGAAAATGAGATTGTTCCTACCTTTCCAAAGAAACCAAATTCCAAAGAGAAACACAAGGTGCCAAGGCAGCTGACCTGATACATGGTGCTGACCCAAGGTAGCATTGGTGTTCAGCCAATCGTGCAGATTTTGGGTAAAGAACAAAGAGTCATTTGTCTGCCTCCCAAGCTGGTACCAGATGCTTTTACTTAAAGGACAATCCCGCAGTGCATGAAGAATAGTCTCGTCTTCTCTATGACACCGGGGGCAATTGGCTTCCATTTGCATTCCTCTTTCCCTTAGACATTGTCTGACTCCAATGCTGTGATGCATGCATTTCCACACAAAAACTTGAATTCTAGGCATGACTTTCAGCTTCCAAATCCAGCTTCCTTTAAAGGGGATATCCCACACAGACTCAATAGCTAATAAGTAAGCACTTTTAAGGTCAAAAGCACCTTTAAGAGAATACTTCCAAACCAGCCTATCTTCCACTCTAGAAGACAAGGGAATAGGAGTGGCTTTAAGCTCTCTAATAACCTCATCCGGAAGGTCCATTTGAATTATAGGCCAATTCCAACTACCTGTATAATCTGCCACATCCTTGATTTTCAGGTTAGAGGATTCCTGAGACAACGGGCCGTGAATGATGCTTCTCAACGGGCCAAAATTTGATCAATTATCATACCAAAAATCCATCTTGCTTTTGAACCCCGGCAGCCATTTGGTTCCTTTTCTGAAGGTTTCTTCTCCTTTCAACACCCCTTTCCAAGTTCTAGAGCTAGGGAGTTTATCCACATTTCTTGAGTTCAGCCTCTAATGATTACAATATTTCAGCCTTAGCACCTTTGCCTAAGGAGCCTTGTCCTCATTATGAAATCTCCAGTTCAACTTAGCTAGGAGAGCTGTATTCCTTCCTTTTGCTGTTTAGAGCCCCAACCCCCCTTCCTCTTTAGGCCTAGTAACCTTCTTCCACCCCACCCAATGCAATTTCCTTTTATTCTCAGCTGATCCCCACAAGAAGTTTCTGTTAACCTTGTCTATACCCTCCAAAACCTTATTAGGCAACAAATTACTTTGCATAACATAAGCTGAAATTGCTGAGGAGGATGCTTGAATCAACACCGCCCTCCCTGCCATGGATAATAGGTTAGCTTTCCAACCCGCTAACTTACTTTTCACTCTATCCACCACAAAGCCAAAATCCTGATTATTGCCTCCTCGGTGTTTAATGGGAAACCCCAAGTACTTCCCCAAACACTCCGTCTGATGGAAGCCAAGGATGTCACTAAAAGCCTCCTTGTTATCTTGGTCCACATTCGGGGAGAAATAGACCATAGATTTGGCTTCACTCACTGTTTGGCCGGAGATATTGCAAAAGTTATCAAGAACCTCCCTGATAGCAACACAGTTGTCAACATTGGCTTTAGCAAAGAGCACTAAATCATCAGCAAAGAAAAGATGAGAGAAAGCTGGGCCACTCCTTGAGGCTTTAACCGGGTACCAAACTTTGGCATCACATTTTTCTTAAATGAGCTGACCCAAAAAATCCATGCACATGATGAATAAATAAGGGGATAAAGGATCTCCCTACCTAATGCCTCTTGAAGGCTAGAAAGATTCAAGACTCCCCCCATTCAACAACAGCGAGGTCGACACTGATGATACACAACTCAAAATGAGATCAATGAGGTTATCAGGGAAATTGAACCTACTCAACATACCCTTAATGAAACTCCATTCAAGCTTATCATAAGCCTTCTCTAGGTCAATCTTCAGAGCCATATAACCAATATTTCCCCTAATTTTCCCCATAGTATGAATTATCTCCTGGACAATGATTGCATTATCCACCCCCCTTCGTCCTGGAACAAAGGCTGCCTGACAAGGGGAAATGAGCTGATCCAAGAAGGGTCGAATTCTACCAATAATGATCTTAGTAACTATCTTATACACTGTATTGCAAAGACTTATGGGCCGGTAGTTTCCAAGAGTTTTTGGCCCTTGGATTTTTGGAATGAGAACAATATTGGTTTTGTTTAGATAATCCAGAATTTTCCTATCCCTAAAAACAGCATGCACCTTATCTCTGACCGACCCCCCCACAACAAGCCAGAACCTTTGGAAGAATCCAGCATGAAAACCATCAAGTCCTGGAGCTTTAAAAGCTTTTAAAGACCAAAGAGCTGTTTTAATTTCCTCATCCGTTACCATATGGCTTAAGTTGACCTTCTCTTCATTTGAGAGCTAGGCTTGCCAACTCAAATTGTGATCTATTTCCCAGGTTGCTGCCTCCTAGGATGTTGTATAAAGCTTCATGAACCCTTCTCTGATGTGACTTGCAACTTCCCTTTCCTTAGTCAACCAATCTCCCACCTCATTCTTGATAGCAGTAATAAGATTCATTTTCCTACGAGCAAGCGTTGAAACATGAAAAAAGGATGTGTTTCTATCCCCCAAAATCATCCAATTAATTCTAGACTTAAGGGCCCAGAGATCTTTTTCTTGCTCCAACACCACGTCTAGCTCCTTCAGTAGATGATTTTCCAGAGTTACTAAAGAAGAGAAAGGCTGAAGGGCCATAGCCCTTTGAACCCCATCCAACTGAGCCATAATTCTCTTCTTTTTATGAAAGATATTCCCAAAGTGATTCTTGTTCCACAAATTAGCTTGATTGGAAAATAAATCAATTGCTTCCCTAAGATCCCTTTGTTGACCCCAAGCCTGCTTCACAACACTAGGAAATGAAGGATCGGATAGCCAAAAGGATTGGAATTTAAAAAGCCTATTCAGCTGCATAGGCCTTCTGGGATTGGTTTCCATTAACACGGGATAGTGATCCGAGTGGCATCTCGTTAAGTGGGACACTTTTGCATCTGGGTATAACAAACACCAACTGGGATTCATGAAGAATCTGTCTATTCTCTCTTGAATAAGGCTATGAATCTCCCTTCTATTTGTCCAAGTATATTTTGGACCATTAAAACCCATATCCACCATATTACACTTATCAAGGCATTCTTTGAAAAGCAGAGATCTGTTAATGCTAACCGGTCTACCCCCAAACTTATCTTCCTCTGCAAGAGGTTCGTTAAAATCCTCGGCAATGATCCAAGGTTTATTATGAAGGTCAGCAACCTTCGAGAGGTTTTCCCACAAAACTTGTCTTTCATCATATCTAGGACTAGCATAAACAGTAGTAAAAATCCAAGACAGGTTAAAGAGGAGTACCTTTACTTCAACGTGTATCTCTTGTTCTGTTTTGGCAAGTTGAACAACCTCCACTCTGTCAGCATTCCACATGAGCCAAATACCCCCAACAAAACCCATTGTCTCCGTATGAATCACACTATCAAAAGGAAGACGATCAGAAATATCCTTAGCTCTATCACCCCCAATACGGGTTTCCATGACCACCAAGACATCAGGATTATGACACCTAACTAGCTCCCTAACATGACTCTGAAAGTTAGGCTTCAGAGCGCCCCTACAATTCCACACCACAATATTCATGATTAAATAAGAAAAGGGGAGAAACAGGGCACTTAATAGGAGCTATTAAAAACTCTGTTACCCTCTTCAAGCTCCATCCCATCCTCACCAGCAATAGCCTGATCTTCCCCATGGCATGGTCGCTGAGTTGTAGAAATTAGACCACTATTCTTACCATGTTGGCAAGCCAATTCACCCTTCAAGAGTTGAACCCCCTTTCCGTCGTGCTCAACAAGAATCTCATCCTCCATAGGGGCTGGTGATTCTCCCTTTGACGCACACCGCTGACCAGAAGCTTCCACAGTGTGATCGGCCTCCATGCGCTGACTGTCGTCGCCACACTGCTCACCCTGATTTCCACTTCCATGATCTCCACAGCCCGACCATCGAAGACCCAGAGCAACTCAGTCATCAGCCTTGAAAAGAAAAGGTTCATGATTGTGGCTTTCATCGCCATTCTTACTCCGGCCAGACCAAGTGATATTAGTGTTAAATTAAGTCATATAAACATGTGCATTTAATAACAAACTCGCTTGAAATTGATGTCTTTGTCCTATCTTACATACAAAATGACTTTTTTGTGTATGTCAGTGACAAGATTCTAACGGATGTTAACAGAAAAAATACATTGATATTGTTTTAATATTTGATGATCTAAATTGTGAACTTTCATAATTAATAGACGAATTTACAACCTCAAACTTAGAGAGTGTAAATAGTATCTTTACATGCATTTAAAGGGACTGTGCTTAACTAGTTCATAGTATGTCCTCTAAAAAATACAAAAGTAATTTCCTTTGAGGTATAATTTCATTTTAAGAGCAGAATCATTAAGTGCATAAAAGTGCTAAAGGTTAATCAGGATTTGAAGGGCTAGCTCCCTCCATTGAGGGAAGAAATTCATTGGGTGATCATAACAAGCCATTTGGAATGGGTATTGAGTATTGAGTATGACATTAGAGATACCAAGAAATCGACAGTCCACCTCACATATGTAGAATAGCATAGAGCACACTTTTGTTTACGTACGTTTGGATGGTAATGGATGGGGGCAATCATAATATCTTTTATATATACATGTCTCATTGTTTTTGTATTATAACATGTAATTGCACGTGGACCCACTGGCACCAAGGCTGAAGTTCATACGGTTGGTCTGGTCAGGAGTCAGGACCACAATATATTCACTTACTGCTGAATTTTTGTAGGTGTTGCTTTTGAGGGTGGAGACAGACTCAAGACCTGAAGTGGGGCTCGTTTGGTCCGGCTTGAGAAAAGACATGGCAACCTCTCCAATTCAATAGAAAATGCCGCTTGACCTATTCTTCCCAGTGAGTAGTGACATTCAATCATACTCACCCCACTTGTGTCTACTTTACTTCCTTCTTTGCCCAAAATTTTTAGTGCTTACTTTTTGCTTTTGGAGCTTCTCAGAACTTACATTGTAATTTGTAAATGCTGTATCCTAATTTTTGTTAGTCCCGTACGTTTAAATATTCTTCCTAAATATCAAATTAAGTTGGATTCCAGTTGTATATTTTGTTAGATTAATTAATTACTACTATTTATTAGATTTCCTTAATTAGTTAATACAAGGGCAAAATTACATTCTTGTTAACCAAAGCCAAAATTGGTAAAATTATAAAAATGTGGGCTAGAAAGGAAAACTATATAAATCCATGGCAATTCTGGTTTCGAGGATTAACGGTGGTCAATTCCTTTAGCAATGTCAACTGCTAGGATACACAAAATGCCAGTTGTTACCAAAACTTGCATGCTCAACAACCTGAAGGCTTCAACTGGACCGACTAAATCTGAAGTCTAAACACGGCCCCTGTGTCATGTCCTCATAATATCATTTCTTTAATGCCTGAATTTGAGATGTTCAAATTAATGTATGCTGATCGATGTTGGCTATAATAATCTCCTAGCTAGTATTAGGTTTTGAAATGGTTGTGTCATCTTGTGCAACTGTGGGCCTAGCTTATAACGCGCAGCGCAGGGTTGCCATAATTGGTTGTACTATACCATTTCAAACACACAATTTCTCTGATCTTTCAGTCTACAATTTGCTAGTTTGGTTAGTTGGATACCATGTGAATGAGGAACTATTCATATAATGACGTTCTAATAAGTCATAACATCCATCACATATTTGGGCCTACTCCTTGTAAATATGACAATTCCTGTCGGAAAATCCAGCGTCTAGATTGAAGTGAATTATTGTTTACCAGTACGAGTGCCGGCCCAAACACATGCTAAGCCTAATTCTACATTGGATTTTTTTGTGCCAAGACCCAAGATAGGCTGCTCTGTCATATAATCAGCCTAGCTAAAAGGGCTATCCAAAGCTTATACAAAGTTCTAAACCATTTACTTCTCTAATAATAGGAGCTCAACTGCTCAAAACTGTATTAGGTTTGCAATCCATACAGCTGTTTCCACTTAAAGGGCTCCACGGACAGGATAAGATGTCCGGAAAAAAATGGTGTCTCGCACTTGCACATGCAATATGCACTATAATAGGCCAACCAGGTATTGGAGATTCGAAAGAATTGTGTTTTTATTATTTTTATTGGCCATAACATAAGCATAACAAATAAAAAAAGGAACAATGCAAAAGTATAAAACCGAGTGGCAGGAAAGAAGAAATTTTCCAGCTTGCTCGGCCAGCCAATTATGTGCTAACTTATAACTCACTGAAATTAACTTGCTTGCTCAATTTTTTGGCAAAATGTAGGTCTTATAAAATGGAGTCAATCTCCCATGACTTTGAACAAGGACGTTCCCTTTACTGCTCACAAAAAGCAGCTCTAAGGGATTTTGCCAATCAAAATGCTTCAGGTAAAATGAAGTCTACTCTCTAATTTTGACATAAAAGATGCATTTCTCAAATTCCCATGCTTCTTCAAGGGAAAAAATGTGGTGTCAATTCTAATTTAGCTCTTGATATGCCCAATAAATTACCATTTTTGTTCAAGAAAAAGGGTTAACCTAGCCACATTTACACTATATCCAAGAGAACTAATCTAGTCGTATCAAGTATCAACTATTAACAGTCAACCTAACATAGGCTCGGTGTGAGATTCAAAACACACCAACCCAACGCACACTCAATTATCAATCCAACCTCTACTAGGCTGAAAGTAAATCAGCAAGCTCGATTAATTGCAACAAACTTATGCTTGTCTCATTGAGTAACAAAGAGCCCATTAAGGATGATGTCGAAGCGAATATGGTTGGGGACACTGTTCTTCGGCGAAATGCGAGTAAATTGATTTTGCAAAGCCCATTAAGTGAAAATAATGTTGGTTGAAATTACAATTTCAATTAGGCTTTCTATAATTACCTGGATTACTGAATAAATTGTAATAATCATTTGCAAACGAATTATCAAGCAACAAAGTTCGGTAAAAGTATCAATTCATTGACACTATGTCTGTCCACGCTCTTCATGAAGCAAGAAACTCAAAATAGTTGAGAAATATGTTCACGACATATATGATATATCTAACACTTCATAAACCTGCCTCAGTACAAAATTTCTAAAATAATCCATTACAGCACGAGATAAAATGTATGTGAGGCCTGTGTGAGTGTCTGTCTTGGCCCGTCTATACTTTTAATTGTGTCACTAGAAACTTTCACTAATAAAGAATCCATATAGCAATTGAAGTCATTTTCATATAGCAATTGTTTTTATCTTAACTTCAATTGTTACAGAAGCTCTGATACCATGTAAACACAAGAATATTTTGAGATATTTTTCAGCCTCAACCAATTTGGCTTAGGACGTTTCATTTATATAGGATTGTACAGATACAAAGATTCAAAAATATAAAAGAGTTTAAATTACAAACAACTTCATCTTATCCTATCTTCATCAGATCCTATCTACAATTTGTAATTCGTATTTGAAATTATTACAGCTGCCGTGGATAGCTGGATTAACTTCAGCAGAGATTTTAAATTACAAACAACATCAACTTATCCTATCTTTAGCTCTTATCCTTAACACAGAAATAAAACTCTTAGCATATTTTTTGTATGTGTATTGTTTTATATAGAAAAAATAGAGTCTTAACTTATTACGTCCCTTCTATAATAATTACTATTTAGCATTAAGTTAAGATGATAATTACGAGTACAAGCCTTGTAGGTTGCTTGTTGCAGTAGGAGCCTCTCAAAAGTTGAAAAAAATCTGCACTTATAGGAGAAAAGGACCTCCGTGTCATACAAAAACAAAAGCAAAAGCCTGACTTTGACTTTAGGAGAAAGGATTACAATGAGACAAAATAGGGGAAGAGTCCAAATCAATCCAAAAGCTGCGGCAAGAGACAAACCACATGGAGAAGAGAAAAAAAAGAAACCAAAAGCCGGAACAGAGAAGAAATAAAGCCGCGGAAGAAAAAAAAGAAAAAAAAAGAAAGGGATTTTAACGTTAACGTTTCAGTAACGTGAGTGATAAAGTCAGAGTTATTTCATTTAATGAGAGAGGTTAGTTGTCCAAATTTTATTGGTGGAGCATGAAGTGGAGCATAATTGATGAGACAGAAGATTTGGACTCGTAAAGTTTATTGTGATTGAGCAGAGTCCAAATCTTCTGTCTCATCAATTATGCTCCACTTCATGCTCCACCAATAAAATTTGGACAACTAACCTCTCTCATTAAATGAAATAACTCTGACTTTATCACTCACGTTACTGAAACGTTAACGTTAAAATCCCTTTCTTTTTTTTTCTTTTTTTTCTTCCGCGGCTTTATTTCTTCTCTGTTCCGGCTTTTGGTTTCTTTTTTTTCTCTTCTCCATGTGGTTTGTCTCTTGCCGCAGCTTTTGGATTGATTTGGACTCTTCCCCTATTTTGTCTCATTGTAATCCTTTCTCCTAAAGTCAAAGTCAGGCTTTTGCTTTTGTTTTTGTATGACACGGAGGTCCTTTTCTCCTATAAGTGCAGATTTTTTTCAACTTTTGAGAGGCTCCTACTGCAACAAGCAACCTACAAGGCTTGTACTCGTATCGTTCAGTCACAAAGTAAGTCCTCTTCTTTTGGTTTAATGTAAATAAATTTCTTTATTTAATTTATTTTAGGATTTATAACAACTTTCTTATACTTGTGTGAGTTTGTGTCTAACGTGTGTGTGTATATATATATATATATATGTTGTTTATTAAAAAAAAATAACTATTTTGTTTTTGTTTTGTATTAAGGTCATGAGTGATAGCAATTATCATACTAAGACTGATAGTCAATCGGTTCGAAAATTGAATTTTGAAGATGAGGATTCACCACTTGTGATAGTTGAACAACCAGAACCAATATCAATAGATAGCAATGATAAAATTCATGCCAATGTAGAAGAAGAAGTGATTCCGAAATTAGGAATTGAGTTTGAGACTGAGCAAGATGCGTATGATTTCTATAATAGTTATGCGCGTGTAGTTGGATTTAGTATTAGGCGAAGTAAGGGCCACAAGGGTGATAAAGATGGTTCACGTAAATGGTTAGATAGAGTTTTTTGTTGCTCTTGCGAGGGTATACGAGGGAATGACAAAAGAGATGATAATGTGAAATGCCATCGTCCAGAAACAAGATGTGGTTGCAAAGCAGAGATGAAAATTAGTTGTAGATATAGTGAAAAATATTGTGTGGTAAAATTTGTGTCAGAGCACACACATGTCTTAGCTTCTCCTCGTAAGCGTATATTCCTTCGATCTCAAAGGTCCATTAATCCAGCCCAAGCTGTTGAGGCTGAATTAGCAGATAGTTCTGGAATTGCACCAAGAGCAAGTGTAGGACTAATGGCTCGAAGGGTAGGTGGACTTGACAATCTTGGCTTCATTCCTGAGGATTATAATAATTATTTGCGTACAAGACGAACAGAAGAGATGAAAAACGGGGATACAGGAGGCTTACTTGAATATCTTCAAAGAATGCAATCTGAAGACCTTAATTTTTCTTATGCAATTCAGGTTGACCTTGATGATCTAATTACAAATATTTTTTGGGCAGATGGTAGAATGAAGTTGGATTATGAATATTTTGGGGATGTAGTTTGCTTTGATACAACTTACAAAAAAAATAAAGAAGGTAGGCCGTTTGCATTGTTTGTTGGTGTAAATCATCATAAACAAACTATCATCTTTGGTGCTGCATTGTTATATGATGAAACATCTGAGACTTTCATATGGTTGTTTGATTCTTTTCAGAAAGCAATGTTTGGTAAGAAACCACAGACTATCCTCACAGACCAAGATGCTGCAATGGCAAAGGCATTAGCTTCACAATGGCCAGAAACACATCATCGTTTATGTGTTTGGCATATGTACCAGAATGCAGCTAAGAACCTCAAAGAAGTGTTTGGAAGGTACAATACTTTTGCAGGAGATTTTAGTAGTTGTGTATATGACCATGACTATGAAGATGATTTTTTAGATGCATGGGATAATATGCTTGATAAATATGATCTAAAGAATAACAGTTGGTTGCAAAGACAATTTGAGTTAAGGGAGAAATGGGCTTTGGTTTATGGGAGGAAAACATTTTGTGCTGATATGTCTACTACTCAGAGAAGCGAGAGTATGAACAGTCAAATTAAAAGGTACATAACTTATAATTATGACTTGTTGCGTTTCTTTCATCACTTTCAAAGGTTGGTTGATGATAGACGTTTTGAAGAGTTGAGAGCAGATTTTAAAGCAACTCAAAGTAAACCATCATTAGAATATCCAGTAGAAATATTGAAGCATGCAGCAAGTGTTTATACTCCTGCAGTATTTAAGTTGTTTAATCGTGAATTATGGCTCACTTGGGATTGTGAATTGCATAAGGAGGGTGAGGTTGGATCTGTGGTAATATATAAAGTTATTTCTCCCCATAAATCTCGCCAACACATTGTTCAATTTGATTCATTGGCTTCTACAGTGATGTGTAGTTGTAATAAATTTGAATTTGTTGGAATTTTATGTGCCCATGCCTTAAAAGTGTTATCTCTTCAAAATTGTAAAAGGGTGCCAAATCAGTATATTTTAAAAAGGTGGACAAAAGATGCAAAGGTTGGTTCTACAATGAAAAATTATATGCATGTAGGACCACATGACCAAAATGCAGATGTGGGAAGTCGTTATAAAGTGTTGCTTAAATTGTATTCTAATTTGGCAGCAAGAGCTGCACTGACTGATGAGACTTTTCGTATTTCTTTGGATGCTCATGAAAGTACTTTGAACAAAGTAGAGGCAAATTTGAAAAATTTATCAATTGAAGAATCTACTGTTGGGAGCACTCATTTCAAATCAAAGGCTCAACAAGCTAATGATAATATGCAGCCTACTAATTGTGAAGGAAATAAAATTAAAGGAATTAAGCTTAAAGGGAGACAAGCATGTGTAGGGACATCTCGTAGAAGAAAGGGTGCATTAGAGAAAGCTACAAGAAAGAGAAAACGTCAAACTAAAGCATCCTCTCATATTCAACAGCTCACACCGGTATGAAATTTGTTTTTTGTTTTGTTACTTTGTGCTTACGATTTGTTAGACAATAGTATGTAGTAATACTCTAAATTATTTATATGATTTTCATTGTGAAATGTATCAGGAAGATAGCATGAGAAATTTAAATACACCTGGCTTTACTGATATGCTGAACTTGACACAGGTAATTAAACGAAAGTTTATTTATTGATTTATTTTTTGCTTTTATTTTTATTTGTTTCATTGTGAAATGTATCAGGAAGATAGCATGGGAAATTTAAATACACCTGGCTTTACTGATATGCTAAACTTGACACAGGTAATTAAATGAAAGTTTATTTATTGATTTATTTTTTGCTTTTATTTTTATTTGTTTCATTGTGAAATGTATCAGGAAGATAGTATGGGAAATTTAAATACACTTGGCTTTACTGATATGCTGAACTTGACACAGGTAATTAAATGAAAGTTTATTTATTGATTTATTTTTTGCTTTTATTTTTATTTCATTGTTAAATGTATCAAGAAGATAGCATGACAAATTTAAATACACCTGGCTTTACTGATATGTTGAACTTGATACAGGTAATTAGATGAAAGTTGATTTAATTATTAATTTTTTGCTTTGATTTTATTGATTTCTAATTTGTTATACATTTATATGTAGGCACAATTACCCAAAGTGGGAAATCAAAGAAATTATGAAGATGTTGAATAACAAGATAGAATTGAAGATAGAAGTGCGATTGCTTGTAGGAATTTATCAGCCACGCTCCAAGTCCATAGAGATCATGCATTGAGATATTAACTTAATTTTGCAAATTTTTTTATCTTTTACTATGGTTTTCTAGATGTGTCTTTTAGTTAGATCTTGTTAGCAAATGGGCTCCTTGAACTTCTGTATTTGGGGGAGGAGCATCGTTTTTTGTTTGTTTGTAGGTCTAAAACTTCTGCTTCCTTTAAAAATTATCTTCTTTAAACTTCTGTATTTGTGGCACTTGCCTAATTTTGATGAGCATAATTGATGAGACAGAAGATTTGGACTCTAAACTTTACACACATTCTCAAAAAATAATAATAATAAACAATAAACTTTACACAAAAACATACTATTACACTTTCTACCTGCTCCAAAAATAAAAAATAAATAAATAAATAAATAATAGCAGAGTGGTTTACAACAAGTAGTACTATCGTATAAGTTACAACATCCAAATGAGCGGGGGCCTTTCATGTATGGACCTATAAGGCTACAACTAAACTAATATTCTAACATTGTCATTTAGAAATTTCTTCCACAAGCCGGTTCTTTGCTTTCTCCAATCTTCATGGCCCGTATAAGCCACAAGCAAAGGAAGAATATGAGTAAGATGGTCAGCTCTTGGCCTAGGCCTATCCCTATACCCCCAAAATTTTATAGAAGGGTCCCAAAGCCTCCTTGAAAATTTTTTTTAAAAAAAATGAACAAAAGTTATAGGGTGATTTTTTTTATAAGGAAAATATGTAAGTGGATATCTCATTATTTCTCCCAACTCCAAGAAGACCTCAAAAATACTAGACCAATAAAAATTCAACCCATTTGAAATCCTAAATTGTTTCACCAAAAAGGAATTGTTATGAGTGTGTAGATTAAGTGAATTAGCTATCATTTGTAACAAATACGTTAACAAAACCTAAATGTATAAGCTTATTTAGAAAATTTGCATTCCAAAAAGTAAAAAGATGGGTTTTTAAACAAATATAATATATATATATATATATGTATGTAAATAAATTTTATTTAATTGATATTTAAATATTTTATGAAAAAACAATTTAAAATTATCGTCTAGATCTCAAACTTTATTGAGTCGCCCTGCAAAGCAATACCAGGGTGTTGTTCAAACCTGTTGGATTTGGGCCTTAAAGATCCTCTTGTTTGACATTGGTCTTGGATCTCGTTGATCCCCTTTCATCCCTTCAATAACCTCTCAAAATACTTGTCCATATTTTTCAAAAAACCTCGTGAAGCTTGTTGTTGGTATAACAAAGTTTAGGTACTGTATATTAAGTTTTCCAATTAAATTCCAACACATTTTATATTGATCAATACAAAACAAAATTTATTATTTTTCTTGAGTACAATTAAATTCAATCTAGTTATGTGTTTGAATTTTATTGGAAAACCTAATGTACTGCACCTGAAATTCTTCGTACTTTGAGATGAAATTTCCATTTCACCTCTTGCTTTACCATGCTTACCAACTAAATAATAAGAGTTTTTTTTTTTTTTTTTTATAGAAAAACTACATAATAAGAGTGATGCTCGGGAAATAAAAATTTTACATTAAAAAAATCCTTAGAAACTGACACGGTACCATTCACACAAAAAAAAAAAAAAGGAAAAAAAATTATGACATTCATTTATTATGCTAGTGAAATCCATTAATTACATTTATTGAACTATCAATTTGTATTCCATTTCTAGTAAAATTTTAAATTTGTAGAAACTTTAGTAATAAATACGTAGGAGTGTACGCGGTTTGGTCGGTGCAATTTTTCCCCAAATTTATCACGGAACCGATAGAGATCGGTTTTCTTATTATTTGAACCAATGCACACCACCTAGGGTCGGTTTTCCAATCTATAGCGGTGTGGTTTTTTACGGTCGGTTTAATCGGTTTGAAATATTAACATCTCTATACAATTTTGTTTTACATACAAAGATAAGAACATAAAATAACAAGGAATTCATTATATTGTTCTCAATATAAATATAAAATAAAAGCTAATTATTTATATATATATATATATAAACTTAAAGCAGTTGTTACTAAATATTAAAATCAAAGTGCGGAATATAGTGAGTGATTAGCTCTCAATGAAGGATTGAAAGCGAGAACTCTCTCAATCTCTGTCTCCCTCAAAAATCAAAATGCTGGAAAAAAAAATAAAAAAATAAGGTTAGTACTTAGTAGACTATGACACACTGAGTCACTAATTGAAGCTAGGCCTGTTTAGATTCTACCCGCAGCCGACAAAACCGATCTACACCGATCTGAACCACACCCATTTGAGCTTCACCGGAGGTAAATGGCACGGTGGTCGAAGACGATTTGCGAGTACCAATGACAGCCGGTGCGGCAAGCAGTTATGGGTTTTGCATTTTGATGTGTAATCGAACTGACCGCCATGTATGTGTGTGTGTATATATATATTATATATAGTTTAACATATACATATACATATATGTATATGTAATCATGTTTTAGTTTTAAAATATAAGAAATTTCTAGAGGGAAAGATAGAGAGAGTACTACTGCAATAGAGAAGAGAGGCGTGAAAGTGAGAAAGGAGAAGGAAGGAAGAAGGAAAAAAAGTAGGGTTAAGTTTAGTGATTTAAAATGACATAGTTCCATTTAATTTTTTTTTTTTTTTTTATTTGATACAAAACGACATCGTTTTAGTTAGAACTTAGGTTAAATTTCTGAATCTCTTTTAAATTTTGTCTTCTCTTGTCTCTCATCCGTCTCTCCCCCTTTCCCCTTTCTCTCTCTCTATCATTCCTTAGCCCATGCCTTCACCACAAGCCCACCACCATCATCCACTAGATGCCACTATTTCCAAGGTTTCCCCTCTCATCTCTCCTCTTTCTCACAACTATTATCTAGAAATTTCAAGAGAATGTTCTGATGCTTAATACCTAGCTACTGTGGTTCTCCTTTCTATGCTTTCTTCCAGGTATGAAAATTTATATAAAGACTACTTCATTAATTCTCGACACTAGCTCAACACTAGCTACTATCGAAGATTAATAAAGAAGCTCGACACAAGCTTGATTTATCAAGAACTACAATTTCAAATTTCTAAGATCTGAATTTTGGCCTATGATAACTTGAATTATTAGGGTTTCTCTTCTTACAACCCTGTCATATATAAGGTTTATTGTAAAAGTCATCATACACGAAAATAGAGACCTAGAACTCGTATACTCTGTGAGATCCTACTGCATTTGTGCGCCTTAGGATTTTGTAACCAAGTGCTTCCTGATCTTCATCATTTATGAAGTGAAGAACTTTGCAGCCAACAAAAATTAATTAAGTTGCTAGAGTTAGTTACATACTGAGATCCATGCAAATGAGTTAGTTACAGATTGGAGATTTATGCAACAAAGGAAAGAAGGCTGCTACAAGATCAGGTCCAATTAGGTATTGGAGCAAAGGTTCAACTTTATATTAGTATTTTGGGATAGATTAGAATAGTGGTAAGATTTCTTATACGCGTAATCACTTAATTATTGATTAATGGATTCTTGGAAGTGGTGATTTTAAATTCACCCGGTAGGGTTTTTGCCTTGTGAGAGGTTTTCTCCATTTGTCAACAAATCACCATTTAATTTCCACTACATTTAGTTTATTTGGTAATTTGTTGGTGCCTCCACGATTTGCATGTAATTTGACCTAATTAATTAACTTAGATAATTGAATTAATTAACCAGGGTCAATCTATTTTAAACCAACGTCAAGCATCACTCTATGATTTTGGGCATTTTTCTAATTGGATGAGGCCTTTTTATAAAGGGATAAAAACATTAAATAATGCATCTTGATGAAAAAAATTTGATTTGATTTTGGCTGTATAAGCAAGGGCAACTTTTGCCTTAAATGAGTTAGGCGACCGCCTAAAGCCCCCAAATTTTAAGCAATTATGTTAGTTCTTTGATTCCAAAAAAATATATTTATTTTTTTAAAATTGAATAAATCAAACCTCCAATTAGAGCCAAAAAAATAGGAAACAACAGCGTCAAAGAAAAAAAAAAGGGAAAGAAGGCCCCAATCTAAGAGTAGAGCATTAGCATCCCGAAATTCCAATTCTACTCTATTTTACCATCCCAAAAAGCCACTTTATCATTATACCATACCATTTTACAATACCTCCAGCAACCCAAAACCCTATTATTTTATCATTTTATTAAAATATTATTTTTTACGTCTAGAAACAAACATAAAAAACATTTTTTGGTTTGATTGTGCTCCAGTCTGTGCTCACTTCCTCTCTCTCTTCTGCCTCACTTCTCTGTTACTTATCTGGGTTTGATTGTGCTCTGGTCTGTGCTCCAGTTATGGATCATGGATCATGAATTCGTGATATGTGTTTTTGTTGGGTGTTGTGCTCTGGCAATGGGTTTTTGTTGGTTGTGCTCCGGTGGGTTTTTGTTGGTTATGGGGATCAGATTTGTGGGTTTGGCCGTGCTTGATGGCATCACTAGGTAGCGATGGTGGTTATGGTGCTGGGTTTTTTTGCTTGGGTTGCTGGGTAGCGATGGTAGTTCGGTGTCTTGCTACAGCGGTGGTTCGGTGTCTGATCTGTGGTTCTAGGTTGGCTATGCTGTGGGTTGCAATCTAAATCTTCAGCGATGGAGAGACAGAGATGAGAGACAAAGATAAAATATTAATATTTTCTTTTGCAATTGTGCTACAGTGCAATTCTACATGTAGAATTGCACTGTAGCAGTATTGCAAAAAAATTTGCAATACTTGTGTTTTGCATTCCTAGATGTTGAGCACTTTGGAGCTTGAAATACCAAATTCTTCTTACATTTTGGCATTTGCATTCCCCAGTGCTAATGCTAATAAATTATATTCTATATATATATGTATATATATATATATATATATCTATATATATGTATATATATATATATATGAAAGTATAATTTTCTTTTGACCTAGAAGCTGAAATCTCTCTCTCTCTCTCTCTCTCTCTCTCTCTCTCTCTCTCAATAAAAGAGAACAAAACATTAAAATCCCCCAAAAAATCAACTCAAACATCATTTTTCTGTTACACATCGGTGACAGAAAGTTTCTTTTCTTAATCTTTCTTTGTATTTGCTATCACTTAATTTGATTTGGTAGTCATTTGTTGATCTGCCATTCCATTGCTTCCTTCAGGTCCGTTTGAGACTTTGAGAGATTTTCACAGATCTGTTTGCTTTATTAGGAGTTTAGATTGTCTTTGTTTGTTTCTTTGGTACTAATGAGTGATGTGTCTAGTATGCCTAGGCTTTAGTCTTAGGGAATTAGCATTCGGATTCTTAAAAAATTTGTCATTTTACACTCAAAAAAGTTATTTTATTTATTTTACCATACAATTTCACAACTCACCCAACATCCCAGTTTTTATTTTAATATAAAACTCATTAAAATAATATAAATCTACAAACCATGAACAGTATAAAGAAGAGAGAGAGAGAGGTTAATAAAATAAAGAAATTTAAGTTTACAAACCATGAACAGTTTTTTTTTTTTTCTAAAAGTAACAACTTATTGTAGCTTGGTTGCAATTTTTTTTAGAAATAGCAATCTCGGTAATGCTTTTTTTTTTTTTTTTTGATTGTTTAAAATAGCAATTTGGGAGGTTTTACAACACCCCCCTCCCCCCCCCCCCCCCCCCCCAAAAAAAAAATGCTAATGCTCTTATTCATGGAAGATGAATAATGGACCTCTTTTATTTGGTTCACATCCTTCTCCACAAACCACACGTTTCACCATATTAAAATCCTTCTTTTTTTTTTATAGGAAATATTTATTTTATGTTCAAGCAAAAGCCTTTGTTCTTTTAATTTATAAATAATAAATTAAGTTTTGTGAAAAAGTAAAATATCACATAACTATATAATTAATTACTACTAAATAAATTTATAATCAAAATTAACTTATGAAAAATATAATTTCATTATAATTTTTTATTGTGTTGTTCTTTTTAGTTGTATTGTATGTATTGTATTGTTTAATCTAACTTATTATGTGATTTAATGATATATTGTTGTTATTATTTTTATTTATGCAGGTTAAGACTACAAGATATTAAATAAAATATCGACAACATTGGTAAGAAAACTCCAAACTACTTCACCATCTAAATTTTCAGAGCATCCACATTGGTGGAGCCTTTAATTTAGCAATTTGGCTCCATAAAAAGCTACTTTATCTATTTTACATCTTCACTTTACAAAACACTCAACATCAATGGTCTTATTTTAGCTTTCAACATAATAAAATAATATAAACTACACAATAAAATAATATATTTACTACAATAAAATTATATATACTATAGATTGGCAGCTGGGCATGTGAGAACAGCGGCTAGGCAGGCGAGATCGGTAATATCGGTGAGGTATGATGGAAGAGACGAAAAGCAAATGGTTGTGGAGAGTGAGAAGAGAGGAACAACGGCGGAAATGGGAAAGGAGGAGAAAGAAAAAAGAAAATTAAAAAAAAATATTAAAATATTCTTAACAGTGTGAACACAACATAATAAATAAATATATATATATATATATATATATATTAATATTAGCCATTTTTAACTGTGCATTGCAGCTAAAAAGCCGAAAATTTTGGATTTAGCTCCACCAATTGAGCCCCACTATTGTAATTGGTGGTGCCAATATGGTTTTTTAGCAGCACAATAATAATACTTATCAATTATTTCTACTTTTTCTCTACTACAATTCGTGGTGGATGGTGCTTTATAGCTAGCCAGATTTTGCTGCTTCTAAGTGACTACATATTTAATTGTTGTCTTCAATTTTTGGTCCTCATCTTCTTCAGTTCTTCCTTTATCACCAAAACACAAAATATAATTGTCTTTTTGCACATGACTGCATTAATCCCAATTTTGAGAAGGTGTTTGACATGTAGCCAAACAATAAAGTAGTAGTTGAATAATAGACGCATTAACAAACTTGTTCATTGAACTCTGGCCTCCTGTTATTGTCCTTTATTGTTACAACGTACGTGCCAAATGATCAACAGGGAGAGAAAAGGCGATATTTAAGGATTTGTTCTGCTTTATGCATAACTATTACTTTTTCTAGTTTGCTAGCCTTGATAGAGATCTCTACTTCTTGAGATGTGACAATATAGAATAGAGTTTCATTATGGTTACAATGCTGATTCACAATTTCAATCACATTCATGGCTGTGTTAGCTTTGTAAATCAGAGTAATTGCACTATCCAATTAGAGAGAGAGATGGGAGGAGGGATTATGATCAGAGAGAGGAGAGGATTATCCATCATCTGCATGAATCTTTTAGAATTTGTATTTACATACATGATATGTTCTCTTATTATCAGAAAAGCACTCTCTTTTCATTGATCAGACTTTTAATTAAGACTTGTAAAAAATTGGTTCCTATATGGAAACTTTTTTTATCTAGATCAAAATTTAGGTATAATTATTTAAATACTATATTTTATATATATTTTTAAGTTCAATTCAACTATCTAATTAAATTTAATGACCAATGCAAAACAACTATATGAGGTAAATAACACCATATAGTTGATTTCAATATATTCAACACGTTAGTCATATTTTCAATAAGAGATATAGATGATTTCAAACCCAAAAGTGATGTTAGACCGTATAAATTTTAATACATAAGCTTTTCAAATTAATTAATATAATATTTTTTTATGTACAAACAAAATTAATAATTAAAAAATTATGAGGTAAATAACACCATGCTCCCTTAAACTTTTACAAAATTACTCTCTCCCAAATATTTTATGAGATGACACTCCCCTTTAAGATTTGTATAAATGCAATATTGAGCCCACGCCATCTCAAACTGATATTTTACCAACAAAATATTTTATTTAAAAAAATTCTTATCCAAATTATGGACAAAACGGCACTCCCCTCACCCTTAATAAGAATATTTTTAGTAAAAATCGTTTCATAAAAGCTCATGGGAGAATGGTGTTATTTATCCAAAATTATTTATAATGTTGTTGATGTGATACCAATCGCATTCATTGTCACTAGTAAAGATATCAAGGCTTAATCCTAGTCAACACCTAAGGTTGTTATATAACTCTAATCCAAATTAATTGTATCTATCCTTCTTGAAATTAATGCGAACAAAGTAATCTTCATCTTACTTGAACTGCAGTAAAAGTAATCATATCCTCATATTAATTTAAGCATTGTAACTCTAGTTTGTTTATTGTTAGTTCAAAATTTAACTACTAAAAATACTTTTTAATAGATTTATTGTAATACATTTAACTTAATACTAAAAACTAAAAATTTAGTTATTAAGGACTTTTCACTATCGATGTAGGCTTTTCAAAGCCGAACTATGTTGTTAATTCCCTACGTTCTATCTCTTTCTTCCTCTCTTTGAATTCTTTTTCTTTTTCATAATTTCTGATGTACATTATCTTTATACGATAACGATGTCTCACCTTTTTCTAACATGGTATTTATAGACATACCTCATCTATTAGTTATGTTCTATAATATGGTGTGTTGCAAAACCTCTATGATCTCCACGAAATAATATCTATAATCATCAAATCCAAGATTTTTCTATCAATATTACCTCTAGCCACTCTGCAGTCTGCACGATTAATCTTGGTTTATTCCTGGTTGTGGACAATGTCAAGGTTCTCACTCCCACCATCGTCGTCACTTGTCAGCCACTCACAAGCTCATCATAATTTATTCCATGTTAGTGCACAACGTACCTACAACCTTAGAAGCATCTTTCTTAAATATGATATTTTCTTACAAAATGATTTGGGTGATATCAATTGGTGTAATGCATATTTCTTCTACATCTGATCTTCAGCTTTCGTTATCATCATACATGTGTTACTCGAGTTATTCAATTGACAGCACGAAAAATATTTGTGGTTTTCCTTTTTTGGGCTTAAGGTAGTGAAGATGAAAGGTTCATTAAAAAAAAAAAAAAAAAAAAAAGGTAGTGAAGATGAAAGGATATGGCCAAATAATTACTAGTTATTGGTGGTGCTTTATTTTGGGGTTTGATTTTTGGGTTGGTGGTGTGGCTGATCCAAAAGCTTTGGATTTCGTGTTAGTTTTTGACCAACTAATTGTAAAAAATTGAGTTTATCCAGATTTGGTTTGATTCTGCTAATGGGTCTTAAGATATGTATATTTGGTTGAATTTGTGTACAAATTGGATAGAAATTTTCGGTTGAATATTTGATCTATGTATAGAAATTTGTTGTTGACTACGATACTAGGCTTTTTTTTTTTTTTTTTTTTTGTTTTTTTTTTTTTTTCCTTGTGTTCTTCCCAATCATAAATAAATAAATAAATAAAAAATAATTTAAATTAATTTTTGGATTAATTTAATTTAAGAAATTCGTTAGGGAAAAAAAAGTAAACTATATCATTTTTGGATGGTAAACAAAAGCTACATAACAAAATTAAGCTAAATGACTAAATTAAATGCGGATTAAAATTAGAAGATTGAATTATATCTTGAACAAAATTAGAAAGTATCCTTTGTAATTTAACTCTTTCTTTTTAATTCTTTGTCTTCTCCAAACAAAGTTTAAAAAAAAAAAAATTATCTTCCTCATTTATCAATTGCAGATCTCACTAACTGTCCTAACATTGAAGTTATTTTTAAAATAGAAATGTAAAAGAAATAAAGTAATTTTTAGAAATGTAAAATGCATTTTTTTAGCATTTCCGGATGAGAATGCTTTGCCCGGTGAACTCAGACTAGATTTAGTAAATTGTACGCGCTATTATTCAATATTTAAAAATAAATTTAAAATTAATTCTATGGTATATAAAAGGAGGGGAAAAGAACAAATAAACAAGAACCATATGTATTAATTTAGCAACTAAAAAAAGGAACACTATGTATTAACATGTAACTTTTTTATGAAAAGTTTTCAATATGCTAACGTTATTTATTATCAAAAGAACAAACATTGAATTTCTAGTTCCCATGCCAAAAATTAAAAACGTATTTCATAATTTCAGTGAAAGAAAACCCACCCTGTTTCTCCAAAAAAAAAAAAAAAAAAAAAAAAAAAAAAAAAAAAAAAAAAAAAAAAAAAACCCACCCTAATCTCCACCAAACTCTGGGGTCAAGTCAGAATTCAGACAAAAAGAAGGTGGCAAAGACGAAGGGGTTCACTCAATCAATTCCACGTTCACATTGATGCCACCTTCTGCATTGTCATACTCTCTGCCAAAGCAGAAATCAGCAGGACTTTTAACACGCCCATGTGCCCAACAGGCCAGTATTCAAAGCCTCCGTAATATTACACGTAAGGCGGCGCTGGAATTTTATAATTCTCAGATGAAATTGATGACTACCACAAATGATTCTGATCTGAATTCGATGAAACTTTTATTTAATAAACCATGGCACATCATTCAACCCAATTGTCAAAATACTAGAAAAAGATTTCTTTCTTTTTAATAACATAAAATTTAATACCAAAAATAAAAATAAAAATAAATTTTATACAAATTTGCTAAATATATATACAAACAGTCTTTCTCTTTTTCATGTCACCACACTACCTTAATTCAAAAAAAAAAAAAAAAACAAAACAATAATAAAAAAACCTAATCAGAGTTAGCTCAAATAATCTTTGAACATCATATCAATGGGCATATGTTGTGTGGCTGGCTCATTCTATGTTTTCCAACCAAACACATGCTTCCACACCCAACTAAAACTTTTAAAAATAAAAACACAAAAAACTACAAAACTGAAATATCCCAACCAAAAAAAAAAAAGAAATACAATTTTGCTAATTTAAAAAAAGATTAAAAAAAATTAATAGAGTCTAAAGCAATCAGAGGGATCAGAGAGGAGCGCAAGAACAAGAAGGGCACCTGATGAGACCGTTCTCGTTGCACGCGATACAACACATGAAGCCAGTTTTGTCGTTGTACAGCTTATGGCTACCGTGGCACTCGTCACAGAGAATAAAACAATAACCGCCACACGTGTCACAGACGCCAGGTTCCACTGCGGGCAAGCCTTGTACGATTTTCTTGAGCTCGCCGGTTTCGTGAAGTTGGCGAATCTCGTCCGCGCCTCCGACGTACCTACCGCCGATGAAAACCCTCGGTAACGTCAACTTTCTTCGACCGAGGATCTGCTGTAACTCGCTTAGGAACCCGGAATCCATGGATAGATCTCGTTCGTCGATCGAGACGCGAAACCCTCGGAGAATAGATCGGACGGCTTTGCAGTCCTCGAACGTGCGCCGGACCACGCGGAGGCTGGTGAAGTACAATACGATTCGTTTCTCTGCGCCAGGGAATGAAATCGACGGCCCGGATTGGCCATTGAAAACGGACTCGGGTGGGCGAGTTGACCAGGAGCGGAGGAGCGAGCTGGCGAGTCGGACTCGGTGGAAAATGGAAGGTAGAGGTTTTTTTGGGGTGGATAATTGAGAGGAAGAGGAAGGGGAGTCGGACTCGTCGTCGTCGTCTAAGCAGAGGTCAGGTAGGTCTTTGAAGGAAGAGCAAGCGAAGTGGGTGGATGGAGATGATGACGTGTCGTGAATCTTAACCGTTGATTTGCCCCACGACCGCCACATTTGTTTTGTGGGTAGTGATTTTGAAATCTGAGGAATTCGGATTCCTGAAAATGCTGAAAACAGAAGAGAGACTTTTTTTTATTTGTGTGTTTTTTTGTTTTTTTTTTTTTATTTTTGGGGGGGCTGGGGGGGTTTGGGAAGCTGAAAAGCGGTTTTGTTTTTGGATTTTTTAATATATATGTATGAATGAATGAATGAAGTATTGAGATTGTTTTGTTGGAGGAGGAGAGTTTGGGGCTTTTGGGTTGGTTAAGGTAGTTGAGGGAAGAGAGGTGAGGTGGGTTTGTTTTTTTGCTTAAATGGGTTTTATGAGTGATGGGAGGTTGTGATTATTAGATGGGATTACTTAGCCTAATTATAGATGAGATGTCCTGTTTAGTGGATGGGATTATTTACCCTAAATTATATATTACTATATTCTTCTTTTTATTCTTTTTTGGGCCATGGGTGACCTGGTCAATGTTCAGGCTCTTCCTTCCTTCCTTCCTTCCTTGGGTAATATTTGCGGAGTGGGATTTCTTTCTTTGCATTTCTCTTTCTACTTCTACAATGCTTTACTTTACGTTATGAAAAATTGCAATTAATTAATACCTGGCCCCCTGGGTCCATTTCCCAAATTTAATGGTCTCCATGGTGACACGATTGCATTTAACTACACAATAAAGGGCATTTTTCAATGAAGCACTAAGAACTACAGTATTTTACCCCCATATACCATTCGTGCAAATTATTGAACATCTTTTAATTTTTGTTTTCCTGGGAAACTTGAATAACAATTCTGCATTATACTTGTAAATATGTAGTAATTGACTGCAGGCTCCTCTGTGTGACATTATAATGGAGTAATATTCATGCGGATCATAAATTGGCTACGCTTAACAATATTTCACTCATTGAGTTAAGATGGGAGCGTGATAGTTTCCATTCCTCCCATTAATGGCACTTGACTTTGTGTGTTTCCCCCTGCTGACAGTACCACAAATTGGGAATGAATATTACTACTAGTTTGCTACACTACACCTTACGCCCTAGCCAAGGCCAAATAATAAATGAAAGAAAAATCAATAATAAAACAGAGCTGCAATTTGTGTTCTGGGACCATTGATAAATGATAATTACTGTAGGGGAGACAAGGCGTGTTTTGTAGTTCTGAATCGGTTGTTTCCAAAAGCTAAAGGTTAAAGATGAAACCCACCACCATGTGGGTGGATTCTGAAAAGTTTCACATGGTCTCAGGGTAAGAAAGTGGAGATCACCAAAAAAAAAAAAACCATCCGCATCGATCCACATGCTGATTGATTGGGCTGGGGCATGGAATAGAAGAACCTAGAAATCCCCTGTGAAACCAGAATTGTTATTCCTTGTTTTAGGCATCTTCTCATTACACAGTATGCCATCTCTGCCCATCTTTGTTACAATCAACAGTCTCACTTCAGAGCTGTCAAAATCCGTGTCTCAATATCCAACTTCCATACGATCACAGATTGGCTCCGGCTTTTGATTCTGTTTGACTTTTATCTGGCATCTGGCTGGATCTACAATAATAGTAACAATAAAATTAAATATTAAGAATTATTGATGTTTATTAGTACCTTTCTTTTTTTTTTTTTCTTTTTTCAGTATTGTTGCTGTCAATATTTTATGTCCCTATAGCAAGATGACTTAAAATTGGTGGAAGCATGGTAGTTATTTATATGTAACTTTAATATGGAAGATTTTTGTATTGTGTTTGAAAATACAAATACATTACCCCTTTTCACAAATATAAAAAATAAAAATTATAAGTGATTAGTTACAAAATTGAGAGCATCCTTATGGGGTTGAAGGCCCAAATCATCCATTGGGCCTTTGGCCTTGGCTGAGGACATGAGTTGTCCGAGAAAGAATAAATAACTATAAGTGATACAAATTTAGAGTATTGTGATCAAAAAATGAGTTGAAGATGGTCTGAGGAGGAAAATCCTCCTCGGACATGATAAATCCGGTTCAAATATACATTTCACTAATCAGGGCGACCTTCCAAGAAGTTCCAGTAATAAGGACGTGCATCGTAAGCATACAAAGGAGATGGGAACTCAAAAATATCTAAGTGATAGCTGCTACCATCGCATTGAATGCATTGCAACTACTTTTCTGACCGCATTTATGTTGAGAAGACCCCTGAACAGCGCTGCCTTAACTACCATAACTCACAGAAAGCCAGAGAGGATGTCTGATAGGACAGGTACTCAAGTAAGGGCTCAAATGATCAACAAGTGTAGGATCAAGATGGTCCAGAATGAGCTATATAATGTAAAAGACCCTCCATGAGGAGGAAATCGGAAAAATAAAGAGAGAACACTGTATCAATCTAAATTGTACTTGTACCCAATTGTGATCAATTTATAAAAATGTGACCTTCTCAGATTGTAAGTCCATTGATATCAGAATCTCTTATTGTGTTTAATTGTCATTTAATTCAGTACTAGCCATTATCCAACTCATTAAAGCCTAGTTCTTTAACCCACTCTCTACAAATTCATTGTACTGGGTTCACTAGGCCAAGTTTATACACCTTGGGTTTAGGCTGCAAACCGGATCCTTACAATCCTCATTAGGTTAATCAAACTAGCAATTGGATAAAAAAATATTACTCCCTTCATCCCACTTTTTTTTTGTCCTGTTTGGAAAGTCAAACTTTTTAAGAAAATATCATTTATTATCTTGTCTACATTTTTAAAATGTATAAATTTCCAAAACTACCTTTAAAAAAATTTATCAAAAAATTGAATTAGTAAATTAATAGGAGTATAATAGAAGTATTAGTAAATTAATGAATTTTATTTTTAGAAACAGGATAATATTTTGGGACATCTCAAAATGAAATAGAGAACAAAAAAAGTAGGACGGAGGGAGTAACAATTAAACACTCCTAAAAATATTACACATTGTTAGGAGCTTTACATGTTACTGATGATGGCATGAGGAATTGGGGTGCTTGAACAACATCAGGCCAGTCACATGGCTCAATGTTTTCTCAAGACACCAATGGCCCTTCATGCCTATCTAGTAAAGCTCTTAATTACTCTTTGAAAGTGACAAGCCCGATCTCCCTGCTGGATTCAGATTGATAAGCATGATGAGGAGCAACATGTGGAGGCACCTTACTCCACATGATGCCCTAAGGCCATGGCAGAGAAGGGCCATGGTGGGGCAGAGACGGATTTTGATGATGGGCAACGGCAGGTAGTGCTGATCCTATGTGATAGTGCATGGCATGGTGGCTTGGATAGTGGTTGCTTTGTATGTGGGCTTGGTGACTTGGGTGCAAGGCAGTGCTGGGCTGCTATGATGATGATATGCTGTGCAAGGCATTGGGCTGGTTGGTGCTAGCATAAGGCATGGACTTGTATAAGTGGGCTGATGGCAGTTACTTGGTGTGCTGTATATGGACATGTTGTGTGGACTGTGATGCTGATGAGAAGAGCTTGAACAGGGGGCCAAGGCTTCCAAAACGTGATGGAACTATTGTGTGTGGGCTGCTGGAGCATGGGTAGAAGCCCCATGATGATGTGCTGAGTAATGGGCTGGCATGTGTAGAGTGTGTAGCAGCGGTTATCGACAATTACCAAGCAGTTCCTGGCTTTATGGATGTTCAGACCTACTGTGTAGGGGCTAGAAACGTGGAAAGCAGGCCAAGACAGCATCAGTTGAAGGTGTCCTAATTCAGACCACATGTGGCAGCAAGTCTTGGACAAAGGGCAGTTACTTGGTAGTAACTGCTGTGATAGTTAATTCTATATATTTATCCTAGGTTGTTGGGGTTGTCAACAGCAGAGTGTGTAATTTTGCTTAGAGAATTTTATGTGTATTCTCCAGGCTTCCCTTGTACTTGATATTAAGTAATAAAGGTTAGTGTTGGTACCCTGTAAATACTGTGTGTTGTGTGTGTGTGTGTGTGAATTCCCTTGATAAATCTGTTCTGAGTGTTCCTGCAGTGTGTGTGTATGTGTGTGTGTGTGTGTGTGTGTGTGTGGAATGTTGGCTGAGACTAAGTCAGGGACTTAGTGCCATCACAGGCAGAAAATTTAAAAGAAAAATTAGTCCTATGACAATTGGTATCAGAGCACGGTTGCAATGTCTTCGGACACCAAGGCGAGGGTGACTGTCTTGGAGAACATACTCAAAGTTCCTAGAGAAGGGGAACAACTTTCTGTGTGTGACAGATTGGATGCTGTCTCTGCAGAAACTACTGTGGTGAGGAATCTTGTAGAACAGAGGGATATGGTGTTGACTCGTGTTAAAGAGTTGGCTGCTGCACTGGACACCCAAACCCAGGCAGCAATGGAGACCCAACCCCAACTTGAAGCGAAAATTGCTCTGTTAAAGAGAGCAATGAGTGGCCTGCCTAGGGAGGGGGAAGTGGCCACCAAAGTAAAGGTGCCTGAACCGAAGCCCTTTAATGGTGTCAGGAATGCCTAGGATTTGGAGAATTTCTTGTGGGATATGGAGCAATATTTTAAGGCTGCTAAGGTGCCTAGTCAAGAGATGGTGACGATTACTAGCATGTATCTTTCAGGGAATGCCAAGTTATGGTGGAGAACCCGTGTGGAAGATAATGCAGATGTTGGTTGAGGGAAAATTGACTCGTGGGAAGCCTTAAAGAAGGAATTGAAGGACCAGTTCTTGCCTACCAACACTGCCTGGGTTGCAAGAGATGCCTTGAAGAAATTAAAGCAGACTAGTACAGTGAGAGAATATGTCAAGACGTTAAGTTCTTTGATGCTGGATATCAAGAACATGTCGGAGGAGGACAAACTGTTCAATTTCATGTCTGGCTTGCAACCTTGGGCACAAATGGAGTTAAAGAAGCAGGTAGTGCGTGATTTGCTTACTATTATGTCTGCTGCAGATGCCTTAGTAGACTACAAGTTCAGTAAGCCCAGTGGGGATGAGGAAAAACGTAAGTCCAAGGATAAAGGCAAAGACAAGCAGAAGAAGGAAGGCAAAAAAAAAAAAAGGATAAGCAGAAGAAAACGTGGGGTAATAAAAGCAAGGGAGAGAGTTCTACCTCTCAACCAAGCAAAAAACAGCCAAAGCTTAATGTTGACTGCTTCATTTGCAATGGCCCTCATTGTGCAAGAGACTGTCCAAAGCGTGAGAAGCTTAATGCCATGGTTGCTGAAGATGGTGGTGGGCAATCCGATGAAGAAGTTCCCAGTAGAGTGAACCATTTGCAATTGCTGAATGCACTACGTGCATAAGGTACTTCTAAGGGTTTATCTTATGTTCAAGTGGAGATGAACGAGAATAGGGCTGAAGGTATGCTTGATTCTGGTGCTACCCACAATTTTGTTACTGATTGGATGGTCCAATGACTTGGTTTGAAAGTGAGCAAGTCTCTAAGTAAGATCAAGGCAGTAAACTCAAAGGCAAAACCTATGTTGGGAATTGCTTATGAAGTGAAGTTTAAAGTTGGCGAGTGGACAGGAAAGGTGAATTTCCTAGTCATGGAGTTAGATGATTTTGATATAATTCTGGGTGATGAATTTCTAGTGGTTGCAAAGGCTGCCTTACTGCCTTGCATTGGAGTATTGTTAATCTTTGATGAGAAGCAGTCATGCTATGTTCCTGTTAGGCGTGGGGCAGGAAATAGTAAGACTAGCAAGGGGAAAGAACCAATGGTTTCAGCCATACAGGTTGAGCATGGGCTGAAGAAGGGCGATATGACTTACTTGGCTGCATTGATCGAGATGAAGCAGGACAAGTATGTTGAAGTTCTAAATGCTGTGGCTGGACTGCTGGGGGAGTTTGTTGATGTGATGCCTCTAGAACTACCTAAGACCCTTCCACCAAGGCGTGCTGTTGATCATCGAATCGAGTTGGTTCCTGAATCAAAGCCTCCTTCAAAGGCCCCATACAGAATGTCCTAATGGAGTTGGCTAAGATAAGGAAGTAGTTGACAGAACTGCTTGATGCAGGCTACATTCAGCCCTCCAAGGCTCCTTATGGTGCTCCTGTTCTATTCCAGAAGAAGCACGATGGCTCATTGCGGATGTGTGTGGATTATAGAGCCTTGAACAAAGTGACTGTGAAGAACAAGTATCCAGTCCCTTTGATTCAAGACCTCTTTAATAGATTGAGCAAAGCCATTTACTTCACAAAACTGGACTTGAGATCAGGATATTGGTGTTGATACCCATTTTCGCGACACATTCGAGCCCGATTCAACCAAGCTTAATTATCTTGTGGGCTCAATTCATTTATTATATTTTATTTTATTATTCTAAGCATGGCCCAAGCCCATGCGACTTATTTGGGGAAATTGAGGAAGTGTGGTTTGGAGGGTATGGGTCGATTCCTTTCGAACCTTTTGCATGAGCCCAGCCCATGCATGTTACCAAGTGGGTAAGGGACACTAGTAGCACCTCAGGCTCATGGAAGAGGTCTTGTATCCAAAATTTCCACCCCAAAACAACTTTTATGCTCTGGGTGACTATGGCCTAACTTTTCTGCTTTACCTTTTCTTTGCCTAAAACACATAGCTAACCCTAAGTGGTTGGCCTTGTCTGCTGCAACAACCAAATGCAGACTCCAAGGGCTTACCATGTCTAGGAAACATCAACCCATGAATTTAGGTCACTCCATTTCCCAAATTATGTAAAAAGCAAGCCAATTCTCTTACCCAATTAAAGCAAATCTGACCATAACCTCTTTGATTGAGACCTTGGGGTTCAAAGCCTTTTCTATTGACCAAAAACCAGTCACTTAAAGCACCAAACTTAGTACAAAAGGCCAGAATCAGATTCAAAAGGAACTAGCCACGTTTTACCCACAAACCTAAAACTATAGAGAAAAACTCCATTCATCCAATCAACAATCTCACAATTCCAAAGCTTAGGGGTGGAAATATGGATACAGGGGAGCCTCCCCCCTCTTCCTCACGACCTCCCTCAATTTCCTCTTCTGTGTGACTATGGATCGAAATTTCGGACCTGTTATGTTTTTATGCTTTTTCTACACTTTCATTATTAACATTTTGATTCTCTCTTGTCAAAGCACCATTAGCCTTTGTTTTCTATATATTGTGAATTTTGGGCTTGATTCTCCATCAATAAACACTTCCAAAGAACCCAAGGGGAGATTTGGGCCGTTCTTGCATTTTCGACCTTTGTCGCAAAAATGTCCCCGACAATTGGCAAGTGAGGATTGCTAAAGGGGATGAGCCTAAGACTACTTGTGTAACCCGATATGGTTCTTATGAGTTTTTAGTTATGCCTTTTGGTTTAACGAATGCCCTTGTTACATTCGGTAATTTGATGAATGATGTCTTTTATGAGTATGTGGATCGCTTTGTTGTGGTTTACTTGGATGATATAGTAATATATAGTGAATCCTTAGATGATCACTTGGAACACCTTAGGAAGGTGCTGTCCAAATTGAGGGAACATCAATTGTTTGTTAAGAAACAGAAGTGTGAGTTTGCCCAACAAGAGATTTTGTTTCTGAGGCATAGAGTCAGCAAGGGTATGGTGATGATGGATGAGGGGAAGGTGTAGGCTATCTTTGATTGGCCTCTACCAAGTAAAGTGACGAAACTGAGATCCTTCCTTGGATTGGCAAACTATTACAGAAAGTTTATCCAAGGATATTCCAAGAAGGTTGCTCATCTCACAGATTTGCTGAAGAAAGACAAGAAATGGGTGTGGACAGATGCATGTCAAGAAGCTTTTTACAAGTTGAAGGTTGTTGTATCGAGTGAGTCTATGTTGAGTATGCCAGATTTTGTGTTACCCTTTGAAGTTCATACTGATGCTTCTAACAAAGCAATTGGTGGTGTTCTAGTGCAAGAGAAACATCTTGTTGCCTATGAGAGCAGAAAGTTAAATGAAGCAGAGTAGAAGTGTTCAACTTATGAAAAAGAGATGATTGCAGTGGTACATTGTTTGTTGGCGTGACGTGTGTATCTGCTAGGGCCAAAGTTCGTGGTGAAGACAGACAATGTGGCTAATACCTTCTTTAACACATAAAAGAAGTTGTCACCCAAGCAAGCTAGGTGGCAAGAGTTGCTGCAAGAATATGATTTTGTGTAGGAGCACAAACCAGGCAAGCACAATGAAGTAACAGATGCACTTAGCCGCAAACAAGTGCAAGAGTATGTGGTTGCCTTGACTAGAGTGGAGTCAGAGTTTGTGGATAGGATCAAGGAGAGTGCTAAGCTTGATGCTACCTATCAGAAGCTAGTGCAGGATGTGACTACAGGCCTTGTGAGGCGTTATTGGCTAGAGGATGGGTTGCTGTATGCCAAGGGTGGCAAGCCGTTTGTACCAAGTGGAAAGATCCGTAGGGAGTTGCTGAAGGAAACTCATGATCCACAATAGGCAGGACATCTGGGTAAGAATAGGATGTATGCCTTACTGTCCCGTTCTTACTATTGGCCTAAAATGGAATTGGATATTGAGTTATATGTAAAGACTTGTTTAGTTTGCCAACAAGACAAGGGTTTAACTCAGAAGGAAGCAGGTTTGCTACAACCTTTTCCCACACTAGAAAGTTCATGGGTTTCGATTTCAATGGATTTTATTACTGGTTTGCCAAAAGTTAAGGGGATGGGTTCAGTATTTGTGGTGGTTGATCGATTCTCAAAGTATGTTGTTTTTATGACTGCACCGAGTACATGTACAGCAGAGGTAGCTGCTGATTTGTTCTACAAGAATGTGGTGAAATACTTTGGGTTACCAGAAGATATTGTAAGTGATTGAGACTCTAGATTTCTAGTCGATTTTGGACTGTTCTATTTGGTTTGATGGGTTCAGAGTTGAATTTTTCTACTACTAATCACCCACAAACAGATGGGCAAACAGAAAGAATTAATGCTGTGTTGAAGGATTATTTGAGGCATTATATGTCTGCCAACCAGAAGAATTGAATAGACTTATTAGATTCTACGCAGTTTGCTTACAATCTGCATAAGTCTTCATCAACTGGGATGAGTCTCTTCGAGTTGGCAATGGGGCAGCAGCCTCTCATACCTCATGAGATTGCCAAACAGCGTTCAGGGGGCAGATGTCCTGCAATATACAGATTTCCCATCAACAAGCAAGAACTGATGCAGGAGGCACAAGACAACTTGTTGAAAGCACAAAGAAGAATGAAGAAGTATGCTAATAAAGGAAGAAGGCCTCTTGAGTTCCAGATTGGGGACAAGGTGCTGTTGAAACTAACACCGCAGATTTGGAGAAAGTTCAAAAGTGAGGCAATTCACAGAGGTTTAATTCCTAAGTATGATGGTCCATTCGAGATAGTAAAAAGAGTTGGTGTTGTGGCTTACAAATTGAAGCTACCAGAAAGGTTGCAGATTCACCCAACAATTCATGTTAGCTTCTTGAAGCCCAATCATGGGGATGTAGAAGAACCTGCAAGGAATGAAGCAAGGCGTGCCCCGTCTACTGTCATGGTTCAATTTGATAGAGAAGTGGACAGAATCCTTGATAAGAAGGTGATAGGTTATCGAAAGGGAGGAAATATGATAACTTACTACTTAGTGAAGTGAAAGGGGGTGGCTGAATTAGAGGCGAGTTGGGAGAAAGCTTCTACATTGTGGCAGTTTAAGAAAGAGGTGAAGGCATTCGAGGATACCCTACTGATGAGGACGTCAACTTCTTCTGGTAGGGGTGGTTTGTTAGGAGCTTTACAAGTTGCTGATGATGGCATGAGGAATTGGGGTGCTTGGACAACATCAAGCTAGTCACATGGCTCAATGTTTTCTCAAGATACTAATGGCTCCTCATGCCTATCTAGTAAAGCTCCTAATTGCTCTTTAAGGGGGACAAGCCCGGTCTCCCTGCTGGATTCAGATTGATGAGCATGATGAGGGGCAGCATGTGGAGGCACCTTGCTCCGCATAATGCCCCAAGGCCATGGCAGAGGAGGTCCATGATGGGCAGAGACAGATTTTGATGATGGGCAGCAACAGGTGGTGTTGACCCTATGTGATAGTGCATGACGTGGTGGCTTGGATAGTGGTTGCTTTGTATGTATGTGGGCTTGGTGGCTTGGGTGCAAGGCAGTGCTGGGTTGCTGTGATGATAATATGTTGTGTAAGGCATTGGGTTGGTTGGTGCTGGCATAAAACATGGACTTGTATGAGTGGGCTGATGGCAGTTACTTGGTGTGCTACATATGGACATGTTGTGTGGGCTGTGATGCTGATGAGAAGGGCTTGGGCAGGGGGCCAAGGCTTCTAAAACGTGATGGAACTATTGTCTATGGGCTGGTGGAGCATGGGTAGAAGCCCCATGATGATGTGCTGATTAATAGGCTGGCATGTGTAGAGTGTGTAGCAGCAGTTATTGGCAGTTACCAAGCAATTCCTGGCTTTTTGGATGTTCAGACCTGCTGTGTAGGGGTTGGAAACGTGGAAAGCAGGCCAAGACAGTATCAGTTGAAGGTGTCCTAAGTCAGACCACATGTGGCAGCAAGTCTTGGACAAGGGGCAGTTACTTGGCAGCAACTGCTGTGACAGTTAATTATATATATTTATCCTAGGTCATTGGGGTTGTCAACAGCAGAGTGTGTGTAATTTTTCTTAGAGAATTTTGTGTGTATTCTCCAGACTTCCTTTGTACTTGATATTAAGTAATAAAGGTTGGTGTTGGTGCCTTGTAAATACTGTGTGTGTTGTGTGTGTGTGTGTGTGAATTCCCTCAATAAATCTGTTCTGAGTGTTCCTACAGTGTGTGTGTGTGTGTGTGTGTGTGTGTGTGTGTGTGTGTGTGTGTGTGTGTGTGTGTGTGTGTGTGTGTGTGTGTGTGTGTGTGTGTGTGTGTGTGTGTGTGTGTGTGTGTGTGTGTGTGTGTGTGTGTGTGTGTGTGTGTGTGTGTGTGTGTGTGTGTGTTGGCTGAGACTAAGTAGGGGCTTAGTGCCATCACAAACAAAAAATTTAAAAGAAAAATTAGTCCTGTGACACACATCAAGCTCTATAGTTTAGCATTCAGAAATAATAAATGAACAGTAACTCAATACCTCTATTCATCAATACACTAAATTATATATATATATATATATATATTTTTTTTTTTTTACTCTCTCAATGTTGGCCACCACCTTCGAACTCCACTACCTTCTTTTTTCTAACTACCACCGACAACCAAAACCTACCTCTCGATCTTGCCATTTGATAGCTACAACCACTGCCTTGGATCAGCAAGAAGTTGATTACATGATGGTGGCTATATTGTAGATCAACAAAGATGGTTGTCATCCTTTGGTTGTTTGGTTGTCATCCATTAATAATAGGTCTTCCATTGCTCTTTAGTTGTTTACTAAATATTTTATCCATGTCAACCGAACACAAGTCCAGGCTCATTTGTTTCAATGATAAACATTTTCCAAAAAAATGTATTCCTCATTTTTGAGTGTTTAGGGCTGTAAAACTTGTTCAAAATGAAATTATGTTCCATTTATTAGGGAAAACATTATCTTTGAGACTAAAATTGATGAGGTACGATATCAATAAGCCGGATGCTCCAAATGATAGTGGATCAACAACCTGAAAAAGAAAGAAAAACTATCAAAGTTGACCGATGTGGTACCATCCAAATACCCTTTACCGGTTAAGTTAGTATATTTCTTAAAGACTCAAGTATGAGAAGTTGAATGAATAGTTGTGTATACTTTTGCTTGGTAAGGTTTGGTCCCTTTTATAGAGAGCTTAGAGTAGGTCTACTTGTTAGGTGTCACTATCATCGTGGGAGATGTTTGGATTTAGTGGGGAGAGTGAAGCGAATTTCGGAGAATTCGCCCCACATCTTGGAATAGTTGATCGTGGTGTAACTGTCTCTGTTCTTAGAAAATACCTTAGAATTTACTAAGTCTTCATCTGTCATCTATGAGCTCTTGTATTTAGACGACCTGTCTTCTCCTTAGACGAACTCGTTTCTTCTTGGTACTTCTTCTTTCTTCTCTCTCTAAACGATGATTTTTATCTCTTGGACGACTCTTATGGACGATAATTTTACTTTTAGTTACCCATCAAAAATGTTTTTCACATCTAAAAGAGTTTAAAACACTTTTAGACTTTTTTTTATATATGCTTTTAGACTTAAGAAAACAAAACCCTCCAAAATTACAAAAATATCCAAAATCTCGAAAATAACAAAAATACCTTTAAAACCTCTGGAATATCTTTAAAACATTCAAAATTACCAAAATACCCTACACTTCTAAAATTACAAAATATACATCAAAATCCCAAAGATGACCAAAATACTCAACAAATTTCTAAAATGATTAATGAAAAACCCCTAAAAGCTTCTAAATGACCAAAATACCATCAAATCCTCTAAGATGTCCTAAATATCTCAAACTTGCAAAATGACCAAAATAACTTATAAATATCTATCCCCCTCAAAAAAAAAAAAAAAAAAAAAAAACAAAACAAAAAAAAAAAAACAAAACAAAACAAAACAAAACTTACAAAAATATCTAAATTAACCAAAATACATGACAAAAACACTCTACACCATTGAATGACAAAAATAGCTCCTCAAACCTCTAAAAGGTCATGTTATGCCTCAAAACTTCGAGAATTGCCTCAAAATTTTTAAAAGTGGCACACAAAAAACTTTTAAGTGTCCTCTTGGAGATTCATTATATGCATGTGAACATGTAAATTTATTTGATATTTTTTGGTTATTGATTTAGTTTTTTTTTTTTTTTTTTGGTTGCCCTCTTGTTTTGATTATACTTATTAGTGGAATTTTCAGTATAAATTGTATTAATGTTTTAGAATGGGTTTAGTTGTTTTATATTAATATTTTAATTTAAAGTGATGAATTAAATTTTTTTTAATTTAATATTTATATAAAAATTCAGGGGGAAAAAGTGATTTTTAAAGGTCCAAGACTCCAAAGTCCAAAGAAAAAAAAATTATTAATATAACCAAACACCAAAAAAAAGAAACAGTGTTACTTAAAAAAAAGATTTTAAAGAAAAGAATTTTCAAAGAACAAAAGATAAAAAAGTGAAATACCAGTGCAGCCCCTAGGCTCTCGGACACGATACACAGACAGAGGCAGAGAGTCGATCACCGCTCATCAGAGACCCTGCGACCAAACAAAGCACAGCAATGGAGGAGGGCGGTGCAGCCGATCCGAATGGAAAAGGCAAAGGCGAGAGCAAGGACATAACGATCTCAATCAAATTCAGCGGCAGATCAATTCCGCTCACTCTCTCACCTGACTCCACCATCACTCACCTCAAATCCCTTCTCCAACCCCTCACCAATGTCCTCACTCGTGGCCAAAAGCTCATCTTCAAAGGTTCCATCTCTCTCTCTCTCTCTCTCTGAATTCTCGCTTTCTCTCTCTAGAATGAAACTTGTATCTTTGTGGATAGGGAAGGTTTTGGTCGATACGATGACGTTGAGAGCATCGGAGATCACCAGTGGTGCCAAGGTCATGCTCATGGCCTCTCAGGGTTTGCACCAAGGGGTACATACATCATACATTTCCACTTCACTTACGTGTGCAGAGATAAAAATGGAAATTTGAAATTTCAGTAAGCTGTTTAATCAAATTTAGGGTTTGTTTTTGAATGAATTAGGGTGGACCAATACTAAAACAAGCTCAGAGTGTACCGAGGAGAGTTGATAATAAATTGGAGAAGCCGCAAGTTCCTGTGGACAAGAACAGATTAGAACGATGGAAGGCAACTGGAGTTGTAGCATTGTCTCAATGCAACTTGAAGGTACCAATCAATAACGGTTCTTCTTTATTATGGACTTGGTTTGCTCTTAGTAACTTCCACATTGCTGAATATCTCTTGGAATCTAATTAATATTTCTAAATTTGTTATAAATAGAACTAAATTTAGATGGGTATCGGGCATCTGTGTTGTTGCCAATGAGTTCTAGCTCAACTGCCACCTCCTCCTTGGCTTTGAGACTTACTGGATGTGTGTGTAACTTACCTATCAAAAATAAATTAAAAAAAATCAGGCATCAGTGTTGTTGGATGTCGTTGTTGATTGAATATGCATTTTGTAGGAAAAATTTGCAGCCATGATGGCCTTATCTGTAACAACTAACAAATGTGATGCAGGAGACACAAGAAGATTTTTATTTAGTATTATTTATGTTTGCAAGTCAATTGTATTTTTTATGTATGAGGTCCTAGTAGTTTATTAGTCTATTAATATTGAATTTGGAAGCAAGATTATTTTCATAATAAGGTAATTAGGGATTCCTAGTCAATTAGAATTAGGGTTTAATAATCCTTTATAAGCAACCTATTGTACTCCTTGAGGAGATAGTTGATATTTTGATGAATGAAAAAAATGGCCGTTTGGTCTTCTTTGGTCTGGTGTTGACTCTAGGTCTACCCTAAGTGCTGACTCCAAGCAAGGCCTAGGTGCTGACTCCTAGATCATATCCCTTTATTTTATTATTGTTTCAGTTTTGTTCTGGTTGTCTTGCGTCAAAATGTGTCTCAACCATATCACTAGCATTGAGATCATTTTTTATGCTAATGGAAGTAGTAAGTCTGGCAGAGTTTTATTGTAAGTATAAAAATAAAGAGGTTTTTGGCTCTTGTAGGGAACATATTTTTGATGAGTAAGATAAAAAATAATTCCATTAAAATCCAGAATATGGGGTGCTACCCATGTACACAGGATGTATACAAAGTAGAATGCAAGAAAGTTAACGTAGAAAATTCAAATTATCAAGAAAAGCTAAAAAAATCTGAAGAAGCAGTAGATCTGGCAGCATATCCCCAGTATATAAGGATCACAGAAGAATAAACTTAAATTCAGTTACTGATGATTCCCATCTTTCAAATGTTCTAGCATTCTGCTCTCTCTCTCTCTCTCTCTCTCTCCATATACATCACATTAAACACAACAGAATAATCTTCCAAGTCTATGAACTTGCTTTTTTACCAAAGGAACCTATACAACAAGCCAAAACTCTAGACTTGTCCTCAGCATTACCCAATGCACCCCAAACAAACACAAGATGAGCGACTGTAGGTCTCTTGCAACTTCACAATAAAGAAATAAGTGACCCATTGACTCCCCATCAGATTTGCACATACAACACCAATCCATAATTATAATAACTCTTTTCCTCATGTGATCAGTTGTTAGGGCCACTTATTGTCTTGGCCTGGATAAACCTTTGCTGAATTTAGTTCATCTAAGAAAAGAGCTACAGATTCTAACTCCAAATCATGTGTTGCTTGTTAAAAGAAGGAATCCAATGCACACTGCCATTGGATGCATCCAAATACTCTGCCACTGTTTCATCTTTATTTCTAGCTATCATGATAAGCTCTGGGTATCTTTTCTTGAAAAAGCATCACCCTCACACCAATAAACATGCCAAAAACGAACCCTTATGCTACCCCCCACGTCTAATCTAACATATCTTGCAAAAGTAGTCTATCCATGATGAATACGCTTCCAAAGGCTCACACCATGTGGTACCTTCCCAACATCTAAACACCATCCTCCCCGGGCACTACCATATTTCATATTTATTGATTTTATTAAAGAGAGTCTGTTTCCACCATGCATTGCCATAACCATTTGCCAAGAAAGGCTTGATTGAAGGTCAGTAAACTCCAAGCCCCCAAGCCTCCTTGTTGGATTGGGGTGAAAATGGAGTTCCAATTGACTAAATGGAAATTGAACTATCCCCCATACTTCCCCATAAAAAATCTCTTTAAAGTTTCTCCGTTCTATTTGCTAATCCAGCTACTAGAGGAAATGATGACATGAGGCAAGTAGGAAGGCTAGAAAGCGTACTCTTGATCAGGGTGAGCTGCCCTCCCTTGGATAAGTCAAACTTACTTTTTTCCAGCCCACCAGACTTTTTCCCATTACAGAATGCCATCCCAAACAGTTTGTGCCTTACAAGCGCCAAGTGGTTGTGCCAAATATTTCAACTGCAAATGTGACACTTTACAACCAAGTATATCTGCCAGCCCATCAACTTGTAGGATCTGACCCACCGGCGCTAGCTTTGACCTGCCCAAGTTTATCTTCAAGCCTGTGACAGCGTCAAAAGCCTAAGAGAATACGCTGCAAGAACCTAAGCTGGTAGGCAACATATTGGTTTAGATTGTCTTTCATTTTTAACATACAACTCTCCAATATCAAATTATAGTTTGTCAATGACAAAAAGAAAAAAAATTCTGACATTCATACTTTTATTGAATCCATAAAAGTTGGTTTAAATTCTTCCATGTGTTAACTTTTTCCCATTATTCTTGTATTTTAAAATATTCAAGGCCATCCCTGATGAAGTGTGGGCTTGTGGACCTTCCGCAAGGGTCCTTGATTTGAGCAATAACTCTGTTCAAGATGTACCTGCTCAAGTTGGCTGTTTGAGTTCCATTCAAGTAAGCAAACTCCTTTCTTTCTTCTAAATTTGATTTATAACCTCTTTGAATATGATAAACTTTACTACTTTTTTCTCAAAATTTTGTAGAAATTGTTCCTCAATGCAAATTCTATAATGGATGAATCCATCAGCTGGGAAGCACTAACATCTCTGAAGTATCTAACAGTTCTATCTCTGAACCAAAACCAGTGAGTATTCTCTGTATTATATGACCTATTATTCACTCTAAAGTGTAAACCACGAAAGTCTTTTGTGTTTCTATGTACATTCTAGGTAATGCCAAAGATATCTACGTATGATAGAATTATTTATCAAAAAAAATCTATGTATGATAGAATTATAAGTCAGTATATTGCTTGAAGTGTGTCTGGAAAGTAGGAGTAGGAAAGGTGTCCCACATCTTGCACTAATGCATGCAATTGTTAAGAGAGAGACAAGGAAAACACATTACTATTTGCTTATGTTCTTCCTTATAAAATTATGAAGGGGTTGTAAGGCTTGATGGTTAGGAGGTACCAAAGTGCGAGAGCTGTTAAATATCTTGAATTAATAATTTATAAAGATTGATAGATTGAAAAGGTTGTTAATCATAGGATAAGTGTAAGGTTTCTAAAGTGAAAAAGTGCATCAAGATACATGTGTGATTTAAGAATACCTATCAAGTTGAAGGGAAAATTTTATAAGATTGCTATAAGACCAGCTATGCTCTATGGTACTAAATGTTAGGTTATTAAGGAGATGAGTGTAGTTGAAATGAGAATGTTAAGATGTATAAATAGAAATATAAGAAATAATAGGATTTGAAATGAGGAAATTCGCTTAAAGATAGGGATGCTCTTATTGATGAAAAGATAAGGGAAATTGCTTGAGATGATTTGTTCATGTTTGGAGGAGAGCAATTAATGCACTAGTGAGAAAGATTGGGTTGATTTAAGTTGAGAGAACAAAAAAATGTTAGATAAAGACCAAAAATAACATTAATAGAACTAGTAAAAAAAAAGACATACTCCCTCCATTCCACTTTGTTTGTCCTGTTTGAAAAGTCAAACTTTTTAAGGGAATATCATTTATTGTCTTGTCTATCTTTTAAAAATGTATAAGTTTCCAAAACTACCCTTAAATAAATTAATCAAAAAATTGAATTAGTAAATTAATAGAAGTATAATAGGAACATTAGTAAATTAATGACTTTTATTTTTAGAAATAGGACAATATTTTGGGACATCTCAAAATGGAATAGAGGACAAACAAAGTGGGACGGAGGGAGTATTAATTAAGAAAGTAACATAGAGTATGAATTTATATAGAATAGAATGGTGGAGAAGAATACATGTGACCAACTATGACTAGTCTATTGAGGATATATATTCAAACCCAAAATTTTGAAACTAAAGCTTGGCTGTTGTTTTTGTTGTTGTCTTAGATAGGTTATTTTTATTGTCTTTCAAGCAGTTTATGATTGTCAAGCCTTATTCAGGCCAAGCGAAGCACCTTGCTTAAGCAATGGTTTGATCTCAGCAAAAGTAGGTATTTTGGTTATCTGATGTTGCTTGTAATGGTCAGATTATTTTCCTAAAAAGTTGTATGAAGAGGTTATACCCTACTCCCTTGTTTACTTTGTGATATCTGTATAGCCAATCCCAATTGATTGGAATTAAGGTTTTTGAGTTGAGTTTGTGATATTTGGATCTCCTTACATCATGCTGCATGTTTAATTATTATGACTTGTATGGCTAATGCAGTTTAACAAGTTTACCATCTTCACTGGGTGCGCTGACTTCACTGAGGCAACTTCATGTTGCAAACAACAGTTTGACTAGCCTCCCAATTGAAATAGGTCTATTGACTCAGCTTGAGGTCTTGAAGGTCAATAATAACAGGTAATGTGCATGCAGTAATTAATTATTTTGGGCAAAGATAAGTTTTTCTTAATGGGCATTGGAAGATGTCAAAACTGATTCATTGCCGTATTTTTATTGTTCTTTTAAAAAAAAATAATAATTAATTCCCCTGCATGATTTAACCTGTATGCACAATGCGCTGCACTTTTCTTAATATTCATTTTAAATATTGTGTCATTGATTTAATAGATTCATGTGATTTGGTTGATTGAGCATTTGCATTTCATTATGGTTTTTAGTTACTATCCCTGCATAGTGCAAACCAAAAGATTATATATTTTGTCAACGCTATATATTTGTTTTTTTATTTATTTATTTATTTTATTTTATAAGTAATTGTCATAAAAAAAAATAGTCACCCAAGTAAATGTATTTTCATTGAGTGTCCAGAACCACCTCCATCAAGCACATCTAAGAGATTTAAATCAAAGCACACGTATACAGAAAAAACCAGGAAAAAAAGGAAGAGATTGCACCAAAAAAAAGAAAACCAGTGTAGATAAATAAAAAAGGGTCAAATGCAATAGAACCTCTTGAACTTTGGGTTAAAATCAAATTGACCTCTTTTTCTTCTAATTGGCAAAAAATGCAATCATGTGCAACGCACATGATGCATTTTAATTCAAAAAACATTTTTTTTAATAAGTAATAAGCTTTATAGGAAAAAATCAGAAAGTATCATGCACAGAGGAAGTATACTAGATGTACATCATAGCTAAGCTCTAAAATTACAATGATCAATAAACTCTAAGAAGTTTGAGAAGGAGAAACTTCTTCATGCCAACACCCCTTAAAACAAAGTTCTTAGGAAGTGAAATTTTAGATCTAGAATTGTCCTCTCATTTTAAAGTAATAATATTTAATAAATTATTTGTTTTAAATTTAACTTCCAAAATTCATAATAATTGATCAAAATGTGAATGCAAATTAGTGAATAATTGGCAATTCTGAAAAGGTTGGTAGTTCAATATACTAATTATATACTATAACAAAATTGTTCGACATGAAATTCATAATGAAAAGCATGGTCCAGGTCCAGGAGATCAATCTGCTATCATGCTTGAAGAGATTCTTTGCTCACCTGATGGCCAAAAACTAATTTCAGGTGTAAGAGGTCCCAGTCTCCATTCCAATGAAATGAACCAATACCAATCTTCAGATTCTGAATCTCATAGATTCACCAATTGGCAATTGGTCAAATAGAAAATTTCCAAGTTAAAAACTTAATAGTGAGAAACTTTAGAAGGTATAGAACAAAAAAAAATAATAAAAAATAAAAACTAATAATTTACCTCATCTATGGGAGGCAGAGATCTCTGGAAGTGATAAAGAAATGGCTTCCTGTTGGAGGTGCAGTTGGACCAGAATATATGGCCAGACTCTGTTCTTGGGTCTTTATCCCCTGAATTTTTTTGTTATTTTTTTCCCTCTCAAAAGATTATATTAGATTTGGTTGCTTACTTTGCATTGGTTTTACTATTCTCAAATAATAGAGCAGCAGAGTTTCAGACTTTCAGTTATACCTAGCTTGGATATTTGTTTTTGGAGAATTATTTTTAATGAATTGTGCTATTTCTGCCACTTAGGTTCATTAAACCCTAACTGTTTACAATAATTTGATACATCCCAAACCAAGCACATTGATATGTGAATTCAAATTTACAAAATTGAAGACTACATTAATATTGTACACTTCTTTTTTTTTCTTTTTTCTGTTTTAAATTGGTGCTGGCTGTGCACTGTCTAATTTTTACAGGTCAAGGTATATTTGTAAGTGAACATTGGTAGGTGAAAGTGGTTTGTAAACCACTCATTGGTATACATTACCGAAAACATTCAAAAAACTTTGGGGGAAAAAAATGACAAAGCCTTTATAGAGTAGTTAGAATGAGTGTAAAGAAGAGTTTTATTTAAACTTTTTTCTTAGAGCAAAAAATTGTGGCAGCACTTAGACTTTTTTCCCCCCTTATTCAACGTGTGTATTTTTAGGTGGAGAGTGAAGAAGGCCTCTTTCCAATGGGGCCGTCAGTGAGATACACTCTGGAAGAGTTATATATATAAAAGAGTCTTTTAGTAGTAGGATAATTATTTCTACAAAGTTGGCTATGACACTTGGCAAATTTATTCCATATTAGTTATGCCACTTATCATTATGTGACAATCTAGAGTTTCAAAATTTAACATTCCCTCAGCTTCTGCTTTAATATATTATTAGAAAATTAGTAATTCTTTAGTTCCTTATTTGCATTTTGGGCTGGAAGCACCAAAATTGTTAATATCCATATAATTTTCTTTGCCGAATGCCTTTCATATCTTAAATGCAGAAATTTATGGATATTTCAAAGATTAAAAAATAAATAAACAAATAGTCTGACATTCTGGAATGTATAAAGTTTCTTGACTTTTACACAACGATGATGTTTCGAGGAAATAATTTTTAGAAGAGTATTTCGTGCTCATAACCAATAATTTGTGTTCTATTGATGTTGCATTGTCTCTCTGGATCAGGATAAGCATCATTCCTGCACGTATAGGTGACTGTAATTCTCTTATTGAGGTATGATTCTGGTGTCTTTGTCTTTATTCAGTCCCCCCCTCCCCTCCCTTTTCTCCCCTTTCTTCCTTTGGGTCTGAGGTGTAAAGTAGATAATCCAACTATTGCAATCCAGACAAAAGCAATGGCTCTTTTATAATAAATATTTATAGTATATATCTTTCTTATATTGTTTTCTTGGCTTTTTCATGGTGCAGGTTGATCTTTCATCAAATCTTCTGTCAGAGTTGCCAGAGACTTTTGGCAATTTGCATGATTTGAAGGTCTGTACTTGTGTTATTGATTCTCTTCTTTCACCCTCTATTCTTTCTACGTTAACACTTCTTCCTTTTCACTGTGAGCTGGATTTATATGGAAAATTTAGCCCATAAGCCAAAATTTTCATGCAAAAAATAAGAAACCTCAGTTTTAGGAGGGTTGTGCAACAACTTGTGGACTGTCAGAGGTGTCAGTCCCGGACATGTAGAAATAAATTATAAGTTAAATTACTAATTTGTTCCTCCAACTTAAACTATTAATTGTGTCAGTTTGGTACTTCAACTTTCAAATCAAGTCAATGTCATCCTTGGATCTCCTCTCTATTTAAATTTTAACAAAATTGACTTGTTTCTGAAACTTTTACACCTATTTAAAAGTGAGTTCCATTTGCCACATCAGGTAATTTCATTAAAATTCAAACGGATAGAAGATCCAAGGATGACATTGACTTCGCCACAATAGTCTTTACTAGTTGGAGATCGAACTTGTAATTGAGCCAAAATTATATAAGCAACAAAGCAACAGATAGTTTGGGAGGGTTGTCTTCACTACAATTGTCTTTGTAAGACAAGGAGTTGTTTTTCACTTTATTGAAATTCAATGTATTCCTGTCACTAAAAAATTCAGGTATCCACTGTATCTTTGTCAACTGAATGTTGTACTTAACTATACCTGTCAACCTACAACAAAACCATTTTTTGTTTTTTTAATTGGTTAGTTACCCAAGCACTCAATCTTGAAACCACAACCAACCTCACCTTCCGCCTAGAACATGTAAGGGGAGGAGGTGCCAGTTGTGCTAGAACTTGCTGGCAACCCTACAACAAAACTTTTTAACTCCTATTAAGTCAAATTGTTACTCAAAGAGATGGAATTCAAAATGCATACACATCAGGATAGTGCGGATACTATCTGGAAAGGAAGTTGGCGGCAACTTCTTGAGGCACTATCTTTTAAAAAAAAAAACACACACACACAAACAAACATGAGGACAGTGCAGATATTATCTAGAAGAAAAGCTGGTGGCAACTTCTTGAGCACCGTCTTAAAAAAATGATGTGTTTTCAGGTGCACGTGGTACAAAGTTGGTGTATTTATGATTTTATGCTAATATCCCAATCCTGTGCAGGCTTTGCATCTCAGTAACAATGGGCTAAAATCACTTCCTTCTACACTATTCAAGATGTGCCTTCAGCTCTCAACACTGGACCTCCACAACACAGAAATTACAATGGATCTCCTCCGGCAGGTGCATATGCTTGATCCATTTGTCTAGTACATTTTATACCATTTTTATCAGAATGCCTGATAACAACATGCTTCTTACAGTTTGAAGGATGGGAAAGCTTCGATGAACGCCGTCTCTTAAAGCATCAGAAGCAGCTGGATTTCCGTGTTGTGAACTCTGCTAAATTTGATGAAGGTGCAGACAAAAACTGAAGGTCCATCTTTAGATTGTAGATGGCAGTTTTGCAAGTTATTGGTGTGGACTGGCCTTTGAATCTGGAATTAATCAGTCATTTTATTTTACTTGATTATACCGTAAGGTGGCAGACTCTAGATTTTTATGGATGATATTAAAAAATGTCATTTTATATGAATCAGTGAAATCAAGTTCAATGAATACAAGGGGAAAGGTCTCTTAACCATTATTTAGCAAGAGATTACCTGTTTAGCTTGTTCCATTAAGTAAATATTTAGCATCTACTTGAGCTTTTCAGTGAAGAGGTTGACTGCAAAAGTGATTCTAGGCTAAACCACAAGGCAAAAATGGCCAAATAGTACTATTTGGCGAAATATTTAGCAATTTACCATTGTTTGCGAAATATTTAGTAATTTACCACTGTTTTGTAACTCGAGTTTATGAAGCTTGAGTTCTACATGTAACACGAGTTTGGAGTCAGCAAATTCTATTAATGAAATCCACAGTGGCACTCAATGACGTGGAATTTTTGTAATTTAAAATGCCACATGGAACTCAAGTTTATGAAACTCAAGTTTCTTGTGATGGTGAACTCGATTTTTATAAACTTGAGTTCCACTTTAGCAATATTGATGGTGCCGTTAGCTTTCACTGTCACTCTCGCTCTCGCTCTCCCTCTCTCTAACGAACCCTTCCTTCTCTCACTGGAAAACAGAGTTGAGTTTGAATCTAAAGCCGAAATCCATACGAAGCTAAAATCACCCATTCACCCATTAAGAATCCAAATTAAACTTGATTACTTAGTATCAATTCAAGGCTGATCTTGACTTTGACAATATTGAGTAAGAACTTGGCGATCTGTATCTTCAATTTCAAATCAAAAGGTACAAAACCCCTCTCTTTGTTTTGGATAATATTTGTTTGCCTTTAAGAGTTTGCGAGTGCACCAAATGGTAATTTGATTGTGGTTTTGGGATTTTGGGAAAGGAAATAAATAGAGTTAGGGTTTTGGGATTTTGGGCATTTGATTGTAGGGCGAGGCGGGCAAGGTGTTGGACTCGGAGAGAGTCGAGGTCGTGGCCGCTGTGGAGGGCTTTGTTCTGGTCGTGGCCACACACACGAGCAAGATCACACCTTAGACGAGGAGGTCCCTCAGGCATTAGTTGGTAGGTTGTCCGATAATGATTACGACATGTTCTACGATGACATTGTTCCACGGCCATCCATGGCACACGATGATGCGGGTCCATCCCATAGTTTTGCCCATTATCACACTTGTTAGTCCCCATCTATGGTCCATAGTTTGCATAATTATTTGTTTCCCAATTTTACATAACTAGTGTCACTTAACACACCAACATGTTGAACTAAATTCAACATAACCATATACATCTAAACTGTTGCAACATAACATTGAGTTATATAAGTCCAAATTAAAATTAGAATTATTTAAATGAAATATGTTGTTTATTTAGTAATATGAAGAATTAGTTTTCAAGTATAAACATCCAAATTTTAACAGAATACACCCAAGTAAACTGAAAATTTGTTTTTCTACAACACTACAATGACAATGGTTTATTGTAGCATCGACTTCATATTAGCGTCAATGTTAACAAGAAAAATTAAATTAAACCCACTACGCTTAAGAAACGTACTTTTTGGTGTTAAATCTGATGGATCAAATATGCTGGCAAAAGACAGACTAAGTTACCGACACCGTAGTGGGATTTGGGTTTCCGATTGTTAGGGTAATATTTTCTATGCAATTGGCAAATCTTTTGACAAAACGCATTTTACTTGTAAATTGGTTAGATCTAAGTTAGGTTTGATACATTTTAAGTGGGTGTATTAAAGAGATGAAGATTAATTCAAGAAACAAGTGCAGAAAAACTATTTTACTGAAGCTCGACAAAAAGCTTCTATCGAGATTTACTGGGTAGCTCGACACCAGCTTGACACTAGCTCGATCTATCAAGCTTTACAAATTTAGAAATTCTAAATCTGAATTTTGGCCCATGCTGATGTATTTGTTTAGGGGTTCTTTTCTCACAACCCTAGACATATATAAAGCTTATTTTAAGAGTCATCACATATGAATACAGTGACCAAGAGTTTAATTTCCTCTGTGAGAAGTTACTGCGTTTATACGTCATAGGGTTTTGTAATCAAGTGCTTTTTGATCTTCACTGTTTATGAAGTGAAAAAAATTTGCAACCAATAACAACCATTTAAGTTACTTGAGTTAGTCACGTACTGTGATCCATGCAAAGGGTTAGTCACAAATTGGAATTTTGTGCATCAAAGGAAAGAAAGCTACTACAAGATCAAGTCCAATTGGGTATTGGAGCGAAGGTTCAACTATAGGTTGGTATTTTGGGATAGGCCAGGGTAATGGTAAGATTCCTTATACTTGTAACTGCTTAATTGTTGATTAGTGAATTCTTGAGAGTGGTGACCTTAAATTCACCCCGTGGAATTTTTTCCTTGCGAGAGGTTTTTCCCATTCGTCAACAAATCACTAAGTTATTTATTTTCCGCTGCATATTAGTTATTTGGTGATTTGTTGGTACCTCCACAATTTACATGTAATTTGACTTAATTAATCAACTTGGGTAATTGAATTAATTAACTGAGGTCAAGCTATCATAACCCAACACCGATGAAATGAGAGGTAGAGAGAGATTGATGATTTCAATGGTGACCAAGCAGAAGGATTGCTCATAGACTTGGACTGAGCTACATATGGGAAGAGTGACTAAAGGGGAGATGATAAATGTTTTCTTTTTATAAAAATTACACAGTACTCAATTTTTAGAAAATCGAGTTCCATGTATAAAAATTTATGTAGAACTTGAGTTCTACATTAAAATTTACACAGAACTAGAGTTTAAAGAACTCAAGTTTTATATTATAAGGAACTCAAGTTTCATAAACTCAAATTCTACGTGGACTTTTTAATTACAAAATGCCAAATCACTGGGTGCTACCATGGCACATTTTTAAGGAACTCGATGGCAACAAACTTGAGATACGTGTAGAACTCGAGCTACAAAACAGTGATATATTGCTAAATATTTCGTGAACAATGGTAGATTGCTGAATATTTCGCCACATAGTGCTATTTGGCCATTTTTGCTCTAAATACAGCTCCATTTCTAGGTATAGCAACCTCATAATTGAGGAGAAAGTTCATAGTCCTCCAAATAGGTCAGTTACTAATAAGATAAAAAGCATTTCACGAGGACTTCAGTTCTTAGCTTACTCATTCTAACAACTTGAAGATTATGGCACGTTCATAATGGCACTAGTGGAGAGAGAGAAAGAGAGGGAGATTAGCAGCGATTTTTTTTTTTTGATTGGGGAGCCAATGAGAATTTAGATATTTTATCTTTATAGGGTTACGAAATAGAGATTATATAACTCTTTAAAAATAGCCATCCCTTATTTTAAAGAAAAGTAATAGCTATTCCCTATAATAAAACACAACCAAACAACTGAATATTTATTCCACATGAATAGCTATTCTATTACAATATACCATACATGCCCTAAATATTATGAGAAAAGATAGATATTAGAGCAAAAAAGAAATCGCATTTGTAAGAATGCCATAGTTCATTTGTAAGAACAAACTTGAAAAAGGAAGCACACAAGCCATTTAAAGGGTCATTCTAGAATATGCCCAAGTTCATTTGTAAGAACTAAGAACAATCCATCAAAGAAATTAAAAAAAAAAAATCTTCATATTCAGAATGCAAGGCCTTTGCTATTTCATTACAACGTCCCATGAATCCATTTTAATAGCGGGTCAACGTTTCCTAACATCTACAAAGGTGTGACAATTATCCTCATAGAAATCTTAAAGGGACAAAAGAATACAGTTGAATCAGCTAGCTGCCTGAATAGCACACTTTCCACCAACAATACAAAAAATAAATAATAAAAATCTAGAAAACTGACTCATTATTCTATGGTTTAATTGCAACCTTGAAAATAGGCTGAAAAAACTTAAACTCTCATTCACAACATGCAGGAAAATGCCAAACGCACTACAAGTTTTACAACATAAAACTTATAAACTAATGTGGCATTGAATATGATTAGTGCCACAACAACAAATAATAAATGAGTGTTTCAACTTTGAATTATTTCTCCCTCAAAAAAAAAAAAAAAAACTTTGAATTATTTCTTGTGACTAGTGACACATCAGTTTGTAATACATGTAATATAATTGTAGTATTCCTAGTATCACTCCAACATGACTATTATGTAGACTAACTAGAAAACCAAACAAAAATTAAATTTAAAAAAAAATACACATTTACAAGTTCAAAAAAAAAAATTAATCAAAATATATCCTCTCCTCAAGATGAAACCCATCAACAACATTTTGTTGAGGTATCATCAAAGAAACTACAAGAAACCTTGCATAATTCAAGCAACATGTATCCAACCATGCTAACTGGAATAGGACATTCACAAGTTTGAGAGCATCAATTTCATTTCAACGCCAATATCATTATCTAATTGTACATGATCTTTTGATAACAAAAAATAGAGAATGTAATAATCTAATAATCTAACAACGCTTGCCTTGTAGTAGGAAATAGCCTTGGGTAGACAACAAGATTCTCCCCAAAGACAATATTCCTTCTCAAATGCAACTAAATCTGTCTTCGACAATCTTTCCAATTTATTTGAGACTATCCAGCATCCACTCATAAGAACTTCCAAACCGAAACAATCCAAATATAATGATTCCAAGAACAGACCTAAGTCCTACAGAGATGTCCCCACAGGTGCCCCTTCTTCCAGTGGTACTATAATTCCTATTCCTATCTCTTCATTCCCTCTTTTGGTCTATCTACATTCCAGGAAATTCATACGCTCCATGGATGGAGCATTTTTGTTCTCATAGAAGCCTGGCTACCTCGGATTAGCCATCAAATTCTTTGGTTTTTTCTTTTTCTCTGTTATCATGGGAGGTTCCATTTTCTTTTTCGACGAGTCCAAAACTTTTGAATTTTCAGTTGAGGAGGGAGGTACTTATTTTATGTTACGTTTATATGAAAGAAATAAGGATTCCCTCTGGTCAGTTTTCATGGGTGAAGAAAGTGCTAAACGTTTGCTTACTAATGTGGAGGACCTCTTGTCAAATATACCTCATGGAAATTTTGCAAGAAGCTTTAGAGATGGTAGCAAGGTTTTTATAATGCAACAGTGTTCCAATGCTCACGGAAGCTTCCTTATGATCTCTGAACTTGTTCATGGGCATCAGAAAGGTTCCATCATTGTGCTGGAGGGGAAGCTGGGCAGTGGGTGGAGAGGATTTGGATTTCATTTACGCAAAGTTATTGCTCCCAACTCACTTATCGTCAAACCGCCATCTCAATCTGTTTTGTTTTGAACCTGACAGGGCAACAGTTCAGGCAACAAAAATCCTTTTTGTCGGCAACGGTGGATAGTGATCGGAAAGACAATGGTGGAAGCAAATAAGGAAAGCATTTAATGCCTAGTTTTCAAAATTCTAACATATCTTGCCTGAGCAGTCAACTCCAGGATTTGCGGGATAGGGGTGTTGGGAAGGAAAGCCCTGTACCTAGTGCTGACATCGTGCTTGGGATTAATGCCAATGCTTTCAACGGCACTAAATTTCCCTTATTGCTAGAACTTTCTTTGTGTTAAGAGTGTGGGCTGAATGGTAAGTGGGAAGTTAAGCATTCCAATATCCAGGAAGTGGGTTGAGGAAGTGATGGGCCCAGGCAAGTCTTTAGGCCCAAACCCACCTTGGTCTAGCAGCCCAAAAGAGCTTAAGTCCCTGTCTTTCTTGATTCGTGAGTTCCAACCTCCAAGGAAGTCTTCGTCGCTTCCATCAGCCTCAATGTCCCCAATGGTTGCAGTTTTGAGTGCCGATGGGGTGGTGAAGGTGCCGATAACACCGTTGATGTCGCCGATGGTCGCCGATGCCCAGTTTCACGACTCTGATAAGGTCGACTACACCAGGTATGTGTTATCAGCACTGTCTGTCTTGAATCATGCCTCCGATGTAGTCGAGGCTGAGCTTCTCGATTCCAATGAGGCCAAGATTGAGTCAGCATGCACCACAGATAGTGAAAAGGGCTTAAAGCAAGACTTCCGACTGATTCTTCAGGAGCATTCTGGCAATATAGTCAAGAAATGGGGGAATTCGGAGCAGTGGGTACTTGAACTACGTGACAGAAGGAGGGTTGCGGTTCCGATTCAGATACCTCCGCCACAGTGTGAAGCTATCGAGGTATTGGAGGAGCAAAAACAGCTAGCCTTAGTTCTGTGGGAGTCTTCTAAAGCTATCAATGGGTCAACGGCTCTTATCGAAGAGGATGAAGTGTTGGTGGAGGACTGGGTTTCAGATACCTACTTGGAGGATGCTAATCCGCCTCTAGCTATTGAACCACTTGCTTTTTCTCTCCCTTCGGCTATGGTAGAACAGTCTTTTGTGGATGAGGAGAGGTTTGTGGGTGTGGATAATTCAGAGAGGCAAGTGCCTTACTCAGAGTGGTTTCAAAGGAGATTCAATAATTTCAATAGTTTCCTTGGCACATCCCTAGAGGGTTTAGAAGATCAAGCAACAAAATTTTTATTGGTTGTTGAAGCTGAATTAAAGCGGAGGGCTGAGGTGAACAAGATAACATGTGGCTTTAAAAGCTCGGGGGTGAAAGGTTTAAGAGAGCTGAAGGGGTTGTTTAGTTCTATTAATTATGGCTCTACCTCTGCTAGGCGAAGTGGTTCTAATAGGGACCGGGTTCTCTTTGTGGCTCAATGAATTTGAAGTTACTTTCCTGGAATATTAGAGGGCTGAATGAAATAGATAAGAGGCTTCAGATTTGTAACTTGTTGCATTCCCGGAAGGCTGATACTGTGTGTTTGCAGGAGACCAAACTAGAATGGATTACTAGAGGTATTGTCCGGAGTATATGGAGTTGTCCATATGTAGATTGGCTTCTGATGGTGCTTCTGGAGGTATTTTATTGATGTGGGACAGTCGGGTTGTGGAAAAGGTGGAGGAAGCGGTGCGGCATTTTTTGGTTTCATGCATGTTTAAAAATGTTGGTGATCATTTTAAGTAGGCTTTTACTGGTGTATATGGACCAAATTTAAACAAAAGGCGTAGGTTGATGTGGGAAGAACTAATCGGGCTGATCACTTGGTGGGATTTGCCATGGTGCTTAGGAGGTGATTTTAATATCATCTATTTCCCTTCAGAGCGGCTAGGGGCTGCTAGCTATTCTCGGGCTATGTATGGGTTCTCTGACTTTATCTCTCTTCATGGGTTGATGGATATTCCCATGGCAGGGGGCCTTTACACCTGGTCCAATTCTTCTTTAGCTTCTCGTCTAGATCGGTTTCTTTTCTCCCCACTATTGGCAAATCACTTCACACAGTTTTCCCAAAAAAGGATGTCTAGAGTACTTTCAGACCATTTTCCTATTTTGTTGGAGGCTGGAAGTCAGCGAAGAGGTAGAATTCCTTTTCGTTTTGAAAATATGTGGTTAAGGGTGGATAATTTTGTCGATAAAGTGAAGATGTGGTGGGCTTCCTATTTGTTCCAAGGAACCCCTAGTTTTATTCTAGCTAAGAAGTTGGCTACCTTGAAGTTGGATTTAAAAAAGTGGAACGAGACGGAGTTTGGCAATGTAACGTTTAAGAAGTAGGACCTTTGGAGCAAGTTGAATGTTTTAGATGCTAAAGAGGAGACCCATAGATTAACAGCTGAGGAGAAGTTAGTACAAGTTCATCTTCGTATTGATATTGAAAAGTTGACACTTTTAGAAGAGATTAGTTGGAGACAAAAGTCTAGGGTGTTGCATTTGAAAGAAGGGAATGCCAATACCAGATTCTTTCATAGAATGGCTAATTCTAACAGGATAAATAATGTTATTGAAAGCCTAATGGTTAATGGCACCTTGTCTTTCAATTAGGGCATGATTGTAGACTGCATTACTCATTTCTTCATGAATTTGTATTCTGAGCACCAGGTTGTGCGGCCTTTTCCAGATGTGTTAGTTTTTCCAATGATATCCGGTCATAATGCGGAGTGGTTAGAAAGACCTTTTGAAGAGGCTAAAATCTTTGATGTTGCTCAGAGTTTTCATGGTGATAAATCTTCAGGTCCAGATGGCTTCCCAATGGCATTTTTCCAAACATGCCGGGGGATTGTCAAACCTGATCTTATGGCTGTATTTCACCACTTTTTTGCGAAAGATCAGTTTGAGAAAAGCTTAAACGCTACTTTTATTACCCTCATCTCTAAAAAACATGCAGCAAGTGAGATTAGGGATTTTCGATCCATTAGTCTTGTTAGGGGAGGGGTCTATAAAATTATTGCTAAAGTCTTGGCCAACCGACTTCGTGTGGTTATGGGGGATATAATCTCAGCATCTCAAAATGCTTTTATGAGGGATAGACAAATCCTTGACCCTGTTCTTATTGCTAATGAATGTCTTGACAGTAGTTGAAGTCTGGGGTGTCGGGGCTGATTTGTAAACTGGATGTTGAAAAGGCTTTTGACCATGTAAATTGGAGTTTTCTTTTGCAAATGTTAGAAAGAAGTGGGTTTTCAGCCAAATGGAGACAATGGATTTTCTTTTGCCTATCTATAGTCCGCTTCTCTTTCTTGATTAATGGCTCTCCTTGTGGGTTTTTTGGTAGCTCCAGAGGTTTGAGACAAGGTGATCCGTTGTCTCCTTTGTTGTTTGTGTTGGTGATGGAAGCTTTGGGAAGAATGTTAGATAAAGCAATTCATGAAGGACGCTTGTCACGATTTAGGGTGGGTAACTTGGAGGGAAGATCCTCGGCAGTGTCTCATCTTCTTTTTGCAGATGACACTCTTATTTTTTGTGATGCCAATCTAGACCAGATTTTGATTCTCCGTATGATTCTTATTTGGTTTAAGGCGGTGTTAGGACTAAAGATTAATTTGGGCAAGTCTGAAGTGGTTTTGGTTGGAGTAGTGCATAATTTTGACTTATTGCTAAATGTTCTTGGCTACAAGCAAGGCTCTCTGCCAATGAAATACTTGGGTCTTCCTTTGGGTGCTAATTTCAAGGATAAGACTATATGGAATCCGATCCTGGAGAAAATGGAAAGGAATTTGGCAGGTTGGAAATGCTTGTATTTATCAAAGGGAGGTAGAGTCACTCTAATCAAAAGCACCCTTTCAAATTTACCCACTTACTTTCTATCTCTATTTCCTATACTTGCTAGTGTGGCTAACCGAATCGAGAAGCTACTATGGAATTTCTTATGGGGCGGTCTCGGTGATAAACCTAAAATTTATTTGGTTAAATGGGCTACTATATGTGCTCCTATTTCTTTGGGTGGATTAGGGATTAGGAAGATAAGTCTTTTCAATATAGCTCTACTTAGGAAGTGGTTATGGAGATTTGGGATTGCGAAGGATGCCCTTTGGAGACAAGTGATAGAGATGAAATATGGACATGTGTAGGGGGGCTAGTGTACCAAATCTGTTAATGGTCCTTACGACGTTGGTTTATGGAAGAGTATCAGTCAGGGTTGGCCTTCTCTCACGCCATATTCGGTATGATATTGGTGATGGGTCTAGGGTGAAGTTTTGGCAAGACCGTTGGTGTGGAGAGACACCTCTTGCAGTTAGCTACCCTGAACTATTCAAATTTTGTAGGAATAAGAAGGCTAGTGTGGTTGAGCTTATGAAATCCCCCAATGGAGTCCTTTTTTGGGATGTAAGCTTTTTTAGGGGTGTGCATGTTCGGGAATTAGAGGTTTTGTCAAGCTTCATGGAATCCATATACAATTCTTCAATAAGGGGGTTTGGTGAGGATAAGATGTGTTGGATTCCTAGCAAAGATAAGGGGTTCTTGGTGAAAGATTATTATAGAATTTTAACTGGTCCTACTATCTTCGATTTTCCTTAGAGAAGTATTTGGAAGCAGAAGATTCCCTTTAGAGTAGCTTTCTTTGTATGGACTGTTGCCTTAGGGAAATGCTTGACGATTGATAACTTACGAAAAAGGAAAGTGTGGATTTTGGATTGGTGCTACATGTGCAAGAGTAATGGTGAATTGGTTAACCATCTCTTCCTTCACTGTCCCATTGCTATGGATCTATGGTCTATGGTTTTGGGTTTATTTGGAGTATTTTGGGTTATGCCGCATACTGTTTTGGGGCTGTTAGGGTGTTGGCAAGGCAACTTTGGTCGTCATCAAAATGGTTTTATATGGTCCATCGTTCCTCAGGGCTTAATGTGGTGTCTTTGGAGGGAGAGAAATAGTCGTTTTGAAGATATTGAGAGATCTATTCCGAACCTCAAGCTTTTCTTTTTTAGAACTTTATTGGATTGGTTGTTTGCTTTGCAAAACCAATCATTCCCTTCATTTATTGATTTCCTAGATTCTTGCAATTTTTATATTTGATTTGTTGTCCCCTTGTTCACTCCCTGTGTACTAGGGTGCTTCCTTTTTGGTATCAATATATCTTATTACTTATCAAAAAAAAAAAAAAAAAAAAAAACAAGCGCCAAGCTAGTAGCCCAGCTATAAACAGGATAAGCTTCCATAGGATGAAGAAAAAAAAAAAATATCAAATTGCCTTTCTTATTAGAACTCAGTACTCACTGGAATGTTAAAGAAAATTATCATAAACATATAAAGCCACAGAATGAGAACATGAACAAATTAATTTGACAATTGTCGTAGAAGGATATAGTTAAATGGTTTTTGTTTGCACAACACTGTGCATCTTTATGTTTGAAAGCCATAATGGAAATCAATATAAGATAAACATAATCCATTAACACCAAATATTGTTACTTACATTGATAGAGTGCCTGTTTGGTCTAGCTTAAAAAAATTGTACCTAAAAAAATCGAAAAATTTTAAGAAAGTTGTATACTTTGAGAAATGGGGTTCAAAACCAGCTTTAAAAAAAGTTGTACTTTGGCATTGCTATAAGAAATAGAGCTTTTGCAATATCAAGCTTTAAACTGAAGAGCTCTTAGCATTTGAGTGTGCTTTAGAAATTTTTGGATTTATAAATTAATAACAGTGAATATTAAAGTTCTGTAAATTGCAAATTTTGACTTAGCTTTAGAGTATGCTTGTTTGGGGTGATTTTGGAGAGGATATTAAAAGGAGAGTTAAAAATAAGAGAGAAAATGGGTGAGAAGGGAGTTTGGAAATTGGTGGGGCTTGACTATTTTTCTCACCGAGCCCACCAAAACTAATCTCCACAAATTGGGGAGAAAACTAGAGAGATTTTGGTCTCTCTTTTACAATTACATTTTTATCCTCACTTACAATGTTCAACTGCTAACTCTCTCCTCTTATTATAAAGTTTTTTTCTTAAAAATTGCAAATTTTGACTTAGCTTTAGAGTATGCTTGTTTGGGGTGATTTTGGAGAGGATATTAAAAGGAGAGTTAAAAATAAGAGAGAAAATGGGTGAGAAGGGAGTTTGGAAATTGGTGGGGCTTGACTATTTTTCTCACCGAGCCCACCAAAACTAATCTCCACAAATTGGGGAGAAAACTAGAGAGATTTTGGTCTCTCTTTTACAATTACATTTTTATCCTCACTTACAATGTTCAACTGCTAACTCTCTCCTCTTATTATAAAGTTTTTTTCTTAAAAATTGCAAATTTTGACTTAGCTTTAGAGTATGCTTGTTTGGGGTGATTTTGGAGAGGATATTAAAAGGAGAGTTAAAAATAAGAGAGAAAATGGGTGAGAAGGGAGTTTGGAAATTGGTGGGGCTTGACTATTTTTCTCACCGAGCCCACCAAAACTAATCTCCACAAATTGGGGAGAAAACTAGAGAGATTTTGGTCTCTCTTTTACAATTACATTTTTATCCTCACTTACAATGTTCAACTGCTAACTCTCTCCTCTGATTTCTTTTCTTTTCTTTTCTCCTTCTCATCATCTTTTGTTGGTTTTTTGTTTGTTTTTTTTAGCGTTACATTTCTATCCTCTTATAATAACCACTATCTTTACATTTTCATCCTCATTCAATAACATTCACCGCTAGTACAAAGTTCACTACTTGTATTTTTATGTTTCGTGCTCTTTCTTTTCCAATTAGCAAAGGTCTAGTTTGTCTTTAATTTATTTCATTAAAAATAAAATAAAAAATAAAAATAAAAGAAGAAGAAGAAACGAAAGTCCAGGTTTTTTTCCCCAACAGGGAAGCAATTATGGGAAAGCTCTTTAGCAAAATTTCCAAGAATGGCCTATTTGTTTTAGCATTAAACTATGGTTGCTTAGGTACCTGCTCATCATCAGACCCATCCATGCTTACCAAGTCATCCTCAAGAGCTGGCTCAGTCCACTCAGTATCATCCACACCAACTGGCTTAATCCACTCAATATTATGTGGGGCTACATGAGGTGCATTGCTAGACTCTAAGGCTGTATGGGGTGCATCACTTGACTGTGGGACTGCATAGGGTGCATTACTTGACTCTGGTGGAAGAGTGGTTGTATCTACAAAAATGTCATCACCAAAGTCCTCCCCCTCTAGGCCTTCATATATCCAATCATAATCCACACCACCTAATCCATTCTAATCTTCAACTTCTGAACCACTCTAATCTTCAACTTTTGAACCACCAACTTCATCATGTTCTCCATCTTCTACTTCATCCACTATGCCTTCACCATCATCACTCTCCAAAGTGTCATAAGCCACCCCTCCCCTCCATCAACAGTGACAAGAACCCCTCCATCAGAAACTACACCTTCTCCCCCCCCCCCCCCCCCCCCCCTTCAATAGCAACTATCCCTAACCCTCCATCTATAGCTACACCTCCCCCTTGAACATGATGATCAGGAAGTTCAACAACAAGTGGCATTAAATCAATGTCCACATAGAGTGTAATTGTGTCAGTTGGTCATTCCCTATGAATAGCACACATGTACAACACATCATCATCTAAAGTTATGAGCTTTAATCCATGCTCCAAATCGCCTCCAAGAATTGAATACTAATACCTACTGCTTCTAGGAGCCCCAACCTCAGAACATATATCTTGTATTTCAAAGTAACTTAATCTATCAAAGTCAACTTCTAACAATCTATGTACAATCCCACCCACATATTATAGGCCTGGGTTCCTCACAAAACATCACCCAGCATTAACCACAAAATCAAATGTGAAATCATCCATCTGCAAGCAAAATAATGAGATTGTTTACATACAAACAAACAAATAAAGACAACAAGACCAACAGACATATACATAAAGTGCATTTTAATAGTATTTATTTGTTTTTGTGAGAGAAAACACAAGGATAAGGAACCACATATAGCACATGCGAACGCATTTTCCCAACAAATTCCTAGGGACCACACAAACCATAGTACACAAATGACCATAATCATCAAAAAGTAATTTTAATATTGTCAAGTATACACATTTAGAAACAACCATGATAGTATTTTCTAAACTTCCTAATCAATTCTACATATAAATAACCAAATGCACAAACCATGTAAAATTCACAAAATTTGCGGGGGGGGGGGGAACCATAAGAACCTGTGCGTGGGTCCAAATAGATGTTCTTCAATAATCTTGTTTTTCTTTTCTGAAACTACAAGCCCTAGTTTCAATATTCACTAAATTTGAAAACTTCAAGCCCAACAACTTCAATCAACAAAGATTCAAGAGAGAAGAACACAAACGGTCACTCTCACGAAAAGATTTTCAAAGAGCATATTTTGATTCGTGTTATGTTATGTTTTGGGGTTAAAAGGTGTTTTTCTAGCAGCTGAGGGTGAGGTGGGTTACAGAATACAGACGAACCTTACCTCAGGTGAGTTAAGTGATGCTTTTCAAAACAAGGGTAAATAAAGTGATTTTGGACCAAACCACAGGTGGGCTTAAATTACCCCATTTAATTAACTCAAATAATATAGTTTCAACTACAATTTAGTTATTAATTATTAGCATAGATTTGTGAAGGGTTAAAAGATTTTAATCTTAGTTTTTTTATATACAAAAAAAAGAATGAGCTAATCAAATAGCTCACAAACAAATTCAAACTTATTCAACAAAAAAGTAAACTAAGCTTAAACATATAATCTTATTTAATGTGTTTGAACTTGACTCGTGTTTAAAATAAAATTAATAATTAATCCTAAACTTTTAATACTCGGCTCGACTTATTTACAATCCTATCAATGCCAATTGAGCAATGGCATGCACAGCACAATACCAAAAACCCCTACAACAATTCAGTTCAATTTAATCAAGGAAGGACAACTGCCAATCTGACAATTAGAAAGGGGTACAATTGACAATTGAAAGAAAGAGGATCTCAATGGCACCATCACTAAATATGAGATATGAGAAAGTGAGGTATAACTTAAAAATAAATAAATCGATTTCGATTTTCAAAATCACCACATCTATAGTGAACGAAACGGAGAAAAAAAAAAAAAAAAAACCCACCAATTAATCCCAAACAGGATTTGAACATATTGAGATCCCATGTAATACCACATTGGTATTGCACAGTGCAATAGTTTTGAAGGGTTTAGATTTGAAAGTTGTTTTTGTAGCTTTCAACCTACACCCTTGAATAAAATTTTAGAAAGTAATAATAATAATAAGTCAAAGAGTAAAAAACCATCAGATTCACCGTGCAATACCTCATGGGATCTTAATCCGGATTGAACCAACCAAAACCATCAGATTCAATTGGTCACAGTGATTGATTGCTGATTTCTTGCACCCTAGGTAACCAGAAACCCCACTTATTTCCCGTTATAAATTGCCCTTGCAAGGAACAAATCAATAAGTTGCCATGGTAAGAGCATCTCCAACAGAATTTGTATCTTTATTTTTGGACCACCAAATGGTACTATTCACACTCCAGCAGCTTATCTAAACGCACGGGTTCTCTAAATTTATTTTTGAAGTTGCTACAGTAGTTCTCTTAATTTAGAGAACACTGTAGCAACTCTACTCTCTTATTTTATCTTAAAAAATTGAACAGTGTTATTAATTTACAATTCTTTCTCTCTCATCCGAACACTTTTCCTTCTTCTCTATTGTCCTCTTGGTTTCTCTTCAGAAAGCTCTCTCTCTTCAAAAACTCCTCTCTCACAAAATCAACCCTCGCCGCTACTCTCTCTCACAAAGAACTCACACCATATCTTTCACAAAAGAACTCGCACCGTGTCTTTCAATCGAAGTTCACTCAACCACCTATGACGAAGAATGGAGTTCTGAAAACATTGGCTCAACCTTGAATATCGGTACCCAAAATTTTGATTTAATAGGGTTTTTGTCATGTTTGAATTTATTAGTTTATCGTACGAGTTGATGATTTGGTGGTTTTGAATGATTTTCTATTGTTCTTCACCACTATCTGGGTTTAGGTTTTTGGTTTTTGGTTCTTTTCTCTTTGTATGTCTTTCACTCTGTTCTTGATCTTTTCTCTATTTTTTCTATTTAATTAATCTTATTAGAGTCAATAAATTAATCTCAACCTTGAATATCGGTACCCAAACCAAGAAAAACAAAAAACCCAAACAAAAACATTGAGAATCTGAATATCGATACCCAAACTTTAATCTTATTATGTCTCTGTTTGTTTGTTTTTTTTTTTGGTTGTGGAAATATTGAGAACCTGAATTCTGGGTTTTTTTGTAGCTGAAATTGTGATGGCAATGATGTTTGATCGATGAATTCATATTGGGTTTTGCATGTTTGTCATTTTTGCTTGGTGGGTTTTTGATATCTATGTGGTTGGAATGGTTTTTGGAAAATGTTTTCTGGGAAATGTGTGTAAATAATTCTATGAATGAAAATGTAAGTGACTAATCTAATGGTTCATGTTGCATTGAGTTGTGTAGTTCTAGAATGTGGTAATTTCTGTTGCTTGGTTCCATGAGATTTTGTGAAAATTGTTTCTGAATGTACAATCTTAATTGTGAGATCTCTTATGCTGTTAATATTTTGGGCTGAGAATGAAAAATTTATAGACAACTTTGAGGTTGAGTTTTTTAGAATGTGGCAATCATTGTAGTTTTGTTCCTTATGGTTTCTGTGTAATTGAGATAAATTATTGTTAATTGCTTGAAACTATGATAGAACTGGGAGTTTGATGCCAATAAACCATGAACTGAATGTAAGGGATTCCTTACACATTATAGAATTATTGTTTCTGTGTAACTGAATGTAAATTATTGTTTTTGTTTTTGTTACTAGGAATGGATTCGAGTATTCCAAGGGACACATCTTTCACTAATCTTTTAGAAGATAGTTATGATGAATATATGTCAGGATCTTCACATATAAGTGGTGAAGATAGTGTTCCACAAGCTCAAGTATTTAGCCAAATGTCTCCACTCTAAGTTGAATCCACAGCTAAGAAACTACAATATGGCAACAACTTCAACATACAAGAAGACGTGCTTCTTGTGTCTGCATTTCTCAATGTCAACCAAGAGCACTAACCAAAAACGCACAACATATTGGTCAAGAATTTGGGAGTATTACCACCAATGGAAGATCTTCACTTCTGAGCATACGGTGAGTTCTCTAACGAACCGATGGTCAACGATTCAACTTTGCACCAATAAGTTTTGTGGGTGTTTGGCACAAATTGAATCAAAGAATGAAAGTGGTAAGACTAATGAAGACAAGGTACATCTTATAAAGAAATTTGTGTTAATTTGCTAATTTGTTCCAACTATTTCAAGATAGTAACTATAAACTATTTGTTAATTTTTCAGCTTAATGCAGCAAAAGAGCTCTATCAAGTATTGCAACATACCAAATTTCAATATGAACATTGCTGGAATTTATTAAAGTACTCACCAAAATGGTTGGCTATTGGTAACAGTCAGCAACCAAAAAAAAAAGAGGGAGATCTGAACCATCTTCACCTTCTAATCTAAAGTCAATAAGTTTAGAGGATGATGATATTCCACAGGTTCCAATTGTAAACTTGGAGAGACCACCAGGGGTGAAGGCCCAAAAAGAAAGATTGAAGAAACAAAAGTCCAAAGAAGGCACGACTTCACATATAGAAGACATATTGAATATCATGATGGAAGAAAGAAGAAAAATAAGTGAGATGAAAATGGCTTGTATTAAGAAAGGACGTCTTGTAGACCAGGAGCATGATATGGCACGAATTCAACTTAAGGATAAAAAACTTGAAATAGTAAGAATGAAGGAAGAAAATGAAATGGAGAAATTGAGAATGGAAAAGCTGAAGGAAGAAAAAGAGCTTATGATGATGGATGTAAGTATGTTGTCTCTAGTGCAGCAAGAATATATTCGTCAATGCCAAATGGAAATCCTTGAAAAACGAAGGTCTTGTTCTTAGACTATTATCATCATCAATGCTCTAATTTTGTGTATGATTAAAAAAGCTCTTTAAACTTGTTTTGTATATTGGGTCACTCATTTTTGTTTTGCTACAATATGATCCTGTTGCACTATTTATATTGTTTTGCTACAATGTGATCCTATTGCACTATATACAATGTGATCCTGTTGCATTATATATGTATATCTGTTTTCCCCTTCTGTTTTTCTGATGGTAATCTCCCCCTCTCGCTTGAGGCAATTGGTAAGGTAGATGCCTCTGCTTGTAATCCTTCTTTGCCTTTTAATGAAATTGCAGTTTATCAAAAAAAAAAAAAAGTGGTGTTCAATCTTATTGTATTAAAGCTTTAATTGTGTTGTTGTTGTTGTGTGTGTGTGTGCGCGCGCGCTACCCATATACAGGAGCTTTCATTCAAATTGTGTGTGTAGCTTTGAAAATATTATTGTTGGGAGATTTAAAAATATGGCTGTTGGGAATTTGAAAAATATAGCTATCGGAAATGAATAGAGAAAGAATAAAAAAATATTTAAAAAAGAATAAAGAAAGGTTAAAGAAATAATATTTAAATGAGATAGAGAATAGTATAGAGAATCTGTTGGGAAATGGATTTAAAAAAGTAGGTAGTCAAATGTAAAAGTTACTGTTCATTCTTCAAATAGTACAAAAATTTGGAGAATCTGCTGGAGATGCTCTAATAGTACTTACAGAATCGTCATCTGCCAAGAACAAAATCAGGCACACTACCACAATGAATCACAAAACACACGTGGGAGTAAAAATAATCAATTATAGTAAAAGCAATTTGGTGAAACGTAAGCAGGCTTACATTACATACTAGGTGATATTAGAACACATCACAGGATTAAATCAAGCAAATAGAGAATAACAAGATACATGGAATCAAAGTTACTTCCAAATTTATATATGAAAATGTGAACTGTTTTGAAAATATCCATCCATTTGAGGTGTACACATTGTTAAATTTGACAGTAAAGTCAAAGACAGCTGTAAAAATAGAGTTTTCTCATCCTAAAATCACAATCCTATGAGGATTGGAGACAACCTAACGGTAGTAAATGGATACTTGAGGGATGTCAATATCATTGTCCTCTTCATCTTCGCATGCCACAACAACATCCAAATGGCGACGGTATTGAGGCAATTCCACTTTGGCCACTTCCCTGGCCAAATCCACCATTTTCTTGTCCATTCGGTCTTTGTGACGAGGGAACATACTATTATAGAGCAGGCAACTTCCGCATGAAATGCTATAAGCATTCAGCCCTTTCTCCTTGAGCCACTGCAAAAGTTCCCTCAGAGTAGGATTGCCTTTCAGGATCCACCTGTCCCAAACAGTCCAACTCAAGTTCTGATGCTTGATGAGCTTGGGTGGAACTGGCTCAGCCATGGAGAACAGAGGCAGTGCAAGGTTAGCAAATGTGTTACGATAGTCCTCCAATTTGTGCCCTCCATCCAAAACCTTGTAGAGCTCCAGGCAGACAAGACCTGTGGCCATAGCAGTGGTTGTTGCAATTGCAGGAATGATCCTTCCAGCAATAAACTTGGCTTTCAGCTTGTCAACTTCAGGAATGCTGTAATTCCGTGCCCTCATATTGGCAAGGCCAGCTATCATGTCCATATGGAAGTTAGTATCATCATCCTGCACATTTATGGGACATATTTTATGAAAATCAGAAAGTTGATTCAAAACTTTTTCTAGCAGAAATATATTTAGAATCTGGAATTTTACAAAAGGAACTTGAAAGAGTGGAGAAATTATTAATGTATAAAAATGGCACATCCTACTGTTTTTTAAGCCCACTCTTATCATTGGCATATGAAGAGTAACTTTCCAACTATGGTCTTACCAAATAGGTTCATATGAAGAAAACTTTCCAAATATTATCTAATAAATCTTGAGCCATACAAGCACATTAGCATAATAAAAGGTTAAAAGTTAAAACAATAGACAAGCATGGAAACAGTTCCAGAAAACGAATGAGTAAGGCAATAGACACAGAAAGATATACCTTCTCGAATTGAATTGGTTTCATCCTGAACCCTGATGGCAGGCTCTTCTGACGCTGCTCTAACTTCATAATTAGATCAGCAATGACAGCTGAATCATCTACTGAGGCAGAAGAGATACTGGTAGCCTTCTCATCGGTTACAATTTTTGCATCTTTCTTGGGCTCAAAATCTGGGACCATCACTTTATCAACAGCTTCAGCCAACTTCTTAGGATTCTTGGCCCAGTCAGGAATTGGGATTCCAAATGTCTCTGCACGTAGAATGGCTGCTGCCATAACAAAATGGAGGTGACCAGGATCAGCAGCTGAGAATTGCAGTGGATGAGGGAATCTCTTGGGGGCTGACCAGAAAGGAGCCCCAGTACTGGTGGCAGCATCCTCAGGGAACGTATAAATCAACTGCTTCACACGGTTAGCAAAATAATCTTCAAACCTGAGTAAATAAAAAGATGATATCAGGAACTCTGAGGAAGAAAATAAAAGCCATTATAATTGTTTTTGATAGGGAAACAGTAGGGAAGGGGTTGGTAAAGAATAAGTGTCAAGGAAAGTACTTCAAACGAGCCCAGGTAATGCAATCTTGGAATATCTCGCATCTTTCTTTATCAAGGCACTCCAGTACTCGCTCCAAGTTATCCCTAGCCTGAGCATCACCGGCATTCATCATTGCAGTACTATATTCACTCGGGTTGGACAAATATGCATTCACTTCAGCTGGTGTTTTCTCAAGTAAACCCTCAAACTCAGATCGAGCCCAAGTCAAGCAGTGATCAATGTTGTGTGGAAACGAGTGTACAGTGCACATAGGTGCTTGTTTCTCAGGTGGGTCTCTCGAGGCACCATAGTTTTCTGTGAGATGAGGAATGACCATCTGAGTGTTGCATTTGGCACCAAGAGTTCCTGATTCAAGAAGTGGCTTCTGGAAGTATAAGCATCTCTGATCAACGTACAATCTGGCATTCACATTGTCTAAAGCATTAATAACAACACTCAAATTCTCCCAGAAGGTATCGTCAAATACATTTTCAGTTTCAGGGCCAACTCGATTCTGCAAAGCTTCAATGTTTAGTCGAGGGTTTATTAATGCAGTAGCAGAAGCAGCCACAGTGGATTTGGCCTGACCAATGTTCCAATCACGGAAGAGGAACTGCCTACTGAGGTTACTCTTCTCAATTACATCATCATCAGTAATTGTTAGCTTTCCCTGATCACCACATGAAACTCCCATCAAGGCTACATTTTTTAAGAATTCACAGCCTAGTGCACCAGATCCAACAATGAACACTTGAGCATCCTCCAGTTTCTTCTGAAGCTTAGACCCAAAGACAGAAATCTGAGCATCGTAACGGCTATTTCTTGGTCTGAAATCACTTGAATCCAGTGGCTCTGTAGGAAGTGACTCCACTGAGTCGAAGTAGAAGAACTGCAGGAATAAGTAAAACAAAATTAAGTAGTGAGAACCAGCATTCAAGGTAAGATGTAAACTCTCTCATCACACAAAAGCAGTCAAGATCTTGCTGCGAATAATATAAGCAAGGAAACTTATAGGAGCCTAGGTTAGAGGCCTTATAGAGAGGCGCCTTCAGGCAATATAGCCTATAGAGAGCTCAACCATTCAAAGTAAAAAGAAATCAATATTCCAACTCTCCCATAACATGATAAAGAAGAGTGTGCACTAACCTGATAAAGTGGATGGAACTTCCCCGAACATGCTTTCACAACCTCTTGTCCCACAATACCACCAAACATAGCAGCCATGGGATTCAGTACCGCCTTTGCACCAAAGGCAAAGTGCCTCAAAAGTTTTGGATTGATATCTTCCACTCTCCCATCCCCCGAACTCTCATTAATGCCACTGGCAACAGATATAAGCTTCTGAGCATCCTCTTCAGAACCAGCAACAGGGAAGCGTCCCAACTCAGAGACAAACTTATCCAGCGCTTGGAATGCCAAGTGTAGAAGAGGTGGGCGATCAAACTTAGAGAAATCACTAAGAAGAAAATCACCAGGATCAGCTAGTGCTTCTCTCAATGGCTTAAATTTCAACACCTTGGGCTGTTTCACCTGTGTGACAATACCACCCTTCACATAGGCTCCATAATTTGTGGTATCCTCCTCAAGAGTAAATGAATAAGCCCTGGAACTTTTAATCTTCCTTGGTTTCCCGTCATTCAATTCTGTCATTCCGTGAACTTCAGAGAATACAACAAGATCCCCATCCTGAAACTCAAGCCTTTCATCATCAACACAGGATACTAGCGCAGGGTTGTCATTGCTGATCGATGCAATTATACCCGTGTGTGGTTCCTCTCCATCAATGTCAACAACAGTGAACTCAGGTCCAAAGTCACAAAACACAGAACCAAAAAGGCCTCTGACTTCAGTTTTGATAAATGCAATAGGAGGCTGATGAATACGACAGTAATCATTGAACTCAATGGCTTTCTCAAAATTGACATCAGTAAAGACAACAGCCTGCACCACCAGGGAATCAACACATGCATATACATTTCAAAAAGAAAGATACAAACATGCCTGTTTGAGAGAGAGAGCAAGCAAACACAACATTGCATACAAAACAAGATTAGCTTATGGAACTTTAAAAATAAACAAACAAAAGAACCAATATTTGAAACTGCTGAAAGTGAATTGAGGTCACCCTAAAACATCACTAGCATTACTTTTATTTTTATCTAAGTATATCACTTTCATAACTTAAATGCAACTACAACCAAGTGCCGCTTCCTACACTCTGCTGCTATCATCTCATACCCTTCTTCATGCTTTAAACAAACAAATCCCATTTTCATTTCTTTTTCAGGAAGGGATGGGGGTGTGGCAAATAACTTGTTCATAGTAGAAGGCAAGTAAAACTATATTCTGGTGTCCAGATAGTTATGATGAAACACCATTCTCTTCTTACAATATTAGGGATGTTGCTAACTCTACATGAGTTAGCAACATCCCTAATATTGTAACAAGAGAATTGTGTGTAGGGTTGATGCAGGGCTTTCTTGGCACCTTTCATAGGTTACTTTAATTATTATTGAGTCTTAGTATTAAGTTTTTTAGTCTAGAAAGCTGCTTTTCGTTTTTGATTAAGTTTTACTAGAAAAGTTCCCAAGACTCAATAACCTAAAGTTCTTATTTCTTATAAAAGATATAATCTAAAGTTGTTAAGTACATGTTATTTAAAGGGCAAAACTTAGGTAGAGTTCCTAAGGTGAAGTACATTAAGTTCCCGAACAAATTTCAAACACTTGCTAGCATTGACCAACACAGCACACACAAACAATATTATCTTGTTGAATTAAATTTAGTCTACTCGTGTTTGAATTTAATTGTTGAACATAATATATTGCACCTAAGAAACTGTATATAAGTTTTGTCCTAATTTAAACTTAGGAATCCAAGGCTTTCTAAGAAAAGCTAATTTAAGAGTCCTGGTCTTTCCAGGAGTATTGGCAATAGCCTATAAAAGAGTTTAAGGAAAATTCATTTTAAACCCTATAGTTTAAGGGTGTAACAAATTAAACCCTGAAATTTCAAAAATACCAAATTAAACCCTAAGTTTTAAAAAGTTAACAAATTAAAACCCATAATTTCAAAAGTAAAAAATTAAACCTTCAGCCCATATTAATTCCAAACCCAATGCAAGGTTTTAATTTGTTACTTTTAGAAACTTTAGGTTTTAATTTGTAACTTTAGAAACTATAAGGTTTAATTTGTTACTCATAGGAATTTCAAGGTTTAATTTGTTACTTTTGAAACTATAACATTTAATTTGTTACACCCCATAAACTATAGGGTTTTAAAAGGTAACTTACCCTCTTTATGTATTTAATAAAGGATAGTGAGATTGATTTTAATAAAATTCCAATAGCTTTTTTTAAGCTTTGAGGGTGTGATTGCTTAGGAGGAAAACCTAGGTGTGATTGCCTATTGCTTATCTTTCTTTATTTTGCATTCTACTTACTGTTTTAATACCAAGTCATCAAACATATACAAGATCCAATCTTTTATTCACCTAAATCTTTAAATATCAAACCCTATTAAAAAATTCTTCAAGATCTCATCAAGAAATCTAATTTAGTGCTGAGTTCCCAAGGATACTACATCAAAATTTGAATCAGAGTCCATTCAAGCTTCTCTACTGCATCACAATGACACCAAATCAAACTGCTTACCAAAAGAGAGGCATTAGACCAAAATTTTTATTGATACTGAACAAGTTTTCATTCTAAATTAATTAAACAACTGGAGTTAAATAGGTGAAAACTTGAAAAGTGGCTGATGTGAATTTTTGTTAGAAACAATTGTTTGGAGTCTTTGGAAAGCAAAAAGCAGTTTTACTAGAGAAATCATTGGAATTTTAGGATTGTTGAGATGCCTACCTGAGTAGGTGAGCTGAGGTCTTTCTATGATCTCTATACGATTGGTCCACTGGATTCAAGAGTGTTTTTTTTATTAAGTAATAAGCTTTATTGATATAAAAAAATATATAAAAAAAAAAAGGACACCCTAGTACACAGGGAGTGTACAGGGGTCAACAATCAAGAATAAAAATTACAAGAATCAAGAAAAATGAAAAGAGAAGAAAATGATTAGTTTGCAAAACAGACAGCCAATCCAATAAAGTTCTAAAGAAAAAAAGCTTAAGGTCGGGTGGATTCAAGAGTGTTTTTATTCTTCTTGTATGGACTTCATTGACTTCCTTTGGTTGTATTCGGGAATTCTTTTGTATACATGATGGATGCTTATGCCTCTACTTTTATCAATAAAATTTTCTTATTACTTATAAAAAATAACTTGACATAGATTCTTGGAATTTACACACTTTTGTACAGAGAAAATTGCTGAATTAGCAATTGTAACTTCTATAACAAGCATATATTAAATTAGCTAGTTAGTTTCTAGTCTGTATGCAATAAAAGAAAACCAAAGTAGAGCTTATAAGAGAAGGCCTATGTAAAGATCTGGAAATTCAGACTCCATTAATATCCAAGATTTAAGCAATGTATGATCCCATAGGTTTAAAAACACAAGTAGAACCAGAATGACTATGAAAATAGATTTTGTTTAATAACAACTTAGCCTCAAACCCTAACCATAGAGACAAAAATCTGATCAAAATCCAGCAACATGACACAAATTTAACCAACATGACACCAAAAGAGACAAGGAGAGTAACCATTGAAGATGGAGCAAGAAAAATAACATCCATAGATATTTTAAAAATGTTCAATCTATTGCATCCAAACTCCCATCCCCTCCTCCAACTATACATTCCTGCATGCATGCACATCTACATGCATATATTCAAACATATATAAACTAACAAGATATAACAATGAATGTTCATCAAATTCCATAGAAAGCAATTTTGATAATCATACATTTGGATTACAGGTGAAATCACAATTTTAAGCCTACACAGCTAAGCCTGAACGGAACATGACTTAAGCATAAAAATCCAAATAGTTTCGGAAAAAGGAACACAGGTACCTTCAATGAAACTGAGATCTGAAATTAAATTCAGCTTCTCTACCATCATGACGATATCTAATACTGCATTTTGATTTAGGATACAATCTATATGATTCCTTGTCTTAGTAGCCAGATAGTACATATATGTGTGTGGATAGATATATGTTGGTATGTACATATTCATCTGTTTCCTGCCCTAAATCATGTACATTTAAATTATATTTAAAAAATGACAGAAATGTTTCAAAAAGCAAGAAAACATTATGCAAAATTCAATTTTATATGAAAAATTGACAACTTGCATAAATCTGAAAAGCAAACAGTTGATTAAATCAAGAGAGAACGCAAAGAAATGGAGATGGAAGTACCTGGAAATCAGAAAGCTGTTCCTTAGTCAATTTTGTTGTTAAAGACTGAACGACCACAGCATTGTTGAGCTCTTGCAGCTTTTGGACGGAAGCAACTGCCCTATTCTTACCAACATCATTCTCTGAGAAAATGAAATTACTGGACAAATCCCACAACTCCACTGTCCCTTCATCATGCAAGGTCACAGACTTGACACCAGCAAGAATGAGGTTCTTTGCTACAGGAAGCAAAGATAACATTGATTTGATCAGCAGCAAGATTACAGATTATAAACCCAACACCAGCAAGAATGAGAATCAAATCACATATATATATATAGACATGGAAAGAAAGAGATAACCTTTTAAAAAGATAAAAGATAGAGCAAGACACTTGACTACCCAATTAAAAGATCATAAATCCAGTGAATATACGAGCATGAGATTGCATCTTTATTCTAATAAAATTTCAGTTACTTATCAAAAACTAAACTAAACTAAACTATCCAGTGCATACAGGAGTTTGTATCAGATCATTAATAGGCTCATTTTGCATCATTTTCAGCTCATAAAATTCTCTCAACTGTAACCTTTTCAGGGAGTAAATATTTAATCAACGTAACAATGTCCAACGGCAAAAAAGCAAAAGCAGAAAAGAATGACCAAACGATACCAATAAAACTGATACATAAATGTATATTAAAAAACTGCAAAACATATGTCCTAATGTAGCACACACCAAAAAACCACAAGGTTTCACTTCCCCATTATCTAATTGACACAACACAAAATCAGAACAAGAAAACCAAATCATCAAAAAACAAATTCAAAACCAATATCCATTAGGGCTTAAATTATTTCCTAACTTAGCTCACACTTAAATCCACAAGATTTCACCACCACCATACAAAGAAATGAAAAGGCAAAAAAAAAAAAAAATCAAAATCAACCAGAGCCCAAATATAATTAAAGACTTAGAAAGTAGATATATACCTATCTCAGCTCCAAGACCCTGCAACCCGGAGACGAGAACATTCGAAGCAAAAAGCCGCCTCATCGTCTCACGGCCATACACGGCGAGCTGCCGGCTATGGAGATCTTCATCAATATCCTGCGAATTCGGGTTGCCCAAACCCATGATTGGAATCTCTTCTCCTTCTTCTCCTTGCTCTTGTTCTTGTTCTACAACTATGCCGCCGCTACTGTGATTGTGATTGTTGTTGTTGTTGTTGTTGGTCGAATCGGCGTCTTCCTCGGCGATTCGAAGCTTCTTGTTCTTGTTGAAAGCCGAAGCGCCCTCACACTTGTTGATGGTGTTAAAGTTGCTGCTGTTGTTGGTGTTGTCTTCTTCTTCTACAACCACTCCTTCACTGGCTCTCTTTCTGGGAAGCATATAGTGCAGTAAGCTGCTGAAGAATAGGCGATAAAACCCCAACATTACCGAAATTATCACAACCAAAAAAGCAATCAAGTACCGCTTATCATTACCATTAACATATTTTCCAAGAACGATCTGTACCAGACCCAGAAACGAAACTAGTGCAAACCCTAACCCTAACCCTAACCCTAATTTCAACATGATTGAATCTCCCAAAGGTTAAGATGTGAAGCAAAGGTATTGATTGATTGATTGTTGATTTATTAAGAGCTGCTTCTTTTTGTATATTTTCAAAATGTTAAAAAAAAAAAAAGAGTCAAAGAGAAGTAAAGAGACGTACCAATTAGGTCTGTTGGTTTAGAGAAGAAATGAATAATGGAATCTGAGAGCGAAAGTGAGAGAAATTTGTGGGTTCTTTTCTTTTTTTGTATGATTTTGGTGGTTGGTTGGTTTGTTTATAATTTATAAGTTTCTTTCTTGGAGAGGAATTTTTAGAATTTATATGTATATGTGAGCTGTTACTGTGAGGTGGTGGGTTCATATAGAGGAGAGGGGAGGGGAGAAGGGTATTTATGGATTTCCATCTTTTTCTTTTTTTTGGGGGTCAATTTAGGGTTTTTGGGGACTCTGTGTGTGTGAAAAAGAGGACAGGTGGTGTTTGTGGAGGACGGTACCGCATTTCTCTTTCTTTTTCTCTTTTCTGCATCAGAGAGAAAGAGAAAGAGGAGTATGTTTTGGTGCGGAAGAGAGAGAAAAGTCAGCTGAGAAGAAATAAGTCAGCTGAGAAGAAATGACTGGGACAGTTCGTGATTATATGCATGAGACACAAATGAGAATCCAAATTTTTTGTCACATTTTTTCTACTTCACTTTATGGGTCTATTTGAATAGAACTTATTTTACTGAAATTGAAAACTAAAAATTGAAAATACTGTAGCAAAATAATTTTTAAATGTGTAAATAATACCGTGGGACTCATTTTTAATGAAAAAATTGATAAAAAATGAAATTTGTAGGTCCGTGAACAGTACACATATGCACTGTTCACGGAAAATGGTCAAATGTTGCGGCTACTGTTCATGTACAGTACATGAACAGTAACCACTTGTGAGAGGAAAACGCGTGAAAAAAAAAAAAAAAAAAAAAAACTCAAAAATGAAAACGCAACGCAGCAGACGTTGGAACCAAACACACACTATATTCTACTAATAAAAATTTGTCACGTGTTCATCTAATTAATTAAATATTATCATTATTGACTTATATTTAATTAATTAGGTAAACACATAGTAAGTTTTTATTGATAAAGTATAAAATGGAATAGGAAAAATGAGACAGAAGATTTGTATTACTCAAGACATTTTTTTCAACTGTTCTATTGTCTTCATTATTTTCCATAGTTTATTTTGAGACGAGACAAAATGCTAAAAATTAGTTTATTTTTATATAAAATAAAATTTTCAATTTTTAGTTTTTATGTACAATTTTTTTAAATTTCATTTTTTCTCACTTTAAATACATGTATATTTTAATATATTTTCAGTAAATAGAAAATAAAAAATAAATAAACTAAATATGCTAATGTCAAATGCACTCTAGTGCTCTGTGAATCCAAACACACTTTCTTTTTTTGGTTAAGAGGAACTAGATTAAGGAAATTAAGACAATAAAGTGTAGGGTATATAATGCCCTAAGCATCAACTAATAATTGTATAAAATAGGGAGGGAAATTTGAATACAAAACAAACAAATCACTACTAAGAGCACTCACAATGATGTGTTAAATTACTAAAATGCTATTTTTAGCACCACAAACCACAAAATGTGCTACATTGATGGTGTCATATTTAATAAAATTTGACAACTTGCTACAATGAAATAGTACTTGCTACTTGCTTTTAGTCTTTTTATATTCTTTTTCTCTCATTCTCAGCCTCTCTCTCTCTCTCTCCTCTAAGTCTCAAACCTCTCACTCTCTCTCATCTCAAAATTCTCACTTTCTCTATCATCCCTCTCTTCTCTCTCTAATCGTCTTGTGGCGATTGGGATGGGTTTCGATCAGGCTATGGGTTGTTGTGGTGTTGATCGAGTTATAGGTTGCAGTTGTGGTGATGGGTCATGCCGTGGGTTGTTATGGATGTGGTGGGCCATTGATCGGCCTATTGTGGTTAGGTCGCTGGGTCACTGGGTATGTGTGGTGGTTTTTGGCTTATTTGGGTCGTTGGGTTATGATGTGATGGTTGTCGATGGTGGTGTGGTTGGTGGGTTTGTGGTGGCTATTTTTTTAAAATAAATAAATAAATATATATATATATATATATATATATAGTTGCAGTAGTTTTTGGTGGGTTTGATATGGAATTTTTTTTGGGACAATGAGTTTATGGTCATGGGTTGTGACGGCTGGTTTTGTTGGTCGTGGGTTATGCGTGCCAGTTGTTATTTCTTCAAAAGAGAGAGAGAGAGAGAGGGACGAAGAATAAAGAAAGAATACAAATAAATAAATAAATAATATTTAAATAAAGTGCTAAAAAAAAATATAACCATTAATGTTGGGTGTGTTATAAAGCGGTGTGTTAATATAGGTAAAGTGAGTTTTTGAGATGTTAAAAGGTAAAAAATTTAGCTTCACCATTGCGAATGCTCTAAGGTTCCATTCTTTGGCCAAAAGATCCACCCAATGATTCCCTTCGCTGTAAATATGATTGATATGAACTTCAACAAAATTTTGGAGGAGGGACCTACAATCATAAATTAATGCATTGCATGGGTGAGAATCATCAATCATGGGGTAATGAGATGTAATGAGGCAAATGGTTGATTTTGCATCAAGTTCTATGTAAAGTTTCGAATATTGAGATTGAGGGCAAGAGCTAAACCATCCCGAAAAGCTCATAATTCAACTACCACATAGAATTATACATACTTATTCATCAATACAAATTTATATTTGTGAGTTAATTTTGATGATGCTTCCCTCTTTCCACTTGTTCTTGCAGGGCTTCCAGACGGTCTTGGTCAACAATCCTACTGGACGATCATCTTGATTGATGATCTCGACATCATCAGCTTGGCGCCGTCTATGAGAATGACTTTTTCACACCTAGGTTTAAAAACACCGTTCCATTCAACTTACAAGTCCAGATGGAATTCAATGTTAACCAAGATCTTGCAGCATTAGCTCTGCAAATTCAAACGCTTGCAGCCACCGTGGAGGAGCTTACCAGACATAACCAAGAGACGAGGCAACGACTACAGCAAGAAGACAATCGCTCAGAAACCAACCGGGATGATGACGGAGACAGCCAGAGAAAACGACCAGGCACTCTAGAAAGGGCACACTCGGATCTTCTCAAAGAAATGAGAAAAGAAATGGGCAAGCTGAAGAATGCGATCAAGGAGAAAGCAGACCGGAGCCTGGACAGAATGGTCAGGAAGACAAATTCACCCTTCACCGTGGCAATCCCAGAATGCCCGGTACCCTCAAAGTTTCGTCTATCACAACTCAAGCCATTTGACAAACTGAACGATCCTTTGGATCACCTTAACACTTTCAAGACGACTTTGGGTCTCCAACAGCCCCTGGACGAGATACTATGTTGTTCTTTCCCCAGTACCCTCAAAGGAGTAGCTAAGGAGTGGTTCACTAAACTACCAACATCGTCCATTGATAATTTCAAGCAGCTAGGCAGTTCCTTCCTTTGTCACTTCGTCGGCGAGCAGCATCCAAAAAGGCCAGCTGACCATTTGCTCACTATCAAGGAAGGAGAGAAGGAAACCTTGAGATCATATGTAACACATTTCACTGGAGAAATTTTGGAGGTAGACGAAGCAGATGATAAAGTACAGTTAACAACCTTCAAGGCTGGATTGAAGTTTAGAGAATTCGTGGTCTCCCTAGCGAAGAATCCCCCCAAGACGACAACGAAAATGCTCTTGAAGGCACAGAAGTATATGAATGCGGAGGACGCCCTAACAACAATAGAAGGGGTAGAGAAGCCCAAGGAGAAAAGAAAAAGAAGGAAGAAGACAGAAAAGGACGAAAAAGGGATTGGGCAAATCGCCAAAATGTTGAAGGGAATAGACGGAGAGATGATAAAAATCCTCGTATGGTAAAGTTCACTCCTTTAGCTATGCCCGTTGACTAGATTCTGGCACAGATTAAGGACGAACATTACCTCAAATGGCCTAGACCATTGTACTTGTCGCCCAACGTGCATGGCCAGAGAAAATATTGTTGTTTCCACAAAGATCATGGGCATTACACAGAGGACTACAGAGACTTGAAGAAGCAAATAAAAGAGCTCATAAGAAAAGGATAGCTGCAGAAATTTGTGAAGAAGGGAAATCCTAGCAGATCTAGGTATGATAACAAAGGTCAGCACGAAGTCCCTCCGAGGGACGAAGATCGCATGCCTCTCGTCCACAAAGTGCCATAGGAGAGATAAAGACAATCACAGGAGGACCGTCTATAGGGAGGTCATTCAAGTCCCTCACGAAATCATACCAGAGGCAAGTGAACAATGTTCATGGGATGCCGCCTTTGAAGCAGAGGTGGACGGGCCAAGATATGTTATTCTTAGAAGAAGATGCCAGAGGGGTGAAACAACCTTATGACAACCCATTAGTCATTATGCTCATGATTAAAGGATTCAACACCAGAAGGGTTTTGATAGACAATGGGAGCTCGACATATATCATTTATCTCTCTACCTTCCAGCAATTAAAGGTAGACTCGAAGAGACTTCATCCATTCAAATCCCCCATTGTTAGTTTCAACGGAGACAAGGTGTACCCCCGAGGAATTATAACGCTGATGGTCACGGCTAGCTCATACCCACTCCAAGTTACCAATAAACACAACTTCTTAGTAGTAGACTCACATTTATCCTACAATGTGATCATAAGAAGGCCTATCCTTAATCGTTGGATAGCAGCCACGTCCAAGTATTGCCTGAAGGTGAAGTTTCTAACAGAACAAGGAGTTAGGGAAATATAAGGAGACTAGGTGCTAGCAGAATGTTACCAAGCAGTCTTAGCGTCAAAAGAAAACCATACATGGATGATTGAGGAAAAGACACTAGAAATTCCCGAGAAGCTTGAGACGGTAGAGTTGGTCAAAGGAGATCCTACAAAGACAACCCACGTAGGGACAAGTCTAAACCTCCAGACAAAGAAAGAAATTATTAGCTTCCTGAAAGATAACTTGGACGTGTTCGCCTGGAGTCATGAAAATATGCCAGACATACTAGCAAATATCATTCAACACCACCTAAATGTGGATCCTAAGAAGAACCCCGTCCAGCAAAGAAGAGTTTTCGCTCCAGAACAAAACAAAGCAGTTATGGACGAGGTGAACAAGCTGCTCACTGCCAACTTCATCAGGGAAGTCTACTATCTTGAGTGGTTGGCCAATGTCATCATGGTCAAAAAGGCAAATAGGAAATGGAGAATGTGCATCGATTTCACGGATCTAAATAACACTTGCCTGAAAGACAGCTTCCCTCTGCCTCGGATTAACCAGCTTGTGGACTCGACAGCTGGGCACAAGCTTCTTACCTTTATGGACACCTTTTTTAGGTACAACCAAATACAAATGACAGAAGAGGATCAAGAGAAGACTACCTTCATCATCAGTCAAGGGCTCTATTGTTACAGGATCATGCCTTTCAGTTTGAAGAATGTGGGGAGCACGTACCAGAGATTGGTAAACCAGTTGTTCAGCAAACAGATTGGGAGGAACGTGGAAGTATATGTGGACGATATGCTCGTCAAGAGTAAAAAAGAAGAGAACCATCTGGACGATCTTAAGGAGACGTTCAATACACTCAGACAATACAGCATGAAGTTGAAACCCATCTAAATGTGCCTTTGGGGTCTCCTCTGGGAAATTCCTCGGCTTCATGGTATCACAAAGAGGAATAGAAGCAAATCCTAAAAAGGTGAGAGCTATCATCGAGATGTCCTCCCTAAAGACGATTAAAGAAGTGCAATCTCTCATGGGAAGGGTGGCAGCCCTCAATAGGTTCGTCTCAAAAGCAACAGATAAATGTCTTCCTTTCTTCAAGACCTTGAAACGGGCTTTTATCTGGACGAACGTGTGCGAAGCAGCATTCCAGGAGCTAAAGCATCACCTAAGCAACCCCCCACTCCTAAGTCCGTCTAAGGAGGGAGAAAACTTGTTCCTTTACTTACCAGTGTCCACAACTGCAGCTAGCGCAGCCTTGATCAGGGAGGAAAATAAGATACAACTCCCGGTGTATTACATCAGCCAGGCCTTCCAAGGAGCTAAAGCCTGATACTCGCAGATAGAAAAGATCACCTTCGCCTTAATAGTGGCATCCAGAAAACATCGTCCATACTTTCAAGCTAACCTGATTATAGTAATGACGGACTAGCCCATTAAGAAAGCAATGAATAAACCTGAGGCTGTTGGAAGGATGGTATAGTAGGCCATTGAGCTAGGTCAGTTCAATATAGAATATCAACTCCGAACGACCATAAAAGCCCAGGCACTAGTAAATTTCATAGCAGAATTTACATCCCCAAACACGAAGATATCCAGAGAGAACTATGGATGATACATACGGATGGGTCGTCCACGCAGAAGAGAGGTGAAGCATGCGTCGTCATCACATCCCCAGAGGGGGACATTTTGAAGTATGGAGTTCAACTTAAATTTCTCATGGCCAATAACGAAGCAGAATACGAGGCTATATTGACAGGGCTAAGGATAGCTCAAGCGCTTGGGGCTAGAAACGCCTTGTTGAAAAGTGATTCACAGCTCGTCATAGGACAAGTCAAGGGAGACTTCGAAGCAAAAGAAACAAGGATGCAGAGATACCTCAAGTTGACAAACCCATTGGTAAGCAAGTTTGATCGGGTAGAGTTTGCTCAAGTCCCACGAGATCAAAATGTAGAAGCCGAAGAAGTGGCTAGAAGTGCATCAACAGATAATCAATCAAAGGTGATTGATTGGAAATTAGAAGAACAGAACGCCCTCAACATTGAAGAATTTCAAACTTTTCCGGTGCACACCCAATTAGGATGGACGAGCCCAATCCTATCCTACCTTAAAGATGGACAGTTACCACCGAATCCTGTGGAAGCCAAACAAATCAAGAAACGAGCTGCCCAGTTCACAGTGCTAAATGACAAATTTTACAAAATAGGCTTCTCATAACCTTACTTGAGGTGTGTTGAGGAAGAAGAAGCCAAGTATGTTCTGGAAGAGGTTCACGAGGGCATTTGTGGTGATCACATGGGAGCAAAATCCCTCGTAAGAAAGATCATGAGAGCAGGCTATTTCTAGCCCATAATGCAACAAGATACCGCAGATTTCGTAAAGAAGTGTGACAGCTGTCAAAGGTATGGGAATGTCCAGCGAGTCCCAGGAGAGAAGATGACGGCCATCATTTCCCCCTGGCCATTTGCACAATGAGAAATTGACATTATGGGACCTCTACCACAAGAGAAGAGGCAAGTAAAGTTCTTACTTGTCGTTATCGACTACTTTACAAAATAGGTGGAGACAGAAGCACAAGCCACAATCACAGAAGCAAAGGTATGAAGTTTTATATGGAAAAATATTATGTGCAGGTTCGGGATCCCACAGACGATCATCTTGGATAATGGTCATCAGTTCGCCAATCAAGGATTCAAATTTTTTTGCTTAAGCGTCGGTATCAAGAACAAATATTCATCCTTGGGGCATTCTGAAGCCAACAGACAGATTGAAGTAACGAATCAAACATTGCTGAAGATCATCAAGGCCCAAATAGTGGAGGCAAAGGGAGCATGGCCCAAAGAGTTACTCAGCATCTTATGGGCTTACAGAACTACAACAAGAACCTCTACAAGAGAAACACCCTTCAACCTAACATATGGCACAGAAACAGTCCTCCTCGACGAACCTAGCTTAAGGATAGAATTTTTTGACAAACACAGCAACGATGACCAATTGAAGTTGAACCTGGATTATTTGGACGAAGTCAGAGATCAAGCTTCTCAAAGAATGGCCAAGTATCAGCGAAAGATGGCAGAGTACTACAACCAGAGAGTAAAGCTCAAAAGGTTCCACATCGGAGATCTTGTCCTACAAAAGGTGAGACTTGTAACGAAAGATCCAGCACAAGGCAAATTAGGGCCAACATGGGAAGGACCTTACAAGGTTGTCCATTATTCTTGGCGAGGAAGCTATTACCTGGAAGATTTGGACGGGAACAGGTTACCTCGTCCCTGGAATGTAGAGCACCTAAAGAGGTATTACGAATAGGAACTGTAGTCCAATTGTAAGTAGTCAGCATTGCCTTATACTTTTTGTACGTTTTTAGACCCCTTAAAACACAACCAGATTAACCTAGTTAATTAGCCAAGTGACTACTTAGTCAAATTAAACAGATCTAGGTTAATACAAATATATCATATCATGTATAGCAATGGAAAATAACTAACACTGATATGATAACGCAGGAAAACCAAACAGGTAAAAAACTTGGGGAGGATTTAACCTAGCTATCCTCAAGATAAAACAAATCCACTATGAAAGAATTGAAGTTTACACAATAGCGACTTTGACCACTAACATCCTATTACTATCTCGAGTAGGAAACTTACTACCACGACCACATGACAGTTCCGAGTCCACAAACTACTTCTTTCTTGGATTAACAGTAAGCACAAGCACTCCTGCTTGTATATCTTTAAGCTCTTAATGCAGCAACTGAATCGATCATCAAGCTCTTGACATAATCTTGATTCTTAATAACCCTAAGTATATGCGAAGACAAACACCTCTAGATTTCATAAGAGATTCACATACACAGGATAAACAACAAACATAAAACATGGTTAGGGTTTTTCCTTTTGTACTTAAGGCAAAACATAAAACCCTACACGTCAAACGGGTTTGGGCTGAGTTGGAAAATTCTGCAGAAAACAATCTGCACGAGCTTCGATCGATCGAGTCTAATCCTCGATCGATCGAGCCAGGCAAATTTACACAATAAATCTTGTAGTACACTCGATTCCAACTTTACACATAAACATACTTTAAGCAAGTCTAAAACAAGACTAAACGTTTTGATCATGGTTTGCCAACATTAAAAAATGAAGTTCTAATACATTGAAACCTAAAGTCTTAGAACCCAACACTTTGTAATGCAAATCAAATAAACGTATTATTTAGCAACTGATGTATTCTGTCTATCTTTTTTTGCATTCAAACTAAAACCGCCATTTGGATGCAAAATCCCCGATCAAGTTAGAATGATAAGATTCCTCCAAATGATGTAAATCATTTCAACGAGAAAAGACGATAAGATTTCTTAAATGGATGTACATCGTCCAGATAAAAGACGAGATTCCTTAAATGAATGTACATCGTCCAAATAAAAGACGATTAGATTCCTTAAATGGATGTACATCGTCCAAATAAAAGACGATCAAATTCCTTAAATGGATATACATCGTCCAAATAAAAGATGATAAGATTCCTTAAATGGATGTAAATCATTCCAGATAAAAGACGATGTAATTTAAGTCTTCTTGCCAGAAACTAAGGCAAGGAGATCCCAAAGATAGAGGAAGGTCGTCCACTAAGAGGAAACGACAAAATTCATAATTGGGCAAAATTTTCTCTAAGTCCCCAAGGGACGAGATCCCTAGAAGGAACGTAAGTCTTCTTGCCAAAAACTAAAGAGAGTGGATCCCAAGGGCGAAGGAAGGTCGTCCATTGAGTTAACTTGGCAAGGTTAGTGAATGCACAATTATTTCTCTAAGTCCCTAGTGGACGACAAAAAACAAACAGAAAATACTCATAAGCAACATAAACATGAGGTAAACAAGCATTTATATATATATATATATATATATATATACGTAAGAACTGTAGATTGTTCAAAAGCCCCAAAACAAGCAGGGCATCAAGTGGTTAATCGTTCAAAAGCCCCAAAACATGCAAGGCATCAAAAAAAAAGAAAAAAAAAGAGAAAAAGATAGTAATAATGAAAGGAAAGAGAAGCAGGCAACTTGAACTAGGAAATTAGGCTTCAGGTGCATCATTTCCACCCCTCTCAGGCACCAAAGGATCCTCACCAACAGATTTAGTAACCTGTGCAGCTTGTGTCGCCTCATTCGCCTCAATCTCCTTGTCAACCGCCTCAAAATCTAGGTCCTCCAAGTCTATCTCTGGACCATGCTTTATCAGGTATCTTCTCAGCAACTCGAATCCCTTAAAATACCAGCCAAACAAGATGGCGTTGTACTCTGTGAGTTGAAAAGTATGGACGGCCTTGGCCACGGCACTCTTCATTTTCTGGCTAAATGCCGCCAACTGCTCGTCTCTTTGCTTCACCATCGATTTCTCAGCATTCAACTCCTCAATTAAAGTTTTTATTTTATTTGGACGAACTGTTGTCCTCCATTGCCACAATCAAATCCTTACTTAACCCTGAGGCCTCAGCTTCCAATGCCTCTACTTTCAAAGTGGCCATCACAGCCTTCTCTTCACTCGCCAAGTACTGGGAAGTGATGTGCATCACCTCCCCCAACACTTGGAATCCAAATTTGCATCATGAACAAATGATATACTTAGTGTTAAAAAGAAAAAGAAGAATAAGGGGAAAGGGGAAACGAAGGAAAGTTACCTGGACAAGCTTATGGACATGGCGATTCACCATCTCATGAGAGGGAACACTGGAGATTTCCTTCAGCTCATCAGGGGTCAAAAGTTCATTGGCACGAGCCAGGGCCATCTCAGCGTCAGCCCAAATACTGTCCCCACCTTCTCTTTACCCTTCTCGCTCGTCTTACGCTTCTTATGACGAGGAGTTATCTCCTCGACTGATAGGACCAAAGAAGCAACCAAACCCTCGTCCAAGGCAGGGGTGGATGAACCCTTTTCTATCACTTCTTTTTCCTTTTCTTTCTTAACAACCCTTAACCTGCGTTAGCCAATGCTGGAGAGGGGTTCGTTTTTCTTTACCTTGATCCAGGCGTAAAACTCCTGACTAAACTTAGTTGTCATTTCTGCAAAAAGAAAAGAGAAACAACAGTGAAGTTAAGAAGAAAGGAGAAAAAGATAAAAAGAAGGGGAAGGATAGATGATCTATTTTCGTCCTAAAATAACTTACTTTTTTCTTCACGGTGAATGGCGCGAAGGATGTAATGGGAAGGCTCTGGTCCCAAGCAATGACGAGCTATGGTCCGGGGATCCACCAGATCATCAAAATCGTTGATAATGCTCGTGTACTCAACAACTGCATGAGCACGCACTTCAAACCTGTTCTCCAACTCTAGACGATCTTTGACTGTGAAATAGGAACAAAAGCACACAAGGTCAGGATGGACGATTCAAATAAAAAAACAAACCAAAGAAAAAAAAATGCAAGGCAAACGCACCAAGTTAAGGGGTCTCCCACCGACGCAGCTGCCTAGGGATATCTCCTTAAAAGTCGTCAGAAAGGGTCTTCCAACCATCACCCGACACAAAAAAGTACCTAGACTTCTAGTAATGGAAGGGCGAAGGCAGATTGACGATGAACCGAGACCTTCTATCCCAAGGCACGAGCTCATAGTAACCAAACTCCTTGGACTCTTTTAGATGGTAGAGATGGATGAACTGGTTTAATGTGATCATATTACTGTCAGCTATGATCGTCCAGATTACCATACGACTTATGACGATTCTCCATGAATTTGGCATAAGTTGTCCTAGGGCTATGTTTAGATAGTGAAGAAGCTCCATTATGAATGAATGGATGGGGAACCTAAGGCCACACAGGAAGGCAGCATCATAGAAACAAACTTCCCCGTAGGCAAAAGCACAGGATTTCTTGTCTTTCCTAGGAAGACTTTCCTAGTCTCCTCGGGGAATTGAAACCTATCCTTGAATCTAAGGAAGGTATCCTCCCTCAGAGAACGCTCTTCTTGAAGGGCGTGAAAGGACCAGGGTGAAGCAAAGATGGATGGGACGGGAAGGCAAAAGCACGGAAATGGCTATGTTCGTCTCAACCCCACCCGTATCAGCGTTAGAAGACAGGTTGGCCTTTAAGCCACTAGATCTAACTTCAGGACTCATTTTTTCCCTCCTTAGAACCCCTCGCACTGAGTTAAATCAACCCAAGGACTGACACAAAAATGGGTATAGATCACCCAACACTAGACTTAAACTACTGTCACCTAAGGCAAAATCCCCAATCTGTGGGTAATGACCACTAGAACAACCTATAAGCACACCCAAACAAGCGAAAAAGAAGGCAATTGAGGGGGAAGTGCGCCTAATATCATAATAGTCCATCAAAAAGGAAACAGAAAAAGCAAAGTTCAAAAAGGGAACCAAGCACAAAAAAAGGAAGCAAATAAAACTTCAAAAGGAAAGAACAAGAAAGACACAGGGGCGTACTTGAAAAAGAGAGTGAAATTGAGGAATCAGGGGGATAAGCACTAAAATCACAGTTTTAAAGCATAGAGGAAGCTAATGGACTTGGAGCAATGAACACAAAAGATTGAAATTTCGAAAAAGTAATCACAGAGAAGAAGCACAAGGGATTTAAAAAGAAAGCACCTCAAAAACGTGGGAAAACTGAAAAGTTTCACTGGAACCGAGAACCCTTCAACCAATCCTGACGTGACACGTGGCCACGACACACGCCACGCCACCATTAGGTAATAATTACGGAGAGGGAAACTCCAAGCACCATAACCACCATAAAAAAAGGGGGGGGGGCATCATATTCATGGCCGTCTCCAAATTGAACGACCTCGGAATAAGGGGGTAGCTGATGGACGACCATAACTCCCTCAGGCAACCTCCTCGTCCAGAAGAGGAACTAATAGACAAAGGAATCATTTCATTTCATCATTACTCGAATCCATTGGACGAAGGAAGGGCTGCCAGCTCATAAATGATAGCAATATGTTACGGGGCCACAATAAGTTTCTTTACCGTTGGGGAGACGACGACCCTCTCATTAACACCTTAAGGAAGCGTTACAGATACCACATTTAGACCTCCATTAAGAGCACCCCCAATGGCTAGGAAAAGGAAGCAGGTATATATACAATCTCAAGACCTAAAAAGGTACACAATTCTAGTACCGAATATAGAAACTCTCCTCCCTTTCTCAGTTATCTGACTTAACCATCGGAGGCTCTATGGTAAGCACCACACCGGTGTTCCCTCTTTCCACTTGTTCTTGCAAGGCTTTTAGACGGTCTTGGTCAACAATCCTGCTGGATGATCATCTTGACTGACGATCTCGGCATCATCAAATTTCAAAACTTAAAATTTTTATTTACATATATGTTGTGGTTGATGCTAATAAAAGTAGTGTTAGTGATGGAAACATGAAAAAGTATTGTTGTTCCAATAACAATTTATCCTTTTTTTTTCTTTTTCCTTTTTTAACTCTATGAACACATGACTATTCCCTCATGTGTAGTTCTCTATCCCATATTATCAAGTAATTGTAAGAATTGTGAAAAATATTTTGAAATTTTTGTTCCTCTAACCTTACTTGTTTGGATGCTAAGCCTCACATGCCTTTTATTTTATTTATTTTAGAGGAAAATGTGTACAATACTACAATCACACAAAAATGATACTTGTTAAAATTGAGATTTTACATAGAAGGAGGCTCTTTTGAAGAGAAACCGATCCAAATTATAAAATCCGACTTTTTATAAAAATAAAATAAAATAAGCACATATAATAATGATGTATTTAAAATTATCCACAGAAGTGATAAAATCTTCTTTAATGTAGTAGTAAATTAATAAATTAAAAAAATTAAAAGGATACATAATACAAAGTAAAATATTTTTAAATTTCATGGATAATTTTTTATAATAAATGGATCATTTATATATATATATATATATATACACATATTTTTTCCCCCTGAATATGGATCATTGCAAAGCGGTGTGACTATAACTTTTTCATGCCATGAATTTTGCGAGTTGCGGACCCACAAGATTTTTTTTCTTTTTAAGTGTAAAAAAATTGTACAATCACACATAAATGTGTCTAATTTCTTTGGCGGTTAGGGCCATAACGTGTGAGTGTCGGGTACATGTATATGGGCACAGTAGTTCCAATGTTTTATGTCCTCGATTATCACTGCTTCATGTCACAGCATAATGATTACACCCATAATTTACCTTCTAATTAACTCAAAATTAGCATATATAATAATAAAAATATGGAGATGACATTATTATACTAATTGCTCTCGAGTTTAGGTTGGAACAAATTTTACAGTAATCAGGGACCACCACCAAATGTGGAGGATTTGGGTTTCAAACCCATGAGATATATATTATCATTATGGTGAATATGGGGCAGGTGGGGCGAGGGTATAAATAATTAAGATTTAGCTTAATTTAAGTACTTTAAAATATATATATATATATATATATATAATACAGGGTCTTTCAATTCATATGGAGTAATAATGTGATTTTCATTTTCTACTTAAGAATTTGCTTTAGAATAGCAAGGGCCCAAAAGACGTCAAATCAAGTCTAGCATTCACGGAAAATAAAAGAATTGCCTTTTTGAGTAGCACTAGCACATCCAATAAACAAACCATTAGTTATTAGATGGGTGGATGGAATGGAATTATGGAACATTTTTTATATTTTTATTTATTTATTAAGAAAAACCTATTCTCGGGAATCACATTCGTCTGCTGGCGCAAAAGAAGAAGACAAGGAATATATAAGAATGGACTCATAAAAAAATACAAAAGGATTCCCACTGGGGCTGGCGGGCTAAAACTGTAATAAGCTGACACAATTGCACTCATATCCTCCTTGGTGCTTTCGTAACTTTCTTAACAATGTTTTGGGCCCATATTGTAGAGCTTCACCCACTGTAGGTTCAGTAGGGGAAGCTTCTAGGCACCATATATGACCCAAAAGATTTTTTTTTTTTTTTTTTAAATGGTAAATATAAAAGAAGTCACATATGGTTTCAATATATTATTTCCTTCTAGCATATGAAATTGTCTTCTTGTTGCTATAGGTATATGGATAGTGAATAGTATATTGCTCCAGTTTCACCTGCCCATCGAATGGTGTTTTATAATTTTATACTTACGTAAGAGTCAAATTAGCAAGAAGACAAGCTGCCCAGAAACCCTAAAGAGATGAACTGAGAGTGAGAAAGGGAAAACATGGAGATAAAAGGCTCGACCCACCAAGGAACAAACAGCCTATGGCTGAGAGTTCAGCCGAGGATCATTTCATCCTTGGTAGTGTGCCAAGGTTGCCTCACAGTTCAAGGAAGACCAAGAAACTACATGGATAGAAAGGGAAGTGTATCCAACGAGCCATAGGAGATAGTGCCTAGATTTGGCAACCTTCACCTTCATGTTAAGGATCTATTTAGATACCGCTTATTGTTGAAAATTGAAAATATTATAATAAAATAATTTTTAAATGTGTAAACAGTATCGTGGGATCCAATTTTAAAATTGATTTTACCAAATTCTGTACTTGCAGATTCCGTAAACAGTGCATGGAACCTACTTTAAAACGCAAATGAAGATGAGTTTAGATACAACTAAAATCTAACCTTCTCTCTCTTGTTGGTCGAATTGGCAGGTTGTAAAGCTAACCTTCGTGGCTTTGTGCATGATTAACTGATCCGGAAAATGCATTGGGCCATCAGAAATGGATATAAAGATTGGCAGACTTCAGCAACCAATGCCAATGCCATTTTAAAATTTTAATTTAGGTGCAATGCTTAAGGATAAAATATTTTTGAACTATTTTTTTACAACAGTTAACATGACCTATTATGATTGAAAGCAGAAATCACTTTCTCTGCTCAATGCTTGTCACTAATATCACTTTTATTATGCACCCATTAAAATAAAAGAAGTCAACACTTGTGAAAAAAGTTATGCACCTAGACCTTTTTTGTTTATTTATTTTTTTAATAATTTGATAGTTGGGGAGAGAGATTTGAATCTGAATGTCTATGTTAGAAACATGAAGAAATGAACTAGTTGAGTTACAAGTTTCTTGTGCCTTGGCTGACTTATTGTTTGTATAATAGAAAGTAAAGCCAGACACTAAACCAAATTTATTCTTGGTATATTTACTATCAAATATGACTAAAGAAAACCAGATTGAGAATCAATGAATCTACAATATATTGATCAACATCAAACAAGATTGGCTCTAAGCCTAGGCCAATTAGGCCTTTTGCCTAGGACCCCATTTTGAAATAGGGCCCTCATTGTAGGCCAATAACTAACTTTGTTTGCAGAAAAAAAATACGAGGGGTCTGAACACTATTCCTTCTGAAAAATTATGTTAATCTCATTTCGTTGAGTTTTTTTTTTTGAAACATGACATTTAATTCTTTATTTGAATCATGGTAATAGATTCTCTATATGAAATTAATCTTGATTTGATTAGTATTGATTTAACGAGCAATATGTTAAATGGTTCTTTGCTTGGCCATGCTAAGGTAATCATGTATATTGTTAAGCGAAATTGCAATAATGCCTTTGATAAATTAGATTCTATTATTTTACACCTCAAATTTTATTTTATTCATGCCATACTATAATTTTATACTATTATAGATAGTATTTCTTTTATTTGTAAATGTTTCCTAATTACAAATGTCTACTAGAACTAAACATAAGGAAGAAGAATATTAGACAAATTAATCGAATCTTAAATGGAATCTCTCGATAAATTTGTTACTTGCAATTTTAAAAATATAATAGAATATTTGCGTGAAAAATCTAACAAATTAACAAGAAATTCATTATATATATATATATATATATTTAAAAGAGTTCAAAGATAATGAAATAATACAATAAAAAGATAACAATAAAAATAATCATAATGATATTCAAACATGTAATATAACAACTCTTGATTATATAAAAAGACTTTTTTTTTTTACACAAATACATGTATCACTTTATCACTTACTAGGATTTTCCTGACAATACTTGTTTTAGTTGTTTCTGTATAATTTTTTTTTCCTAAAATTAAAATTAGTAAAGTCCTAGTAAAGATGATTATGTAAAAAGAAGATTAAATGAATTAGTCATATTATCAATTGAAAATGAGATATTAGCCAAATCTAAACATAAAAAAGTTATTAATCTTGCATATCAAAATGCAAGAAGAACGGATTTTGAATAAGAAAATAAAAAAAATAAAAAATAAAGAAATGTAATTAAATTTATATTTAAATATTAAAAGTGACCACTTATGTGGCCTTAGGTCTTAAACTGTATCAAACTGCCCTGTTGACAGAGCCTGATACTATTGTATCGTTTATATCCAAGTGTTACCACTTTAGCTGTCATTGTAGTAATTCATTTGATTGAGAAAAAGGAATTAAAGAAATAAAATAAAATGGTTGTTTCCTTTGGGATTTGAAATAGCTGAAATTGATCTTAGAATTCAGACCCTAATTCTTTTCTTTTTCTTTTCAATTTCCTATAGCTAGAAAGAATAATTTATAAATCAATCATGAATATCATCTCCACCAGTGTTGTTAATGCCTCAAAAGAGTTAAAATTCAAACCTCTCAAAAAAAAACCAAGTCACTGACACACCTAGGAATTCCTCTCTTGCCTTACTCCACACACTGGTCTGGAAAGCTATCCCATAAACACCTAATCATAGGACCAAAAACATAGAATTGAAAATTTTCAAGCCTAACTTTATCTAAAAGATGTGGCCCTCAGGAAATGATCCGCATAGAAGTTGATCCATTAAGGTGAGTTCAATGAAGAGGGGGGGGGGGGGGGGTTGTATGTCCTCCCCCAATGTACTCATGGGACACAAAAACAAGGGAGACCACTCTTGGGCCCCTCAGATAGCCACTAGACAAACAAAAATATAACTTTAGTATGCAAAGTCCCTTGTATTAATCAAAAATTGTAGGCCCGCAAGGCCACACATGTACCACTTTTAAGCAAATATATCCTATTCTTTTACATGCAAACGGGGATTGCCTAGTTAATCATAATAACACGAACGGAAAACATGTTATAATATTCCCACCACCACTCATTACCATCATGAATCATATGATAGCAAAACGCGTTTTACAAATATGGGTATTTCTATTTCTTTTTCTTTTTCTTTTTTCTTTTTCTTTTTCCCATATAATTCTTACTAATATGATATCAATAGAAAATTGCAAAGGTAAAAAAAAGGACAAATATTATATCTTCATTTCTGCTATATAAGCTTCTTGGATCTACACTTGCGCTTAGCAACTCCTAAAAGAGGGGCTGTTTTGCATTAACTAGTATCAACAGATGAGGTACCACAGAAATTAAATATATGTTTACCTGTTATTGTTGTTGCTGTTGTTGTTTGGCCGCAGCAATATCGATAAAATATCAGAAAATTGAGGGCGCTTTGGAGGAATATTGTTCCAGCACTTTGTCATCAAAGATTTTAGAATTTGTGGGCAGTCCTTGGGGATCTCTGGCCTAAGGCCACAAGCAGCAATCCCAACCGCTGCTTGCACAGGTGAATATGCAGAATAAGCAGCCTCACCAGTCACCATCTCCCATATTACCATCCCAAAACTATATGCATTACTCATCCATGTCTCAGAAACACTCTCCGGGTCGCCTGCAATTATCTGTTCATAACCCCAAAAATAATAATAAAAAGATGGAAATGAGTCAAATGACTACCAGTTTCAGAACTTTCAAAATTCACTGAATTGGGATATGCTAAAGGAGGAGGCCAATTTTTGTATACTACAAGTCACTAAGCTTGGATATATAGAATTAAATATAGGTGAGTTGAATTAGATTTCAAAAAAAAAAAAACTTCCAATTAAGTTCTATTTTTTAAGTGTTTCGTAACTCCTACAAATACTATACTTCAGAATAACACAATGAGTCTAAAGATATTCAGGCTGCCACCAAATGGATTATTAAGTTAAAAGTTTCAATCTACACTCACATATTCTTTTCCTTCCAAAATAAAGAATGTGTGCATAAGCCCTCCGAATATATTTGGCACTTATCAAAAGTTATTGATCCTTAAATTGCTTTCTAAGACATCAATAGCCTAAACATTTTGTAGCTAAAAAAGTTAGGAAAAAGTTAACGCCCACACAGTAGGCTACAAATTATACTTTTTTTTCCCCTTCTTTGGCTTTTCTTTTCGGTGTTTTTTTGGGGTGGGGGAGGAGGTGGCTTCAAAAGGCAGGTTAGGAAAATGACTAATAACATTTGGACTAAAATCATGCTATAAAGCTAAAAGATGCATTATGTGGGCTCCATTAATTGAACCTAATTTGATAAAAGTGGCACTTTGGGACCAAGCTGATTTGTTTACAGAATATATAGGAGTGCTTAGATAAAGGTAAACACAATATTGAAATGTAAAGCAAATACAATTATGAAGACATGTTACGCATGCTCAAACAATGATGTTGGGATAATGACAGAAAGTCTCTTTAATAAGTATAGACTGATCCTTAGAACTGAAATCACATACAATGGATCTAAATATTTTTGAATACAGTAAAATATGTACTATTTTTTCCTAGAAGGAAAAATGTTTACAATTGGATACCTAAAAGGTTTATTTAGGTAAAGTTGCATTACCTTTTCCGGTTGGCAATTATTAAGATAGCACAAATGCTTTAATGTAATGGTTGACATAAAATTTAAATCAAATCTGGTGTAAAAGTTATATAACAAACATCCACCAAAATTTGCAAAAGACACTAAGTTCAAAATAGTAAACAGTTCTCCCTGACTGAATTAAGGATATAACAGTAAAATAATCAAACAAGCGATCAAGGTTTCATAAAATGCATTCAGATGATTGGACAACACATGGATGGATTTGAAAGTGATTCCATCATGTCAAATGGTATTAGAACTTCACATAATTAAGTTTCTTAAAATCCTAAGGAGTATCGCAAAACACAGTTGTGTAATTAGAAACGCAATGATAGTATTTTCTTTCAGCAGCGTTCAGCAGTCAAAAGTGCAATTCCCATCCATGCATTTAATGGCTCTATCGAGTAGTAGAATAACTTATTCTAAATGCAATTGATATAGAGTGGAATAATATCATTACTGTTTATGTGAAATGCTCTTAACTAATTAGATAAATTACTTTGACAAAGAGAAATCATAATTATATAGTTGTAATTGTCTTGCTACGCAAGGATCTAGGTTAATTGAAATCAAGGTCATAGGAGACAAACCTCTGGAGCTAGCCACCGATAACCATCAGTTTCATACTCCATGGCCTCACCAACACTCTTGCAGGCAGCAACAATACCTGTATCCCCCAAGCAAGCATTTCCATGCCTGTCCAACAAAATCCTTTGCGTATTTAGGTCTCTATATGCAACACCATGATCATTCATGAACTTAATACCCTCGGCTACATCAACAGCAATTCTGATAATTTCCTTACTCTGAAGCTTCTTGCTCTTTAGCAATAAGTCATGAACTGATCCACCTTCCATCAACTTTGTCACCACACACAACCCATGATTTTCATCGACACATACACCATAGAATTGCAGAATGTTTCGATGTCCACAAGTCATCAGCTCCAACAGATCCTTTCGGAGCTCAAATTCATAAGAATTCCCCTTGTCACACCCCTTAAGCTTCTCAATTCCAACCCTTTTGCCCTTGTAAACTCCCTTAAACGAATTGGGTCCAATCTGATCAATAAACTCAAGACTATCCGAGCTCAACAGCCATTTCCCAATCTCATCTCCTCCTGACTGAATCGTTTGCCATTCATCGACCGAAACAACGAAAGACGAAGTTGGTAATGGCATCTGAAGTTGAATATTAGTGTTCAAATTTTCAATCCCATTTCTAAAATTCTGGTCACCAGGTTCTTCTTCAATCTCCCCAAAGTCTCTCCCTCTGGTGCTCTCTTCCTGACACCCACAAAGCCCAAATGGGAGCTTCACTGTACTAGTTTTCGGCTTCTTAATAGCATATTTAAGAGCATTTTCGACCCGGGTCTTGAAGGATTTCTCTTGCCCAGCTTGAACCAGAAGAATAACAACCCCAAGAGTAAACCCCTTCTTTTCAAAGATCTGTATCTTCTTGCAGCAAATGGAGACATTATCCAATGCCCCCGACATCGCCGGCCATGAAATCGAAGAGTTACAAGCAAATGTGAGCTTATATGCACACCCTTCACCTTGAGCTTCATCATCTGACGCCTCTTGAATCAACATCGCTGGCTGGTCATCCCCTGATGCCTCCTCTATCAACTTAATATGAAGAAACACTTCTTTCATATCAAATCCCGCTTGGGCATAACTGTCCAAATTAATCACTTTAAAGGAACTTATAAAAAATTCTAAAAAAACTAAATTCAACAACTCTATTATTGTCTATATCATTTAATTTCTTCCACTTTCTCAGTAACCAAACAGAGTAAAAGCTGAAAAACAAAAAACAAAAATAAAAAGACTGAATCTTTGAGATTGATTAAACCCAAACCTGAGTGGCAATGAATCATAATGCTTGCGAATATTGGAGACGAGCTTCTCAGGGAGCTGGCTACCTGGGTACAACTGAGTGAGGTTCCTTACAACGCTACCCCACACCACCTTTCTACAGCTCTCCACCTTTGACGAAGACGACGTCGTCGTCGGGGAAGAGAGAGGTGGCACGTCACGTGCGGAGTCCAGATTCAGTGTGTTCTTGAACGAAGCGAGTGCCTCCGACACGTTCCGGCTCAGCTTCTGTAGCCGCTTCTGCATTGCCGAAGACTCCTTACTGGCTCCAGCTCCAGCTCCAGCTCCAGCTCCGGCTACGCCTCCCGAGCCAGCTGAGGAGATCCCCTTGGGCGAGCCCTCCGATCTGTCGTTCGTTCTCATCAGCACCTGCTCCACCATGTCCTCGTCAGTACTGGCTCGGCTCGACCAGCACTCCAGCGCAGCAGCCATATATAGCTAGCTAGCTAAAAAAAACACCAAATGTGGCTCAGCTTCAGCTTCAGCTTCGGCTTCGGCTTTCAAACTCAGATTTCTCTCAAGTGTTTAGTTTATCATATCGTTTGTTTTCTTTTCTGACAAGAATGGTGCCTGGAGGTTTGTTTTGTATTGTTTGTTTTAGTAGTAGTATAGTGAGTGAGTGAGCGAGCGTGCGAGTAATGTATTGTAAACTACTAAATAATGCGCGGTCTGAATCTGATTGATGGAGTTGAAGGTGAGGGGAGTGTGATTTATTTGACGACGGTGATGATTCTGATGGGGGATGAGATGTACTACGTAAACGTGGGTCCCGCTGGACTCAGTGAGAGAGATGGGGTGTGGGGTCACTTAGTACTTTGGTCTGCCATGTGACAATTTGGAAAATTTGGGATCAAGGGAATATCTGTGCCGTTGATTGGGGGTAAAGATGTTGGACTTTGGTGTTTATAGCGGTTCAGATGTGCACACTGGCCTACGTGGTTGTGGTGTATGTTTTTCTTTTTAAAAAAACTGGGTCCACTGCCTAATAACATCAATCTTCTTCCTTCCGATCGTATATCATATCATCCCAAATCCTAATCCCAATCCCACTAGTATAGACTGCAGTCTGTACTGTGTAAGTGTGTACTACTAAACATTGCAATGAAATGGTTTTATCCAACCAAAAAATATACCATCATTACCGATTGATCAGTAACATTTTTCGACGATTTATTAGGGAAAAATGCCAAGGCCCGCATGAAATATTAGGTGATGGCCAAACTTTTATTTTTGTTAATTTATTCTTTAGGCTATGTTTGGTAATATGTAAAATGTTTTTCAAATGTAAAATTGAAAATATTTTACGTAAAGGAAAATGATGAAGCAAAAATTGTCAGTTGGGTCACTCGTTCAATCCGGAGCATTAGACGATCTTATAAAACCTGCAAAATAAAGGAGAGATAGATCGAAGAGACTACTGAGTTATACCCGATGGGGGAGTCTCTGATACTTAAGTTAGTATCAACCCATATATTTCGTATATAGATAATGTTATGTAGTATTTTGTAGTAGTTCTTGACATACCTTAGCTAGTAAGACAAATTGTCCCTTTTATAGGTAACATAGGTAGCTATTGGACATAAATGAGGGTGATTATTACCCTAATTGTAACGTTCTTTGTCTTGATGAGAGAGTTTAAGACCTTTGATGGTCAATATTAAATGTGTTGGGCGGTTACTCATCTATCTTTGATGGCCTACTAATGACGCAATGATCGTCCATTAAGATGGATGACCTTAATGGTTTTTATGGACTCATCAGAAAACATTTTCTACTATTTGACTGTGTTCTGGAAATCACACTAGAAAATTATTTCCCATGTTTGGTCTTGGATGTAAAAAATCTATTTTCAGAAAATTTAAGCCCAAGCCAGCCACCACCACCAAGGACAAGCACAACCCATCAGCACCCACACAAAATCCAGATCGAGAAGAGGAAAAAAACAACCACCACTACTCCATTGCCACCACCACCCACACAAAACTCAACCACACCCACACAAAACCCACCAACACACCCCCACCCACACCACACAAAAACCACCAAAACACCACCACCATAACAACAAAATTAGAGATCAAACAAAACGAAAATCAAACACAAAAATAAGTTTGGGGGGGGGGGGGTTGGTTTAGGTTAGAGAGAAAAAGTGAGATGAGAGAGAGAAGACCATTGTGGAGTGGTGTTGCCTAGGGTTTGCAATGGAGGAAGGGTGAGACCGATCCAAATCGAGAGTGCCATGAGTGAGAATGGAAGAGAGGGTGTGGTTCTTGAGTGAAGGCACTAGATCGATGACATTCAGTGTCCGATCCGGCCTTGGTTGGTAGAAGGGAAAAGAGACAAGGCAGATCGGCGAAAGGAGGAAGGTGGGCATGGGCTTGATCAGCAGTGGACATAGCTTGATAACATATATCACTAAGAAGATATAAAAGATAACATGAAAATATGGGATAGAACACAACACAAGATAAAACAAACTAAGAGATATTATTAGATTCAACAACTTTTTTACATTAGACATAAAAGACACTGATAAACATTTTACAAGAATTGGTAATCTTACAAGAACTTCTAAGGATTTTCTTTTTTCTCTTCAATCTTGCCTCTTTAGAGTTACAAAGACTCTATTTATAGACCACAAAACTTAGAGATAATGTACATTATACATTTCAGAAGAAAGTAGGGGCCTAAGTCATGAATTTACAAGTGGCAAAACAGGTAGGGGCCTAGCTAGAGACATATCTTTTTCTAGATAAAGTTAGGATAAGGTTCACATGCATCAGGAGTAGAGGTCTTGGTTGGAGCTAACGAACAAGTGTTAAACCATGTAGGGGACTTGTCTGCATGGGTAAGGTTACTCAGATATGCGTCTAACAAAGGAATAGATATGTGACTGTTGAGGATAAAAGTGGTATGTCTGAAGACGTTTGTGAGACCCTTTTTTTTTTTTTTTTTTTAAGAAATGTCTAGTCCCATCCATCTCTTCCTTGGAACCATTCTTCATCAACATTAGCATTGACATCTGGATCATGGTTGTGATAGTAGGGATCATCATATCCCATAAGAGGATTGGGCATTTCCCAATGATCGTCATGTGGCCATTGCTTCCTATAGACTTCTGGATCCATTGGTACTATTTCAGGTAAGATTCCCTTGTTTAGGGATTCTGTCATTGTAAGAGCATGATAATAGGATGCCCAAGATGTGTCTCGATGTGTGTGTAGAGTGCCATTTGGATTAGTGACCCAATGTATTTCTATCGGGTGGAAAATTGCTTCTACATGAACATCATATTTGGAATTAAACTTGACAATTAGACTTACTGAAGTGATCTTGCTTCCAAATCTTGGGTGTTCTGTGGTAGGATATTTTATCCATTCTCCATTATGGGCATTAATTTTCAGAATTTCAAATCAGAATTTATGAAAATATTTATTTCCATGTGGGAATATATATCTGTAAAACTCTGGTTCAAAATGAAGACACAGGTAATACTCATTGAGTAAATACTACATGTAAAGTAATGTGCAACCGTCCAATTGGTTATCCAAAAAGCAAAAGGGGTTTTCCATGGTTGGTCTATATTAGGGAAAATGGCAAGGAAATGGCACTAGTACTTTTTGAGGTAATCATGGAGGACTCTAATGATTCTTTTGGCTCTGGCTTTAAGGGTCAAGGTCTTTATTTGGCCTTTTATTTCTAGGGGAAGGTTTTCTATCATGTTAAGGATATCATTAGTGACTGCTGAGGAAGGTCCTGAGGATGAGGATGGATCTATAATAGGATATACACATAGGGGTGACGAAATAATTGTGGTGTTAAGAACTGGAGGTTTTCTAGAAAAATAATCAGTGATAAGGTTATCTTTTCCTTTGATGTGATTGACTTGGAAAGACCACTGTGAAAACCAGTTTGCCCATCTAAGTAACTGAGGATGTGGAAGCATTTTCCTTTTGAACTGAAGCATTTTGGGAAAGGAGGATATATCCATTTCTACTAGAAAATTATGCCCAAGAAGATGAAATTGGAATTTTTCAATCCCACGTTTGATTGCAAGGATTTCTTTGAAAGTAGAGTCGTAGTGTAGTTCTGAAGGCTTGAATGCACCACTTTTATACCCACAAATACTTCTTTTCCCATCAACTTCTTCAAAAAGAGTTGATGCCCAATATTCATCACATGCGTCTGTATGTAATATTTGCTTGCCTGATCCTAGAATCTGTAAAGAAGGAAGCTTTTCTGCCAATTTTTTCAATTGTTGGACTGCTTCTGTATGAACAGAATTCCATTCTGGGGGAGACTTCTTTAACAATTGGGCCAGACAATTCCTATATCTGGAAATTTTTGGAATAAAATCTGACATGTAATTTACAATTCCAAGAAACTGTTGTATCTGTTTAACACTTGTAAGCTTGTCTGGAAATTCACTAAGGGAGGTAGCTATGTGAGGCTGCAAAGTATACCTTCCACCTAAAATGTTTACTCCCCAAAAGTCTATGGAAGACTGTCCTATGACCATTTTCTTTTCTGAAAGCATTATCCCTTGAGATTTCACTAAATTATAAAATTCAGTGAGCAACTTGGGATGGGATTCTTCATCTTTTGAGAACAAGAGAATGTCATCAACATAAATTAATGCATTGGTTAAGAGTGGCTGGAACAACGTTACCATTGCTTTCTAGAATTGAGATGGAGCATTTAAGACCAAAAGGCATGACAGTCCATTGGTAATGGTGGTCTGGGATGCAAAAAGCTATCTTATATCTCTATTCTGGATGGATTCCTAATTGCCAAAATCCTGCTTTAAAATCAAACTTTGAGAATACTTTTGCATTTGAAAGATGCTGAAAGAGAGCACTCTTGTTTGGCAAGGGAAATTTATCATTTGCAAGAAAATGGTTAAGATCCTGATAATTGATTACCAATCTGAGTTTTCCTTGGACTTGCTCAAAATGCTTGTTAACATAGAAAGCTTCACATGCCCATGGAGAGGTTGTAGATTCAATGAGGCCTTCTGAAAGGAGGGTAGTTAGTTCTTGCTTGGCCAAGGCTAAATGGTCTGGATTCATTCCTCTATGATTGGCTTTTATGGGGTTGACATCTTCATTCTTCTTGAAGGGAAGGTATATGAAAAATTTTGGGGTTTTCCACAAAGGATTTGGATTTTTAAGGAGAAATTTAGAATGGCTGTTTACACAACAGTCGCTGATAATTTGGAGTCTCAAAGAGTTAAAGGGGTCAACTGTGAATAAATGGGGTACTTGGGTCCAGCTGAGAAGGTGTTGTTTGTGCAAAAGTCCTTTTGAAGACCATCTAAGATTAGGTATTTGATGAAGGAGATCAAATCCTATGAGAAGATCTCTACCTGTGAGAGGGGATCCAAGGACTTGGTGTTTAATGGTAAGGGTTGGAAAGATTCTGATGAAGAGAGGCTTACTTTTCAGGGTGATAAGGAATGTTTCTCCATTTGCCGCTCTAAACATCTGATTGTGGGGTAGCCAAAATTCTGCAGGTAAAATCTTGGGATGGAGAATTGTTGCTACTGCTCCTGTGTCAAACAAGGCTATTATTGGAATAGGTTTAGAGTAAGTTTCTAGAAGAATATGTACTTGGGCTATGGGGGTGGGGTTGGTTAAAGGGGCTATAATAGGCTAGGATGTATAGATGGTTTGGATTTTTGGTTTTGAGTCATCTTCATTGTCTGAGTCTGAATCTTCTTCTGAAGTGGAATAGGCCATAACTACCAAAGCTTGAGGAGAGTAGTCATCATCCAGTGAAAAGAGTGATTCCACATCCGAGAAAGGAGTGTCATCTACATGGATCTGGGCTTGTTCAAGAAGCATTGCTGCTTTCTCCTTTTTTGGGCAATTTTTTGCAAAATGTCCTGGTTGTCTGCATACAAAATAGACCTTTGAAGTTTTTCCTTTAAATTACTTTCTTCTAAGAAACTTCCAATTTTTCTTCTTTAAGGATCCTTTCTTGTGACCTGCATAATGTCTCTTCTTCCAAGAATATTTATTGAAATGATTTCTTCTTTTTGTTGGACAAGCACAATTCTTATCATAGCACTTTATCTGCAGATCTTTTCTTTTGCAGTTATCTTTAAGTTTGCTATGAATCTTGTCAATCTTTGAAAGGAATTTTCTTTGATTGCAGAGTTTTTCCAAGGCAATGAGCACATGCTGATAAATTTCTCCCAAGGAGGCTGGCGTCTTTGCACTGAGGGTTTTGTAACCAAGAAGTTTCTTAATCTTCATTTTCTGGATGAACTGAAGAACTTTGTAGCCAACATCTTCCTCAAGTTGGTGTGTTAGTTACGTACTTGGATACGTGTATCAATTGGTTAGTCATATACCGAGAGTCGTTCATTAAAAAAAGAGATTGTCACTATATTACAAGTCCAATTGGGTATTGGGGTAAAGGTTCAACTGTAGGTTGGTATTAGGTATTGAGATTCTTTTTACTTGTAACCACTTGTTTTGATAATTGTGGATTCTTGGGAGTGGTGACATTGAATTCACTCAGTGGGGTTTTGTCTCGATGGTTTTCCCATTCGTAAACAAATCACCTATGTCAAATTTATTTTCCGCTGCATTTAACTTAGTTGGTGATTTGTTTGTGCTACCACGCTTATTGCATGTAATTGAATCTAATCAATTTCACTTGGCTAATTAATTGATTAAGTTACTAAAAGGATCAATACATTCTTGGCCTATCAAGTGGTATTAGAGCGGACATACTCTGATTAAGGTTAATCTTTGTTGTGTGATCCATTGACCCCTATTTGTCATGGATAGAGGACAATCTTTAATTATACCTCATTTATTTGATGGTACTAACTATGCATACTGGAAAGTATACATGAGAGCTTTCTTGCAGTTCTTAGATGAGAAGGTGTGGAGATTGGCTAGACTAAGCCAAAGGAAGCGCCGGCTGATTGGGATGATGTTAAGATCAAAGAAGCAAACTTCAACAGCAAAACATTGAATACTTTATTTAGTGCGGTCACTAATGAGGAGTTTAAGAAGATATCCTCTACAGAAACTACTAAGGAAGCATGGACTATCCTCTAGACAACCTATGAAGGGACTAAGGTTATCAAGAATTCAAAACTTTAAAGACTTACCACAAGCTTTGAAGAAATTAAGATGGAGGGGGATGAGTCGTTTGATGGGTTCTATGCCAAGCTGAAGGACATAGTCAACTTTGCCTTTAATCTTGGGGAAACAATTCCTGAATCTAAGGTTATCAGAAAGGTGCTCAGATCTCTACCGGAAATATTTCACGCCAAGATTACCACCATTGAGGAATCAAAGGACATTGACAAAATTCTTTTGACAGAGCTGGTTGGCAACTTGCAAACCTATGAATTGGGTTTAACTAGGATTGGGAAATCGAGCAAGAGCAAGAGCATGGCATTGAAGGCCAAAAGCAGTGATACTGATGAGTCTTCTGATGATAAAGATTCTAAAATGAAATCCTATATCATGAGGCAGTTCAAAAAGTTTATGAAGAATGCCAATGCAAAAGGATTCAACTAGGACTGAAAGCAATCTAGTTCTTCACAATTCAAGAGCCAAGATAAAGGGAAAAAGGATGCCAGGGATGGCGGTCAATACACTGTTTCCTCTGTGAGAGACCACAAAAGTGCCTAAAAAAGAAGAAGATTTGGATGCTTTTAAGGGCATCTCTCTTTTTGGGTAAGTGGTATGGAGTCGCCACTTATTTTTTTTATACAAAAAATAAGAAAAACTAAATATAAATACATGATTGAATTGTTCCATTCTCATTGATTGAATAAAAAAGAATACATGTTTGATAAATTGAAAATTACATGGCTTTGGGTCCTAGTTACAAACTACCAAATAATTACATGACTTTTTGTCCTAGTTACAAACTACCCAAAATAAAAATAAAGACAAGGCTTAGATCTACTTATCCAAAGACCTAAATTCAAAAGCTAGGTTACGGAATGAGAAGGTGTTAGGCACCCATTGTGCCCAGACAGAGTTTGGTCTTCTAGACTCTTGTGACCTATGTATCCCTTTTATGCATGCTATAAATGATATGTTGTACATGTGAATAAAACTAAATCACACAAATTTATTTATGAATGCATCATCTTTTTTGTTTTTAAAGAAAAAATTCAGATATGTTGTTATGAGTAAAAAAAAAAGTTGAACTTGGTTTATAAAAAATCAGATCTGTTTTTGTTGTGTAAAAAAGGGTGGTTTTTAGAAAAGAAAGTTCAGATTTGTTTTGTAATGAGAAAATTTAGTTTTGTAGAAACTTAAAAGAATTAGATCTGTTTTCGAAAACTAAAAAAATTGGTTTTTCGATTTGTAAAAGGTTAGATCTATTTTTATATGTTCGAAAAAAATATGAAAAAGATTTTTGAGAAGAGGGTTTCATTCATGAAATAAATTTATGCTACATATATTGAACAAAACAAACACAATAAACACAATCATGCATGATCTTTTTCTTTATTTCAAAATCCGCATATGTTAAAAAAGAATTAGATATGAATCTAAGGAAGATACAAATTAGTTTTTGACTTAAGAAAAATTTAGATCCACATTTAATGAAGATGCAGATCAGTTTTTGATTTAATAAAAGATTCAGATCTACATCTAATGAAGATGCAGATTCGCTTTATCTTGAGAAAAATTCAGATCTACATCTAAGGAAGATGCATATCTGTTTTATTTTGAGAAAAATTCATATCTACATCTAAGGAAGATGCAGATCCGTTTTTATTTTGAGAAAAATTCAGACCTACATCTAAGGAAGATGCAGATCTGTTTTTATTTTGAGAAAAATTTAGATCTACATCTAAGGAAGATGCAGATCCGTTTTATTTTGAGAAAAATTCAAATCTACATCTAAGAAAGATGCAGATCTGTTTTTTATTTTGAGAAAAATTCAGATCTACATCTAATGAAGATGCAGATCTATTTTTAGTTTTAAGAAAAAGAATTGATTACATGCAGATCTTTGAAATTAAGAAAGAGATCATAACAATTATAAAATATTCAAGATCATGCTTTAAATAAAACAATAATTCATGATATGAATATTTGAAACAACTAAACTAAAAAAGCATACATCATCACTATAAGAGAAGCATAAGAAAATGGGTTAAGAAACAACCTCTCGCATGAAGCATTCTTCTTCTTGAGAGGATATTTTAGGGTTCAAAGAAATTTATGCAATTATCTTTGAAATCTAAAAACCCTAGTTTAAGAGAGAATACCAGAAAAGGGGAGTGAGAAATTCGAGAGTGTGAAAGGGTGTCTCTCCTAGAGCGTAAAAGAATGTGCTGAATTTTGAGTTCCAGTCCCTATTTATAGAGACTAGAATGCTTAAAAAATAAGCAATGATGGGTAAAATGCGAATCGGGACGCATCTTTTTGTGAAGAAGTCGAAAAGGGTGTGCCTTATCAGCACCCAAAGAGAATTGGGCCAAAGCCCAAAAGAGTGCAATTTGGCACTTTTAAAGTGCCGATCGGCACTCTAAAAGTGCCGAATGGTACTCTTGGGTGTTGATCGCACTTTCGTGTTTGGGTGTGTTTTGGACTCCTTTTTTAGGTTTTCTTGAGCCAGGCCTTGCACTTAGACGTGTTTTCAAAATGTATTCTACGATTTTTTTTTCTCTTTCTTGGATAATTCAGGTCTTTTTAGCAACAATTATCTTGTAGATAAATACCTTAATATAAACTTTGATAAAGTTCAGATTGTCCACAATTTTATTATTATCCAATTATCCATTTTATTCTTATGCAAGCAATCCTATATTAGGCACTAATTATCAACCAATCACAAAATTATTTAATTAATTTTAATTTTTTAACCAATCAAAATTAATTTAAATTAATTATGCATGGTCGACTCTACCTAGACACAATGCATGCTGACCGTGCAAACTTGATTATGCAATATCTCTCGATCCGACAGTCCAATTTGGGAACCGGACATATCGTTGTAACCATTAGAATCTCAAGATCATTTTTATGATATGAAATGAATGAATTAATGCATGTAATGCAATCATAATTTTTGGGGTACATGGATGGTCATTCTAGTCATCTTCCTTGATTAAATCATGGGCGCAAAATTGAGTGTTTACACCCTCCAGACCAAAGTGCTACAGATGTCAAGGTTTTGGACATATGAAACAAGAATGTCCAACATATCTTAAGACTACTGGAAAAAGTAAGGCCTTTGTTGCTACTTGAGTGACACCGAGCTTGAGGATGATTTAGATAACAATGATAACGAGAGAATCTTGAATGCCTTCACTACTACAGTTGATCCTACTGATGGGGTTTCAGAAACAGTAGATGATGAAGAGGACTTGGTGGATTCTAAATTTGAGAAAATGGACGATCAAGATGATATCTATATAGCCTATGAAAAATTGTACAAGTTTTCTGAGAAGCATGAGAAACTATATAGGCTGGCCACCAAGAAGCTGAGTGATATTGAGCTAGATTGAGAGGAGCTCTCCATAAAGTTTAACAAAGCTAATCAGCCCATTGGAGCATTATAGTTTGAGAACAATTTCTTGGCTGAAAGGACCAAGAAGCTTGAAGTAGAGCTGTTTCAAGTCAAAGCTCAACTAGAGAGGACTTCCAGTGCAAAACTTGATAAAATGCTTAGCTTTTAGAAATTTGCTTCTGATAGAACTGGTTTGGGGTATGATTTCTCTTCTCCTAATATTGTTTTTTCTAGTACTATTGTGTTTGTCTCACCTGCTAATATTATTAATTTTGAGAACAATGATTGCAAAACTGATATAGCTAGTGAGAACATAGACAAAGGTAAATCAATTTTAGGAGCACTCCCTAAACTTAAAAAGAAAGAGACTAAAAACCCTAGGACTAAGAAGGGTAATAACCAAGAGTCTAAACAGAAGTAGCAGTATCGCTGTCATCACTGTGGAGGTTTAGGGCATATTCATCCAAATTGCGACAAATGATTAGCCATTCAATAGAGCAATAGTATGATCTCATCTGGAAACCAGAATCAGTTTCCATCCTCTTTTGCTCCTCTTGGAGATCTTCTTAAGCCCTCATGTTCCTTTCGAACTTGAATGGTTTCAATTCTTTCCCCTCACCACCGGATCAAAGGTTCGCTCAATAAAAAGGTTCATCCAAGTTGTGGAAGGAAAAATGCTCAAAGTGATTTAGTCACTTTTTCTCTCTCTCCCTCTTTTTGTTTATGTATTACTTGTGTGTTTTACTTTCTTGTTTTTGAGTCAGTTTAGTTTTATGCTATGTTTTGTTTAACATGTTTTTGTTTGGTTGTTTTTAGTTTGCTTTATTTTGTTTTTCATAAAAAAAAATTGAAAAATTAGAAAAATACAAAAACAGTGTGTGTTTTGTGTACTTTGGTACTTGTGTACCTTGGATGGCCATTGAAACAAAATTTTTTAAACTTTGTATCTTTTGTAGCTTAGATGAGCATCTCAATGCATAACTAAGCAAGTGAGCTTTGTGGCTTGTATTTGTGATAAGTAAGATTAAGTAATCCCTTGTACTTAACACTCATATCACTCTTTTTGACGGGAAAGACTAAAAAATCCTAAGAGAAAGGCATAAATAACCATCTCACCACTAAAGCCCACTAATCGTGTATAATATCTGTGTGCTTCGACATAGCAAAATTGTGATGTTTAAAACTTAACATAATTGGGTATTTCTTCTCTTTCTTATATTCCCATGCATGATATGCTAAAAATGAAAAAAAAAATATATACAAAGAAAATAAAAGCAAAAATAATCAAAATACTTTTAAATATGGTTGCAACCGTGTTTCTAGGAGATGTGAGAGTTATATGATGTATCTCGAAGGTGATAGTCCCCATCAAGCAGTCGTTATTGTGTGTGAGTTAAATTGATTGTCTCATATCTCAAATCATCATAACATAAGAGCACACACAACATGCAAATTCTATGCTGCTTTTGATACACGTGCAGGTACAATGTGATTTGGCCATCACAAAGGATATATGTGTTAATGTATGCTCACTAAATTGTCTTGACTTGTTTTTGAAATATAAAATTGGTTAGATTTGTTTAGTGTGTGTGCGTGTGTTTTGGATCTATGAATGCTTTGCATTTTTCTTGTTGAGTGATGTTTTTGAAAGCTTAATATGTTGATTGGATCTTTGGTTGATTAGCTTGCTTGATTGCATTCATTTCTATGTGTTTTTTCTCTCTTTGAAAAACTGGTTTTTATCAAACTCGACAGCTTATTGACAGATCCTCGACAGATAGCTATCTATCGAGAACCTTGGACTTCTTTTCTCAATAGATCTTATAGCATCTTCGATCCATCGAGCTATCTGGAATTTGTCTTGATAGCTTCTTGACAAATTCTCGATCCATCGAGAAAGTTTCTGTCTGGCCGATAGCTGTTCGATCCATCGAGGTATTTTTGCCATCGACAGATTCTCGATAGCACCTCGACAGATTCTATTTGTCGAGATTTAGTGCTCAACAGATCCTCGATCCATCGAGCTGTGATTTCTTTAAATAGCTTAAACGTGAAATCAATTTTCATTTCTCTCATTCTCTCTCAACAGAAACTGTCTTTTCACCTCCCAAGCACCCTCCTTTCACTCAAAACCTCCTACCCACTTGGATTTTGGCCTAGTTTGAGTTCTCCCTTAGTATGCTTCTCTAATCCTTCATTCTTCATGCATTTCACACATTTAGATCTATGGTTTTTTTTTTTGTGTGTGAAATTTTTAGGGTTTTTGAAAAATTTTGAGTTTCTTGTGAAATTTTTGGGTTGGGTGTTATGTTTTTGATGCTATATGATCATGCATTGCATTACATTTGCATTTTCACAATGTTTCATGTATTTAGATGCGTGTTTATATGTTGAAAATTGTGTGCTGATAGGTTTGGATTAGGTTGAACCCACAATGAATTTTTTTTTTTTTTTTGCATATCACATGTTCATGCATTTTTTTCATGCATACGTACTCTTTCTTTTCTATCTTTTAGTACTCTGTTGTAATGATACTTTTCTGTTTGTCTCTTTCTATCTCTCTCTCAGATAGTCTGTGCATGACACCCAAGCGTAAATCCGCTCCGTCTCGGAATCCTTTTCGTTCCGGGGCATCTTCCTCTGATCCTACTCCTTTTCACGTTTGGTTCCATGATGAGAAGGCCCGTCAAGACTTCTCAGAGAACTTCTCCAAACGTGGCATTCATTTGGAACGCCATGTGACTTTATCTGACTTTTCCAATACTACTCTACCCAATGCCATTCACATCGGGGATGGGAATCTCTATGTGAGATACCCATGAGTTGTTCCACCTTGATCATACAGGAGTTCCACTTCAATATGCACAGTTTCGATACCTCTATACCCCGGTTTATTACGCAAGTTCGAGGTACACGTATCGTAGTCACTCCGGAGATTGTTTCCGAGATACTACATGTTTCGCGGGTATCGCATCCTGATTACCCTACATGTCCACGTTTGAGGACTGTGTCCAAAGACGAACTTCTGTCTCTTTTTTGTGAGACACCTTCTTCATGGGGTGAGTGCCAAAACACCTTATGCTCGGGCTTTGTAAAAGGTCCGAGGTTCCTTAACATGGTGATGACATTTGTTCTTCATCCCTTGTCTCACTATAACTCTATTACCAAGCCTCGTGCTCGCCTTTTGCTTTCCCTTATTAAGGACCTTACTATAGACTTTCCTTCTCACTTCATTCTCTCTCTCATAGATGTCTATAGAGATACAACAACCCGTAATAAACTCATTTTTCCTTCGGCTATCACGAGGATCATTCGCCACTCTTCTATTCCTTACCCTGAGTCTTCTCACTTCATCGTCATGGGTGCCATTAGCACAGCATCTGTTCGACGGAGTGAGGCCCAGCTTCGACCAAAGCGGCCATAGACCGAGATGACGACTCCTCCAGCCCCTTCTATTCCATCCACCTCTTCTCCCTCTTCTACGAGTGGTGGTGTGACACTTGAGGCTGTCATGGCACAGATTAAGAGCATGGATGCTCACCTTGATACACTTTCTACTTAGTTGTATTAGGTGAACACCCGTGTTAGTCGTATCGCACGATGCAGGCTCGCATGGGTAGCTTCATCGTGTCTCCATCTCCCTCTCCTTCTCAAGAGGCTTCTGAGGATGAGGATGCTAATGATGGTTCCGGTGATGGTGATGATGATGAGAAGGATGCAGATTCTAGCTCTTCCGTTGATGAAGAGATGATGACTTCTCAGTGACTTACCCTCTGTCATTCGTGACAAAAAGGGGGAGTAATTTTGGATTGAGAGTAGTTATGTATTTAAGGGGAGAGTTAGCATAGGACATTTTTTATAGGGGGAGTGTTTTTTTTTTTTTTTTTTTGAGGGATGTAGCGAGGATTTATGTACTTTTATTTTCTTTCTTTGTAGTTACATTATCCTTTTGTACATTGGTCTTGTGACCATTTAGTGATAACAAACATTGTACTTATTTATCTTTTATATATATATATATATATATATGTTGATTTTGTTATCATTTCACTTATCTCTCCATGTGTTGTTTCTTTTCTCTCTTTATACACATATTTCTATTAATGTATGCAATCTTTTATTTCTGTTTCTTTTCTTTGTAGTTACATTATCCTTTTGTACATTGGTCTTGTGACAATTTAGTGATAACAAACGTTGTACTTATTTATCTTTTATATATATGATGATGTTGTTATCATTTCACCTATCTCTCCATGTGTTGTTTCTTTTCTCTCTTTATACATATGTTTCTATTAATATATGCAATCTTTTATTTCTGTTTCACACCAAGATGCCTTGATGAGTTTTGTTTAAAGTGTTTCAGAAAGACAGGTTGTCAAAATCTATCATGCCGTGAACTCTCTTCTTGCAAAGTTTTTCAAGAGTTTGTGTTAGGATTAGATTTTATTGTATTTAACAAGTAATTATGAGTTTAGTGATTTATGACTTCTCTCATACTTCATTTGTTTATTGTGGTTTTGTTATAGATTACCAAATGGGGAGATTGTTAAGACATATGTGAAACTTGTTAGGACATATGTTATTGTAAATTGGCTAATCTTTTGACAAAACGCACTTTATTTGTAATTGGGTAGATTTAGGATGGTTTAGTACTTCAAGGAACAAGAGTTCAAGCGTAGTATTGAAGTCATGCAAATCTGTCCAAGAAACAAGTAAAGAATTGTTGTTCATTAAAACTCGACAGATAGCTTAATAGATAATATCTATCGAGGTTTAATAAGGAATCTCAATAGCTGCTTGACAGAAACAATATCTATCGAGAATTACGAAATTCAGATTTCCAGATCCGTTTTTCACTCATATCCAAGTTATTTGTGTAGGGTTTCCTTTCTCACAACCCTAGACATATATAAGGATTATTTTAAAAGCCGTCTCAAATGATGCAACTTGATGCAAAGTCAATAGCTGCTTGACAGAAACAATATCTATCGAGAATTACGAAATTCAAATTTCCAGATCCGTTTTTCACTCATATCCAAGTTATTTGTGTAGGGTTTCCTTTCTCACAACCCTAGACATATATAAAGATTATTTTAAAGGCCGTCTCAAATGATGCAACTTGATGCAAAGTCATTGTGCATGCAAATTGTGTCCAGAGACAATTGCCCTAGTTCATCATATTCTTTGTAGAAACTACTATATCTTTGCGCCGAGGGTTTTGTAACTAAGGAGCTTCTTGATCTTTATTGTTTGGATGAACTGAAGAACTTTGCAACCAATATCTGGCTCAAGTTGGTGTTTTAGTCACATACTTAGATCCGTGCATCGATTGGTTAGTCACGTACTGGGAGCTGTGCATTGAAAGGAGAGATTGTCACTACATTACAAGTCCAATTGGGTATTGGGGTAAGGGTTCAACTGTAGGTTGGTATTAGGTACTGGAATTCCTTTTACTTGTAACTGCTTGTTTTGATAATAGTGGATTCTTGGGAGTGATGACCTTAAATTCACCCGGTGGGGTTTTGTCTCAATGGTTTTCCCCATTCGTAAACAAATTACCTATGTTAAATTTATTTTCCGCTGTATTTAACTTAGTTGGTGATTTGTTTGTGCTACCACGCTTATTGCATGTAATTGAATCTAATTAATTTCACTTGGCTAATTAATTAATTAAGTTACTAAAAGGGTCAATACATTCTTGGCCTATCAAAAATCATGCATAATAAATGTAAGTAAGGTGCCACAATCTTAGCACAACCGACTTTCTAGGTTTAAAACATTTTAATCATGATTTTTGATTAATTGAGTGGCAGTCAAACTTTGATTGATTGAGCCACGATCGAAGGTCAGTCAAACACTATCAATCTTGGGTTTTTTTTTTCTTTTCTTTTTCTTTTTCTTTTAGCCTTTTCTTACACAAACTATCTTGAACTTTATTTGATCTTCATGGACGCATATTAGAGTCAAAGATTAGTATACATTGTCATGGAAATTGCCAATTCTACTAACACTAAACCTAACAAAAAGTTATGAAAAAATTTATATTCTAGACTTATTGATTTATTATTTACACAATAAAGTTATTAATATCACTTGAACCCAATCTAGCTTGATTTGAAGCACGTATTAAACTCAGTAAATATTTTCTTGTATTTCATTAAGTTTTTTTTTTTTTCTTGCTTTTTTAATACTAGTAGGTGAAGGTTAAGTATTTATTTTGATAGTTAGGATAAAATTTAAGCATATGGCATTTATTATTCATAATTATTCTTTGCCATCGGTCTAAAACACCAATTAGCCAAAGGTTTTGTAGTTGAATTAGTATCTCCCCTTCCACTAAATGCTTGAGGGTCTAGAAAGGGAAAAGGGTTCGAACTGTAGTGTTTGAGTTACGGGATTAGCAGCATATTGTAATTATCACTAAAAAAAATCCAATTAATTAATTTTTAGTAAATATGAGATTCTAATCATTTTATCACAAGTTCAATACACTAATTGGTTTCTTTTTAATCCAAAAAATATATAAAAAAAATTATTTAAATAACAATTTCCTATTATTAGAAAAGTCAATGATTTTGGATCAAGAGTGGTGCTAAATGCACCGAAATTTACACATGCATTTTCACACCCCCTCACATGCACACTTAGATGGGCCCATCGCAAAACACTAGGATGAGAAAATGTGATTTTTTTTTTTTTTTTTTTTTGGGGGTCATTTTCAGTGTTAAAAGATTAATAACTGGATTAGTTGGTCATCTACACTGCTTAGGCACGTCACACAATCAAATTTCTTTAAAAAAATTAGCTAATATATATATATATATATATATGAGTAACGAAAGTTTTTCAATATGTTGTTTTTTTTATTTTGACAGACTTTTCAAGATTATAATAAAATTCAAAATCTTATAATAATTTCATAGTTTTATTTTTTAAGGGTTGGTTTGTTTAATCTTACAAATTGTTTTTGTTTTTGTTTTTTTTTTTTTTTTTAAGTCATTTGTGCACAATGATTTGAAAGTTTCATTTTTCAATGTATAAATTTACTTTTACTAAGGTTATTTTTGCTTTTCCGTAAAATGATTTTCTAAAAAATATACATTTTATTTTTAAGTGTTTGGTTGCGACCTAAAAATGCTCCAAAAAAACATTTTCTAGAATATAATGCAACATAAAATAAGATCTTTTTTGTTTCTTTTTGTGGAAAAAATAAATTAAACTTTGTGTTAACAACTTAAAAAGCCCAATTTTCAGCAGCAATTCAGCCAAATCTTCCCTATGTTCCAATCCACCACAAGGTACAATCAAAGTTAACCGTGATACAGGATTAGCAAGGGATATTGGTTTTTGCTGTCTCTAAACAAGTGGAAACCACTATCCCTGTCTAAGTGGAAGCGGAGACAATTAATTGGACAACTCTTCAGGTGGTGTCCCATGGTATTAAATCAGCAATTATTGAGAGTGATGCCAAGATATGTGTAGATGTTTTCACTAATCCCAATTCTGTAGTTCCATGGAGAATCTAAGTTCTAACTTTAAGGCTAAAGTGCTCAAGTTGCAGGCTGAAATATAAGTGGACCCTTAGAGAGTCCAATATTGCTGCTGATATTTTAGCTTCCCAGTCTCTCTGTAATAGATTTTTTGGGTTGTTTTGTATTTGGCACAACTCCAGATGTTTTTGTTGATGCTATTGTAAAGGAGCAGACCCAACTGGCTATCTTGTAATACTTTTCTTGTTTCAATAAAATCTTTTTCAATGTGAATTTTTTTTTAAAAACCCTCATTTTCAAGAATCATTAAACCCCCATAAACCCTTGCCCTACATTCTCATTCAACACCCAAAATACCTCAAGAACATCCAAAGTACCCTTGAAACCACCAAATACATTGGAACCACCAAATGACCAAAATACACCTTGAACCTACAATATGACTAAAATACTTCCAAATCGTCAAAATGGCAAAAATACCCCGAAATGTCAAAAATTGACAAAATAGCCTTGGAACTACTAAAATGACCAAACTACCATCTAAACCTTCAAATTGACCAAAAATACCCTTAAACCTCCAAAATGGCCAACATATTTGTGCAGGATTACACAATTTAATTTTTTTTTTTTTTTGTTAACTCATGATTTACTTTTAGATTAGTCTATTTAATTCTCGATAACAAGCTTTTAATCAAGCCAATTTTTCATAATACTTTTACTTGGGCAAAATATATTTGAAATTGGTCATGATATAGGTTTTAGGTGTCTATTTTCATAATTGTGGAGGTTTCATGTGGTATTTTTGGTGGTTCTAGGGGTATTTTGATGTTCTAGGGCTATTTTGAAAATTTTGATGATTTTATGGTATTTTGGTTATTTTGGAAGTTTAAGGGGGTATTTTAGTCATGTGGAAGCTGCAAGGGTATATTACTCATTTTGGAGTTTCCAAGGGAATTTTGTTAATTTGAAGTTTCTTTAGTTATTTTTTTGTCATTTATTAGATAGCAATATCATACTTTTTTTTTTTTTTTGGATAATTACAGTTAACCCACCTGTGGTTTGGCCAGTTTTAACTAAGCCTACCCATGGTTTAAAAGGTGTCACTTAACCCACCTAAAGTGTCCTCCGTTAGACATCCGTAACCCACCTCACCATTTTCACCATTTTTTTTTTAAAAAAAAAACAAAACAAAAACAAAAGAAATCAAGATCTAAAGTTAGGGTTTTATAAAAATTAATATTCTCATTCCAACCTCAAAGCTCTTCCTAACAATAGTCACAAGAATCAAGAATGAAACAAATTCCAGCCTCAATTTAATCCTTTCACATGAGAGTGAGTGAATGGAATTTTTTTTTTCCTATTTGTCTTTTCTTCACAACCATCTATTTGTTAGAAATCTCCTTCTATTTCTCCCTCTCTCCTTTTCTGTTTTCTCTTAACTAGACCAAATTTATCTCTCTTCTCTCCTCACTCCCTCATCTCAAGCTGCCATGACCAAGTACTGGCTTGGTTGCTTCACCATTTATCGCCGCCGATAGTCTTTGTTGGTTGTGTCACTTGAACTGGTCTCATCTTTCTATCTTTTTCATTACAAGAAACCCACAATTGAAGTTCTTTCTCCACCGATCTGCCATGGCTAAGTTCAAGTTTGCTAGGTCCCTATTCATTGCCACCGTTCTCCAAGTGGTTCCGTGGTTGTGTGTTCTTTTATTTTGTCTCAATCTGTTCATGGTGATGAATTGGAAGTCTTGGGTTCTCCATTGGCTGGTTTTTAGAAAGGGTAGCTGTTTCTTTGTATTTGGATTTGGATTTTTGCGGTGTATTTGATGAGATGTGGTTGTTTATTTAGGTTTGTGGGTTGTAGTGCTTGGCTGGTGGTGTGGATGGGGGTTGGTGGTGGAGATTGGGTTTGTTGGGTCATAGTGTTTTGCAAAGGAGCTCTTGTTGGTATTAAGAAAGCCTCTTGGTAGACAAACAACACATACAAAAATGTAAGGTGGGGGTTGTTTTAGTTTTGGGTTATTCTGTTAGATTGAAAGTTTCAAAACATCTCTTTGGTGTATTTTATTCCTAATTTGTTTTTTTTTTCTCCCTAAACTATCACAACTGAGGACACCCAAATCCACACCAATGTCGTGACTACCAAGTACCTACCCAAAACATTTGATTGCTACCCTTTGTTTAAACATTTGAAGAAGTCTTTCACAATTTTAGTAGCATCATCTGTAGAAGTTTCTTTATCTTTGCCCTTTGTTCATACATTTGAATTCAAAAATGGAAACCCAGAAGCACAAAATTTCAAAACTAACTTGTGCTAGGGGATTATTCATATTAATGGATGTGTTTGTGAAATTTTGATCTTGAGATTTTTAGTATAAATGGTTTTTTTTTTTTTTTTGGAGTTCTGGATTCAAAAGAGTAGACGAGGAGAGAGACATAAAATATTATTGAAAAGACATTTTTAACCTTGTTTTTCTAACAGAAAATGGTGAGGTGGGTTACGGATGTCTAACGGAAGGCACCTTAGGTGGGTTAAGTGACACTTTTTAAACCACGAGTAGGCTTAGTTAAAACCGGCCAAACCACAGGTGACTTAACTGTAATTATCCCTTTATTTTTTTGTTTTGATAATTTGATAGTTGGGGGAGAGGGTATTTGAACCTTGGACGTTTCATTTGGAAACACTTGAATGTGCTAATTAGTTGAGTTACAAGACTATATTATTGTTAAAGAGCATTATCATACTTATTTTTTTAATTCATTTTTTATATATTTGGTTTTGGAATAATAATAAATAAATAAATTCATGCATTAAAATGAATTTTAATGCATGCATGTGTCTTTTTTGTTGGAGAATGTAGATAATTCCAGCAAGATTTACTAAGAAAGGCACGGGTTGATTTGTGTAATGAACATAGCTAATAAACTAAATTTTAACAAGGGCTATAATGAAGTTGCAGAAGGTCAGCCCAATTCAATTTGAGCCTAAATGGAATAAGGGATCAAAGGAAATTCACATAAAATCCAAGTTAAATTCGGATTAGGAATTCAACCTGCTCAAGCCTTATGTTTTTGGGCATAACTTTCGGCTCAGATATCGGATTGAGGTGAATCAAGTTAGGTTGGAAGGATAATTCAAAGGGTTGCACATTTTTAGCATATGACAAGCCCAAATTCCGAAGTTTAAGGGGTCAAAAAGGAGTTTAAGAGGGTGTTTGGGTTAACCAAAACTCAAACTCAAAACTCAAGTTTCATCACCCAATTATCAAAATCTGTGGGCCCCACCTCAAAAAAATTGGTTTGGTTTAATTTTTGTTCCCAATTTTCATAACTCAAAACTCAAAAAATTGAGTTAGAATTACGGAAATTGAGAAAAACTTGTTATCATCCAACTAAAATCATCACTTGTATGACTTTTAATTGAGTTATAAAATAAATTTGTCATCTACTCCCGTGACCCACCAAAACACCCGCATCGACTTTAAAAGAGAGAGGAAAATGAAATTAAGAGGAAATAAAATATTTGTTTTTCAAGAAATTATTTCTTATATTTAGAAACCAAATGAAATAATTTCTTTTGATTTTTTGTTTAAAATTTTAAATTAAAACAAATAAAAAACTATGCTGTTTTGGGCACTTGAGAGAAATGTAGGAAGGACTGAATTGACAATAAAAGTTAAGGACAATAAAATTATTAAAAAAAAAAAAAAAAAAAAACTTGGATAAAATTGAACACATCCCAAACTTTCATTAAATTTCAACAAATCATACCAAAAAATAACAAAACTCCTCTCAGTCCCATGTGATAATGTTGTATCGTTGTGCATGTTAGTATCTTAATAAGAAGCATTCTTATCCCTGCCTACTATCTTCCCAAAAATACAAAGCACATCGCTCTCACACTCGTTAGGAAAGTAAGTTATTTGCCAACGAGTGTTGTGTTAGTATATAATAGTGATAGGTGATCACATCATAATATGATGCACCCTCACCTATATAATAACATCCACTTGGTGGATAGTGTTACTTCATCAACCAACAACAGAGAATTAATTAAGCGTTAAAATTAGTTATTTATAGAAGTGGTGTGTTTTTTAGATAAGATACAATTCTTGATAAATAAACATATATTTTCCCAAGATACACGAGAAGTCTATAAATATTGGACTCCTCATTCATTGTTACATTACATAATTATTTATTTTCTCTGTTGGTGATTCTATCGAATTGTTGAAATTAATTTTTCAAACAATTCATAGACAGGTATTAGGCTTAGTGACGTTAGTGTCTTATTATAATTATCATCAAAACATTGCCTATCCTGATGAACCACTGTTTTGTATGAGAATTGGCAGTTTCCCATTCATCGTTGAGATTCATCAAGTACATGAAAATTTTGTTCTTCAAGAAAAATATTTGGATTCTTATATTGAACAAGAAAAGATACAAGAAGAAACACTGAATCCACAGGAATCTGAGATCAACGGTTTGGAAATTGAAGAACAAGATAATACCCATTTTTGGATCTGGAACATTTAGATCGACTTTATTTCAATATTGTAGTAACCCCATCTGAAATCTCAAATTTGGTTGAGAAAACTGTAATATTTAGTATTTACCAAAAAACTGTAATATTTAGAGAAGTTGATGCCAACGAATTTGTGTTAGAGGACTAGAGAAGTGGAGAAAAAGAACAGTTAGAAGAACATTGCTACAAGCAGCGAACCCAGCAAGCACTGCTTCAAAAAGAAATTGTTGAAAAAGACACCGTTTCACGTTCTCCTAATTTAGATCTAAACAAATCATTGAGTGATTTTGTCTTGGACGAGTCTGCAACGTTGACTCCAAAGCAATCTGAAATAGGGGTGTGCATGGGTCGGGTTGGGTTGGGTTGAGGGGATTTTTTGACCCAACCCACCATGGTGGGTCAAAAAAAATTCAACCCGACCCAACCCATCATTTAAGTTCAACCCAACCCAACCCAACCCACATGGGTCGGGTTGGGTCGGGTTGAACCCATGGGTTTGACAAATTTTTTTAGTATTATTATTAAATTGAGTAGAAAAAAAAATATTAATATATTAAAAAAACCTAAATATTAGTATCAATGTAACTTTTTAAAGGCAAACAATACTAATAACAAAACAACAATAGTAATTTATTAGGATTTGTGTGAACTAATTGACTTTTATATAAGATAGGAAGAACTGGCTATTTGAAAAAATTTATTAATTATATAATATATTTTTTATATATATTAAATTAGTATTAGTAGGAGGAATTGAGGAAATGATGCTCTACAGCTGTTTTTTTTTAATTATTAAATATAATATATATATATATATATATATATAAGTGCCCTACAATTGATTTTAAAAAATTATTAAATATAAAATATATTTTAAATATATATTAAATATGGGTGGGTCGGTGGGTCGGGTCGGGTTTGGCGGGTTTGTAATTTTATGACCCAAACCCAACCCGACCCGCCATAAAAAAAAATTTTGTAACCCAACCCAACCCACCAAGCCTTAAAAACCGACCCAACCCGGCTGGTCGGGTTGGGTTGGGTCGGGTTTGGCGGGTCGGTGGGTTTTCTGCACACCCCTAATCTGAAACTATAGCATACAATTCTATCTCCAATCCTAATCCTAATCAACTTCTTATTTAATCCAAGTTAGGCCCACGTGTTAGACAAACTGCCAGAAAAACTATAAGGCCTCAAACTCCACTTCCTAGCCCACTTCGTAAAGCCTTAAAGAGTTGGAGTTCATAAAGAAGTGAAACAAGTCCAAATAAAAGTCCTAGTTAGAGTCCAATTTGTGATACTTATCCTGGGCCAAAATGGCCCATTAGCATTAATTTTTGAAATATTTAGCAACAGAGCACTGTTTCGGAAATAATTAGGGAAATATCACTTTTTCTGGTACTCGAGCTTGGTGAGCTCGAGTACCATGTTTTTTTAATCCACCATCGCCCCATATTTAAGGAGCCCTATAGTGGCCTTTTTAAGCCCTATAGTGGCGTTTTTAAGCCCTATAGTGACGTTTTCGGGTCCTATAGCGGCGTTTTTAAGCCTCCATACCAGGTTAAGGGGCCCTATAGTGACGTTTTCGGGCCCTATAGCGGCGTTTTCCTGCAAAATTTTTTTATAAGTCCCATAACAGGTTCAAGGGGCTCTATAGTGGCGTTTTTAAGCCCTATAGTGACGTTTTTGGGCCCTATAGCGGCGTTTTCCTGCAAAATTTTTTTATAAGTCCCCATAACAGGTTCAAAGGGCCCTATAGTGGCGTTTTTTAAGCCCTATAGTGACGTTTTCGGGCCCTATAGCGGCGTTTTTTTTTTTTTGAGAAGATGTTTGACCAATGAAAAGATGGTACTCGAGCTCACCATGCTCGAGTACCGGAAAAAGTGGTATTTCCCTAATTATTTCCGAAACAGTGCTCTGTTGCTAAATATTTCAAAAATTAATGCTAATGGGCCATTTTGGCCCTTATCCTGAGTCTCCTAACTTCAAGCAAGCATTGATGGATTCAAAGGGTAAACAAGTCAAAGGTATTCCTAATCCTCATTACAAAAGAAAAAGGAATTTTAGTAAATTTGAGAGAGGAGAGTCATCCAGGTCTATAAGACAAAGACGCAATTTGAGTTCCCCACAATACAAGGGAATTTACGTAGAATCATTTAGAGGATATCTGTGGCAAAACCCAAGAGGAGCATATTGGAAGGGATACAAAAATGACTATAAGAGTCGTTATATGTAATAGTTTTATTATTTCCTTTTAAATAGTGTGTTTTATTATACTTTTTAATTTTATTTTCCAATTTTGTGTGTTTATATTTAACAACGACAATATAAGTATTTTTATTGTACCTAATTTGCTTATATAATAAAGAGTTTGATGTGTTTATTAATTCTGTTTTGTTATTGCATTAAACACATTTTTAATATATTTCTTGGGTGCTATATTTACTTTGCAATGACAATTAAAACCTCATTTGATTCTAATCGTATTGAAATCTTAATGGCATTAAATTCCAATCATGGAAGCGTCATATGAAATATTTATTGACACATGAGAGGACTTTATATATATTGTCAACAACAAAGCCTGTACCAATAAATAAAAATGAGGGAATTAAAGCCAGAGATAATTGGGAAGTGGATGACTCACTTGCTAAAGCTTCTATGTTACACCATATGAAAGATAATATTATACCTTTATTTGAAGATAAAGAAACTACTAAGGAATTGATTGTAGCATTAGAAGCTAAGTATGGACCAAGATCTGACACACATGTACAATTATTATTGGATAAATTTAATAATACACGAATGAATGAAGGAGTTTACATAGGTGATCATATTAATACCATGGAACTTTTAGCCAAAGAATTGGCTGATGTCGATGATTTTGTGTTGAACAAGATGCAAGTAACAACCATTTTTAATAGCCTTCCACCATCCTGGGATCATATAGTTACCACACTTACACATAGTGGTAAAGAAGTCACTATGATATCATTACCTATTTTGTTAGTACTTGAAGAAGAATGAATGAAAAGAAGAAAGACTGAAAATCAAAATCACAATTTGTTGATGACTTAAACAGTTCCTAAATCAAGACCCCCTAAGCGAGAATAGAAAAATACATCATTTCCATATAAGAAAAGAAAATTTCAAAGACAATGGCCAAATAAGCAAAGAAATAATGGAAGACCAAAAAATGCTTGTTATCATTGTGGAAGATTTGGACATATTAGGAAAAATTGTCCTTATTATAATAATGATAATTGTGAGAGACCATGCTTCTTTTGAGGGAAGCGGTGCTCTCAAAAAAGAGATTTGGGCACTTTTAAGGGCACCTCTCTTTTTGGGTAAGTGGTGTGAAGTCGCCACTTGTTTTTTATAAAAAAATAAATAAGAAAAAAATAAATATAATTACATGTTTGAAATACTTCAAATGTTATTGATTGAATAAAAAAAATACAATTTGGTAGATTAACCTTACAAGGCTTTGGTCCTAGTGACAATCTACGCAAAAGTCACAAAGTTTTGGTCCTAGTTACATTCTACCAAAATTAAAGACAAAACACTAGTTTACCTAACCAAAATCTTAAGTTCAGGGGCTAGATTATGAAATGGGAATATGTTAGGCACCCATCCGGCCCAGACAAAGTCTGGTCTTTTAGACTTTAATGACCATTATATACCCTTTTTGTATGATGTTGAATGATATGTTATAACACATGACAAACACTTGACAAAAATTAATTTAAACAAATTTGCCTTATGAACATGTCCTCTTTTTAAAAGAAAAATCGGATCTATCTTTGAAAATAAAAAAATAAGATTTGATTTGTAAAAAAAAAAAAAATCAGATTTGTTTTTGTAAGTTAAAAAAAAAGGGATTTGATTAGTAAAAAAAAGATATGTTTTTGTAAAGGGTAAAAAGAAATATTTGATTGGTAAAAATCAGATCTATTTTTGTAAAGGGTAAAATAAATGGGATTTCATTGGTAAAAATCAAATCTATTTTTGTAAAGTAAATAAAAAATAAATAAATAAACTTTTAAAAGAGGATTCACATTCATGAGACAAATTTACTATGCATGCATCACATATTAAAAGGAAAGACTTTAACCTAGCTCTTAATTTATTCTTTGAGATTTCAAAATCTGCAATTTTATAAAATAAAATTAAAAAAAAAAAAAACTTTTTCAGAAAAAATTCAAAATCAGTTTTATGAACAGAAAAATACAGATCTACATCTAAGGAAAATACAGATCAGTTTTTTATTTGAAAAAAAATTCAGATCTGCATCTAAGGAAGATACAGATCTGTTTTGTGTTTGAAAAAAAAATTCAGATCTGCATCTAAGGAAGATACAGATCTATTTTGCTGATCATTAATAGATTTTGAAATCAAAGAAAAAATTAAAACAAACAATCAACTAAAGAACATGTTGAAGAAGATTTCAACTAAATATCTAAGCATAGCAAATATGATTTTAGAACAAGGCACAATAAAACATATTAACCATATACAACAACATGCTAATTAATGGAAAAGAAGAGAAAAACAGAAGACATAATTAAATACCTCTTGCATGAGCGTGTTCTTCAAATGAAAGAATATTTTAGAAATAAAAAACTTTTATTCACTTCTTTGAAGTCTAAAATACTTTACTTACAAAAAAGAAGTTCCTAAGGCAAAAGCCTCCAGATGGTCTTTAACGTAAGGGGAGCAGAGAAGTCAGAAAAGAAGAGCCCTTAATTCTGTTTTTCTTTTCTTTTTTTCCTCTATTTATAGAGGTTGGGATGCTTAAAAAATAAGCTGAATGAGATCAGATATGAATTGGAATGCATCCTTATCTCTAAAAAGTCGAAAAAGATAGGCTTTATCTTAATCAAGAAGCACCCGGGCCAGGCCAAGATTTTGGGCCAATCGGCACTTGCCATGTGCCGATTGGCACTCCAAGAGTGTCGACAGGTCCTCTTGGGTGTCAGGTCCGCGTTTGAGTTTTGATCCAATTTAGACTCCTTTTTTGAGGATTTTTTTAGCCAGGAAATTGCACCTAGACGCGTTTTTGATTCGTATTCTAAAAATTAATCATTTTTTTCTTGATATTCAAGTTTTTAAAGTGATAATTATCTTGTAGATAAATATTCTAAAAAAGACTTGATTATCCATAACTTCTTTGTCATTTGATTATTTCACTTTATTCCCATGCCAGCAAGCCTATTTTTAACACTAATCAATAACCAATCACAAAATTATTTAATTAATTTTAATTGTTTAACCAATCAAAATTAATTTAAATTAGTTATGCGTGATCGGCTCCACCCAAACAAAATGCATGCAGACCGTGAAAACTTGATCTTGTGATATCTTTCAATCCGACGGTCCGATTTGGAAATCAGGCATACCGTCATGATTGTTAGAACCTCAAGATCATTTTTATGATATGCAATGAATGAATTAATGCATGTAATGCAACTCTAAATTTTGGGTATATGAATGGTCATTCTAGCCATTTTCCAAGATTAAATTATGGGTGCAAAATTAAGTGTCTACAATAATAATAACAAAAATAATGGAACAAAGCAGTTTATAATGACCATTTCTAAAGCAATGATAATTGAACCATCATTAGACAATTGGTGGATCGATTCAGTTACGACTTGTCATACAGCAAGAAGTAAAGAATTGTTTGTTGAATTGAAGGAAAAGAAAATAGAACATAGAGTCTATATGGGAAATAATACTTATAGTGATGTATTAGGTGAGGAAAACTGTAAATTATCCATTAATGGTATTTGATGAGTTAGAAATTTACGATCGTCATTAAGCCAAAACCGTCATTAACCAAGAGACAATGCTACGTATTTATTATGCTTATTGATGACAAAGCGTAACGGACGGAGCAACGGTCACAAGATGAGCTGTGAACTTTAAATAAGGATTTTGTAACGCACTAGCTGTTGAGCATAAATACAATGATTCATTGCCCATTAATGATGCACACAACTATAAAAGAAAAAACGATAGAATTAAAAGGTACCCACAAATACTCTACGAAAATCACTCTTCAGTCTATTTCTCTCTAAAATCCTTCTCCCTTACTAACTTAGACATCGGAGGCAGTTTGGCTAATGCCACACCGGTGTGTTACTCTTCCACCCGGTTCATTTTGCAGGTTTTTCTCTGACGGAGATGACCTCAGTTATAGATTCGTCCATCCGCTACGACGAGGAGCTCAATTGCTGATTTTTTGCATCATCAGTTTGGCGTCGTTTGTGGGGATTGCTAATCATTTAAACCATCTTTCTTAGTGAAAAAAGAGTTCCTCGAAGTACGAGATGGAATCAGAAATCGCACAACAACAAGAAGCTGTGCAATAACAACAAATCCAAGCCCTTCTAGCTAATGTGGAAGAGCTGACTTGCCAGAATGAAGAGCTATGAAAGATAATGGAATCCCAAAATGCAGAACGTCGTCGAATAGGTGAAAACCAGAATGACGAAGAATCAAACTCTCAAGCCAACAGTAGGTAAGATAGGACCTCAGGAGAAGATTCTTCCAGGATGGAGAATGAGCTTCGCAATATGAGGAAGGAGATGGACGAGTTAAAAAGTGCCATGAAGGACAAAGGCAGGGAGAATTTGGATGGGATGATTCAAAAGATGGACTCACCATTTAATACTGAAGTACTGAATTGTCCCCTCCCACCAAAATTCCGTCTCCCACAGTTGGAGTCGTATGATGGTTCCAAGGATCCCTTGGATCACATTGAATCATTCAAAATGTTGATGTTGTTGTAGATGACCCCAAACGAGGTGATGTGCAGGGCATTCCTAACAGCACTGAAAGGAGAAGCAAGAGTATGGTGAAGCAAGATACCCTCGGGAACTATTGTGGATTTCGAACAACTTAGCAAGGGTTTTGTTCATCATTTCATTGAGGGACAAAGACACAGGAAGTCAACCGGTCATTTTCTCAACATTCAATAGGCAGAAGGAGAATCACTAAGACAGTACGTGACCCGATTCAATAAGAAGCTACTGTAAGTAAACGAAGCTGAAGATCAAGTCATCCTAACAACTTTCCAAGCAAGGTTGCTACCTGGGGATTTTTTCTTCTCAATCCCCAAAAGCCCACCAAAGACAGTCGCAGAATTACTCCGAAAAGCTCAGAAGTACATGAATGTAAAAGGCACGGTGCTTGTAAAAGAAATAAAATAAAAAAGGAAGAGAGATGAGGGAACAAGTAGCAATCACGATAAGAAGAAAGAAACATGAAATGTTGGGTAGACCATAGGGAAAAAGAAGGAACTCCCAGATAGGAAGCCAAGGTTCACTAACTTTACTCCTCTAATAATGCCAATTGAGCAAGTTCTGATGCAGATAAGGAATGTTCCCTCCCTGCAATGGCTGAAACCAATTAGTACTCCAGTAGAAAAAAGAGACAAGAACAAGTACTATAGTTTCCATTAGGAGCATGGGCATCGCATCGATGAGTGTAGACATTTGAAAGATCGGGTGGAGATTTTAATCTGGGAAGGAAAGTTACAGAAGTATGTTAGGAAAACAGAGCCCTACAGGTACCAATGGAAGGATGATCAGGACAAAAATCAGGGAGCAGGTGATAGCAAACCTCCTGCAGGAGAGATAAAGACTATCTCGGGAGGACTAACGACAAGCGGAACACTGAAATCCCTGAAAAAGGCCCATGGGAGAGAAATAAACAACGTCCATTTACGGCTCCCTGTAATGAAGATGCCAAAGAATGGCGAACTTGATATTGTTTTCTTAGAGAGAGACGGTCGCGGCATCAGGTAACCCCATGACAGTCCACTATTAATCATGCTCAGAGTAGAAGAATTCAACATTCACCAAGTGCTCATTGATAACAGAAGCTCAACAGATATCATCTACTTGCCTGCGTTTTAGAAGATGAAACTGGATAAGAAAAGGATCAAGCCTTTCACCTCACCTCTGGTAAGCTTCACAGGGGATAAAATCGTCCCTAGGGGCATCGTCACTTTAACTATAATTGCAGGCACTTACCCGGCACAGGTCACCAAGGAAATTGATTTCCTCATAATTGATTGCCCTTCAACGTACAACATTATCTTGGGAAGACCTACACTTAACAAGCTAAGAGCAACAACATCAACATATTACTTGAAGGTGAAGTTTCCAATAGCCCATGGAGTAGGAGAAATGAAAGGAGACCAAGTTCTGACAAGAGAGTGCTACCAAGCTACCTTAGCATATGGGGAGAACCACATGTGGGTGATCAATGAACCAGAGCCTATCCCCGAACCGTTAGAAACACCACAAGAAATTTAGATCATCCTAGGAGATTTGACGAAGGTACTGAAGATAGGATCAGCACTCCCAACTCTAAAGAAAGAGAAGATGATTTCCTTATTGAGGGTAAACCAAGATGTTTTCGCTGGAAACACGAGGATATGCCCAGAATTGATAAGAAGGTCATACAACATCGTATCAACGTCAACCCAGAATGCAAACCTGTACAGTAAAAGCGGAGAATATTTGCACCAAAGTGCAACAAAGCTATAACTGAAGAAGTAGTGAAGTTACTAGAAGCTGGTTTCATCAGGGAAGTCTTCTACCCAGATTGACTAGCAAACGTGGTAATGGTAAAGAAGAGCAATGACAAATGGAGAATGTGCGTCGATTTCATAGACCTGAACAAAGCCTGCCCAAAGGATAGCTTCCACTTGCCAAGGATTGATCAACTGGTAGACTTAATTGTTGGGCACAAGCTCTTAAGTTTCATGGACGTATTTTCTAGATACAACCAGATCCTCATGAACGATGAAGATCAAGAGAAGACCTCGTTTGTCACCAGCCAAGAGTTGTACTGCTAAAAAGTTATTCCATTTGGATTGAAGAACGCAGGAGCCACATACCAAAGATTGGTAAATCGCATGTTCTCTCACCAAATTGGATGGAATGTGGAAGTATACGTAGATGATATGCTGGTGAAAAGCAAGGATGAGGCCAATCACTTGGACGATCTGAAAGAAACCTTCGGCACACTATGTAAGTACAATATGAAATTAAACCCTGCAAAGTGTGTTTCTGCTGTTGCTTCGAGAAAATTCTTGGGATTCATGATGTCCCAATGAGACATAGAGGCAAATCCAAACAAAGTGAAGGCAATAATTGAGGTCAAATCACCAAAAATAGTGAAGGAGGTTCAGAGCTTGACAGGAAAGGTTGCAACTCTAAACAGATTCATCACCAGGGCAACGAACAAGTGCATGCCATTATTTAAGGTATTGAAAAAGGCCTTTCAGTGGACTGACGAATGTGATGAAGCCTTTACAAAATTAAAAAAGTACTTGATGAAGCCACCATTGCTAAGTCCCTCAGTGATGGGAGAGAAGCTGTACCTCTTCTTAGCAGTGTCTAACACCGCAGTGAGTTCGGCACTGATCAGAGAAGAAGAAAATGTCCAGAAGCCGTCTACTATACTAGCCAGGCATTCCAAGGAGTAGAGGCAAATTACCCAAGGATGGAAAAAATTGCTTTTACATTGCTGGTCGCTTCTAAGAAACTCCATCCTTACTTCCAAGCACACTCCATCGTCATCATGACAGACCAGCCAATAAGAAAGACGATGAACAAGATAGATGCAGCAAGATGACTCATTCAATGGACAATTGAACTGGGCCATTTTGACATCGAATATCGGCCTCGAGCAGCAATCAAAGTCCAAGTACTAGTGGATTTCATTGCAGAATTCACTTACCCCTATAAGGAAGAAGAACTCCCCATGAAAACAAGGACGGTCCAGACAAATGAGTTTGCCACAAAGAAAGTAGGAGGAGCAGGAGTAGTGCTCATATCTCCAGAAAGAGAAACATTGAAGTATGCAGTTAGATTGCAATTTTCAGCAACGAATAATGATGTAGAATACGAAGCATTGCTAACAGGGCTAAGTCTAGAAAAAGCTCTAGGAGTAGAGAATCTTATCGTCCAAGCTGATTCTCAGCTAATAATTGGACAAGTGAAGGGAGATTATGAAGCCAAAGAAGAGAGGATGCAGAAGTACCTGAAGATCGTCCAACAACTCTCACAGCATTTTGACAACCTAGACTTTATGCAAATCCCTCGGGCCAAAAACACAGAAGCTGACTTCTTAGCAAGATTGGCCTTGTCAGATGACGACAATGCGACCTCTGAACTATGTATAGAGATAAGGGGGCAACTAAGCACAGAAGGTGAGCATGTTTTGAAGATAAAAGAACAAGATTAGTGGATAACTCCCATCGTTTGTTACTTGAAAGAAGGATGGCTCCTAAAAGATAAGACGGAAGCAATGAAGATACAGATTAGAGCAACCTGCTTCATCATTATTGACGATGTGCTGTACAGACGAGGGTATTCACTCCCATATCTAAGATGTGCCAACTCAGAAAAAGCAGATTATGTGCTCCGTGAGATACATGAAGGAATTTGTGGAAATCATGCTGGGACAAGATCTTTAGTAGGAAAGGCACTTAGAGCAGGATATTATTGGCCGACCTTATAGAAGGACGCACACGACATCGTCAAAGCATGTGATAAGTGTCAACACTTCGCAAATGTCTAAATGAGACCAAGAGAGACGATGACACCCATATCCTCGCCATGGCCCTTCACCTAATGGGGGGGTTGACATTATGGGCCCATTCCTTCTAGGGAAGAAGTTACTCAGATTTCTGATTGTCGCAATTGATTACTTCACAAAATGGGTAGAAGCAAAACCAGTGGCAACGATAATAAAGGCCAAAGTCACAAACTTTGTATGTAAAAACATCATCTGTAGATTTGGAGTGCCACGGGTCATAATATCAGACAATGGAAAGCAATTCGACAATCCCAAATTTCGAAAATTTTGCTAAGACTTAGGAGTCAAGAACCACTAGTCTTCTCCAAGACACCCTTAGGTTAACAAGTAGACAGAAGTGACGAACAAAAATTTGCTCAAAATCATCAAAACTCGGCTTGAGAGGGCAAGGGGGGCATGGCTTGAAGAACTACCAAATGTCCTTTGGGCATATAAGACGACCACAAGAGTTCCAATAGGAGAAACACCATTCAGACTGACATTTGACATTGAGGCCGTCATACCAGTGGAAATGGGATTAACGAGCTTCCGAGTCAAAACTTATGAAGATCAAAAGAACCAGCAGGAGCTTAACAACAACTTGGACTTAATTGATGAAGTCAGAGAAGAAGCTATAAAGCGAATGACCAAACACAAGGAAGCAATGGCTAGATACTACAACAGAAAGATTAAGGTAAGAAAGTTCAACACAGGAGACCTTGTCCTTAGGAAGGTATCGCAGGCAACAAAGGACCCATCCCAAGAAAAACTAGGACCAGCTTGGGAAGGCCCCTACGAAGTAATCCGTCACTTTAGGGAAGGCTCCTACTACATAAAGTCTTTAGACGGCCAGGAATTGCCTCAACCATGGAACATAAAACACTTGAAGAAATACTACCAGTAAGGAATACTTTATATTTCAAGTTGCCTAGTCTTCACATCAAGTATGTATGACAGTTATTACTTTCGTCATTCATAGATCAATATTACATGAAAGCATTATCCATACGTATTTATCAATGACTATCCATGAATTATTTGTCAATAAAAATATGTGCAACACTTAGGAGTTATCCTTGGGAGACGTCCCAAGAATCTCCGTCACTAAAATTTCAAATCAAAGGCTGTTCATACACAACCAATGGCGTCATAGCCATCAAAGTCACTAATACACGACTACCAAAGTCGACTAAATCAAAAATTGTTTAAACACAACTAATATGGCCATCATTCAAGCATGAATAAACAAAAAAATGGTTAACCTAAAAGATGCTCTAATAGCATGACTTTAAGTCATGAATACAGCGCAATAAAAAACTGTTCAAACACAGCTAAAAATAATAAGTTGTTCAAACACAACTAACATTGTCATTCAAATATGACTCAATAAAAAGGCTGTTCAAAAATAGCTAAATATAATAAGTTGTTCAAACACAACTAACATCGTCATTTAAACATGACTAAATAATAAGTTGTTCAAACACAACTAACATCGTCATTCAAACACGACTCAATAAAAAAGTTGTTCAAACACAGTTAAAAGTAATAAGTTGTTCGAACATAACTAACATCGTCATTCAAACATGACTCAATAAAAAAGCTGTTCAAACACAGATAAAAATAATAAGTTGTTCAAATATAACTAATATCGTCATTCAAACATGACTCAGTAAAAAAAAAAAGTTGTTCAAACACAGCAAAAAATAGTAAGTTGTTCAAATACAACTAGCATCGTCACTAAAACATGACTTAATAAAAAAAGCTGTTTAAGCACAGCTAAAAATAATAAGCTGTTCAAACACAAGCTAAACATAAAAAGTTGTTTAAACACAACTAATATCGTCATAAAAGGTTGTCCAAACACAACCAAGCATGAAAGGTTGTTTAATACAACTAAAGTATGAAGATATTTGAACACAGCAAAGGTGTAGTTATAAAAAGTTTTTCATCAGCAGGTCATAAAATTACTTGTCATTATCAGGAAGAGAATTTATGCCCAAAACATACGGGCCTAAAGAGATTGTTCAGTTAAGATGATTAAAATAGCGAGCCCATAAAAGATATTGTTTTCATCTTACAAAAAAAAAAAAGGTAAAGTACTGTTCATCCGGAACGGGATCTGCAGGAGTTATAGGCGTGACCTCTTCAATCACCTCAGCTACAGGTGTGGCTTCTTCCATTACATTCTCCGCCATAGCCTCAGAAGGACGATCAGGCAGGAGCTCCTTCTCAACATCACCTATAACAAGACCAGAAAGGTCTAAGTCAGGTTGATGCTTCGCCATCCATTTTCTGAGAAGATCAAAGGCTTCCATGTAGTACCTACACAACTCGTCTGAGTACTCGTCAAAGTCCTTGAATTCCTGCACTGCCGTGGCCCCAGCTTTTTGCAATTTTAACTCTAGATCACCAATTTGCTTTTCCTTTAGCTTGCAAAAATCTTTCTCCACTTGAAGACTCTTCTCCAAGGCCACCACGCATTCTTTGTCATTCTCAGCCACGACAGCAAGGATGGCGACCTTGTTCTTTAGCATCTCATTCTTAACGGAAAGGGATTCGATCATGGGCTCAGCTATGGACACCTTTTTCTCCAAGTCCAGAAGCTTCCCAGAAACGAACAAAGATTCCCCCAGAGCCTACACATAAAATCTCTCTTAGCAAAAACAAAACAAAAAAGAAAACGCAATCTACGTTATCGACGTATACGTGCACAAGCCTCTGAATGTGAGACAACATCACTTCACTGGACAACTTCGCCATCAAAGGGTTTAGGTCGTCCACGAGAGTGCCTCATGAGCCTTCAAAGCAGCAACATCAGCATCGTCCCAGAAAGAAGGAAGAAAAGACTTGCCACCCACTTTCTTCTTCTTCTTAGTCTCCTCCCCAACAAAGGCAATTAGCTCTAAAGACGAGGTGGGAGAGGTAGGACGCTTAGTAGGTGAATGGACAGAAGGAGGAGCTACCACGGGATCATCCTTGGGTACGTCACCTACCTTTGAATGCTTCCTGGAAAGAAGGCCACTGATGAGGCCACCCTTTGCTTGTTAAATCTGGTCGTCATTCCTGAAAGGAAAGAGAAACTATAAAAAAAAGAAAAGAGAGAGAGAGAGAGAGAAGAAAAAGAAGAAGAAGAAAAAGAAGAGAAGATGGAACACTCAAAAAAGAAAAAGAAGAGAAGATAGAACACTCACTCTTTTTCACAACTTCAAGATTTCTTCGGACCTTACTAGACGTTTCCAGACCTAAGAAATGAAGGAATAGCGATTGGGGAGAGACGAGCTTGTCAAAGTTCTTGACGGTCTCCAAAGATTCATTTACCTTTTCAACACGACATTTTTTTTTTTTTTTTGAGAAACCAGTCCTTGGGACTGGGGCTTTTATTAAACCGAATGAAAAAAAAAAAAAAAAAAAACAAAAAAAAAAAAAAAAACAAAACAAAAGAACTAGTGAACATCAAACAATGCTAGGGGAATAATGTCCTCAGGAACGTCATCTACCCAAATCTTAAAATCTAACCCAACCCGTGCTTTCTTGGCAAAAGCATCTGCGACTTTATTACAGCTTCTTGATACCTGACAGAACTTGTGGAACTGCAGCTGCAACGTCAAGTGAAGGATGTCGTCCACAATGTGACCATAAAGTGCTGGACATGACTAACCGCTGTTGATGGCTTGATTGATGATTGCCGAGTCACCTTCAAAGATAACCTCATGAAGACCAAGGTCGACAGCAAAGGATACGACATGACGACAAGCAAGGGCCTCCACCTCTGGTACAGAATGAGGAAGTGGGACACACACTGACATTGCTCCCAAGATATCACCTCGACTATCTCTGATAACCACTCCTAGACCAGCAGTGTTGCTTGACTTGAAAACGGCACCGTCGTAATTAGCTTTGTAGCAATGTTGATCAGGTGGACACCATTGATTTGTGGAGGTTGTCGCTACAGGTCTTGGTATTGGTTCTTGCGCATTAATGAAGTCTTGAAGCATGCCACCAGCCAAGGAAGGTAGCATTTGCAACGGGTGAACTAGTTTGCTCAGGCGCAGCAAGTTATGTCTGTTCCACAATAGCCATGCTATAAGAACAAAAATTTCAACTCTGTAATCATCATGTACCTGCAAAAACTTAGAGATAATGTCAGTAAAATCCAGGGAGGGGGAGGTGTTTGTGAGATTGGCCCAGTTAAGAGACTGCCACGCCTCCTTCACTCCTTCACAACCCCAAACAGCATGTGTGGTATCTTCAACATGGGTTCTACAAGTATTGCAAGTGGCAGAGAGAACCACCTTACGGCGAAGGAGGTTATCCATGGTTGGGAGAGCATTGTTGCTTGTTCTCCATACAAAGTGCTTCACTTTACTAGGAACACGTAGCTTCCATATGCCTCTCCAAAAGCTTTTCTGGGGGTTAGGATTTGAGCTACTTGCATTGCTGGTTGAAGTAGTAGAAACCAGCAACTTATATGCACTGCAGGTGCTGAAACGACCCGAAGAAGAGGGGGACTAGATTAGGCAGTCTTGTGGGAGTCTGATGCTTAAAGGAATGCTTAGGATCAATCCGGCTTCATAGGGCAAGAAACTTTGGCTAATTAGATCTGTTCTCCATGATCCTGTGTTGGCATCTATGAGGCTTCTCACTTTGGCATCAGGGGGTATGGAAGGAATGGGCGAGCTAACCTTCCTGAATACCTCATCTGGCAGCCACTTATCCTCTTTACTGCTGACTGACTGACTGAACATCACCAATGCACCATACCGCCCCTTTTTTTATTATATCTCGCGCACCTAAGATGCTTTTCCACGCATATGACCCAAGGCTAGACTCCTTAGCATCGAGGATGGAACCATTGGGGAAAAATCTGGCTTTAAAGACCCTATAACATAGAGAGTCATGGTTGTTCATCATACGCCAAACCTGCTTGGCCAATAAAGCATCATTGAACTTCTTTATTTCCTTAAAACCCATACCTCCAACCTCCTTGGCTTCACAAAGACGCTCCCACCTAACCTGATGGATCTTCCTATTGTCCCCACCGTAGCCCCACCAAAACTTACGAATCAAGGTCTCAATTTCTTGGATCAACCCTTTTGGAAGCTTAAAGCAACTCATGGAGTAAGTGGGAATGGCTTGGATCACGGATTTGATGAGCACTTCTCTACCAGCCTGTTATAGGAGCTTTTCCTTCCACCCCTGAAGCTTCTTCCAAATTCTCTCCTTAATATAAATGAAACTCTTCTTTTTAGCTCGGCCAACAAGGGCAAGAAGACCCAAATATTTTTCATAATTCCTGATGGAGGGGACACCCAAGAGCTGTTGTATACGAATTTGGAGGCCAGGATTTGTATTTGAACCGAAGAACAAGTTGGTTTTATCTTTATTTATCTTTTGACCAGAGCCCTTTTCATAAGTGGCCAAAATATCAAGGATTACCTGGCATTCAGATTCTTTAGCACGACAGAAGAGAACACTATCATTAGCAAAAAAATAGATGTGAAACCCGAGGACCATTACGACATATAGAAACACCGCGAATGAGACCTTCAGATTCAGCTGTGTGTAGTAGCCATTGTAACCCAATAGCACAAAGCAAGAACAAATATGGGGACAAAGGATCACCCTAGCGGAGGCCTCTGGAGGGTTTAATATTGCCAACAGGTGCCCCATTGGGAAGCACCGAATAAGACACAGACCTGATACATGACATGATAGTTGTTACCATTTTACATCCAAACCCCAAGTGTCCCATGACTTTCTCAAGAAAAACCCATTCCACCCTGTCATAAGCCTTGCTCATATCAAGCTTGAGAGCCATGAAACCCAGCTTTCCTTGTGTTTTTCGCTTAAGGTAGTAGAGAGTCTCAAAAGCCACCAGGACGTTATCAGTGATAAGGCGACCCGAAAGGAAAGCACTTTGAGAATCAGAGACTACATAAGGCAAAAACAATTTCAAGCGGTTAACCAAAACTTTTGATATAAGTTTATAAAACACATTGCATAGGCTAATTGGCCTAAAATTTGAAACTTTCTTAGGGTTTTGGATTTTTGGGATAAGGGATATGAAGGTGGTATTAATAGAGTCAGGAATAATACCCGAATTCAAGGCCGCCAGAACAGCATTAGTGATATCACCACCTACAATGTGCCAAAATGATTTGTAAAAAATAGGAGACATACCGTCAGGGCCAGGTGCAGTGAGTGGTGCCATTTGGTGAAGAGCTTGAACAACTTCAGCTGCAGTATATTCACGGTTGAGGCTAGTGTTCATGTCATCTGTGACAGTGGGAGAAATACCTTCTAAAATGTCATCGAAACCCGAAGGATTAGAAGTGGAAAAAAGGTTGGAAAAGTATTCCACAACAAGCTCACCCATCCGGCCTTCATCCTCAATCCATACCCCATTGTCATCTTCAAAACCCAAGATAAAATTGCGCCTATTTCTCTGATTAGACCTGCAATGGAAGTACCTACTGTTCTGATCTCCCCCTTTCAGCCAATCCGTGTAGGATCGTTGCTTCCACATGGCTTCTTCTCTGTTTTTTAGCACTTGTATTTCATCCCGAAGTTGATAAATATGGGTTGGATTGGACCTGTACAAATCTACCTCCTCCGCCTTGGTTAGCTCCTTGAGTTTCTTCGCTAAAGTAAGTCTAACATGGCCAAAAACCTAATGGTTCCACCTTAGCAAATTGTCCTGACAGGTGGTTAGTTTTATAGGAACCATTCTCAATGGAGACAACCCTGGACATCCACTCCATGATTCCTTAATCACCCCTTCACAAGTTTTGTCCTTCAACCACATGGCTTCGAAGTGAAAGGGTCGTCCCTTTCGGTAAAACCTTTTTGCTTTAGAATCCAAAATCAAAAGAATGGGCTTGTGATCCGAGTGAAAGGCATCCAAGTGGTGAATTCTAGAGGTAGGGAACCTTAGAATCCAATCAATGGTGGCTACTCCTCTGTCAAGCCGAATCCAAGTGTTTTGAGTGCCCGGTCTGCGATTGCACCAAGTGAAAGGGAAGCCATTGAAACCTAAATCTTTAAGATCACACACATCCAATGCATCCCTAAACCCTTGCATTTGTCTTTCCGGTCTATCCAGCCAGCCTTGCTTCTCTTCCACCCTTAGAATTTCGTTAAAATCACCCAAAACAATCCATGGAAGTGTTAATTGTCGGCTTAAAGTTTTTAGTAATGACCAGGAATCTTCCTGGTTGGCGGTATCAGGATTTCCATAAAAACCCGTGAACCGCCAGGCATCATCCATCCCTTGGTCAATTACTACATCAATATGGCACTCAGATGAGGAGAGCACATCAACTGTAATCGTATCTATCCATAAGAAAGCCAATCCCCCTCCCCTATTTTGGCGTGGCACAATGTGGCCATCTGCAAACTGAATCTTCCTCCTAATCTTTAAATAACATCTCTGTCAACTTTGGTTTCCATTAAGAAAACCATTTTGGGAGCTTTGTTACCAATTAAGGCAAAGAGTTCATCTTCTATCTGTGGGTTCCCTAGCCCACGACAGTTCCAACTTAAGCAACTTATTGGGCCCGGTGGTGTTGGTACCCAGCAACCACCTATTCATTTTCTTTGTCCTCTCCACTCTTTTTTCCCACACATTTTCTTTTTGACTGTTTCATATCTACTGTATCCAAACTTGGTCGATGGTCTTCCACTTCAATCATATCAATGCCCTCATTGTCACTGCTCCCACTCCTCTCCATCCTTTTCCACTTCTGTGCAGAAATCGTCGCACCATCTGTAATTAGCTTGTTTGAAATATCACATAATTGACCCTTGGTAGCATTAAAGGCAAAGACATCATTCATGCTAGAGTAAGGGCTGTTATGATTTGGAGTAGAAGTAATATTTTGTGCTCTTAACTCAGGAAAAACCTGCGTACTATTTCTAAAACAATCCAAAGAGCTATGAACCATATCAATATTCAAACACAAGTTGGTATTAGAGGCAGAAACATTACCGGGCATTGGAGAGAATCCCACATCCTTACCGTGATCCATACTCTCAACATCCACCATAACATGCTTCGATACAGGACCTGACAATGAACATGGGCTAGCATCCCTGTGGACCACTGTTGTAGATTGGGAACAAGGTTTCTTGGGCATTGCAGGTCCCTTTTTCCATGGTGTTTTACCTCTAGCACAACCAGCCACTATCACTATTGATTTTCGGAAAGATCTCACTGTATCGACTCGAAGCCAATCGCCATACTATTGCTCTTCTTTCTTCAAATTTCCCTTACCCTGAAGCCAAAGCTCACATTCCCTCTCATTATGAATAACTCTACCACACCAGTAGCAGAAGTTCGGTAAACGCTCAAATTTCAAAAGCACCCAGCCAACATGTTCACCTTCAGACTGTAATTTGCAGAACTGTGGGAGGGGTTTAGAAATATCAAGAGCCACACGCACCCGAAGAAACTCATTACCTAAACTAGGACATTGAGAAAATGAAAAAAAAAATGTCACACACCCCCATCACTCACAAAGAATAAGAAATAATAGAAAGACAAGAAGGATGCACCAGGCACAGGAGTTCCCCAACTACAAAAAAATTTAGGGGCTTCGTCCAGGTCCTCACCAGGGATGAACTCCTAACTATTGCTAAAAACAAAAAAGAAGTTTGGTTTCCAATTTCGGAGAGATGATGAATAATCAAGTATTAGCCTAAAAGCCCTATCCCACAGCTTAAATTTATAGTAGTCGGGGTCTTTTGATTTTCTCAGACGATAAAAATGAAGGAATTCGTCCTTCTTGATGACATCACCGTCATTGGTGGACATCCACACCACCATACAAGAAATGACGATCCGCTAAGAATTGGGCACTAACTGTGCTGAAGCGAGATGTAAATATGCAAAAAGTTCCCTAACAAAAGGATGAATGGGAAAACGAAGACCACTAGTAAAGTTTGCCTTGTAGAAACAGAATTTATCAGCATAAGAGTGACAGGCCCTATCCTTGTCACTCGGAATCCTGATCTCAACTGAATCAGGAAACTAAAACCTATCCCTAATCCGCTTCTCATCCTTTTCTAAGAGGGCACACGGGATGTTCCAACCTATCCCTAATAGCCATTGAGCATAAATACAGTGATTCATTGCCCATTAATGAGGCACACAACTATAAAAGAAAAAGCAATAGAAATAAAAGGTACACACAAATACTCTACAAAAATCACTCTCCAGTCTATTTCTCTCTAAAATCCTTCTCCCTCACTAACTTAGACATGGGAGGCGATTTGGCTAACGCCACACTGGCGTGTTACTCTTCCACCCAGTTCATTTTGCAGGTTTTCCTTCGACAGAGATGACCCCAATCACAAATTCGTCCATCTGCTATGACGAGGAGCTCAACTGCTGATTTTTTGCATCATCAGTATTGTTGTAATTTTAAGTAATCAGATGTTCGTAAGAATCTTATTTTTGTTTCTGTATTAGATTTAAAAAAAAGTTTATGAAATTAAGTTAAATTCCGGTTGTGTGACTATTTGTAAGGGTAATGTAAAACTCAAAGGAGTAGGAATTAATAATATGTATGTACTTAACAATAATATTTAAAATAAAGATTCAGTTTGCTATTACTATGTTGTTTTAAAATTCTTCTTATTTATGACATCTTCGATTAAGACATATAAGTAAAAATAAAATAGAAAGAATGAGTAAAACTAGTATATTACCTAATTTAAACATTAAAAATTTTGATGTCTGTTAATCATGCATCAAAGGAAAGATGACAGCAAAACCTTTCTCTAAACATTGGCAATCTTTAGAGTTATTAGAACTAATCCACTCAGATATTTGTGGACCTTTTTTTTTTTTTCGAGAGTGGATATTTGTGGACCTTTGAGAACCAAAACACACATAGGAATGAAATACTTTATCACCTTTATTGACGATTATTCCTCGACATGGATATGTATATCTACTCAAACACAAATTCGAAGCACTCAAAAAATTCAAAAATTATAAAACTAAAGTAGAAAAACCATTAGGACGACCAATTAAAAGTATAATAATGATAGAGGTGGTGAGTATGACGCCTTTGATGGGTTTTGTAGGGGGGAAGGAATTTGGCATATTTACACTATGCCTTACAAACCTCAAGAAAATGGTATTGCTAAAAGACGCAATAGAACTCTAATGGAGATGCCAAGATCAATGATGGCTCATTCACAATTTTGACTCACTTTTTGGGCAGAAGCTTTATCAACTGCCAATTATTTATTAAACAGAGTTAATACAAACTCCAAGAATCTTACACCTTATGAATATTGGCCTAGTCACAAACCAGATTTATCAAACTTAAGGGTTTAGGGATGCAAAGCCCATGTACTAATACTGAAACCATTGAGAGATAAATTAAAAGGAAAGACGTGGGAGTGCAAATTTATTTAATATGTTCAAAATGGTAGTGGTTATAGATTTTATAATCAAGAAAAATGACTGATGGAAAGCAGGGATGCTATTTTCCTTGAAAGCACCAATCAAATTACACCACTTGAAGAGATAAAGTTACAAGAAGACCTTGATAATGAAAATCAGGATCGCTATAAGGATGCTTCTGAAAGTGGGAGCAAAAGAAAATCAGATAAATTGGTATCGGATCAACAAACCTTTGATCCTGAAAACAGTGGGAGTAAAAGGATTAGACGACCATCAACTATGCTTAAAGATTATCATTTGTTTAACAAAGAGGAAAATTTAAGTGAGGACCCAACTAATTATGGACAAGCAATGGCACGCAATGATTCAAAACAATGGCAAGATGCTATGTTGAATGAACTAGAATCCCATCAAGAAAAATGATGTATGGGAATTAAGAGTTTTACCAAATGGAAGAAAGGCAATTGGCTGTAAATGGGTTCTAAGAATGAAATTTAAGGCTGATGGTAGTTTAGATAAATATAAGGTAAGATTGGTGGCTAAAGGGTTTACTCAACAACCCAGTGTAGATTTTGTTGATACATATTCAACAGTAGCTAAATTTGCTTCAAATAGAATAATTATGTTTGTTGTGGAAAGAATGGATTTAGAATTGCATCAATTGGATGTCAAAATAACTTTTCTTAATGGTAAATTAAAAGAAGACATATTCATGTTACAACCAGAAGGTTTTGAAATGAAAGGACATGAAGATAAAGTTTACAAACTAAAAAGATCCCTATTTGGACTTAAACAATCTTCTAAACAATGGTATTTAAAAGTTCCACCAAGCAATATTAGAGATTGGTTTTGAGATGAGTCCACTAGATCACTGTGCTTACATATATAGGTGCTACGATGAGTTAACAATATTATCATTATATGTTGATGATATATTATTAGCTGGAAATAGTCCAAATATGATGATAAAGACAAAATCTTTCCTAGTATCAAGATTTTAAATGAAAGATATGGGCCCTGCTACATATGTGTTAGGAATTAAAATAATTAGAGATATAAATACAAAATTATTATATTTGGATCAAGAGAACTATTTGGAGAAAGTACTCAATAAATTTAATATTGCAGAATCTAAAACTTTGAGTACGCTTGTAAGTAAAGGAACCATATTAAGTAAGAATATGCGCCCTAAAGATAAAGAAGAACAAGAATTTATGGAAAATGTCCCCTATGCCTAATCTATGGGTAGTTTAATGTATGCAATGACAAGCACAATCAATCTAATCCTGGATGGGCACATTGGCAAGCAGTCAAAAGAATTTTTAGATATCTTCAAAGCACCAAAGGTATGAAATAATGTTTTGGAATTAGTGATCTAGAAGTAATAAGATATATAGATGCTGATTTTGCAAGAGATGTAGATGATAGAAAATTTACTAGTTGTCATGTATTCCTATTTGGTGGAACAATTGTCTCTCGGTTAAGTAAGAAACAAGGTTATGTTGCAAAACATACCATGGAGGCAGAATACATACCATATAGCACAACGGTAAGTGAAGCGGTCTAGATTAAACGATTTGTAAGACATTTTAAAATTAGGTATACCAAATAGATCAGTCGATGTGTTTTGTGACAATAAGTTTGCTATCTCGTTAATAAAAAGTGGAGCAAATAGCTCCAAAGGTAAACACATCGAAACAAACTTTCATTATATTCAAGATATAGTGGAGAGGGGCGAAATACAAGTCCAATTTATCCCCTCAAGCGAGATGGTGGCCGATCCTATAACCAAATGATTGACTCTAGATAGATTTAGAGTGAACGTAGGAAATATGGGACTCATGGATCCAAAAACCTAGGTGGGATACTACATGTATTTGCATAGATGGAAGGACTAGGGATGCCCGGAGAACATGGCTATGTATCTTTTGCTCTAGGGACACAATTGGTCAGCATTAAGCAGAATATCATTGTATAAGAAGTTAGCGAATGAATGTAAAGTCCACTAATGTGCATCATACATAACACAGCTTGTACAATGAAAAGTCGCTGAAGTCGTATGAGAAAACCTTTAGTATACTGGCTTAGAGGAAGTATCATGCGATTCAGTGTAGGTCAACACATGTCTGATATGTGTGGCTGAAGGACGTTAATGGGCAGTGCGGGTGTGGACTAAGATTCTTGGCTGTGTGTGGTAACAAGCATTCCACATGTTCAATGCCATTCATTTGAAATAATAATGAATGATAAGACATCTGAAGTATACTACAGGAGTAGTATATAACGAAGAGTGCGGTTAGTGGTGTGTGACAAGATGTGTACATAGTTTTGCCAAAGTTAAACACTGACGCTGATCTATGAAGAGCATAGATGAGAATCAACATTGGGCAATACTGCGGTGACACCATAGTATATGTTGATTGTAGTTAACACTATTTATTATGGTGTGATCAAGTGAGAGATGTTAGTATATAACAGTGATAGGTAACACCATAATATGGTGTACCCTCACCTATATAATGACACCCACTTGGTGGATGGTGTTACTTCACCAACCAACAACAGAGAATTAATTAAGTGTTGGAGTTAGTTATTTACAAAAGTGGTGTGTGTTTTAGATAAGATACAACTCTTGATAAATTAGCATATCTCTTCTCAAGAGATACAAGGAGTTTATAAATATTGAGACTTCTCATTCATTGTTATGTTACATAATTTATTCGCTTTGTATGTGTTGGTGATTTCTAGTCTAATGACATTATCGTACACAATAAGGGACTAACCGTGCATAGTAATTCGTGGGAAATATATTGCAATTTTAGAAAATTTCAGGTATGATTTCCAAATTTATAACTAGAACAACACTCGTAGAAAAGTGCAACACTGCAACTTGCATAAAACAATTTCATTAAAAAAAAAGTCATTAATGTACCGTAGTTTGTTTAAATTTTATAAATAAAATTAGGTAAAAATACAATTTTCATCTATATAAGTTTACTCAAAACAAATATTTTGGTCCCTTCAAGTTTGAAACTTGTCATTTTAGTATTGTAAATTTGTCCAAAAAATATTTTAGCCATTTAAATTTGAAGTTAATTATTTTAATCTAATAATTTTGCCCAAAAATTACTAAAAAAAATACCAATTTAAACAATTAAAATAATTTTTGGGTAAAATTAAGGAACCATTTTTTAACTTAAACAACTAAAATAATTTAGAATAAAGTTTTCGGACTAAAATGAGTAGAGGAGTAAATTGATTTTTAAGGCAAAGTTTGTTGTAAATTGCATTTTTGCCCAAAAAAAAAATTATTTTGCTCACCAAGGTATAGCATCGGATTTTTCTCAAAAAAAGAAAAAAGAAAAAAAAAGGGTACAGCATCGGATAGCGGCAGAATCAAATGCGTTTCCTGCTTTATCCAAAAAAAAAAAAAGCGTTTCCTGTACTTTCTAGATTCACTTGTCTTCGTCTTCCTCTTCCTCATACACAGATCAGTCTCAATTCGAAATTGTATTAAAAAAGAACAAAAGAAACACAAACCTCAGTCTTGCTACTACTCTTCGACTTCGACTCTCTCAGATCTCTCATGGCGTCTTCCAGCAAGTTGGAATCTGATTCAGAAGATGAAGCTCTAGACGAGGAGGCATGCTCTTCATTCCTCTCTCTCTCTCTCTCTCTCTCTATATATATATATATTTACATTTTTGCCACTCAATTTCAAATTCCAGTTCTTCATTCCTCTATATAATTCACATTCTTGCTTTACGAAACTGCTTGCTCCAAACGCTTTTTATCTAGTTGAGCGGAATTTCTGAGTTAATTTGAATTCTGAAAATTGAGTTTGGCATTTCACTATTTCACGAGCTTTTTATGTTTTCCAATTGCGTATATGTGCAGGTTGAACATTTTGATGATTTCACGCTTGCTTCTTCATGGGAAAGGTAACTTACAATTGAATTCAGCTTTTTGGATCGTGCAATTGAGGTCTCATATTCCTAATTTCATATTTTTCAATAGGTTCATTTCTGAAATCGAAGCGGTTTGTCGGCAATGGATGTCTGATGGCCCAAAAAATTTGTTGGTATGTTTGCTTGGATTGGAAAACTTAAATGTATATGTTGTGTAAATTGGAGCATGCACACAGATATGCATGTGATATGGACATTTGTTAGAGTTGCGTTTTGATGATAACGTTAGCTAGTGTTGATAATAATTAGTAATTAGCATACTTTGAGGGGATTTTATAATCATTTTTATAATTTTAGCCATTGTTTTTCATTCTAATATAGTAATGCCAGGGAATTCTTGACTTACAACAAGCCATTACTTTGTAACGTACGCAAACCTTGCTTTTGTGCTTGTTTATATAAGGAAGTGGTGTTCCAGCCTTTAGCCAAACTATTCCACTTCCAGAACATGAGATACTTTGGAAACCCAGGGACTGATAATGTGGTGGATTGAACCTAGGACCTCCGGGTTTATGTCATGCCCCACACCAATGAATCCACCACCCAGTACCCCTGTGGGGATTTGCTTTTGTGCTTGTTGAAGTCATTGTTTTCTTGTTCTACCCTTATTGGCAAACCATCTAGGTATCTTGCTTTAGTATTATTCTGAGTTAAGTTGTTTGTGTGACCTTTAATCTGGTTGCAAAGGCAGTCAGTTCTCTTGCTCTGTGAAACTATGGATATGATTGTGGGTAGTTGTTGATAAATTGTTTGAACAATAGGTATTTGTTTCATGGAATTTAATTTCTTTGTTTCTTTTAAGTTTATTGCTACTTCATATTGGAAGTGGAAAAATCTGGGCCAAAAATCATAGCCGTTGAATTATGCTTCTTTATTATACCATTAATTTTTCCCTGCAATGCTTCAATTTTCTTTGAAATGACATAGAAGTTGGCTTTATTACTGGACACTGTGTGGTTTAGCTTATCCTTATAAGTGAAGCTGTGTTTGATGTTAACCCCCGAATGTGGATTTTCTTATTAAATTTTTGTAGGAAAAAGGTGCTGTTCTCTTGGAGTTTTCAAAGAACTTATATAAAGTCAAATTTGAGCTAAAGTATGCCTTAAAAAGTTATCTCATGGAATATTACTTTGAGAAAAGCAACACTGATGATGGTATGTGGAGAGCTTTTTTTTGGTTGTAATTTTTGGGTTCATCACACATTGTGGAGAGTAGTATCTATTCAAATTTGGTTACTGGTTGACAGGAAAAGTTTCAGACTGGAACTTCAATTTGCATGATCTGCAATTGTGTTTTGGGGTAAAGGAGTTTTTGGTATGTTTTGACTTGCACTTTGTACCACAATATTGAGTGTTTTTGCTATGTTCAGTTCTTCACCCCTTGTAATTGCATCACCAGGTGATTGCTCCTCAAAGTGCCAGTGGTGTAGTTCTTGATGCACCAGAGGCTAGCAAGCTTTTAAGTGCAGTTGCAATTGCTTTGTCAAATTGTTCAAGGTAGGGTTCTCAGTTGAAAATTTTTCTATTTAATTATTGGTGAAGTATGGCTCCCTTGTGTCCTCCATAATGGCTAGGGGAGTTGGCCCATTGCAAATTAACCTCAGTGCTTCCAATATGGTCATGCACTTTTTTGAAGATGTGAAGAATTTATGATTCTGTTGGTATTTCATTCTGCTGTACTGTTTTTAGAATACACTAACACATTCTTTCCTTTTAAATTAAATTAGTAAGTTTCTTGCGGTATTGGGTGACCTCCTTGGAATCCTTGTTTTGCATTTCTTCCTTTTCCAATAATTTTAAAAAGAGTTTCTTACAGTGTCTTGATGAACAGTTTACCCCATATATATATTTCTTGTGATGACCCTCCCCTCAAGGTATGGGCCAATGGAACTACCCCTAAGGGGTGAACCCCGGATGCCTATACATCCCAAGTGAGCAGGCATTGTGTAAATTGCGAAATGCCTCAGCTAGGAGTCGAACTGGAGACTTCTAGGTTTATAGTTAGTCTAGGCATTCTCCCTTACATTGGGGCACACTGGGTTGGGGTAAACTGTTTACCATGATATTGGATAATATAATATTATATTTGAATCATGTTTTATCTGTGTATAACTTGAACTGAATTGCGATCTCTTGCTCGCTTCGGGTATGCAGTTTGTTGCCAGCATTTGTACCAGTGCATGATCCTTCTCGGAAAGCGTACATTGGTATCCAAAATAGGGGAACTGTTTTCACCAGAAGATTTGAGTCAGATCATATTGGTAGCCAGGTTCCAGTAAAACTAATGCATTTGGAAGGATTATACGAATTGTTTCTTTCAAAGTTTGTAAGTGCTCATCACTTCATATCAATATTTCTCTGTGATGTACTTTTAGATTAGTTATTTCATTGACATTGCAAAGTAGGGAGTACATTGAAGTTTCTTATGTTTGAAACCAATCAGATATGCTATACCATTTGTTCTTGATCTTCCTTCTCTTACTAGTTCTCTTATTTTGATTGCTAAAGCACAGATCACCTCATCAACTAGATTGAAAGGAAATTAAGTATGTTATCTATGTGATATTCTTGGATTACACTTGCCTTAAGGGGCACTACCCTTACTCTTTGTAAACCATAGGGCCTGTGATTTTTTGTAATTATAGATGAAAAAAGTTAATTTTCTTTCTTATATTGTAAAGGCATCATTTCATGCGCTCTTTGCTTGCATCATTTTTTAATTTTTCTATGAGAATTAATTGGCCTTGCTTGTGTAATGAATTTCAGATTACGACTTTCCTATTTTTCCTAATTATGATAAAATTTCATCTGATGTTGAAGGCCTACTCCACATTGGACCTTTCTGTGCATCTTTTCAAAGTCCATTTTACAATGAAGCTAACCTACAGAACCCTTTCCTTTGACGATGACAATGACGTCCAAGAAACTGATGCTGAAATGACAGAATCTGAAGGAAACCCTGCTAGTGACATTCACAGCAAAGCACAGTGGGATGATGATTGTCCTTGGAGCGAGTGGTATTCTGCAGAGGACCCAGTGAAAGGTACATTATGTTTAGAATATTCATATATGCCTGTTTTTTGTTTGAGGCTCTTGTGTTAGTTTCAGTTTTAAGATGATGTCTGAGATGATAACTGACATTTGTTGTCTTGTTGATGCAAGGAGTGCAACCAAAATTATTTCAGGTTTTTTTTATTTTATGAACTTCTGATTTTTCTAGATTTCACTTTTAAATTTATAATTTAACATTGTTGAGGATTTTATGGAATGTACTTGTGGCTTGATGTGCTCTTTGAAGCCTATTAGAAAGAGGCTACAAGAATAATTTTAGGTAGTGCAATTTGAATATATATATTTATATATAAAATTAAAGATGTTTCTCTCTAGCTTGGTAGTGATTCCAAGCACCCATAGGTGATGAAACCTAGGATTTTCTAATAAATTCTAATAATTTCTGTAAAATATTTTAACTCTCTTTTCTAAAGCTTACTGTTCTTTATGTTTCATAACCTTTAAAGGGTGACCTTTTTGATCAAAGAAACACTTTGAGACTGGGGGATAGACCTACTAATGGCTATGTGGCACAGTTTAAAGAAGATGAGATGAGTGTTCGCATAGTTTCCAGTCCTAAATTAACTCCACTATCAATGTGTTAGAAGGATTCAAGTCTCTAGGAGACAGTTTCACATACATATACACTTAGATTAGGCTAGAATAAAATTTCTATCTTGTATAAAAAAAAAAGTTCTAGGGAGTTTCCTATTGTTGAGGTGTCCCTACCAATTGTCATTACCAGCTGTCATATTGAAGGATATTCCTTGTCTTATTGTAATCTTATCACCCTTTCTATCTAAGGAATGAATAGTAACTGGGCTGATATATAGACATGTCCTCACTTTTCTATGTAATTGTTTTTATACCATTAATATGGTATTAGAGCATTAAAGAGCTCTTCAATTAAATGCTGTTGGAAGGTTTGTGAAGATGCTTGAGATGCTAGTTGTCTTCACTATCTGTCTTCGTTGGCATTGTTGCTTGGTATGTCGAGGGTAGAAACTCAAAATTGAGTTGATGGCTGACTGGTCATCTGTTTTTGATAGTTGAAACCGCAATCCTCGGTATATGTAAAGTTGTTTCAGGCTATCCTTCACCTATCTCGGTGGTCATCATTGTTCTTAGAGGTTGTTGTTGTTCTCAGCGGTTGGTTGGCAGATCTAAAGTTGTTTCCAACCATCCTCCACCTATCTCGGTGGCATATGTTCTTGATGGTGGTTGTTGTTCTCGGTGGTTGGTTGTGGTTGCAGTAAGCGTTGATGATGTGTGAGATGTTTTTTTGTAACTTGGTTGTTGATGATGTGCACTAGTGACGTAGTGGGGGTCGTTGACAAGTTTTGAGTTTGCTGGTGTTGTTGTCAATCAGAGTAGACAGGGAAGACCCCTGTTTGGTACGGTGTAGTCTATTCCCTATCTTGATAAGGACAGCTTAATCCTGGATAGGGATAACAAGTTGTTTGGTAGATATTTGGCTGTTTGGGATTAACAGTTGGTCGTTCCTTATCCAAGGTAAGGATAATCTAACCAAATAAAGTTTCTGTTTGGCTTTGCTTGGACGGCTTTATCATTTTTTGGCAGGTACATATGTAGTTTAGGCCGACACAGAGAACTTTTTACTAGTACAGCTTCTATTTTGGCCAATTCAGGAAAGTTTCAGCTGGTACAACGTCTATTTTGGCCGCTTCAGGAAAATTCATCTCTATTGCTGATATCTTTACCAAGGCACTATGTAGGAGTCAGTTAGAGTCTATACGTTCCAAGTTAGGCCTATTTGGCATACATGCTCCAGCTTGAGGGGGAGTTTTCAGAAATAGAAAGATACTAGTATGGATTGTACCCTTGTGATGTGTGGGTTGTACTCCATCGTGAACATGATGTTCAATTTTTTTCAATAAAAGTCTTATTACCTATATAAAAAAAAAGATGTGTGGGTTGTACTCTTCTAGAAGGGTTAAAAGTTTTTAGGAAATTTCTTAGTGTTGAGGTGTCCGTACCAGTTGTCATATAATAGAATATTCCTTGTCCAATTGTAATCACCCTTTCTATATGAGGAATGAATAGTAAGAGGACTGATATATACACAGCTCCTCACTTTTCTATGCAGTTATTCTCTTTCCATTAACACAGTGGAAGCCAGATGGAAGGCCATCCAAGAACTAACCCAAGAAACTATGAGACAATATGCCTAATTAGGCCGAATAATGGCTTCCATCCAAAAACTGTCCAAAAAATCTCAAAAAGTAAAACTTCACACATGGGAGACAATGATATTGAGGCACCACAACCTAGAGCTAAAAGAGAAAACCAGTTCCAACCTATGTGTGGTAGAACCAATACAACTTTTTGGAAAGTCCTTACTTGATAAGGAGTAAGTTCAACAAGAGATCCTAGAATTGTTGGGAGCACATGATGTAAAACTTGAGCTTGATGCTTATACGACATAGACACCCTCTATGGAGCATGAAGTGGCAAAGTTTCATCAAGTGAAGAAGTTGATACAATGATGCTTCCTATAGAACAAGATAAGGCTGCATTATTTATTCCGCCAATTGATTTTATTACTCCAAATGAATTTAATCTGGTGGAACATGAAGCTATTTACTTCTTCGTGCAGCCAGAAGTGCTTTTAGAGTTGATGCCTTATCCTTCACACTTAAAAACTCAGAGCCTTTACATAAATTCCTTTACTTATCAAAAAGAAAAAAAAAAAAAAAATCTCAAGGTCGAGTTTTCTCAAACCAGGGGAGTGTGATGTAGGAAGTACAACCAAAATTATTTCAGAATTTACTATTAAAGTTTCTTTTTTCTTATTTGAATCTTAGATTTCTTTTTTGAATTTTGAATTTCAGAGTTTTCTTGATTTCACTTTTGAATTTAGAATCTAGAATTTAATGTTGTTGATCATTTTACGGAATGGAATTGTGGATTGATGTTCTCCTCGAAGTGGCTCCAAGAATAAGTTTAGGCACTGCAATATGAATACAAATGTTCTAATTGGGATTTTTAAGCCTAGGGGTTTTAAGCAAATTCTAGCTGGTGAACCTTAGGATTTGTCATGTCTTCTTCTTTGCCCTTATTTCGATTTCTACCCTTCCCATCCTATCTCATTTGTCCTTCAAAGCACATAACTGTCTGCCAACTAAAATGACTTAACATGGACTTCAGACCAATATTTTTTTTCCATAATTTGTTTTTGCTTCATCTTGTTATGTGGGGTTGGAAAAACATAAAATTGATGTAATTTCTGTCCTGATGAAAGCTTCTAAAGATTCTCTATTGCTTTAACCCTGCTCTACCTGGAGGATAATTTCTTATTTTTTGGATCAACTGCATACAGGATTTGAAGTGATTGCCATATGGTCAGAGAAGATGGTTGAAAGCTCTTCGGAAATGGCTGAATTGGAAAATGCTTCACCTCATGAAGCTGAGAAGTGGATATTATTTCCAATTTTTTCTCAGAATTTGTAAGAAATTCCCCTTAGATTGAATTTGTTAGTGTTAGGACAAGAATAATGTGCACATTCAACCATGCTTGTCATGGTTGTTAGCCATGAGATATCGTAAATCCTTGTTACCATTGGTTCTTAATATTCAGCATTTACCACAACCTTGATAAAGCTAGAAACAGAGCATGCCACAAATTCTAAGATTTTATATCCTTCAGATAAATAGCAGAAGTAATTGTTGTGTTAAGTCTCTACTAAATAGACTTATGTGCAGGTTATAAAAAAAAAAGACTTATGTGCATAAGCAAAAATTTAATACTTGGTGGTAACTGTTGTGTAACACGAATGGTTTTTGACAAACAAAGTTTCAAGTACCTTACTGTATCAGTGCATATATAAATATTTCCCCACTGGGTAATACAATTTATACAATTTTATAAAGGTATAGGTTAGTTTAGTCTAATAAATTTTGGATTAATTTAACAAAGTAGTTTTTTTTCTTGCAAAATACTTATGTCTTGCACACACGTTACACTTCATCATGGACATATTTTTGATTGAATATATGTGTGGCACTCTATTTTGCTCCCCTACCCCCTTCTATATACTGAGACTCCCATACTTTTTGCTCTTATACCTAAGATACTTATGATGTATGTGATTTTTAATTTAATTTTTATTCCATGTGAGGCTCATCATTCAACTCTTTGGGCATTTGCAAATTTCCACCACAGATTATGTGATTTATTGGGAGTTTCAATAATCACTTTCCTAGCATATGTTTGGTAGTTTTGGTCAGCAGTGTTGAAAGCAAAAGCTATGACATAGGTTGCAGGATAATTAATTCTGATTTTTCCCCCTCCAATCTAATTTGATAGTATATCCTTTTCTATTGTAATGCCAATCTAATGATGTTAACAAGTTTGATATGTACAATTTCTTAAAAAAATGATGTTATGTTTATCAGAACTGATGGTTCCAAAGGAAATCAAATTGGATTTGCTTCCCAATTGCACTTTTTGGTTGATGCGTTAGATATGTCATTTGAAGCTCAATTTATGGAAGATTTTGTTTCAGGTTTGAGACTTTTTTTATACTTAATTTATTTTTTATATATATTGGTTCCATTAGCTAACTACAGTTGTGATTTGTAGTTTTGAGTGGTTTATGTTTGTTGATGTCATTTTAGATTTGCGTTAGTTTTCAGCTCCATTTTTCACCCTTTTTTTTTTGGGTAGTAGTTGAAAACCAGGGTCCTGATAATTTGAAGACCTCAATGGTTATACCTCCACCTACGGTTATTGATCGTACGCTTAAAGAACTTTTTCATGATGGTACTTTCTACATTTTTCGGCTTCTGTTGCTTTGTATTTGATTGATCATGTAGTTGAGTGTGAAAATTTTCGATAATGAACTAAGATGGCCACTTTACAACGCCATGCTGTAATTATTAATGGTCCTTGTACTATGTGCAGGAGTGCAAGAACCAAATTTTGCTAAGGGCGAGCATAAGAATTCTCGAGCTATTAAAGGAGCACCTTTTGAATCGCTTTTTGCACAGTTTTGTTTACACTCTCTTTGGGTTGGCAACTGCAACATACGTGGTATGAATATTTGGGTGAATAAACGTGATAAAGATAGTTAAATTATTATAATATTTGGGGCAGCTACTCAGACACACACACACACACACACACACACACACACACACACACACACACACACACATATATATATATATATATATCCCTAGGTGCAGTGTTATTTTCATACGTATGACTTGATTTGGTTTTTATTTACAATGATATTAGCTATTGCGGTGCTTTGGATAGAGTTTGTTCGAGAAGTTCGGTGGTGTTGGGAGGAGTCACAGCCATTGCCCAAAATGCCAGCTAATGGTTCAATTGACCTATCCACTTGTTTGATTAACCAGAAACTACAAATGGTAATAAGATGCATATTTCTTTTAAAGAACTTTGGCGGAAATTGTTTCTTTACATGAGAACTAGGTTTCCGAAAATACAGGCTTTGCATCTTTAAATGGGTTGCTGAATTCCCTGGACTATTTAGAAAATTTTACCTTGACATCAGTTATATTCTTATGAATTGGCACCGTTTTTGCTGATATGTAACCATTAGTTATTTTGGAAGCATTTGTTTTTTAAATTAAGAGACAATGCTATATATGCAAAGTGATGGTAAAATGACTTGAAGATCTTATATCTGTTTTTTTGATAAGTTCAAAAAGCTTTTTCTCTAAGTGTCTTGTTGAGTTTTCCTTTATATACTTTTGTTGTACTTTCATGGCATTTTTAAGTAAATATATGTGCATCAAAAAGAGAAAAATGTGCCTTGTTGGGTTATTTTTCTAGCATATATGATGGCATGGCGAAAGTTGTTTCACTCTTCTTTTTTCTTGTTCAGCTTGCAATATGCATTGAGAGCAAGCGTGAACTGAATGAAGACTATCAAGACTGCATTGGAAGCATGGATCAAGCTTCTCCTCATAAAAAGGTCACAATGGTGTCCTTGTTTTCCTTGTTCCAGTGCTTCACTATTTACTCTGTTTTCTTTCATTGTGTTTGGCATGAAGTGCTTCCTTGACCCAATGTAGGAAGATGACCCGTTTGGGGAAGACTCAGACTCATCCATTATGCTAACACCGGGCGAAAATTTTGATGGGAAACATGACAGGTGAACTAAAGCAAGTGAGAACTCCTTGTTTTCTTCATCAACTGGCTGACCTTAGATAGTGTTATTGAATTTTTCTTTTTTTAAAACACCTTTTTCTTCTTTTGTTTTATTAGATTATATGCATCACAATTCATTTGGTTATTCTATAACTTTTGTCCTTTTAAAGTGCAATGAGACTGCATTAATACTTGCCCTTGGTTTGGAAGCATGAGGTGAGTCATAACTGTTGACCAGTGAGCAAATACATTGCCTTTTGGGTAAAGTAGGCAAGTATTTCCTATTTATAGGAAAATAAGACATTGCCCTTCAACAAAATTTGTGGTTGTAGCAATATAGGTATTTTCAATTTAAACTTTAAACTTAACAAATTTTAAACTTTAACGTGATTTAATAATGCTAAAGAATCTAAGAGGCAATGATAAAGCAAAAACCCCTAGAGCTTAGAGGTCAATTGTAAGGAGTTTGACTTCTTGGTTGGGAATAGTAGGTTTTTTTTTTTTGATAGGTAAGAAGGCAATATTATTAAAAAAGGAATAGAAGCAAAAATACATAGAGTTCATGATAGTGTATGTGTTTAGAGAATAGTAGGCTTAATGAAAGTGTTTAGTGATGCTAATTGTAACAATTATTGGAATTGCCCAACTTGCTACATTGTGAATCATCTCGTCTAAAAAGTCTGAATGCTTGCTTTTTTTCTTCTTTTTTTTTTTTTTTTTTTTTTTAAATTTTTGTTTATTTTGTTGATAAGTAATAGGAAAGTAGGGTAAGCTTTATGGTATACTTTTTTGCTTTGGAGTTTGAGCTCTCTTTTTTTGGGCTCAAAATATGATTTTGGTCCTTAAACTATATGTTAGATTTTTAAAATTTATTTATTTATTTATTCTGAATTATCAATTGTTTCATTTAGTCCTTGAAATTTTTTTAAAATTTTTTTTTTATGTAACAGGGATACAATAGTAAATTGTTACAAATTACTATTTCTTTCCTCCTATCTTAATTTCCTACCAAATAAAGGAAAGATACACTAATTTTCCATTCCCTCACTTTTTTGTCCTCACCAAATACATAGGATGGAAAATTAGTATATTCTTTTTTTTTTTTTTTTTGATAAGTAAGAATGATATGTATGCAAAAAGGCTGCTCTATGCATGAAAAGCACAGAGCAAATCAACATTTACAAGAAAAGGAAAAAAAAAAAAAAACTGCAAATTAATTACAAAAGAGAAGAGAACTAAGAAATGAAGGGAGAGAATCACTAGTCGTGAGTCCCCAAGCCCGAGACCAATTGAATAAAGTTCCACTAAAAGAAGCAAACATCTGATCTCTGGAACTATCCAAGTCCTCGAAAGTCCGCCGGTTCCGCTCATTCCAAAGACATCATAGTAAGCACAATGGATAGACGATTTGTGTGAATGACCGAGTTTATGGTCACATTTTCAGTTCTTTCAGGGTGCAATGAAATGTTATAGGGATTCAAGGAGAAGTCAAGGAAATTACAAAAGTGAAAAGGTGCTGAAACCAATTTTTTTTTCAGAGAAAAAAGTTTGGTGATTTCGGTTCTCCATGTACAGCAAATGAGCCATTTTCTATATGTCAAATACCACAGTACTTCTCCCTCCTCCACATTTCCATAAAAAACTTCAACAATGCCATAAAGTGATAACAAAAATTAATATTTTTTAGCAATAGTTGCTGATGTAGCAAACAATTTTTCATGCATGTATCCTTATAATGCTAACATAGTGCATTAGTCCACAGGTTGGTCTCACAAAACTTGAATATATGAAGATATGTGAATTTAATTTGTTAAAAAAAAAGTAAAATAACATTGTAGTCCCTAATGTTTGTGTTAGTTGCCTCCACATGTTCTAACTTGTGAGACCACATATAGTCTAAAATTTCATGTCCGCATTATGAGGATGTATGTATATTTAATGCCTATCATATTATCAAGTGCCATTCACATAGTGATGGTAAGACCTGTAATTGTAAAATCAACAAACTTCAAGGACTAAATTGAAACAATCGGTAATTCAAGAATGAAAAATTGAAATCAAATACATTGTTTAGGGACCAGAATTATATTTTGATATCTTTCTTTCTTTGGTTGTGACTAATTCCTACGAAAAATGGAAATTAGTAGAGACTAAAGAGAGTATTTAGTGCATCATAGCCAGCAATAGTACTGCTACATTTTTTTTTAATGAATTTTGATAATATATACTTTGCAAGGTTTGCTTAATTGAGAATGGTTAAGTTTTATCCTATGTATATCTATTTCTGCATAACTTTGTTCTTCATACTGCAGCCCCTCGAAACCAGATGATTTACATGGTTCTGGTACAACTGTATCAAAATTCAGTAGTGAGCCTGAACATATGGTGTTGGCTGATCCGAAGCCTTCAGATTGTATCAGGAGGGGTTCGACTGGTGTGGTGGGGTCTATGATGCTTCTGAAGTCCCATCAGAGAATGCATGCCCCTTCCACTCAGGTTTCTATAAATCAATAACTCAACAATCTTATTATTTGTCATTTTTTCTTTTTTCTTTTATGAATATTTTATTCTCACAAATTCTCAAGAATGCAACATTTAGCCTTTTCTTATAATCATTGTAGGATGCACCACTCATGACAGAAGACATGCATGAAGAACGGCTCCGTGCTGTTGAGGCCTTCGGGGATTCATTTGTAAGCTTATATTCTTTATATCTATCAAAATCTGAATTGATGGGATTGAACTAAGGATTTTCTGTCATTCTTTTGCAGAACTTTTCTGGTCAGTTGGAGAAAGAGATCTTGTCTACAGGTAATAAGCTTCAATTTTATTCTTTTATTAGGGGGCTGGACTTCATTGACTGTGTTAACCATGTTTTTGGAGAAAATTATGATTCACATAAAATTTGTAAACATGTTGGTACTCATGCCCAATGATTTTCATCTGAAGCTCATATTATTGGAAAGGTTAATCTGTGACACAGCTAGGGAGTAGGGACATTACCAGAACAGGTTAGGATGCTCTATGGTATGCCATTTCAAGCACTAGTATGGGGTTATTTGGTAGATGGCATGAATAAGTAGGTGGAAACTTGCTGCCATCCAAATACCATTAGGCACAAATAAGCTTCAGAATTTTTTTATTTCATTTTTTGGTAAGTAAATAAGCTTCAGATATATATATATATATATATATATATATATATATTTTGACAAGTAAATAAGCTTCAGAATTCTCAGGATGGCATCCATTATGACATTGTTAATCTTAAAGACAAATCATGTATCTATCAAATTCTATTACAGGAGAAACTATGATAGTATGGCACTCATCAAAGTTGATGGGCCACGCCATTTTTTATGTATAATGGTGAAATTTTGATGTAATGTGGACCATTCAATATGTAAGCATCTATCATATGATAGATAATTAGGTGGAAACTTTAAATTTAACCCTTGTGTTTACAAGAAAATAAAGGTTTTTTTTTGGGGGGGGCTCTAAATATGTAATACAATTCAGCATACATATAAGTAAAGATATAGATAATTTTACTTCACCTATTCAAGCAAACTTTGAAAATTGTTTGATAGGATGTGTGTGGATCCTAACCTACTATGTTGGTTATGCAGTGGGTTTGAAGGCTAATAAGTGGCCCTGTTAGTGTCAAATTGGCATCCGTACTACAACTATAGGGGGGATTTCCTGTATTTGAGAATACATAAAAAGCCGTAGGTGCACTATGATAATTTCACACGTATATGTAGTACTAGTTACTGCTGAATTGGGGAGTACATATACCTATGAGCCCTATACTTATAAAAAAAAATGAAAAATAAAAAAACAAGAAGAGCTGTATAACTCCTTTTCTAAGCTGTCATAATAAAAAACTGCAGCGACTCTGGAATCTGGATATAGCCCTAGTTTTGGTGAACCATGTAAATATGATGTTTTTTTATGTGTGCTTTGATCTTTCTATCTTTGTTCTCAATTCATAGATCTAGGGTTAGGTTTCATGTTTCTAACATTCTTTACCCTTAATCATTATAGATTTGTTTGAATGGTTTAGATTTATATATAATATGATTATTATAAATAAAAAAAGGTGTGGCCTCATCAACTTTGATTATGTGCTGGCATAGTTTTTCCTCCAGTTGCATACCGTTTTAGCACTGTTAAGTGCCAAAAGTATTAAAATGTGAACTTAAATCTGCGTTTTCTCAGCCAGCAGTTTCTTTAAATGAACATCAGTGATCTTTATGTTATTGTGGGACTCTGCTTTGTATGAACTATGTTATCCTGCTCAAAGTTCTGTTCTGTTTTGTTTTGTTTTTTGTTTTCAAACTCTTCTATATGACGTAAAAAATGAAATCATGTCTATTTTATTTCTTTTTTCATCGTAGTTCATACCTTACAGCACATGTAAGATATTTATTTCTCTTTTATAAGACCCTCTAATACTTTTTATAGATTCTCAGCATCTTTTTCTAATGCCACAATATACTTGTCATTGACAAAGCTTAGAAATTTTTATTAGACATGTCAGCATTTAAAGCAGCAAATCCAGATGCCATTTTTGAAGATTTTATTCGGTGGCATTCACCTGGAGATTGGGAGAGTGATGACACTCAAGAAAAGAGACCAATTAAAAGACTTGCAATGGAGGATTCAAATAATGATTGGCCTCCTCGTGGATGGCTTTCGCGAAGAATGTCTGAGCATGGGAATTTGTGGCGAAAGATTTGGAATGATGCACCTGCTTTGCCAGCTTCCGAGCAGAAGCCACTCCTTGATCCAAATAGAGAAGGTGAAAAGGTTAGTTTCTTTGGAGAAATTTGTATTTTGCTTGTTGTCCTCTCTTTAAGTTGCTTATTGCTGCGGCACTTGTAGAGAAGAGCAGTTATACTGTAAAGTTCCTTGGTGGATACTTTTCATATTGTGATTGTTGGACAGTCTAAGAGTCCAAGAGAATGAGATGATTAGATCAGAAAGAATTCTGTTTGATTATGCAACTCAACCATAGGTGCTTCCATCTTCAGCCTTCTCATTTGCTGTTTGTGATTGGCTTCATAAAATCCAGAAAAATGCTAGTGCTCTTGAAGCTTCTCTTCAGTTTATATATCCTGAGTGAGAAAATGAGTAATAGTGTTCCTCAAAAGATGGTTTCCTTGAACTCCCCAAGCTTGCAGAGTGCAAGGCTTAAGAAGTAACTTGAATTCAAATTCACAAAGTTACGAGGTAGTAACTCCCTTAAATAGAAGACACTAGTTCAGAGAATGATTCAAATGTTAATGTTTCTGAATCCTCAGTGACTGACATCTAAAAGATGTTGCCTGATAATGACCTGGGCAAGAGAGGTTTCCTATGTTCCCCTTGCTTAAACATGACTATTTTTTACTTTCAATTGCCTTTCAGGGAGTGTTTGCCTAAAATATGATTTTTGGGATTCTTAGCTAAATATTATTATTATATAATCCATCTGGGACTAGAAAGTAACAGCTTGTGATTTGACTTAAAGTTTATTATGAAAGTGAGAGTAAACATAACATACAAACAAACGTGTTTGTGATGTAAGTTCTAACTTTGCCGTAGCATTGTTGCCCTTGTACTGGAATAAATGACTGTAAACTATAATGGCATATTTAGCTGTGTTTGTGTCTAAGAGCATTCTCATCAAGAGTTTTAAAAATTTTAGCATTTAGCATCTAAAAACCCAACTTTATACCATTTAACACATTAATTTTCAATACACCTAACATTAAAACTTCTATTTTTTTTACCACTTCATTAAAATATTATTTATTTATCATTTTTTATTCTTTTTTATTCTCATCACCCAAGCCACCACAAACCCACGGCACAACCCACAGCGTCATCCACGACACCAACCACGGCACAACCCACCGGCCTCTACTCACAACACTACCCACAGCACAACCACAGCACGCCAACCATGGCACACCAACCACAAACCCACCACCGTTACCCAGAAACCTAAGTTCAGTAACCCAGTAAGACCCATCGAGCAACACCACCCACCGCCCTTCCCTTGTTCTTCCATTCTTCAAATTAGTTTTCTACACCCAAAACCCACCACAAAACCCCAGGCAAAACCCACCCTAGCCACAAAAATAACCACCACCCCAGTGGCCCAACCTCTCCAATCTCAACTCCAGCCAAAAAGGCCGACGCCAACTCAAGAATGTCGACCATGAACCCAAAGAAGGAAGAAGGCTGAGACTGGATTGAGAGAAAAAAATGAGGGAGAAAGAGAAATAATAAGAAGAAAAGAAAGTGGGCCCCACTAAATAAAAAAATATTATAAGTTTTACAATTGGTGAACAGTGCGGTCTTAAATATGAGATTGCATTGTTTATCAATGCCAAATGTAATGGCATTTAAAACACTTGATGGAGGATGCTTTTTAGAGTTTGGTGTGTCAAATGCCAAATATTTAGCATTTGACACACTTGATGAGAATGCTCTAAGGAGAAGAAAAACTGTATGTCCATGCAAAACTAATTCTACCAATGAGCTTTGTCACTTTGTCCTCCCATAAAAACAGGTGAAGGGTGAGATTGTGGGATCAAAACCTATTGGATGTGTATGAAACTTACCAATTAAAAAAATATATAAATATATATTTTGGTTTGTGATTTTTTTTTAGTGTTTCATAATTCTTCCACTATCTCCTCCATGCTTTTGTGCTTTAAGTTTGTTCATGGGCTCTTTTTAATTCCATAGATCCTTCATTACCTGGAAACATTACGACCACATCTATTGCTTGAGCAAATGGTTTGTACTGCCTTTAGAGCTTCGGCAGATGCATTAAACCAGACTAGTTATGGAGGCTTGAAACAGATGGCAACCAAAATGGAGCAACTTTACCTTACTATGGCATCCTCGTTAAGACCTTTGCAAGGTATACCTTGTCTATCTTCTGAGTGAATGGTGTGAGAGAAAAGGGTTCTGTGATTTACATTCACAGTTTTAATGTGCATTGCAGCAAATCGTTTGTCTTCTGGAAGTGAGATTATTGATGACCTAAGACGGTTATGTGGTGTTCTTGAACACGTTGAGAAGTTACTAACTGTTGCAGCTTCTCTACACCGTAAGTTCTTGCAAGCACCACGCCTCTCTGAAGCAATATTTAGTGACTACTACATCTTCTTTCTTCCAAGAATGGGAACTGCCTCAGTTGGGGACAATGCTCAAATGGTAAGATGCCTTTAAGCCATTACTACTGTTGGTTTAGCAATCTAGCTGATAACATCTTCAGTCTCTCATGAGTCATGACTGTTAATAAAGCACTGTTATTTTGGCCATATGCGATGGGTGGCTTCTGTGTGAATGAGGACATCATTGTGATCAGAAAACAATTTTAATTTAATCTTCTGTGTGAATGAGGACATCATTGTGATCAGAAAACAATTTTAATTTAATTATCTTCTCAAATCCTGAGGACTAAAAAAATGCCGTGGTATTTGAAACATAGCGCAGGAGTCCCTCCACATTGGAGTTGCTCAAGGCCACCCCTTAAGCCGGACATTCAAACTATTGTTATAACTTGGACTGATTTATTATGCTTCTGTTATCTCAGGACTTTGATAAGAAGCAACAAGTAAGGATCCATGAGAGACCAGTTGTGTCAAATATGTTCACACCTCCTACTGCTAACCAGTCATGGAGAAAAGTTTTGAGCATGGGTAATAATCTCAATGGCCACGAACCAGTCCTCAGGGAGATCATATTTTCCATACGTGATAGAGTAAGCAATCACTATGCGGCCCATATTCCTAGTGTTTATCAACGGGAAATAGAAACATACCGTATGTATACATGTGGGACCTCAAATGATCTACGAGTAGCCCTTTCTGTTGTCTCATGTGATTAATCCCCTCAAAAGCATTGTACAGTAATAATTATTATCTAAAGCGAAAAATTATTTATCATTTCTTCAGAGTGTATAAGTGACCAAGTATTATGGGATCATCCCACAATTTTTGGCGAATCATCCTGCTCTATAAGACTACGAATATTAAAGTCCGATAGAAAAAAAAATTGGTATATTCTGCTCTACATTGCTATTATAATTTATATATTGCACTATTATTTATACCACATGGTCTATTTTTTGTTTCTGGAGGGTCAATGCCTGGATTTTTTTTTAATGGTTTACAGTTTTTATGTGACTGAAAACTGTTGGTCATAATATATGTTAAATTTTGTTGAAAATTGATGGCCTTCTTTAGTGTGATCCATTAGGCAGTATGGTACTTGTTCGGTTGAAGGAGTGGATGGATGTCATTTGATTTTAGACAACCTTCTTCGACGCACTATGGACGACATTGGAAAGCTTGTGGACTGTAGCGTCAATCAACTTTTTGAGTTTATTGCCCCACTCCCATAAAATCCAAATTTATATATTTCTTTTTCCCCTATTCTTTCTTTCTTTCTTTTTTTTTTTTTTTTTTTTTTTTTTTTTTTTTTTTTTTTTTTTTAGAGTTTCAACTTATGACGTCTGATAGCTCTTTATCATCAGACCAAGACAACAATTAGTTTTCGGTGTAGGCGGGGATTGAACCCCAGATCTCTTATACAACCATCAGAGACTTTACCAGTTGAGCTAACTGAAATCCATCTTATTCTTTTCAAATGTGTACAAATTTACGACACACATTTAACTGATGATGCATTATAGAGGGAACAAAGAAGGTAATCTCTGAGTGTGACAAAAGACAATGCATTCAGTTGGATTTGTCTTACGAGTTCATTCATGATCACACTATGTTTCCTTAAATCTTCATTTTTGTTTGTAAGCGTAGAATGCGTTTAATTTCTTAAAGAAAACAATGCGTCCATTCATATGAATAGTAGTATACAAATAAAACAAGGGGCTTTATCTACGCAGCATTAGGGAATCATATCTCTTTTTCTTGGGCTATTCCTTTCCGTCGTGTACGGGTGGATTTTTTGTTTTTGTTTTTGTTTTGTTTATTTATTTTAATTATGATATGTATGGGTGGATTCTGACGTTTAACAATCAGAGATCCTATGTTCAGTTCAAAATTTGATCCAAATTTTATGTGGCTAAAACCTAAAGTTCTCGATTCTCAAAAAAAGAAAAAAGAAGAAGCCTAAAGTTGTTAATTTCCAATGATTTTTGAGTTAAAATGGCCTAACAATGAAACAAATCATGTTCCTGATCATTTGTGTTCACACGGAGGATTGGAATGATCAAATTTCTAACATTAGGCTGTTTACTTTAAACCCAATAAAAAGGTTACAGAGTATTGGAATGGCGATTGGATTGAGGCTAGTTTGTTGCTTTTTTTATGCCTGTTTTTCCATTCGAAGATGAAATTGGAGTCACTTGGTCAGTGCTGGAGCAATCGAAATGTGGAGCCCAACATCTTTGATTATGAGATGTGTATCTTCCCGATATACTAACATTTTTTTCTAGAAATTCTAGAAATTTATAGTTAGAAATTCTATCCTATTCTATTTTATCATCTCAAAAAATTATTTTATTAATTATTCAATATCATTTTACGATACACTCAACATCCTAACTTTTATTTTACTATACTACACTTTTTTTTTTTGTTGAGAGAACTATACTACACATTAAAATAATGGGTTTTGCTAACGAGTGCCCTTAGGACACTCATTAATAATTCACTTTAGGAAAGTTTTGATACCACTTTTATGGGAAATAAAAAAAGCTGTCAAAATATTAATTACTTTTTTTTCATTTCCCATAAAAACTTTCTTTATATGAATTAGTAACGAGTGCCCTTTCCCTAAAATAAAATATCTATATAATAAAATAATATATTCTAAAGAGAGAGAAAATGAGACAATGGAGAGAGGATATGAGACCGTGCAAAAGTTGTAGGTAGAATAAAATAATAATTTTTGAATTTGCAATACTGCTACAGTATCATCGCAGGTAGAATAAAATAATAATTTTTGAATTTGCAATACTGCTACAGTACCATCGCAAATTTGCGATGGTACTGTAGCAGTATTGCAAATTTTTTTAGCTTTATCATGCCAGCTGCGACCAGTTGTTGATGTTTTTTTGTGCGGAAATGGTAAATCTTGGCAAGATATGGCATATACCATGCCAGCTGCGAATGCTTTTATAGAGTCCAGCAAAACAGAATTGCGATGGTACTGTAGCAGTATTGCAAATTTTTTTAGCTTTATCATGCCAGCTGCGGCCAGTTGTTGACATTTTTTTGTTCGGAAATGGTAAATCTTGGCAAGATATGGCATATACCATGCCAGCTGCGAATGCTTTTATAGAGTCTAGCAGAACATAATAACTCAACTAGATTAAAACAAGCTTGTAACTTTTTTTGTTACAACTTTGACAAAATAGATTGTGAATAGTTGCTTATTATTTTCACATAAACAGATAAATTCATCATTTTTTCTCCATTATTCATAATCTGTCACATTACAATTGTGGTAAAAAAAAAACATGGTCCTAACTTTTCTCTTAAAATAATAATACATTAATTTATACACGTTCAAGTAGGAGACAATGGAAAAAGTGAGGCCTCCGGTACCGCTGTCATGAAAATTTATACCCTACTCAGGTAAGAAAGTGCTGGAAACGTACAACTAGAAAAGACTTTGTAGGGACACGATTTTTAACGACCCAAGAATGATATTGAGTTCGAGTGTAACTGGCCCAAATAATATAATTTATAGAGAGTGGGCTTGAAAGGCTTGCCCTTGGTCGCTGGGCAAGGGTCTGGTTCTGATTTAATGGGAGCTTATACAAAGGTAGGTTTGGCCTGAATAGCTAAACCTTACATCGATGTGGCTTGAAGGGTTTGACTCCTCGGACTTAGTCCGAGGAGCATCACATTCTCACCATTCTTCCTTTTTTTTTTAGGATCCCCCTCCTCTCTCAGCTCTCTTTCCCTTTTATACTAGTGTTTCCTTCTCGTTCTCCATCTACATGTCAGTTTTTCCTTTTTGGGCGTAATGACTCGTCCTATCAATCCATACATCAGAGTGGTTGGGGGTGGTTGGGAAAAGTTAAATAGCAAGGTCTGCAGTATAGGCTTGTCAGACGCAGGGCTCCACATTATGGTGTTGACAACTTTCTTCCTTGTACTGCTCTTGTACTGAGTTTGTCCTTTTCTTCAGGCGTTTTGTGAGGTGTTGAGCGTGAGATCGTCCTCGGCCGCATCCTTGGGTTTTCAAGGAGCTTTCATTGCCTGTCCTCGGCAATAGGGCTCCTCGGCCTGGGCTTTGGGCCCTTAACATAAAGTGGGCTGGGACCTTAGATCTCGGGCCCCATAGACTTTAAAAACTATAAAGTTCATCAAAAAAAAGAAAAAAAAAGAAAAGAAAGGGGTCGTGTCGTGTGGCAAGAATAAAAGGAGTTTAAATTTTAAACCTTACAAAACTCCTTTGTTGTTTTTGTATATTTATTTTTATTTTTTCACATATAAGACGAGAAGCTGAAAAATTCTAAGAAAAAACTCTACAGTTTTTATTTTTATAATTTATGCTTTATAAATCCAAAATTTTAAAACTCTATTTACTATAATTCAAGCAATCAAAACACTAAAGTTCTTTTACTCAAAAAAAAAAAAACCACTAAAGTTCTACAGCGTTTTATTTATTTATAGTTAAAGCTATATATTGCAAAAACTTTACCACTAAAATTCCTTTAATATATATATATATATATATCTTTCTTTGTATCATTTTCAGAAAAGTTGACAAATTTGGTGGATACGTGAAGGATATCATTTCTTTTCCATCACTTTTACATGTATGAAAAAAAGATTGTGACATTTCATTTTTTACAGCACTTTGAAATCGGTCGTTTTTTATATATCGGAATGGACAATTCCATCATTTAGAGTCGAAAAGAATATCACAAGAGGTTTTTCAAACAAGAATCATTCTTTTATCTTTTAATATACACACCCACACACACAGTTAAACCTCTACTTTCTACAACAATATCAAATGGGCATAAAATCTATTTAAGCGCTTGAAAATTACTATATAAACCAAAAAAAAAAAAAAAAAAATTATAAAACAAGAAAATAAAACATCATCAGCCTCATCTAGTTATTTCCTTATTCCCTTAAGAAAATAAACGTATCACGCCTGAAAGATTTGTGAGATTAGGGGTTATTTCATTATTGACTTAAAAAAGAATAAAATATATAAAGGATTTCATGTAATCAATCACCTGCTCGATCGATCGTTCGTCAATACAAAGACTAGTTGATGAAAGGGGTTAGAAAAGAGTTGTGCTTAATGTAATACGAGGACATTTGCGTCAAACAATATAAATTGAACCCATATAAATTCTCACTCTATCTTCTCAAAATAAAAAATCATTCTCACTCTAAGGTTACTATTAGTTCAAGATGCTTGTGGTTACATGTCATAATGTCATTTGATCAATCATACGATTCAATATCCATCAATCGAACGAGTTATGATTGCTATATGTAGTTTTTCCTTACAGATAATATTTTAAATTAATATCATCTTATGCTTTTATTTTTCTGTGTTCTTGAAAGGGTCTATCCAATTAGTCATATTAATGTCATATTTTTTCTTTTGTGGGGTTTATCCATTAGTCAAGGTAAGCTTCTATGAATTTTGGGTCAGCGTCACTAGGAAATTGACTCTTCATCAGAATGGGAACAACAGATAATAATGGTGGGTGAGAGTTAATAAATAAAACAAGGACGTGTACCACACATATGAGATATCCATTCAAACATCAATGCTTTCAACAAAGATTATGCATCACCAATAGTACATGGACGCATTCATATGTTTAACTTACAAACTTTTTTTTATTTTATTTTTTTAAATGAATTGTTTTGCATATGGCTCTGAACCCAAAGGAAAGAATTTTGATAATCTACTGATGACATTAGGATATAACAAAATAAGTGTAAGAAAAACCAAAATTATTTTCTGTCTCCAATTGGTCCATTTCTCTCAAAATCGTATCAGAGATTCAGAATTGATCTAGGATTCTAACAAATTTTTTTTTTTTTTTTTCCAAAATTACATTTTAAATCCTATAGTTTAAGGTTGAAACAAATTACACCCTATACGTTTAAAAATCAAAAGTAACAAATTATACATCAAGCCATTTAAGGGGAATGATGTTGTGTACTTGTATTTTGGATATAATATGGGCTAAGGCTTGGGTTTGATTTATACGTTTTCAAATCTAATGATTTAATTTAATTAATAAACTTTTAAATTATAGAGTTTAAAATATAATTTCTATAAAATGTTATATAATTTCTATAAAATGTTATATTTAGGTATTAAGGATGAATCCTTTCAGGGGAAAAAAAAGGTATTAAGGATGAATAACTTTCAGATCAAACATCTTTCACGTGTCAATTATTAATTGCTTCTTGAATAATCATATATTTGGCATTTTAGCAAGTTGGATTGAACTATTTTTTGACAAGGCATTAACAAATTGGTTTAGGATCTTCTAAAATTCTTTGATGACTCCACCATTAAGTTCCTAATAGTCTTATCCAACAATTTTGAAATGAATGGATATTACATCATAAATAACGTAAATAAATATTAAAATGGTGATAGACAATAATTTTTATTTATTTTTAATACTGATGAAAAAATTTAATTTACTCATTTTAAAATGAATGAATAAGATTTTAAGAACTCTAGGATGGAGTTGCACTAAGACTCTTGAAGATCTAATCCCAACAAATCCATGCAAGTCCAAATATTAAATCTTACAACTATAACTCTATGTCTTTCACAAATTTCACATATGGGATATTATAAATAAAATTTTTAACGAAAATTTGAACTTCGAGAAAAGGAAAAGTTAGGATGACGTTTATGTAGTAAGATTATTAAAATTTTTAAGTTCAGATAAAATTAATAAAAAAAAAGTACAGATTTTTTTTGTGTGGATCATTATCTAAAGTATAACAATAATTTAGTAAATGTGTTTGATAGTTAATGGACAATAATATGAAGCTTTGTGAAAAAAAAAAAAAAAAAAAACCTTTAATTCAAGTGTGCGCATGATTCCTCCAACAGTCCTATCTATCTAAATGAGCTGAAAGGAATAAGTATAACCACCATTGAATTCTGTCACTTTGTTCAGAAAACATACTCCACATTGTTCATTTGTTCTTAACTTAAATTTAAAACTCATCTTTTGTCATAAATTATGATAAAATTAAGAACTATTTCCATGCCACAATTTAGATTATACTTGTAATAATAATAATTATACTACTACACACTCTTAGTGCAATAGTTATTTTATAAGTACAAGTGTTTGTGGAGTATGGGAAACAAGGGTCAAGGTTCAAGTTTCCAAAAAAGTGTTTTACACACATATATACTTATTAGATTAGGTTATAATAGAATTTCTATTTTGTATATATATAAAAAAAAATTATAAATTAAGTATCGAGAATTAAAAAATGTAATGACAATCTCTAGCCTTAGGACATCCTAGCTAATTTGGTTTCACTTTCATAGGCTATGATTTTGATTGCTCAAGGTGATGAATGATGAAAAGGAATCGTTGGTGGTGGGGCATGGCTACTACCTATGGAAAAAACTCTACAAATTAGTATAATAAAATACGTCAATTTTTTTTTTAAAGAAAGGGAAAAAAAAGTGAGGTTGTGATGTTGATAGATTTTGTCTTCAATTTAGGGTCTAAGAAGAATTTGTGAGGATGGCATTGGATGCGATTTCTTTTACAAAACAAATTTGATTTTAAAAAGGGCAAAGCGATTGAATAGACCGTACGACTTAACCACTATCTCCTTCCCTTACGCTAAACCTTTCTTGTTATTGGGTGTTTATTTTTTAAATTATTTATATAATTATAGTTTACGTTAATTGAAAGATAATAAAGAGGTTTATGTCCCATAATATGCTTCCCACGAGTCCTAGGGTGTAAAATGATGTGCTTCTTCTTAAGATCAATAGCTTTCACCAGTTGGAACGAAACTTTTACTTTAATTCATGACCTACATTATCATACATCTGTTAGTTTTGTAAGGATAAATTTTGTACAGTTATCACTAGAGATGTCAAAATTTAATGGTACAAGTGAGGAAACGAATGAAATTAAAGGGTTTTTTTTTTTGGGGGGGGGGGGGGGGGGGGGGGTCTTAAAAGCATTTGATTTTGACTAGTCCTTTAGTTATGTGTAATGATCGTAGTCTCTATATTGAAACACTTCAAAGTGAGGTCAAAATGTTGGTTAAGAGAGTTGAACTCAAAAGCTCATAGATCATATATCTGAGCCCTTAAACACTACTATACTAATCCTTGAGTTTAACTTAAAAACTAATTTGTGTCACTTGTGCATTAACAAATCTGGCCAGCTTTACTTTTAGTTTTTCCAACACAGCTTGATCCAATAGGCTGTATATATAGATCAACACTGAGTAAAGGTTGAGCTTGATATTCCGAGCTCAACTAATATAATTCCCCTCAGGGCTGTTTTGCATAAGCTTATCTTTGTTCAACTTGTTCACAAATTATCTAATCAAGTATGTTCAGCAATCTAATAATTGATTTACTTTTACATCAAATGCAAGTATAAACGTGCCTGCTCTGAACATTGCAAGGTACATACACTAAAAAAAAAAAAAAAGTTAAGCTTACTGATAAAATCTATGTCATGAATCACTTTTGTATTAGGACAAAGCTAAGCTAGCCCCTTTACAGTAACTGTATGGCAGCTGCTCATACGCATGATCGAGTTAAGCAGTACTCAAGCTTGGTACTTGAAGTTGCATGCAGCTTCCTTTTCAGAGGCTGAGCATTCACGCCCGCTGCTCTTAAATTAATATTTTTCTGTTGCCTGTTCTACACACTACATACTACTGCTGCTCTAAAATGTAGCTAAAAAAGACTCTACGTCCGGTTTGCTATTTTGCAAAAAAAATAAAAATAAAAATAAAAATAAAAATAAACAATGCTACAGTACAATAATTGTAGCATTGTGTTTTAATTATTATTATTATTATTATTATTAGATATATATATATATATATAATTAATTAATTTTTAATATGATTGTATTGCGAAGTGAAGAATGAAATGTAGAGTGTATTGATGAGTTATATATAATAGATAAAATGAACTTTTTTGATGAGTTAAAATGTTTTTTTTTTTAAAAAAAAAAAAAAATTACATAATGGGATGTCAATACTTTCATCAGTCCAAGAATATTGATATTTTAGACTTTTTTGGGGTGTTTTGTTTTGGTTTGGTTGAATGCTGCCAACTATTGACAAAATTAACACTCCCTCTCTTATTGTTTGAGGCTTTATTTATTGTTATCTTTCATTCCAAGATCATTATCATTATTGATTCTTCAACTCGTGTCTAATCACCGCCAATTCTCAAATGCAAATTAGAGGATGGATCCAGAGCCATTTTAATCCCCACCAACCTAACAATTAATTAACAAATATAAGATTTCCATTGATGGCTTTTGAAGCCTAAAAGAAAATATATAAAAGGCATACTCATGTAATTAATTAGTAACATACCCAAGTTCTAATCATTGATTGAGCTGGAACAAGTAGGGTTCACGGTCTCTAATCAACTAGAAAACAATTAAAAGAGTAAAGATATTAATATTAATGGACGGTTATAATTAAGAAGCACATCCATGTGCTGATCATCCATCCTACAGCCTAGTTAGCGTGAATGAGCTTTGTGCATATATGCGATCGTATCCTCTTTCGTTTCTTCACTCAAACATATCTTCAATCAGATTCACACGTAACAACTCATTCCCACTCCATCGCATTAACTTCTTTCTTTTCTTTTTAATTTATTCTTTTGCTATATATATATATTCTTTTGCTAGATTTCTTCAGAGTTCTGTCAATTTGAATCCCACTGCCAAAAAACCTTGGTACGACTGACCCCACAATTTGAAACCACGGTCCAATAAGAGCATTCCAAGCAAAAAGTAGTACTAGTACTATACTACTATCTTAATAATAATAAATAATACTAATTTTCACCCAACCTGGCCGAGTCAAGATTCTTACTAGCCAGCCTCGTAAACATTTAAGAAGCGCCTAGAAATTTAAAAACCCTCTTTGTGCATGTGCAAGATGTGCCCAAAGAATATCAATTTTTAAACATATATTTTACCACAACTTGATGGAGAAGTTAAATTGTGAATTACTTTCACATAAATTTGTAGTATTTTCTTTATTATTCATAATTCCATGCTACCCTTTATTATTCATAATTAACCACTTTAGAGCTGTAACGTAAAAGTTTTTATTGTTATATTTTCTTATAGAGAATATTACGGTTACATTTGTTTAGGTAAAAAAGGTTATTGAAAAGGAAAAATGGTAAATTTTAGGTATTTGGTTACATTTTTTAATATATCAGATTTTTTTTTTCCCGATGTTTAACATATACAAAAAATTGAAAGTAAAAAAAACCTATTTTCTTTCCACATTACTACCCTCAATTGACTCTAACACAATCTAACATAATGTTCACAAAATAGTGAAATATACAATAACAATTCATTAACATAGTGTAATCTCAAAATATCTCAAGCAAAATACCATAAAAAAATTAGAAGAAATTAATTATATATAAAAACAATGATGAAAACATGGTGGGGAGAGAGAGAGAGAGAGAGAGAGAGAGAGAGAGAGAGAGAGGAATTGGTGAAGCTGGGCTGGAAATAATGGTGGCAGTTGTGGTTATGTGGGGAAGGAGCGACAACAACAATGAGGTTGTGAGTAGGATTTGTGACAACACCAAAAAAGTAAAAAAAAAAAAAAAAAAACACACACACACACACTAGACAATAATAATGTGGTTTAGCCAACTCTATGCCTATGTTTGCAAGTAACATCAACTGAATTTACTATCAACAATATGGATTACAATCATACTTAATCAAACCTGACAACACTCAAAACTCACACAAACAATAGTCACAAACCTCATCAACATAAACAAAACCGCTACAAACATAAACCCCCACTAACAAACCTTACACGCACAAACTCACAATCTCAAAACCCTAATAAACCCCAAAACTCTCCCACACTCACAAAATAAAAAAACTCTTAACACATAACACATAAATCTTTCAACCTAAAAAATATAAAAAACTGCTCTTCCGAAGTGCCAATGTCCCAAAAAGTGGTATTAGAGTCAATGGTTCAAGGGTAAGTGTTTATTAGTTGGTCTCACTAAGTAGAACAAGGAAAATTCTTATGTCAGCTCCACCCATAGTTAAGTAAAAGGGTTCTACTAGGTGCAAGGAAGTGTTTATTAGTTGGTCTCACTAAGTAGAACAAGGAAAATTCTTATGTTAGCTCTATCCATAGTTAAGTAAAAGGGTTCTACTAGGTGTGTATTGGTGACTCCCGTAGTTGTAGGGGAAGATTCTCATGTTCGCTACACCCATGGCTGAGTAAAGGGCACTCTATTGATAAGTGTAATGCATGACACATAGATTTTTAAGAAAAAAAAAATCTTGTTCAAGGGGAAGACTAATTGAAGTGTCACAAGTGAGTTAGGAAAAGGCTCACACGTGAAGGGGGAGATTGTTGTAATATTCACGTGGGAGTGGTGTATAACATAGTTCAACTCAAACTTATTAGCTTAAACTTTTAGATCAAGTGGTGTTCTTATATATTATATTAACCCCTCAATTGTAGTTTCCATCTTCTCACCTAATAGAGGTGAATTTTGGTTGGAAATTTCATTTTTGGGCTGCCAACTAATAGGGTTTTCCAAGTCCAAACATGAGCCTAGCATGGATGTAGTTTAGTTTAGTTTAGTGCAGAATCTCTGCGGATATCGATAATTAGTTGAATTCAACAGAAATATGACTGGATTAGTGGTAAATTCGATTAAATATTATGATACCCGAAGAAATGTGAGTGATCAAATTGCGTGTGATATTATTCGCGACAATGCATCACGGGAATCGGTGACCCACCTTTATTATATATATACGTGTATGTATATGTATATTTTTTTTTGATGATTAAAGAATCACAACCACGATTTATTTAATGTTAATGGTAAACTGAAGTTGTAGACAAATTTGGGATTCGCAAACCCGCATTAGTCAAGTTGGCACTGAAACGAAGTGTCACCGTATATAAATGTGTGCCTATTCTCGTCTAACAGATGTATGGTATAAGATTTGCAATTTCAAACATGTGATGCTGAGAATCTAGAACACCATCTCAAACATGTGATGTTGAGAATCCTTGAACACTGTTTCAAAGTGTTACCAATACCTGAAATTCAAATCTAAAATACTGGCTTATATTATAGGTTCTGATATGCAAATCTAGATTTATCTTTTAAAAAATATAAAATAAAAAACTCTTGAGTTTCATATTGGACACTTATTTTCTTTGGAATATCTCAAAGGATAAGAACATGACTTGCAACACCATAATCAACTTTCACGAGATCATATAGGACTCAACTCTTAAGAATTAGAAACTTATAAAGAAATCATAGACATGTAATAATTAGAAGGCAGGAAGTTATTTCTTCCATTTATATATAGATAGATAGATCGATAGTAAGGTAAAACCTAGAATAACCATACACTAATTATGGGTTAAGAGACTTGTAGTATAAGTAGGAGACTTTGCTTGGGTTTATGCTATTGGATTAACATATCTCTAACAGATAGATCAAAACCCATTGTAGTGCTAATCTTTGATATATATATATATATATATATAAACATATATTTTATGGGCCATGGCTATCCGCCTACACCGAGCTTATGACACATTTCCTAAATGGGCCCATCTCGCCCTACTTACTAACCGAGCATCTTCTACTATCAAGATCAAGGGACAATGTCTTGGGGGAATCTACTTGCTGACCATTAATTGGCGCATGGTGCAAGTTTCGAGAGAGTCACATTAGTCACAGTTAGTGGGTCCTATCTAGTCTGGAATATAGCTTATAGGGACCCACCAACATGGGAAACCACCCTCTCATCATGACAACCCCACTAAGAGAAGCCTATAGATAAAGACCGATGGGTAGAGGGTAAGGGGTGGGAAAAATTGGGGAGAGAGAAACACAAGAAAGGTGAGGAAAATAACTTCCCGAGGAGAAAGAAGTCCAATCCGGATTTCATAGGGAGGGGCTAGTCACACTGTGACGTTCTCGGGAAGGGTAATGATATAAGAAAGGAAGCCAAATAGAAAGAAAAACTTCCTTCTATCTCCTATAGAAATTGCTTCGCCATCTTTGGGACCTCCCATTGTTGGATATTCTTGACCTAGAATACAAGTAAATTGGGGAACTTAGTCCAAAATCATTGTCCCATTAGGCTGAGTCACCACACACACACACACACACACACACATATATCAATGTTTGGTTCATTGTAACACAAAATTTGTACTTCACCTTTATAATAAAGATGTAACTCTTAAGAGTTTTTTCTATGGACGAAAGTCATTAGACCGAACCATGTAATCCTCATGTTCTTGTGTTACTCTCTACTTTATGCTTCCACTTCCACATCTATTTTAAGCATATTTAACATGGTATTAGAGTCAAACTTCATTCTTAGCCTCTAGCAAAATCTCTCTAACACTACCAAGGCCCAAAACACCTCTCAACCCTTTGAAAAGAATGAAAACCATGTTATTATTATTCTATAATTAGAGTTGGAAGATTTGAAAATTAAGTACAGTATTTAGGTACTGTTCCTTAGGTTCATCTCTTAAGATTCTGTCATGTGTGTTTTTTCTCATGAATGAAAGTATATTTTTTAAATTAAATAGACACATGACAGAATTTCCCAAAACACCTCTCAACCCTTTGAAAAGAATGAAAACCATGTTATTATTATTCTATAATTAGAGTTGGAAGATTTGAAAATTAAGTACAGTATTTACGTACTGTTCATTAGGTTCATTTCTTAAGATTCTACCACGTGCTTTTTTTCTCATGAATGAAAGTGTATTTTTTAAGTTAAATAGACACATGACAGAAATTTAAGAAGAGAATCTAAGAAACAGCGCTTAAGGTATTGTACATAAGTTTTGTACTATCAAAAAAATGCCAATAAGGCTCTTGAAAACCTTATTCGCTTTTAATTTAAAGGATTCACGACTAAATATCAGCAATGTTGTTGGCCTTTCTAATTTCTGAAAAATGACATAAACCCCACCAATTATGATTTAAAATCGGAAGCAGATAAATTCTGAAAGGGAAGCACTATTGCTGAGTTATATATATGGACCATTTCAAAACGTGCTTTTTTTTTTTTTTTTTTTGAGGGATCAAAACATGCATTTTATGTAAAACTAACTAACGATCGCCAACATATTTTTAGGCATAATCATCTAGCTTTAACTAGCTATATATTGGCTGCAACTACAATTAAAGCATCTTTAACAAAAGTGGGGCTTTTCGGATAATCCGTCATTTAATGCTCATCCTATTTAATGTATCAAATGTACAAATATTAGCTTAATTATGATTTTAAACCATCCATTATTTGCTAATTACTTCTTTGTTCCTCTCTCTCTCTGCCTATATATATATATATATATATATTTTTTTTTTTTAAGAAATAATTCAAAGATATATAGATTAAAAAGAAAGCTTGTCTTAGCCAATACAAGATTTTTAATATCCGATGGAACAGACTTCATCCAAATCATAAAGAGAAATACTATATCTACAACATTTTTACAACATTTTCACAACAAATTCTAAATGGTGGGTTACTATTGGTGGGTTGTTATTGGTTGTTACGGATGGATAAAAAAGTAATTAACTTAAGTTTTGAATTTAAATTAGAACCAATAACAACCTTACACTTGTGATTTGTTATGAAAATGTTGTGAATATAACACCTCTCAATCAAAAAAGGAAAATAAAATCTAGCTCTGTTAGTTAAAGCATCTACAATAAAGTTGCCTTGTCCATAGACGCATCTACAATAAAGTTGCCTTGTCCATAGATATGAAAGAAACAAAAACTTGGTTAAAGAGTTTTTTTTTTTTTTTTTTTTTTTTTTGAGAAACTGGTTAAAGAGTTAACATAAGACATACTTCTTTGTTCCTCTCTCTCTGCCTATAGTTAGTAAATACTTGTAGTATATCTATACAATATACTAATGTACACAACCAGGAAAACTATTAAAAAAAATCCCGTTTGACAAATTTATCCTTTTTAAATTAAATAATATTTTTAATACGTAGATGTAACTTTGAAAAAAAAAAAAGAATACATTACATATCCATTTTGTACTTAATTTTGAAAATCAATTATGAAGATATATAATATTTCTATAAGTATAGCTAAAGAACAGTGTATGTAGGGTTGGAAACTTCTATAAAGTCTAACTAAAGAACAATGTATCATGTACGTAGGGTTGTAAACGAATTGAGCTGAACTAGATTTTAAAAGTTTGGGCTTATTGATTTAATTTTATTTCGAATATGAGCCAATCTCGAGCTTATAACCAAATAAAACTATAAGTTCAAACTTGATTCATTTCCTTGTTGAACAAACTTAAACTTATTAACAAACAACTTGGTTAACCCTTTTTTTTTCTTTTTTTAACCACCGCGCACCCTTATTATGGTGGTCACTTCACAAGTATAAATGCTTGTGGGGTGTGGGGAGTAAGAGCCAGGGTTCAAGTCTCCAAGAGAGAGTTTTACATACATATACACTTAAATTAGACTAGAGTAGAAAAAAAATTCCATATATAGTAATATTATAATTGTAATTTTTTTTACCCATTCATGCATAAATCTATGAAATGGATTGTTTATATTATCAATTAATAAACTACAAATAATAATTTGATATTATATGAACTATTTACAAATTTATACAATCCAATTTCAAGTCCATATAAGTATATTTTTAAACAAATATACATACAAAAATAAAATATTATATACAATTAAATTGAGTATCATATTCACAAGTTTGTTCACAACTATATTATTATGTTTGAACTTGACTCGTGTAATAATCGAGCTTAAACTTGGACTTGAATTTGGCATGTTTTCTAAACAAACCAATATAAACAAGTATTTTCTAAAGCCGAACTCAAATTGTTCATAAAGAGTTTAGTTCATTTATAGCCCTTTGAAATTCTTAATTAAATGAAAAATAATATCAACTCTCATTTTTCCGTTTCTAAAAAACTTATTATTAATGTATAAATATTTAAGTTTGACATCAAAAAATAAGTAAAGAAGCATAAAATTGGGAGTACCAATAGAGTCATCCTATTGTTGTTGAAGGGGAATTACATGTGTGGTTGAATTAGATTTTTATTAAAATGTACTGTATTTTTTTTTTCTTTTATTGAAAGTAGATGATAGTATAATTATTAAGGAAAAAAAAAACCTTCGAAAAGTTATATATAGATTTTCGATAGTGGGAGGAGTGAGATTTAAAAAGTATATACACAAATAAATTAATAATAGTAATGAAAATAAATCCTATTAAAAAATTTTGGTATAATAAAAACATTACAAGTGGAATAATACCCCAGTATAATAAATATTTGGTCCTACCCAAATTAAATCGCACGGTGGCTAACACAAAGAATATATATTATAGTGAAGTGCTCATGATCCATTGGGGAGAGAGAGAGAGTGTTTAACACGCTTAGTACAACCCACGTATGCATAGGTGGAATAGGGCAATCCTGGCCGTGACGTCCACGAATCGATGTGAGGATATAAGGAGCTGCCGTAGGGTTCCACCTGCTTGCTATATATGGATGGGGCACATTTCATAGAAAAGAGTAGCTAATCTTTTTCGCTACAGGGTCATTTCAATAGGTCATATCCATCACTCACCAGGGCATTTTAGGAAAATAAGTACCAATCAAGAATTTCTTAATCTAGTATGCATAAAGTGATGTTGTAGGGTTGCACACTTCTGTCTCTGCATGGGCAAAGACACCAAACCAAGGATCATGATTCATGAGGAATAAATAAAGCATATATTGCGTTTTTGTTGGATGGATTCTAGAGGGTGCTTTAATTTTATGTCTTTCAAAACTATTTTGTGTTTATTGGTTCTTCATTTACCTCTTAGTAAGAAAAGTTGGGCTTCAAATAATCACATTATCAAGAGTTTTGTAGTTTAATTAATACTTTTCAATATACAAAGTACTTGGGAATCTATGGAGAGATTGGGTTTGAGCTATAAGGTTAAACAATATATTGTAACTATTTTTTTTTTAAAAAAGATAACCACTTTGCTCATTTTTTTTAATAATAAACAATAGAAGCAGAAGTGCTTGGAATAATTTCTTTGTCACCGGTCTAATGTCTATTAGTGTATTCGGTGAGATTGGTTCAAGTTATGGCTCAATTGATTTCCCTAATTCGCATGCTCGATTCCAACAAATAAGATTCTACTATGGTTACCTAAGATAGGAAAGACACTTTTGATCACCTCCTCCTTCCCTTTTTTGATTATCAAATCAAAAATCAATTTGCTCATAAATAGACCACTTTTTCCACATTGTTCTAAAAACAATAATCCATAGTCTTGTCCTTGATGGATTTATGCATATGCAGCACTCAAACCGAATGCTTAAACCTATGAATTTGGGCCTTGTTATATTATATTAATCATTCACTTTTGTAATAATTTTATAACATGGGACTTCAACACTTAACTAACCACATTACTTACAAGTGAAAATTCAAAAAATAAATCTTCCCCTTCATGTGTGAGCCTTCTACCAATTCACTTGTGGCTCCCCTTGAATGAAAGCCTTTTCAAGTATCTTGCATTAACATTACCAATAGAGTGTCCTTTACTTAACCATGAGTGGAGTGAACATGAGAGTCTTTCTCACACAATTACGAAATACACCAACATGCACAACCTTGACTCACCACTAGTAGAATCTTTTACTCAACCATGGGTGGAGTTAACATGAGATTCTTACTTAGTCTACTTAGTGGAATCAATGGTGGCTTTAGGAAAAAAAATTTAGGGTGGTCACTAAGAAATTTAAATTATACAAAATCTAATAAAATGATAACTTAAATATTTGCTACAACTGTGAATCAAATCGCTAAGGAGGGCAAAAATGTTGCGACTGTAAAGCCAAAAGGAGTATAACTGTTGTCACCATCAAGGAGAACTCACAACCACAATATTTTTCTTGGTACCATTCTTTAAGGAAAAATGAAATTAAAGATTATTTTTATTGAATAGGTTGAACGGGCTACAAATTTGAATGATTATCGAATTTATCTTTTTGTTTTATAATAGGCTTTTTGTTGAATAATTAATTTGTTCACTTGTTGTTGTTTAGTCTTATCTTTTTTTTGTTTGGTTTATGTTTGTTATTATTTGGGCTAATATTTATTGTTGTTATTTAAGATTTTTTTAAAAAAATTATAAAAGGGTTTAAGGATTATGTTTGGGGTAGAATTAATTTTGGAGTAGTGCTATATCCACAAAATTTTTACAATAAATCTTATGCAAAAAGTTGTTATTGGTGGATAAAAAAATAATATCAATATTAGGCCCAAATTAGAATTAGTAACAACTTACCACATTAAATTTATTGTAAAATTATTGTGAAAATTTTGAGAAATCGCATTACTCTTATTTTTGTTGAATCCAAATTTTTGTAATTTTCAAGTCAGGGTGTCTAACATTTTTATTAGGGGTGGTTACAATAGGTAATTTAGCATGTATTTTTTTTTTTGGCAAGTGTATATATATGTTTTTGCAAGTTAGGGTGGTCCTGTGACCACCCTGGCTTGCATGTGGAGCTGCCAGTGAGTGGAATCTATTAACGAACACTTGCCCTCAAACCATTAGCTCTAATACCACTTGATAGAGAGATAACACCTTGTGGACTTTTAATTGAGGGGTTAATCCTATGGGTTTAGGTAAAATTATATTAACCTCTCAATTAGAATCTTTCCAAGATCTTTTACTCCTTTACAAGTAACATCTAGAGCTAATGTGGTTAATTACATTTTGAAATCCTATGTGGATAATGAGTCTTAATAAAATAGTTAGGTCAAAACACATTGGTTTAAACTTTTGGATTAAATGGTGTCTTTATATGTTATATAAACTACTCAATTAAAATCTCACCAAATTAAGTATTATTTTTCCAACAAGAAATCTATTCCAAATGGAGAGGAGTGGATCTCTCTTAGAGAGGTGAACAGGTGTGTTAACATTAATGTGGGACGAACTTGGGTTGAACTTGGGTCTAATTCTAGTTTTTTCGGTTTTTATTGAACCGAATTAGTGTCTAGTTTTAGGTTGAACAAGCCGGTCCGATCCGGTTTGATTTTTAAAACCATGTTTTTAATTTATAAACACTAAAATTGTATTTTCCATCTTATAATATATATATATATATATATATATATATTTATTGTTGATAATCAAGAAAATCTTTATTGAAAACAAGCTGCCAAAACAGCAACGCATATTACAACAACATAGAATACAACCAGTTGATATGCCAGAAAACACTTATTCAATACTATGTTCAAAGTTAAACCTAAATTATATAATATATCGTGAAGTGAAAAAATAGTAAAATCTAAAGTAAAATATATTAATACGAGAGAGATTGAAAACCCATGAGGTTTAGTATGTTGTCCAATCGCATGCATGTGTTATTCTGACAAATATTTATACCCTTTTGATTATCATTCTCTTTTTCCAAAATCATTAATCAAATCCAAAATCCTGTCTTATTGCCCTCACCTGTTATCCTAAATTCTTTATCATAATATTATTCATTCATGGATTGCATCAAATAGAACAAAAAGGTTTTTCTATCACCATGTCATTCACGAGCAGAGTTCCCAATTCCTAGTACACACATGTAAAAATAATTAATTACCTTCGAAAACAGCTTTGCATGAAAATCATATCCCACTTTATATGACTAATATTATCATTCACACAAAAAGACTTTACACCAAAACTAACCAGCAACCGTGTAAGAAAAAAAAAAAACCACAGGTCTCTCGCTAGCTAATATGAACTCATAAAGTCGTTAGTGCGTGGCTTTGAAATGTTTGACCTCAGGCTCAGCTAAGACCCCATTAAATGCCCACCGGATCTGCGACCAGTATTACGCCCACGCTCCTCCGTGGATGTGGCCAAAACTCGCACTAAGATAGTCATTCTTTAAGTGGGGGAATCCAAGAAAGTCTTGAAACACCATTTTTGCTTGTCATAAGTATTGATTATTTTGAAGTCGCAGATTATGAATAGTCAAAATAAAAGTAGCGAATCAATGTAAAATATGATGAATAATTTTAGAGATATCTAATTGCATACTTAAATTTACAAGTTGTTAACTTGTGTTATTGTAAGTGATAGATACTTTTTAGCTATTACTTTTCATCGATTGTTCATAATTGTATATATCTATAAGTTGTGAAATTTGATATATAATTAGGTGTGTCTGTTGATGAATTAAAAAATAATTCTTTGCCACTTACAAATGATCACTTCAACTAAAAAAATTATAAAAATGGGTATGATCACAATAATTTTACAACAAAACATATGTTGTAGGTTTTTATTGACTATTACTGATAGGTAAAAAAATAATTTCAATAATAAATACGAATTATAACAAGTAACATATAGTTTACCACCTAAATTTTGTTGTAAAATTACTGTACATCCAGTATTTCTTAACTGAGAGAACTAGTATCAAATGTGCCAAATGCGAAATATTTAGCATTTCGCACACCAGACACCATAAAAAACCCCTCATCAGATGTTTCAGATTCTAAAACTTATAGCATTGATGAACAATACCTATTCAAATTTGGAATGATACTGTTCACAGATTGTAAAATTTTATTGGTTTTTATTGTACTTTCTCCTCTTCTAACCTTATGTTCACAAAAGTACAATTTTTATTGTTTGGATTGGGATGAGTTTTAAGTATATATTATTTTAATTGTTGTATATATTAGCTTTATGTATAGAATAATATATTAAAATAATAAAATAAATTTGTTAATATGATAAAATGACATAATTTTGCAACGATGGATGCTCTAATAGAAGAAGGGGCACCACCACATTTGAAAACCCAATGGTAGCCCCAAACGCTCACAACAGCGAGTGGAAGCTTTTAAGAAAGAGTGGGGAGGGGCCGCCAGGGGGTTGAATAGTAAACATGTCTTGTCCAATGGGGCCACCATGTGAATTGTGAATTCTCCCTCAATTCTCTCTCTCCCATTCTCCCCCTCTCACAAGTCACAGCCAAAAGACTATCTTTTTTTATTTTTTATTTTTTTCAGAGATTACTCTTTTCTCTTTCTTTTTAGCATTCTCTGGTATCTCATGTCTGACTCTCTCTCTCTCTCTCTCTCTCTTAAGTGAGGAGAGAGTCTCACTCATATTCATTCATCTATACTTTTTACGTCCCATCAAACAAGAGCTCTTCTCTCTCTCTCTCTCTCTCTCTCTCTCTGTAAGTAAGACCATCTCCTTCTCATGAACAAAGCAAAACCAAGACAATCTCTTTCCCGTGAAAAAGATCTAAGAAGCAGCCCCCCTCCAAAATCTTTACACTACAATCAAACACCGAAAAAAGAGTGAGAAACTTCAGAGAGACAGTGTTTGTATTACACAGAGAGAGAGAGAGAGAGACAGACAGACAGACCCATCAACAGAAACAGAAATTGAGGTTTCTATACTTCGTAGAGAAGATAAGATCGTGTTCTTAGCTCTTGAAAACAGCTAAGGATGCTTTGATTAACTCGATCCTACACATCGCCCAAATACCCAACACCCATAAAAGCCAAAAGAACCCAAAATAACTCTTGTTTATGGATTCAACATCTGGTGGTGCTGGTTCATCCGACCCGAATAGCGGAGAGGGTCCATCGTCGGCAACAGCCCCAGCTGATCAAAGCTCATCACCAGCACCACCGAGTCGGTACGAGTCACAAAAGCGTCGAGACTGGAACACTTTCTTACAGTACCTAAGGAACCACAAGCCCCCTTTAACTCTAGCAAGGTGCAGTGGCGCCCACGTGATCGAGTTCTTGAAGTACTTGGACCAGTTCGGAAAAACCAAGGTCCACAACACCGGGTGCCCATATTTCGGCCACCCGAACCCACCTGCCCCATGTGCTTGCCCACTTAAACAAGCGTGGGGTAGCCTCGACGCGCTCATCGGACGGCTCAGAGCCGCGTATGAAGAGAACGGTGGACGGCCAGAATCGAATCCTTTTGGAGCTCGAGCTGTGAGGATTTATTTGAGGGAAGTCAGAGAAGGCCAAGCAAAAGCTAGAGGGATTCCTTATGAGAAGAAGAAACGAAAACGCCCAACTGCTGTAACGGCCACAACTGTCGTAGCGACTCAAGGAGGCGATGCTGGTGGTAGTGGTAGTGGTAGTGGTGGTGCTGCTGGTGGTGGTGGTGGTGGTGATGGTGATGGAAGTGGCAGTGTTGCAGCTGGGAGTGCTAGTGTTGCTCAAACAACAACACCTACTACTACGAGTACCACCGTATAGTTTTACTAATTTCTTCTTCTTCTTATTCTTCTCTACTTTTTTTTAACCTTATTTTTTGTTCGATTTTCATTTCTGTTTAAGCTTTCGATTGTGATTATTATGAGCTATATATATATCTTTATATATATCTGGCGATTCTCTTATAAATCGGATCGACCGCATGAACAACACTCGATTTCAGGTAGCTAGTATAAAGACTTATTCCTTTCGTTTCCTCTCTTTTAAAATGGAGCACTTGATCTCATTCCTAGTCCATAAGAGCATATGGCAAGCAGAAGAGTAGTCAAGTTTCAAATTCTCTATTCTTTATTCTTCTTTTTGGCCTCGTGTTTTGGACTTTTGACAAAGAAGAGGAAGCTCCAAGACTCTTTTTTTCTTCCTATCTTGTTTTAAAAAATTTAAACTATACCACCCAAGAAAACCAGCATTTGTATCATTCACTGTAAAGCCTCCGTCTCTATTTTTTTTTGTCTTGACCAGGTAAACGCCAATTATATTTTAGATTGCATATCATGATTAGCATAAGTAAGATAAATGGGAAATTATGAAAAGTACATAAATATATCTTTATAGTATTTCTCTTTCCATTAGATATCACTATACACACATTGTAGATCAGATTGACCCTTAAGCAATCCAATAAGCAAGCACAAATTGCTCTTTTTTCCCATTCCTTATTTTTTATTTTTTATTTTTTTTCTTCCATTGTTCCCTTTTGTTTGTATACCTTGCTGTTCCATAACTGCAACTGTTGCTTGTGTGGGTTGCTAGACAGTACCAAAACTCAGACTGTGGTCACCACAGCTTGTAAGAGTAAGAAGGGTAAGCAAGACAACTAGTCACACTAGCCTAAAATCTTTATAAGCCATCAACAACTATTCATCTGGTCCCCGGCTTCTTGATCTGCTGGGGCTCTATTTATCTCTTATAATGCCCACGTGCGCCTCTGATTTAGGCATTTTGCGCTTTCAGTTTCAGGTGCTTTCTTTATAACTTGATCTTAGATTTTCTGTTCAGATTTTTAAGACTTTGAGTTCTTGGTATTTGGATTATTGGGATCAAATTCTCATTCAGCACAACTGTGCTCTCTCTCTCTCCCTCATTTCCATATGAAAATTACATTTCTTTTTGTAATAACAACAACTACAAAAAAGATATACTATATAATAGTCTACAACAATCAATGAAATTAAAAACTAATCCCTTTTTATTGCTGCTCTAATTTTATTAAGGTAACCACCACCTCAGTGTGAAAACGACTAGTAGCCAACCCTTGCATCCATTTTGTTGTAATATAATATTATATCTTGCAACTTGATTAGCTTTTATAAATTTGTTATCATAACTTAGACCCACCAGGCACCAGGCATGCACTCCCAAACAAAGCCCCCATTTCTGAATATCAATATTTAGATCCATATCTACTGAAATGAAATGATGCAACATTTATTACCCTACTCATGATCTGCTAAAACAATTTTTATTATTATGTTTTTGTTTGGTTCTTCCTTTCCTGCCTCCTTTTTTCCTCTATTCTTTATAAATAAATAAATGTTATCCTTTTGTATTTTGCAGAAACTTTACACTTTCTCTTTCTGCCTTCTTTCTTTCTTTCTTTCTTTCTTTCTTTCTTTCCCATTTATACATTACTCACTTTGACCATTTTAATTCCGAAAATTAAAGGTCAAAAATAATTTGATTCTAATTTGGCCATTTTATCCTCATTTTGCATCCTTGTTCTTGGTCATGGAAGTCGCAATCTTCTTCTTTATAAGGTTGTACTAATTTGATTCTTAAAAAAAAAAAAAGAAAAAAAAAAGGGTTGTAGTATCCACTTTGACTGTTTCTCTCAAGAAAATGAATTTAAAAAAAATTAAAACAATCAAATATAAAGGTTTCAAACTAAACAGTGAAACCCTGGGGACGGCTACAGCTGAGATTATTTTTATGCAATATCTTAAAAATAAAAAAATAATAATAATAAAAAATAAAAAACAAACAAACTTACATTAAAAAGACAATCTTGAATGTTTGAAACAAATAATATAACTAAAATTAAGTTATGAAAAATGATATTTTAACATTTTTTTTTGATTAATGGATTTCACTATAAAAAATATTTTCAGTGATGTGTAGATCGTGGAAGAAAACAAAAAAAGATAACGTCAGCCAGGGTTATTAATCTTTTTTTTTTTTTTTTTTTTATCATCTTTGTATCTTGCATGCTACAGTACGTGGGGCAGGGAATTCTGAGCGTAGTTAAGTGCAAAAGGAGAAATGTCACAAGATAGATGGTAGAAAGAGCCCTCAGGTTCTTGGCTCTTTTGTCGTCACATTAACATTCATATCATATCCCCATTTTAGGCTACAGTGTGATAGTTCATTTAAGAGAGAGAGAGGTTTGGCTTGGGGTAGGGGTAGGGGTTTCTTAAAGCAACTGCACCGAGTGGTCTTGTCTAAATGCCACAGTATGCACAGTAGCCAGTGGATATTATTGGCGTATTGACGTATGGTATGGCTATGGTTTGGAAGGAATATATGCTTTTAATTTATTTTTACCTATCTCAATTGGCTTCTAAAGTAGAAGAGAAGCACCCACATGCCCTTGCTTACATGCGCAAAAATATAAATAAAAGGACTGTTATTCCGTAACATGTGGGACAATGTCACCAAGAACCCACCATCTTGCACCATACATATTTGCACACGCTTTCCTACTGTATGGATTGTTTGTATCTTGTTGGCTTCAATGGTACATATATGCATGGATGGTATGCAATGCTGCAGAGAACCACTAGCCAATTTTGCACTTGCATTTTCTGATGATCAAACTTGGGTGCCAGCTTTATTACACTGTGAGCAAGTCACCTCTGGCATTGCTCTCTTTTCTAACTTTTGTACAGTACCCATAGGGTTGTGTATGTGGAATACATGATATGTCTTTTGAATATAAGATTGTCCGAGTTCCGATTATGGTGCAATGGCATGTTCCTATATATGCGAAGCTGTAAAAGTTGAGGGTAAAACATAGACTATTTATTGAAAAGTAAATTTATGTAAGGATGAGTAAAAGGATGTGATTGGAAACTTTCTTTGGACTAGATATATGGTTGAAGACTTGAAGCACAGCCAAAAATGCACGAAACAAAATAGGTTGGTGCAGTAGGGAAGCCAGCTTAATTAGGGGAGAGAGAGAGAGAGAGAGAGAGAGAGAGAGATCATTCACATTAATTTACTCAAAAATTTTCTCTTGAACATTCAGATCAGCTAGTCAAAAATTTATGTTTATTTTGGCATAAGAATTTTTTTTTCCTATTTTACGTGAAAACTTTTAAAAAATAACTATATCAAATTAGATATATTTTAAACTCTATTTCATTAAAATATCAATTTCTCTTATTTTTTAAAGTATTTTTCTTTCTTCACATCCAACAACCACTAATCACTATCTTTCTTTATCCTTAAAATATATTAAAAAAAAGAATAAAAAACTAAATACAAAATGAATAACAATAGTATAAATTTATACGATTATTATAACAACTTTGCAAATTTACGCATCTTTAACTTGACTAATGTGGGTGATTTTGAGGCTTGGATGTGTAAAATTGAACCATTTTTCTATTTTCCATTGTCTAATGCAAATGTTCTAGAATAACATAAGAACGTATTTTTTATATTTTAGCCAATCACTTGTAAAAATATACTATCCAATTTTCTACTTGAAACTCTATTTTATTTAAATATTAGTTTTTTATTTTTATTTTTAATTTTATTATTTCTCCCAACTGATTCCATCATCTCTCAATTTCTTCATTCTTCAATCTCCCCCAGCAAACACATCATTCCACTAAAAGGAATTTTGAAATCCTTAAATTTTATGAACCAAAAGATCTATACAAAATCCATCAAAACTAAATATACATACAAAATTTTGAAATCCTTAAACAAGTTTGATATTATTTGTTGAACTCGAACCCATAAAAAAATGATCATATTGTTCCATTATCTTTTTTCAAAAATTAAACCCTAAACATAACTCTAAACCCTAATCCTCACCTTTGATCCAATTTAAACAAGAGAACAACAGATACCCAAAAAAGAAAAGGTGGCAAAACCAAAAGCTTGCATAGCAAAGTCACAAAAGGGGCAAAAAATGTAGGGAATTAACCCGAAATTCTCAACCTATGAGAAACATAAAATAGAGAAAGTACAAGCAAAAAAAAAAATCACATGCACAAGACAATATTTATGTGATTCTTCAATTTGCCTACATCTACAGAGTTGCAGGGATTTCACTATTATCAGGAAAAAATACAAAGTGCGGCAGTACAATTTTTTTTTTTTTCTTCTTCTTCTCTCTCTCAAAAAACTACAACAACAAACCCTAATCATCAAAACTGCATTTTCTACATCCTCCGCTCCATGGACTAAACCTAAAAAAATCTTCAATTAAAAACCACGCAATATTATTCGGGTTACGTCGGGTCGTCAACCGGATCAAACATAACTAAGCTCCACAAAACCAAACAAAAAACTTAACTCAGTCTCCCCCTTCTAATCACAAAAGCAGTATCAAAGAAGCTCTAAAACCACTACGTCAGTCCTTGGTGGAAGAGTGGAACTGGGAGAAGAATTTGTAATTGTTGTAGTACATGGAAGGCTCCTTTCTTGACCACTGCCACACTGGAATGAAGAATTAACCTTCTTGTACTCCAACAGATTTGGAGAGAGAGAGAGAGAGAGGAATAAAAAAAGAATACAAAATTGTTTAGCTAAGCTACAATGTTATCTAGTTTTGAAGAAGCACTATCATGAAATTTTTAATTTTTTTGTGATAAAAGGAGATGTATATATTAAGATTTAAGAATTCTATTATAATAAAACTTGGCTTTATCAAAAGTCAGGAAATTCTCCACCATAAGTAGTGGTTCACCAAGAGTAACAAAAGAGCAGAAAAGAAAAGATCCAAACTCAGCAAAAACATCCTCACATTTATTTGCTTCATGGTAGGCATGCTCAATCCACTTGTTGAGGAAAACTTTCAAGAGGTTTATATAGTCAAAAATAAATAAATAAAAAGTGTGTGTGAGTGTAAGAGAGAGAGAGCGGAATAAAAACATAATTCAAAATGGTTTGGCTAAGCTACTATGATATCTAGTATTAAAGAAGAATTATAATATAATATCATTTTTCTTTTTCTTTTTGGTAAAAGGAGATGTGTATATATATTAAGATTTAAGAAATCTATTATAACAAAGCTTGGCTTTATCAAGAACCAGAAAATTCTCCACCATAGATAGTGGTTCATCAAGAGTAACAAAAGAGTAGGAAAGAAATTATCTAAACTCAGTAAAAGCAACTGCGCGCATATTTATTTGCTTCATGGCAAGCACACTTAATCTGCTTGTTGAGAAAAATTCAAGAGATTTATATAATCAGGAAAAAAAATGTGTGAGAGAGATTTACATAATTAGGAAAAAAAAAAAAAGAATGAGAGAGAGATGAAAAATATTCAAAATGGTTTCGCTAAGTTACTATGTTATCCAGTTTTGAAGAATCATATAATAAAATTTCAATTTTTTTTTTCTTTTTGTAAAAGGAGATACATATATTAAGATATCAAATTTTGTTGTAAATCTTGGCAAAAGTTTGTTGAAGCTTAATGATATATTGTTTGTAGCATATATTGGGTTATATGAATTATGATTCTGTAAATATTTACTACTTTAGTAGAAATATATAGTATATACAAAAATTTCGGGATCCACCGTTGGGTTGATGGCAAATTTTTATACAGAACACACCTATAAAATTTCAAGCGTTATTATATATAAAATATGTAGATTATTGATTGGATTTTTTTGAGTTTTACTTGTTGTAATTGCTACCCATCCGTTATGGGTGGGGGGTGCCCTATAACCCAAGGGTGCATGCTAAAGTTGACTCCACAATAGACAAACCAAGACTAACCACATCCATCTTAGTCTATCATAACATATGTTCAACTTCTTTAATACCCCAATTTAGTTACAAACTTACGTTACTAAGTTCCGCAATTTGTTAGTTTCACAACTAGCCATAAATTTGTGGAATATCATTTATTTTATTATGTTATTCTCATTTTGTCTATGTTTGTAGAATATCTCCTGTTGTTGTGTTTGTCTTGATACTGTATCTTAGTCGTTGTGGTGTTATTGTATAGTTTGATGTGTTTAGCGGTGGTTGTCAAGTCATGTTGTCTGTAGTTTGTAACTCTTTTAAGTCTCTGTTCTGTACTTTCAGTTTGCAATAAAATAATAAAATCCCTTTTAACGCAAAAAAAATGTTTCTCTAACTTTTTTTTAAAATTTTATATATATATTACCAGCTAAAGCGAATCATACACGTGTATGAATGGATTGGCTTTTGACCTCGTGACAGAATTTAAAAAGAAACCGTACGCATAAGCAATTTCTTGTTCTCATATTTTGCCCCCACGTGAACGACCACCGCATAGGGAGGTGCAAACAAAAAATTGTTTAACCGGGGCTTGGGTTTTGGGTTCTGAAGGAATCCTAGACGTAAGTGTGGATTAAAACAAAAAAACAATAGGGACACGTACTTAATCACAATTTTTTTACTTGGTGAAAAAAATGTAATTCAATAATCAATTAACTTCCAAATAAAGTGTGACAAAGTGTGTGTTTGTAGCTAGAAGAACTTGGATTAAAAATACAATTTTTAACACTACGGATTACATTAGTCTTTGCTGCTCAGTTAATTTACCAATAATTTTCTTCAGGTTGATGCCAGCATCAACTACATCATGATTGTGCAACATTGTTGTTTACTATCGATGCGGGAGATTGCTAACCAATCATATGGCGCTCAAAATTTTCTCCCAAGTCAATGAATGGATTTTGCTTTCGGCACATTGGATGGCCCAAAAGTGTTTTTAACTTGTAAGAGCATCCATATTGATTATGCTAAAATTGCTAAAAAGTTATTTTAGCACCTCAAATAAAAAAATTTAAAAAAAAAAACCCTATATCAATGGTGCTATAGATTTTTTTTTTTTTTTTTTCCTTATTGCTATAACAGTTTATTGTAGTTGGTTGCCAAAAATTAAAAAAAAAAAAATCTATTTTTAATACCCAATGCTCTCTCTCTCTCTCTCTCTCTCTCTCTCTCTCCATTTTCCTTTGGTTGTAGTGTTCACCATTAGGGTTGTCTATGGTTTGAGTCGGATCGGGTTTGGGGCTAACTCGCACCCGACCTGATTGACTCGGGTGAATGAAAAATGAACCCACAGCCAACCAAATGTTCATGTCGGACCTGAAGACACAGGTCATCGGTTAAACGGGTTGAAACCGTTGGGTGATTTCTGGTCTAAATTACAACAAGATAGAAATCAAAACCCAATGAACAAAGAAATCAAAACCCAAACAACAACAAAGAAATCAAAATCCATATAACACAAACCAAGTCCAAAAACACCAAATCCATGAGACTGAATCGAAAAAGAAGGAGATAAGAAAACCCACACCACCACCACCATTCCTTCCCCCACCATCACCATATCCACAAGATCAGTACATTAAAAATATATATATATATATATATAAATAAATAAAACAAAATAAAACTTTTTTTTTTTCACTAACCCACAAACTGCACAAGATCAGAGGAGGGATTAATCAAGATAAGGAGTTTCAAGTTGAACTTTGAGTTAGCGACAGTGGTGACGGCAGCAATAGGCCCAACTCAGCGGCGGCAGTAGTGTGGAGCCTATGGTTAGGGGTGAAAATAGAGCCTAACTTGGCGACAGTAAGGAGGCTAGGGTTGGGGATTTGAGAGAGTGATCAAAGAGAGTGAGAGAGAAAATTTTCCAAAACTAACAAGGGTTAAGGTTGAGGCGTGTTTTTTGTTTTTGAGAAGGGTTAAGGGTCTAGTTGTTTGAGGCGTATTCAGCGTAAAAGGTACCAGGTTCAAGAATTTCCTTTTAAAAATTATGGGTGATCGGGTTGTTTTATATGGGTTAGAATTCAAGGGACTCGAAACCGACTCGAAAAACCGATTCTTAAATTTACCCGTTACTCAACCCATCTGGGCATTCGGATTCACCCGTGGGTCTTTTGGTCGGGCGGATGGGTTGGAATTAACAGGTTGATGGACAGCCCTATTCACCATGGGTCAGGCTATTCACCGTGGGTTGTGGAGTTTGTGGTGGGTTTCGAGTTTGTCTGGGTTTGTGTGGTTGGGTGGTTTGGATCGATGGTTAGTGGTGGTGTGGGTTTGTGTGGTTAGGTTGTGTTGGTTTTGGTTGTGGCAATGGTTGGGTTGGTGGTTAGTTAATTGGGTTGTTGTGGTGGGTTGCTGATCATCTTGCAATGATGGTGGGTTGTTGATCAAGCTGTGGGTTGTTGTGGATGTGGTGGATCGTTGATCGGCCTGTGGTGGTGGGCCATGCTATAGGTTGCGATGGTGGTGGGTTGTTGTGGGTGTGGTGGGTCGGCTTGTGGCTGTTGGTATGGATTTCAATTGAGGTGGTTTGTGATGTGCTGGTAGTTGGTAGTGGTGTGGTTGGTGGGTTTGTGGTTTTTTTTTTTTTTTTTTTTTTTTTTTTAATTATAGTTGAGGTTGTTTTTGGTGGGTTTGAAGATTTGGCCTAAACCACCACACCCACAGCAGTTCTTGCTACTTTTTCAGACTATGGCAACATCGTTGCATGCTTCTAGGCTTGGTAGTGTAGCTGGTGATTTTTGGGCTAGACATAGGGGAAGACGTTTAGGGGGTTTAGTTTTTTTTTTTTTTTTTTTTTTTTAATTAAGAATTAAGAATGATGTTGGGTGTGGGTGAATTTTTTTTTTTTTGGGACAATAAGTTTGTGGCCATGGGTTGTGCCAACTGCTTTTGCTTTTGTTGGTGGTGGGTTGTGCGTGATGGTTGTTCTTGCCTTTTGTTATCTCTTCAAAGAAGAGAGAGACAGAGAGGAAGAAAGAGAAAGAAATGAAGAATAAAGAAATAATAAAAAATGATAAAGAATTAACATTTAAAGGAAGTGCTAAAAAAATAGAACCATTAATGTTGAGTGTGTTATAAAGTAATGTGTTAAAATAGATAAAGTAAGTTTTTAAGATGCTAAAAACTAAAAAAATTTGCTCCACCATTGTAAATGCTCTAAGCTATCTACCCCTTTGGAATACCTAAAAATGTTACAGTACTTCCAGGATATGGCTTTTGCATCAACTGGTGAAATATGGATCATGTATGGTAAATTATCATTTTTACATGAATTTATCATTTTTTTTACTATTCAAAATCAATTATTTCAATAAATTGAATTAAATATTGTGTCAAAATTTCTAGACATTCCTTAAGTTCTTTTGTTTTTTCAATCTTAGTTAGAAATTCCTAAATCTATCCTACACTCACCCACCTTAGATCTAGGTCTAGAACTAAAGAACTTGCTAATCTCTAGACACTTCGTACATAGGGAAATGCCTTCAAATCATTAAGATCATTGGCCTAGAAGTCCTAATTAGGATTGATATCAAATGCACTTGATGTAATTGATTTTCTCTCTCACAATTTTTTTAATTTTTAATTTTTTACTTTTCCTATTTTATTTAAGGGAAATGTTAACCAATGCCCTTAGGGCGCATTAATTTAGAAACTATTTTTAGAAACATTTTATTGGGAGATAATAAAACAATAAATGTTGTTAACAGCTTTTTATACTTCCCATTAAAGTGGTGTCAAAACTTTCCTATTATGGTTTATTAACAGTTGTCCTAAGGATATCTGTTAACATAATCCTTTATTTAGGGTCTATTTGGGTCTACTTATTTTGCTGAATGTATTGTAGATAAAGGTAAAATTTAATTGAAATAGTACAGTAAGACTCATAAATGGTACCAAAAAGTGTAATAGGGCTCATAAATAGTAATAAAAATAAGCTAAATAGTAAAATAAATTGACTTTTTAAATTGGAGCTAAACACACACTTAATTCAATGGTCGAGATTGAAAATTATGTTTTCTATGACTCTCTTAGCTGTGAAGAGCTCTCTCATCTATGGTGAGTAAGGGTGTGCAGCCAACCTACCAACCCGCCAAAACCAACTTGACCCGACCCAACCCGCTGGGTTGGTTCGGTTTTTAGGGCTTGGTGGGTTGGGTTAGGTTACAAAACTTTTTTTGAAAGCGGGTTGGGTCGGGTTCGGGTCATAAAATTCCAAACTCTTCAAACCCGACCCACCCATATATTTAATATATATTTAAAATATATTATATAATTCATAATTTTTTTTTAAATAATGAGCTCTTCCTCCTATCCTATATAAGAGCCAATATTAATGTATATTAGTTCATATATTAATGTATAACTGAGTTGAAATATTAGTTCATATATTAATGTATATTTTGTTTATTAACTCAGGTGGCATATGTGATATTTTTTTCTGCTCAATTTAATAATAATAGTAATAAAAAAAATTGTTCAACTCCTGGGTTCAACCCGACCCATGTGGGTTAGGTTGGACTTATGTGATGGGTTGAATTGAGTTAAAAAATTTTAACCCACTATAATAGGTTGGGTCAAAAAATCTCCTTAATCTGACCTACTCACATTCCTAAGAGCATCTCCAGTGGGAATGCCAAATGGGAAATGTAAGGATTATTTAGCATTAAGAGTCCAAAATCACCCAGCATTTGGACTTGTAAACATTTGGAATTGTAAAATTTTTTACAATAGTGATACAGTAGCATCTTATTAATAAGATGCTACTGTAGCACAATTGTATTTCTAAAAATTATTTTTTAATTGTCTCTCTCATACTTTTATAAAAAACTCCGACCAACTTTCTCTCTCCTCTCTCTCTCATTATTTTTTTTCTTTTCTCTATCTTTTTTCTCTCTCTCATTCTACTCTCCTCTCTTTAGACTCAAAACCCCATAGCCACCACACCATGGCCTGACCCATTGTCACCGCCCATGGAAAGCCACCACCCATTCATTATTTCTCTTCTCTCTCTCGTTGCAGATCAGTGTGGTGGTATGGAGATCAGCGTTTGGGGTTTGGTGCAGAGATCGGTGTTTGGGTGTGGGGTGGAGATTGGCGTTGGGTGTGGTGATCGGTGTTGGGTGTGGTGATCGGCATTGGGCGTGAGATGTGGAGATCGCCGTTGAGCACCGGTTTCCGGCGTTTGGGTCAGATTTGGGTGGCGACAGTGGCGGCAACGGCGGCTTGAAGATTGGGTCAGTGGCTGTTTGGTAGTTCTTGTGGCGACGAGATCGGTGTGGCTGTGGGTGATTTTTTGATGGTTGGTTAAGTTTCTGTTGATTTGGGTGATTTTTTGTTGTGATTTTGCTGGGTATGGGTTTGCTAGAAGTTCAGGCCGGTGCTAGAGGTTGAGGGAGAAAGAGAGGCCGGTGCTAAAGGTTGAAGGAGAAAGAGAGGAAAAGGAAGAGAAAAAGAAAAATAGTAAAAAAAAAGGATTAAAAAAGAATATTTAAATAAAATGAGAAAAAAATAGAGTTTTAGGATGTTGAATGTATTGTGAAATGATATGGTATAATTAATAAAATAACTTTTTAAGATGATAAAATAGAATAAGATGATGCTCTAAGAGCATCCACAGTAGGTGTGGCAAATGTGCCAAATGCCAAATATTTGGCACATTTGCCACACCAAACACAAAAAACACCAAATATCAGATGTGCTAAATCTCATCATTTTTGCAACATATGAACAGTATTGTTGCAAATTTACAACGGTACGGAATTGGTGTGGTATAAGTTTTAATATTTTTTATTCTTTTTTCTCACTCTCCTCTCTCTTCACTTTATTCTTTTCTCTTCTCTCTCATTCTTCCTCAGACATCACGGCTCTCCATTCTTTTCTTATTTCACTCTTTTTTCTTCTCAATCTTGTTGTTTTTCTCTCTTCCTCTCAGACATCACCCTCAATTTTTTCTTTTCACTCTTTTCTTCTTTCACTCCGATCTCTGTCGCTGTGGGGTTTTTTTTTTTGTAGTGATTTGATACCCGGTTCGGCAGTGGGTGGGTTGAGATGGTGATTGGCAGATCACTGGTGGTGGGTTGCAATGGTCAGATTCAGTGGTGGGTGGGTCGGCTGGTGATGGGCGAATCGGTGGTGGTGGGTTCTGTTGTGCGAAATCGGTGGTGCGAAATCAGTGAATGGGTTCCGAAGGATGGGTCGACGGTGGGTGGGTTGTGGCCGCAACAATTTTTCTGGTGTTTTTCTAGTGTTGTGGGTTCTGTTGTTTTTCTAGTGGTTGTGGCCGCAAAAATTTTTCTGGTGTTTTTCTGGTGTTGTGGGTGGGTGGGTTGTGGTCGCAACAATTTTTTTGGTTATGGTTTATTTTATTTTATTTATTTATTTATAAGGTGGTGTTGGTGGATGTGGGTTTGTGCCGGTGGTGGCTGTCGGCGCTGTTGCAGTGGAGGTGGTTGTGCCGTTGTTGTTGATGATGATGATCGTGTTTGGGTTTGGGTTTGGGTTTGGGTTGATCGGGTTGGCTGATTTTGGTTGATTGGGTTTTGATTGTAGTGTTTGTTTGAGCTTTTTTTTTTTTTTTTTTTTTTGGTAGCAGTGACTGATATTGGTGGTCGGTGGTTGATCTGTGGGGGTGGCCGGTGGTTGTGGACTGTGGCGGTTGATTTGCGGTGCGGGTTGTTGTTGATGTTGCTGTTATTGATGATAATGGAGAAGGGGATAATATATTATTTTAATGTGTAGTAAATATTATTTTAACGTATAGAATTGAATTATAAAATATCTGATAATTAAGATGTTACAAAATGATATGATAAAATAATAAAATAAGTGTCGTAACGGTGAGCAATTAACGCGGCGATGGTATAAGATGAAATACCCTAAACCACCAACCTACGTGACTCTGATATATTCTACGTGTTACCTTTGTCCTAAACTTTCTAGACCTTCTATAGGTCTTGATTAGACTATAAGAAAGATCACCCTATCTGACAGAGTACCGTGTGTCATGTCAAGTTAGTTAAAAGACAATGAAGATTTAAATTTGTGGTTACCACTTACCCCTATCTGGCACTGGCGGCATAATCCTATAAAACTAGGCAGTGGAAACTATTGGCGGAGTCCTTGGAAAACAGAGAGAAATATGTATATAAATAAATGTCGGTTGTGCTGTACGAGATGATCAAAACGTAATCAATGGCTCCAACACTTAATTAAAGTAAGCTGTTAGCGCAATCATTGATGACGTATATATCGTTCTAGAAGCGAATTTTCGCATTTGGAATTGCGTACTTTGTCGGCTATAATTTTCACTCCTACCTCAACTGTGATAATTTATACTAATTGAAATGCAATTTCACTGCCATACATGTATGCAACAACCACATTTTTTTTTGGTTAAAGCAACAACCACATTTACTTTCTCTCTATTTGTTTATTCATTTATTTTTATTTTTATAATAATAATAAATAAATAAATAAATAAAATCTGCCTCATTTTGTTGTGTGCGTGCAATGTGTGTAAAATATATCCAAGTCTACATACACATAACATAAATTAGATTGATATTTGAGTAAACAATTATACAAGAGGGTGACGGCTGTAGCAAAATGCCGTAGTTCACACTTCACACGTTTTTAATTTATTAGATAAGATGATTTCAGACTGTATCTAAGAGAATTTTTCTGTTTTCTAACTCCATTCTCCAATAGGGCAGGGTTTTCTAATAAATTATGTAATATTTTAATCGGCTTACCTAATTGCCATTTTATGTACAATCAAAATGAAAAGCAATAATGCTACAACCACATGCTTTCACATATATTGTCGGATATGTTCTACAGGATAAAATGTGATTCATTATTTGTCAATATTATATGGAGCTATCATTTTTCTCCACTATTTATAATCTGTCACATAAGACAGTTGTAGTAAAATATATGTGAAAGTATGTGGTCCTATCATTGTTTAATAAATACTTAAAAACTTAAAATATATTATGGTTTAACCTCTGAAACTTAAAATTTTGAATTAAAGCCAAGAATTTTGTAACTTGATGGCATTGTTTTCTCTCTTTTATAAGGAAAACCAATGTTTAAATCCTCTTCCCACACCAAGAGCCTAGTAGTTCAACTGAGTTAGCAACTCCTAATCTTTTTAAGACATCCATGTAGGGGTATCAATGTTTGACATGACCCGTGAACACGATATGAATACGACATGAGTTTTGTGGGTTATAGTTGGGCCTTAGCAGGTTTAGGTCATCAAATGGGTTAACCCAAAAGCGACACAATATGAAACGTGTCATAAGCAGGTCAACCCGCGTGATTTGCAATAGACACGTTTGATACTCTAATTTAATTGTGTCAATTTGAAATAACCCATTTAACACAACCCGTTTAACTTGTATAACAAATAAATATTCATTTTATTTTAAATTTTTCAAATATCCAACATCTATTTTAAACTTAAAAAGAAGAGTGAATAATTACAAAAACTTATAAGTGATACAATTGTAAATTGAAACTTTACAAACCCTAGATCTCTAAACCAAACAAACCCTAAATCTCTAAACCTTCTTATAAATATCTTATTTTATTTTATTTTTGTTAAATTATATTATTTTGAATGTGTGTTGAATACTTGAAGTATATGCACTACTTTTGGGATGTAAAGGACTTATTTATATATGAATGTTATATTTAATATTATGTATATTAAAATAGGTTGAGTTACATTCATGTCAACCCAACATGACCTACTTATTAAGCATGTCAAGTGGGTCGGTTGTGTCAACCCGCCTTATTAACAGTTCAGATTATGGTTGAAGGGTTATAACACGATTATTAAATAGGTCGGGTTTAAGTTGAGTCATTTAGCTGAATACCCCTACCTCGACACAAATACAACACACTAATTAACCCAAATTGACACCTCTACACCTATGGTTCAAATCCCTCCTCCTCATTGTGATATCAAGAAAAAAAAAAAAAAAATCCCCTTCCCCCAATATTGTAATTATCAAATAGAAAAAATATTAAGTACAGTAATGTTCTTACTTCTTTAGCACTTTTATGACTATTCCTCCCCTTACTCTTTTAATTCTATCTCATTAATGTCAATTTGTTCTGTATTTCAATCTTATTAATGTTGGATCAACCTTATTAGGAACAAGAAGATACCTCCAACTTGTTTTGTTCCTACCCAATGCTCCCCACATGGTAGAAATGGGGCACCCCTAATTTAACTTCTCCTTATCCATTCTCATCCCCAGTTATGGCCTTAAGAGTCATCTTAAGATACTAGGGCCCGTTTGGTAAAAGATTTCTAGTAACATTGTTTAAATTTTATGGAAATACATGAGTGAAAAAAAATGTAAAAATACGTGTTATGGTATTTAAACAACAATTTTTGTTGTTTAAATACCGTTACCAAACGGGGCCGCATATCTCTCCTTGCCTTGTGCACATTTTCCCCACATAGTAGAAACTGGGCACCCCTAAATTAACTCTCCCTACTTGTTGCCATCCCTTATTATGGCCTTACTTAGAGTCCTCTCAAGATATTACATATCTCTCTATCAAGTGGTTTAAGAATTATTGACAGTCATGTGCGACAAGGTATGATGGTGGTAGATCTTCATATGGGTGGAATAAGATCGGGTGCATGGAACTAGAAATAAAAAGCCTGAATGACTCACATAAGAAGAGAGATTCTAAGATATATGCATGCGACTTGAAAAGTTCTACATCAAATATAACATGATTGAATCCAAATCATTAAACTTTAAGGTTTTGATTAAATAGCGAAACAATTGACTTTGTGTGACCAATTAGATAAAAATTAAAAACAAAAGGCAAAAAAAAAATAAAGATAAACTTTTAATGCAAGTTGTTTTCATCCCCGTCTTTTGGTGCGGGATAAATGTGAAACCATTGGTTCCACATTCCCAGCGGAAGACAGATGGTTTATTGCAGGCATTGATCCCAAATAGCTTTGAAATGATTCAAAACTATTTTAGGCCTACAAATTAAGACTTGCTTTTATAAGGTAGTTGATAAATTATCGATTCGCTTAAAAATTTAAGTTATTAGGATACGGTGAATTCAATAATTTAATATAACAATTTCCTTCACGTGTGAGCCATCATTAAGTGTGGACACAAGGAGTTGAAACTAAGACAGTTTGTTCTGATACCATAATAATAAATGGGTCCGGTTAATGTGTGCCCTAAGAACACACATTAAGCTTTCTATTTTTAAAAACATTTTCTCGGGAATTGAAAAAACTGTCATTACTTTTTCAATTCTTGAGAAATTTTTTTTTTCAAAAATGGAAATTAATGCGAGCCACTATTAAGTAGAGATCCAACGCATGAAAATTTAAATGAGAAATAGGATTGACACAAGAGATTAAAATTAAGACATTTTATTTTGATACCATTATAAATTATAATTCTCTTAAAAGTTTAAGTTACTAGGAGACAATGAATTTAATAATTTATAGTAACTAATGATAGTAACTTGTTGTATAATTGAGAAAGGAGAAGAGATCATTGACGTTGATGAGTTAGTTTCAATTAATTAGAGCATGGGAAGGGCTTAGGCAGGAGGCAGCTGCTCCCCACACCACGTCAGGGTTGTAGGAAACAGTCGGTGGCCCTTGGCAGTTGGCTCTTTAGTCTTTACAGTAATGGAAAAAGTGGTAAAGCCAAAAACAATGGAGGAGAGAGAAGATAAGACGTTCCAGTGATATGGGTCCCAACTAGTTTGACAAACTGCTGTTTAAGTCGCCGACAAGATATATGGAGCGTAGATTTTCTGACAAACGGTGCGTGATCGATGCTCTTCTCGTTCCTCTTCTCTTATGAAATGAAACACAACACATTACCTTACCCCCCAAACCATCGTTTTCCCAGTCTCTCACCTTTGTTATTCTTCATGCCTATGCTACCCCAGAGCTTTTGTTTGTTTTAATTGCTGTAACCAGAGAAAGATATAATGGCCGGACATAAAATCTTTTGGTATTTATAGTCTATAGCTCGTACACCAACACCACTACCGCTACTAGTACTCAATAAAAATTGTGTGTTGGAATTGGACCTACTACTCTACTACATGCCAAGCTTGGGTCCTCATGACTCATACAACCAGACAAAAACAAAGAAGAAGAGCAAGTTCGAACAAAATGGAAAATTTGTGAGGATCCACATGATAATTATGCGATCATTTGACCCCATTATCTTTTACGAGGCCTAATCAGTAATCACATTCACCCTGATGGGAAATCATGACGTACCTTATCAGCGTACGCAATGTATGTTCAATCACTTCTTTTTTCTTTTTCTTTTTCTTGTTTTTTCTTATCTAGATAGCGATCAATCAATTTAGCGTCAATTGCATGTTTGCACAAACTGCCAAAAGCATATGCCAAGCCCTCGGATACAATGGACTTTTCACAGAATAATCATTTTCATTTGTTGTTACAAAATGGACAAGGTTTGTTTCTGGATTAAAATTTAGCGAGTAAGAGTTTTTATTTTTTAGGTCAGTATCATTATATATATATATATATATATATATATATATATATATATATAGCGGCGGAGACAGAATTTTACTTGATGCGAGGGCAAAATTTCTAAACAATATACATATGCCACTGTAGACTCATAAATATATAGAACATAAACACATCATATATATATATATATATATATATTACAAAAGAACTTATATGTATTACTTAAGATCAATCTGAACAATAAAATGTAATTAATATTAAGTAGTTTTTATAAATAATAAAAAATTAGAAACCCGTAAAAAGATAGTTCATCCAGTGTATTGTATTTATTTGTTACATATATTGAATATGAATAAATTGTGTTGTAATTTTTTCATATTCAGAATTTCACCTATATTCTCTTGTCATGATTTTTAGTAATTAGATAAATCTCATGTAGAACTTATATCAGTATTTGTTAAACTCATAAAATTATTAACTATAATAATAGCTGAGACGTTGGTGGATCCAATGGCTCTTTGCTCCCCTCACTTTCCTAGCTTGTTACAATCACCATCTGCTACTGCTATCTTCTTTAGACCTCAATCACCTAACTACCACTCTATCAACACATCAACATCATCGGTGTTAATTATTTCACCACCAAGCCCTCCTTCATCCACCCTAATTGTCTTCCCAAGTTTAAGTTGATTGTGCCAACTTAGGCGACTTGTCCTAATCTCTGGTGTCGTCTCCAACTCTCGCACTTTGTTCCTCCATACAATTTAATTTGTTTTATTTTTATTTTTTTCATATATATTTAGAATATATTGTTTCAAAACGGATTTGATAACTTGTGTTAAAAAGCCAAATTCTTATTGAATTTATTTTCATACATTTAAATGTATAAAAAAATGAATTGATGTAAGAATTTAATTATATATATATATATGAACAAAATTCTTAATTTAAACGGATTCTTTTATATGTATGTCGACGTCAAGCGAAAGGGAGAGCTCATGAAATTGAACTGAGAAGAAAGTAGAACTTTGAAGTGGAATTGGGTTACCTGCAGGAATTACGTACGCCCCTACTTCTATTAAGTCAATAGGGCATTTATTTATAGAATAGAGATTCTTTCGTAACGTGTCGGTAATAAATCCTATGCGGTAAATTATTGCTGATTTTAATTTAAAATCATTACTGTAATTACTTTTTACCCACTAGTATTAACCAATGGCCACCCATGATTACTTGAGATTTGTTGTAAAAGTTATCGTAATCCTAAGCATTACTAATTTATTTATAACAAAGTAATAGGTTAGTTGTTATTATTATTATTGAATTATTATATTAAATTATTACGTGATATTCACAACATTTTCATAACAAAGTAATTCGTTAGTTGTTATTGATTCTAATTTGATTCCACAATTTAAATTACTTTTTTACCCTTCATTAACAATTAATAAAAATATGCTATTTAAGATTTGTTATAAAAGTATTATAAAAATATTAGGTGAATAACATTTCTCCTTTTATTTATAAATAATAGATATTCAATTAAAAAAAAAAAAAACCATTTGGTAATCCATTATGCAATCGGACCCAGTTGTTGAAAGCAAACTGACGAAGCTTAAATGAGGGTGAAGTTGGTGAATTAATAATGGGCTAAAAGACTGGGCGAAGTAACAAGACTCGAAACATGCGGAACTCTGTGGAATGGGCCCTATAAAAGCAGGAGCCAGGAGGTCATTAAAAGCCATTGCCGTCCAATTTAGAGAATGGGCATGCTCTGTCCCCCATTTGCTTACAAAGATCCACCATTTCTTCAAATTTAAATCTGGGCTGTTACTACTGTCAGGCTTTCAGAAGAAACAGCTCATGCTTTTCTTGCCTTACGTTACATGGTAATTCAATTGTGCAAGGATTTGGTCGTAACTCATAAGGCTAAGGTGAGGCTCTTTATTCTTTTTGGATCTCAAGACAATCCATCAAATCCAAGAGGATGTAAACTCAGTAAAAGTGTCAGAATTTGGCAGTAGATATTAAAATCACATTCAAGGTATAAAAAAACACAAAGCAAAATCTAATTATATTTGGTCGTCGACAGCAGGATTCGAACCTGCGCAGGCAAAGCCCAACAGATTTCGAGTCTGTCTCCTTAACCACTCGGACATATCGACGGCATCGTATGTCGAATTTGGAACATTTCATTATATTCTTACTAGCTAACTATTGACAAGCAGAAACCGAGATTGGATTTGAAAATAGAATCTTGCAAGAAAATAAGTAGATTTTTGCTAGACTTGACAAGTAAGGTCGGACGAGTCAAATTGGATTTGGGTCTAAAATAGGTTGAAAAAAAAAATAATTATGATCCTTACTCGGTTTTCAGTGGACCGTGTTAAGTCCCGCCTATGAGGGGAAGTTCAAATTTTCTATATTGTTTTTGGAATCTCATATTGACAATGACTAGAAGGATAAAAAGGAGGTTCTACTAATCCTATTAAAAATAGTAGTCCAACATTGAGGTGTGTCAGTGCCTTAAAAATAGGGTATAGCTTTATTGTTCATGACTTGTGCATTGTTGTTAGTACGATACGATACACAATATATTTCGTATTATATATAAAACGTTACATATCATAAGAATGTATTGAAAGTGTTCCTAAATCGTATATTACATAAGTATGTATCATTGTATCGTATCATAGAATCGTATGATATGTAAACAAATGAGTTTAAAATGAGGTTTTTTTTTTTTGGTTAAAATTTAGGCTGTGTTTGGTTGTCGTAAAACGTTTTCCGGAAAATACATAATTTCCGGAAATGCTAATTTCTGGAAAAGGAAAATATTTCTGTGTGTTTGGTTGCATTTCAAAAAATTTTCCGGAAAATATTTTCTAGTGTTTGGAAAAGAAGAAAGGAAAACACAAATCCAGACACAAGCCACAACCCAGAAAACACAAATCCAGAAAATCCGATCGCGTTCGCGAGATCGCAATCTCGCCGGCGTGATCTCGCGAAGGCGAGATCGCGATCAACGTCGCGATCTCGCGTTCACGAGATCGCGGTCGATGCTTCGCGAGATCGCGGCGTCGATCGCGATCTTGATTCGGCGCGATCTCGCGAACGACGCTTCGCGAGATCGCGATCGACGGCGCGATCTCGCGAAGCGTCGATCGCCGTCGTCGGACTTGTCTTATCCTCTCGCGCGCGTGGACTGGAGATCGGCGCGGACTGGAGCTCGGACTGGTCTTCTCCTCTCACGCACGCGCTCTCTCTCTCTCTCTCTCTCTCTTTTTCCGGAAATCCTTTGAAGTGAAAATGAAGGCAGAAATTCATTTCCGTGGTCAAACTGAAAATTTCGGTCAACAGGAAATCATTTTCCGGAAAATAATGTTTTCTGTGACAACCAAACGCATGCATTTTCCGGAAATTGATTTCTGGAATTGGTTTGAAGCCGATTCAAACGCAGCCTTATACTTTTATTTGATGTCAACAAGTTGTTAGACTTGTTTTTAATACAAAATTATTAGGATACTTAATTGAGCCCAATAAAATAAGAATAATGCTTAGGTAAAGTTTTTTTTTTTTTTTTTTTTTTTTTTTTTGAGAATGTAAAGTATTGTGTGTTGAATAAGACTCTCCCCAAGAATTATTGGGGGGGGGGGGGGGAATTAGAGAAAGTGTATGAAAGTTGTTGACAAATTGGTTACGCTCGGAGAAATAGTTGTACCAGCTACACATGGAGTAAGGTACTAATATTAGAGATCATTTGAATATTTTTAATAGATTAACTACTCAATTGAAAACCATGGAAACTAAGATTGAGGTGGATTCAACTTTGTTGCTCTTAACCTTGCTCCCTCCTTTGTAGGGCACCCTAGTGACTAATTAAACTACTAGTTGGTAAGCAGACATTAAAGTTAATTAGAAGGTTTTTTAAAATTAAAAAAAAAAAAAAAAAAAAATCTATTGGAGATAATGAATGTCAAGAAACAAACAGATATTTTAAAAGTTAGGGCATCTGCGGTGAATTTTTTATTTCAAGTTGTGGTAGGAGTGGGTCATATATATGGGAAGTATGATAAGGAGAAGTCAAGATCAAAGACTAGATTGAGGAAAGAAATAAATTAATAATATATGGAGTGCTGTTATTGTCAATGTCATAGATGGGGCATAATCAGTATTAATGTTTGAAGTTGAAAGGTAAGTTAGAGGAGTCTAAGAAAAGTCATGTAGTCAGAAGTTAAAGTCCGCGGATGCAGCAGTTACTGCAGCAAATAGTAAAGATAAAGGTTGTGAGAATAGGTACAGTAAAAGTTAAGATGTTTGATGGAACTGTGAAGATCTTGGTAATGAAAGATTTACTTAAGCTTGGAAGAAATGAGAGATAATAAATTATGGAAGTTACTAAAAATGTGTTTGGAGGTGATGAAAATGAAATGAGAGAAAACTTTCAAGAATTTGTACAGTTGAAGTAGGAAAGCCTAGTGAAGCAAAAGGCAAAGAGAAACCTTTAGTTAATTAGAATATCACATAGAAAAGATAATCATGGATGGAAAAAGCGTAAATTCTGTGGAGATATAGTTGTCACCGCCATATATTATGTGACGTTGTGAATAACTGGACAACACCAACCATCACAAACCAAGAAATTAAACTTTAAACCCAAATTAGAATAGAATAAAGAAGAAATTTAAAGAAATTGTTCAAATCCTAAACTTTAAACGTTCAAATTTTTAAACTCAAATCAGAAGTTCAAATATTTAAAGTTTAAACCCAAATAACGAAAATAACTTTGAAGCCAAATCTATTGTTCAAAACTTTAAAGAAATTGAGCAAATAAACTCAAAACGAAACCACTCGATCATTCAAAATGTTAAGAAATCAAGTAACTAGAAGTTGCTGGAAAGTGCCTATGGTGTTTAAGTTGGTTGAATAGTAATATTTAATACTAATTAATAAAAAAATTATTCATTCAACCATGGGTTAGAACTTGATGAAGAGAATTTTCTTAGATTTTGGAATGTTCTGTTAACGGATGAGTGTTATTTTGTTAAGTTTTGGGATACAATATCATTCCACTAAACCTAAGGAAATTTTTGTAAATTATCCTCTCTCTTTTTCTTTTTTCCAGTAAAATTAAAATTCTAAAATGATTTATTTTTTTAATGAATCAATAATTCAATCTTTGATTCCTCCGAAAATAATGGGCTGCCACGGAATGAAACATTACTTCCAAAAAAATTGAGAATTTGGCCCAAATTTGTATAATACTCTTTATATTTTACTAATATATACTATTTATTCCTATGTCTTTCTGAACACACACACCTCGTTAGTCGCTACTCTTGTCACTCAATTTCATGCCGTCATTGTCAGCTTTCTTCCATTCTGTAATTTTTTTTTTTTTTTTGGGTTTTTTTAATCCTTTCTTTAATTTTAATTTTAGTTTTAATTCTTTGTGCATCAACTTATTTAGTTTTATTTTTTTCTAAAATTAGGTCAAAGAATGATTGTACTTTGAAAAAAAAAAAGGTTTTTATAGAGTTGTACATAAACAAAATAAGTTGATGGCTAATGCATCATTATAAAATCTCAATCCAGCCACATTAGCAAGTTGCTTTTTTTAGTCGTTAAATAAATTGCTTTGGTGAATCTCACTAGAGAAAAGTCCTTTACAGAGTCATAAGATTTAAAGATGTAATGAACTCTTTAAAATTAAGATGGATTTTATTCTATGTTGATTTTTGAACCATGAGGAGACCCTTGTTTTAGCATACGTCGTTCAAATAAATTGGTCTTTATTTGTCAAGGCAACTCAAAGCCATTGTACATGTGTCATTTGGGTTTCTAACTCTAACATAGGACAATCATAGAATTGATGAGTTTAAAGGTTGTCTTGTTTAATAAAGGTGGTTTTTTTTTTTTTTTTTTTTTTTTTTTTTTTTTTTTTTTTTTTTTTTTTTATGATTGTGAGGACTTAGGTTGCAACAAATTGATTGTCATGTTTCTGGGAAGTTTGGAGAGTGGCAAATTGAGGGTTGTAACCTGGGTTTTGAAGCATCAGTTTGGTGGAGAATAAGGATTTAGGTTTTGTAAACATAAAAGAATATGAATATACGATTGAGATCAAGAAATTATAGTAGGAATCAAGTCTTATGGCCCTTCATTTTTGTTTCCTCTTTTACTAAACTTATGTTTTATGTTTTTTTATTTTTTTTTTTCTTTCTCAATTGAAAGCTGGTTCTCTCCAAATTTCTAACTTGACATTTGTTGAGGTACAATTTTTCAAGTCCTAATTTCATTGGCCCACTCACAAAAATACTCATACAAGCCCATAAACTATTTTGGGCCCCCACAAATATTTCCAACAAATTACGCAAATATTTCCAATATTATTACCCAACTTGAACCCTCACAAATATTACCCATTATTTCTCACATATTACCCAACTTGGGCTCTCACAAATATTTCCTATATTACCCAACTTGGGCCCACACAAATACTTCTCATAACAATACCATTACCAAAAATGGGCCACAAAATTATGTCATCTCTATAAAAGCCCAAACTCATTTACCTTATGGGTAAAATCCAAAAAGCCCAACAAAACTCTCTTACAAAGCCTGTTGCTACACAGCACCCAAAAGTCCATTGCTACACTGCACCCTAAAGCCTGTCTAGCTACACAACACCTCTAAAGCTCGTTGCTACATGGCACCCTAAAGTCTGTTGCTATACGACGTTTTTACAAAACCCGTTGCTACATGGTAATATTTTTACAAAAATCTCAAACTATTTACAAAAACCCAATATTATTTTGGCAACTATTTACAAAAGCTCAAATACTATTTTGGCAACTATTCATTAAAGTCCAATATTATTTTGGCAACTATTTACAAAAGCCCAAATATTATTTTGGCAACTATTTACAAAAGCCCAAATATTATTTTGGCAACTATTTACAAAAAGCCCAATACTATTTTGGCAACTATTCATAAAAGCCCAATAATATTTTGGCAACTATTTACAAAAAGTTCAAATACTATTTTGGCACATTCTATAAAAAATAAAAATAAAAATAAAAACCCAAAACTATTGGGCAAACAATTATTCTACCAAAGCCCAAATATTATTTGGCAAAAGAATTATATTCAAAGCCCAAAACTATTATTTGGCAAAAACATATTTTGATATATTAAATTTCCTAACTCATAGGAAACATAAATTGCTTATGACATATTACCCATATTTCAAAACTATTTCTTCTACAAAATGGGAACTATGCTTGTTTTTTTCTTTTCTTTTCTTTTTTTTTTTTCATAAGAAACTCTAACTATAAAAGCTCATGTATATTACCCATGGCAAAACTATTCATTTTGTAGGGATGAACAAGCCGAAAAAAGCCCAACAACAAGGCCCAGCCGAGACAGCCTAACCCATGTGCAAATCTCAACAACTAAAGCTCACTTAAGTAACTAAAGTGGTTAGACTAGCCACTAGTCAAGTTTCAGAATAACTAAGCTAACAATTGGGGCCCACTACCATCATTTTAAGCTTGTTAAATCATATCAGAATGGGATACATGTCTAGCTAAGCTTACACTCTTCCTTAGCAAGCTGATTTTCATGATTATTGATGTGACATAAAGTTGTGCTGATAAGACATAAAGCTGTGAAGCTGAAGCCAGCCATTCTCTCTCTCATCTCCAACACATTTGGTCAAAGAACAAGGGGTGGCCATGAACAGACCATGGAAGCTTCTAGAATCACTTATAAATAGCTCATTACCATGCCAAAAATGTATATTTTCTGGTTCATGAACCAAGCACATGAACTCTAATGGGGAAACTTAGGAAAATGTGGTTTGGAGGGCACCAAGGAGATCTCCAGTAGAGTTTCCAATAAAGGGTTCCAAGATTGACACCTGGCTTGGGGTGACAGAATCTATCCTAGGAAGCTCTGATACTAGCAGCAGACAACCAAGATCATTAGCCTAATATATGCTCTAATCTCATTGGCTGAAGACAATCAGCATTTAATGCTAAATCAAAACCTCCAACTGTTATTACCCCAAACAACAAGAACACCTTAAAGCTGAACTTACCATTCTTGGCCAAATTCTAAGAACAATTTTCTAAGAATTTTCTGAAGATTGAGACTAATTTTGATAGAGATTATTTGCTAAACCCCCCCCCCCCTTAAACTCAACTATAAATAGAGCTCTTCATCAACACCTCAAGACACACCAATAAAGAAGAGCAACTCTCTCATAAACTTCTCTATTTTCCTCTCTCTCTCTCTAATTTTCTTAAACTCTTAGTGAGGTTCTGAGCTTCTGAGTTCTTAGTTTCAAAATTAGAAACTAAGGCCTTGTTTGGTTTATTTTTTTTCATCACTCAAAACTCATCACTCAATTTTCGTCACTCATCACTCAAAAATACCCCAATTTCCGATAACTCTGTTTGTGGCTTGTTTGGGTGGAATATCTCAGTGAGTTTTTCAATTCAAACACTCATCTTTATGTCACTCACTGGGTCCCACAAATATCAATTGCAAATCTGGTGTACTGAACGGTCACCAATCCTACCCGCGTTGTCTCTCTCTCTCTCTCCTCTTCACGCCCTTTCCTCCCCAACTTCAGAAACCCAAAATTGGCAAAATATCAAAACCTGTCTGTGCAAAAGCCCAGCATCATAAATAGGAGTGATGCTCATCTTCCTCATCTCGAACCTGTCTGCGCAATACCCCAATTCATCTCAACATTTGGACCTGGCTTAAGGATCTCCTTACCCCTCACTTCCTCGCCTCCACTGCGTTAGATCCCTCCCTCATCTCAAACTCCAAAAACCCACACGAAGGAATCCCAGACTCCCAACTCTGAACACAACCCAGGTATCCCATGTTGCTCATCTTCCTCACCTTCAACTTGTAAACCCATCGCGGCACTGTGGGTCTGCTGAAGAGAAATTTGTGAGCCCTCTATTGGTACAGTCTTATTTCTCTCGGTTTTCATGATTTTGCCTTTATATTTCATAAATATTTTACTACAAATCTCGTAAATCTATCTTGAACAATCAAATGCTGTGAATATGAGGTTGGATTTGAACATTTTTATGTTAGGTTTTTTTTTAATATGAAGATTGTAAGACCTCTGTCTTTTGAGACCTCTGTCTTTTGCTTATTACGATGGGTGATTTCCCTCTGCTTTCAACTATAATCCATGGGTCTGCTAAGGTTAGAGAGTTTTGTTTGGGTAAAAGATGATAATTGTTAGTATATAATTAAGAGAGATATATCTGACATGCATTCTTTATCTCTTTGAATATTTGTTTTTAAAAAATTTTGAGAAACAATTATCTCTTTGAACATGAACATTCAATTTTACTGCTATGTGAAAGAAGTGCTGAAAAGTAATGCTGAACATAGGATACTCATTATTCAACATGAAAGTGAAACCCTTAACACCCTCTCTCCCTCTTCATTTTTTATTTTTAAAAATGAAATTGATGATTTAAGTTTTAGGGAAAAGTATGCTTAGAGAGTACAGTTCATAGTTAAGTTGCTCCTAATTTTAGTTGTCATTTCATGGTTAAGCTGTCTCTAGTTTTAGTTGTCATTTCATGGTTAGTTGTAGAGTTGTTAATTTTTCATATTGCTAAGCCTACACTTATAGAACAAATATATGTAGCTGTTGTGATACCAAGCCCTTGCCTCTCACCTTGGTACTACATATACCATTAGTAGTCAATACAGGGCATAATTGTCAAATATTCAATAAGATTCACATGTAAGATAAATAGATCCAAATTAGTTATTAGAAGATCACTATTATCCTATTCAACTAATAAAACATACAACCACCAAAGAAAACTGGAGTAAATAAGCCTGCACCCTGATATCCACCAATAAAGAGATAAAACCAATAAGCATCAGTCTGTTGATGAGGAGGGCTATAAAAAGATAATGTCAACACTAAAGAAGAGAATTTTGCTGATCATTTTGATTCAAAAATCGTAGGGTAGACCAAGCTAGAGTTCTCAATGTCCAAAGTTTGGGTCACTTTGAAATTTGGATGTCCAAAATTGCCCAGTACAGCCTGCCCCATAAAGGGTTAGGAAACCTAATCCAGAACTAGTAATAAACAAGGTAATGAAATTAATTTTATATTCCTAAATAACTCAAAAGATGAAAGTAAAGTCACAAATGAGTTGATTATTCATGGTTGGTTGGGGTGCCAAACTTTGATGCATTCCCTTCACTTTAGGCCCAAAAAAAAAAAAAAAAAAAACTCATCCTTATACATAAACACCCAAACAACATAAGTTCATAAGAGCATTTGTAGCAGTGGAGCTAAATAGCTATAATGCTATTTTAGCTCCACCAAAATACCAAAAACGGCCATGCAGCAGTGGAAGCATAGGTATAATTTTTAACTGAATTGGTACAGTGCACATCTATCTATAGATGTGCATTGTAGCAGACATCTAAAAAAAATTAATTTTTTATTCACCCCCGGATTAAAATAATACTACTTTGTTTATTTTTTTCATTTCTTTTATTCTCATCTCACCGTGCTCTCTCTCAGTGTCACTCTCAAGCTCCCATCTGAAATTTCTCTTAAGCTCTCACCTCTTTGAAACTCTCAAGCTCACTCTCACCATCTCACCTAAAACTCACCATCTCTCAAGCTCAAGCTTTCAGACCGACGCCGTCCCAGCCGAAGCTCAACCTACCGTCGTCCCAGTCGCCGATCGCCTCAAACCGACGCCATCCCAGCCACCCATCTCTCTCAGATTGCCTCAGACCTTGCCGTCCCAGCCAATCCACTTTAGGTCAGTGAATTTTTTCATCTTTTTTTTTTTTTTTGATGAATTAGTGAATTTTTTTCATTTGGGTGTTCTTTGTTTTGGCTTAATTTTTCTGGGTTTGTGTCATCATGCAATGTTATGGTGTTATTTTGTAGTGAAAAATGGTGTGTTGTCGGCAAAATTAAAAAAAAAAACCTTTGTATACACTTGGTGTTATGTGAAAAATATAGCTATGTGATATGGTGTGTTGGCAGTTGGCACTATGTAGGATTGTTTGCAATGATGTTGAACTGTGTGAGGTATGTGATTTTTGATTTGTCACTATGGGATTTTTTTGCTGTTTTTGCTGGGTATAACATCTGAATGGACAGAATGTATATGTATTTGTATTGGAATGGACATAATGTATTTGTATTGGAATGTATTGGGAATTTTCTGTTTGTAGGAATTTGTTGTGTGGTTTTCTTGTAATAGAAGTTCTTGTGGTCTCTGTAATTTGTGCAGGGAAGTTTACATTTTTTTTGTCTCTGTAATTTGTTGTGTTGCACAAAACCACAAAGAGAAGCACACAAAAAGGATTTCTTATGGTCATTTTAATGAGATTAAGCTACATGTCAAATTAAGTATTTATGCATAATCATGTACGATTGTTATAATTCTAAGTGTTTTAAGTTTTGATATAAATGTTAGTTTGGGAATTTTCTGTGTGCAGGGAAATTTATATTTTTTTTTTCTAGTTTTATGAAGTCACGTAGGGACACAGAGTTACGCAGAGACCTAACATTTATCACAGGTATCATGAACGAGGATATAAAAATTGACTCACAATTTTTGGGAACGTCTCAAAATACTCCTGTGTCAATTTCTGATTCTCCACCTCCACCTCCACCTCCACCACAAGTTGAAAATGCCTCTTCTACAAAAGGAAAACGGGGCTCTAACTTTAGTGTAGAGGAAGATAAACTCCTAGTGGCAGCATGGCTTAATACTAGTGTTGATACCATAAACAATAATGAACAAACACAAAATAACTTTCGTCAAAAAGTTTGGGAATACTTCATGCAGTACAATACATCCGGTACCACACGTACTGTTATCTCCTTGCTAAGTCATTGGGGAACGATTAGTGAAAAGACAAATAAGTTTTCCGGGTGTATGGCTCAAGTTAACGCACTTCATCAAAGTGGTATAACCGAAAAAGATAAGGTATAAATTATATTGCAATAGTATTAACATGTCCATTCACCAATAGTTTGAAGATATTAATCATGTTATATTTCTTTTAATTTTTTTTAGATTACCAATGCGAAAACTTTGTATTTAGAGAAGCACAAGAAACCCTTTCTTCTTGGCCATTGTTGGCTCATGTTAAAGGACCAACCAAAGTTTGCCGATCCTAACAATGCTAGATCGAGGTCATCCGTGCCTCCAACTTCGGAGTCAATATCTATTGGCGAAGGGGATAGTGGGTCCAGACTTGGTAACACTTCCAATTTTGAGAGACCTATTGGTAGGAAGGCCGAAAAGGCCATCCGAAAGAACAAAGCCATCGGAAAAGATGTAAGGGAATATTTGAACAAGAAATTGAAATTGATTGAGGATGTAACTCAGTTGGAAGAGGAAAAAATGTTTATTGAGAGGGAAAAACTTGCAATTGAGAAGGAAAGTAAGGAAGAAAAACTTAAGATTGAGAAGGAAAGGATCATGATTAAGAAGAAAAAATTTGAGATGACAGAAAGGTTAGAGGAGGAGAGAATCATGATGATAGATACAAGTGGCTTAACCGAAACACAAAAAACTTTTTATGAACAACTCCAAGAGAAAATCATGGCAAGACGAAGTTCATGTAATTAATGGGTTTAATTGTATTTTGGATGTAGCTTAGACTTTTATGTATTTTGTAGTGGCTTATGTCACTTGACTTTAATCTTAAACTAGATATATGTATTTGTGTTGTGACTTGAAGTGCAATCTAACAAAGACTTTGAAGTGCAATCTTTATTATCTTTTGTTAAGTTCCATTCGGTCTTGTGATAGGCATTGATATAATTCTTTGATTCAATGAAATTATTATTTGATCCACTATGAGTGTTACAGCCACTATGAGTGCCTATTATATATCTTGTTGTTACAGCCACTATGAGTGTCTTTGATCCAATTATTTCTATTCATTGAACATTCCTAGTATCATATGCTTGGTTTTGAGATGACAGGTCTTAGAATAAATCTATGAATAATGAGCATTCATAGTATTTCCAAGTTGTTTTTTTTAGATGTATGTGTTTGTGTTGTGACTTGTGCGTGAATTGGTTATATTCATTTTGTTGTGGCTTATGTCATTTGATTTTAATCTTGCATCTATAGTAATAATTGATTTCCAATTGTCTTGAAGGTTGCATCCATGAATCACTATTTGTTTCGTAAGTTCCTTCTTGATGACTCAAATGAAGATGAGATAATCAAAGAACTTGTTATGGAAACATCACAACCTAAACGTTGTCGTCGTTCTATCCGACGTAATCATTTAGTAGGCCATGAGAGGCATTTTTTTGATTATTTTGCTCCCACACCAATATATCCACCCGCTTTATTTCGTAAGAGATTTCAGATGAAGCGTTCTCTTTTTCTCCGTATTCAATCTAAGGTAGAAGCTCATGACTCTTACTTTGTCCAAAAAAGAAATAGTGTCCAAAAACTTGGTTTATCTTCATTACAAAAGATAACTGCTGCACTTAGAATGCTTGTGTATGGAGTATCGGGTGATTTGATAGATGAATATGTGCGGATTGGAGAAACTACTGCATTAGAAAGTTTGAAAAAATTTGTTACTGCAATAATTGATATTTTCTTTGAGGAATACTTAAAAAAGCCAACCAATGAAGACACTGCTAGACTGTTAGCTCACGGCGAACGCCGAGGTTTTCCAGGTATGTTAGGTTCAATTGATTGCATGCATTGGAAGTGGAAAAATTGTCCATTTGCATGGAAAGATCAATATTGTGGTCATATTCGTGAGCCTACTATTATTTTGGAGGCAATAGTATCATATGATCTTTGGATATGACATGCATTTTTTGGGTTACCTGGGTCAAATAATAACATTAATGTGTTAGAGCGATCTCATATATTTAATGAACTTGCTGAAAGACGTGCTCCTACAGTACATTACTCAATTAATGGTCATGACTACATAATGGGATATTACCTTGTTGATGGCATATATCCAAAGTGGGCAACATTTGTGAAAACAATCCCAGCTCCACAAGGACAGAAGTATAAATTATTTGCAGCAGCCCAAGAGGCGTGTAGGAAGGATGCTGAGCATGCATTTGGAGTGCTTCAAGCACGTTTCGCAATTGTCCGTGGACCTGCACGATTTTTCCATCTTGAAACACTCAAAAAAATCATGAAAGCGTGCATAATTCTCCATAACATGATTGTTGAAGATGAGCGGGATGATAATGAAGTGGTAGACTTGGATTATGAACAAAATGATAGAGTGGATAATCCTCATCTGCAAGTGTTACGTGAACAAAGTGATGAATTTTTGTCATACATTGAGAGACACGGACGCATTAGAGACCGAGAAATTCATTTTCAACTCCAGTCGGACCTTATTGACCATTTATGGCAATTGCAAGGTGAGTCGTAGGAACTTTCTTTTTTGTATGTTGAGAAGCATGAGTCATAGGAACTTGTGCGAGTGTGTGAGTTTTATTGTAATTTGGTTTGAGTTATGTATGTAAGTAAATCTATGGACTACATTGTTCCTGCTATAATATGTGTTCTATTTTATATGTTTTCTTATAAAGTTCCTCCATTTCATAGTTCACATTGTTCCAAGATTGTTTCTGGACAATTGAGACGATAATAGGCTATCATGATAATTGAGAAATTGTTTTAGTAAAAAAAAAAATGTATGAGTATAATTTGGGGTTAAAAAAATCACTTGTTAACACTAGACGATTATTTACTATCATGTGGTGGCGGCGCCGGCGGCAGTAACGGTGGCGGTTGTAGGTGGTTGTGATTGTTGTTTATTGTATAGGATATATTATTTTATTGTAGTGGATATATTATTTTATTGTGATGTTTATATTATTTTATTGTGTTAAAAGCTAAAATAGATTCACTGCTGCAGCATATATGTAGGTAAAATAGATAACGTAACTTTTGGTGGAGCTAAAAAACTAAATTTTTAGCTCCACTATTGTGGATGCTCTAACAGGCAAAGAAGGGCAGGCTGGGCTAGTCTGGTCAGAATTTGCAGGCATTCTTTCTAAATTCAAGGGTGAGATAATAAGCTAAACTTCAAAATAAAAATAAAACTATGAAGGAATACAATCTACACTAGTGTCATTGACCAAAATAGGATATACAATCTGCACTAGTGTCATCTCTTACTGCATACATGTTGATGAAAACTTTTAGTACATGGTTGGCTATGTGTTGAATGACAGTGAATATGCCTTGTAGGGGTGGACGTTTCACCACAATGTCGGAGGTAAGTACCAGTAGCTATAACTCCAACTATAAGGGGCATGTGTGTGACATGGATCAGTGCGTGTTGCGGACATCTTTGCAGCTCCATAATTTCGGTAGACAGTTTTATGGTTGTAGACATTAGAAGCCTATAAGTATCAGCTGCGCTTACTATCATTGTTGTTTCATGGTTAAAGTTGCTATTGGGCAAACAATTATTCTACCAAAGCCCAAATATTATTTGGCAAAAACATATTTTGATATATTACTAGTTTGGACGGCACGTGTTGCCCCTTGGATGAGAAAATTAAAATAAAGCTTCTCTTTGAAAAAGTATAAAATCATGTACAAATAATTCATACAATACTAATCTGAGTAATATAAGAATTTTGATTATGCACAAACTTAGAGTAGCTAATTTTTTTTTTTTTTAATATATAAGAAAGAGAGAGTTCAACTTAGAGTAGCTATTTAACATTGGAAGCTTTCGTCAATCAGCATACATGTACAACAAACACAATTTCCAGTACCAAGGAAGCACCTCAATTTCTTAATTTTACAATTGAAAATAGCAAATTCAAAATTATTTCAATTTTACACACACACATCACCACACAAAAGAATCTATAGCCGTAATAGTTCATTTTGAAGAAAGTCAAGAAACTATTCAATCTAACACATCACCAAAAAAAAGAAATAAAAAATCAACTCATCTAAAACAAATAGATATCTAATACATCCATATTAAACCAAAAAAAGAAATGGAAAATGAAAAATATTTATACACAATACACATAAAAGATTTTGTAAGAGAGAACTTGTGGTTGTAGGGAAAGTTGGCAATAAAGGGATGGAAAACAGGAGGAGGTGGTTGGAGGAGCGCGTATAGTTGTGCCATATGTGCAAATGCACCTAAAAAACACCATTACAAATATTCACAGCAAATGATGCGTTGACTCTATCATGACTTGCTTTGATTAAATTCTAATATTTTTATCATTTAAAATGAGAAACAAATATATTTTAAAGAGTAATTAGTCAAGCAAATGCTAAAAGCAAAATCTATAATTTATAATGTGCATTTTCAAAACACAGTCTGCCATTGCTTCTCTTCCTAAACAAATTGTTCAACAATTGCAATTCAAAAAAAAAAAAAAAACAATTAGTAAGAATATTCAAACCGAACAAGTAAGCAAACTAATTCGTTTGCATTCGAGAAGTATAATCTGTTTAAGGAACCTAAAAATTGATAATGACAGTGGTATTTTACCTTTATCTGACAAGGGAGTCACAGAAAACCACTAGGTCATATAACAAAAATATAAAATAAACAATTGAGACAATGGGGAGTAAAAAGTATAAACAACAAGGATATACAACTCTAAACAAAACCATAAAGATAAACCATCAAATAATGATCATATTGCTTGGCCAAAATTTAAGGTAGAGGTTTCTGATCAATCAAAATAAGGGTATAAACAACAGTAATTCATCCATTGGTTGAATCAAGATGATTGTTCAATTACACAAAGTCATGCCTAGTCATATCAAATAAAATCTAAACAATTAGTTATACACAAAACAAAAATAAACTAAGCCTGTTCTTCATAAATTATAAGTTTTAAGCATTTAAACTTGAAATCAAAGCAAACATGCAAATTACAACTCAATCTTGCTCTGTTGAAGCCTAGGAATTTGGTGCAGGGAATCACAAACCTCTAATTGATGACAGTGAGTGTGAACAAAAACAAAAACCTCTAAATCTAAAACCCTCAAAAGCCTATAACATTCAACAAAACCATGAAAATATAAAGAATAGGTCATAAATTTTTTTTACCACAGTGCCATCTCAAGGACCATAGTGGGTTGTTAGCCAAAACCCCGACTAACTGAAGCTTGTGGCAAACCAGAGGGCCCCTTTCAGATTAGAGATAGAGCCTCTAATCTCTTTACCTCCAACAACCAAAAAGGCATTCTACTGAAGATTACAGATTACAGTGATTCATTTATGAAAAACCAATCCTACTTGGCAAAAAAACGCCTGTATACACCAAATTAATCGGATATTAGTAAAAAAAAAATAATAAAAAAAAAATAAAATAAAAAAAAACCCAAACTTTCATTCATATACATACATAATTATATACATGATATGAAAAAAGAACATCTAATAGCAAATATTAACACACAAAATTATCTAATCTGAGTAAAAATCCAAATTGTGAACCCCACCCACAAAGATAAATTCAAAGAACAACTACATATAGCAAACACAACACAAATTCAACCAATCAGACTAAAAAAAAATCCAAACTTTCATTCATATAATCTACATATAACACAAAATATTCTGACCCATCTAAGTAAAAAATCAAACTTTCATACAAAAACTCAAATCAGATGAAAACCAAAAATCCTCAATTTCCTTCCGTTTAATTCCAATAGTCCCTAATTTTCCCAGAAACCATGATTTTGTAGTACCAAAAACCAAAAAATAAGTAAATAAAACAGAGTTTCAAACCTGCAACCGTCTATCTCTCTCACATCCACCAATCCCCAGATATCACAAACAGCGTTTGAGCTCCACTTTTTTTTTTCCTGAATCTTCATGTGTAAAGAGAAAGAAGAAGAAGATAAGTAAACGGTGAGTCACAGAGTTTGTGCTTTTTTGAGAAACATTTCCACACCTACCCATAACACATATCAAAAATCTGGAAGAAAGAAAGAAAGAAAGGAAGAAAGAAAAGCAAAGTATATAGAAGCAAAAAGGAAGAAAGCAAAAGATCATACCTTTCAACTCAAAGCCTTCCCTCACTCTGATCTACCCATCCCCCTTTGCTCTATTCAGATCGACCAATATACCACCATAGACGTCCAAAAAAACCCATTGGCAACCATGGCTTGCTCTCTCATTCTAAAAATTCTCTAGACATTAAGAAAGAGAGAAAAATAGAGGTTGAGTGGCAGAGAGAGTTCTAGATTCCAGAACTCTCTAACCCTCTTGCCCTCTATCTCTACCTTCTTTTTCTTTTCTTTTTTATTTGGTCTTCACATTTTAGCCAAACAAACCGTTTTGGCTTCACAAAAAGACAAAATAGAGGGACTCACCAAAATTGCACTGTAGATGAACAATGAAAAACGTTGGATGCACAGTGGCAAAACACTGTAGGGACATTGACACTTTTATATATAAGAAATTTCCTAACTCATGGGAAACATAAATTGCTTTTGACATATTATCCATATTTCAAAACTATTTCTTCTACAAAATGGGAACTATGCTTTTTTTTTTTTTTTTTTGCTATAAGAAACTCTAACTATAAAAGCTCATGTATATTATCCATGGCAAAACTATTCATTTTGTAGGGATGAACAAGCCCAAAGAAGCCCAACAACAAGGCTCAGCCAAGACAACGCAACCCATGTGCAAATCTCAACAACTAAAGCTCACATAAGTAACTAAAGTGATTAGACTAGCGACTAGTCAAATTTCAGCACAACTAAGCTAACAGCTGAGGCCTACTACCATCATTTTAAGCTTGTCAAATCATATCAGAATGGGACACATGTCCAGCTGAGCTTACACTCTTCCTTGGCAAGCTGATTTTCATGATTATTGATGTGACATAAAGTAGTGCTAACAAGACATAAAGCTGTGAAGCTGAAGCCAGCCATTCTCTCTCTTTTCTCCAACACATTCGGTCAAACAACAAAGGTCAGCCATGAACAGACCATGGAAGCTTCTAGAATCACTTATAAACAACTCATTACCATGCCAAAAATGTATATTTTCTGGTTCATGAACCAAGCACATGAACCCTAATGGGGAAACTTAGGGAAATGTGGTTTGGAGGGCACTAAGGAGATCTCCAACAGGGTTTCCAGTAAAGGGCTCTAAGATTGACACCTGGCTTGGGGTGACACAATCTACCCTAGGAAGCTCTGATACTAGCAGCAGACAACCAAGATCATTAGCCTAATACATGCTCTAATCTCATTGGTTGAGGACAATCAGCATTTAATGCTAAATCAAAACCTCCAACTGCTATTACCCAAAACAGTAAGAACACCTTAAAGCTAAACTTACCATTTTTGGCCAAATCCTAGGAATGATTTTCTAAGAATTTTTTGAAGATTGAGACTGATTTTGGCAGAGATTATTTGCTAAACCCCCCCCCCCCTTAAACTCAACTATAAATAGAGCTCTTCATCAACACCTCAAGACACACCAATAGAGAAGATCAACTCTCTCATAAAATTCTCTATTTTCCTCTCTCTCTAATTTTCTTAAGCTCTTAGTAGGGTTCTAAGCTTCTGAGTTCTTAGTTTCAAAATTAGAAACTAAGTTCTTCAGCCCCTAGCTCACAAATACCCCTCACACCTCTACTCATAAGCTATCATCCATCCCCCAACAGAAAGCCCCAGCAACTTCGCTAAATACTCTCTCTCTCTCTCTCTCTCTCTCTCTCTCTCTCATACTACCAAATTGACCCCCACTACTCACTACATAAACTATATCCATGAACATATCCTGGCATAATAATGATCTTGCTGCGCTAGCTGAAATCTCTCTCTCTCTCCCTTCATCTCACACTAAGCTTTCTTCATTACTTGCTATAATGGACCCCATAATGTTTGTTTATTCATTTACTATTAAAGGCTATAATGTAATTGTTACTATAGAGTTTTTTCCTCATGTTGTTATATTGGAGAACTTTTTCTCGCTAGATCCTATGGATGATGATTTTGGAGATGTAGATACTCTCCTTAATTTATGAAATAATTAACGGCTTGAGGTTTATTTTGTTCTCTCATTTTACTGCTGAAATATTTTACTGCTGGAATATTTAACTACTGGGCTATTTATTTATTACAATAGGCTTTTCTATTGTGCCAACGTGTCTGCTATAGGAAACATTTTTTGGGTCATCCCATAATCCTTGCCAGTCTTAACCTAGGCCCAAGACATAAAATAAGGCGAATTCTCAAAAGTTTCACTGATAGCCTTTGGGCCGTGCTTCAAGCCTATTGTTGAGTTTCGGTCTAGGCCCCCAACTCAACACAAATCTCATTTGTCGAAAGGAAACTTTTCCGCCCCCGACAACATTAAATATTTAGTTTTATCTACTAAAACTTCTTCCTTTTCCAAAATCCATGATATAACCTCTCTAAGAACCCTATGCTTCTCTAGGTTAATTAAAACCATATAAAGACCATTACGGCCATCTATATTTTATTTCTTTAGGTGTTTAACAAAAAAACAAAGCTTCCATGGTAAATCACCAAGTACAAAACCAAATCAATTCTTCAATATTATTGTTTCACGTTTTAACTTACGTTTAATTACTCTCCCAAAGTTTTACAATGTGACTCATAAAGTAAATTTCATGATAATTTGTTTCAAGCCCATTGTCGAGTTTCGGTTTAGACCCCCAACCCAACACAAATCTTATTTGTCGGAAGGAAAATTTTTCCGCTCCCGACAACATTAAATATTTAGTTTTATCCACTAAAACTTCTTCCTTTTCCAAAATCCATCATATAACCTCTCTAAGAAACCTATGCTTTCTCTAGGTTAATTAAAACCATATAAAGACCATTACGGCCATCTATATTTTATTTCTTTAGGTGTTTAACAAAAATACATAACTTCCATGGTAAATTGCCAAGTACAAAACCAAATTAATTCTTCGATATTATTGTTTCACGTTTTAACTTACATTCAATTACTCTCCCGAAGTTTTATAGTATGACTCATAAATAAATTTCATGATAATTTGCACTATTTCAAATTTGAGATTAAGAAAAAAAAATGTAGGGGTGTGTATTATCATTTAAAATAATACTCTACCTATTCACTCATTCATCCTTATGTAATGTTATTGAAAGAGCATTTGGTGTACTAGATATAAGAGATTTTTTTTTTTTTTTTTTTTTTATCATTAACAGGCACTGCAGAGTTTACATATTCTATTAACACACAAATCGCAAGGAAATATAATGGATCCCATGGATGTTGCTCCGCTTGATGTATTATATATTGAGCATTCTCATTTGATCCTTTAAAACCGGATGCAACGTAAAATACATTATGCATCTCATAAAATTTTATAAAATAAAATAAAATAAAGCAAACTATGCCTTAGAGCATTCCCATCAAAGGTTCTAAAAATTTAGCATTTAACATCTCAAAAACCAACTTTATAACATATAACACATTACTTTACAATATCCCTTATATCAAAACTTCTATTTTTTTAACACTTCATTTAAATATTCTTTCTTTATTATTTTTTATCCATTTTTTATTCTTCCTCTCTCTCCCTGTCTCTCTTTTTCAACCCATCGCCGCCACCAGTAAACCCACCAAGCAAAAAACACACACAGAGCAAACCCACATCCCAATCCACCATTGCCAATCAAACCACCAAGCAAAACACACACATAAAAACACATACAAAAGAAACCCATAAAACTCCACAACCACAACTACAATAGCCAATCAACCACCATCAATCACCCACCCCCACCACCATGGCAACCCTCCACCGCCACCATGAACCTGACCCACAATGAAAATCCACGGTAACAACAGCAAACCCACCATGGTAACCCTCTACCACCGATCTATTGCTCAACCCACCACAGCAACCCTTTAACCCGGATTCAACCCACAACATCAAACCCACCACGGCAAACCTCCACAAAAGCCACAGGAACCCATAACGCTGAACCAAAATCCAGTAGATCGGTGACCAAAACCCACAAGAACCCAGTAGATCGGTAAACCAAAACCACAGTCATCAGACCATTGCCGCCACCACCACCCACGACCATCGAACCACGACCCACAACCCACAACCCAAAATCAAAACCACAGTCATTGGACCCACGATCCATGACCATCGGACCACAACCCACGACGGCCCACAATCGCCAAACCACAGCCATCGACAACCCACAATCGCTGGACCACAATCATCGACGGACCGCAATCGTCAAACCACAGAGAGAGAAGAGAGAAGAAAGAAGTGAGAGAGGAAAGAGAAAGACAGAAATGAGAAAGAGCCATTGGGGGTGAATAAAAAACAATTTTTTTTTTTTTTTACAATTTAGCTACAGTAGGGTGTCAAAGATGAGATTGCACTGTAGCTCAATGCTAAAAATTTTAAGATTTAGCATATTTAATGTAGGTGTGTTTTTATTATTTGAGGTGCTAAAAATGCTAAAAAATAGCATTTAGCATTTTTAGCACCTTTGATAAGAATGCTCTTACATCCCATTATCCATCCCTATAGCTATTTTAACACATTGCTACAGTATCATCTCTTTTTAGTTAAAAATAAAATAATAATAAAACCTGGTGTCAATGCAATGACACAGTGGCGGCTCCAGGAATTTTTTCCAGGGTGTTCCTCAACAAGCATAAATTATACAATCTAATAAAAAAAAAATTTATATATTGACAACAACAACAATCAAAAAACACACAAATACATAAAATTTACAATTGTCATCTATGAGTTTTCATATTTTGAAATCGTTGCATGATAGTCTCATTATCAATGCTACAAGCTACATCTTTTTCAATATACACAACCAAGCAATCATTCATCCACTGATCTCCCATTCAATTGCGCAGTTCATTCTTTATATATTTCATTACTGAAAAACTTCTTTCTACTGTTGCAGTAGCAACAGGAAGAGTCAAAGCTAACTTCACAAGCAAATAAACTAATGGATAAGTCTCATGCTTCCTTATGTTCACTAACTTTTCAGCAAATTCGCTAACTCCTCGAAGCTCTGAAAACAAGAAATTGTTGCACATATCAAAAATGTAATTCTGCAGTTGAAAGTCAAGTGCCAAGATATCTATCCCAAGAAAATCAGATGGATAGAACTTTGCTAGACGTATCAACTTTTTCTTATCAAAAGTCACAAATGAATTACTTGGATTCAAGCAAGCCATACAAAGTAGCAAATCGGTATTCGCCTCTGAAAACCGGTTGTTAAGCTCTTGAAGTTGCATATCTATGACTATGCAGAATAGCTCAACACGATAATGATGTAAATTTGTATTTTGTTGGGTGTTGCGTCGCGGCCTCCCACTAACTACAAATATTTCATCCATGTTCAAGATAGGAATATCATGTGTGATGCAAAATGAAGACACTTCAGTCAATAAAGATATCCATTCATCACTTGCAATCGTTATTTAGACACTTTAACAAGATCCATAGCATTTACTATATCTTGATTTTTTTATTTTTTTATTTTTTATTTTGCAATGCTATTGACGACTCATTTATGATCCCTAAAATGTTTTTCATCAAGTGTAGAGCAAAGAAAAATTCAAAAGATAGAATTGACCTCATAATAGATCGAGCTTCAACTTTTTGGTCGGAGAGGCCATCTTCTTCAATAATCTCAAGTACATCAACAACAGCAGAGAACATCAAAATCAAGTTGAGAATAGCCTCATAATATGATCCCCAACGTGTATCACCAAGACGTTTAAAATTTATCTCTTGATTCAAACCTTGCCCACTTCTACGTACACCATTCTCTAAATCTTCTCAAGTACACCCACTACAGCAGAATAATGGACCTAATTAATCAGAATGAATTGGGTAGTAATTTCGTGAGGCCCATTGAGCCTATAAATAGACTCATTCAGACCCAATCCAAGTTACAAACAACATACACAAAAAAATAAAAATAAATAATAAAGAGGTTCTTGGCAAGGTCAACAAGTGTCAGTTGAAGTTAATGAGCAAAACAATGGACATAAAATGCTGACTTATTCTCTTTCAAAATTAAAATTTTGAGACCATTGATATCACCTTACATATTACTAGCCCCGTCATAACATTTTCCATGTAGGTTCGATAAACTCAAATTATGTTCACAAAGTAAACATTCAATAGCATGTTTGAGTGACAAAGCGGTGGTACTTGCTACATGTACAATACCAAGAAACCGCTCTATAATAATTCCTTTTTTGTTCACATAACGAAGAACGAGGGTCATTTGTTCTTTCACTGAGATATCACGTGACTTATCAACTAATATTGAAAAGAACCCATTGTCAAGATCCTTGATGATGACTTTGGATGTTTCACGTGCAATTGCATTCATAATGTCTTTTTGAATATCAGGGTGGGTAAGCTTGCAATTTTTCGGAGCTTTTTGCAACACTTCATTAATAGATTCATTGTGATCCCCCAAAAATCGTAGAAGCTTAAGGAAATTTCCTTTTATCACTTGAACCTTGAGATTCATCGTGACCACGAAAAGCTAATCCCCGATATAAAAGGAATTGTATGCAATCAACTATTGCATTTAATTGAACCCGATATTCAATTTTATCTTGATTTAATTGCTTAACCAAAACACTTTGAATGTGTTGCTTTTCCTTCAATAGATCTTCACTCTTCTAGACAGTTTGGTTATGAGCACTATTAACTCCTCCAACATGGGAATTTAACTTCTCTTTTTGATTCCAAAGTTTGAATCCCTTCATTACAAAAGTGTCACCTCCTCCTTGCTTACCAACATCTTGCCCAAATAGGTAGTAATAAAAACAAAATATTGCACCCTTGTTTATACTATATTCCAACCAGTATCTATTTTTATACCATTTGGATATAAATCGACGGGGCTTTCCAGAAAAATATGATATAGGATACTCATCACACTGTAAAAAAAGTTGACAAGGGCGTTTTTGTAAATAATATCTTCTTATTTCCTCATGATGATTAGAATAATAAGATGATATCTTTTCTCATAGCCCAGGATCTGAAGGAAGATTTTCTAAGTTAAAGTCAACACGAATTCACTTAAAAGATGAAGATGAATCTTGCACAGGAGATAAATCTTGGGTACGTGGTTTTCTTATCAAATATTTGTCCATAATTCTAGCAAAAGAATAAACTATAAGTTCATTTGAAATATTAATAAAACTATTAATTATTGTTATTTAGTTGTTTCAATAATTTGTTTGTCTTTTATAAATTATAATTTATTATATTGTTGTTTCATTAATTATAAAATTATTAATTGTTGTAAGGACACGTTTTGCAGCCCAAGCCCAAGATGTATGGGATCTTGGCCTAGTGAGCCTAGTACAATAAATTTGTAGAGAGTGGGTCAAAAAATTAGGCTCTGATGAATTGGACAACGGCTAGTATGGATTTAAATGATGATCAACCAAGAACAAAAAGCACTGATCTGAATCAATTCACTGTCCGAGGAGATAAGTTTTTATATAAATCAACTAGACTGAATACAAGTATAATTTTGATGGTTATAGTGTTCTCTTTCTGTTTTTCCAATCTCTTCCTCATAGAGGGTCTCTTACATTATATGGCTCCCTTTGGACCATCTTGATCCTACACTTGTTGGTCATCTGAGCCCTTATTTGAGTACCTGTCCCATCAGACATCCTCTTTGGCTTTTTGTGAGTTGTGATAGCCAAGGCAACACTGTTCAGAGGTCTTCTCCACATAAATGTGGTTAGAAAAATAGCTACAATGCATTCAATGCGGAGGTAGCAGCTTTCCCTTAGATATGTTTGGGTTCCCCTCTTTCTCGTATGTTCATGATGCACGTCCCTATCACTGGAGTTTCGTGGAAGGTCACTTTAATCACTGGAATACATATTTGAGTTGTACTTATCGTATCCGAGGAGATATTCCTCCTCGGACAACCTTCCCATTTATATCTTGCTCATTAAATCCTAAGCCTAAACCATTCATTACCATTCGTCCCCCCTCGGATCACTCACACTCTCGGACAAGGCCCAAGGCCCAATATACAATTTGGGTCCTTAACCCTACAATTGTTATTTAGCCTAACATAATTTAATTTATTTGTCTTTTATAAAGTATTGGTTAATTATACTGCTGTAATTATTGTTGTTTAGCGTAACAATAAACTTTATTGCTTTAATTTGTTTGTCATTAATTATACTGTTTTAATTTGTTATATTGTTTAGCCCCTTGTTCACATTACACTGAAAGAGACAGACATTACACATCCCATATGTAGCACAATAATTAAAGTAGTGTAATGTGCAGCACATTACACTGCTTTAATTATTATTTACTCGGCCCCATGTGCCCATCAGCACATCTACCCCCACCCCACTCAACAGACAAGCACAAGCCTCATGCCTAATGCCCCCAATCACAATAACCAACTGCCAATCATAAAATTTCACAATCACAACTCACAATACACATTAAACTAAAAGACAATCAATATCTCACCAACACCAACACACACTGACCAACACCAATCGATAAGGTAAAGCCAAATTCAAAAAGACAAAAAACAGGCAAAAAGCAAAATATTAACAAAGCTAAAGAGTAAAGATTCGGCCAGCCAATCAGAGACTCACAGTTCAAAAGAGAGAGAGAGAGTTATTGAGTTAGACTCTTAAAGAATAAAGAGAGAGAGACTCATTCATTAATTTCATTTCATAGTTTTCATTTCAGTGAGATAAAGAGAGAGAGACTGAGAGAGAGTCAGAAAGAAAAAGAGAGAGAAATACCTTGAGAGAGGGAGCACCGAGCATCGGAGCAAAGCAATCTGCAATCTACGATCTGCGATGAGGGGCAAACGAGCGATGACGACGACAAGTGACGTGACCGTGGGTTTGGTTTGCTCTATATTGGGGTTTGGTTTTGGTTTGCTCTGTATTGGGGTTTTTTTCTTTTTCTTTTTTTGGATAAACACCTCTATATTGGAGTTTGTTTTGCTTTTGCTCTGTATAGACTGTATTGGGGTTTGGTTTTCTCTGCCAGCGACGTGACCGTGGGTTTGATTTCTGATTTTTTTTTGAGAATTCGTGGGTTTGCTACCTCTGTAATCTATTGGGCTCGCCATGGGCTTGGCTCTGTTACAATTTTTTTTTTTTTTTTTTTTTTTGCTTGAAAGTAGAACAGATAATTTTTTTTTTATTTTTAATTTGATGGTGTTCCTAATACAAATTATATATATATATATATATATATTTTTTTTTTCAGGTCAAGGTGTTCCTGGGAACACCCTAAGCTGTACATGGCACCGCCACTGCAATGACATATTCAAGGAAGGTTGGAATGATCTAAATATGTGAATGGCTGAATGTGAATTTTGGAACCACCCATAATGGTAAATTATCATGTTATCTCGAGGTTTAATGTGTCATGAGAATGTATATTTGTTTTCATAATTAAAAAAAAAAAAAAAAATATATATATATATATATATATATATATATATATATCCTTGGTTTAAGATGGCACAGATTTGGACCAAAGATAGAGTAACAGATGAGCATGCTGAAACTGCAAAGAAAGGTGTAAGACATGCTTCCCCGGGCTCTATTGATGACTTTGATTCGATTCCTTCAACCCTTTACTATGACGCTTTGATGGTGTCCCTAAATGAGCAAACTATATCATCTGGAGTCGATGAAAATTGTTCTCGAGCACCTTCTCCAGAGGCAAAAAAAGAAAAGTGTCAAAAGCTAAAGAAAATGATGATGCAAATGCAATTGCTCGTGGACTTGATAGTATAGGTAAGGCAATTAATAGGGCAACTGATGTTCTTGCAAAGTGTTTGGGATCGAAAAGATCAGGGGAAAATACCTTTGCAGCTTTGGAGGAAATGAACTTGAATCAAATCTCTTGATCGAGGCCTGCATATGTTTAATGAGTAATCCACTAAATCTGGAAACTTTCTTTGGTTGTCCAACTACTAAGCGCAAAGAGATCTTACTGAAGTTGATGTCTAGATTTAACAATTAAGAAGTTAGATTTGTTGCTGTAAAGTTGTAATTTACAACTATTTTGTGTTGGCTATAATTCCGTACGAAATTTAATTGTAATTTTGTTCAATCTTATGTACCTTATATTTTATGTGGGATTTCTTGTAAGAGTTGTATATGTGAGAGAGAGTGTGAAGACTCAAGGAAAAGTGAAAAGCAAGAAGTTTTCGCGGGTATCTCACAAGAAGCTTACCCGCGAAGTGAAGCATGTGCCCAGCACATGACTGGAATGCGAAAAGTCAGGACAGGATGGTGACAACTGGTTTTCGCAAGTGTCTTGCGAGTAAGGCCTTCCCACGAGATACCCGCAAAATATCTCTACCCACACTATATATACCCACATTATCCACAGATGTTAAGGAGTGCTTCTGAGAGAAAACCCTAGCCACAACCCTTGAGAGTTAGAGATTCTTATACCCACAATTCTCTACACAATCCATTGTGGTTTGTCCTCAACTCCTACCTCTCCATTTCTATATCCTTGAGAGGTTGATGGCCCAAACACTTACCACACCCTTTTAGAGTGTCAAGTGAGGTTTTGATGCTACTGGGAAGTATTGGAAGAAGCCAAGCTTTGGCGGATGCAATCGGGCATATTGCGGGATCTGGAGAGCTAGACAAGACACAGTTCTGAGAAGCCTTGTTGAAGTAGGAGCTTGGAGGGCTTAGGTGCATTAGGTAGATTAGGCTTGGAGGGTCTCTTGCTATTCATGTATCCCAACTGATTGTCTAATGGATCGATTTACCGCTTGGAGGGCGGTGGAGAGGTTTTACGCCAAGTACTTTGATTTCCTCTTCGATAACACATCGGCGTGTTATCTTGTGTTTGCATTTTTTTTCCCTACTCTTTTAGCTTTGATTTTACTGCTATGTTTTAATGAATATGGTTTAGAGTAAAATCAATCGAGCCGTAATATTTAATTTGAGGGTTTAAACAACTCTTGTGTTTTTAACACATTTTCGAGCTTTCAGTTGCAATGTTTGGACCTGAACTATTTTGCTACAATGGTTGGTTCGGCCAATTACTCACTGGAGGTGTTTTGGTTACAATGCATGGACTTCTAGCAAATGGTTTATCATTTGGTTGACAATGAATATGTACATGAATGTTCATGTTGGCTGTTGTTAGAAATGTGTTTATTATCATTCATGCTGTGGATGGTGTAATAACCATGAATCATTGTGTTTATAAGGGTGTACAGTTTACTTGAAGAGCTGTTTCTTAAAGACGGTCTCTTTTTTTTTTTTCTTTTTTCTGTTTTTTGGCTCATGGCTTTCTTCAGACATGTCTCTCTCTCTCTCTCTCTCTCTCTCTCGTCCTGCAGACTGAGAATATGTTGTAGATTAGATTTCATATAGGTAAAGGATAGAATTAATGAGCAACCGGATGAGACTAGATCACTAGACCACTTGTTGGGTGCAAGTTGTAAATAAAGAGGGATCTGCAACTTGAGAATTATTTCTAATGAAGCTTATAAGTGTTTCACAGAATAACTTAGTAGACATTATTTATAGATTTTGGTTTGCTCTCCCTTTAGAGTACAAAAGAGAAGAATAGCAAATAGAGTATATATGGGTGCCATGTAAATGCAGCATATGCATCTAGACTGATTTATCACTAAACATAAAACTATTTGTCATAATTAATAATTAATGATACGCCACAAACAAGAAGAGTTTTCTCTGGCTGGTACCAACTTACTATTTCCTAGCTGCCTTAACTGGGCACTGCAAATACAAACAAGATAGGTAGATCTCCAGAAAATATAAGGAACAGTGATGAACCAATCTACAAACACATAAAACTGCAGACATTTACATTGAAGCTACCATGTTCTTCTGGCCCATCCACCGTGTAATGGCTGATTTTATTCTTGCTGCTAATGCAAGCACTCTTGTTTCATAGCAATCTGGATGGATAACCTTCGCTTTCCCTGATACAGTATTCACAGATACTTTGCTACAGGCCGTGGACACAGCAGTACCTTTATAAGCCTTGCAGATATAGCTTAGAAAGTTTTCATAATCCTGCAGTGAGAAATTATATCATTTCTTAGAGAGAGCAATAATAATGGTTACCCATTACCTATCAATATTTTAAATGACCAGAAATTAATCTAGTGGTTACAAACAACCATCACTTGTTTAATTAGTTCAAAATGAGGTTACACAAATATAATCCAATCATGTATGCATATGGCCTTGGTGAATAATATTGGAAAACAGAAGAACTTTACATAGTCAAAAGAACAAACCTCATAGAGTGGTTCTCCATCCACAACAACCCAAGGCACATACTCATGAGGAGGCTGAAGGGTGTTTGTTTCAGCTGCATATTGCAATTCAAGCTGTATAAAGAAAAAATAAATCCAATTATAGATAGCTAGAGAATTTCTGACAGTAATAAACCATAGTATAAGTGACAAGAGGTAAAAAGAAAGGAAAACGCTGTGCCTAGTATGATTCCAGTCAGCAGAATAATAGCACATATCCCCCCCTCTCCCCACAGTAACAAAAATAAAAAGGCCCCTAGAGTGGTCCCATATTAAAGAATGGAATGATTTTACAAACAATCAAATGTCAGAGAAGTCAGTTTTTAGCGTGTCAATTCAAAATACTTGCACTAAATTACTATTCTATGTAAGAAGCTCTTGATTCGGGGTTGTGTTCTTCAGTATTCTAGTCACAATTTTAAATATAAAAGTATTTGGTGGTCATGGAAGCTCCAACCATTTCCCGGCCATGTTATTAATTAACACCATCCAAGTATTTGGCAGCTCATTTTTTATAAATGCTGATTTCACCCAATCCTTGGTGCGGTGGCTAGTGCCATCCACCAAAAGCAACAGGTCGTAGGTTCGAGTCTGGGAATCATCTTCTCCAAAAACAAATTTGGAGGCTTGCAAAAGTGGGGTCTTTGTGCATTGGGTACAATTTTTTTTTTATTACCAATTTCACCCAAGCCCAGTAAAGATTAGTCCTTCACTAATTCCATGGGATCCACAATTACTCACCTTTACAATACTACAAGTGAAAAGCCAAATAGTTTAAGGACTGATGATTCATTCAACATAAATTCAAACTCTCTTTCCTATGTTCCTAAGAAGGGTCAACTGCAAGTACTTGCATACCCAAATCTTACAGCTTCTTGGAGGAATCAAGAAAACAAAAACATATACCATCTGTCAATAAGCTGTATTTAGCAAGATAGAATCCATGTAGGAAAAAAAGCATAATGACAGTTATTCAACCAGAGGTATCTCCTTAGGTAAGCTAGGGATTCTTTGGTTAGTAGCCTAGCAATTATAAAAAAAATTAATGGCAAAGCACTTCCAACCCTTCAATAATAATTATTGTGTACCAACTACCAAGTGATCACACAACAAATATTCCACCTTGATAATGTAGCCCATATAAGGCTACACGATTTCAATAATGTATCTTGGTTCACATTAAGTAATGAATATTTCATTTATTCACCATAGGATAATCTGTGCTGTTTGTAAATTTTAGTTTATTAGACAAAGCTCGTATAAATAGTACAATCAACTGTTATTTTGCTACAATTTGATTCTTAATAGGATAACAGTAATATTAAACTTGGGAGTGCACATTGCAAACATCCATGGGGAACTATACACATCAGAACGATTAGTTCTAAGAGCCCTAAACACCCATGATAACAAAAAAAAAAGGGTGTGCATCCTGATATTTTCACCAAGACAACTTACACCACTCGAATGGAAAATTTAATGTTAAATTCAATTGGAGAAAACCAACCTCTTTACCATGTCCACTACTATAGCAATCTGAAATAGGGTTTGGATCCAAGCCCAGCTTCTCAAAACATGATTCCCATTGGGGGTACTTGTGTTCGTAGATCAAAGTCTCAACGCAATTAATAAAAGGAAAATGCTCACTCTGCAACAACATGAAAGTGCATGAGAACATAGCATTGCCACTCACATGTTATTAAAAGTTAAAACCCTTGAATAACTGACCAAACAACTCAACTAACTTACGATTTTTCATTTTCCAAGAAGAAAAAACCACCCTAGTATTTGTTAGGGAGATAAAACCATGGGGAGACTCCAATTGAGGCCTTAATCTAACATATAGGAACACCGCTTAACCCAACAACTTAAGCCTGTAGGTTTGAGCCTAATTAAATTATATTAATTCCACGTCTTCTTGACCTTTACTCCATGTGAGACTTCCAGTCACACATGTATAACCTTCAGTATGCATATGATTAAAACATTTTCACAACTATCCACAAGACTTTCAGAAATACTGAAATGATGTCCCTGTGCACACCACAACTAAATATAAGCTTAGCACAGAAAATGCTAGTAGCACTTTTATAGTCTTATGTACCAATGGGTTCTTATCATTTTTCATTTCTACTGTCTTATGGTCAGTAACAAGTCTTACCAATTTGCCAAGAGCCTCGTAGCTTAATTGGCACCTCTTGGTATTTTCAATGGAAGCACCCAGGATTCAAATCCTCACTCTCCCCCATTGTAACTATCAAAATATTAAAAAAATAAAGTCTTACCAAATCAGGCCAGACATCAATTGCACAGGCTTCCACAGTGTTTAGTAAGCATTCATATGGGCCATGCTGCAATCATCATCAAAAAATTTAGTACTTCATCCTATGTTAATACATACCCACCAAAACAAAAGAATAATGAGAAGTACAATTTTGACGTTCTCAATACAAGTAAATAAGTCCAACCCATATTGGAAAATTGTCAAATAGTATAAGTATACAGTTCCAAGCAATTGAATTGTGATTAATCAAACAAAAAAGAAAAAAAGAAAGACAAGCAGACAATTCATAAAATTGTGGAATTAAGGAAATCCATGACCTGGCAATCGAAGGTGTTGTTGCCTCTGAGTTTGGCGTTACCCCAAGGAACGAGTTTGAGATCAACGATAGAGATGAGATCAGTTTCGAAGAGCTTGTCCAGGTAATTGATTATGAAATTGGCGCTGTAGGGGCATAGGGATTCGTAGTATAAGCCCACAGAGACTTTCTGAGAATCTGATGGTAAAATAATTCTAGAAGCTGACGAAGAAGGAGAGGTGAACAAGATGAGGTAAGAGATGAGAGAGAGCGTAATTACAAGATGAGAAGCCATTGGAGAAAAAAGCTGAGGGATTTTCAGAACAATGGAGCTGAGAGTAAAGGGAATGAAATCTAAGATAACTATATGCAGAGAAATATATAAAGATCAGGACTTGAAAATTACAGGTGTTTGTTGTTAGAGCCCGCCACTAGTCAGAAAAAGTTCGTGTATATATATATATATATATATATATATTTCATTCTTTTTAAATTTTGGGGTTTTTTTTTTTTTAAAAGAAAATTACAACAAACACACACCGGATAAATTCACTCTATCCACGTATTGATATTTATGGACAAAACTTTTATAAAATTGTTTATAATATATATTGTAAGGACACAATTTGTAACGATCCATAATAATGTTGGGTTCGCACGTAAAAAGATCCAAACAATATCATTTGTAGAGCGTGGGTTTGAAAGGCTAGACCTTAGTCACAAGACGGTGGCTTTCCGTGGTGTTCATACATAATTAAATCGTGTTCGCCCTAAGAGTCTTTCTCCTGGAGGCGGGTTGGGAGGCTCTGGTTTTTGGCCATTTTTCTCAGCCTCTGCTCTGGATTGCTTACTTTTCCTTTTATACTAGCCTGTATCCCTCATCCAGCATCCACGTGTAGGTTCAACTTTCCAAAACTAATATTTGTCCCATCAGCCCATACCCAAAGTGGTTGGGGGTGGTTGTAAAAGTTGAAGAGCATGGTTCTGCCAGGTGCAGAGTATTGAATGGCAGTAATGGCAGCTTTCCCTTTGTCCTTGGTCGTTATACTATTCAGCGTATCCTTCTTTATTGACATAGATATTTTAGATTTTTTCTCAAACTGTTCCTATATCTTTTTTCCCCTTCCTTCCAGGGGGACTTCGAATATGCCGATGACAGAATCATCATCGGCGGTGTCTCAAGACTATTTTGACTTTTATTACCTATACTCGGCTATACTCTTCCTCGGCTCGAGCCTTGGGCCCCAATACATAAATGGACCAAGGCCACAAATTATTGGACCCCACATATATATTGAGAATTTTTTTGTTCAAAAGTTGTATCTTAAATTCTTTAATTAAATTTAAATATATGGATATGTTGAATTTAATGGTCTTTAAAAAAGATAACAATTTGTATGTTGTATTGATGAATGAAATCACTTAATTTTTTACTCTCTTTTTTTTTTTCGTTTTACCACTTCACTTTTTGACAATAAATTTTTTTTATTAATCTTTTTTTACTAGATACTTGAAATTGAAAGTTATTTTTCTTAACTCTCATTCTCAAGAGCAACTGAAGTTAGTGCAATACCCTATTTGATCTCAATCTCTTAAAAATTATATCTAAATATTGTCCTAAATTTATTATAAGAATAAGTCTAATAAAAAAAAATTTTAATGAGTCCATGGTGTTAAATGTTAATGGTGGACCTATATTAAAATGGTTGTGTACCATTCTTAATTTACTACCTCAAATTATGAATAAATAAATAAAATTTGTGTCAAATCTCAATGGCAAGAATAATAAAATAAAGATATTAATTTCTCACTTTGAAAATTAATTTTATTGGCTACCAAATCTAATTATTTACTTAAAACTCAAAAAAAAAATCTAAAAACATAGGTAAAACTCCTTAATTAAATTTAACTATCTTTTCCTACTAATGATTAAATTCAACCATGTAGTTTATTGGCTAATATAGCCATATGGTTGAATTTAATTAACCTTCCTAAAATATAACATATAAGTAATTGTATCTAAATTTTGTCCTTTTTTTTATGATTCAATAGTTAGGGGAGGGAGCATTTGAACTCTAGAAATCTTCATTTGAAACACCAAGAAGTGTAATTTAAATTACAAGATTCTAGGCAAATTTTGTTAATTATCCTAATTTACTTATAGTGCATCACAACTCACAAGATGTAAGGGGAAAAAACACTAGAAAAATGAAAAATGTGTCCACTTTGTGCAACCACTACATGTAGAATATAAGCTTTTTTACAAGGTAAATTCTGCAAACCTCTATTGAGGTTTGGGAAAGTGACATTACATCCCAAATCTTAAGAGAAATGACACTTTATCTCTTAAGGTTTGAGAAAATCAACACATTAGTCATTTTGTTAATAATAATAACAAAAATTTTCAAATTTTGAAAAGATTCTCTCAACCAAACCATAATCATGGTAATGATTTTTTTTTTTTTTTTGGGGTTAAATATTGTTCTTTATCACCAAATTGTGGTTAGGGTTTGGTCAATGCAATATTTTCAAAATTTGAAATATTCTATTGTTGTTATTAATGGAAGGACTAATATGTTGATTTCTCAATCTCAAGGAAGATAAATGTCATTTCCCCAAACTTAGGAGATATTTGTAAAATTTCCTCATTTTCTTTTCCATGGTAAATATATTGAAATAATTGTCTGAAATTTATGAAATTAAGCTTGTCTCTTTCAAGGTTTTTGTATTTTTTGCTATAATGAGCAGGGGGGAAATGCACCTCTCCGCATCCACTCGAATTAAGCAGAGGTTCGATTGATTTATTTTATTTTATTTTTTCAAGTAATATGACCTGTAGAACTATAAAACCCGGAATTTCTTTATATGCCGATACCAACCATACAATTGCACAGGGCGAGTCAGGGTTTAATGAGCAATTTGACAAATTGCGTATTGGGGTGAAGCCAAGCACCATGTGGTCCACCTGCCAAAGCTGAAAGCTGAAAGCTGAAAGGCACACCCAACAAAAGTAGCTGTGAATTTTGACAAGTTTTGAGGCCAAATGCATTCTTTTCTCAGGATTAAGACAAGGAGTTTGAGTGGTGGTTAGTAGTAAGCTCAGAGTCTCAATCAATCTCCCATGGATTCTCATTCTAGATTGTTTCCTCTTTGTTTGTTAGTGTTTGCCATGTCTTTTGTTACCTCCTACTCCTACTTAATTTGGTTTCTTTCCCGGTTTCATTAGTAGAGTTTAGGACTGTAATTGCTTCTCCGTTGATTTAGGCTTCTTGAAGGACATGCTCCAAAAAATAACTTCCTTCTTTTTTTTCTTTTTTTGAAATAGTCTTTAATAACTTGAACCAAAATACTAATTATTAACAGGTAACTACGACTTTTAACTTCTAAATTCTAAGGTATGCTATTCTCAATAATATATTAGGGACAGGATTACAAGGAGATCCAAGCTACATTGAGAAACCATAATTCATTGGCTACAATTGTTCATAATAATACTACAAATCCTCACCAATAATTCACAAGATAAATAGATCCCTAAAGTGTTCGTGAACACTGTAGCTAGCATTCAAGAAATAAATCCTTTGCTCTTCAAACTCTCAACAGATTCCTTGATAATTTGCTCCATAGGAATAAATTGTAAGCCCAAGTCCATCATCTTCTTAGCTCCATCCTTCGCCCTCAGCAACCCAGGTTGAGTATCCTTTGGCAACCTGCACACAAGGGGACATCATAGATTCAGCAATTTATACAACCACTTCTATTGCATTTAAATTCTAAAATTGGCATCAAGCAGATATGATAATGTTCCAAAGGATGAAAAACCAAAATCAAAGACTTGGAAACCAACCAGATTCATGCAACAATAAGCTTACCTAACTGGAAATTCTAAAATCATTAAGGTATGGCAGCACAAAGAAAACTTAAATAAGCTAGCAAAAGATGAAATATTATTAGAAGGCAAGAATAAAAGTTGAATGACTGGGTCTCTATAGATCAGACAGCACTCAGACCAAGGAATGGAGTTAAGTTGGGTGGGGCTAAACCCAAACAAAAATCGAAGTTTAAAGTTGATTTATGACCTATTAGAAATTGTCGAAAACAAAACAAAATAAAATATATACACTTCTATGGTACTTCCTGTGGCAAACGGTGCAGTATCAATGTTAAACCCAACAAAACTCATTTGACAATTGTTAGTTATATATCTTCATCTATTAAGCATTATCATATCTGGATCATAATTTCCCTTGGAATGCAATTCAATTCCACCATGTCATTGACTTTTGTTCTAATGCAGCTTTTATGGTTATCAGATAATCAAGAGATGTACATCGTTCCTGTTTCAAATCCATTTCACAGTCACAAAAAGTCAAATGTATTACCTTGGAACTTTATATTCAGGGTAAAGTTCAGCAACCTTTGCTACAAAATCACCATAATGTGATATAGCTTCAACACACAAGTGCCTTCCAGTTGCTGATTTGTTCTCATAAACCAATATATGTGCCAGGGCCACATCTTTAAAATGCACAGATCCCATAAAAAAATTTTCATATGTTTCAGTGCATCCTGCAGCAAGGATAAAATCGCATGGTTAAGGCTTTTACTAATTGTAAATATCAGAAACTTAACAGTTAAAAAGGAATTATCATTTTGTTTTTAGAAGTAGAGGAAATTAAAAATCCACAATAATCAACTATAATAAAAAGTAAGAGAGCTGGCGGTGCATCCTCCCAGGGTTGAAGACTACATCCATGCCAGTTAAAGGTGTGACAGGGGTTTGCAACATAGAATTGTCCATATAAAGGCAGAATGACATCACGTGTCGAAAGCTTTCATCTATTGAGATTGCATGCTGCTTATCACTTAGCATGCATCTTTCACTTTTAGCATGGCTACTTCCTAACCCAAAGAAGATTGAAGGGTGGCATGCTTTTGACAACCCAAGGAGTACCTAGAGCAAAACCCTTATGAACATAAACTTCCACAACGGACCTATACTAGGAGATGAAGAAAGTAGCATATCACTGCACTCCTGCATACAGTGAACACTGTCTCTTCCTCCAAGTTTGGGACTAACCACATATATGACAATTAAGTATGAGATAAAAAGTATTGAATGAAGACTTTTTTCTGAAGAATATTTATAAACTGAACTTGTACAGTGCACAAATCTTAAGCCTTTACTCAAGGTCATATAAAGCAAAGAAGAACGAATTGCTGTTTTATTATAGTAATTAAAAAAAATGGCATATGAATTCTACGAGTTTTAATTTGCTGATTCAAACTGAAGTGACAAATAACGATGGTTAAATTAAACAACTCATGTACATCAAATCTATCGATCGAAACTCCATCTAATACACAAGGTTACACATATAAATATTCATTCCCACTGAAAACGCTGTTAATAGCAACAACATTAGATGGATAGAGCATTACCCTGAAGAAGGCGAAGAAGCATTAGCATGCTAGCATTGAGTCTAGAGGGAATAACAGGGCCCATGACTGTCCCGGGATTCACCACCACCACATCCAAACCCTTCTCTTTAGAAAAATCCCAAGCTGCTTTCTCGGCTAGGTTTTTAGAAATTGGATACCATAACTAGACCAAAAAGCAAACACATCATTACAGTCCAATAAATTTGTTGAAAGCTACACGAAAAGTGCACATAGTTATAGAGGCACTCACCTCCTTCTGCTTGCAGTAGTCCATGTCAGACCAGCAATCCTCAGCCTTGACAACATCAGGTGGCCAGTTAGGGCTGGGAGTTATAGAGGAGATTGATGACGTGACCACCACGCGGCTCACCCCAGCTTCCTTCGCTGCAGTCAGTACATTTATAGTACCCTTGATCGCCGGGTCCAGAAGTTGCTTCTGTAAAAATGCACCACTCCCAAATCACATACATATTACTAGAAAAGTAAAAACGAATCAATTCCAGCTGCAAGAGAATATCCAATGTTTAAAGAGGAGCACAAACCTGGGGATCATGGACTTGATCGACGATGCAGGGAGAGGCGAGGTGGAAGACACCGGCGCAGCCATTAACAGCGCGGAGAATGGAGGGGTAGTCGAGGAGATCAATCTGGAAGAGACGGAGACGAGTTTCGGCTCCTTCTAGACCTTCTAGATGCTTCGTTTCATTCTCATCCTCTGCAACAGAACAGAACAGAACAGATAGTGGGTTAGGAGAATAATAATAATAATAAAGTGATGAAAGATCGATCGAGCAAATTTGGTTTTTTTTTTTAACTGAGATCTTGGACGGTGGCATGGACATTGTAGCCACGATGGAGGAGTTCACGGACGAGCCAGGATCCAATGCACCCGCTACCTCCGGTCACGCACACAACCTCTCCGTCTTTTGCCATTTCCCTTTCTCTCCCAATCTTCACACTTCACTCACTGCCAATTTTACTTTGCAATTTTTCTTTTATAAAGATTTTACTTGCTGCCGGCATTCCGCAGAGAGATGAATAGATAGGATAGGATAGGATTGGGGAAAGGATAATACTAAAGAATTTAATATGATGAATGATGATGCAGATAAATATCTTTTTACTATATAAAGATCTAAAAAGCGGCAATGCCGTGCTTCGTTACTGTGCATTTGGTGGGTTTGCTCTGTATAAATCTGTAGTAGAAACAGTGTTTTTTTTGTCTTTTTTTTTCTTTTTATATTCGGTGCTTTTGGTTTAGTTAATCGGTACTGTAGTTACCGTTCCTAATTTTTTTTTTTTTTAATATTTATGTAAGCTGGTATATATATATATATATATTAATATATTGATGTAATAAATTTTACAATATTTTCATAATTATTGACCGAAATTGTATCTACAGTGCCTAAAGTTCTTTTTTTCCAGTGCTTGTGTTTTTTTTTTAATATTTATGTAAGCTGGTATATATATTGTTATACTGACACAACAAAGCGCATACACTATAGAACGATAGCTACAACAATGCTTTTAGTTTAGTTACCGACACTATAGCTATAGTACCTACATTTTTTTTTCTTTTTTTTTTTCCAGTAATCGATTTGTGTTTTTTTTTTCTTTTAAATATTTTCATTTATGTAAGCTAGTATATATATTGTATACTGACGCAACAAATTTCACAATATTTTCACAATTATTGACCGGCACTATAGCTACAGTGCCTAAAGTTTTTTTTTTTTTCCATTAATCAATTTGTGTTTTTTTTTTCTTTTAAATATTTATGTAAACTAGTATATATATTGTTATACTGACACAACAAATTTCATAATATTTTTCCAATTATTGGCGTGTCAATTTTTTACAAGTCGAAATAAAATAATAAAATATGAGACTATAACTAATCATAATTAAAAATAAATGTTTTGAGAAAATGTTACAATACTTATTGTGTACTGCTTTTGCTTTATCGCAAATGCGTGTATGCACGGTAGCTACAATGCTTTTGGTTTAGTTAACTGGCACGTAGCTACAATATATAAAAGCGCAAATGCGATAAATTATTGTAGCTACTCTGATTTGGTTTCGTGAGCCACTTTTTTTTTTTTAGTTTTGAATAGTAACTACAATGCCACTTTTACAATAGCTACATTTTTTTTTTTTTAGTAATCGGTTTGTGTTTTTTTTTTTTTTTCCTTTTAAATATTTATGTAAGCGGGTATATATATTGTTATATTGAAGAAGAAAAATTTACAATATTTTCACAATTATTGACGTGCGTGAATGTGCCAAAGCACTTTAACTACAGGGCTTTGGTTTTGTGAGCCACTTTATTTTTTTCCAAGTTTTGAACAGTAACTACAATGCCAAGAAGCACTGTAGATACAGTAGTTACAGTTTTTTTTTTTTTCCTTTTAAATATTTATGTAAGCTGGTATATATATTGTTATACAGACACAACAAATTTCACAATATTTTCACGATTATTGACGTGTCAATTTCTTAGAAGTGGAAATAAAATAATAAAATATGAGACTGTGACTAATCACAACTAAAAATAAATGTTTTGAGAAAATGTTACAACACTTATTGTGTAGTGCTTTTGTTTTATTCAACTGGCACGGTAGCTACAGTGCCTAAAGGATTTTCTTTTTTTTCCCAGTAATCGGTTTGTGTTTTTTTTTTTTCTTTCAAATATTTATGTAAGTTGGTATATATATTGTTGTGGGGCCAGAGGATTTGTGACCTTGACCCACTTTACATTGGGGCCCAAAGTCCAAGCCGAGGAGGGATATAGCCGAGGACCTACAGTGAAAGTCCAATTAGCCTTGAGACGTGGCTGAGGATGACTCTATCCTCGGCATCCCCAAGGCACTCCTAAAAGAAAGGGCAAGAATGGCATAGGAACAGTTTTTGGAAGAGCCGAGCACATCCGCGTTGATAGATAAAGGAGCCCTGAATAATATGGCGACAAAGGACAAGGGAAAGGCTACCATTACTGCAATTAAATATTATGCGCCAGACAGAGCAATGCTTTTCAGTTTTTACAACCACCCTCAACCACTTTGGGTATGGGCTGATGGGACAAATATCAATCCTGGAAAGTTGAACCTACACGTGGACGTTGGAAGAGGGGTAAAAAAGCTAATATAAAAAGAGAAGTAAGCAGTTTAGAAAAAGGGGCTGGGAAAAAGGCCAAGAACCAAAGCCTCCTAGACCATATCGAGGAGAAAGACTCCTCGAGCGAATATGGTTTAATTCTGTATGAACACCATGACTAACCACCATTCGGTGACCAAGACCTAGCCTTTCAAGCCCATGCTTTACAAATTATATTGTTTGGGTCTTTTAACGTACGAACCCAAGACTGGTTTTGGGATCATTACAAATTGAGTTCTTACAATTGTTATACTGACACAACAAATTTCATAATATTTTCACAATTATTGATGTATCAATTTCTTAAAAGTGGAAATAAAATAATAAAATATGAGACTGTGACTAATCACAACTAAAAATAAATGTTTTGAGAAAATGTTACAACACTTATTGTGTAGTGCTTTTGTTTTATTCAACTGGCATGGTAGCTACAGTGTCTAAAGGATTTTCTTTTTTTTCCCAGTAATCGGTTTGTGTTTTTTTTTTTCTTTTAAATATTTATGTAAGCTGGTATATATATTGTTGTGGAGCCAGAGGATTTGTGACCTTGACCCACTTTACATTGGGGTCCAAAACCCAAGCCGAGGAGGGATATAACCGAGGACCTACAGTGAAAGTCCAATTAGCCTTGAGACGTGGCCGAGGATGACTCTATCCTCGGCATCCCCAAGGCACTCCTAAAAGAAAGGGTAAGAATGGCATAGGAACAGTTTTTGGAAGAGCCGAGCACATCCGCGTTGATAGATAAAGGAGCCCTGAATAATATGGCGACAAAGGACAAGGGAAAGGCTACCATTACTGCAATTAAATATTCTGCGCCAGACAGAATAATGCTTTTCAGTTTTTACAACCACCCTCAACCACTTTGGGTATGGGCTGATTGGACAAGTATCAATCCTGAAAAGTTGAACCTACACGTGGACGTTGGAAGAGGGGTAAAGGCTAATATAAAAAGAGAAGTAAGTAGTTCAGAAAAAGGGGCTGGGAAAAAGGCCAAGAACCAAAGCCTCCTAGACCATATCGAGGAGAAAGACTCCTCGAGCGAACATGGTTTAATTCTGTATGAACACCATGACTAACCGCCATTCGGTGACCAAGACCTAGCCTTTCAAGCCCACGCTTTACAAATTATATTGTTTCGGCCTTTTAACGTACAAACCCAAGACTGGTTTTGGGATCGTTACAAATTGAGTTTTTACAATTGTTATACTGACACAACAAATTTCACAATATTTTCACAATTATTGATGTATCAATTTCTTACAAGTCGAAATAAAATAATAAAATATGAGACTGTGACCAACCATAATTAAAAATAAATATTTTGAGAAAATGTTACAACACTTATTGTGTAGTGCTTTTGGTTTATTCAACTAGCACGGAAGCTACCGTGCCTTCTTTTTTTTTTAGTAATTGGTTTGCATTTTTTTTTCTTTTAAATATTTATGTAGCTGGTATATATATTATTATACTGACACAACAAATTTCATAATATTTTCACAATTACTGACGTGTCAATTTCTTACAAGCCGAAATAAAAATAATAAAATATGAAACTGTAATCAACCACAACTAAAAATAAATGTTTTGAGAAAATGTTACAACACTTATTGTGTAATGTTTTTGGTTTATTCAGCTAGCACGGTAACTACAATGCTTAAAGTTTTTTTTTTTTTTTTTTTTTTTCCTTCAGTAATCGATTTGTGTTTTTTTTTTCTTTCTTTTAAATATGTATGTAAGCTAGTATATATATTGTTATACTGACACAACAAATTTCACAATATTTTCACAAATATTGATGTGTCAATTTCTTACCAGTCGAAATAAAATAATAAAATATGATACTATGACCAATCACAACTAAAAATAAATATTTTGAGAAAATATTACAACACTTATTGTTATCACAATATTTTCATAACTGTTGAGATATCAATTTCTTATAAATCAAATAAAAAAATGCTAAGTCCACAACATTTTAACATTGATTTCTACAGTGCCTAATTTTTTTTTTTTTCCAGTTATCGGTTTGTATTTTTATTTTTTAAATATTTATGTAAGCTGGCATATCTATTAACTATATAAAAAGAGCCAAAGGCTCATGAATAGTGTTTTTTTGGTTTATTCAATTAGAGAGGTGCACTTTTTTTTTCTTTTTTTTTTCCCCTTCAAGTACGCTAGTTGGTTTGAGCTTTGTTTTTGTTTTTTTTTTTTTTTAAGATCTTTATATATTTACTTTGTACTTGCAATTCAAGTTTACGTTGTAAATACACAAAAATGGTTAATATTATACACATTTGCACAAAAAATGGTAAATATTGTACAAATTTTGTAAAAGTGTACAAAATTTGCCAATTTTTTTGTGTCTACAATATAAATTTACATTGTAATTAAGTACAATAGATACATAGAGATATTATGAAAATGTTGTGATGTATGTATCAATTCCTTATGGGTCAAAATAAAATAATAAAATATTATACCAAGATCTAGCACAACTAAAAATGTCATGACATTTTGTTGTTATTATAATATATTCACAACTATTAAGATGTAAGTTATAGGTCAAAATAAAATAATATAATATTGGATTGGGATTTGTCACGGTTTTATACGAATGAGATTAACTTTTTATGACATAATTATCAAAATTCTTAAAATTAATGTATCTATTGATTAATATAAATCTCTATATATTTAAAAAATCAAATGATTTATATCTTTATTTTGTGATACAAATAAAATCTAAAATTGATCCTAATCACTTCTTTTTTTTTCCCCATGGCTAGTACGTGCCTTGCACATGCTGCCCTGACTAGTAACTATATAAAGAGTGGCTATGCTGCTACAGTACTTCGGCACTGTGCATCCAAAGCAAGGGAGTCGATTCCGTACCATATCGACCGGTACGGCTGGTATATACCGTACCAGCAAGTAAACCGATACATATAACCCCTTGTTTCGTACCAGAAAAAATATCGGCCATGTACCAGCTGTACTAGCCAATTTTGGGCAATATCGGCTGGTACAGAAATTTTTTTTTAAGTGTTGTAATTTTTGAATTTTTGTTAAGGTAGAATGGTAACTTATTTACATTAGTTTATTAGTATTATTTGTTTTTTTAGTATGCAATGGTAACTTTTAAGCTTTCAATTTTTTATATTGTGTTTTTTTTTATCTTTTAATTGATACTAAAGTTTAAAATCATGAATAATTAGTTTTGAATTGAGAAAATGTTTAATGGTGAACTTTTATATTTATTATAATATATATATACACACACAGACATACATACATACATACATACATATATATATATATATATATATATGTAGGGTCACGATTCGTGGCGGACCGTAACAGTGTCGGGTTCGCACGTAAAACGGCCCTAACAATATCATTTGTAGAGCGTGGGTTTGAAAGGTTAGGCCTTGATCGATAGGCGGTGGGTTTTTCAGGGGGTTCATACAAGGTTAAATGATCGTCACCCCTAGAGTACTTCTCATGGAGGTGGGCTAGGAGGCTCTCGTTTCTTGGCCATTTTTCCCAGCCCCTTCCCAAGGTTACTTAGTTTTCCTTTTATACTCGTCTGTATCCATTTATCCTTCATCCACGTGTAGGGTCAATCTTTCCAAGGCTGATACTTGTCCCATCAGTCTATCCCCCAAAGTCGTTGGGGGTGGTTGTAAAAGCCAAAGAATGCGGCCCTGTCGGGTTCAGAACATTAAATGATAACAACAGCAGCTTTCCCCGGATATTTTAGATCTTTTTTCTGAGTTTCAGTTTTATACCATTTTTACCCTTCTTTACGAGGGGGAACTTTGGGTCTGCCGAGGACTGAACTACCCTCGGCGGTACCCAAAGGCTATTTTGTTGAACTTGGGCCATAATCCTCCTCGGCTTGGCCCATAAATCATTTACGCCCTACATTAGCCCCTCAAAACCCGGCTGTCCAACCTCCGGGCTGGACAGGGGGGTTTTGGTGACGCCAAACTTCTTCCTGTGGCCCAATCCATTCGGCCTATTAAACATGCTGGCGGTTCCTCATATGCCCAAGAGATTCACCGGTCTACGAGATAGTTTTTAATTTCGCGCTTGAGGCGTTCTTATCGCTTGGGGTATCCAAAACGCGCTTTGAATAATCACTATTTACGAGACTACTTTAATTCGACGGTTTATTTTGATGGGGTGGAGAAGTGGAACCGGCGTGTTTGGGTTTGCTGATTCCTTTGGAGATCTGAACCTATTAAATGCCCCCCGCTCCGCCCTCTGTATAAGTAGGACAGGAGGAGGTTATTGTTTTTACCAAAAATCCCTTTTCATCCCCCTGCGACTCTGGAATACTTAGCCTCCCTTAGGATTCGGTTTACTCGCTGGTTTATACACTTAATCGTAAAATACTTTACCATAACAACAAGGGATGCAAAAGCCCCACCCCTCCCAAAAACGCCACGTTCCGATAAAGCTTATCATGGCTCGATCGGGGCAAGGATGGCGAAGACTCAAAATCAACCTCATCCTTCTTTCAGTCAAAATCCGAAGCAGGGACTCGTCACGTCAAACTTTCGACGTGACTGAGTCGAGAACACCCAAGATCGTTACCATCCGGCTCCTCACGAGCGTACCTAATATGGCACCGGCGTGTTAGGAGTCAGGGCTGAGGCAGGGGCTAAGTGCTTCTGCTTCTCCCTCTTTTGCTCCTTGGTGCCCTCCCCCTCCCTCTTTTTATTGTCTTCCCAGCACCAGTTTCGCCCTGGTGCTGTTTCTTTTCTATCTTTTGTTCATCTCTTTGTCTCTTCATCTCTCTCTCCTCTTCTCCTCCTTCTTTACTCATGTCCTCCATTTTCTTTATTCATCCCCTTCATCTTCGTCATTGATTTCTTCCTTACTATTTCCTTCTTCTTCATTCATTTTCTTTTTTAAAGTGAGTCCCTCTCTTAGTATGAGCAGCAATGAGGCAGAGATTGGAGAAGCTTTGAAGACGAGTTTAAAAGACGCTTGACAGTTTACTTTTCTGTACTACAGATGTAATGGTTGCTTAGGCAGTTTACATTTTGTATAGGCTCGTTTGAGCCCCTTTTTGTATGTTGTAATAATTTTTTATATTAATAAAAATTGTTGTCTACCTTATTTCGCATGTTATGTCTCTATGTTTTCATAAATTTGCAAGCGCTGCTCGGCACAATAATATAGCATCTAAATCAATGACGACTAAGACCAAAATATTTGATAATAAAATGATGTCGCCATAGCTTTAATAGAAGTGCTTGGCACAATAAGGCCGACCCGTAAAAAATAGTACTTACCCGGAACTAGCCGAGGAGAGAACCGAAGGCTTGATGCCGTGTGAGAAATAACCGTCCGAGGACATATCCCCTGCCAAATGAATAGCCCTCTTATACGACTAAATGCTGGGGCGTCCCACCACCTTCCTTACCCCCTTATTGGCCTTAACCTTCTATGGTGTTTAAGCCGTAGACGAAGTGACTTGACGTTTTTATCAAGTAGCCCATCTTACGAAATTCAAACCTTTACTTACCCAAGTATTTGGTGTCCCCATAGGCTTGAGTCCGAGGACCATGCAAGACATAGGTTCTGTCCGACACTTATAATTTTCATCTTTTGTACTTGGTTTCCCATAGGCTTGAGTCCGAGGACCATTCAAGACCTAGGTTCTGTCCCCGGGCCCTTGTGCTGAATCGGGTCTGGGCCGTGAGTTGACTGGGCCCAAAATTAGGGGGTATTTCCGTATTCTCAGGCCACGCGATATTTTCTGGGCGTCCCAGTATTCGAGGTGCGCCTTCTCGAGACTCCTCTAACTTCAGGGTTGCAGACGACGTTGGAAATCGAGCCAGAGACATTTTGTCTGTAGCGTTCCTTGGGACGCTGCGTGAATTAAATGCTACTATCTTATCTTTTGATATAAATAGGAGAGAAAGTTACTTTTCCTACGCACAAATCCTTCAGCTTCCTCCTTTAGGAAATCATGTTTGAGGCGAGGGTTAGGGAAAAAGAACTTTCTCCACCGCGGAGGCGCCGTGTCCTCCCGAGACTCGAAGGAGTGATGCACGGGCCAAGAAAGCATAAACTTAAGAGAAATTTACACTTCTACGGAGGGGGGAGGGTGTCTCCCCCCCTTTCAGTCAAAATCCGAAGCAGGTTCTGGTCATGCCAGATTTTTGGTATGTCCGAAGAAGGAATTTCCACCATCAGCACTGTCTACCTTGTAACCGGCAAATTCTTGCAGGGGCTTCCCAACTTCCGGCTCCCTGCGCCTTTTCTGTAGATGGTGTTAGCCTGAGGTCAGGTTCTTTGGCTGCCTGAGTTATGGGCATGCAGAAGTGTCGAGGAATAGTTTCCTTAGACAACAACTTGGCGCAGTAGCCAACCTCTCCTCTGAGCTGTCCCCACAGCTTTCTCTCCACTCGCTTGTATTTTCCTTTACTTATGTAGTCAGCTTTAGTGTAAGCTTGTTTCAGCTATTCATTGTACACTGTACTGTTCCTTTTTCTTAATAGAACATGAGTCCATTTCTCTATACATATCTTTATTCTCCATAACAACTACTTTATGCATGAATATTAAATGCAAGCTTGCTCTTAAGGATATTCCGAGCAGAAAAAATGCTTTAATACAGGTTCCTACTAATTCAAACTCACAAATATTATCAAGTATAACAATGATAACTTTCCATAAATTAAATTCTTGGAACTAACCGGGATAAGCGCTGAGTACTACGCAATGCATGCTAGACCAATGTCCGAGAACGATAATCTCTAAATAATTCGTCTGAAAGGGTAGCTAAGTAGCGAGGGACTTTGATTGTGTTTTTGGGTAATGAATTGCGTCGTACCGGATCAACCTTTTTGACACTAGGGACTCGAGGGCAGATTGTGGAATCTATGCATTCAAGGTATTAACCCATTTGTGAACTAGGAGTCCTCCTTGGATGGATTCTGAGGTTTACGTGCCATAGTTGGTTCCACATCCAGGTAGTTGGTTTTCCCATAGGCTTGAGTCCGAGGACTATGCAATGCCTTGGTTCTGTCCAAAACCTAGTTTTCCACATCCGGGTAGTTGGTTTTCCCACAGGCTTGAGTCCGAGGACTATGCAATGCCTTGGTTCTGTCCAAAACCTAGTTTTCCACATCCAGGTAGTTGGTTTTCCCACAGGCTTGAGTCCGAGGACTATGCAATGCCTTGGTTCTGTCCAAAACCTAGTTTTCCACATCCAGGAAGTTGGTTTTCCCACAGGCTTGAGTCCGAGGACTATGCATGCCTTGGTTCTGTCCAAAACCTAGTTTCCCACATCCAGGTAGTTGGTTTTCCCACAGGCTTGAGTCCGAGACTATGCAATGCCTTGGTTCTGTCCAAAACCTAGTTTTCCACATCCAGGTAGTTGGTTTTCCCACAGGCTTGAGTCCGAGGACTATGCAATGCCTTGGTTCTGTCCAAAACCTAGTTTTCCACATCCAGGTAGTTGGTTTTCCCACAGGCTTGAGTCCGAGGACTATGCAATGCCTTGGTTCTGTCCAAAACCTAGTTTTCTCTTTGTATGGGGCCTTGGCTTGCCTTTAGCTCTAGGGGAGCTAGCTCTTCAGCCAAGCCCCTTGAGTTTATCTATACGGTTAACGTTACCAAGCGCCTAGTTTGTTCTATACGAGGAGCTTTAGCTTTTAGGGGAGTTAGTTCTTCAGCTAAGCCCCTCGTCAAGAAACGTAGCCCCTAGTGAGATTTTATACTTGAACTCTATAACCAACGGTTAGAAATAACAGAGGAAGTGTTTCAACCTACCACCTGCGCCAACACGCAAGCCTTTCCCACAGACGGCGCCAATTGTAGGGTCACGATTCGTGGCGGACCATAACAGTGTCGGGTTCGCACGTAAAACGGCCCTAACAATATCATTTGTAGAGCGTGGGTTTGAAAGGCTAGGCCTTGATCGATAGGCGGTGGGTTTTTCAGGGGGTTCATACAAGGTTAAATGATCGTCACCCCTAGAGTACTTCTCATGGAGGTGGGCTGGGAGGCTCTCGTTTCTTGGCCATTTTTCCCAGCCCCTTCCCAAGATTACTTAGTTTTCCTTTTATACTCGCCTGTATCCATTTATCCTTCATCCACGTGTAGGGTCAATCTTTCCAAGGCTGATACTTGTCCCATCAGTCTATCCCCCAAAGTCGTTGGGGGTGGTTGTAAAAGCCAAAGAATGCGGCCCTGTCGGGTTCAGAACATTAAATGATAATAACAGCAGCTTTCCCCGGATATTTTAGATCTTTTTTCCGAGTTTCAGTTTTATACCATTTTTACCCTTCTTTACGAGGGGGAACTTTGGGTCTGCCGAGGACTGAACTACCCTCGGCGGTACCCAAAGGCTATTTTGTTGAACTTGGGCCATAATCCTCCTCGGCTTGGCCCATAAATCATTTACGCCCTACAATATATATATATATATATATTATTTTATAAATATAAAAAATAGCGGTAAACTCGAAACGGTACACCGGTATTGACCGGTATCAGAAAAAAATCGTACCGTTGGCCAAATCGGTACAGCCTCTGGTACGATATTGACTCCCTTGATCTAGAGTGTTGGCACTATGCAGCACTGTAGCTGCAACAGTACTTTGGTTTCGTGAGTCCTTTCTTTCTTTCTTTTTTATTTTTTTGTTATTTTTTTTAAACTTTTTGTTTATTCAACTAGCATTGTAGTTACAGTGTCTAAAATTTTTTGTTTTTTGTTTTTTGTTTTTTGTTTTTTGTTTTTTGTTTTTTGTTTTTGCTTTTTGTTTTTTTTTTTTTTTTAGTAATCGGTTTATGTTGTTTTTTTTCTTTTAAATATTGACGTAAGCTGACATTTATATTGTTATGCTGATATAATAAATTTCACAATATTTTCATAATTATTAACGTGTCAATTTCTTACAAGTCGAAATAAAATAATAAAATATGAGACTGTAGCTAACCACAACTGAAAATAAATGTGCCGTTACAATACTTCGGCACTGTGCACTGTAGCTGCAACAGTGCTTTGGTTTCGTGATTTTTTTTTTTCTCGTTTGTTCAACCCTTTTGTTTATTCAACTGGCACTATAGCTACAGTGCTTAAATTTTTTTTTTTTTTTAGTAATTAGTTTGTGTTTTTTTTCATTTAAATATTGATGTAAGCTGAAATTTATATTGTTATACTGACACAACAAATTTCACAATATTTTTACAATTATTAACATGTCAATTTCTTACAAGTCGAAATAAAATAATAAAATATGAGACTGTAGCCAACCACAACTGAAAATAAATGTTTTAAAAAAATGTTACAACACTTATTGTTATCACAATATTTTCACAATTGTTGAAATCTCAATTTCTTATATATCGAATAAAAAAAATGCTAAATTCACAACATTTTAACATAAATTTCATAACAAATCATAGATAAGCTATTATTGATGGATAGTACTGGAACTACAGTGCTTTTAGTTTATTTAACTGGCACTATAGCTGTAGCTACAGTGCCTAAAGTTTTTTTTTTTTTTTTTTTTTTTTTTTTTTTAATCGGTTTGTGTTTTTTTTTTCTTTGAAATATTTATGTAAGCTGGCATATATATTTTATTATACTGACACAAAAAATTTCACAATATTTTCACAATTATTGACATGCCAATTTCTTACCAGTTGAAATAAAATAATAAAATATGAGACTGTGACTAACCACAACTGAAAATAAATGTTTTGAGAAAATGTTATAACACTTATTATTATCACAATATTTTCACAATTTTTGAGATCTCGGTTTCTTATAAATCAAATAAAAAATACTAAGTCCACAACATTTTAACATTAATTTCTACCGTGCCTAAAGTTTTTTTTTTTTTTCCCAATAATCGGTTTGTGTTTTTTTTTTCTTTTTTCTTTTAAATATTTATGTAAGCTAGCATATATATTATTATACGGACACAACAAATTTCACAATATTTTTACAAATATTGAAGAATCAATTTCTTACAAGTTGAAATAAAATAATAAAATATGAGACTATGACCAACTACAACTAAAAATAAATATTTTGAGAATAACAATAACAATGTTATCAGTTTAAAACCAATAATAACTTGTTGTTGAAGGCCAAAATTTCACAAGAATGTCCATTCCATGAAAAGTAAAGAAGGCCCAATTCAAGCAGTAAGAAGAATCAACATTAAGGCCCTATTTATGTTCATATTTTCAGCAAAAAGGTCATTAAAAAACCCAGCAAAATTCAGTGAAAGAACTGGGCTGGGATACCCAGAGGCTGCCAGAGGGCCGGGATACCCAGAGGCTGCTAAACGCCCGGGATCCTCAGGTAATGTAGGACAGCTACTGTAGGATTGAGACAACTCAAGAAAGGTACCACGAAATACAAGAAATGAAGAACAGAGATGTCCTTCTCAAGTACCCACTAGTGCAGCAAAGAATCAGAAAGTATAAAGCAAACATTCATGAACAAAGGAGTTGTACCACAAGGAACCAAGAATGAGAAAATCATACGTAGAAGCAACTGGAAGAGAACTTTCAACCCAGCAGTAAAAGATTCCAACTATTTGGGAATAATGACAACAAGGAAATAACACCGACAGCTAAGTCTGAAAAATGAGAAACCTTGAAAGAAGAGAGATTGAAGGCTAATTGCTGAGGATGCCCCGGAATGGAAAGTCAGCAAATGACTTTTAGAGAAACAGCAATAAAAGATGAAAACTATGAGAAAAAAGGGAAGAGACCATCCCTTAAGCAACTGTCACAGCACGAGCTCTGAGGGGCAAAAGAGAGAAATCACTAGTACCATGGAGCCCTAGAAAACACACTATAAAAGGAAGAGAAAACCCATGTTGAAAGGGAGAGGATTTTCAGTAGGAAGAATATCATAACAGAGTCATTAGAACTCTGTAAAATTTAAGAAAAACAGAGGAATGTCTCCCGGTATCCCAGAAACAGCCACTATAGCACATACTTGGATTCAAAAGGATTCAAACTTTGCAAGTCTTAGAGGCTTGAATAGCCATCAAAGTCTGTAATTTTTGAACTTATTTGAACCTTGTATCACGTCTTAGTGAGCACATTTGTAATCCACAATCAAGAAAAATAATGAAATATCTCATATTGATTTGAGAATTTCTAACAATTACTTTGCATATTTCTTTACTGCTTCTTGCTGCTCAATACATATATATTCTTGCTTGTAAAGCTGAGTCCCTGCCCAAGCAAAGCCACTCGGACTTGAGTTCCAAATCCCACAAGTCTTGTGCAAAAGTATAAGTCTGTGAGAATTGGGGCCAGGATCCTCGTGGCTGAATCATTCTCATAAAATTCACTTACATATATGTATGTATATTAATATATATATATATATATATATATATATATCCTAATAGTGCAGAGAACCAGAGATTATGGGTTCTTACAGGCCTAATACACCTCGGGATCCCACGACAGTACGCCCGGGGTACCAAGTGAAGGAATTCTTTAAAATGTTTATACGATAAAAGATAAGTCTTAAATATTCTATTTCAATCTCTTTCTCATTGTGAATATTATGAACATCTATTTTACTTGTTTTGTAAGAGTAAAGGATCCTTTTATGATACTAAAACACTTATAATGGTATTTTATTGCTTAGGAGGAATCGCATTTTTGTCTTGAGGAGATTTATGTGACTTGCGCACAACTTGGTTCGTAATCAGCCCCCATTTAGCTGCGGTGAACCAAGCCCAGTCCACCAAAATACAACTATTTGGTCGAGGATCTTTGGGCCTGTGTGCTAAAGAAAAAAGCATTCTCACACTTGTCATCTAGAATTTGTTCTAAAAATGTTATGAATGTAGCATTTCTCTCAAATAAAAAAAAAAAAAATCTATTCGGATCCTAAAAATGAAGATATTGTGAAAATATTGTGATATTTTGTTGTATTCTTAGACTTCTTTTTTAATATAATCAAATTGGGTGAGTCAAAATTTACGATTTCACACACAAAATCTATATTAATTTTCTCACTACTGGGCAGCACGTGTAGCCAATGCTGGTCTTTATATAAAAAGCGGCTGTGCCGCTACAGTGATTCGGTACTGTGCACTTAGTGCGTTTGCACTGTGCAAGCATTGTAGCGGCAACAGTGCTTTGGTTTTGTGAGTTTTTTTTTTTTTTTTGGTTTGTTTTGTGCTTTTTGTCTTTTATTTCTTCTTTATATACAGTGCTTTTGATTTAGTTAACGGGCACTGGAGCTACGATCCCTAAAGTTTTTTATTTTTATTTTAAAATATTTATATAAGCTGGTATATATATTGTTATACAGACGTAACAAATTTCACAATTATTGATCGGCACTATAGCTACAGTGCCTAAAGTTTTTTTTTTTTTTTTCAATAATTGGTTTGTGTTTTTTTTTTTTTTAATTTTTGTAAGCTGATATATATATTGTTATACTGACACAACAAATTTCACAATATTTTCACAATTATTGATGTGTCAATTTCTTACAAGTCGAAATAAAATAACAAAATATGAGACTGTGACCAACCACAATTAAAAATAAATGTTTTGAGAAAATGTTACAACACTTATTGTGTAGTACTTTTGTTTTATCGCGAATGCGCGTATGCATGGTAGGTAACTACAATGCTTTTTATCGCGAATGCGCGTATTGACACAAAAAATTTCACAATATTTTTACAATTATTAACATGTCAATTTCTTACAAGTCGAAATAAAATAATAAAATATGAGACTGTGACCAACCACAACTAAGAATAAATGTTTTGAGAAAATGTTACAACACTTATTGTATAGTGTTTTTGCTTTATTCAACTGGCACTGTAGTTACAGTGCCTAGATTTTTTTTTTTTTTTTTTTTTTTTTTTTTTTTTTTTTTCAGAAATCGGTTTATTTTTTTTTTCCCTTTTAAATATTTATGTAAGCTGGTATATATATTGTTATATTAACACAACAAATTTTACAATATTTTCACAATTATTGACGTGTCAATTTCTTACAGGTCGAAATAAAATAATAAAATATGAAACTACGACCAACAACAACTAAAAATAAATGTTTTGAAAATATGTTACAACACTTATTGTGCAGTGCTTTTGATTTATTCAACTGACACGGTAGATACAGTGCCTAAAGTTTTTTTTTTTTTTTAGTAATCGGTTTATTTTTTTTCTTTTAAATATTTATGTAAGCTGGTATATATATTATTATATTGACACAACAAATTTCATAATATTTTCACAATTATTGACGTGTCAATTTCTTACAAGTCGAAATAAAATAATAAAATATAAGACTGTGACCAATCACAATTAAAAATAAATGTTTCGAGAAAATGTTACAACACTTATTGTTATCATAATATTTTCACAATTGTTGAGATCTCAGTTTTTTATAGATCAAATAAAAAAAATGCTAAGTTTACAATATTTTAACATTAATTTCTATAGTGCCTAAAGTTTTTTTTTTTTTTTTTCCTTTTAAATATTTATGTAAGCTTACATCTATTAACTATATAAAAGAAGCCAAAGGCTCATGAATAGTGTTTTATTGGTTTATTCAATTAGTGAGGTGCACTTTTTTTTTTTTCTTCAAGTATGCCAGTTGGTTTGAGTTTTGTTTTTGTTTTTGTTTTTTGTTTTTTTAAGATTTTTATATGTTTACTTTGTACTTGCAATGCAAGTTTACATTGTAAATATACAAAAGTGATTAATATTATACACATTTGCACAAAAAATGGTAAATATTGTACAAATTTTGTAAATGTGTACAAAATTTGACAATTTTTTTGTGTCTACAATATAAATTTACATTATAATTAAGTACAATGTATATATAGGGATATTGTGAAAATGTTGTAACGCATGTGTCAATTCCTTATGGGTCAAAATAAATTAAAATAAAATAATAAAATATCATACTGAGATCTAGTACAACTAAAAATGTCATAACATATTGTTGTTATTACAATATATTCACAACTAATGATGTGTAAGTTATAGGTCAAAATAAAATAATAAAATATTGAACTGAGATCGGTCATGGTTTTATACGAATGAGATTAACTTTTTATAACATAATTATCAAAATTCTTAAAATTAGTGTCTCTTTTGATTAATGTAAATCTCTATATATTTTAAAAATCAAATGATTTATATCTTTATTTTGTGATACAAATAAAATTTAGAATGGATCATAATCACTACTTTTTTTCCATGGCTAGCACTGTAGCTACGGTACCAAGCAGCACTGTAGCTACAGTGCCTAAAGTTTTTTTTTTTTTTTTTTTTTTTTTTTGTCTTTTAAATATTTATGTAAGCTGGTATATATATTGTAAGGACTCAATTTGTAACGATCCCAAAACCAGTCTTGGGTTCGTACGTTAAAAGGCCCAAACAATATAATTTGTAGAGCGTGGGCTTGAAAGGCTAGGCCTTGGTCACCGAACGGTGGTTAGTCATGGTGTTCATACAGAATTAAACCATGTTCACTCGAGGAGTCTTTCTCTTCGATACGGTCTGGGAGGCTCTGGTTCTTGGCCTTTTTCCCAGCCCCTTTTTCTGAACTGCTTACTTCTCTTTTTATATTAGCCTTTACCCCTCTTCCAACGTCCACGTGTAGGTTCAACTTTCCAAGGCTGATACTTGTCCCATCAGCCCATACCTAAAGTGGTTGGGGGTGGTTGTAAAAGCTGAAAAGTATTGCTCTGTTTGGCGCAGAATATTTAATTGCAATAATGGCAGCCTTTCCCTTATCCTTTGTCGCCATATTATCCAAGACTCCTTTATCTATCAATGCGGATGTGCTCGGCTCTTCCAAAAACTATTCCTATGCCGTTCTTGCCATTTCTTTTAGGAGTGCCTTGGGGATGCCGAGGATAGAGTCATCCTCGGCCACGTCTCAAGGCTAATTAGACTTTCACTGTAGGTCCTCGGCTATATCTCTCCTCAACTCGAGTTTTGGGCCCCAATGTAAAGTGGGCCAGGGTCACAAATCCTCTAGCCCCACATATATTGTTATACTGAAACAACAAATTTCACAATATTTTTACAATTATTGACATGTCAATTTCTTACAAGTTAAAATAAAATAATAAAATATTAGACTGTGACCAACCAAAACTAAAAATAAATGTTTTGAGAAAATATTACAACACTTATTGTACAGTGTTTTTGCTTTATCGAGAATACGCTTATGCACTGTATCTACAGTGCTTTTAGTTTAGCTAACTGGCATTGCCTAAAGTTTTTTTTTTTCCCCCCAGTAATCAGTTTGTTTTTTCTTTTTTTCTTTTAAATATTTATGGAAACTGGTATATATTTTGTTATACTAACACAAAAAATTTCACAATATTTTTACAATTATTGACTTGTCAATTTCTTACAAATCGAATTAAAATAATAAAATATGAGACTGCAACCAACCACAACTAGAAATAAATGTTTTGAGAAAATGTTACAACACTTATTGCGCAGTGCTTTTGCTTTATTCAACTGGCACCGTAGCTACAGTGCCTAAAGTGGGTTTTTTTTTTTTTTTTTTTTTTTTTTTTTTTTTTTTTTTTTTTTTTTTTTTTTTTTTTCAGTAATCGGTTTATGTTTTTTTTCCCTTTTAGATATTTATGTAAGGTGGTATATATATTGTTATATTGACACAACAAATTTCACAATTATTGACATGTCAATTTCTTACAAGTCGAAATAAAATAATAAAATATGAGACTGTGACCAACCACAACTAAAAATAAATGTTTTGAGAAAATATTACAACACTTATTGTTATCACAATATTTTCACAATAGTTGAGATTTCAGTTTTTTATAGATCAAATAAAAAAAATGTTAAGTCTACAACATTTTAACATTAATTTCTACAATGCCTAAAGTTTTTTTTTTTTTTTAAATATTTATGTAAGTTGGCATATCTATTTCTATTTATGGGGGCTAGTTAGTCAGTAAGAACTATTAAGGCAGTACTAGCTGGGCCTATGGCCCAATCCGAGGACATTAGACCATCCGAGGAGGTCCAAATAAGATTATAAAAAGAACAGAATAAAGAGAGGAGTAGAGACAATATGAGATAAGTCCAAACAAGCGTCCGAGGATAAAAGTCATTTCGGTAACATGTGTCCGAGATAAGTTCGAGTGCCATATCATCACGGACTTACTTCGGAGTTACATCATCACTAAGAGTTAGACGTCGGACAAGAGATAAGAAAGGAGAAGGGCAACAAATATCTTCAAAAAGTTGATACCTCCACATTAAATGACTCCCAACCAACTTTCTAGCCGCATTAATGTAGAAGTGACGCCTGAACAATGATCACGTAGTCTTACAGCTACTAGTTGATGGTTTTGGAAAGTACTAGATGGGACAGGAAGGAGTTCCACATGTGTGGTAGGGGCGACACCAAGACTGGAATATATAACATGGAAAAATGTACTAAAATAGGGAGGGGGGAGGCAAAAAAAAAATTATCTAAGAACAGAACTGTAACTCTTGTAGAATTTTATTGTTCATCAAGACAACATAATACAAACTCCTTGATCTATTCCGAGGCACATTTTCTGATCTTACTTGTGTCTAACAGTCTTAAACTACCGAATTTAATCGTTTTTCTCCTAGAATAGATCTAGTTCTTCCATTCACGCTTTACAAATTTATTGTTTGGACCGCTTGGGTTTGAACCCAACCTTGTTTTGGGACCAACCCAATTCCAGTCCTTACACTATTAATTATATAAAAAGAGCCAAAGGTTCATGAATAGTGTTTATTTGGTTTATTCAATTAGTAAGGTGCACATTTTGTTTTTTTTTTTTTTTCCATGAAGTATGCCAGTTGGTTAAAGCTTTGTTTTTGTTTTTTGTTTTGTTTTTTTTTTTTTTTTTTTTTTTAATCTTTATATGTTTACTTTGTACTTGTAATGCAAATTTACATTATCAATACACAAAAGTTGTTAATATTATACACATTTGCACAAAAAATGGTAAATATTGTACAAATTTTGTAAATGTGTACAAAATTAAGTACAATGTATATATAGAGATATTGTAAAAATGTTGTGACACATGTGTCAATTCTTTATGGGTCAAAATAAAATAAAATAAAATATCATACCGAGATCTAGCACAACTAAAAATATCGTGACATATTTTTGTTATTATAATATATTCACAACTATTGAGGTATAAGTTATAGGTCAAAATAAAATAATAAAATATTGGACTGGGATCCGTCACGATCTTATGCGAATGAGATTAACTTTTTATCACATAATTATCAAAATTCTTAAAATTAATATCTCTTTTGATTAACGTAAATCTCTATGTATTTTAAAAATCAAATGATTTATATCTTTATTTTGTGATACAAATAAAATTTAAAATTGATGTTAATCACTACTTTTTTTTTCATGGCCAGCACGTGCACGTGCTGCTCTAACTATAATATATATATTTATTTATTTATATATAAAATAAATATAGTGCCTAAATGCGGTTGGGAATGGGAAATGTAGGAACGTAACTTTTTTTTTTTTTCTAATTATTATTATAAATTTTATCTGTAACACCACTTGTACATCATTGTTATTACTTTGATTTGGACTGTCCAAACAAAATTAGGCACTTCATGTGGAGGGCGTGCGAAAACATTCTCCTAACAAAGTTCTGACTAAAGTCAAAAGGTTTGGAGGTGGAAACTAGCTGCGATGTGCATGGAAGAGATGAGACTGCCAGTCACATCCTGTGGGGATGCAAAACAGCAGCATAGGTTTGAAGTGCAACAAAAATAAAGCTTCCCCTTTTGTCTGAGCCTTGCCTGGACTTTATGGACATTGTATGGGAAATAAGGGAGAGATGCCCGGCGGTTGATTGGGTATTGTTTGCAATTACGGGTTGGAGTTTATGGAGTAATCGGAACAAACTCAGACATGATGGGAGTGGAAAAACAGTAGCTGAAATGGTAAGGTTCACAGCGGAGTACGCAAAGAAAGTGAGGCAATCTCATCAAGTCAATCCTCGGCCTCCCAATTCAAGTATGCTCTCATGGACTCCCCCTAGTCTCGGCTGGTACAAGATTAATACAGATGGAGCTGTTTTCGGGAGTATTGGTTGCTGTGGTGTGGGTGCTGTGATCAGAAATGAAAGAGGTCAGCTAATGGGTTCGATGAGTAAATGTATGGAGCTGCCATTGGGTGCATTAGCGACGAAAGCAAAAGCCGTGGAGGAGGGGATACAACTAGCTTGGGATCTTGGACTGAAAGATATCATCATTGAGAGCGACTCGCAGATTGTGGTGAATGCTCTGAGAGGGCAAGGTCCTATTCAGAGTTCCATCATGGAGGTAATTGAAGGCATTAAATGATCTCTGAGGCAATTTAGTTCGTGGAAGGCTGTTCACACCAGAAGGGGCTGCAACAGGACAGCCCACATATTGGCAAAAAATGCCAAAGGTTTAGATGATTGTATTGTTTGGGTAGAAGATACCCCCTTAGTTATTAAGGACCAAATACAATGTGATGTAATCAATTTGAACTCTGTTCTGGATTAATGAATGTTTTATTGAGTGTTGGTTGGGTTGTCTATGTGAAGAAGCTCGTCGACGTTTCTCCTATCCTTCACTTTCAACACCATTGGATTTGAAAGTTCCAAAATTGGTGATGGGTTGGTATTCTTCCTGTTGGGCTTTGTGGAGCCTAGTTTTGTTCGATCCGGTTTGACAACCTAACCCGACTCGACCTGAATAATATTGCATGGTTTTTAATGGGAGACTTATTAAGGCTTAGTCCATGGAGCGAAGGCTTAGGCCAATAGGTCCAAGCCGGAGCGCTCATGGATAAGCCTTTTGGGGATTCGGGGGCAACGCCCCCAGTAAATATTTTTTGGCCCATTATGTATATGTAGAAACCGACTTTGGTGATTAGGGTTTTAAGGAGGTTGTGTTGCCATGTTTTATATAGAGAGAAAGATTGTAGCCTCAAGTTGTACTCTGTACTCTTCCTTGATAATAGTGAAATTCCTACAGCTCTGTGGACGTAGGCAAATTGCCGAACCACGTAAATATTGTCTTGTGCGTATGATTGTTTTTCTTTGGCGTGTGTTTTCTCTATTTTTGTTTCTCACAGGTTGGGAATTCGATGAAATTCCCTACAACTGGTATCAGAGCTTAGAGTTAGGTTTGAGTGGGAGTAATGGTAGAGGAAGCAAGAAAGACGTCTGGAATAGAAAAGTTCAATGGCACAGACTTTGGATTTTGGAGGATGCAAATTGAGGATTACCTTTATGGGAGGAAGTTGCATTTGCCACTTCTAGGGGAAAAACCTAAGGCTATGAAGGCTGAGGAATGGGCTCTTCTTGACAGACAGGTATTGGGAGTTATTAGGTTAATTTTGTCTAGGTTTCTTGTCCACAATGTTGTAAAGGAGAAGACCACAGCAGATCTGATGAAGGCTTTGTTCGGTATGTATGAAAAGCCGTCCGCAAACAACAAGGTGCATCTGATGAAGAAATTGTTCAATTTGAAGATGGCAGAGAATGCTTCTGTAGCACAACATCTGAACGAATTCAATACTATCACAAATCAATTGTCGTCTGTAGAAATTGATTTTGATGATGAGATTCGTGCTCTGATCATTTTGGCTTCTTTGCCAAACAGTTGGGAGGCAATGAAGATGGCAGTAAGCAATTCTATAGGAAAAGAAAAGTTGAAGTACAATGACATACGAGATTTAATTATGACTGAGGAGATTCGTAGAAGAGATGCAGGCGAAACCTCAGGATCTGGATCTGCCTTAAACCTTGAGACAAGAGGCAGAGGTAATGACAGAAATTCAAACCGGGACAGATCAAAATCCAAAAATTCTAATCGGAACAGAAGCAAATCTAGATCAGGCCAACAAGTACAATGCTGGAACTGTAGAAAAATATGTCACTTTAGAAATCAATGCAAAAGTCCTAAGAAGAAGAATGGAGATGATTCTGCTAATGCTGTAACAGAAGAGGTACAGGATGCAGTACTTCTTGCAGTAAACAGTCCATTTGAAGATTGAGTTTTTGATTCAAGAGTTTCGTTCCATACCACTCCACATCGAGAAATCATACAGAATTATGTTGCAGGTGATTTTGGTAAGGTGTATTTGGCTGATAGTTCAGCCCTGAATGTTGTAGGTATGGGAGACGTCCGGATATTGTTGCCCAATGGATCTGTTTGGTTACTGGAGAAGGTTCGACATATTCCTGACCTAAGGAGGAATCTGATTTCTGTTGGACAACTTGATGATAAAGGACATGCAATACTATTTGTTGGTGGTACTTGGAAGGTTACAAAGGGAGCTAGGGTATTGGCTTGTGGAAAGAAGACTGATACTCTGTATATGACCTCATGTCCAAGAGACACAATTGCAGTTGCTGATGCAAGTACTAATACAAGCCTATGGTATCGCAGACTTGGTCACATAAGTGAGAAAGGGATAAAGATGCTGCTGTCAAAAGGAAAACTACCAGAATTGAAGTCCATTGATTTTGACATGTGTGAAAGTTGCATCTTAGGAAAGCAGAAAAAGGCGAGCTTCTTGAAAACTGGCAGGACACCGAAGGCTGAAAAATTGGAATTAGTACATACTGATTTGTGGGGGCCTTCTCCAGTTGCATCCCTTGGAGGTTCAAGGTACTACATCACTTTCATTAATGACTCAAGCAGAAAGGTAGGAGTTTATTTTCTGAAAAATAAATCTGATATATTTGAAACTTTTAAGAAGTGGAAGGCGATGGTTGAGACAGATTCAGGTTTGAAAGTAAAATGTTTGAAGTCAGATAATGGAGGAGAGTACATAAATGAAGGGTTCAGTGAGTATTGTGCTGCACAGAGAATTAGGATGGAGAAGAACATTCTTGGGACACCACAGCAGAATGGTGTGGCTGAGTGCATGAACAGAACTCTTAATAAGCGTACTAGGAGTATGAGGTTGCATGCTGGACTACCAAAAACTTTCTGGGCTGATGCTGTTAGCACTGCAGCTTACCTGATAAATCGAGGACCATCAGTTCCCATGGAGTTCAGACTTCCTGAGGAGGTTTGAAGCGGTAAAGAGGTAAAGTTTTCATACTTAAAAGTTTTTGGCTGTGTTTCTTATGTTCATATTGACTCTGATGCTCGTAGTAAACTTGATGCAAAGTCTAAAATATGTTTTTTCATTGGATATGGTGATGGAAAATTTGGCTATAGGTTTTGGGATGAACAAAACAGGAAAATCATTAGAAGTAGAAATGTGATATTTAATGAACAGGTTATGTATAAGGACAGGTAAACTGTAGTGTCAGATGTTACAGAGATAGATCAGAAAAAATCTGAGTTTGTCAACTTAGATGAATTGACTGAAGGTACTGTCCAGAAAAGGGGTGAAGTAGATAAGGAGAATGTAAATTCACAGGTAGATCTGAGTACACCTGTAGTTGAAGTCCGCAGATCTTCTAAGAACATTAGACATTCACAGCGTTATTCACCCACTCTAAATTATCTCCTGTTAACTGATGGTAGTGAGCCAGAGTGTTATGATGAAGCCTTGCAAGATGAGAATTCAAGCAAGTGGGAGTTAGCCATGAAGGATGAGATGAATTCCTTGTTGGGGAATTAAACATAGGAACTGACTGAATTGCCAGTAGGAAAGAAGGCTTTGCACAACAAGTGGGTATACAGAATAAAGAATGAGCATGATGATAGCAAACGTTACAAGGCCAAATTAGTTGTTAAAGGGTTCCAGCAGAAGGAAGGCATTGACTACACAGGGATATTTTCTCCAGTTGTGAAGATGTTAACAATCAGACTGGTACTAGGAATGGTGGCTGCAGAAAACTTACATCTTGAACAGTTAGATGTGAAGACAGCGTTCCTTCATGGTGACTTGGAAGAAGACCTTTACATGATTCAGCCAGAAGGGTTCACTATTCAGGAACAAGAGAATCTAGTCTGCAAACTGAAAAAGAGCTTGTATGGCCTAAAACAAGCTCCAAGACAGTGGTACAAGAAATTTGACAGTTTTATGCATAGAATTGGGTTCAAGAGATGTGAAGCTGATCACTGTTGCTATGTTAAGTCTTTTGACAATTCTTACATTATATTACTGTTGTATGTGGATGATATGCTTATTGCAGGGTCTAGCATTAAGGAGATTAATAATCTGAAAAAGCAATTTTCCAAACAGTTTGCAATGAAGGATTTGAAAGCTGCAAAGCAAATCCTTGGTATGAGAATTATCAGAGATAAGACTAATGGTACACTGAAACTTTCACAGTCAGAGTATGTGAAGAAAATTCTCAGTAGGTTCAACATGAATGAAGCTAAACCAGTAAGCACACCCTTGGGTAGTCATTTCAAACTAAGCAAAGAACATTCACCGAAGACAGAAGAAGAAAGGGACCACATGAGCAAGGTGCCCTATGCCTCAGCTATTAGCAGCTTGATGTATGCTATGGTGAGTACAAGGCTAAACATTGCACATGCAATGGGAGTTGTGACCAGATTCATGAGTAGGCCTGAAAAACAGCATTGGGAGGCAGTCAAGTGGATTTTGAGATATCTGAAAGGTTCATCAGATATATGTCTTTGCTTCACAGGTGCAAGTTTGAAACTGCAGGGTTATGTAGATGCTGATTTTGCTGGTGATATTGATAGTAGAAAGAGTATTACTGGGTTTGTTTTTACTTTGGGTGGTACAGCTATATCATGGGTTTCAAATTTACAGAAGATTGTTACTTTATTTACTACGAAAGCTGAGTATGTTGCAGCAACTGAAGTTGGAAAAGAGATGATTTGGCTACATGGTTTTTTAGATGAATTGGGTAAGAAGTAGAAGATGGGCATTCTACACAGTGACAGTCAGAGTGCAATCTTTCTTGTCAAAAATTCAGCTTTTCATTCAAAGTTGAAGCATATACAGACAAAATGCCACTTTATCCGTTCTCTTGTTGAAGATAAGCTGGTAATACTTGAGAAGATTTGTGGATCTAAGAACCCGGCAGACATGTTGACTAAGGGTGTCACTATTGAGAAGTTGAAACTGTGCGCAGCTTCAATTGGTCTTCTAGCTTAAGGACAGGAGGATGAGTTGCAGGGATGAGGGATTTGTTTTTTGGAAGATTGTGGTTGATGTTGGTGATTGAATTAGTCTCCAAGTGGGAGATTTGTTGGGTTTTATGGAGCTTAGTTTTGTTCGATCCAGTTCGACGACCCAACTTGACTTGACCAGAATAATATTGTGTGGTTTTTAATGGGAGATTTATTGAGGTTTAGTCCATGGAGTGAAGGCTTAGGCTAATAGGTCCAAGTTGGAGCGCTCATGGACAAGCCTTTTGGGGGTTCGGGGGCAACGCCCCTGGGAAATTTTTTTTGGCTCATTATGTATATGTAGAAACCGACTTTGGTGATTAGGGTTTTAAGGAGGTTGTGTTGCCGTGTTTTATATAGAGAGAAATATTGTAGCCGCAAGTTGTACTCTATACTCTTCCTTGATAATAGTGAAATCTCTGCAGCTCCGTGGACGTAGGCAAATTGCCGAACTACGTAAATATTGTCTTGTGCGTGTAATTGTTTTTCTTTGGCGTGTGTTTTCTCTATTTTTGTTTCTCACAAGTTAGGAATTCAGTGAAATTCCCTACACTTCTTGATCCCACCAAATACAGCAAGGGGAGGTCTAGGCCTGTTGAACGTCACAAACTATTTTTCATCTCAGAACCAAATTGTTCTAGTTGAGTTCGACCCTAATGTGAAAGATGAACAGGATGGGATCCTCAATTTCTCGCTGCTATTTTGCTTCCAACAGGCATATCATGTAACACAAGGGACCGAGCCATGCAAAACAATTGTAGTTTTGGTTCTGTTTTATTGTCCGTTTGGAGGATGATCAGCTTAATTTAGAATTTTAGCTTCTTTTTAGTATTATTTATGGGTATTATTTACAAGTCTTATTGTACTATTCAATTAACTTTTAACTTTTTTTCTACACTTTTAGTAAAAAAATTTCAATCTTAGCTAAATAAGTTATTTCCAAAAGAACCCTTTGTCTAATTTTTTTGCTGAACATGCAGTAAGTACTTCACTACTTTTCAATTAATCTTAGGGGAATGCCACATTTGAGAATTGAGATAGCTTCTACTATATTAGTTAATAAATCTGTTTGTTTAATATTTTATATATATATATATATATATATATATATAGATTGGGATGGAAGGACTTTATACCACGACATTGTATTTATAGCAAAATCAACAAAATAACCTCTGTATAATTTTGAACATCATGAGAAAAACCAAACATCTATACAATAGTATGACCTCGTTTAAATTTTACCTTTTAGGTTGTAAAAGGATCACGTAAATAAAGTCAAGCTGCTCTAATATAATTGTCACAATTGCTCTAATATAGTTGTCACAAATCCTCCAAATCCGAGAAGTCTACCAGAACTCATTTCAATGGAGGATAGGGGCAGAAGCGCAGAACAGAGTTTTTATTTTTATTTTTTTCCTCTTCCTCTTCAGAATAAGAGGCAGAGAGAACCGGCTATTGGAAGGAAGGAGAGAATAAAGAAGAGAAAACGGGGGGTGGTGGGGCTTTATATCGGGGCTTACAGACTCTTCTGCCATTTTTATTACAATAGCCTAAAAGTTCGCCAAAGGCTCAATCCAACCAATATAGCTTATGCTAAGAAGCCCGTCAATGTCCAGAAGCTGTAATGAATCTTCAACACTAGAAGTAAATAGAATAACCTTATGGGAAACTCCCTTTCACTGTTTTCTTTGAATGCCAAACACATGTATAATAGTATCTACTTAATCTACTGAACTTCCTCAGTTTGAAGAATACTTCCGCAAAGGAAACTATCATGAAAGAAATACAGTATTCGTACTAAATCAAAAATCATGAATTCCCTCTAATGCATCCCTTTAATTAAGGGGGTTATATCTATGATGAAAATAAGGTATCATAAATTTGAAGATAAGCTATCACTTCTCTTGTAATAATTAATGCTTGCAAAATTGGATCACAATAGCAATGCACTAAATCAATCGTGTCTATCCAGAAACTTCTCTATGAGGACTGAAAATGCTGCAAAGCCAGCGCAACCAGCACAAGCTGCTTTTGGACCACCTAGAAACACAAAACAGAAGACAATTAAGATGTAACATGGGAAGAAAATGAAGAGAATGTAAAGAATCATGATAGCAATAATTCACGGTAAAAGAACTCTAATATGTGGGTTGAGTGCCAGTCAGTTTTTGTGACCTTTCTTAAAAAGGGGGGGAAATGCGGAAAGAAAGTGCAATAGGCATGAGAGAAGATCTACTAAAGAATACAGCCTCAATCTACAACATTATGCATCATCTGCAAAGTTCATAACATTATCCGAAGGCACCTCATTATGATTATGAGAAATATAAGAGACTAAATCCTTCAAGAGAGTAGAATAAGCAAAGGACAGCAAGAGTGTCTCCTTAAAGAGTAACCAAAAGAACTTATGTCAAATGACTACACTGTAAATGAGTAAAATGAGACATAAGCCACCACCATGTCACAAAATTAATGAATACCTTGGTTCTAAGTAAACCTTTTTTGCAACCGTAAATGTTCATACAGTCAAAGGCAAGCATGTAGCTTCCTGAGTTTGATGTTAAAGCTTAGCAACCAAGCCCAACTAAGCCGTTCCCCTGTATTTTAGGAGAGTTCCACGCAACCAAGTCCAGAAGTAGGCACCTCTCTACAGGTTCCCCCTCCCCCCCCTTCCTAATCAAGGAAGCTTTATAATTTAAGTAATAAATAAATAAAAGCCCCAAAGCAATTAACAGTTATCTCTTCAGGTATTTGACAATATATTATGGCCTACATGTCATATAGATGTATCTCCAAAGCTCCTAAACAACACTATTTAAAGCTACTAAAACAGTAGCCATTTTTTTGGGATAAGTACAATAATTTTATTCAAAAGAGGAGATAGATCAAATACACAATGTGTATTAACCCACTCCTAAAGAATTACAATTTCAAACTCAAAAGGTCTAGAAAGCCTTAAACAGAAGAAAAGGGGATACTGCCCGAAACAGTCATCCACTTGTATACAGACTTCAAAATCATTCGCTTCACAACATGATTAGGTCACTCAACACCATCAAAGGTCCTACTATTCCTCTCCGCCAAATGGTCCCCAACACACACAAAGGAGTAGCCTTCCATATCTTAAAATGGATATAACAACAAAACTTTACCCAACAACTAAATCAAGTCTTTGGCATGACCCAAGAGATTCAGAGTATACACAAATGAACACAAGGCCATTGCTAAGGAAAATTGAACAGAAGGTGATCAACAGGCTCTTCATTACCAATGCACATGCAACACCAATCATACTCATAAGAGTGTTTTTAAAGATCCTCCACTAAAATTTCACCCAAAGCTTTTGTCCAAACAAAGAAAGCTATCTCACAAGGTACCTTTATACTCCAAATACTCCTCCATGGAAAGTGTACTACTGCAGGTCCTCTCAGATGCCCATAGAAAAAGCAGTGATTTCATTACATTCACAATCACATCCATTGTTGTAAGCATATCTCAAACCAATCAGATCTTTTCCATGATACTGATCAACAGAGCTCAATACTTATGCCATTTTGTGTTCTTTTCTTTTTCCTTTTTTTATGTCAATATATAACATAATAGAATCAAAGGGAATATTTCACAGCTAACAACATAGACTACTAGAGAACATGAATATCGTTGTATATGTATTCTTTTTTCTTTTCTTCTTTTTTTTTTTTTGGGGGGGGGGGGGGGGTTGATGGGGGTAATAATAGTATATGAATTCTACTTGAGTTAGAAATCTACTTCTACCTCACTTCTCCAAAAGTTAGCTCTAAAAATTTTAATGAGTTACAATTTTGTTTCCCTAAAAAATTTAAAATGTATCAATTTTGTGCATATGTCCATTTGCCGTTAAATAAATTGCAAATGTGATAGACAGAATGCTGACATGAGTCCATGAAACATTAAAAAGCTAACATGGCCTGCAATAAATTTAACAAGAAGAATGAAATTGACACCTTTTAAATATTGCAGAGACATAATTGTAACTTCTTAAATTTGAGGGACAAAAATCAAATGTGAGCCAAATTATTGGGAAAATTTTATATTTCAGCCTAGTCCTTTTCTTTTTTAAATAAGATTTCAACCTATGCATAATGAAACTGCATATAAGCAAAGAGAAGCCATCATCCAAAATTCATCTTGGACAAACTGCAATAATCAGCCATCCTCTCAAATCCTAGCTGCTGAGTTTGGATCACCCAACAACCCTCAAAAGAGAGGGAAGATCAAAACCTAATCTCCTTTGCAATTAAAAAACCTTTTTTGCTTCAAACTTTCAGATATAGAATAGCTTCAAAGAAAAAAGTTCTTTGACAATATATTATACGACTAAACCAGGGCACAGTAGTACAGAAATATAACCCAAGGGTAAATAATGCCTTAGGTTCAACAAGAAAGATACTATGGTATGAGAGTCACAAGCACAACAATCCTACGTTCCATGCTTTAGACTCCTTATGGAGCAAACCAAGCCACTTGACTAAATTTCATCAACATCAACATCAAATCTAGCAGAGAAGTTTACGTTTTCCACCAGATGGGTGAGCAAAATACTGATTACTAATAAGCAAACAAGCAAATTTTTGCAAAAATTAATCTGCTATATTCATGACAGTTAGAATTCAATCCATATAATCTATAAACTTATAGCTGAAGGCCAGAAGCTATGTGGTAAACAGAATGACATCTGCAGTAATCCAAAATACATGGTCCTTGGTAATATCTGTAATTATATCTTATCTAACAGCAATTCACAAGTTAGTATGCTAGTATGTGTGTGTGTATCTAAAAGAAAAGGTCTCAAGTGATGGATAAAGAAATTACCTTTTGCTGATAGTGTGCCTCCTGTTACACACCCAGCAACAACAGTATTTGTCATGTCATGTTTTGCCCGTGCCTTAAAAGACAAAATTCCGAATCATTTATTATGAAAAGAATCGAAACAAACAGAAGCCTGACTTTTCACTCTAGATTTACAAAAATACCTTCTCAACAACACATTCAGCTGCTGAAAACACCAAGCCCATAATTGCAAATGCTTTGGCGGAACTCAAGCTCCGCCGCCCCATCTGCTTTGCTGTATAAATAAACTGCTGCCTACCAGTCATTTCCTCTTGCATTATAGGGTTGTCCAGTGCTCCTAGAAACATACCCATGAATAATCCAAGCCCACCTCCTATAAACATTTTCATGCCACCACCAAAAATAACAAATCATTATTACTGATGTATAATAGAACTTGGCCAAGATAAATTTAGAGTCTTCCACTCTCATGAGCATATAAAACTTCAAGTTTAATATAATGTTTCTTACTTTTCTTTGGGGGTTATATTCTCAATGGCCTAACCGACCCTAAAACTAACTATATCAGGAATCAAATTGAAGCTACATCGTAAACATAAGATCAGCTTGGTAAAATGTCTTGTTCCACGACAAGACCATTTGCAAGTTGAGCTAACTGAACCAACATTACTGACAAATATCTTAATATCCATTTGTTGGGTTGCTGAGAAAATGTGGACAGAGGGGCAAAAGTAAAGAAGTTCCGAGATTCCGAAAATATATGTACAAAACAAACGAATTGACCCAAAAAAGAAAAGAAAAAAAAGGCTTTTTCATATTTTCTAGGAAGCCAAACAAAAAGGGGAAAAGCAAAAAGAAATCAAACCCATTTGCAAAAATCACAAAAATAAAAACGAAAAAAGGGTGCTTGGTTCATACCCATGACCCCACTAACGACGCTGCGGACAGCGCAGTTGTTCCAAATGTCTTGGCCGCGTATTTCCTCGGCGGTGGGCAGTCTTATAGGCTCAATCGGAGGAGGCTTCTCTGCTTCTTTAGAGCTGGAGGAACCGTTTGTAGATTCAGTTCCCGTATTAGAAGCCATAGTGTATGAGTATGAGAAGCAAAAGATGAAGAAGAATCAGGGAGGGTTTGTGGCCTCGCCGCCAGTGAAGTATGGAAGAGTGTTTAGTAGCTCTACGATGGTCTTTATGAAGCTCATTTAGAAAGAAGAGTTGGAAAAGAAAATAAACGAGTGTTGTGACGAGGTTTTTGGAATTTGGAATTTTTGGCTTGGGTTGGGGTGCAAGAATTTAGAATTATTCGCGTGCGCTTGGTGCTTCTTTGAGGGATGGTTGTCACCGTCTGTGTACTCTAGCACTGTATGCTGCTTTTTTTTTTTTTTTTTTTTTTTTTTTCTGATTATAGATTTTTTTCTATATATTCAGCTTTTAAAAATTATTTTGTTATAAAGTCTCTAATCTCTATTACAACTTTTTTTTTTAATAACTGTCTCTATTACAACTTATTTAGTTATATAACCTCTTTTTGGAACTTAATTTTATCAAAATCAAGTTTTATGTAATTAAGTACAATGTGAAACTCGAGTGTGAGAAAATCAAATTTTACGTTTGCCATATATCATCGAATTGCATAAAATTCGATTTTGGAGAAGTTGAGTTATACTTTGAACTCAATTTGGAGAATGTCAAGTTCCAAAAAGAGGCTACATAAATAAATAAGTTTCATAATTTTTTTTTAATAAAATAATCTTCAAAACCCAAATATTTTAAGATGTTAAATTGAAGGACCAAAAATAATCACTCCAAGCATACTACTCCAATATTTTTACTTTACTGAAGAGGGTTGTTATTAAAGCTACTAAGGAGAATCTTAACTATTTCATATAGAAGGACAACAATAGTTTAGCCTATGGTTGTGAAGTGGATTAGGATGTAGTTTCCACTCCTAAGAAAGAAAGGGGCTTGAGTTTGAGAATGTGCAAATATTTAAATCAATGATAAATAATGCTAAGAACACGTTTGATCTAAAAAGTTAATATCAATTTAGAGCTAGCTTGCTTTAGTTAAGATGAGGGAGGAGGATAAGGGTATTTGACTTCCATCTAAATCAAGCCACTATATTTGTGCAAACACCTAGGATTGCATTGGAGGGATCATAACAGAGATTGATTGCCTAGAACCAAATTTGAATGGAGATTAGTCCAAAGTCACGAGGTTGGGTGTCTAGTGCATTCAATAGTATAGTCAAGTTCACCACATAAAATGTTTCATGCATATCCATAAGACAAAGAGTTAAAGCATTAGTACAGTACCCAATCTCTCAAATGTTATATATTGGTATATTTTAGCATCAAAATCTCAAAAAGTCCCATTACCCGGTCTTCTAATTGTAAAAAAATTTACAATCTTGCTACAATACCACCTAAATCAAGATGGTACTGTAGCAGGATTGTGTAATAAAAAATTGTTTTTTAATCTCTGTTTCATCTTCTCTCTCCTCTCTCTGTCTTATTATTGCAATTCTCTTTCTCTCACTTCCTTCTCTCTCTTTCTTTTTGCTCTCTCTTCTTCAAACCCGAAACCATCTCAGGCTTCATTCCTCTCTCTGAAATCGGCATGGAGACAACGACAATGGAGGCGTGGAGATCAACTTCGGTGGTGGAGGCATGGAGATTGTGGAGCCGTGGTGGTACCGTGGTTGTGGCTAGGTAATAGTGGTAGTGGTGTTGGGTGTCAATGTTGGGTAGCGATGGCTGGGTAACCGTGGTTGTGGCTAAGTTCCAATGGGTTTAGGTTGGATTTTTGGAATGGGTTTGATTTCCGATAGGTTCTGATGTGGATTTTTCTTTAATTTTTTCTGAGTTTCTATGCATGGTGGTGGTGGGTGTGTTGTTGTTGTGGTGGTGCCTTTGGTTGTGGTGGCAGAGATGCGTTTCAGTTGTGTGGATTTTTGTTTTGATTTTTTTGTGAGTTTCTATGCATGGTGGTGGTGGTGGGGTGGGTTGTTGCCGTGGTAGTGCATCTGATGGGTTTCCTTGGTAGGTCTAATGGGTGGTTGTTGGTTGTTGATTCGGGTTTGATTTTGTCCTATGGGTTTAATTTTCACCATGGCTGTGGCAGTAGTGTTTGGTGGGTTTTTTAGCAATGGTTTTATGGGTTTTGTGGGTGGAGGTGGTGGTGAATTTTATGGGTTTTGATCCCGATGGTAGGGGTGGGTTTTTTTCGTGGTGGTGTTGGGTTTCTTGTGGCAGAGATAGTGGTGATGGGTGGTTGAAAGAGAGAGACAATGAGGAAAAGATAAATAGAGCGATGGGGGAGAAGGGAGAGAGAGAGAGAGATTGAATTATATTATTTTATTGGATAGTGTATATTATTTTAATGAGTTGAATAAGAAAATAAATGTTGGGATGTTGGGTGTGTTGTAAAATGATATAGTATAATAGATAAAATAGCTTTTGAGATGGTAAAATGAGATTTTTTTTTTTTTAAAGAAACCAGATACTAATGCTCTTAATCGGAGTGTTAGACACGCCTAAAATTTGATCTACATTAAATTCTCAACCACCCTTTAGGATGATTGATTGGCTCAAGTGAATTTGATTGTACATGGGTCATATCATGAAAAGAATAATTTCTAAGGTTCTTGGATCAGGAGAAAATCAAGAGTTCCAAACCAGTATAAATGGAGACCCAACCTTAGGGAAAATGTTTGAGATTTTCTAACTACAAATCATAATATTAATTACATTATTTGCTAATTTAACCATTAGAACCTTCTTGATAGTCCCTTAGAGCATTAGCATCCGAGGATGTAAAATAGTGTCTATTTTACATTCTCAAAACTTATTTTATTTATTTTACCATCCCATTTTACAACTCACTCAACATCCCAGTTTCTATTTTTACGTACAACTCATTAAAATAATATAAATTATACTAATAAAATAATATAAAAATCTCATTTCTCTCTCCCCTCCAATCTTTGTCTTTCCTCTCTTCCTTTGTTTCTATCTCTCTAGCAACCACCACATGAGAAAGATGAGCTCAGCCACCCAGCAGCAACCCAACTCCGTAGCTCAGCCACCCAGCAGCAACCCAACTCCGTAGCTCAGCCACTACCACCACCAACCAATTACCGAAAATTGATCCAACTAAGAACAACAACAAACCCACTGAAATCCGCAACAAAACCATCAACTACCCACCACAAATCCAAAACAATAAACCCATCCACTATCCACACAAACCCATTGGAGCAAACCACAACCACAACAACAAACAACCAAAAAAAAAAGGCAATCACCCAATTTATTAAAAAATAAAAATCATTTCTAGTTAAACCCCAAAAAAATAAAAACAAAACAAAACAACTATCACACCCACAACCAAAAAAGAAAAAGAAAAAGGCAACGTCCAAAAAAAAAAAAAAAAGGCAACATGCCTACCCACAGCCCAAGAAATCAAAAATGAAAAAAACAAAAAAGCAACGTCGAGGAAAAAAAAAAAAAAGAAGGGAAAGAGGCAACGTACCCGGCACACACACAAAACAAAAAAAAAACAAAAAAAAAAAAAGGAAAAAAATGAACTAGACATGGGCATTTTTGTCCATTAAGCAGTTCCATTTTCTCTCCATTTTGGGGAGAAAATTTTTTGGTAGGTCTGGGGAAAAAACACCTGGACCTCACCATTTATTTTTCTTCCTCCCCACCCAACCAAAAATACTCAGAAAAGTTTGTCTTTCCATTTTCTCTCCAAAATTTTTCATCCACCCTATTTCACCTCCAAACAAACACACCCATAAAGTAAAAATAATAACAAATGATTATTTAAATAAAATAAAGTGTATAATAAATAATATGATGTGAGTATTTTATAAAAGTAGTTGTATAAAATAGAAAAAGTAGGTTCTTATACTATAATAGATAAAAAGTTTTGGAAAAAATGCTCATACACCCCTTAAACTTTGAGGTTATAGCCTTTACACCCCTTGAACTTTCATTTTAGCCAATTTAGTACCCGAACTATACACATGTGCCAAATCACAACTTCCGTTTGTTTGGCTGTTTAATACTAATGTCTACTTAATTCACGTAATACGCACAGGTGAAAAAAAAATTCCAAACCGATTCACAAAGAGATGGAGAAAGATTCTTAAAAGAGAAAAACTGAGGTGATTAGAAAGAGATCACTTATGCTTGTGATCTTGCTACCTAGCATCGTTCTTGGTTCTAACCAGCATCTCTCTTCATGATGTGGAGGCGGCCAAACGTGAGTGACTTGGAGAGAAGCTAAAAGCCTTTGATCAACTATGAAGAGAATTTAAACTGTAATCTAAGAGATCCAAGAAGTTTCAAAGTTTGCAACTTCAGAGCAAAAAGATTGTTCCCACCAAGTCAATCAAAATATCAATTTTTTTTTTTTAAAATGCTAACAAAGACAAAGATAAAGATAGAGAAAACAAGGAAAGCTTCGGTTTAGACCTGAAATGTTACAACTCCAATTCCAAAAAAAGCTCTTGTTTTTTGTACTATAATATCGAAATTCTAGCCACTGTGTGTAAGTTTTGCTAGAGTGGCCTTTACATAAATACCAAATCAAGACATGGATGAATATTTTAGAGTCTTGATTCTTTGCTTTTGGAGTCCTTAATTCCTCGTGGAAAGGAAGAATGAAAGTGATGAGTTGGTTGTCATTTTTTGGCCGTGTCACCTCCAAGCTGTTAGAAGGCCACCATGAGATCAAAAGCTGATGGATCGAACGAAAATGCCACCACATTCGACAAAAAGGATGATGGCTATATCGGTGTGCATTTGAGAAGTGAGATTGTGATGATGATGGATGGTTGAGATTGGATTTTGGAGGGAAGAGCTACTGTTGTTTTAGATTTGGGACCTGATGATCTTCCCTCCACTAAACATTTTGTCCTCTCTCAATGGATTTGGATTTTTTTTTTGCCCATGTGTATCAAGTGAGTTAAGTAGATCGTTAGTGTCAAACAGTTAACAAATAGAAGTTGTAATTTGGCAAATGTATATAATTCAGGTACTAAATTGGTTGAAATGAAAGTTTAAGGGGTATAAGAGTCACAACCCCAAAGTTCAAGGGGTGCATACAAATTTTTCTTTTTCCAAAAGTTTTAGACATGAATGCTCTTTAGTGGTCATTGACTTAGGTAGGTTGACAATTGTGAAAATATTTGTGGGATTTTTTGTTTTGTTTTTTATTTTTTATTTTTTGGAAGGGGAATAGAGATTCATTGCCACAAGAAATTGAAGTACAATAGGAAAGACAAAACAAAGGAAAGAGACACCCAGACACAATCTTGATAGCGTAGGAACAGCATATAAAGATAGACCCTCCCAAACCAAAAAAGATTTACCCTATACACACCAGCGAGCTAAGAAAGCTTATGTACTACCCTGTTGAACTCCATTTTCAAGTGCACAAAACTACACAAGCAGAAACAGCCCAAGGATCCCACGAACAGAAACTGTCCCAAGCCCATCATTTCTCTCAGCAGCACTGCCCGACAGTCACCATTTCTAAAGCAGAGTCAGCTAAACCCGAGTGGACTGTTTTACAGAAACGATTTTGAGCCTGAGTCTCCTCTTCCTCTGAAACTTCTTTCCCTTTCAAATGCTTTGTTCCTACCTCCATCATTTGGGCGAGAGTTTGTTCATTGTTTGTTTTTCCTTTCACACGGGCAACTTTTTTCAGGCTTCCTTTACCCATAATCTGTTTTCCTTTCTCATTGGCTTTGGCCTGAAGAATCACACTATCTTTGATAGTATTTTGAGCCTGAGTCTCCTCTTCCTCTGAAACTTCTTTCCCTTTCAAATGCTTTGTTCTTACCTCTATCATTTGGGCGAGAGTTTGTTCATTGTTTGTTTTTCCTTTCACACGGGCAACTTTTTTCAGGCTTCCTTTACCCATAATCTGTTTTCCTTTCTCATTGGCTTTGGCCTGAAGAATCACACTATCTTTGATAGTACAGGCCTCTTTATTCTTTATTGGGCTGTCTTTCTCATCTTTATCCAGAGAAGCATTTGTATTTGGGCTCCCTTGAGAGATAGAGCCTTTTGGTCCTTGTGAGGTAGGGCCTTTTGGCCCATGAGAGATAGAGCCTCTTTGCTCATTAGAAACATTCGGAACTAGGTGAACACGTGACTTCTCACAAAAATCCAAAACATTCATTACCTGCTCTAAAGCTCCACTGATGACCTGTATGTCCCTTGGGAGCTGTCCATTCACATGTGTGGTGTTACCACTTCCCTAGGTATTGCCCTTCACTAAGTTTTGGTTCCCACCCTCTAAGCCTCTAACTCAGAAGCACTCCGATGAAGAACTAGTCGCCAGCTGGACCTTTCCCTGTATTCCTTGCTCGTCAGAAACATCACAGTTCTTTCCCTTGCTCGAGTTCTTTTCCTTGGCGGTCTCTTTTGCAGTCCACCCAACCCTTAACCAGTCCCCATACTGATGACAAGCACTTTGCCAATCATTGGACGTTGGGCAATGTTTATTATCATGCCCGAGCTTCCCACAGATGAAGCAGACAGTAGGTAGTCTTTCATATTTAAACGTAAGCCATAGGCGTTCTCCATCGGAGCTTGCAATATAAGCTCCCCTTCTCAATGGCTTATCAATCTCCAAATCCACACAGATTCTCACGAATTTTGCCTGATCAGATTGCCACAAATGCCTATCAACTTCAATAAATCTTCCTAGCTTGCTACCAATTTCGTCCCCCACTTCCTGTGACATATGCTCAAAAGGAAGACCCTAAATTTAAACCCAAAAGGGAGAATGGGTGAAAGAAATATTTGTGAAAGTCAGCCCTTTTTTCCATCTACAGAGTAAGAGGAGATTGTTGTCGAAACTCCAAGGCCCACACCTCTCAACTCACTCTAATTGATACTTTGAGCTAAACTTGAATTGGAGTATATTGTTTCCAACTTCCACTATTCTCATGTCTGAACCCATTTTCCATGTTGATCTAAGGGTGCTCTTCAGAGCTCGTTGGTTCTGTTGTCGATCAGAGAAAAGCCACCCAAAAAGACTTAGAGAACATTCTTCAAGGAGGTCTGAGTTGTTTGTGACAGTGACAGGAATAGGTTTTTTATTTTTTTTATTTTTATAATGAGCTGCAAGTTCTGTAAACTATAGAGAATACTCAAATCCATAACCGGAAATTATTAGTTACTGCCTAAAGAGAACTAAAAGACTACTAGATAACCCTTAGAATTGAAGGTTAGGGAAAGAGTAACTCGCATTCAAACTGAGAGAGAGAAAAAAAACTCGTACTAGGGAGAGTTTTTTGGGATTTTTTGTTTTTGGTAATAGAAGAACCTTTTGTTAAATGGGCCATAAACGGCGTCGTATGAAAAGTTCGTAATGGCACTTCTGTAATTATAGTGCATAGATAGGAGGAATAAGCCTCAGTTCCGAGCATATAAATAGTGAGCTAGGGTTTATGGTCGCCCTAGCTCTTTGTTTCGCAGGTGCAGCCGAGTGAGAAGACCAGCTCCAACGTCGGCGCCGAGATCTACGATACCACAACTCCAACATGGTTCGATTTTCACCGCTCTATCTTCCCCACTATTTTCCCATCAATAACAACGTTTTCTTTTGTACTTCGTTGAATATACTATACATGCTCACATTTCATTTCCTAATCTTAATTTGGTTCCAGCGTTAGGGGATTCATATGGGTTTATCTTTGTGTTACTGGTGGATTAGGAGCCATCATGGGTTTTTCTGCTAATGATTTATTTCACTTAAATCCGTAATATTGAGATCCCATATTCCATTTCTTCATTTTTTGTTTTGTTTTGTTTTTGTTTTCATTAGGTTGTTCTGCTTTGAATGGAATAGCCAGTGAGTTTTTTTTAATGGGAGAAATTCAGCAGAACTTTAAGGAATTTGAATACAAATATGTTTTATTACTTACAAAAGTATCTATGTATTTTGAGTTTTTTGAGGGTGTTGGGAGGGGCTGGAATTAGTAGGCATTGTACATATCGGTTCATTCAGATCTGGGGAAGCGTGAGTCGATGGATTCTCATATTTTGAGATGCTCAGTATCGTTTAAAGTGTGTATTTTTCGAATTTGTTAATCATATTATTGAAGAATATAGTAGTAGGTAATTTTTAGAGAGGAAATGCCTTTGTAGGTTATTAATGTCCTGTGATGCATTTTTGACCCTTTATTTGTTCTTGATTACTATGTTACATTACAGGCTAGAGGTTTGAAGAAACATTTGAAGAGGCTTAATGCGCCAAAGCATTGGATGCTTGACAAACTTGGGGGTGCATTTGTAAGTGAAATCATTAGCGTGTAGACTATTTGGAACTTCATTTCCTGTTTCTTTTCATTACCTCCTCCCCCAGTTGTATGATGTTTTCTATTTTTCTTTTTTTTACAGGCTCCCAAGCCATCGTCTGGGCCCCACAAATCGAGGGAGTGCTTGCCCTTGATTCTCATCCTGAGGAACAGGTTGAAGTATGCACTCACATACCGTGAGGTCATTGCCATTCTGATGCAACGACATGTTTTGGTTGATGCGAAGGTTAGGACTGATAAGACCTACCCTGCTGGCTTCATGGGTATGCACACTTCCGTCTTATTTATTTATTGTTTGATATTCTTTCAATGCTAATAGCACTATTTAAAGTTTGCTGCAATGTTGTGAACGGTTTTGTATTAGCTACAATTATATAAGCCATGTTGATTTCTGGTTTCTTTAGTATTGGCTTGCTGGATGATTTAGAAATATTCTGAAAGTTTGGAACGCTTTTCATTTTTTCAGATGTTGTATCAATTCCCAAAACAAACGAGAACTTCCGTCTCCTTTATGATACCAAGGGTCGGTTCCGTCTGCACTCAATTAGGGATGAAGAGGCAAAGGTTGGTCAATACGAATAACTTCTTTGTTCTTGCTGGACTTGGGTCATTGCATTCCCTTCCTGGTGTTGCTTTTAAAACAAGTGTCATCATTGAATTCTTTATACAATGGGATACAATATCTGCAACTCCTACTAATAAGCTATGTTCAACAGTCTTACTAGTCAGATTGATTTGATTGCACAGTTGTGACTGTCTATATGGTTAATGATTTGTTTTGAAAATGGGCTTAACACTGCTTAAGCTCTACTAATTGTTTTTCTATAACTAGCTTCTATAAATTAATTAAACTAACAATAAGTTTTACAACAAGTTTTTGTAAGTTAATTAATTGAACATTAGGTTTTACGATAAGCTTCTGTAAATTTATAATCTAATAATAGGTTAGGGGAAAAACTGATACTCTTACCTTAGCCCCTTTTTCATGCTTTATGGCTCTTGGCTTGTTCATCTAGGTTCTAAAAGGCAAGCACATCAGTAAAGGCACCTTGTCTTGTAGCCTTAGAGGCACCTTACTGGCGCCTTGCCCCACCCAGCTTGCCTTTGACTTCCTATAAGAAGAAAATCATTGACATGATTGGATGAAAAAGTTATTTTGACCATCTTCATAATTCCTCTTGCAGTTCAAGCTCTGCAAGGTCCGGTCTGTGCAGTTTGGGCAGAAGGGAATCCCCTATCTCAACACCCTTGACGGGCGAACTATCCGCTATCCTGACCCAATTATTAAGGCTAATGACACCATCAAGCTGGACTTGGAGACTGGCAAGATCACCGATTTCATTAAATTTGATGTTGGAAATGTTGTCATGGTGACTGGTGGAAGGAACAGAGGCCGTGTTGGAGTCATTAAGAACAGGGAGAAGCATAAGGGAACCTTTGAGACTGTTCACATCCAGGATTCCACAGGTCATGAGTTTGCCACCCGTCTTGGAAATGTGTACACCATTGGCAAGGGCACAAAGCCATGGGTCTCTCTCCCCAAGGGCAAGGGTATAAAGTTGTCAATCATTGAAGAGGCAAAGAAGAGGCTTCAAGGCCAACAGACTACTGCTGCTTAAATATTGTTGTGGTTCCATTATAGTTTTAGAAGATTACTTAGGTGAAGTTTACTCTTGCAATTTGACCCCTCTAGCTTGGATTGTGTTTTATTTGAATTTTGCGCTACTTGTTTTTGGACAGTCCTATGAGTTGCAATATTTATGCCTAATTTTGTTTTGCACTACAATGGGAAGTATCAGACTATTTTGATCAGTTTACTGTGTGTTGGAAAATTTTATCTACAGGTCTTGTTAATTTACTCTGCATTTCCAGTTCTTGTGCTTTTAGGTTGTTATTGATCTCAGTTGTATAGAATTTTGCAATGGCAAACTGCTCCTGTCAGTTGGACACTCAGGCTTCACAACCTGAATTCTCCATTCTCAAATCTTTATACTATTAATGGCGTTGGTATCGTTAATAAATCAGTTTTAAGGATTGTATTAACTATTTGGATCTCGTTTCTACTAGTAAACTCTCCTCTTCATAAAGATGGAAAGAAGAGAGACATAAGTGATTCTATAATTTGATTTAGAGGTCTGGAGAGGTTCTCTTGGAGAGCCAGGGGAGCTGGGGATACTTGCTAGATTGTACGATCATCCAAACTACCACATTGATTGAAATCTGATCGGCTGGGTTTGGATTCGGCTGAAACCCACGTTTTCAGTTCTGCGTTTTAGCTTTTTTATTTTTTTTTTTCCTGCAGGCGTTACTTTTAGGGGACAGCAGCACTGTTGAATACTGTTTATCACTATTTATAGATTAAAAAAATATTAAAAATGGGTCCTACGGTACTATAAACACATTTAAAAATTATTTTGCTAAGGTGTTTTCAGTTTTCAGTTTCAGCAACAATAAGTTCAATCTAAACAGATCCTTAGGATTGAGCTTATTGTTGCTGAAACTGAAAACTGAAAACTGAAAACACTGTAACAAAATAATTTTTAAATGTGTAAATAGTGTCGTGGGACCTATGAATAGTGCATGAACAGTGTGTAAACAGTGCATGAATAGTAGTTCAACGTGCTAAGAGCACGCAATCAGCTCTACGTATCTACAAAACAAAAGTCCGCTTCTTATCCTTATTTTCTCTGACGGCGAGGACAAAGATCTAACTCATTGTTTCTCCAAGCCTATAATTGTGCTCTTGTACTGTAAATATAATACCTTGGCGAAGTATTGCCATCAATAGCAGAGAAGCAGCATGTTGATACTGTAGCTTAGAATGAAATCAACCTTGTATCCTTCTGTTATGTTCTCACGCCGATCACTGAGCAGCATAGAATCAAGAGTGTAAACCACTTCAGGAGTTTTGAGATGAGTGGTTGAGGCTCATGAGCTTTCTTAAACTCATCTCCTTTCACTTATTTATTACAAAAAAAATGCACATGACGATAGTAGCACATGACTTGCTGTCACTCTTATGGCTTGCTACCTAACTCTGTTTGCAGCAAGTCCTGCAATAGAGTTTGCAGCAAATCCTTCCCCAAAAAAGTATGATGCATTGGAGGAAGCTTTGGACCTGGGAGGCTGTTATACCAACCCTGACCTTTTGAGCAGAGCTTATAATTGATAAACCTCATCTTTCAATTTTCCTTGACGCCACTTATGTAATAACACGGTTACAGAGTTGGAAAGTTCCAATAAGCCTAAAAGATCCATAGAGCAAAGAGTGTCTTTTTCTCTAGCATGCATGTAGGGAGCCAGAAGAAGCCTCAAGATATAGTTATATAGGCTATTGCTTCGCCAAGGTTTAGAGTTTTCTCTCAAGCTTCCTCTGCCTGTTACTAGGCAGGTGCAACCTAAGGTTGGCTCCTACCTCCTCATTTAAAGACACAACTCATCATGGTACGTTTTCTTATCTTCTACATTCTCAATGTTTCATCCTACTTGATTTTGCAGTAGATATTCAAAGATAATGTGTAGCTTTTGTTTTTGTTTGTTTTTTTTTTTTTTTTTTGGGGGGGGGGTGTGTGGAGGGTTGCGCATTTGTGAGCAAATTGTTTTGTGTTTTGGTTTAGGGAGGGCTTCTATTTAGTGCACTAGAGCACTGGACGAGACAAGAGGCTGACACATGACCATTTTTGAATATGTGTTGTGTTTGTGTCCTATCCAGTGCTCCAAAGCACTAGATAGATCCTCTGATTTAACAATTTTGCTAAGAGATTAACATGTGATCATTTTTGGATATGTGTCATGTCCAAGGCCCCAAAGCACTAGACAGAAGCCAAATCCTTTGGTTTAATGTTTTTGCCATGCCTCTTTGTTTCACTTGTGTCATTCAAATTGCTTTTCCTGCAGGCTCCTAAACCATCCCCGCTAACCCTTAAAAACGTGTTTCATGGGGTATGCTCATGCTCACTTCAACTAATTTCCTAGCCAGCTTCTTTCACAAATAGTTCTAAAGAGTTTATAGCGTTATTTTGAAAAGAGTGATTTAGTCTTTGGAATTTGACATGAACTCTAAATTATGAGCCCACTTGATGCATGACACGTTCAGAGAGTTTGAAAGCCTAAATGGTTGAAACTCTCACCATTTCTAGATTTTGTATCAATTCCTTCTCCTTTATGACACTGAGGGTAAATTTTGCCTCCGATCAATTACTGATGATGAAGCAGAGGTTGGTCCACTTGAGCACACATTTCATATGTTATTCTCTCTTTAATTTTGAGAAAAAAGTATTATGTACTTGGCTTTATGATCACTTGCAGAAAAGAAGTCTTGGAGTTCCGTATTTTGAAAAGAGTGATTTAGTCTTTGGAATTTGACATGAACTCTAAATTATGAGCCCACTTGATGCATGACACGTTCAGAGAGTTTGAAAGCCTAAATGGTTGAAACTCTCACCATTTCTAGATTTTGTATCAATTCCTTCTCCTTTATGACACTGAGGGTAAATTTTGCCTCCGATCAATTACTGATGATGAAGCAGAGGTTGGTCCACTTGAGCACACATTTCGTATGTTATTCTCTCTTTAATTTTGAGAAAAAAGTATTATGTACTTGGCTTCATGATCACTTGCAGAAAAGAAGTCCTGGAGTTCCGTATTTTTGGGCTTCTTTTCTCACTTTCAATTGATTTTTGGTTTTGAACATAAATTGGTAGTAGTAATGGTTCTCAACAATATTTTTAGCAGTGTAATAGTTGGTTGGGTAGAGAATATTATCTGAGACAGTTTTGTAAATTCCTCTGGCAGTTCAATTTGCAAGGTCTAGTCGATGAATTTTAAGGAGAAAGAACCCCTCCTATCTCAACTAATAATTATCTTATGTATCTCACATATGCAGCAGCGTCTCTCTCATAGCATGTGGCCTCAAATCTATGTGAGACCTCCAAAAGTGATGTTGCATACATCAATATGTTACCCAGACTCACTCATTAAAGCCAATGAGACCATCAAGTTGGGCCTAGGGACATGCAAGATAATGCATTTTATCAAATTTGGTGTAGGAAATGTTGTCATGGTGATCGGTGAAGGAAAAGGGGATGTGTTGGAGTAATTAAGAAGGGGGAGAAGCATAAGGGCAGCTTTGAAATTACTCACATTCAAGATGCAGTTGGCAATGTGTTTGAAACGCATCAGAGCATTGTTATCACCATTGTGGAAGGCACAGAGCCTTGGGTGTCTCTTGCCAAAGACGGTGCATCAAGTTGCCCATCATTGAAGAAGCAAGGAGGAGACGGGAAGCTCAAGCGGCTTCTAGTACTTATATAATTATGATTATGATGATTAGAATAGTTTTAGAAGCTTACAAATTGTGAGAAAAGTTAGAAGCTCATGCTGAAGGGCTTGCTTGTTTGCTTCCATTTTGCCTAGTCTTTTGGCAGTATACTAGCTTGCTCTAAGCTATATGCCAATATGCCATATTAATTAGCTTAGTGTCTATGTGCATGAACATCTTTTACTGTGGTAACTTATTTGTCAATAACTAATATATGTCAATCTCTCACTTGCCTCCTCTCCCAACATTGTTTCATGGGCACTGCATGGATTTTCTAGTGTACTGTTATCTAACCTTGGGACAAACTTGGAGTCACAGCCATCTACTTGATCTGTCTTACATGGATATGGAAGAATTTGGTTACCCTGGCTTGGTACAACGGGATGTAATGAGAATGGCTTGAGTCCAACATGATGCATTCCTTATAGTTTCCTTAACAGAAGATAACGAAATTGTCGTCATCCTCATCAAATTTTTTTAACTTCAGTTCAAATTTAAGCTTTCTCAAACCTCATAGTCTCTCTAGCTCTACATCATTCTAGTTACCAGCTGTCTGACACCACATAGATCGTTACAGTTCCATGAAGAACTACTACTCATAGAAAGGGAGACTAAATAAAAAATAAAACACCAAACATTCAGCAGTACTGCAACAGAAAAGAATTTGGGTATAATTCTTGATCATGCGGCTTGTGCATCATGGGGAAGCATTTGATCGAAGTGCCAAACACCTGCAAATTCACCCAAGAAAACCACTTCTATCAAACAAATATTGAACATTTAGACATCAACATCCATGTGTTTGAAATAAGATGGTCAGTATTGATCAACTTCAAAATTATTTGAACTAATATATAAATGATTACCATGTCCTTTGCCCACCCTTCTCAGCTGTGCTACATATTCTGAGATTTTCTTAATAGCTTCCACCTGAATATAGAAGAAGCAAATGACCAAATCATACACACAATCTTCAAAGTTTAAACTAACATTTATTTAACAAAAATAGCAGACTAAAGAAAACATGAAAGATGGGTTTACCTACTAAACCATTATCTTGGGTATATGTCATGGACCTTTCAATAGATTTTAGTCTTTCATCAATTTCTTCTTTTAAACTATTACTCTTCTTGGAACTATTATATTTCTCCTCTTTGTTGACTACTTTGACCAAACTATCACTATTATGTCTTTCATTTTCTTTCTCTTTCCTTGTCATGTGTCTTTTTTTTTTTTTATGTCACTTTCTATATATAACTTCTTAAGTGGAGTTTATATGTTGGCCAGTTTTAGGGTGTTATCATTTTGTCTTTCAATTTTCTCTAACATCTCTTTTACTATGCCTTTCCTTACTATTCCTTTTTCTTTTTCTCCATCAATTATGTCTAGCTTCTTCTTTTGTTTTATTTCCATAGTACTCTTTTCTTTATCTTCTATACGTGTTGTTTTTTCCATTATTAGGCCATCTTTTTTATTATTACTCTTTTGTCTTTCTTTGTCATCTTCTTCTTACATTATTTCTATAGGACTAATTTCTTTCTTTTCTGTCAGAGTTGTTTTTAGTATCTTCAATTTATTCTATTCATCACTTGTCTCTATTAGGTTATCTTTTTTACTATTTTTTATATCTGTCATGTTCATTGATATGTCAGTACTTACTAAGTTATCATTTTGTCTATTATGCCAATTATCTATCATGGTTTTTGCTGAAAGTAATCTATGATGAGGTTCAAATTCTCTTTCTTTTTCTAAAGTTCAATTTAAAGCTTTCATTTTTTGAACAAGGTCCAAAAAACTATCGCTCTTTCTTTCTACTCTAGTGTTTATTATGGATCTTTCAACATTTTCTAAAGATTTTAATTTTTTATTATTCATGTCTAACAAACTATTATTATGTCTATCTGTTGATTGATTTTATCTTTTGTTAATGTACTTCAATTATTTGTATTACTATTATAGTTATAATTATCTATATAACTGTCAGAATCAGAATCTGTTTCATCATAATCCATATTACTGTTTAACCAATTATTATCTTTATCTCTTATGCTATATCCTTCATCATAGGATGCCAGTGGTGGGCATACATGGCATTGTACACATAGGAGACATTGTATTCCACGCTATTAAAAAAACAACAAACGTGGATAATATGATGATGATCAAGTGCAAATTTTACTTATTTAATTTACTTTTCTTAGGAAACAAAAGGAACACAAAAAGGTAACCTTATTACTATTCTTATTATTTCAAAATGTGTCGTGAGAAAATTTACTATTCTTTCCCTCAAATCATTTTGAAGAAAATAGAAATGATTTTATTGAGAAGCTTAAAATAAATAGGTAGACTAAAAGCATATGCAAGGCAAATCCACGGAATTCAACATGAAACCGATAATAATTTACTCCCAAAATTGGAGGATGAAACCGATCGACAATAAATTTTGCAAAATTACATGGTTTGATAGTGTGGTATATACGACTTGGAGGAAAGAAGAAAATTTTAAATCTTTTGCCGATAAGGTTTGAAACTTGTCAAGCGTCAAGTTAATCCAAATATACATCCCTAATTGGCTAAAAAAACAATATATATATATATATATATATATCAGTCTTGTGGACCCCACTAGACAGCCGTAGAGCACTAGATTAAACAAGACCAATAGACTCTTGACTTTATAGGTAATAAATCAAAAAGGAAGGGAGGAAAGAAATTGTTGTTGCACACGCTCTTTGTCTTATATAAAAGACAGTAATCCTCACATGCATGTGGGTATTACAGACTGACATATAGGATCTACCAAATGTTCAAGGGACTCTGCATAGGCCCGTCTCACAATATACTTTCCTGGGTCGAAAGTGGGTTCAATCAAGCATAAACATTCCCTTAATTAAGTAAAAAAAAGAACTTAATCCAAGACATGAGCCAATGAGAAAGGTGTATAAATGCAAAGCTGCACACCTAAGAAGATATAGGCACCCCCTCAAAAAAAAAAAAAGGTATAGGCATTTAAAAAAAGAAAAGAAGAAAAAATAATAATAGGCCAAGAGGAAAGGACCCATCAAAATGTATTGTGTGTAGCAGGTCATCAACAATAAAAACATGATAGGAGTTATTTGTTTGTTATTCTTTTTTCCCCTAAATCTTAATAAATGAAAATACATTTTGTGTAAGAAAGTTTCATCTTTTTTTCAAGAATCCTTTTTCCAATGTGCTTCGTGAAAGTTGAAACACACACACCATTGTAACCCAGGCAGTGCCACGTTTATTTTAGGGTGTTCCTGGGAACCCCCTGAACTGAAAAAAAAAAAAATATATATATATATAATAATTAATTTTTTTTATTTGTTTACCCTTTAAAAAAAAAATTAGGAACACCCTCAATCAAAGTTAGGAACACTCTAAATTTTTTTTTTATTTGTTCTACTTTCAAGCAAAAAAAAGAAAAAAAAGAATTGAACTAAAAAAAATAAAAAAATAAAAAAATTGTAACAGAGCAAGCGGCAAGCCCACAGATTCTAAAAAAAAAAAACAACGGACGACAAGCCCACCGCAAGCCCAATAGATGGTAGCAAACCTAATAACCCACGGATTCTTAAAAAAAAAAAAAAAAAAAAAAAAAAAAAAAAAAACCCTAACCTAATATACTGAAATTAGATCGGGCCTTAAACACTTCACACTTCATAGACGCAAAAACTTCTGTGGGGATCGGCCTAGAATAACAGGTTGGCAGGGCCTTGGGCCCGTCCGAGGAGACGTCGCGGCCCAGAATCCTTGCTCAGGCCCGCTGGAGCAAAGAGAACACGTCCGAGGAGTAATTCCTCCTCGGACGTTCCAAAGTCCAGGTCAACGATGCATCCCAGCTACTGTAACCCTCACTCCAAACACGTAAAAAGAAAGGAGACCCAAAAATATCCCAGCAAAGGCTGTCACCACCACATTAAATGCACCACAACTACTCTCCTGGCCGCATTAATGAAGAGAAGACCCCTGAACAGTGCTACCTTGGTCACTGCAACTCACAAAGAACTGGTAAGGGCGTCTGATGGGACAGGTGCTCAAGTAGGGGTTTGGATGATCAACAAGTGTAAGGCCCAGATGATAAAAGAGGGCCTATATAATGTGTAAGAGTCCCTAAAGAGAGGGGGACGGAGAAAAAACGGAGAGAGAGTGAACAGAGGAGCAAAGGTTCATTGTACGCATACATGCCCATGAATAAAATTTCCCCCTTCACATCCACTTTCTTGATTCGTGTTTCTATATCTCCTGAGCCCATGCAACGGACCGTTTAATCCAACTGGAACCGAGTTCTTCAACCCACACTCTACAAAAATTCATTGTGTGGGACCTTTTGGGCCAAGGCCTGACCGTCCAGGACCGGGTCAACTAAAATCGTGTCCCTACAATTGGCGCCATCTGTGGGAAGAACTAAAGTATTAGTAAGCGCAACGGAAGCATGGCAGAGCTAGGTCCACACCAGGAGAATCCTCACCAGGCTAACCCTCAACAGACAGAACCTATTGAGTCCCAGCGACAAAATAACCCTGCCAACCTAGGCGGCAGAGGGAATCGTGAGCGAAGCGTGCATACTACCCAGACGAGCCAGAGTCACACCCAGATAGGTAGTCACATATCCCAGAGGCGAAACAGTCATCAGGCCATGCAGCGAGAGATAGATGACTTGAAAAGGAAGTTACAACGTGTACAGCGAAAGCGATCTCCCTTTAGCTCAGATGAGTCCTCTAATGGGGAGGACGTGAGTTATCGACGGAGGTCGAAAACCCCCCCTAAGTGAAACCTTTTCTTACGAGAGGGAACCACGCCCTGTACGAAAATATGAGAGCCCGTCCAGCAAGGGTTCAGGAAACGATGCTATGAATAAGGCGCTAGACCAGATTTCAAGATCACCCTTTATGTACAGAATTGAAGGGGCTAAGTTGCCTCGACGCTTTAATCAACTAGCGTTCGCCATCTATAACGGCCGAGCAGACCCAGTGGAGCACGTGAGTCAGTTTAACCAGAAAATGACTATCTACTCGCAAAATGAAGCCCTGATGTACAAAGTCTTCCCATCTAGCTTGGGACCAATGGCGATGAGGTGGTTCAACAGCCTGAAGACAAATTCCATAGGCTCATACAAGCAGCTCACTCAGGCTTTTTTCTCCCGCTTTATTACAAATAGCAGAGTCCCTCGACTCCTCAGTTCGCTATTGTCCTTGTCCATGCACGAGGGAGAGACCCTGAAAGCATATTCGGATAGATATTGGGAGATGTATAACGAGTTAGATTCACCATGATGATGTTGCTATCAGCACATTCAAAAGCGGTCTCCCCACCGAGCATGGCTTAAGGAAGTCTCTCACTGGTAAACCAGTTGCCAACGTTCATCAGTTGATGGATAGGATCGACAAATACAAAAGGGTGGAAGAAGATCAGCTACAAGGAAAGGGAAAGGAGAAGATCATTCACCCTAAAGCGAATGATTTCAGGTCAGAACGATATAACCACAACCAGCGGAGGAGGGATTTTTCGAGACAGGCTGGACAGAGTAACATGCAAACGGTGAATGCCGTGTTCAGAGAGCCAGTGCAACAAGTGTTGAAGAAAGTAAGGAACGAACCCTTCTTTAGATGGCCGGGAAAGATGGCTGGAGACCCTTCAAAACGTAACCAGAACCTGTACTGCCACTATCATCAGGACTATGGGCATACCACTGAGGATTGCAGGAATCTGTGGAATCACCTAGATCAGTTGGTCCGAGAAGGGAAGTTACGTCACCTTTTGCACCCCTCGAGCGGCCATCCGGGTTAGGCAATGTAAGAGCCTCGAAAGGATGTGTCATTAAGACCCCCCATCGGGATGATACACGTCATCCTCGCCGCACCAGGAAGAACTGGGCCATCTCTTTCCAGGGTACTGGCTGTTGGTCGGTTCCCTTCCGAGGACAGGCAGAGGGAACCTAAAAGGTCTAAAAAGGGAAGCTCTTTGATACTAAGATTCTCGGACGAGGATAAGAGGGGAACTATCCAACCTCACGACGATGCCTTAGTGGTTACACTGAGAATCGGAGGCTTCGATGTAAGAAGGGTGTTGATAGACCCAGGAAGCGCAGTAGAGGTAATGTACCTTGATCTATACAAGGGTCTGAATCTGAGGCAGGAGGATTTGACGGCTTATGACTCTCCCCTTATCAGCTTCGAAGGGAAGACTGTTACGCCAAAAGGGCAGATCAGACTACCCATACAGACTGGATCGGAAGTGGTGGAGGTGAACTTTATCGTGGTCGATGCCTACTCACCCTACACAGCGATAGTAGCCAGGCCATGGATTCATGCCCTAGAAGCCGTATTCTCCACACTTCACCAAAAAGTAAAATACCCATCCAGAGGCCAAGTAGAAGAGATTCGTGGAGATCAGGCCATGGCCAGGCAGTGTATGGTGGCCGCCATCTCACATCGGTCCCATGCCGAGTCCTCGGCCCTAGGGAACTTATAGCAACCAACCACCTCGGTAGGGCAAGACAACGAGCCTGCCGGGGAGATAAGGTGTGAAAGTTTAGAAAAGTTTATCGTCGACGATGACCTGGAGAGATTTTTCCAAGTCGGCTCCGAGTTGCCTCTTGAAGAAAAAGATGAGCTGGTCGGATTCCTGAGAAGAAATGTTGATGTGTTTGCATGGGACGCTTACGACGCCCCGGGGGTTGACCCTAGCCTTATTTTTCACCACTTGAATGTTAACCCATCTTCTATTCCAAAGAAACAACCACCCTGCCGTCCTTCACAAGAGCACGCCAGTGCCGTTAGAGACGAAGTGATGAAACTAAAGAAGGCAGGAGCTATTAAAGAAGTTTTCTACCCCGAATGGCTGGCAAATACGGTGGTGGTGAAGAAGAAAACGGGGAAGTGGAGAGTCTGCGTGGACTTCACAGACCTAAATAAGGCATGCTCGAAGGATCCATTTCCCTTACCACGAATTGGATCGATTGGTGGATGCAACCGTAGGCCTCCCTCGAATGAGTTTCCTGAACGCCTTCCAGGGCTATCATTAGATACCCTTTGCATTAGAGGATTAGGAGAAGACAACTTTCATGACACCCATCGGAAACTATCATTACAAGGTGATGCCGTTCGGACTAAAGAACGCAGGGTCAACCTACCAAAGGATGATGACCAGGATGTTCGAGCCACAGCTGGGTAAAGTCATTGAGGTTTACATAGACGATATGATTGTAAAAAGTAAAATGGTGTCCGAGCACGTGAAAGACCTTGAAATCATCTTTGCTATCTTAAGGGAGCACAAGTTGCGACTTAATGCTTCCAAGTGTTCATTCGGGGTCGAATCTGGGAAATTCGCAGTTATATCAACCTAACCCACAAAGGATGATGACCAGGATGTTCGAGCCACAGCTGGGTAAAGTCATTGAGGTTTACATAGACGATATGATTGTAAAAAGTAAAATGGTGTCCGAGCACGTGAAAGACCTTGAAATCATCTTTGCTATCTTAAGGGAGCACAAGTTGCGACTTAATGCTTCCAAGTGTTCATTCGGGGTCGGATCTGGGAAATTCTTAGGTTATATGGTAACCCACAGGGGAATAGAAGTAAGTCCCGATCAAATCAAAGCAATTAACAGCCTACAGGCTCCTCGGAATTCAAAAGAAGTACAGAAGCTCACTGGCATGATCGCAGCATTAAACAGGTTCATATCACGATCTGCAGATCGATGTCGACCTTTCTACCTCTTGATAAATAAGTGGAAATGGTTTGAATGGTCGGAAGATTGTGTTCGGGCCTTCCAGCAACTTAAGGAATACTTGTCGCAACCACCCATCATGTCCAGCCCTGAGACAGATGAGGTACTGTTTGCGTACATAGCCGTAGCTCCCCATGCTGTAAGCCTGGTACTGATACGAGATGATAATGGGGTGCAGCGACCGATTTACTACATAAGCAAATCATTACATGAGGCCGAAGTGCGATACTTACCTTTGGAAAAAGCAATTCTGGAGATAGTGCACGCCACACGGAAGCTCCCTCACTACTTTCAGGCGCATACGGTTATCGTTCTAACCTAGCTTCCCCTTCGAGCAGTGCTTCGAAGCGCCGACTACACAGGTTGGATCGCCATGTGGAGTGCGCTTTTAGGGGCCTTTGATATTAAATATATGCCCAGATCCTCCATCAAAGGTCAAGTCCTCGCAGACTTAGTCGCGGAATTCACTGAACCCTCTGTAGAAACAATAATCGAGAAGAAAGACATGGATGAAAAATCGGTTGGTACAATTTCAGCAGGGGGGACCTCGTGTTGGAAGGTCTACGTGGATGGCGCGGCCAACCAAAGAGGATCTGGAGTTGGGATAGTTTTAATATCGCCGGACGGTGTTGCCGTTGAGAAATCACTGAGACTCAGGTTCTCGGCTACGAACAACGAGGCCGAGTACAAAGCCTTACTTCAAGGGATGACGATGGTTCAAAGATTGGGCGGAAGGGTAATGGAAGCATTCTCGAACTCTAAATTGGTCATTGGCCAAGTGATGGGTGAGTTGGAAGCTAGAGATGCTAGAATGCAAGAGTATCTCGGACGAGTCAAACGCCTACAGTCGAATTTTGAATCCTTCAATCTGACGCACGTTTCCAGGAGTGCGAACACCCATGCAGACTCACTGGCCACTCTCGGCGCATGATCTGCCGCGAATGATCCTTGTCGAAGATCTAGTCCAAGCGAGTCCCATTAGAAGAGACCCAGCTCAGGTCCATCAGATTAGAAAGAATCCCAGCTGGATGGATCCTATAAAGAACTTCCTCAAAGACGACACCCTACCAGAGGGAAAATTGGAGGCCGAGAAGATACGGAGGAATGCTCCTCGGTTCTGGTTATCAGAAGACCACAAACTATATCGGCACTCCTACTCTGGGCCGTACCTACTTTGCGTACATCCAGAAGAATCAGAGTCCTTACTTGAAGAGTTACACAAGGGGATTTGTGGAAGTCACATCGGAGGGAGGTCGCTAGCACACAGGGCACTCACCCAAGAGTACTGGTGGCCAAACATGCAAAGAGAAGCCCAAGAATACGCAAAGAAGCGTGATTAGTGCCAGAGATTCGCCCCAAATATCCACCAACCCGGAGGGGTCCTCAACCCCCTCTCCAGCCCCTGGCCGTTCGCTCAGTGGGGTCTTGATATTGTCGGTCCTTTCCCTAAAGCTGCAGGGAACAAGCGATACATAATAGTTGGAATCGATTACTTCACCAGATGGGTGGAGGCTGAACCTTTGGCCAACATTAGGGACGTGGATGCCCAGAAATTCATCTGAAAGAACATTATTACCCGCTTCGGAACTCCACACACACTCATCTCGGACAACGGTCTCCAATTTGATAGCAAGAACTTCATGGAGTATTGCCGCGAGTTTGGGATCACTAACCGATACTCCACTCCCGCCTACCCCCAAGGAAATGGACAAGTCGAGGCCGTGAACAAGGTCATAGTGAACAGACTGAAAAAGAGGCTAGATGAGGCAAAGGGGAGATGGGTGGAAGAGCTCCCACACGTCTTATGGACCTATCGGACAACGCCACGACGATCAACCGGTGAAACCCCCTTTTCGATGACCTATGGGGCTGAGGCCGTGCTCCCAATCGAGAACAGCTTTCCCACACTGAGGTCTAACTCCTTTACCCCAAATAATAACGACGAGTTATTGGGGAGAAGTCTAGACTTAGCCGAGGAAAGAAGGGAAAAAGCAATGATCCATATGGCCTATTACCATCAGAAGCTGAGACAAGGATATGATGCTAATGTTAAACTGCGACCTTTAGGTCCAGGTGATCTCGTGATGAGAAAGATTCTCGGCAGCGCAAAAAACCCCTCTTGGGGCAAGCTGGGGCCCAATTGGGAAGGAACGTATCGCATCACATCTGGGCCGGAATAGGTGCTTATTATCTAGAAGATTTGGATGAAAAAACTGTACCTCGCCCGTGGAATGTAAATAACCTAAGAAGATATTATTATTAATGAAAACGGCTTTACCCGTGTTTTGTTCCGTGATCGTCGTGTACCCACCGGTCCATTCCCATCTATTCAAAGTTTTAAACAGAACCTAAGTCCTGCATGGCTCTTCGGACCACAGACTTAGGGAAAATTATTACTTATGCAATTTATCCAAGTTTTAAACAGAACCTAAGTCCTGCATGGCTCTTCTGACCACAGACTTAGGGGAAATTATTACTTATGCAATTTATCAAAGTTTTAAACAGAACCTAAGTCCTGCATGGCTCCTCGGACCACAGACTTAGGGAAAATTATTACTTATGCAATTTATCCAAGTTTTAAACAGAACCTAAGTCCTGCATGGCTCTTCTGACCACAGACTTAGGGGAAATTATTACTTATGCAATTTATCAAAGTTTTAAACAGAACCTAAGTCCTGCATGGCTCCTCGGACCACAGACTTAGGGGAAATTATTACTTATGCAATTTATCCAAGTTTTAAACAGAACCTAAGTCTTGCATGACTCCTCGGACCACTGACTTAGGGGAAATTATTACTTATGGCAACTATTCAAGTTTTAAACAGAACCTAAGTCCTGTATGGCTCCTCGGACCACAGACTTAGAGGAAATTATTACTTAGAACTCTTGTACAATTTCAAGGTACGTGCGTAGTCTAGCATCATTACAACCATTACTTAAGTTCGCTGTACGACATTCTTCTTTCTCATTCGTTTATATTTATTTATATCATTGCGAACGTTAAATAGAGCGATAGTATTAGTAAACATCCATAGAAAACAAAGAGAACATTCTATATTAATATTTCAAAGTCAATACAAAGAGAAGTCTTTACAAAAGAACAAAAATAAGACAACTCTCATTCAAAAAAAAAGAAGAGTACAAAAATTAAAAACCTAAAAGCTAAGTCTCAGCAGGAGGATCCTTTTTCTGCTCTGGTTGAGGAGGAGGAGCCTCGGAGATGGAGTCCTTGGCAGGATCCTTGGCTTTATCAAGCAGAGGGATGGCGTCAGGCACAGCCAAGCCCTACTCAGAAGCTGCTTGAGCACCATCAGGATACTCTCGGATCTCCTGAGGGTAGAAGACCTTCTCAGGCAATCTTAGCGCCGAATCTGCAGGAATTCCTGTAGCATCAAGGGCATGAGCCCATGAAGTGCTGCAGTAGTCCCTGCACACCTCGGGAATTTCCTCGGAGAGCCTGGCCTCCGTTTCTTGAATCCCGAGCTGATGAGCAGCTTTCTTTTCAGCCTCTGTAGCCTCCCGGATCAGCTGAGCCTCTTCTTTAACCTGCCGTATCTCGTCCTCAGCTTTCTGCAAAGCGGCCTTAAGATCCAGTACATTCTGCTTCTCAGTAGCAAGACTAGTCTCAGTTATGAACAACTTCTAGCGCTGGTCCTCCGCTTGGGTTTCAGCACTCTTCAGGCCAGCCTCCGCGCTTCGGCGCTGTTTCTCCGACTCTTTGAACTTTTTCGCAAGTTCAAGGTTCTCTTGCTTGAGGGACCCCACAGTCTTCTCCACCTCTGTCCGAGACTGGACCTCAGCTTCAGCCAAGCTGCGGTTGCTGCGACAGAACTCCTCAGCCACAAACACCTGCTGAGTGATCTGCCAACAAAATGAAACCAAAATTGTGTTAGAATGCAACAATTTTTGATGACTTAACAAAAGGGTAAAAGAATGACTTACCATCGCAAGGTCCCTCTTAAGGGACAGAAAAAGCTCGGGTTGGGAGAATCACCTGTAGGCCTCCATGTCCTAAGGAAGGAGCACTGGCTGCTCCAGGGCCTCAGCTATGTAATCTGCTCTGCCCCTATTGTATTCTTGAACCAAGGCAGTATAGGGGATAGCGACCCCGTCTAACTCCAGGTTCGGACTCCATACGGGTGGATTAACGTGCACTTCAACCCGATTCTCCTCATCTCGGCTTTCCACGGAGTTAGCCTTTTTACTCCTCTGCCCCCGAGTGGCTTTTTGCTGCTTGGCCGGGTGGGGGGCCACTTCACCTTCCTCAGGAACGTCAACTGGCCTTTTCTTTTTTGGGTCCGGGTTAACCCTGAGGCCAAGGTCGGAAGGAACCTGAGGGGCAGTTAGGGGAGGGTCCTGGGCCTGCGACTTAGCAGGCGCTTTCGAAGATTGACCCTTTCCTTGGTTGGACATCAATTCTCATAAAGTTTTTCCCTTGCCAGCCATGTTGTCTACTTCCTCGTCCGAAAAGTCGTCCGAGCAGGCTATAATAATCGGAGCGCCAGCCACGGAGTTTCAATCCTGCTCTCCTTCAGGGTCCGAGAGCTCAATTAAGGGGGCTTTATCAACCTCCTCTTCAAAATAGAACTCGTCTATTTCCTCCTCAAGGGAGAGAAGAGATGATTCGGTCTTTCCTTCAGCTGGCGCAGCAACTTCAAGGTTGTCTGGTGGAGGCAGTTGCACGGCCGGTGGAGGATCCCGAACACCAAGTAGCACGACTGGCTTAAGATCTTCTCGGGCCAGAAACTTAGGCTTGGACACGTCAATCCTAGCCAACCTAGGACTACCAACTCTGATGGCGTGGCCAATGGCTTGGAAAGAACGGGTTAGTGGTCGATAGCCCAAAACCAAATGACATGCGTGTAGCTGCCCGTCTTCGGCAACGTAGATTTCTGACCTTAGAAGATAATTCAGGGTCGGAACGTTCACGTGGCTCAGCCTGGGAGCAACTAAAGCCCTATCTACAATACAGCCGAGAAGGAAATTAGAATTAAACTACAAAATTTATGACAAGCAAAAAAGAGAGTAAATCCGAGGAGCTAAGCCCCTTCCCTAAAGGATTGGGCCTAAAGGCGCCGCATTTGGATTTCCTGCCCGAGTTGGACAATGAAAACCATCGCTCCATTCTCCTGAGGTAATGAGGAAGTCATCCTTCATAGTCTTATTGGATATGGGGAGATAGGAGATTAGCATAACCACATCGGATCGAGATTTAAGGTAATACCCTCCCTTCTCGACGTAGTGGCACTCGTATATGTGTACCACATGATGCCAGGTCAGGCCTAGACCCATTCGCTCGTTCAAGACATCTATGCAGCCTAATACCCTGAACATATTTGGAGCGCATTGGTGTGGTGTCAACCTATGGTGGAACAAGTAGTCCCGGGTAATCCTACGCATGGGAAGTGTCATTCCCCCTTGTATAAAGGCAATCATAGGAATGATCACTTCACCCACATCTCTATCTAACAGTATTCCTTCTAGGGGACAGTACCATAGAACCACTCCCTGCGGGATATGGTATTTTGCCCTAAAGGCCTCCATGGCAGCCGGAGTGTCTACTAGATCTTTGAATCTACCCATCTAAGTTGAACTGGAGGGACGAAAATAAAAACCTAGGAGAAAAGTAAAATCCGAGTAGAAAGTCGAAGCGACGAAACGAATGGGACTTACGGGTATCTTCACAAATGACCGGTGAGATGGTTGAAAATCTCTTCTAGGAAGGACGCTTCGCGGAAACGATTATGGAAATTTGAAGAACGGAGGTGCTCGTGGACTTCTGGGCGCTGGAGTTCTCTGAACTTCTGATGTGTAGATAAAAAAGAAAAAATGAGCCTCTCTGGTGCTTTATATAGTAGGAGGGAGAGAGAGAAAATCCCTCCCGCTTAAAAATTCAAGGAACAATGCTGGCCGTCAGATCTACATCTCGCCGTTGGATAAAGGAGACATAAAGCTGCCTGGAATAAATGGTCGCGCCTCGTAAATTGTGGCGCGTCAAAAGTAACCGCCCGCACGCGCGGACCAAGACCTCATTAATTCCATCATTTGTAAATGTCAAAACCCCGCTTTTCTCCTCGGAAGGAGATCAAAACCGGAGTTTTGAGGTGCCATTGTGGGGACCGGCCCAGAATAACAGGTTGGCTGGGCCTTGGGCCTGTCCGAGGACCATTCTGTCCGAGGAGACGTTGCGGCCCAGAATCCTTACTCAGGCCCGCTGGAGTAAGGAGAACACGTCCGAGGAGTAATTCCTCCTTGGACGTTCCAAAGTCCAGGTCAACGATGCATCCCAACTACTGTAGCCCTCACTCCAAACACGTAAAAAGAAAGGAGACCCAAAAATATCCCAGCAAAGACTGTCACCACCACATTAAATGCACTACAACTACTCTCCTGGCCGCATTAATGAAGAGAAGACCCCTGAACAGTGCTACCTTGGTCACTGCAACTCACAAAGAACTGGTAAGGGTGTCTGATGGGACAGGTGCTTAAGTAGGGGTTTGGATGATCAACAAGTGTAAGGCCCAATGATAAAAGAGGGCCTATATAATGTGTAAGAGTCCCTAAAGAGAGGGGGACGGAGAAAAAACGGAGAGAGAGTGAACAGAGGAGCAAAGGTTCATTGTACGCATACATGCCCATGAATAAAATTCCCCCCTTCACTTCCACTTTCTTGATTCGTGTTTCTATATTTCCTGAGCCCATGCAACGGACCGTTTAATCCAACTGGAACCGAGTTCTTCAACCCACACTCTACAAAAATTTATTGTGTGGGACCTTTTGGGCCAAGACTTGACCGTCCAGGACTGGGTCAACTAAAATCGTGTCCCTACAACTTCATAGATGCAACAACCAACGGAACGAATGACAGAGTAGGAGATCACCAGATTGGGCCTTAAAGGCTCAAACTCGATCTCCCATTCAAACGGAAACTACACCTCGACGTGCTGCCCCGCCTGCCTGATCGGTCTTCCTTAGTTCCTCGCCTTGCCACTGTGCCCGACGGTGCCGCTCCTCAGGTATTTCATCTCTGTGACTCAGTCTTAGTCTCTCTACTCTTTATCTAAAGAGGGAAGAATGAAAGTGAAAAAATGATATTATGAAATCACTGACTCAGACTCTCTCTCTCTCTTTAAGACTTTGAACTGTGATTGTCATTTGTCTGTTGCTTTTGCCTTTTGCTTAGTTTACTTTATAAATTTTTATTAATATTTGCCCTATTTTTGGAGTTATCCATTGGTGTTGGTGATGGGGAGATAAATTAATTGTCTTTCAGTGTTGGTGTTGGTGTCTTTTGGTGAGGTACAATTAATTGGCTTTATCTGATTGGCTCTAGTCTTGTGATTGGGGCCATGGGGCATTGGGGCTTGTCTGTTGAATTGGGGGGTGAATGGGGGCATGGGGCCGGGGTAAATGCACATGGATGTGTGGTTGTGTGCTAGTGCAACAGTGCAACTAATAATTAATAAACAATCATTTAATTAATCAATAATTAATTGGAGGAAGCAACTAATAAATAATAAATAATAATTTAATTAACTAATACATTATAAAAGACAAAAAAATTAAATTATGTTACTATGTTAGGCTAAACAACAAATAATAATTTTATAATTAATGAAATAAAAATATAACAAATTATAGTTTATAAAAGACAAACAAATTAATGAAATAACTAAACAACAATAATTAATAATTTTATTAATATTTCAAATGAACTTATAGTTTATTGTTTATTGTTTTGCTAGAATTATGGATAAATATTTGATAAGAAAACCATATTGTTTTGCTAGAATTATGGATAAATATTTGATAAGAAAACCACGTGCCCTAAAAAAAAAGTTTCTGGCAAAATTTTTTAGGAACATCTTGGAAAAAATTCCTTTAACCGCCACTGGTATAACCTATAAACAAACTACACAAAACAAATATTATATATCAAACAATCAAACAAAGAACCACTTATATGAAAATGTATTTATATCGGTACGTTTATACTTCATATGTAATGCTAGAGATTGTAAAATGAAACCAACTTGATCTGCTCATTGATGGCTGCTTCAGACTGGTTCGTGTACTTTTGGCGAGGGAGCGATGCGTAAGGGACAGTAGGGACCAAGAGGAACTCCTTCTTCACCTCTTCGAAAGGGTCAAACACAATTTCCAATGTGGGTCTGTTATGAGCTTTCTTTGAAGCTAAAACCACAACCCCATTACCCACATTTCTCTTTGAAACACAAAAGATAAACCGTTTGGAGTTCTTCAAAGCATTGAGAGCTGAGGCAATGGATGATGAGACCAAGAAGCTATGGCTAGCTTTGTGTGAGATCGAAGAAGAAGAAGAAGAAGAGTATAGAATCATTTTGACACACATGAAGAGACAAAGTGACATAGAGATTGAAACAAAGGGAAATGAAGACAATGAAGGTAGTATGGGGAAAGGGTATGGGAGTCCAGGGCGAAGGCTTACATTGACTAGGGGCCAATGCCCACCTAAACTACAAATATATATATATATATATATATATATATATGTGTGTGTGTGTGTGTGTGTGCGCGCGTGCGCGCACGCGAGCGCATTAATTTTAGCAATTTTGTTCTACAAAATTACATTTTGCCCCTTTTAACAATATCATTAATTCTTTTTAGAGTATTGTTACAGTTACAAACTTATCTACAATATTTTTACAAATTGTTGAGGTACAAATTCTTATTGATTTGCATGTAGGCCTATAACTTACATCACTTTTTTACTTACTAATTATCACTCACTATATCAACAATATACCTCTAGCATTTTCCTCATTTTGAAGGCCATTAAAAAATTTATAGATCTAAATTCTAAAACAACATATATTAGCCCAAAAACATTTGTGCAACAATAAAAATCACCAATAGCAAAGCTAAAAAAAATTAAGTCCAATTAACCAATTTTACTCAAACAAACAACTAGCCCTTTAAAAAGTTTTAAACAGAATAATTTTGTCTTTACCCAGTAGACGCATACATCAAAAACTAAAAAAAAAAAAAAAAAAAAAAACCTCAACTACTAAGAAGCCGCCGAAATAGAGGTCAGAGTCGCCCCTTTTAACTCAAAAGTCTTGGCTCTGTCCCTAGAGAGAGAGAGATACCTATATGGCTTAGGGGGATACGTGGCCGTTAATGATGAGAAGCATGGATGGCTGGGATTGAAAATAGGGCGAAGAGCGGGTGGCAAGCTCATGGTTCAAATGAAATTTTTTTTGGTTATGCATCAAATTCTAAAGGGGTTGATCTGGTTACTGTCCAACTTCTCTCTCTCTCTCTCTCTCTCTCTCTTTATTTTTTGAAATGATGATTGCATTTTTTTTATTGTTGAAGAGGGTGATTAAATTATTGAATCTCTGTTATTGTCTATCTCTGAATTCCAAAACTGAAAAGATATATCCAATTTTAGTTGTTAGTATTTAAAAAACAAAAAAAAAAAATGTTGTTTTTTTTTAATAACAAAATCCAGTCTATCTTTCTCATTACATTTTTGCCATTTTTCCTCTTCTAAAATTCAATCAATCTCAAGTAAAGAAAAGAAATCAAAGTCGTACTCAAGTTTGGGTTCTAATTAGCTCAACTAGTTAAATTTTTAATAGTTAAATAAGAGATCTGCGGTTCAATCCCCGCCTACACCAACAACTGATCAGTGTCTTGGTTTGATGATAAAAAGTTATCATCAGGAGCCGATGACATAAGTTAAAACTCTCTAAAAAAAAAGTCGTACTTAAGTGAGCAAGCCAAGCTTTGTTGGGTTAGCCAGGCATGGTTAGGGGTGTCCACATGGTTTGGTTGGATTCCCCACCAACCCACCACCTGTAATCAATTGATCCATTAATCAAATTGGTCAAACTTTAAGTCAGTGCATTCAGGTGGAAATTGTTTATCTCCAACTAGTTTGAAAATAAACCTTTCAAACTCTTCCTATATCTTTTTATTGGATGTAAATTTCAAAAATGTAATCGTTCGATTGCATGTCTTTATTATATCCTCTATGCTTGCAAAATTTCAAGAAGATCAAAGATCAATAGTTATGTCATCAATCAAATGATTAAATTACAAGTTTTGCAGTCTAAAATTTTGCATAAAAAAATAAGTTTATTGATCGAATAGTAAATGACATTCGACTTGAATGAAATTTGACATGTATGTTAAGAACATACAATTTAACAGTTAGATTTTCAAAATTCACATCCAACAAAAAGATATAAGAGGAGGTTGGAGGGTTTTTCTCCAAACTAGTTTAGTGAAAAACCTTGTTCCATTCAAGTTAGGTAGTTTTGTTGGGTCCAAGTGTGGTATGGGTTCGACTTGGATCCAGTGTCCTATGCATTGGACTCGATAGGATGCTATCATGTGTCTATGAATTACCACATGATAGAGGTCATTGCACTGCAACTATGGTGAGACACCCTAGGATCACGTTCCCTTAGCATCACTAGCTTCGTTTGGGAATTCATAAGAGAATGGAATGGAATGATCATAAGGGAATTAAAAGGAATGGAATGGAATGTATTTAAGCAAGGGAAAAGAATGGAATGGAATTAAGTAACCTTGTTTGGATGTTTTAAAATAAAGGAATGAAAATGAATTGAATGTAAGTCACCTTGTTTAGGAGTAACATAGAAGGAAATGAATGGAATCATTTTTATGACAATTTTACTATTAGACCCCCATTTTAAAATAAATGATTGAATATATAGAGGTATTTTGGGAGTTGTAGTAAAAAATTCATTAAATCTAATTCAATTTCCTCCAAATTTAAGGAGGAATGAAAATTTATGGTTTTAAGGGAATAGAGACGAATGAGTGTTCCTTCCTACCCATTCCATTCCCTCCCACTTGAACTCCCAAATAAGAGAATGAATTTTCCATTCCCTCCATTAAAACTACAAAACAAGGGAATGAAAAAATATTCTAAAAATATTATTTTAATTAATTTCCATTCCATTCTATTCTCTCCTTCCAAATGAGGGCTTAAGGAGATAATGTTGCCAAATGTTTTTCTTGATTTTATGGCAAAGCACCCACCAACCTCCACTGAGGGAACTCTATAAATACCCCCTCAAAACAAAGAGAAAGGTATGCACTCCATCATCTCATTACTTTGCAAACTTTCATTAATCTACCATATGAATCTCTTCAATGACTAACCTTTAGAATGTCTTTTACCAACCTCACTAGTTGGTCTTTGGCGTAGTGAATATATCCTTTTCTTTTAATAGGTCCTCGTACCAGTGAGTCGTTGGATGGAAAAAGTATTTTGTATCAAATGATATCACGTTAGCGTTATCAAAATAAAATAAATGTGAGATATGTCAGTAAAAAATAACTACCCCACCAACAAATGAAAGACATGTGTTAGTGGGTAGTTTTTTTTATATACATATATCTCGTTTATTAGATTTTGATATTACTGATGTGGTATCATTTGATACCAAATACCTTCTCTATTGGATGTCTAAGTTCCGTGTTCTTTGTAATCCTTATTGTGATTCCAATTTTTCATTCCACTCACTTAAAATTGTTAATTTTCTTTAAAGTAAATTCTCTTTCCATTTTGTTTTTGTTTTGGATTCTAATTGGTACAATATCATAAAATGATGGTATATTTTTTGCCCAAAATTGGTTTAATAATAGTAAAGATAAGTATGTCAAACTATTAAACTATCCTTTTATTTATTTATTTAGCTTATTCAGGAGTAGGAAGAGAATGTAGCTAAATAAATTTGAGATTTATCTATACCTTATTTGAGAGTTTTGGGAAAATGAATAAAATGCTTAGGAAGGAACATTCAGTTTATTGCATAGTTTAAAAACCAGGCTGAATCGATCAATTCAATTGGGAACTAGACACCAATTTGGTTAGGTAAAACCCCAAAAATTGATCAAAAACTGGAAATGGGAGCTTTCCCAATTCTTTGATTGTACTAGTTTTTAAAACCATGGTCTATGGTATTCCTCTCAAAAGTGTGAGAAGCACTCATTTATTTAAGGAAATATAAGGTGAAATCTCAATTTTATCCATATTATGAGTAAAGAAAATTAAAAGATGAAGTAGTCTATATGTATAATAATAGGTGAAGTTGAGAGAAACTCAAATTAGAATTTCAAATTAAAATTCCAATTTTGTGCCATGTGTCCCAAATTATTTATTCTTAAAAAGTTTTATTTTTAATTTTAGAATTAATTGTGGGACCACATCATAAATATTTATCTAAGTGAGTTATTAAGTAAAAAAACCAAAGAATCTAGAATAAATATATCGCCAAAAAAAAAAAGAAAAAAAAAGTGCTTCACAATAATTATAAAAAAAAAAAAATGGACAATTTACATTTTATACCTAATAATATCCATACAAATTTTTTTTAAGAGTTAACAAAATATAAAAATGATTATCAATAGTATTTAAATTATATATATAGGATTATATTATGCATTTTTTGTATATCTTTAAGTGTATCCATGTATAGGCATAGAGTTACAAGCTAGTAATAGTAATTTATATAATCATTGTAGGCGTAAAGTTCCCAAATCAAACAATGGGCCTTGGGCCCCATACAGAGACCAGCCACGTCCGAGGAGAAAGTGGGGCGCCAAAAGGACTTCTGGCCCAACTCTAATGAGCCCAAACTTATTTAAAGGGTGGTCCGAGGAGGAATGTCTCCTTGGACGTGCCAAATATGAACCAAACATGCACCCTACCAACAATAAGGAATCACTCCAACGAATATTGGTAGCAGGGACGAGCCTCACAAGCCCGGGAGAAGGAAGAGAGTATAGGATGTCAAGGGAGAGATTACAGCTGCCGCATTAAATGTAGGGAAGCTACTATTCTGGCCGCATTAATGTGGAGAGGACAGGCGAACAACCTTGGCCATTACAACTCACAGAAAGGTAGGGGAGATGTCCGATGGGATGGGCACTTAAGTGAAGGTCCAGATGATCAACAAGTGTAAAACTCTAATGACTTTAAGGAGGCTATATAAGAGAAGGGAATCCCCATGAAGAGGCGATTGGCAAAAAAGGAAAGAAAGAACAGAAGAGAGAGAGAAAGACCATAGCCTTTGATCAGGAACAGAAGTGCACCTACACGTCTCCTCGGACCGGGTATCCAGTGGACGATTGGCAAAAAAGGAAAGAATTCAGAACAGAAGAGAGAGAGAAAGACCATAGCCTTTGATCAGGAACAGAAGTGCACCTACACGTCTCCTCGGACCGGGTATCCAGTGGACATGAAGGAGATATTCTTACATTCAATCGTTGCATGGCCCAAAGTTAACTAACATTCACTTCGTTAGGGCCTGGTTTATGTAACCCGCTCTTTACAAATTCATTGTCTAGGGTTCCTTGGGCCAGAATCGCCTACCTGCTGGGCCTGGGCCCCAAAAATTGACCCTACAATTGGTGCCGTCTGTGGGGAGAACTTGTGCCTCGACAAGTGAAACCGTTAGAAATGGAAGGATCAGGTCTGCGCCAAACCAGACACGCAAACTCCCAACGGCAAGACAACTTTTTGAACCTCAAACGGGAGAAAGATCAAGACAAGCAGCGAGAGGGTAGTGTGAACACCTCCCACACGAGCAAAAGTCGCTCAAAAGGGAAAGGTCACGCATCCCATAAGTGAAACGATCACAGGGCTTTATAGCAAGAAATCGATGACTTGAAGAAGAAGTTACGCCGAGCGCAACGAAAACGTCCTTCACCCGGCTCGGACATTAGCGATGAGGAGGACAATGAATACAGGCGGAGATCAAGAACCCCTCCAAGTGAAACTTTTTCCTATGAGGAAGAGCAACCTTGCAAACGCGGCCACAAAAGCCCATCTTACCAAGGCCTGGAAAACGACGCCATTAGTAAGGTCCTGGACCGCATCTCCCAGTCGCCTTTCATGCGTAGGATAGAGGGGGTTGAGCTTCCTCGGCGGTTCCACCAACCAACCTTTGCCGTATATAATGGTCAGACGGACCCAGTAGAGCATGTAAGCCAGTTTAATCAGAGGATGGCCGTCCATTCCAAGGACGAGGCGTTGATGTGCAAAGTGTTTCCGTCCAGCTTGGAACCTATGGCGATAAGATGGTTTGATGGCCTTAAGCCAAATTCCATAAATTCCTTTAAGCAACTGACACAGGCTTTTGGTTCCCACTTCATTACCAGCAGCAGAGTCCCTCGGCCCCTAGATTCCCTCCTATCCTTGTCCATGCGAGAAGGAGAGACATTGAAGGCCTATTCAGACAGGTACTGGGAAATGTATAATGAGATAGAGGGAAATTACGATGACGTCGCCATTAGCACATTCAAGAGGGGCCTACCGACAGAGCATGGTTTAAGAAAGTCCCTGACTGGGAAGCCGGTCACTAGTGTGCGCCAACTCATGGACAGAATTGACAAGTACAAAAGGGTCGAGGAAGACCAGCAGACGGGGAAGGGCAAAGCGAAGGTTGTCCCTCAAGAGAGGAGGGACTTCAGGCCGGACCGCTTTAACAACAGTAATAGGCCGAGAAGAGATTACTCGGAACAGTCAGCATCCACTGGGGCATAGGCAGTCCATGCTGTGTTCCGAGAACCATTACATAAGATCTTAGAGAAGGTGAAGAATAAACCGTTCTTTCAATGGCCAAGCAGGATGGCAGGTGACCCCTCGAAACGTAACCAGAATCTGTATTGCGCATATCACCAAGAGCCGAGCCACACCACTGATGATTGTAGGAATCTGAAAAACAACTTGGATCGGCTTGTCCGAGAGAGGAAGTTGAGACATCTATTACATCACCCTGTGGGATGGCAGGAGCAGTCAAACATCCAAACCAGGCAAAGCGCATTGAGGCCACCCATTGGCACAATAAATGTCATTCTCACCGCACTAGGAAGGACCGGTTCCAATCCTTTCAGAGTAATGTTAGTGGGCAGGCTCCCGGCTGAAGCTGACGACAGGGAATCCAAGAGGGCTAGAGGGATGGCCACGCCCTTAATCGGATTCTCGGATGAGGACAAACTGGGAACCCATTAACCCCACGACGATGCCCTATTCGTCACGCTCAGAATTAGGGGATACAATGTGAAGAGGGTGCTAATTGACCAAGGTAGCGCCGTGGAAGTAATGTATCCTGACTTGTATAAGGGATTAAAGCTGAAGCTAGAGGACCTGTCGGCATACGACTCCCCTTTGGTCAGTTTTGAAGGAAAAATCGTCACCCCGAAAGGCATGATTAGGCTGCCTATACAAACAGACTCGGATGTGGTGGAGGTAGACTTCATTGTGGTAGATGCATACTCCCCCTACACTGCCATCGTGGCCTGACCGTGGCTTCATGCCCTAGGGGCTGTGTCATCAACCTTACACCAAAAGGTGAAGTATCCGTCAGGAGGTCGAGTGAAAGAAGTAATAGGGAACCAGGCGATGGCCCGACAATACATAGTGTCAGCAGTCTCGCGACGACCGAATAGTGAGCCCTCCACCTCAGTCGAAAATGGCTTATAGCAATTAACGACCCCAGCCCCAGCCTCGGGTAGTGGGGGACCAACCATGGAAACGAGTTGCGAGGATCTAGAGAAAGTACTTGTTGGATCAGACCTAGAGAGGTTTTTTCAGGTCGGCTCAGAATTATCGCCTCAAGAGAAGGAGATGCTAATTGATTTTCTCAGACAGAATGTGGACATGTTTGCCTGGGACGCCTACGAGGCCCTTGGGGTTTACTCAAATTTCATTTGCCATCACCTTAATGTTAGCCTGGCCGTAACGCCTAAGAAGTAGCCTCCTCGGCGACCGTCGAAAGAGCATGCAGACGCCGTGAGAGAGGAGGTCACAAAATTGAAGAAAGCCAAGGAGGTATTCTACCCCGAATGATTGGCCAACACAGTCGTGGTAAAAAAGAAGAGTGGGAAATGTCGGGTCTGCGTAGACTTCACGGACCTAAATAAGGCCTGCCCGAAGGATCCTTTCCCCATGCCGCGGATAGACCGATTGGTGGATTCGACCGTGGGACACTCTCGAATGAGTTTTTTGGACGCCTTCCAAGGCTACCATCAGATACCCCTAGCTGCCAAGGACTAAGAAAAAACGGCTTTTGTCACCCCCCTCGGAAATTATCATTATAAAGTAAGTCCATTTGGCTTAAAGAATGCCGGGTCAACCTACCAAAGGATGATGACCAGGATGTTTGAGCAGCAGATGGGTAAGAGCATCGAAATTTATATAGACGACATGGTGGTAAAAAGCAAATTAGTGCCTAACCACGTTAGAGACCTCGGCGATATCTTTCGAATTCTGAGAAAGTACAGGCTGCGCCTAAACGCATCCAAGTGTTCATTTGGGGCGGGATCAGGAAAATTCTTAGGTTACATGGTGACCCACAGAGGCATCGAAGTTAGCCCTAACCAAATTAGAGCTATCCATAGCCTGCAGCCTCCTCGGAATCCCAAAGAGGTCCAAAAGCTCACTGGCATGATTGCCGCTTTAAACCGTTTCATTTCCTACTCAGCGGATAGATGCAGGCCTTTCTTCCTCCTATTAAATAAGTGGAAAGGCTTCGAGTGGACTGAAGAGTGAGCTTTAGCTTTCTAGCAGCTTAAGGAATACCTGACCCGGCCACCAATTATGTCTAGTCCTGAGGCCAACGAGATGCTATTCGCCTACATTGTTGTAGCCTCTCACGCAGTAAGCTTAGTGCTGATCCGAGAAGACAATGGCACACAACGGCCCGTCTACTACGTAAGCAAATCGCTGCACGAGGCAGAGATCCGTTACCTCCCCCTCGAAAAGGCCGTCTTGGCAAACGTACAAGCCACGCGAAAGCTCCCCCACTATTTCCAGGCACATACTATTGTTGTACTAACCCAACTTCTGCTAAGATCCATACTCCGGAGTGCTGACTACACGGGTAGAATAGCAGAATGGGGGACGATTCTGGGCTCCTTCGACATTAGGTACATGCCTCACACCGCTATGAAGGGTCAGGTTCTCGCGAATCTAGTAGCTGAATTTGCAGAGCCCATACCAGAAGGAGAGGGAGGGACACTAAACCCTGACGGAAAACTGATCAGCGCAATCTCTCAGCAAGAGCCCAGTTGGTGGAAAACACACATCGACGGCGCGGCCAACCAAAGGGGCTCAGGGGTGGGGCTTGTTTTGGTCTCCCCCGAGGGGATCACCATCGAAAAATCGTTGAGGCTTGGTTTTTCGGCCAAGAATAACGAAGCAGAGTATGAGGCACTATTGGAAGGAATGTCAATGACCTAGAAACTGGGTGGAAAATCCGTGAACATGTTCTCGGACTCAAGACTCGTTGTGGGACAAGTAAATGGGGAATTGGAGGTGAGGGATGAAAGAATACAAGAGTACCTAGTCCAAGTCAAGCATTTGCAGACCCATTTCTGTCACTGTAATCTGGTGCACGTGTTTAGGAGCGGGAACACCCATGCTGATTCTCTTGCAATGCTCACCACCTCCTCGGCTCAGCCACTTCCTCGAGTTATTCTTGTAGAAGATCTCTACTGCCCAACGACAACGAGGACCAACCCAGTACGGGTTCACAACATCAGGGCTGGGCCTAGCTGGATGGATCCTCTAGTACTATTCTTAAAGCACGACACCTTACCAGAAGATAAGAACGGGGCCGACAAGATTAGAAGAAAAGCTTCTCGATTCTGGTTGTCCGAGGACTCCAAAATGTACAGGCACTCATTCTCAGGACCGTACTTGCTGTGTGTGCACCCGAATGCCACTGAACTCATCTTGGAGGAATTACACAAAGGAATTTGCGGAAGTAATATCCCATAGGGCCATAATGCAAGGTTATTGGTGGCCGAGCATGCAGAAAGAGACGCAAGAATTTGTAAAGAAGTGCGACCAGTGCCAAAGGTTCGCCCTGAATATACATCAGCCAGGCGGGACCCTTAACCCGCTGTCCAACCCTTGGCCATTTGCACAGTAGGGCCTAGACATCCTAGGACCATTTCCTAAAGCGGCAGGGAACAGAAGATTTCTTTTTGTCAGCACAGATTATTTCACAAAATGGGTCGAAACTGAGCCGTTGGCAAACATTAGAGACGTTGATGCCAAGAAATTTGTTTGGAAAAATATCGTCACTAGATTCGGAATTCCTCACACCCTGATCTCTGACAACGGTCTCCAATTTGATAGTAAAGCTTTCAGAAGATATTGTAGCGAGTTGAAAATTGCCAATAAATACTCCACACCGGCTTACCCGCAGGGTAATGGGCAGGCTGAAGTCATCAACAAAACCATAGTGAATGGGTTGAAAAAGAGGTTAGACGACGCGAAGGGAAGGTGGGTAGAAGAGTTGCCCCATGTCTTGTGGACGTATCGCACCACACCTCGCAGGTCCACAGGGGAAACCCCCTTTTCGATGACCTATGAGGCCGAGGCTGTTATTCCTTTGGAGATAAACTTCCCAACACAGAGGACCACCGCATTCTGCCCCAGTGCCAACAACGGACTTTTGGAAAAGAGCTTGGACCTCATCGAGGAAAGAAGGGAGAGCGCAATGGTCCAGCTTGCCTACTATCAACAAAAGCTCAAGCAAGGTTACGATGCCAAGGTGAAGCTAAGGCCCCTGACACTCGGGGATCTGGTATTGAGGAAGGTCCTGGGCACTACGAGAAATCCTGCGTGGGGAAAACTCGGACCAAATTGGGAAGACCCATATCGTATCACCTCCATAGCTGGCATAGGGGCCTACTTTTTAGAAGATTTGGATGAATGTGTAGTACCTCGTCCTTGGAATGTAAATAACCTGAAAATGTATTATTATTAATGAAAGACGTAATTCTTGGCACCACACTACTGTGCAACTACTTCAACTAAGTATTAAACAGAACCCAAATCCTGCCTGGTTCCTAAGATCATAGACTTGGGGGAAATTAACAACTGTGCGATTTCCAACTTAGTGTTAAACAGAACCCAAATCCTGCCTGGCTCCTCGAACCATAGGTTTGGGGGAAATTAACAACTGTGCAATTTTCAACGAAGTATTAAACAGAACCCAAATCCTGCTTGGCTCCTCGAACCACAGGCTTGGGGGAAATTAACAACTGTGCGATTTCCAACTAAGTGTTAAACAGAACCCAAATCCTGCCTCGCTCTTCGGACCACAGGTTTGGGGGAAATTAACTGGAATGCAACTCCAACTAAGTGTTAAACAGAACCCAAATCCTGCCTGGCTCCTCGGACCGCAGGCTTGAGGGAAATTAACTGGAATGCAACTCTAACTAAGTGTTAAACAGAACCCAAATCTTGCTTGGCTCCTCGGACCACAGGCTTGGGGGAAATTAACTAGAATGCAACTTCAACTAAGTGTTAAACAGAACCCCAGTCCTGCTTGGCTCCTCGGACCACAGGCTTGGGGGAAATTAACCTCGAAGCAGTCTTATCTAATTATTAACTATCATTTTTCTTACAGGTTCATTCATGCTTGACCACATTGTTTAAAGCTCGAATAACGTTTGGTTCGCAACATTTAGTAGAATAACAGAAACTCATACATAGTGAAAGCAGAAAAGGAAGTAGTGCATCAAAATTTAAAGGAAAATGACATCATTCATTGAAGTCCAAAAACCGTTCTTTTACAAGTTTTAGCAGAACAAAATGTAAAAGATAAAAAACGTAGTTACAAATAAAGTCCTACACTAATTTCCTAAGGCCTGGTCCTGAGTAGAACTCTTTGCAGGGGCTGATGGCTTAGATTGATCATCTGCAGCCTTGGGCTCGGGAACAGCCTCCTTGGCTTGCGCGACAACATCCCTAATTGTAAGAGTGTCCTCGGGCAACTTGCCCTTGGCAACCGGATACACCTCCTCAACTTCAGATATATGGGAATCTGAGGTTGTGACCTTCTCAGGGAGGGGCTCCTCAGGAGGAATCTCACGAATATCTTCTGGGAAGAAGATATTCTCAACTTTCCTGAGATCGGAGTCCGCCGGAACTGCCGCTCGGTCCAAGGCCACCCCCCAAGACACAGTAATGTAATCCCTATATACTGTAGCCACCTCCTCGGTCAGCCTAGCCTTGGTGTTCGTTACTCCACGTTCATATAAGTTTACCACCGCAGCCTCGGCCGCCTCCCTGGCCACGCGAGCCACCTCTTTGGCCTTTGATAGCTCGGCCTTGAGGTCTGAGACCATCTGCTTCTCAGTCGCGAGGTTTATCTCGGACAGATGAAGCTGTTGGCGCAGATCCTCAGCCTGCTTGGTAGTGGTCTTGAGTCCGGCCTCGGTGCTAGCGCGAGCCTTTTGTGCCTCCTTCACTTCGTTATTCAGGCAATCCCTTTCCAGCCTAAGGACGCCAGCAGCCTTCTCCGCAGCGTTGTGAGACTGAACCTCAGCATGCAAGTCCTCACGAGCCTTCTTGGCCCACTCCTCGGCTACAAAAATTTGTTGAGTGACCTGCATCGGAGTAATGGAAAATTGATTAAAAGAAAATAATGAATAGGTAGATGTAATAGGAAGAAGCTGAGTAGGAAAGAGTCTCGGCTTACCATGGCCATATCTCTCTTCAGCGACATGAAAAGATCTGGCTGCCGAGTCTCCCGGAGCCCCTTCATGTCACGGGGCAAGAGAAGGGGTTGCTGCAAAGCCTCAGCCAGATGGGACGCCTGTCCTCGTTGGGACTCCCACAGAATTGCGTCCCACGAGATAGGGGCGCCATCCAACTCCAGGCATAGGGACCAAATCCGTTGCTCCCTCCTCAGAGCCGCCTCATCTCGGCTGTCAATAGATTTTGTTCTTTTCTCTTTGGGCTCTTTGCCCTTCTTCTACTGCTTGGCCTTCTCGGGGCCGACCTCGCCCTTTTCCAGCTCTTCCACTGGCCTCTTCCGTCTCAAATTGGAAAGAAGTTGTAGCGCTGGGTCGGTTGTGGAGGGGGGAGGAGGAAGAAGCTTGGACGTAGCCTACTCTTTGGGGGCATCCCTGGAAGATTGCCCCTTATTTCCGTTAGACAGGAGGCCCCTGAGACCAGATCTTGATTTTAGATTCATGCCTTCTTCCTCGATCTCTTGGCTAGTATCAACTTGTACAATTACCAAACCAAGGTTGGGAGCTGCCGAGGCACAGTCTAAGTCTGAATCAGAGTCCGAGAGCTCTACAGGCCTGGCCGATACCTCTTCCTCCTCGGCAAAGTGGAACTAGTCTATCTGATCCTCAAGGGAGGAGTGCGAGGAATCAACTCCTTCTCTTGTTACAACTGCCGCGGGAAGAGCACGCTGAGCAGGCAGTTGGACGGGAGGTAAGTCTCTCTGAGCAAGAAATCCTGGTATAGAGACGTCGAGGCGTGCTAATCGGGGACTTCCAACTCGGATGGCTTGACCAGCGTCCACTAAAGCGCACCAAAGGGGCTTGTAGTCCAAGATTAGAGGAGCAGCACGCAGTTGCCCGTCCTCGCTCACAAAGATTTCAGACCTCAGGAGGAAGTTGAGTGCCGGGACGTTGACCAAACTTAGCGGAGGAGTCGTTCGCTCCTTGTCTACAAAGCCCAAAGGAAGAGTTACATTAGTTCCGAGGAGGCAAATAAGCAAAACCAAAACTGAAACAAAGAAAGGAAAACTCAAGACTAAGATCCCTTCCAAGGAATCTGACCCTACAATGCCCCACCTGGTGTTCCTGCCCTAACTGGGCAGTGAATACTGTTGTGCCATGCTCCGGAGATGATCAAAAGGTCGTCCTTCAAGCCTTTGTTGGACTTGGGAAGGTAGGATATCAGCCTCACCTCGTCGGACCTGGATTTCAAGTACTACGACTCGTTGAGGCTGTGACATTCATATAGGTGAACTATGTCGTGCCATGAGAGGCCGAGGTTCATCTGTTCATTCAGAGCGTCTACGCACCCTAGGATTCGGAACATGTTCGCGGCACACTGGTGGGGGGCCAGCCTATGACCCCGCAGATAATCCCTGGTTATCCTCCTCATAGGGATCGTCATTCCTCCCTCTATGAAGGCTATCATTGGAATGGCGACCTGCCCCGTCTTTCTCTTGAGTAGGACCTCTTCCAAGGAGCAATATTCTAGACCTACTCCCGGCAGGATACGGTATTTGGCCCTAAAGCCTTCCATATCGGCTGGGGAATCTACTAGTTTCTCAAGCTTACTCATCCCACTAACCCTAGGCGACGCGAAAAAGGTTTACTTAGGGAAGAAAGCCGGGAAAGGTAACGGAAGGGAAATGAGCACTTACGGGATTGAAAATCCTAAGTTTCTCGAAGTTGTGAAGAACTCGCCAGGAATCTTCAAGGGAATGTCTGTGGAGTTTTGAACGCTTTGCAAGAGAAGGTACTGGAGTGCTCTGGGGCGCTTGAGTGCTTTTTCAAAAAATGGGAGTAAGTTCCCTTGGAAATCTTATATACCCGGGAGAAGCTGAATGGGCTTACTCCCGCCCAGAGAAATGGGAAAAATATCAACCGTTGATCTGGCGCCCCACCATTGGATTGGAAGGACATAAAGCCGCCAAGCGCAATAATTAGCGCCTCGTGAGTTACAAAACGCCATTAGCAATAATGAGGCACGTGGGGGTGTACCTCCACACGGGTGAAGTAAGAATTCACAACCAATGACCCCCATGAATGTCAAAATCCTACCTTTTCTCCTCGAATAAGAGGGAAAGAACCGGAATTTTGAGGGGCTATTGTAGGGGTAAAGTTTCCAAATCAAACAATGGGTCTTGGGCCCTATACAGAGTCCAGCCACGTCCGAGGAGAAAGTGGGGCGCCAAAAGGACTTCCGGTCCAACTCTTATGAGCCCAAACTTATTTAAAGGGTGGTCTGAGGAGGAATGTCTCCTCGGACGTGCCAAATATGGACCAAGCATGCACCCTACCAACAATAAGGAATCACTCCAACGAATATTGGTAGCAGGGACAAGCCTCACAAGCTCGGGAGAAGGAAGAGAGTATAGGATGTCAAGGGAGAGATTACAGCTACCGCATTAAATGCAGGGAAGCTACTTTTCTGACTGCATTAATGTGGAGAGGACAGGCGAACAGTGTTATCTTGGCCACTACAACTCACAGAAAGGTAGGGGAGATGTTTGATGGGACATGCACTCATGTGAAGGTCCAGATGATCAACAAGTGTAAGACTCTGATGACTTTAAAGAGGCTATATAAGAGAAGGGAATCCCCATGAAGAGGGGATAGGCAAAAAAGGAAAGAAAGAACAGAAGAGAGAGAGAAAGACTGGCCTTTGATCAGGAACAGAAGTGCACCCACACGTCTCCTCGGACCGGGTATCCAGTGGACATGAAGGAGATATTCTTACGTTCAATCGTTGCATGGCCCAAAGTTAACTAACATTCACTTCATTAGAGCCTGGTTCTGTAACCCGCTCTCTACAAATTCATTGTCTAGGGTTCCTTGGGCCAGAATCACCTACCTGCTGGGTCTGGGCCCCAAAAATTGACCCTACAATCATTTATTGTCATTCATTCCTTTTTAATTAAATTTCAAAATATGAGGGTTTAGTTAGTTTAACTAATAAAATCTTTTATCCTTTTTTTTTTTTTTTAAATTTTAAGTCTCTTATCGTTGAATAAGATATTTGAGATTCAAATTCAGCTTACACCAAAAACCAATTAGTATAGTCTTAATTTGATAATAAAGAACAATTGTCATGAAGGACCCCATAGGTTGACATTCTGTGAAAAAAAAAAAAAAAAAAACCTAAAGAATTAGTTAAAATTAAAAAAACACCCACAAAAGGAAATACACAATATTCTTCTCTATTCTATTCATTTATGGTCTAACCCATTCTATTTTATTTCATTCTTTTATAACCTCTCCTACATAGTTTTCAGTTACAAGAAAAAATACTAACAATAATTTTTCTCGTCTCTTATCCATAGGTTAGCTTAACGCCAAGCCAAGTAATTAAACTCGTTCCTTGTGGAGTGTATGAAATTCTTATCACCATTAAACCAGCTCATAATTGACATTTTCAACTCTATTTTTTTAGTGCTTAGAATCTTCTATATGGGGAATTAGAATTTGAGTCCAAAGGGTAACTAACACTCAACAATTCCCATTTAAAAAAAAAAAAAAAAACCCTCAAGAACAATGGCATGGATAACCGTAGTTTGGTTTCGTGATCAAAATGGTTGACAAAACATGCAATGATCATTTGAATTGGATAAATTATATATCAATTTCACTTCAATTTTCAGGAAATGATTCCTCCAAACAATGGATGAAATGACACTCTCCCCTGAAATTTGTATCAATGCAACAAATGTTCATATCCTTACATACTATAATTGTTGAATATTACCTTAAATTCCTAATTTATTTTGGTTTGGGATTCATTGACGTAGAAGGAAATGTTTTTCCTTAGTGTAGAAGACAAGTAATTTACTTGGTGCAAAAGACATGGATTCTCCTTGACATAGAAGGAAAAATATTCCTTATTGTAAAAATAATGTTTATTCTTTGTATATTAAGGAATATGATTAAAGTCTTATAAATAGGAACTATTACAAAGGGTTTAGTGGTTTTTACCCAAGGTTCCTCCCATTTGAGGAGACTAAAAGAACATGAATGGGTTTCTTCGAATAGTAATTTGGTAGATTTTTGGAGTTAGAAAGATTATCCGTGATTATGTGTTGAGAGTTTGTTTTTTTGTGAGTGTAAGAGAGTTATTGGGTGTATTGGGGCTTTGGGTTTGTGAGTGTTGTTTGTGTGAGTTGTGAGTATTGTTTGTGTGAGTTGTGAGTGTTGATTAATGTTGTTGTAATCTATATCGATGATAGAGTATATATTGGTTGGTATTGTTTGTGGATGTAGGCATAGGGTTAGCTGAACCACGCTAAATATTATTGTCTCTTGTGGATGTTTTATTTTCTTGTTCATATGAATGCACTTCTGCTTGCCCCAAATTATAATAATTGATGTTAGAGTTTCCGCTGTTGCAATATAGTAACTTTCTTAACAAAACATTTTATTTAAAAAAGATAATCTTTTATATATATATATATATATATATATATTAAAAACCAAAACTCAGAGAAAATCCAATTAGATTTTAATTGAATTCTCAATTTTGCACCACATGTCCCATTAAATTTTTAATTTTTGTACAAAGTGAATTATTGAGTATAAAAATCGAAAATTCCAAATCCAATTAGATTCTAAAATTGGAGTACAATTTTGCGCTACATGTCCATCTAAAATTTTAATTTTTGTGGCAAGTAAATTATTTGGTGCAAAAATCGAAGAGTCTAAATCCAATTAAATCCTAAATTATATATATATATATATATATATATATATATATAAAATGAGAAACCATTACATATTTAAGAAATATATGGTTTAAAAAAGCTGTAAGCTACTACCATATATAATTTTTGAACATCTTCTAAAGAAATGTATAATTTGAACCGTGTATATCTATGCATATGCATGAGGTTACACACTAGTTTATATAAACATCAAAGGAAGAGTATTTTAACCTCAACAAGGGTGTTATTTTATTTTTCCCTATGATCTAAGTAGGAATCTTTCTTTTTTAAAAATAGTAAATAAATAAATATTTTGTTAAGAATTAGACATGAATTTATTCGTTGTATTTATTTAATTTTTTTTGAAAGTTAGTGATTTCAATCCCAATTAATTGTTAGTTTTTTTTTTTTTCTTGAAGACATTAGGCCATGTGGTCGTCAGGTGGCATGAAAGATTTTTTTTTTTTTTTTTTTTTATTGACATTGTTAGTCGTGTTAGCATTTTTCATACATTACTTAATGATAAAGACTATTTTAATACTATTCCAAAATGTTAGGAATTAAACTAATACATTTGAAATGTTAGAATTCATTTTGACACATAAGGCAAACATTAGGGACTAAAATAGTAATTAACCCAAATAAAAATAAGACAGGATATAATTTTTAAAAATTTCATAACTTTAATGAATGGTAACTGATGAACCAGAAATTTATGGTCGTCATTACAAGGAAGATCGTCATTCACCCAGAGAAGATGTTACGCATTTATTACGCACATTGATGACGAAACGTAACAGACAGAGCAACGATCACAGAATGAGCTGTGATCTCCAGACAAAAATTCTGTAACACATTAGCCATTGAGCATAAATGTAGCACATCATTGCCCATTAATGAGACACGTAACTATAAAAGAGAAGACAACAAAAATTAAAGGTACACACAAATACTCTACGAAATCACTCTCAACTCATTTTCTCTCTGGAATCATTCTCCCTTATTGACTTAAACATCGGAAGTGGTCTGGCTGACGCCACACCGGCATGTTACTCTTCCTCTTAATTCATTTTGCAAGATTCTCATCCATAGAGACAACCCCATTCCTAGCATCGTCCATCTGTTACGACGAGGAGCTCAACTGTTGGTTTTTTGCATCATTAATAACTTATCTTGATTTGAATTTATTATCTTATGTAATGCTTGCACCCCATTTCACATGTTCTTAATTCCACTAGTGTGAGAGCACTCCTTTGTGAGACGTGGGTTGTATGTAATTGGTATATAAGATACTATATTTTTCTTTTGGGACAAAAATATAAATTTACATTAAAAAAAATTCTAGAAATTTGATATATAAATTGACAATAAAAAAATCTCTTTATGTATGAATATGATTTTTAACTTATTCAAACACACAGGAAGATGTTCGCATCACATGCTCACAGTACTAAACAATGTTTCCAAAAAAAAAAAAAAAAAATATTCTAAACAATGCACTGAGGTGCTTAACCAGACAGCCACAACCAACACTTCCAATTTTGGCACTGGCCCAACCATTCCCATTAAAATGTATTTTCCCCTAAATGTTCCCATTCGCAGAATCGCATTGATGCTTTGCTTTACTTTAACATCTATGTCAGCAAAGCAGTTGAACAAACAAACAGTAAACTGCCAAAAGGTCCGACCAAAGTCTTGATCACTTTCCTCCACATCAGCTTTTAAAGTCCTTTTTATATTTTTCAACCAAACCTCCTCCTCTGCTCAACACTGTCAAATTTTCACTCCCACCAGTCCTTGACAAACTCTCTTTCACAAGCTAAGCTACAAATGTCTCTGAATCTTTGCCCAATCATACTCTTCTTCTTCTTCTTCATCCTCACCATCTCTAGGGTTCGAGCCATAGGCATCAACTGGGGCAACACCGCCTCGCACCCTCTCCCACCGCCCAAGGTGGTGGAGCTCTTGAAGTCCAACAACATCACCAAAGTCAAGCTCTTTGATGCTGACCCACTTGTTCTTCCAGCGCTTTCTGGGTCCAATATTGGTGTCACTGTGGGCATTCCAAATTCTATGCTCAGAAGCTTTAACTCTTCCAAGAAGGCTGCAGAGAGTTGGGTACACGATAATGTCACTCGCTACTTCTCTAATGGAGGCAGTGGAGTTCGAATTGAGTATGTTTTTGACTTCTTTCTCTTTTCTTGGGCTTTGGCTCAATGGCGTTTAATTATATATTGCAATGAGATTCTTGGCCTTGGGTCATTTTTGGTTTTGCCTCTAATGCTTGGAAATGAAAATGTTGGATTTATTTTTTAATGAGCAGAGGGTATCTGGGTTTTCTTTTCTTTGTTTGTCTTTCTGCTTGTATGTGTTCTTTGGAATCTTTTTGTTCCTCATCTTTCTTGTGGCTTTGGTTTGTTATCCTTTTCTTTAATGTGTCACCATACATGGTTGCTGTGTTTTTGGTTTGGTTTCTTGGACTATAGGTTTTTAGTCAATTTTGGATTTGTGGTGGAAATGTAGTTAGCCGATCCTTTGGTTTTGTCTCTAGTTGATTGAAAAAAGACCATGGGGAGTTAGGCTTTTCACATTAGTGCAGTTGTTGCAGAGCAAATGCTTGATGAACTTAAGGCACCTTAAAATCCATTGTCCTAGTCAATGGATTGACTGATAACACAGTAATCTGAAAAGAAAGAGAAATGGACTATTAATTGATACTACCAATTTGGTAATTATTTTTTTAATAAATGAATGGTAGTAACAATCATTTCTAACACTCCATTGAATATGCAAAATAGTCCATGAGATCGCTTCATTTGCTAGCTGATTGTGTTTGTAAACACTGTAATCAAACTATACGGATGCCAACATGTGTGGTTGAAAAGTTGGGAGCCTAGCTGGCAAATCTAGTACATTGTCAAAAATTGATGATTACTAATAATTACTAGTTCTAGTTCATTCATCATTTTTAATTAGCAAAATTAGCAAAAAAAAAGTTCTAGCTCATTTACTTTGTCATGTGAATATTTTTAGTGAAATTATGATTCCCTTGATTTTTTCAAGGGTGATGCACACTTTCATAATTAGAAAGTACTGTATTTCTTGCAGCTTTGATCTATTCAGACTGAAGCAGCGAACCTGCTAGGGCTTATGTTGAGTGACTGAGGGACAATAGGAGGAGAGGAAATATCAATTTGTTAACTTGAAGTTGCATTATTGTTTTACCTGGTACTTTGGCCCCGTTTTATTGTATTTGAAATGGAAAAAAGATGCTTACATAGTTACATGGCTGGACACTGTTAGGTAAAACTTGTATAGTTTGATTTATAATGGATGCTTTGACAGATACAAGTCATTGTACTTAGTAAAAACTGTTTGTCTTTTGCTTGCTAGGGGCATGAAATTGCCAGGTTTTGGTGTGTGCATGTTAGGATCACAAACCATTTAGAAATGATTGGTGAATGTGTAAGCTTGGAGTTCTGGCAGATAAACCCTTGTTGCCAGTCTCAGACTCTCAGTGCTCTGGCCCTTTGCAAGGTTAGTTTAGTAAAGTAGAACTATCACCTTTTTAAGACACAAGCTTTCCTCTGTGTAATGAAGTTTCAGGTCACAACTGCTGCCTATTTTCATCACTTCACCCTAATTGTTAATGGGTTTCATATTGATCTAGTTATGATCACTTAGGACTTAAGATTCTTAGGACGAGTTTGCTTCTGTGCTCCTCTTTATGTCACTATCCCCTCTCTCTGCATGTTGCATGTTTAGTCAGCGATGCAAATTAAGGACAAACTATTTAGGGCATGAGACTATTTTGAGCCTCTTATATTACCCCAGTAACTATTAGTATGAGTTTGTTGTTCTAACCAAAAGGTAAATTGGTTTTGCTTATCCATAAGGGTGTGGGCTCATCTTATTTATATAGCTACTAACCAGAGTATCTACAGGTATGTTGCTGTTGGAGATGAGCCATTTCTCCAACATTATGGTGAACAGTTCCATCCCTTTGTCATTGGAGCAGCCACAAACATCCAGGCAGCTTTGATCAAAGCAAACTTGGAAGGCAAGGTGAGGGTTGTGGTCCCTTGCAGTTTTGATGCCTTCCTGTCAGAATCCAACCTGCCCTCAAAGGGACACTTCAGGTCTGACCTCAACAAAACCATGATCCAGCTCCTCACATTTCTCAGTAAACATGGCTCACCATTCTTTGTGACCATCTCTCCATTTGTAACTATCCACCAAAACAAGAACGTTTCCCTTGCCTTTTCTCTGTTCAAAGAAACTGCTCACCCTCATAATGACAGCCACAAGACATACAAAAATAGCTTTGACTTAAGCTATGATACTCTTGTTAATGCATTATCGATTGTAGGATTTCCCAAAATAGATATTGTTGTGGCACAGATTGGTTGGCCTACAGATGGAGCAACAAACGCAACCCCATCCATTGCAGAGACATTCATGAAAGGCCTGATAAATCATCTTCATAGAAAATTGGGTACCCCACTTAGACCTCAGGATCCACCGATTGAAACATACATATATAGCCTGTTAGATGAGGACCAAAGAAGCATAACCACTGGAAATTTTGAGAGACACTGGGGAGTGTTTACTTTTGATGGCCAAGCCAAGTATCAGGTTGATTTTGGTCAGGGTTCAAAAAACCTAGTGAATGCACAAAATGTGGAGTATCTTCCATCCAAGTGGTGTGTTGTGAACAATAACAGAGACTTGTCTAATGCAAGTGCAAGAGCTTCAGAGGCATGTTCTGTTGCTGATTGCACTGCACTCTCTCCTGGTGGGTCTTGTTTCAATATCAGCTGGCCTGGGAATATATCATATGCGTTTAATAGCTACTATCAGCAGCATGATCAAAGGACAGACAGCTGTGACTTTGGAGGTTTGGGTTTAATCACAACTGTTGATCCATCAGTGGGAAATTGCAGATTTTCAGTAGAACTTCACACTTCTCAATCAGATTCACTTCATCGGGCCTGTTATTTCCAGTGGACAACCTTGCTAACAACCATTTTAGTATGTTTGCTCAGGTTTACATTGTAGGTATCTATATGTGAGGGGAATTTTTGTAGCTCTTTTATCTCCTCAGGTATATTGTTGTGGTTATGATCACAAGGTTAGGTTTTGTTTGTAAGTTTTCTTTCTATGACTCATGGTCCATTCTTGTTTCATGCATGTTCATCTTAAACTTTCGTGATTGAGTGTGATTGAAACTTGAAAGATTGTTCCTAGTTGAAATGAAATGTCTATTCAAATCTGCATCGTGGTCTATGATGGTTGACATTAGACATGAATCCTTTTCATCCTTTATGAACTGTTTGGCTGAGAAGATGAAATAAGGAGGACAGCAAAATGGGATCATTTCATTGGTGGGGCATTGTAGGAAAGACCAAGTTTTTGTTTGTTGGCTCCCCAATGATTCATCAAGTTTGAACATGTACAATCAAATCATGAATGTTTACTGCAATAGCATTTAGATTGGAGACTTTGAAGTTCGTGCTAAACGCCTCTGACCTCCCCCTCTAAAAAATAAAAAAAAAAAAAAAAAAAATTGTTTTCTAGGCTCTACTAGCTTTTAAACACCTTAAGAATTTGGCTATCTGTGTTATTGTTATTATCATTACTATTATTTTTTGATAGATAGACAGGGGGGGTGGGGAGGTGGAGTTTGAATCATAGACATGGAATACTAAAAAAAATGTCATTACTATTGAACTGTCATTGGCACTCTTTATTCATGTTATTGAGTTATCTTATTTAAACCAAACAGTAAACTGTTTACTATGAGAACTTCAACTAAGTTACAAGGACACTCAAAATTCTTTCGATGACGGTATCTGTTTATGAGGAAAAGTTAAGCCCAAATACTCAATATTTGTGAAGATCATCTCTCCTTTTTGAGGATGTAGGGTCTCTCTCTCAAGTTTTTATTTTGACAATTTCGTGAAATTGGTAAAATTAATACAAAAGAAGGTGGTAAAATTAGATGCTAAAAGGGATGGTTGAGTGGTTCTGGATTCTTGCTTGGGTTTATACTTAGGACCAATATCATGATAAATTAGCAATTATTCCAAAAATTTGAACTATTAAGAAAATATAAACTTAATCATTCAACTATTATTCTAAGAAAAACTAATTATAAAGTATTTATTCTTTCTAAATTATGAATCAAATCTGAAATTCCAGAATGAAATTTCTGATTAGAATTATAAAGAACTACATCTCATTCCCATGGAGTGTTATGTCTTGGAAAATGGTTCATACTTGTACGATATGTACTGAGTTAGTTCTGAGTCTGTTGACTAACTAAATATTTCAATACCAATCAATAACTTATTATTTGTGTAACTTACTTGTTGTAGGGATAAACAACCCAGAAATGTGTATTGGGCCGTGGGTCATGTTCGAGGACATTTAGTAGTCTAAGGACAGGTATTCGTTTATGAGGAAGTATGAGTTAGTGAGTTACGGACGGATTACGGTCATAAGGGTTTGGTAAGGCAGTCAAAGGAGAAATGCCTCCCCGGCTTAACAGAGAAGAGGTCAAAAAGGTTGACCTGCCATCAAGAGCAATGCTCAAAGCAATTCTACTAGTAAGGATAAACATCAGGAGGGAATAAGGCAAAGAGAAGTTAAGAAATATCTAAAGGAAAGCTGCAAAGACCGCATTAAATGCTCTGTAACTAACTCTCTGGCTGCATTAATGTGGAGGTGATACTTGAACAGTAATATATAGCCTTACAACTACCACCAAAGACTTGAGGAAGGTGTTGATGGGATAAGGATCAAAGCAAGCAACTTGACCAACACGTGGAGGGTGGAGATGAAGCAAAAAAGGGGGATATAAGGATGAAAGACACCATTATAGAGTGGGGCATCTGAGAATCTGTAGAAAGAAAAAGACTGTAGCACTAAGAATTATAATTATAATTAAGTCAAAGAGAAATATATTCAAAAACTACTCTCCTCGGACTTTGCCGAAGAATGATTTCTTCGCATAAAACTTATTTTTCTTTATTTTATTTCCATCCTTAATCTATTGTGAGCATTGTCCAATTCATTGAAACCTAGTTTTCAGCCCACTTTCTACAAATTCTTTGTATTGGGCTCTTTGGGCCTTAATCCTTTTACCTTTTTGGCCTAGGATCCAAAAACAGCCCTTACACTTGTGTTTTTGAGTTCTTCACACAACATGTGGATGATTGTATGGAAGCAAATTTCATAAATAATGATTAATGAGTCTATAAACATATAATTTTTCATTATTTTTTCGGATAAACTAGGTATTTGATTTCTATCATTTACACTATATCTCATTTTGGTTCATAACCTTTCAATTGTGTCAATTTAGCCCCTAACCTTTTAGTTCCATGTCAATTTAGTCCATAATTCCATATCGTTATTTCCTAAATGAAAATTGCTGACCAGGCAAACAGCTAAAAATAAAAAATTAGTTTTCGTTGATTTGGCAATAAACTAATTTTTTATTTTGACAATTTGCCATGTCATAAATTTTCATCCAAAAGATAATGACATGGATTAAATTGACATGACACTGAAAAGTTAGGGACTAAATTGAAACAATTGAAAATTTAGGACTAAATTGAAATATAGTGTAAATGATAAGAACCAAATACGTAATTTACCTTTTATATATATATATATATATATATATATATATATATTTGACATAATAAATTGTGAGTGAATAAAAAATGTGTTAACAAAGAGTGTATATAAAATTTAGGAGTAATTACACTAAACCCACCTATGGTTTGGCCTGAAATCACTTTACCTACCTGTGGTTTAAAAAGTCACTTTACCCATCTAAGGTATGTTCCGTTTGTTTTTTGTAACCCACCTCTATTAAAATCAGGGGTAAATGGGTATTTTTGCTCAAACTTTATATCTCTCTCCTCCTAAAACAAAAACTAGCACAAAAAATGCAAGAGAAACAACATCAAAAAGTGGTATTGGTCTCTCTCTCAATTCACATAAATCTTGAACATGAAGAACATACCCAAAAAAATAAAACCCAGATCAACCTACACAAATAACCGAACAATACAATATTGATGAAATTCGTAAATCAAATGGAAAGCTGTACCGAGCTCTATTGAACGAAGAAGTGCAGTATGTCGGAGTTTTGAATACATTGATGATGATGGAGGTGAGAAAAGGTAATCGAAAGAAACGGTGGTGATATTCTATTCACTCATCCCTTTCCCTGAGTCTCTCTCTTCCTTTTTTGGCTTTCTTTGATTCAGATTAGAAGAAGATAAAAATAAATAAATAAATAAAATGAAGAACACAACTTTGCTTAGTGAAAAAAAAAAAATGAATGAAACCCAACGACAAACGATCACAGACGATTGATCATCAGTAAAATCCACGAACCCAGAACCACCGTCCATAGACCACTAACCATAGACCATCAACAAAAGCCACAAACCCATCAACAAAACAATAGCATTGACATCGGCATCGGCATCAATACACAAATCTAGAACTTTGTAACCATCCACCACCAATAAACCCAGAATCAGTGATTCAAACCAAAACCCCCAATAATTCAAACCAAAACCCATAATTAATGATTCAAACCAAAACCAAACCCAGAACTAGTGATTCAAAACAAAACCCATAGAACTAAAACCCATAAACCTCCAAAGCTGACCCACAACAAAATCGAAATTCTCTAACACCGGTTCTAACTAAAACCCCCAAACCACTGTAAACCCCCCACTGCAAAGGCGAAGAGAGGAGAAATCTGCAAAGTGAACCCACCAAATCAAATATTAATTTTCACAAAACCCTCCCTTTTGATCTTGTTTCTCTTGCATTTTTGTGCTATTTTTTGTTTTGGGAGGAGAGAAATATGAAATTTGAGCAAAAATACCTATTTACCTCTAATTTTAATAGAGGTGAGTTACGAAAAACAAACGGAATATACCTCAGGTGGGTAAAGTGACACTTTTTAAATCACGTATAGGCAAAGTGATTTCGGGCCAAACCACAAGTGGGTTTAGTGTAATTACCGCTAAAATTTATACTAACAAATTGTGAGCGACAAAAAAACAAAAAGTAATTTTGGATGTCAAATTCACCTTCTTTTTCTATGGACAAAGTTTAGCTATAAAATTGATTGTAGTCTTAAGTTACAACATTACTCAATATCTTTTTATTGAATAGTGAATTTTGATTATGTGGTACCCAAACCCAATGGTGCTTCCTCTAGAGAGGAGGAATTTGGGCTTCCAATTTATTTGTTGGTGGGTTTCCTTGCACTGCTATTAAGTATAGTTTCAAATGCTGCCTTGACAGCCTAATCCTCTAACCCTTGCACCTCTCATTCTTAATCCCTACTCTTCCCTAATTCCTATTCCCTCTCTTTCACTCTTGTTCTTCACCCCTTCGTGTTTACCAACCCCTTTCCCACTCTTCCTCTCTTCCTTTTTATAGTCTCCTCTTAGTGGGGACCCAAATGATTACTTCTCTATCTTTTCCCATGTGGCCCCCACTTCTGCCTATAATCTCTAGTAAATTGGCCCATTTTGAGGATTCTCTTGGAACTTGTACCATACGCCAAACAGTGTTTGATAGTGGATTCCCCCAAGGCACTAACAGTGTTCGGGGACCGATCCGAATATTGACTGTTAAGTCCTCGGTCATCCCCGGTTTGTTCGTTGACATTGGGCCGAGCCTAGTCCAATAACATTAGGCCACCCCCGAGCACCAATCCTATGTTTGTATGTTATGGCTACTGGGTTGGGCCTATCCTAACACCAATCACTATGGACACCAGGGGTCTTTTGGAGTTGCCACCTATTTTTGCAATGGTCTGGGAACCATATATATGGCGTCCTCTCGAGGAAGGACCTTTGATCTTACTACTAGAGTATGAGTTCGGAGTTTAGATACGCTCTTGGAAAGGTTTTAGGCACCCAAGATCTCCCAACCCTAAGGTTGGCCTTCCATCATTGTGTTTTAATCTTAACCTTATTAAAAACTAGTTCAACACTTGTATTCTAAACTCACACACACACTAATCATGCATCTAACATACAACATGACATCTTTTATCTCTAAACATGCATACTTATCTATCCACAAAGCAAAGGAGAGCTAAACACATAAAAGAAACCCTAGCATTGTTGAAAGACCCTATCATACATCTAAACAAGGCAACAGTCCAAACATAGCAGCATGCATATCATCAATAGCAAGCAAATCATCTTATGAACAAGGCATTAACACATTATAAACCCTAATCATACATCTAAGCATGCTTCATCATATCATAAAAATAAAACCAACACAAATGCATGGACATTTCTAATGCATGACTTACCCTTTACTTACCTTTCAGCAACACAACACCTATGGCATTGATGCATGGACATGTGAATGAATGGCATAGCGTCAAAGCAAGAAACAAATATAGAAACCCTAATCTAAGCATGTTGAAAGACAAACAAGCGTGTGGGGTAGGGGCATAAAGACTTATAGAGCCTAAAACATATGAAAAGAAGCTAAACAGAACAAGCATGTGAATGCAGAAACAAAACAAACAAAGAAAAATTAGGGTTTCTGGACAGTGGTTCATGCACGCAAGAACAGGCCTGCGTATGCATAATCAAGCTTGCATGCATAGGCAAGATTATGCATACACAAATCCTTGCCCAGAAGACCTAAAAACACAGAAACAGAGTAAAAACAAAAACCCTAATTCTAATAGCCAAACATGCTCAGAAAATACAAGAAAACATAAACCTACTCTAAACAAACAGGTTATAACACAAACAAAGCAAGAAAAACAGATTAAACAGTAAAAGAAAGACTAAAAAGAGAAAATAAAGGTTGAAGCTTGATACCTTAAAAAGGAGTTCCCAAGCTTTGATTTTGATTGTTCCCCTTAGTCAAATCTATCACAAGTAATTAAATAAGCGATTAGCAACGTTAAACTAAAAGGATTAGGGCCAGAAAAGGTCTCAATCAAATAAAATTGACTGAGGGTGTTTTGTGGAAAATTCCATTTTGATTCACTATTTTCTAGTGAATCTTAAGTTTTTCCTGTGAGATTTCTGTGTGTTTTGAAAATATACTATGTAAGGCTTTTTATAGTTGAAAAAAAAGGGTTTGGAACGGCTCTCAGACAATGTGAGATTCATTCCAAACCTCAGCTCTTATTATAGAAAACTCGCCTTTTTCATGCTCCTGAAACCCTAGCTACGTACGCATGCTTTGGCCCGCATACGCAAGCTTCTGCCCATGTACGTGGGTCAAGGGCCACTTTGGTCTTTTATTTCCAAAAATAGATTTTTGTGCATTTAAAAAGTAATATTTTCCATTTTAACACTCCTCAGGTTAATTTGATATCTGATTGGGCTCTAAACTAGCCTTGAGCCTTAGAATTGAGCATCATTGGAGAACGGGGGCCCAAGTCGTAAAGGGTACAAAATGCTGTGTCTACAGTCACCGACCTCATGTCCTTACAATACCCCCCCACGATCCCATCTTCATGAAGTGGAGGTGGGATCGGGGTCCTTCGTTTCTAGGGTCAGTAAAGACTTTCAAAACTACTGTTACACATCGGGAAGATCAATCGTCAGCCAATAAATGCAACAGACATGACGGCTTGTACTTTGTGCACGCGTGGCCATGGCTGTCACATTGGATGGTCCAGATGATTTGACGCTTCGATTACTGATGTTTGCGTGGAAAGGATTAATGGCGGTTACCAATTATTACTTTTTACAGTTGCATTTAATGTCATCTCCCCCTATAAATAATGCCATGGTTTCTGCCATAATCTTCTTTATTTTCTTCCAAATTCAAAACCTTACTAATCTCCTCTTCCCAAGCCTCATATCTCTCCTGAGACCATCTTTGCTAGCACAAGATTATACTGTAAGTTCCTGTTGAGAACAAATTTTTCACATCACATGACTTCATTTCATTGGCGACCTGCACCACGTCAACACCATGGATTTTGGGAAAATCTCTTCTAAAGCCCAAAAGAGCCCATATTTACACAAAAATGAGTCAAAGCCCATAGTTCAAGCTCATAGCACATCATCTCATTTTTCGGCTCATGATCCATGCTCATGAGTCTCATCGGGGGAATTTTGGGAGTCGTGGTATGGAAGGCCAAGAAATATGTTCAGTAAAGCTCCAGTGGTTCAAAGTTGATAAAGGAAAGCATGTTGCTTGGCATGTCTTCCCCAATTCCCTAAACTCTGACGGGTCAATGTGTAATAGGTAACATTTGGTAAGCCTCTCATATCACATAACACTCAAAATGATAAAACTCTTCATGATCTTTACATAAAAATTAATGTCTATCATATAATATAAGTTTAAAAATATGATTATAGTATTTCATATAAATTATATTATTATCATCTAAATCAATTCCAAGCACACGGCTAAATATATATTAATATCTCATATCTAGCATTAAATGCTCTCCTTACTCTCCAATATTTGGTTTAAATACAAAAAGACCATAATTACATCTTTAAAATTTCATCAAATATCAACCAACTAGTCTATTACTTACCAAAATTATATATGGACTAAACACATAATTTTCCAAAAGAAGAAACTTACCAAAAATACTAACAGCAACTCCAGCAAAAGCTGTTTCTAGCTCTTGCAAAAGCAGAAATAGCCTCTGCAAAAACAGCTTCTGCAGAAGCTGCAACAGCTCTAGCACATTTTGCAGTAGCTCCAGCTGTAGTACCGGAAATAGAAGGATCCCTTAAATATTATTTTACCATCTTTAGCCAAACCATGAATTTAGTGCCAAGTATTTTCCTCCAAGCAAAAAATGTCATTCAACTGACATCATCCAGCTGTAACAACTATGATTGACAGCTGTAATAGCAGCTCCAAGCCTCCAACACCATTAAAGTCTCTAACTTTCTTCTTTTGGCTAAAAAACAAAATCCCACTAATGAGACCACTTACATTGTCAAATATTTTTCCTTATTTGCTAAATTTCTCTTTAACTAGTTCTAATTTAGTTACATGCTCGACTCTATATAAAGAGGACCAAGTTGCACACTAAGAGGGGGGGATCCATCCCTCTCTCATCTTCAATATTCTGAAACTTCATTCATTTTGCTGCCATAGCTCTAAAGATCTCCATATCTTTCTTCGTCTCTCTTACAAAATCTCTCTTCATAGATAACAACACAACACACCATTACATCACACTTATTACACCACACCATCCATCCCTCTCTCACTTTAAAATTTTGAAACTTTGTTCATTTGGCTGCCACATACACATTTTTCATACTTCTCCATCTCTCTTACAAAATCCCTTTTCATAGATAACAACACAACACACATATTACAACACCATTATCCATTACCCATCTTTCTCACACTCCATTATTCTGAAATATCATCATTTTACTGCTCATAAACACATCTTCATCTCTTTCTCTATTTCCCTTGTAATACTTCACTTCTTAGAAAGCAACATAACCAATGTTATATCACAAAAAAAACAACTTCAGTAGCATCTTTTGCTACATTTAACCTTCATATTATTTATCTCACACTTCCATATATTTTACAAACACATTCCCCAAAAAATGCCCATACACACTTCTCATATATCTTTAAACTCCATGTCTCCCAAAGTATACATATACAAGATCCATATCCAGCAAAGTGTCTACATATAATTCCTATACATATTACAAACACCATATCTTACAAAAAAAAAAAAATATATATATATATATATATATTTCTTACCATCCCCACACATCTTAAAACATATCAAACACTCTTCCAAGAACTTATTACTAAAAGCTCTTTCTTATGGAAGACATATATTTATAATGTTAAAAACCTTTCCTATGAAAGGAAAAAACTTACAATACTAAGAGTCATTCTCATGGAAGGCAACATCATTCATATTTGACTAAAAAACTACAAGAGCATTACATGGGGAAAGTCATTTAAGTGCATGATGAAAGGGAATAAACTTCACCAACCTATACACATGATTGGACATGCTCTCTCTCCCTCCAGCTGCACCCATTTTTCCCCTTAAATCATGAAGTTACCACAGAAGGACTCTTAATATCATATTGTACTGTTGGACTCGTTTTATCGTGCTGTTGAAACATCATAAGTCCGCTGTTGTTCTACGGTTGGAGCTACAAACTGTGAAGATAAGTCAATCTTTCTCTATTTTCAAGATTACATTATTAAGTATATGTTAACTCATTATTATTTTACTGCTGGATGCAAGTTATTTTAATAGTATCTCATTATTTAATAAATATGATCTCACTAATACTTCATTAATGAACATACATATTAATAAATCGATCTACCACCATCGCACATATATTCTTTGGACATGAACCATCATTGAACACATATTTTTTGGAAATGAACTACCATTAGACATATATTATTTGGACGTGAACCATTGCTAGACATACCTTATTATGTTGAACATGAACCAAGAATCGCAACTAGACATGGACTATTAGAGTCATCCCATTGTTGGACATTTGACACCTAATTAATTATTTTCTAATATTGAACATCACTTAATATACATAATAATAACGTATCAACTTACCATTTAATCAAAACTATCATGCTAAGTATATTATTTATTTCAACCATTATCATGATTCTAAGACTTTGGGTTTCATCTATTTTGTAAGCTTAAAAATACACCGGAAGTCATTGGTCTATGTGGCCCAATGTCAAGTTTCAGGTTGAACTTCCTAAAAAAAATCCGAGCTTAGCAAAGTCACACTTCCAGCAGGAGACATATGGCTATGCGCAAAAATCGCCCCTGACAGTTCCTCTACCTCTTAGCTCTTTCTTTCCTGTTCTTTCTTAGTTATTCTAGCACAAAAAAAAGGGTTTTTCCTATTTTTTAAACACTAATGCAAACGTAGAGGCCTTCAAAACTAGATTTAACATCCCTCATGATGTAAATATAGCATACTGTCATGAGGGAGACATAGAGGACCAGAGATTACCTCGGGTAGTTTTCTTTCCCTTAATGGCTATACTAGAGGGTGGGCTTGGGTTTCCAGTAGATCCCTTCTTACTTAGGACCATCATTTTTTACGGTCTTAGCCCCGACTAGTACTTGCCTAATTTTTATAGGGTGGTAAGTTGTGTGGGGCGCCTTAACCAACTATATGGCCTGAATCTCACTTACCATGACATTAACTTCTTGTACGACATTCAGGGCAGTTTGAAGAATGGGTACTATCTTCAGACTTGAAACCCCATGGTTAGACTGATATAGTGCCTCCCCAACTCTAATAGGAATTCTACAGGGGAGTTTGTGAAAGTGAGCGGGAATTGGCTCAACGGAGAACTCACCTGCCTGACCTCTCCTCGTTAGATAGGTCGGTATCTTCCTTCCTGAGACTTAGCACAACCCCAAAGAACAAATTTTAGCCTTAACTTCCCCCCTCTATTTTCAATTATTAGATCGTTCAAGCGCTTTCTAACTTCTACTTGTAATATTATCATTTGTTTCTTAATGCAGTCTCCAAGCGATTCTAACCCAACTTGAACGTTGTATAGGTTTGGGACCTCAACTTCGTCCTACACTCAGAGATCTTCGTCCATTATGACGGTCAGCTTAGAGTGTCATATCTGGCTTTCAGTTGGTCATACACCAACTATCAGGAATCTACTGGTGCTCTAATAGTCGGTAGGCCCTTCCTATCCTAATTGGACGTTTGGCTGCCAGGTTTTCTACAGAATGACCTTACAAGTGGTGAAGCTCGACATCTTGGACCTTGAATGGTAAGGAAGGGCTCCTTCGAACTGGTCTGTGACAGTTCGGCAGACACAATTTTTCACGGTTGAGCAAAACACATACCCATCGAAGCCCTTGTCCCTCCCAAACCAACCAAAGACATGGTTCAAAGACGCACCATGGGCCTCAAGCATTGGTTCCCGGGCACTCAACTCCTTGAGGGTCAGCTCGTTTCATAACCGAACCCTCAACAGACAACTCCCTCCGTGGCCTGTCCTCATAGGAAGAGGTAGAGGGGTAATAACGAACCTTTGTTGGGATCCGGTGCCCTTCCCACTGAACAGTCCCCCGCTTTAGTCTCTGTTGTTGCCATAACTCAGCAAGCCATAAATACTTCTTCTAAGGTGAGGCCTATCGATCAACCAGTGATCATTAGGCCAATGTCGCCTCCACCTTTATCCTTCCTTCCTCGGGGTGGTAATTAACCTTTGTTCTGAGGGACCAAACCCTCCCCAATGACTCCTACGTCCGGACATGGAGGAGGAGCTTGGGGGCTTAGGTTGTAGAAAGCCTTGGCTAAGCCTTATTGCTGCTCGAGGACATGCAACACTACTCCGGCTGTCAGGATAAATACCTTGTCCTCAAGTTGAAGTGGCACACTATAGCTATGAGTACCCTTGCCCACTTTTTCTCATCCTTCTTCTTCTCTTCTTTATTCTTCTTTTTCTTTTTTTCTTTCTTTTTTTTTTTGCCTTAAGTGTGAGTTCTCGACTTGTACTAATTCTTTAGCAGCTTTTATTATGGCCGCCTAACTAACCCACGTTGTGGAAGGTTGACTGAAGGGTGTCATAGAGAAGGTTGACAAGGAAAAGGCCCTAATGTAGGTGGCCGAGTCCACTTTAAATGAAAAAAATCCTTAAGTTGGCCACTACTGAGCGAAGGGAAACTTTGGCTGAGAGGGCTTAGGAACTAGCCGAGCATAAAGTGGAGGCCTTGCAGGGCAAGCTCGGGGAGGTTGAGACCAAACTCACTGAGGCCACAAGCATAGTCTCAACTCATGACAAAGAGCTTGCCGACTTGAACGAAACCATGAAAATGTGCGAGCAAGTATTCTACAACATGGGGTTCATTGACGCCGAGAATTCTTCTAGTGTGGTTGTCTTCCAAGCTCGGAGGTTTAGATTCTTGGAAGGTTGGTTGGTGGTTGTGAATGCCATCGATCTTCCCGAGTCTTCCACGTTTAGGGACCTCAACCAGATACCTTTGCCCAATAATTCGCCCGTTTAGGCCCCGACCCGAGAGCAACTCGACAAGGAAGAGAGGAAGAGTGGGAAAGGGGTTGGTAAACACGAAGGGGTGAAGAATAAGAGTGAAAGAGAGGGAATAGGAATCAGGGAAGAGTAGGGATTAAGAGTGAGAGGTGTAAGGGTTAGAGGATTGGACTGTTAAGGCAGCGTTTGAAGCTATACTTAGTAGGAGTGCAAGGAAACCCACCAACAAATAAATTAGGAGCCCAAATTCCTCGTCTCTAGAGGAAGCACCATTGGGTTTGGATACCACATATTACATTTTCTTCTTATATCTTTCATACTCACAAAATTTCTAAAAAATTAAAAATCAATAACTATGTCATCAATAAATTATTTAAATTGCAAGTTTTTGTAATTTAAAATTATGCATAAAATATAAGCTTATAGATCATATAGTAAATAATATTCGATTGACACAAAATTTGACTTACATATTAAGAGTGTAAAGAACAGGCAATTCAACGGTTAAATTTTCAAAATATGTAATAATGTTTATTTTATTGAGCAAAATTGTAGTTTTAAGCTACAACCAGTTTTATAGCTAAACTTTATCCTATTTCTATATCACACTTGTATCATAAAAGTAAAAATAAGAAAAGAGAGGGTGTGAAAAAACCAAATGGGTCATGATTTTCTATGTCAAAATCACCTTCTATTTGAGATGATGATCATCATCTTCTCTTCCTAGAAAAGAAAGGAAGAATTAGAATCTTTAAAAAGGCCATTGCTGACCTCGTTTTCATTTTTGGTATAAAAATGACACTTGTCGAATCGGTTTTAGACAAACAAAAGTATTGTTGTCTATGTTGTCTTGACTCCTAAAACTAAAAGCAAGGTGGCAGTTCGGATCGAAAACTTGGGAGATCGAATCAAAGCTCAAAATTATTGGTGTTGCAATCTAATCATAAATCATAAATCATCAAACTTTCTTAAGATCGGACGGCCCCAAAACATGTTTATTTTTCATTGCAAAAATTCATGTTAATTTTTCTATTTTAAGTACTTACTTTTCAAATCAAGGCATCAAATTATTTATTTTATACTAAATTTTATTAAAATGCCATTTAAAAAAAAAATTCACGTACAAAAATTATTATTTACTATCTTCTATTATTCTTAAGATAAAAAAAATAGAAAACTAAATACAAAATGAATATTGCAAGTGTAAATTTACACAATATTATAGCAACTATGTATTTTTACACAATTAGACAAGACTTAGGTACAGTACTTAGGTGCTGTTTTTTAGATTTCCTTTTTCAGATTCTGCCATGTGGATTTTTCCCCATAGAATGAAAATATATTTTTTAGTTAAGTAGTCATATGGCCAAATTATAAGAGTGGAACCTAAGGAACAACACCTAAAGTACCATACCTAAGTTTTGTCCTACACAATTTTACATAATTCAATGTGAGTGAATTTTGACCTTAGTTAACTAAAATAAAATATGGTAATTTTTATTATTATTAACAATTTGCTATAATGTACTCTTGATGTAATACATATTACGATGATGTGACATTAAATTTTTTGATTTATTTTATTTTATTTTATTCTAACATTATCATAATATAAAATTACAAAATATATCACATAGTTCTCACATGGAGACTTGACATCAAGGCATCAAATTATTTATTTTATACTAAATTTTATTAAAATGTCATTTTTTTTAATTTTTTATTTTTTCACATACAAAAATTATTATCTACTATCTTTTTTTTTTTTATTCTCAAGATATATATAAAAAAATAGAAAACTAAATACAAAATGAATAATGCAAGTGTAAATTTACATAGTATTATAACAACCATGTATTTTTATACAATTAGGCAAGATTTAGGTGCTGTTTCTTAGGTTCCTTTTTTCAGATTCTGCCATGTAGATTTTTTCTCATGAAATGAAAGTATATTTTTTAGTTAAGTAGCCATATAACTGAATCATAAAAAATGAATTTAAGGAACAACACCTAAGGTCCTATACTTAAGTTTTATCCTACACTATTTTACATAATTCAATGTGAGTGAATTTTGAATTTAGTTAACTAAAATAAAATATGGTAAATTTTGTTATTATTAACGGTTTACTATAATGTACTCTTGATGTAATACACATTACTATAATATGACATTAAGTTTTTTGATTTATTTTATTCTAACATTATCATAATCTAAAATTACAAAATATACCACATATGACATAACTCCCACATGGAGACTTGAACCCTGGTATTTACCTCCACTCCTCACAAATACTTATACTTATAGAGTGACTATTGCACCAAATATATGTGGTGGTAAAACTATTTTTATATTAAAATTAAATTAATATAATATTATAATAATGTAATAGTATTACGGAGTAACAAAACACCACGGCAAACCAAACTTCTTTTAAAGCACCGCAATTTTTTTTTTTAATCTCACTTGCTATTTATTTAAAGGAAAAATAAAAATAAATAAAGGACCTCATTTGAGAAAAAAATATCTTTCTTCTATTCGCTATATAAAAACCATACCATATTGGTGTGTGTTTACAACTTTAGCCCAATCTATCACTCTCTTCTGACAAACCCTAGATCTCTTTGAAGGAGAACCCTAGATCATGTCTGGGATGTACGGACAAGAAGCCGGCGAGGCCGCTCCTCCACCGTATGGAGCTAGCGGCGGTGCCGGAGGATATGATGGCGGTGGCTATGGCGGTGGTGGAGGTTATGGAGCTTCTGGAGCCTATGCTGGTGGATATGGCGGTGGAAACAGTGATGGTGGTCGTGGAGGTCGCGGAGGAGGAAGAGGTGGTGGAGGTTACAGTGGTGGTGGAGGCGGAGGTGGAGGCGGCGGAGGATTCGGTGGTCGAGGTAGCTAATTTTTTGTTATTTCGTCCTTTTGTCCATTTCTGATTGACTTGTTGTAGAATTAGGGTTAGGGTTAATGGCTTGTTGCTTATTGCTTGACTGGATCTTGGTTGCAGGAGGAGGTGGTGGTAGGTATCAAGGAGGAGATCGTGGTGGCCGAGGCAGTGGTGGAGGCGGTGGCAGAGGAGGTGGCCGTGGTGGTAGCGGTCGAGACGGTGATTGGCTTTGCCCTAATCCTAGGTGAGTATTTTCCTTCTTTGATTCTGATTTAATGCTATTTGTTTGGGTTTTTACTTTTTATTATTATTATTTTTTTTTTAACACCTAGAAAGTTTTAGGTTTTGAACATTTGAACTTAATTTCTTGGTTCGTTGGGGCTCTGTTTCATTTTTTATTACAAACTGACTGTGTTATTGAATTGAGTATATTCTTTATCTGATTCTGATTTATTTTTATGAGTTTGGGTTTTTATTTTTTTAACACCTAGAAAAATATGTGTTTTGAACATTTGAACTTAATTTCTCGGTTTGTTGGGCCTCAGTTTCTTTATTACAAACTGTAAGTGTTATTGAATTGAGAATGGTAATAAAACATATCTTACTTGTTATCCTTGTGTATGTAGAAAGATTGGCTTTGCCCTAATCCTTGGCGAGTATTTTCTTTCTCTGATTCTGATTTATTTTTATTTGTTTGGGTTATTATTTTTTAACATCTAGAAACTAGAAAGATATGGGTTTTGAACGTTTGAAATTAATTTTTTGGTTTGTTGGGCCTCAGTTTTAGTATCACAAATTGACTGTGTGATGGAATTGAGAATGGTATGTATGTGTATGTTGTTTTTGATGAGTGGTAAATGTGTATGCAGCTGTGGGAATATGAACTTTCAAAGAAGAACTGAATGTAACAAATGTGGTGCACCCTCTCCGGCTGGTGGCGGTGATCGTGGTGGTAGTGGTGGTGGTGGTGGTGGTTACAATAGAGGTGGTGGAGGTGGTGGCGGATATGGTGGTAGTCGAGGTGGTAGTTATGATGGGGGTAGAGGTGGTGAGTATAATGGAGGTAGAGGTGGTAATAATGATGGTAGAGGTGGAAGCGGCAATAGGGGTGGTTCTTATGGCAAAGAAGAAGGTGGCTATGGTCAGGCTCCACCAGCAGCACCACAACCTTATTATGGAGGGGCTGGTGGGAATTATCCAACGCCACCTTACAACTCATATGCTGGAAATGCTAATTATGGAACGGATGCGGTTCCTCCACCTACAAGCTATTCTGCTGGGCCTACATCTTATCCACCATCTTATGGTGGACCCCCTGCAGGAGGTTATGGTAGTGAGGGTCAGGGTGATGTAAGGAGTGGCAGTCGGGGTGGCCCACCAAGTGGATATGATGGTGGGCGTGGTGCTGGTGGTCGAGGTGGTTATGGTGGTGCTTCTGCTGAGGCCCCAGCTAAGATAAGGCAGTGTGATGGGAATTGTGGTGATACTTGTGACAACTCTAGAATCTACATATCAAATTTGCCGCCAGATGTGACAACTGAAGAACTAAGGGAACTTTTTGGAGGCATTGGACAAGTAATATACTACATTTTTCTTTTGAACTCCTTGCGTTTAAGTTTTTATTGCTTAATTTTGAAGTTAGAGATTGTTGTCCATCTGTGTGCCCTTTGCAGAATATGTGTAAATCATTTTGTCTGTATACAGGTGTTGTTTTTGAGTTTACTTTATTGTTTTATATAGCAGGAGGATGATTTGACCTTGAAATTATCAAACCATGTAGTTTACTTTCCTCTAACCTCTTTTTATTAATGTATATGATGAAAATACTATCAAATCTGATAAACTTAAAAAAATTACCATCTTGTTTTTTTGTTAAAAAAAAATTGCCGTCTTGGTTGTGTATGGATGAAGATGAATGTGCTGGATTTCCATCTGTCTCAATTGTGATGGAATGACAGTGGAAAAGGGATTTTAGCGTGATGAGTCTGAAGTTTTGGCATTTCCTACCTAAGGGTAATAATGGACAGGAATCTAATGATCCACGTGCCAAGAGCCTTATAGCTCAATTGGCACCTTCTGGTGTTTCCTATGGAGGCATCCAGGGTTCCAATTCCCCCACCCCCAACTATTTGATGTATCAAAAAGAAATCTAATGATCCACGTGTTACTTAGGTTGGAAGAATTAAGCAAAAGCGAGGATATAAGGATCAATGGCCATGGAATATAAAAATATATACAGATGAGATGGGAAACAACAAAGGCGATGCAGTTTTGTCATATGAAGATCCGTCTGCTGCGCATTCAGCTGGCGGTTTTTACAATAGTACTTACCTTTAAACCTTTTTGTGATATCATCATTTTATTAGTAGTGTTCTTACCAGGAGCCTTGCTTCACAGATTATGATATGAGGGGTTTTAAAATCAATGTTGCGATGGCTGAGATGTCTGCACCAAAGGCTCCCCCTGCCTATGACCAGCGGTACCTCCCTGACCAATGTCCTCACTTTATTTTTACATGCAATGTTGGAATGAGATGTTTATTAATTTGTAGTGCCATGTTATTGAGATATCTGCTACTGCATGAGAATTGTGTTTTCTCATGTAATCTTGATGTTATGAGTCTGATGATGCGTTGTAGATTCTCTTTATGATCATCAATGAATGATTAATGTGGGTCCAGCTGTCACGGGTTAAAATTGTTTGCCATTTGTAATGTTCATTTTTACTAAGATTGCATGCTTTTTCTCAGGACAGGGTTACCATGGTTGTTAGTGCTCAAATGGTTACATTTTGTTCTGAAGTGCTTGTGGTGATATATTGTAATAAGGTCTTATTGTTTTGTTCTAGAGAATATGTTGCTTTACATCAGTTGTTAAAAGTGGGATCTGACTCTTGTTCTCACACAATTGGGCCATATATGTGTGTGTGTATTGAATTATAATGGGGATGTACCATTTAAAGATTATTCTTTGGGAAATAGCCTTTGTTTTTTTTATCTTTACCTAGCAAAGACTTTATTGTATTTCTTTTAGTCTTTGGGAAGCAGTTGTAATGTTGCTGCTGGTTGGTTTTAGAATGCTATGAGATCCTGTTGACTAAATTTATTGATTGTACATTGAAATATATGTATGTAATGCAACATAGGAGTTCAAATACTATGAGAGGCTTGCAATTTCTACATTTATATATATGTGTGTGTGTGCGTGCGCGCTTGTGCGCGTGTAAATGAATATGAGACGAATAAGACAAGAAGATATGATTTGCATATTGCTTTTATTCTGTGTCCCGTTTCGTTTTCTAGTTTAGAAAATTTAACTTGGGAACATCATCTAGAAAGATTTATGATTTTTCAAATCGCCTTTTATAAACTTTTGAGAATTTAAACCTGAATAAAATAAAGGGAGGGGGTATATTATGAGGTCAGTAAATTAATGACCTTTGTCTTCTAAAACTGGACAACTATTTTAGGATGACAAAAAATTGAATATGGGAGAAACAAAAAGGGACAATAGGGTGTATGTTTTACTTCTACCGTCAATTGCCAATCTTTTTTGTTTTTGTCCTTTTTTTAAATGTGAGCATGTGATTCATCAATAAATAGAAGAAAGTGGCTCAAAATGGTCGAGAAACATTCTAATAGATGGAAAAATGGTTGTGGAATTTATATCATTGTAGGAGAATATACTACTGAAGTTTTGGTTTTTTAGATAATTAGGGGTTCTCTCTCTCTCTCTCTCTCTCTCTCTCTCTCTCTCTCTCTCATTGGGTATGTATTTAATTTGACAAAGAAATGTTTTTTCTCCCTGTAATTTACTCTCTTCTATGTAAGCAAGCCAAATAGCATGTTTCAATTCTTCAGTTTAGTTGACTGGTTTAACAGCCACTCAAAATTTTATGTTTTTATGGGTTGTATCATTTACTTATAATTTGTGCAACAGGGGTGGTGGTCGAGGTGGCTACGGAGGCGGAGACAGGCGCAGGGATAATAACAGAGATGGGTCTGGGCCTGACAGACATCACTATGGTGGAAACCGATCGCGGCCTTACTAAAAGAGAACCTCAGCATAAAGCCTTTTATGTAACTAAAAATTATGGTCTGAGAGATTTTATTATGTTGCTATGGCGGGATACTTGAACTGGAGACTAAGAGGTAGGTTGTTCATTTACTCTGAGCAAGACCTCTTTTCTCCCTTTCCCTTCGTTCGCCGCTAATTGGAGGGGTTTTTATCTTTAGACATGGGATTGATTTTAATTGTGTGAATTTTTTATAGAGGCAAGTGGATAATCTCCAAATTGCTTGCTGCTAAGGTAGGTTCATATTTTCAGGTGAGTGCTGCTTTTTCAAAATTGTGCCATAAAACTTGACTGGAGTTTGAGCCAAGTGTCATTTTGTGGATTTGGTTGCATCTCTGGCATGTCTAATGTGACATCAATACAAGCATGTAAATGCATGTCCTGACTACATAAATAGGCCATTTGTAAGGAATATTTATTTGTTGTTTGGGTGGAGCCTAATTGTGCCACTGTTTCTAGCAGTTTTGCTAAAGGTGGCTTAAGTTTATGTGGTTCATTTGTTTCCACTTTGTAAATATTTGATCCACTATCTTGAATTGTGGATGTGTCGAGCAAGTTGAACAAGAAGAGTGGTCACTTGCATTGGAGGTGATTAGGTTGGTTTTAAGGTCTGCTAATTTTGTGAATGTTTTGGAGATGATTTCTTTTTTAAGCAACCTAAATGAGATTCTCTTAATTAACCAAACCAATTAAACATATATGAATTCCAGCTTTGAGGCTTCCCTCCCCCCCCCCCCCCCCCCCCCCCCCCCCAAATATATATATATATATATATATATAAATAAATAAAGGAATTGAGCATTAAGAATGGCCTTGTATGAGAACTTATTGTTATATTTGCTGTCACTATACCTGCAAGTTTTGTGGATTCATCCTCTTATGGATATCTTAAGGAATCACCAAATTTCTGTGGACTACTCTATTGGGTTTGCCGCATGTTTTAAGTAGTAATTAATGATATATAAGAATACCCGGTATCACCACTTTCATGCAAAGCCACTGATTTTCAATTAATTTTGGAGAAATATCTTATCATGACATCCTCCATTGTTGAAGGCTTTGTTCTGCAGTTGAGAGTAAATCTTTTGGTTCCATTACTCTAATGGAATGTTGCTTATAGCAAGTTTAATAAAGTAAATGTTGTAAATCCACATTGCAAGCTATTTTTGTTCCTTGTGCTAGGTGGCAATACTGGCAAATTCATGAAGATGCATTACTTTTTAATGCAGCTGTCGTCAATTGATACTTATAAATTTCCTTGGGTTTGAAGTTTAATAGCCTGATCAATGCTAAAAAGGAATAATTGGTTCCTCATTGAATGTATTTATTTCTAGTATCTGCTATCCTTGAGTACACTTCCTATCATTTGGTTTGGTATTTTGTTTTTGGGAAACATTTTTGGTTTGTTCTTAGGAGTCGCTAGGTGTTGTGATTTATTTTGATATTTAATTTTGAGTACTGTAGTAATTAGAAGCGGGAGATGCCATAATGATGCGATTAGAAGTATGGGGGTGGTTTTTGATAAAATGAAACTCATATTTCGGTCACTTTGGAGAGGTGGTGGTGCTACTGATCAGCAGTGTTAGTAGTCAGTCTTCTATTAATACTACCTTTAGTTTTCACTTGAGAATCGTCTCTCCGACTAGCCTAGCAGCGTGAAGTGGATTTGGTGGATGTACGCACGCACTGGAGGCATTTTAACATATTCAGGGCTGCGAGTTAGCTAAAATTCTGCTTTAGATTTCTTTTTGAGTTTAAGTAGTGTGCTCAAGAAACACACTGATCATTGTATATCTTTTTTTGTGTGTGTGTGTGACTGTTTAAACTCCCGCATCACTTGTATTTAAATTGTATGTTTTGATTTGCTGAGGTAGTATTTCCAAGGAATTATCTGCATTTATAACGCCTAGCGATCTTCAAGAAGCGCAACATGAACGCTAGTACCCCAATGGGTTATTCGTGGGACATAAGGAAAATAAAAATTATATTGGCATTCGGTACTAAATTAATACATGAGAATAAAAATACGTTCGTCGTCCCATTTTGTTTATTATGTTTAGAAACATGGTCTGATGCACAGATATATTACTAACTATTATAAAAGGGTGAACAACCCTATCTACGTGTGATTTGTTTGGGTGGGCGATTAAGTTTTATAAGACAAAAAAATCCCCACAACACTTATCTCCTCTCGATACTAAAGTCCATTATCAAACTCACTTATCATTTGGTTCCCTAAACTCAAAACCAGGATATGATTAGATTTTCCAAAACTCAATGTGTGTTGTGGGAAAGAAAAACTCAAGTTAGACGTACAGGACACAGCAAGAAATTTTTTGTTATTGAGATGAGTGCTTGGTGTTGCTGGTGCAATATACAGCTCAACGACAAAGGGAGAGAGGGCTGTAGGTTTGGGGGTGTCAATTCGGGTTAGCGTGTCAGGTTTATGTCGTGTCAAGATAGGGGTATTCAATTAAATGGTTTAACTCTAACTCAACACATTTAATAATTGTGTTATGATCCTTCAATCCTAATCTGACCTGTTAATAATGTGGGTTGACTTGATCCAATTCATTTGACACACTTAATAAACGAGTCATGTTGGGTTGACACGAATGTAACACAATCTATTTCAACCTGTATAATACTAAATATAACATCTATCTAGAATTTTATTTTTTTTATTTTTATTTTTTACATTTCAAAAGTAATGCATACACTTCAAGTCTTCAATCCACATTCTTGTAATCTTTAAAAGCAATACCCATAAGATCTAGTTTATAAACTATCTCAATAAACCCACTTGCAAGATATGTTGACGTGTCAAAAAAAAAAAAAAAACATGGCATAGGACAAAAGCTACAACCGTGACCTTAATCAACAATTAATATATCTTATATATTAATAACGGCACATGAGTTCAAAGTTTATAGAACAAAAGCATTATGTAAAAAATAATAATAATAATAATAATAATAATAAAAAATACATGAGAGAGAGAGAGAGAGAGAGAGAGAGAGAGAGAGAGAGAGAGAGCAATAACCAGTATGAGACTTTGAGTTTGAGAACTGGGCGTGAAACTATAAGATAGTAAAGTGAGTAGTACAGCTGAAATTTAAAAAAAAAAAAAAAAAAAAAAAAAAAAAGAAGAAGAAGATATTTATAAGAAGGTTTAGAGATCTAGGATTTGTAAAGTTTCAATTTCTAATTATATCCCTTATAAGTTTTTGTAATTACTCATTTTTCTTTTTAAATTTAAAATATATGTTAGATAGAAAAGTTATTTGACAAATCTAAAATAAAATAAATATTTATTTGTTATACTAATTAAACGGATTGTGTTAAGTGTATCATTTTGGGTTGACACAAATAAATTAGCGAGTCAAACATGTCTATTACGGATTATGCGGGTTTACCCGTTTATGATACGTTTCTTATCATGTTGCTTTCGAGTCAACCTGTTTATGACCCAAACCAATTAAGGCCCAACCCTAATCCAAAAAAACCCGTGTCGGGTTCGTGTTGTGTTCACAGGTTAGGTCGAGCATTGACAGCCCTAGTCATTTGTAGGTGCAATTTGTACGGATACGGCTCAAGGACAAAGGGAGAAAAGGTTGTAGGTTTGTAAGGGAGAGAGGGTTGGTTTAAAGGATGGGAAGAGACCGTTCTTTGACTTACTTTGGTAAAGATTGGGGGTGGGTGTGAGTTTCTTAGAAGTTGAGAGAGAAATAGAGGGCCAAGTGTGAGGGCTCGTACCCCGGCCTATTTTGGATTGATTGGTTTGGAGGTCGTGTTATTGTCTATCAAAATGGGGATTTGACTGATTACATTTTCTTTTTATAATGGAGTCGTCACTTCTTTAATTATTAGAAAAAAGAAAAAGAAAATCATAATTAAAAAATTCATCATTTTATTGATTTGAGAATAAATGTACATTGATCATAGGAAATTACATGGTTTTGATCCTAGATACTATCTAAGATAAAATATATGACTTTGTTTCTTAGTTACAATCCAGAGATTGAAAATTACATGAATAAGTACTAACCCTTGATCTAAACTCGGAGGCTATGTTATAAGATGGGAAAGTGTTAGGCACTCATCTTGCTCAGTGAAGTAGGTATTCTAGACTATGGTGGCCAATATTCATATTTTATGATCCAACATATTATCAATCAATTGCATATTCATTACTTTGCTTGAATTTAATGTGTGTACATGTGATAAACTCTAATTCCATTTATTAATCATTACATTTGAATTGAAAAATAAATTCTAGTAAATGTGTGTAGATGGTGATATCCTAGATTCAAGTAATTGGAAAATTATGAAATTAATATGTTTTTCATATTTTGGATATGAATTTAAGATCAAAACTAGTGTCATGCATGAACATGTGATGAACATCCAAGAACATGTGAAGAACGCATATAAACAACATTCAAGTATATCAAGAATATTCAAGCATATTCAAGCAATTTAAATAATCAACTAGCATGATTTAATCTTAAATTAATATTATAGAAAAATGAAAAAAAAAAGTTAGGGAAATGGATTATACCTGTATGCAATATCCACATGTTAGAGGAGGAGGTTTTTGTTGGAGGTCCTAAGGGTGGAGTAGAGAAGAAGAACTAGCAGAAGGAGAGTGAGACTCACTCAATATCTTGATTCTCAAAATAACCAAGATATAACAAGTCTAACTCCATTTCACTAGAGCTTAAGAAGAGAGAAGATATGATGTTTTTGGGTCTTTTGAAATGGAGAAGTGGGGGTCTATATAGTAGTGGTAAAGAAAATATGAATGGAAGAGCATTCAATGAGGGTTAACAAAGGATGAGAGAAAATCATAAACCTGGACCCACTTTTAGAGTTTAGAGAAGGCTAGTGCATTAAATTTGGAGGTTGGTGGGAGCCGGAAGGGGCAACCTAGAGCCTAGATTAAAATAATTGATAGGTGAGTGGAGCCACCAAAAGAGAAAGGGCTATCATTGTGTCAGTGTTGCTAGAGTGAGCTGTTGTGGACGTTGGTTGCGGAGCATGGTGGTATGTTATGATCCTAGTGTCCCACATGGATCCTGTAACAACCATCAGAGCCAACTTTGAAAAATCATATCTTACTCATTTCTAATCGAATTTGTCTCGTTCTTGTGCTCAAATTAAAGTCCAAGATGTCTAATTTCTAGAAAAATTAAGCTCACTCACAAATTCAAAATTTTCTAAGATATATCAATGAAATAGTGCACATATGTTGATGGTGTTATAAAATAGACCAACTCCTAAACTCGTCCATATGGCTCGTCCTAAGGAAGAGTTGAGTGGCTTAGGGCATGTTCGTCCAAGGATAAGCTTGTCCGTCCGTGAAGTCGGTTGGACGAGCACCTTGCGTCTTGAACATGTTCCTTGGATACAAACTCGAAGCGACCTCTGTTTTCCTGTCAGGCTACAAAACCGTTTCCCCAATAAACGGTTGTGGAAAACAGAGCCCAAATAAAGTAACTTCCATGGCGATTATGGAAGTTACCTCCGAGTCTTCCGAACACCACAACGGTAGGAGAAATAACTGCCTTAGACAAAGCACTATATAAGGACTCTTCTACAAGAGGGTAAGGCATTCAGACACTTCCACACAAATTGGAATTCCAAAAATACTAACTTTACCATCGGAGGATTCTTGGTCGGTCTTCCCTGGTCTCCTCTGATTTTGTGTTTATCTTTTCAGGACATTCCAAGTAATATTGAGATCATCAACGCCCGAGACATTTAGCCTACTGATTTCCTTGTGTTCATTAGTTGGCGCCGTCTGTGGGGAAGAGTTTTGTTAGATTTTATCTGAGTTCTACAATTCCTTTCTCTGACAAAAAGGCTGCAATGGTTCGAACAAGATCGAGGGCTACTAGTCCAGGCCATCAAGAGAGTAGGGATGCCTCTAGCAATCCCCATCGCGATTGTCAATCTGCGCCTGCCATGCAACTATCATTTGTTCAACATATGCAATCCATGGCAACCGCTATGACAAAGTTAACTCGCCAGGACCAAGAACTGACAAGGGAGATTAATCTCAGGAGGCAACGATATGAGGCATATGGAGAAGAAAAAGGCTAGAACCAAGGAGATGGAAGAAATGCTGAGCCTGAAAGCCAATCAAGGGGCACCGGGGAGAGAGAGATTGACTAGATGAGGAAGATTATGGATGAGATGAGGGAAAACATGAGAAGAGCAAATCCCGTAGAGGATCTAGTTTACCGAACAGACTCCCCCTTCATGGCTTCCATCAATGGTCACCCCCTGCCTCCAAAATTCAAGATGCCTTCCTTGGATTCGTATGATGGAACACGTGACCCGTTTGATCACATTGCTACTTTTAAGACTATGATTCACCTTCAGGGGGTCCGGATGAAATTATGTGTACAGCCTTCCCTACTAACCTCAAAGGTTCGGCACGAGTGTGGTTCAGTAAAATACCCCCGAATTTGGTAAGTTCTTTCGAAGAGTTGAGCAAGTTGTTCGTTAATAACTTCATTGGGGGATAGAGACACAAATGTTCCTCGTCCAGCCTGTTGACCATAGAACAGGGGGAGAATGAAAGCTTGCGGTCCTTTATCACTCGTTTCAACAGGGAAGCCCTGACGGTGGATGAGGTGGATGATAAGCTACTATTGGCGGCCTTTCACAACGGGTTTAATTCTGATTTGTTCATTCACAAGCTTTATGAGAAAGAGCCTTAGTCCATGGCTGAACTCGTCCATTCAGCTCAGAACTTTATGAATGCAGAAGACGCGATCATAGCTAAGAAGAGGAAGCGAGCTGAAAGAATGGAAGCAAACCCCATGCGCCATTTTGAGCAAGGTCCTCGTCCAAAAAAGGGATAGACGGACGATAAAAAAGACTAAGATGGCAAGAAGGCTAGTCCAGCATGGAGTCAGCAATACACGCCACTGAACATGCCACTCGAGCAAGTCCTTATGCAAATCAAGGACGATCCTTCCTTGAAATGGCCGGAGAAAATGAAGGAAGACCCCAGTAAGCACAATAGAAATAAGTATTGTTGCTTCCATAGAGATTATGGGCATGATACGGATGAGTGTTTTGACTTAAAGCAGCAAATTGATAATCTCATAAGGCAAGGAAAATTGAGAAATTTCCTTGGACGAGACCACAAGGATGAGAAGTTGAAAGGGAAGGTGGAAGAATTGTCGCGACCACCGCTTGGAGAAATAAGAGTTATTATAGAAGGAAGTTCAGTAGGCCAGTCGTCCAAGTCAAGGAAAACATATCTCAAGGTAGTGCAGAACGTTCAACTATCTGGACGAACATTAAGGACGAGGAACACGGATGAACAAGCCATCACATTCACAGATGATGATGCTGAAAGAGTTCACCACCCCCATGATGATGCCATTGTCATCACTTTGCTTATTGCTGATTATACAACAAGAAGGGTGTTAGTGGACAACGGAAGCTCAGTAGATATTTTGTATTATTCAGCTTTTCAATAGATGAGGCTAGGACAAGACCTACTTCGTCTAGTGAACTCGCCTTTGGTAGGCTTTGGTGGAATGAAGGTGCAGCCTGTAGGTACAGTTACATTACCTGTGGTGGTAGGGGCATATTCGCAACAATTAACCAGACGTGAATTTCCTTGTGGTAGATTGTTTCTCCTCCTACAATGCTATAATTGGAAGACCGACTTTAAGTAGTTGGAAGGTGGTTACATCTACCTATCATCTGACAGTCAAGTTTCCAACAGAGTATGGAATAGGGCAAGTACAAGGAGACCAGCTAGCAGCAAGAGAATGTTACCTGACCATGTTGGCCATGGACGAACAAATCCAGAAAATGAATATTGAAGAAAAGAGAGTTGTGGCTGAGCCCACCGAAGTGTTAGAAGATATTTCTTTAGACGAGAATAACTCTGAGAGGTGTACCAGGGTTGGAGCAGATCTAGAAGAGAAGACTAAGAAGGACCTCATCTGTTTTTTGAAAAAGAGCATTGATGTGTTTGCTCGGAGTCATGAGGATATGCCAGGTATAGATCCTAGTGTCATTACCTACCGTTTGAATGTATGTCCCTCCTCTAAGCCTGTGCGACAAAAGAAAAAAGTATTCGCCCTTAAGAGAGACAATGCTATTAAGGATGAGGTCCAAAAGTTGATTGCAGCGAAGTTCATTAAAGAGGTGTACTATCCGGATTGGCTAGCTAATGTAGTAATGATCAAGAAGGCAAATGGCAAGTGGAGGATGTGTGTAGACTTTACTGATCTAAACAAGGCTTTCCCCAAGGATAGCTATCCATTACCTCCTATTGATCAACTGGTGGATTCCACTGCCGATCATAAATTACTTAGTTTTATAGATGCTTTCTCAGGATATAATCAAATAAGGATGGACGAGGCAGACCAGGAGAAGACATCCTTTGTTACTAGTCAAGGCTTGTTTTGTTATGAAGTGATGCCCTTTGGCTTGAATAACGCTGGGGCAACATACCAACGACTGGTCAACCATATGTTTCGTCCTCAAATTGGACGAAATGTAGAAGTTTATATGGATGACATGTTGGTAAAAAGTCTCAATGAGGGAAAGCATCTGGATGACCTGCAAGAGACTTTTGACATGTTCAGACGATACAGTATGAAGTTGAACCCCAGCAAATGCACTTTTGGAGTATCATTAGGAAAATTCCTCGGATTCATAGTTTCGCATAGGGGGATTGAGGCAAATCCTGAAAAGATCAAAGCAATTCTAGATATGAAGCCTTCACAAAACATCAAAGAAGTCTAGTCCCTTACCGGACGAGTTGCTGCCCTCAACAGGTTTGTCTTTAAAGCTACTGACAAATGCTTACCATTTTTTAAGGTTCTTAAGAAAGCGTTTGAGGACGAATGCCAAAAAGCCTTTCAAGACTTGAAGACATACCTTGTTACGGCTCCATTGCTAAGTCCGTTTGTGATGGGAGAGGAGTTGTATTTGTACTTAGCAGTGACCCTACATGCCGTTAGTTCAGCATTGATAAGGGAGGAAGGAAGAGTGCAAAAGCCCGTGTACTATACAAGCAGAGCACTAAAGGGAGCAGAAGGACAATATCCGTTAATAGAAAAGCTAGCTTTCGCGCTAATAACGGCTTCCAGGAAGCTAAGGTACTACTTCCAAGCTCATGTAATCAATGTTATGACAGACCATCCGCTCAAGAAAGCCATGAACAAGTTGGAAGCCGTAGGACGACTGATCCAAAGGGCTGTTGAACTTAGTGAGTTTGACGTCAGATATCAACTTAAGAATGCGATAAAGGCTCAAGACCTGACAGATTTCATTGCGGAGTTCACACCAAACTATGATGACTTAGAAAGGATAGAAGACAGTAAGAAGTGGGTCGTCCATGTGGACAGCTCGTCCACGCAACATGCAGGGGGAATAGGAGTGGTTCTACAATCCCCGGAAGGAGATAAGCTAAAGCATAAGATCTGTTTGCAATATCAAGCAACTAATAATGAAGTTGAGTATGAAACTCTTCTCAAAGGGCTGGACTTGGCTAGATCAGTAAAAGCAAAATCAATACTCATCCTAGGAGATTCTCAGTTGGTCATGGGCTAGATAAACGAGACGTGTGAGGCTAAGGAAGAACGAATGAAAAAATACCTTGAAAATGTATTGCGGCTTGTGAAGAAATTCAAGAAAGCTGACTTCGTTCAAATCCCAAGGGAGGAGAACATGGAAGCAGATACGTTAGCAAAGGAAGCCTCAGCGAATGAAGCCATGGATGAGTCGATGAAGTTCAGTATGTCCCAAGTATAGATCTTCCAAAGATGCAGCAAATAGAGAATGAAGAGAACTGGATGACCCCCATAATGTTATACCTGAAGGACAGAAAGCTCCCAAAAGGGAAGGATGAGGCCAAAAAGCTCAGGGTCAAGGCAGTAAGATATGTCCTTTTGGACGAAGTACTATACAAGAGAGGTTTCTCTCAACCTTATCTCAGATGTTTAGCTTCGGACAAGGCAAACTATGTGTTGAGAGAGGTTCATGAAGGAGCCTGCGGAAACCATTCGGGGGCTAGGTCACTTATCCATAAGGTTGTCCGTGCAGGGTACGACTGGCCAACTATTCAGGTAGATGCAAAAGTTTATGTCAAGGTATGTAACCAATGTCAACGGTTTAGCAACGTCCCTAGACAGCTGTTAGAGTATCTCACGCCAATGATGGTCTCATAGCCCTTGGCACAGTGGGGGCTAGATATTTTGGGCCATTTTCCACTTGGGATGAGGTAGATGAAGTTTCTGGTGATGGGCATTGATTATTTCACCAAGTGGGTGGAAGTAGAACCCGTAGCGAATATCACGCAACAAAATGTCAAGATCTTTGTTTGGAAGAACATTGTGTGCAGATTTGGGGTGCCTAGAGTATTAATGTCTGACAACGGACGACAATTTGACAATGCACTTTTCAGGGACTTCTGTGTACACTTTGGAATTCAAAATCATTATTCCTCGCCTACCCTCTCCCAAGCAAACGGTCAGGCCAAAGTTACAAACCGATCCTTGTTGAAAATCATCAAGACTTGGCTTGAGGGGGCGAAGGGAATATGGCCAGATGAGCTACCAGATGTTTTATGGGCGTACAAGATGACGGTGAGAACCCCTACAGGGGAAACTCCTTTCAAGCTAGCCTATGGAAGTGAGGAAGTTATACCTGCAGAAGTGCGCATAGCCAACCACAGGGTAATGACGTATCAGGATAAGGATAACAAGGAGTAACTCCGTTTAGATGAGCTACCAAGTGTTTTATGGGCGTACAGGACGACGGTGAGAACCCCTACAGGGGAAACTCCTTTCAAGCTAGCCTATGGAAGCGAGACAGTTATACATGCAGAAGTGCACATAACCAACCATAGGGTAACGACGTATCAGGATAAGGATAACGAGGAGCAACTCCATTTAAACCTCGATCTAATAGACGAGGTAAGGATGGACGCAGAACATAAGACGGCGAGGTACAAAAACCTCATGGCTAGGCAGTATGATGCAATGGTGAAGCCAAGACAGTTCAACATAGGAGATCTCGTCCTAAAAAAGGTTTCTTTGGCAACCAAGAACTCAGATCATGGGAAACTGAGACCTAATTAGGAAGGACCCTACAGAGTTATCTACTGTAAAAGGCAAGGATCCTACTACTTGGAGGCCCTAGACTGGAGGAAATTGGAGCATCCTTGGAATGTTGAGCACTCGAGGAGATATTATCAGTAAAATGCTAGCCTGAACGAGTGTTACAATGGACGATCTTGGAGCCTGTTTATCTACGTATTTTTAATATTACTTTATTATTATTATGTTGTGGTTATGAACGAAATTATGGGTTTGTTTGTATTTATTGAACTCTCTAGAAGGCATTCGCTTCTAAGCATATGCCTCGTCTATGAACAATATTTATGCCATGTATATAATGTTGTGTTAATTCCTAGTTTCCATGCTATTTTCGTTCAAATAGTCCACAAGAAGGCTAAGAGCCCAAGATGAGTAAATTTTCTGGACGCAGAGATGTAACGTCTGTAAACTCTCTTAAGGGTAACGAAGGCATGTTCGTCCAAATCATGAACGAGCAAAAGCCTTAAACTAAGCATGAAAACGTCCTAACAATGGACGAAGTAAAACCCATAATGCATCAATCCTACCCATGGACGAGATAAAATGTACTTGGGTTACAATAAAAAGATCCAAAACAATGGATCAAATAAAAAAAAAATAAAAAAAAGAGATAGAAATACTAAGGATAACTTAAATGTAAAGGTCTCGTCTTTATGAAAAAGGGGCATTAGCATTGGGGTTGTCTGAAGTGGCTGAGTGGTAGCATCATCTTCCACATTGACGTCCTCAGAGCTAGTTTGAAGAAGAGAGCTGGTAGTAGCAGTCAGGTTAAGCTTAATGGAGCTAAAGTCCCCACTTCAGGAAAATTTTCCATAGCATCCATTCTAAAATCCTTAAAGCCTGCTGCATAATTGGCGTCTAGAAGATCAGTGTATTGCTTGGATGCCTTGAATTCAGTCACTACATCTTCTTTTGCCTTGGAAAGAAGAGTACTCAGCTCGTCGTTCTTTTTCTGTAGATGATCAAGACGAGTATCTCTTTCCACCACATCAGTTTTCAACTCCTCAATCAAGTTTTGTAGCTCCGTTGTCTTCGCCTTAGCCTTGGCAGCTACCTCAGCCCACTTCTTAGATTCCTCTTTCACTTCCTGAATTCTCATCTCTAACAAGATCCTCATCTTGTCTACTCCTGTGGCTCGCCGGAACGTTGCAATAAATTTTGACATAGCTTAAAAAAGATGAAAATGAATGAATAAAAATGAAAGTTAGATGAAAATATATATAAATATATATTTTTCAGCAAAAAAAAAAAAAAAGAGACGATTACATACCTTAAAAAGATCATGAACACCAGAATGTTCAAAATCCTTTAGGGACATGTCATAGTAAGTGTTTATGTCCTCATCTGAAATAGCTTTCTGAAAACGTTCCCAAGCCAAGTCTTCATTTTCAATAATATTTGAAGGGACCCATTGAGAAAGTTGGGATGTGGATGCACAATCATCTTGGGCGGAGGAGTCTTAGACAGAGTGGTCTCAATTGGAGTGGATGAGTCCACGTCATATATTTTGACGGACGGTTGAGACATAGGAAGGTTGGGCTTGACTATTTGGGACGACCCATGCTTAGCCTTTTTGCCTCGTCGGTTGGGGAGATTTCCCAAATCAAGGTTTTTAGACAAAGATCTCTTTTTGTCCCCAACCAACGGATGAGTTTGAGACTGAGTCTCAAGACGACTCTCCTCACCTATAACTTCTTTCTCTTTATTTTCTTTCATTGTTGACATTCCTAAAGGGAAAAAAAAAGGTGACGAATTATAAATAGATCAGGAAATATAATAGGATGTTCAAATGACCATTAAATGAAAACATTACTTCTTCGCACTGTGACCTTGTGAGCAATAGCCTCGTCTGATGGTTCAGGACCAAGTCTCCACTTGGCAAGATGTCGTAGGGTAACCAAAGAATGAAAATCTCTATCGACGTAAAGACGAGCCCTGTGGATGCGGTCACGGTGAAATTTACTTAAGGATGGTTGTTTAACACCTGAAAAGCAAATGATAAACAAGGGTTAAAAACAAGTAAAAAATAAGAGAAGAAAAAGAAAGATGAAAAAGGAGAGGGACATACCTTCAGGACAAAGGTTCCCTAAGTCCCCAGAGTAAGGGGCAAAAGGGTCCCTACCAACGTCCACAGGGTTCCTTGTCCAAAAATCGGAGACAAAGATAAACTCTGTCTTCCAACTCCTGTTAGACGAGGCCAGGGACTTGATTAATCTACAATCTTCACCCCTAGCTGTGAATTGGTAAAAACCAAAGGATTGATTTATCTCTGAGGGTTTGTAACAAAAGAGGAACTTGTCCACAGTAAGAGGACGGTCTCCTTCAAATACTTCCCTCCACAAAATTTGCATTGAGATAACTAATCTCCACACGTTAGGGTTGAATTGACATATACCTAAACCTAACCTAACCAGTAACTTTCTAGCAAATGCATTCAAAGGCAACCTAAAACCCCCCAAGAAATAAGCCTCATAGACGCCTACTCCAAAACGAGGATTAGAGCACCATTCTCCACGGACAGGCAACCTAGGGTTAAGCTCATCCGGGATCTAGTACCATGTCCTAAGATTGTTAAGCCTTTGCTCATTCGTTTGGAATGAATACCTACTACACAACTATACACGGTCTCCTCTTCGTCCAAAGGACTAGACGGAGGGACACTAGACGGGGTGCCAGCATGGGAACTAGAGGCTTTCCTAAGTTGTTCTTGGATAACTTCTAAAGGAAGCCCAGGGACACCAGAGGTATATCCCTTGTCCATAGAACTCTCCTCATTACTATGGCTACTATTACTAGAACCACTATCATTAGTTGTATCATAATACTCGTCTATAGCTTTCTCTGTACTATTGCTAGACGAAGAAATAACAGTTTCAGACATTTTTTGGATACCAAAAACCTAAAGACGAGAAGGAAGAGAATACCTGGCTTTAGACGAGAGAGGACTATGGACGTAGAGAGACTTCTAGACGAGGCTCTAGACAAAGGAAACTTTCAGAAATGTAAAGGGTAGAGGAGGAATTCCACTATTTATAGACAGCTGACCTGGGTATTTGAAACGACACAACCAACCAGGATATGACACGTGGCTTACCCCTTGAAAAAATAAATCGACGAGACTGGTCATCGATAAAATTATGATATGTGGCACATCTAACTGAAGACATTAAATACGTATGTCCAGGGAAATGATGCCAAGCTACATATTCCCTTAGACGATCCATGTGGACGAGGGGGCAACTGATGATGTTATAAAATAGACCAACTCCTAAACTCATCCATATGACTTGTCCTAAGGAAGAGTTAAGTGGCTTAGGGCATGTTCGTCCAAGGATAAGCTCGTCCATCCATGAAGTCGGTTAGACGAGCACCTTGCGTCCTGAACATGTTCCTTGGATACAAACTCGAAGCGACCTCTGTTTTCTTGTCAGGCTACAAAACCGTTTCCCCAATAAACGGTTGTGGAAAACAGAGCCCAAATAAGGTTACTTCCATGGCGGTTATGGAAGTTACCTCCGAGTCTTCCGAACACCACAACGGTAGGAGAAATAACTGCCTCAGACAAAGCACTATATAAGGACTCTTCTACAAGAGGGTAAGACATTCAGACACTTCCACACAAATTGGAATTCCAAAAATACTGAGTTTACCATCGGAGGATTCTTGACTGGTCTTCCCCGGTCTCCTCTAATTTTGTGTTTATCTTTTTAGGACATTCCAAGTAATATTGAGATCATCAACACCCGAGACATTCAGCCTACTGATTTCCTTGTGTTCATCATATGTCATTTGTTGGAAAAAAGTTTCAGCACAATTAACATTAATAGGCCCTAATTACTTCCATTTTAGAATTAATCAACCCTAAGTCATGACATAATTATCCCAATTAAAAATATAATTACACCAATTACTCATTGAATAATTAATGTTTGACCATCTTATTAATCAAGTGTGTACAACCTTACCATAAGTTGTAGTCTTAGCCAATTGCATTATGATACGTTATTAATTTCAAATTGATTATAATTATAATCAATCAAAGTTAATTGTTTATAATCACATATAGTTGGACTTAATGTGCATATAGTCGGCTATTAAAACTTGATTCAAGGATGACTTTCAATTCGATGGTCCAATTAAGACTTATGACTAGTTAATTTGATCGTTATATCATCAAGATTTCTTTAATGAAATGAAATTAAGGATCTAATGGCCAAAATTAAGATGATTATCTCCAAGGTAAAATTATTCTTTAACCCTCTATGTGAAGTTAAATGCAGGTTGCAAAATGGGTTGTCCACACCAGGCAACAAAGGGTGTTGGTTTGTGGTTTGGCATTCTTAACTCATTACAATACATGTATTTCTCTCTCTAAAACTCTATTCAAAATGGGCTGATTTCTTATTCTTTTTTGTTTCGTTGCTTCAATTTTTATTTTACTATTAGAAAACAATGCAGACCTTAATAAAATGCATGTATAAAAACATTTGTATAAAACTAAAAATTCAACAATCACTACATATTTCTTCATCAAATATTTAGGCAATTAAAAATTGAAGCAACGAAACAAAAAAGACCGACAAAAATTTAACAACCACTATATATTTTTTCATCAAACATATAGGTAGTAAAAAATTGAAACAACGAAACAAAAAAGAATAAGAAATCAATCTAAAAAAAAAAAAAAAAAAGGAAATCAATCAACCCATAGAGAAGAGAACTTTAGAGAGAGAAATACATGTATTGTGTTGGGTTGAGAAAGCCAAACCACAAAACCAACACCTTTTGTTGTCTAGCCCTTTATTTCTCTCCCAACTTCCAAGAAACCTAAACCCACCCACAATCTCCACCAAAGTGAAACAACAGTCTCTTCCCATGCTTTAAACCAATCCTCTTCCCTACAACCCTACAATTCTCTTTCCCTCTATCTCTAAGCCTTATTTCACCAAATCAGTACAAATTGCATTGGTGCCGTACACGTATTTATCTCAAAAACACAAACTCTCTCTCTCTCTCTCAAGAAATTCCTTGCTCTTTGCCTTATGTGTCTAGCTTGAGCTTTTCTTTCCCATAACAAACATTAGGAGTTAAGTAACTAGGAGATAAGTGTTGTGGTTTTTATTATTATTTATTTTTTTGTCTTTTAAATTGAATTGCTAGCCCAAATAAAATATGTGAAATTGAGTTTTTGCCCCCCAAATTGAACAAACCAAATGTTATTGTAGATTTGTCTTTGCTTCTTTTTTTTTTTTCCTTTTTTTTTAATTATTATTTTTAATTTTTAAAATTTTATTTTATTTTATTTTTATATAGTTAGTAGATATATATATATATATATATATATATAAAGAGGTAAATTTTCAAAACTCTCCACATTAATTTAAAATTGAGTAAAAGATGGATAGTGAATTTTTAAATAAAGAGGTTAGTTAGGAAAATTATTAATGTTATGATAATTGACTATTTAAAGATGATTATATTTTGGGGTGTTTCAAAATGGCATAGAGTAAGAAGATGAGATGAAGTTAGTATTGGGAAATTTTCAAATAGAGGATTAGAGTAATTTTCCTTAATGGAAAATTTGCCCACCTAATTTTATAAATGGGTAAAATACAATAACTACTTTCCAGGTTCGAGGTAATGCCAAGCATATCCAAGATTTTTTAGAAACAACTCATTTGGTCCTTCAACAAAAATGATGTTACATGTTTAAGAACATATTTTTTCTCCAACAAATGCTATACTCATATTTGAAACTCTCTCTATCTTTTCACATACAGAAACTCTCGTTCTACCTTTGTCTCTCTCTTTTTTTTTTTGCTTTTTCTTTTTTTTGCTTGACCAAATCTCAAAATTTTGAATAGTCTGTTTATGGACCCTATGATTCATTCTTTGAATTTATATAATTTTCCTCCCTTTTTCTTCTTAAGGGTGTGTTTGGTTGGAGGGGTGAAAAAGTGGGAGGATAGAAAATGGTGGGAGAATAGAAACGTGGGAGGATAGAAAATATTTTAATTTCTCTCATTTTTGTTTGTTTGGGAGTGAAAAAGTAGAGGGATGGAAAAAGTGAGTTTGTATAAATTTACTCATATACCCTTGTTAAAAAAATGATGCACAATTAAAATAAAAAATATGACAAGCAATTAAAAAAAAAAAAAAAAACAATCACCCAAATTTATTAAACAATAAAAATTATGTCCAGAAAAAAAAATCATGTCTAATTAAAAAAAATAAATAAATAACACTACGTACAACCCAGAAAATCAAAAGAAAAAAGGATTAAAAAAAAAAAAAGAGTAGGCATTGTTCTTAGAAAGTGAAAATAATAATAATAATAATAATAATAATAATAAATAATGCCTTAAAAGGAGCAAATGCCTAGGAAAGCAGGCAGGAGAAAAAAAAAAAAGACAATGGAACGAAATTAGTGCAGTGGGCAATTTTGTCATTTATCCATAAAACTCCTCCCACACTATTTTCTCTCTATTTTGGAGAGACAAGTTTTAGGTGGGCCCAGGTGGAAAATGCCTGGGCCCCACCAAAAATTTTCCTCTTCCTCCCTCCTTACCAAACAACACTCTTTCTCATTTTCTCTCCTATTTTCTCTCCAATTTTTTTCATCCTCCCTAAAATCCACCCATCCAAACATAGTGTAAATTCAACAAAATGAGCAATGCATTTCTTTGGTTCTTTTTCTTAAAATAAAATTTAACAAAGAAGGCAATTACTTTGCTTTTAGTAGCCAAGAAAATCAAAGAGAAAAGCCACAAAAATCAAAAGGAAAAGCCACAAAAAGTCTCATTTCCTTTGTGTAGCATTTGGTAGGTGAGAAAACCAAAAGGAAAGGCTCCTTAAAAAAGAAACCCAAGTTTTTCTCCTCCACAAAGAAACCTGGGAAAATCCAATAGCCAAGATCCTGACTCCACCACAAAATTGCCATAAACCACCAAACTACACATTAAAGTCTTAATACCCATGTTGGTCAAACCCAAATCTAGTCAACAAAATCATCATTGACTCAACGAAAACTGTTCACCCACCACTGCAAGATCTCCATCACTAAAATAGAGAGATGAACAAAAGAAGATCCATCATTGGAGAGAGAGAGAGAGAGATTTGAGTTTAGAATTTGTTTTGAGAACATTGTTATTAATTGTAGGTATGTAACACAATTTGTGTTTAAGGATTAAATGAGCTATTTCTAAAAAATCTTAATTGAGCTTGACATTACCCCAAACCTTAAGAATAGTTACTATATTTTACCCTTTATAAATTTTCAAATTCTTCCCTAAGTTTAAAAGAATGAAATTGATTAATTTCATGACAATACTAGGAAGCATAGATATCATCATGGGAGAAGTGATGAAGTGTAAACTCGTCAGTTGTAATAGGCAGATGGAACTCCCCGTCAGCACTTGTGTATCTTCAAAAAGGGGTCACCGGTGTGGTGCCTGTCACAACGCCTCCGATGCCAAAGTAGAACAGTAAAGCAATTCACAAAACTAGAAAGTAATAAGTATTCTCTTAGAGTCTCAGTATCTATGTACCTTATGCTGCCAATGTGAGGACTTTATATATGTGAGCTTGACTGCTAGCCGTTGGGGTGTTAATGTCTCTCTTTTGTAACGCCTCCAGCCCAATTATAGGGCTTTTATTAGGCTCCAACGGTCTGTTTTACTGGTTTCGTAATTGCTCAGGTTACTTGCTGGCACCATTGAATGACTTTCCTTTCCTCGTCAGTGATGGCTTGTTCGTCGTCAGGGGTGACCTCGTCACTAGGTTGACCTCGTCAAGGTAATGTGTTCTCGTCATTCCCATCAGTTGCCCCCCAAGTTCTGTGGTCGTCAGTTACGTGTCATGAGGGCCACAGAAGGTGAAAAGTTTCTTTTCCTGAGTTGTTTGTGACGCTTGGGGTTTCGTTTCGAATTTAATGAGTGATGGCGGCGCAGTATGGAATGTGGCCACGTGGCATATGTTGATTGAGGGTATTGATGGCATGACCCTTGGGTTTCCCGCTACTTTTCAGTTTCCTTGGGTTTTTGGTTTTAAAAACTTTTCTTTTTCCTTCACTCTGGTTTTTCTTTCTTTTCCTACTCCGAGTGTTTGTCTCTTTTGTTTGTTTCTGCCATCATTCTGATTCTGCTCCGGCGACTTTGACCTTACTCCGGCGACGAATTTCTCCGGCCTCGACTGTTCCACTTTCCAACGTACGCTACTTCTTCGATTTCTCAGATTTTTTCTTCAAGGTCCCTTTACAAATCCCCGATTTTTTTTCTTTGTCTTTTACTTTTGTTGTTTTTGTGTTTGATATTTGGGCATTTAGGATTGGGTATCCCTTTTCATGGTTAGTTCCTCTGAGGTTTGGGTAGCTTGCCCCTCAGTTTCTTTCTTTTTTGCTCGCTTAGGGGTGGCTTTAGGCGTTTCCGGGGACTTTTTTCCTTTGATTGGGGACTATCTTTTTGAAGGTAGTGGGTTGAGTGTGGTTCTAGAGGAGCTATCTCCAATTTTAGGCCGGTCACTAGCTTGGTTTGAGAGAGAGACGAGGAGGATGTCGGAGGTGAGATCCAGTGAATTAGACACTGGGTTGTCGTTTAGCAGCGGCCCGGTCGAGGGTGATACAGCCGTTTCCACCCCTCGTCAGGTTAGGGCTTTTTACGCTCTCAACGAGGAGTGTGGGCTGGACGCTGACACAGTGGCTAGGTTTAAGGATAGGTTCCAGTTCCCTGCGCGGGTCCGCGTTCGTCGGCTTGGTCCTGAGGATCGGGCCTGCCACTTCTTTCTAGGTGAAGTGTGCTTCTACGAGGCTGCTTTCACTTCTGGACTTAGGCTACCCGTCCATCCTTTGGTGATGGAGCTCCTGAGTCATTTTGGCATTGCCTCCGAGCAACTCATGCCTAACTCCTGGAGGATAGTCATTAATTGTATGGAGATTTGGCTGGCTGCCAACGAAGATATGATCAAAGTGAGTGAGCTCGTCCATATCTACCGTTTAAAGGAATCAAAAGAGTATGGGTACTATGAACTAGTCCCTTGGACGAGGAGGACTAGAATCATTAAGGGTTTAGCCTCGTCATTCAGGTACTGGAAGTCACGTTTCATTTTCGTGTCCGGGGATGACTTTGAGACCCCTTCTAGCGAGGCTTGGGGTGATATCCCAAGGTTACTTCGTCGGTGGGGAACCCCAAACTTAGGTGCGTCCATGTTTCTTCTCGTCTGTTTATTTTTGTCTTGCATGTTTGGTCGTCACTAACCACTTGTTCACTTTCTTTTGCAGTTAAAAAACTCCCCAAGTTGAAGAGCAAATACCAGGGTCGTGTTCAGAAGGCAATCGAATACGCAAAGTCGATTGAGAGTTGGGACGATCTCCTTGACCCACAGACACTTGCTTTCTACTGCTTAGGTCCGGATCCATCTCCTTACGTTTTGCGCAGCATTAGCATCGAGGAGAAGAAGAGTAAGTGTTTACCTCGTCAGTACTGACCTTCACTTGCGTACTTTGGATTTCTTAGTCTTTTTTTTTTTTTTTTTTTTTTTTTAGAGATGACGACCAAGTTCAACAAGGATATGTACACCAAGATGAGGGCCAAGAAGGACGAACCCTTGGCTAGTATTGGCAAGAAAGTAGTTCGTGTGACGGGAAAGGGTCCTTCTGTCGTCCCCTCTGTGGATGCTACTCCCATCATCTCGGGAGTTGAGGGTACCCGAGTGGCTTCGCCGGCTACTTCAGTTGAGGAGATCCCTACCCCGTCATCAAAGAGGCCGAGACTGTCAGCCAAAGACAAAGAGAAGGAGAGAGTTGGCTCGTCCGTCTTTGATGATGAAGGTGTGGCTGTGGAGCGGGCACATAACGTTGTGAGGGCTGAGGACCTTAAGGTCTTTTCTGGAGTGCCTATCAATGTGGTTGCGAGTCAGCACGTCCATAAGATTGTGCAGGTAAGGCTGTTCAGGCATTTTCCTTGGTTTCTTCTCCCATCAATTTCCCCGTTTTTTTTTTATTTTTTTATTGTTTTTACTGACGCACTTATTTTGCTTCATCAGGTGTTGGGGGAGAGCCTTCACCTTGCTTCCGAGTGTCTCACTCAAGAGGCTAAGGTGGCTTCCTTGACGTCCAGGATGGAGGCTCTGGAAAAGGAGAACTCGACGCTGAAGAAAGGACCTCATAGAGTCGATGGACGAGGCTGCCACATTGAAGGAGAAAGTCAAGGCTCTGAATTCTGACTTTAGGGTCGAGCGTCAGCTGAATCTGGAGAAGGACGACCAGCTTCAGGCGGCAAAGGAGAAGTTGAAGACGATCGCTGCCAGGTCCGTCGAGGCCTTTCAGCAAACTGAGGAGTATTCCACAGTATTCTTCAGCTGGTACTTCAAGGGTTTCGAGCTCCTTCGCAGGTACCTTGTCAAGCACCCTACAGGGGTTGATCTGCCGAATTTGGATCTAGAAGTGGTAGATCAAGAGATGGCTACTGACGAGGCTACCCAGTCTTCTGCACCTGAAGGTGACGCCCCTGCTACTGATGACGCCCCTATTGCTGAGAATGCTCCCGCTGCTGCTGACGATACCGTTACTGACGCTCCAGACACTCGAACCTGATACTTAGGAAAATTTATCTTTTATATTTGCCCATTGTGTTTTGGGCTTTTTTGGAGATGTACATATATATATTTTTTATTTCTATTTTCAGAACAATGTCTCATGCCACTCCGTTTTATGGGTCTGTAGGAAGAACAAGGATAATTGCCTTCCGTTTTTGGGCTTTTTATGATTTAGTACTTACCTATTTTTGTGGCTATGCTCCTGTCTATGACCTTGCATATGTTTGTGATTTAGTATAAACTTCTTAGCATACCTTGTACTTAGCTGGTAGTTAGCGTAAATTTCTTTAGCCGTGATTTGCTCGTCATTCCTTATCCTTGATGAGGGTTGTTGTCCTCCTTTTTCTTCTTGTTCTCTCTCTTGCGGGTTCGTCAGGATCTTGAGTTCGTTGAGTGGGACTTTGCCATATGCGTAGGCTTTAGGATTATGTCTACGTCACTAGCACGTTCTGGGGACATTCACTTTCTTTTGGGCCTTCGTGAGTTACATCCGTCAAAGCGGAATCTTATTACTTGACCATTTTTTGGTGACTTACATCCGGTTAAAGAATCTTGTCACTTAAGTATTCGTCAGTGATTTACATCCGTCTTAGCGGAATCTTATCACTTGGCCATTTTTTGGTGACTTACATCCGGTTAAGGAATCTTGTCACTTAGGGATTCGTGAGTGATTTACATCCGTCTTGCCGGAATCTTATCACTTAGCTTTCACATATTTTGTACCCGCTATGAGGGTCGTTAGTAACTTACATCCGTCAAGGCGGAATCTTGTTACTTTAGTTTGCCTTATACCCGTTGGCGTTGTTGTCAGTAACTTACATCCGTCAAGGTGGAATCTTGTTACGTTAGTTCGTCTTACAATTGGCTAGACCTGTTTGCATAAAGACATCAAAGTTTTTTTTTTTTTTATTAAATTCAAGAGTGACTGCATTTGTCTATTACATCTACTGGTGGTACTTTTTTAGGTGCTCAATGTTCCATGGTCGAGGGAGCCTTTGTCCGTCCATGGTTTCCAGGTGATAACTTCCCTGCCTTGAGTAATGAATGACTCGGTAAGGACCTTCCCAAGTAGGACCCAACTTTCCCTATGTAGGGTCTTTAGTTGCTGTGGTGGTCCTGCGTAGGACGAGGTCTCCTATGTCCAGTCGTCTAAGTTTGACCCTCTTATCGTAGTATTTGGCCATCTTTTTCTGATACTTCGTCATCTTGTTGGATGCGTTGTCTCTTACTTCGTCTAGACAATCCAGGTTGAGTCGTAGTTCGTCGTCGTTTATCCCTTCGTTGAAAATTCCTCGTCTGATGCTCGTTACCCCCACTTCGATTGGGATTATTGCTTCTGTGTCATAGGTAAGCCTGAAGGGGGTTTCTCCTGTTGGGGTTCTAGCAGTGGTTCTGTAGGCCCACAGGACATTTGGTAGTTCTTCTGGCCAGGCACCCTTCGCATCATCCAGTCTAGTCTTGATAATCTTGAGCAGCGTCCGGTTCGTCACTTCCGTCTGCCCGTTTGCCTGAGGATGCCCTGGGGACGAGAACTGATTCTTGATCCCAAGGTTTGAACAGAATTCCCTGAAGCCTTGGCTGTCGAACTACCTCCCATTATCTGATATGATCGTCAAGGGAATCCCGAACCTGCAGATTATATTCTTCCACACAAAGCTCCGGATCCGAGCCTCAGTGATCGTTGCTAGGGCCTCTACTTCAACCCATTTCGTGAAATAATTAATAGCAACAAGTAGGAATTTTACCTGACCTTTACCTTGGGGCAAAGGACCGACGATGTCAATTCCCCACTGTGCGAATGGCCATGGGGAGGCTATAGTCGTCATTCTCTCTGCTGGAAGCCGTTGCACATTCCCGTATCGCTGGCATTTATCGCACCTCCTAACGATCTCAACAGCGTCTACCTGTATGGTTGGCCAAAAATATCCTGCTCTTACTACCTTGTTCACTAGGGATCTGGAGCCGGTATGGTCGCCACAAATTCCACCGTGAACTTCTTCCAGGATGTATCTAGCCTCTTCCTCGTCGACGCACTTCAAGTAAGGCATAAAGAAGCCTCTCTTGTACAAGGCGTCATTCAAAATCGTGAACCTAGCTCATCTCTTCTTGATTTTTTTAGCTTCTGTGTTTTGAGGGAGGCGCCAATCCTGGAGGTAGGATATTATAGGCGTCATCCAGTTGTCTGTGCTCTGGATGGTGAATGTTGTAATCTCTTCGATACTAGGGTGTTTCTGGACCTCCATCGTCAGGTCTGTGCTAATCCCCCCTTCTTCTGACGACGCTAGTTTTGATACTTCGTCAGCCCCCATATTCTGACTTCTTGGGATCTGCACGAACTCCACTATATCGAACTCCTGAGTTAGTTGTCTCGTCAGCTTGAGGTATTTCTGCATCCTTTCTTCCTTTGCCTCGTACTCTCCCCTGATTTGTCCGATCACTAACTTTGAATCACTTTGGATCAACAAGTTTTTGGCACCAAGAGATTTCCCAAACCTCAGTCCCGTCTGTATTCCTTCGTATTCAGCTTCGTTGTTGGTGGCTGGGAACTTTAGTTGGACCCCATATTTCAGTACTTCTCCGTCAGGGGTGGTTATAATGACCCCTACTCCCCCCTTCCTCTGGGCTGACGAACCATCAGTCTGTATCGTCCAGCTGTCTACCTCGTCGATAATCCCATCCTCATCTGGAAGAGTGAACTCTGCGATGCAGTCCGCCAGAGCTTGTGCCTTGATCGCTGTTCTGGGATGGTACTCGATGTCAAATTGACTAAGTTCAATTGCCCACTGGACCATCCTGCCTGTTGCTTCGGGCTTGTTCATTGATTTTTTGATTGGTTGGTCCGTCATTACAAGAATGGGATTTGCCTGGAAGTATTGCCTTAGCGCAAATGCAATCTTTTCGATCCTTGGGTATCTAGCCTCAGCTCCTTGGAAGGCTTGGCTGACGTAGTAAACCGGGAGCTGCTTCTTGCCCTATTCTCTGATCAGGGCTGCACTTGCTACCGAGGCTGACACTGCCAGGTATAAGTATAGGTTTTCTCCTTCTTTGGACGGGCTTAGGAGAGGTGGACTGCTCAGGTAACGTTTTAATTCTTGGAACGCCGCTTCGCACTCGTCGGTCCAAGCAAAAGCCTGCTTCAAAGTTTTGAAAAAGGGCAGGCATTTGTCTGTAGCCCTAGAGACGAACCTGTTTAAAGCCGCTATCCTTCTTGTGAGTTTTCGAACAACCTTGACGGTTTTTGGTGAGGCCATGTCGATGATAGCTCGTACTTTCTCTGGGTTTGCTTCTATTCCTCTCTGGGACACCATGAATCCCAGGAACTTCCCCGAGGTTACCCCAAAAACACACTTACTTGGATTCAACCTCATCTGGTGTTTTTTGAGGGTTGCAAAAGCTTCCTTCAAGTCGTCCAGATGTGTGAGCTCTTCCTTACTCTTGACGAGCATATCGTCCACGTACACCTCCATGTTCCTGCCAATCTGTTGACTGAACATTTTGTTCACCAACCTCTAATACGTAGCTCCAGCATTTTTCAACCCAAAAGGCATTACTTTGTAACAGTAGAGTCCTTGACTTGTGATGAAGGCGGTCTTCTCCTGGTCTTCCTCAGCCATCTTTATCTGGTTGTACCCTGAGAAGGCGTCCATGAACGTCAATAACTTGTGCCCGACTGTGGAGTCCACGAGCTGGTCTATTCTCGGTAGAGGGAAGCTGTCCTTTGGGCATGCCTTGTTCAGGTCGGTGAAGTCTACGCACATCTTCCATTTTCCATTTGCTTTCTTTACCAGGACGACGTTGGTGAGCCATTCAGGATAATACACTTCCCGGATGAATCCAGCCGTCAAGAGTTTAGTAACTTCCTCTGCAACTGCCTGATCTCGTTTTGGGGCGAAGGTTCTTCGTCGTTGCTGAACGGGTTTCCGTTCTGGGTCCACATTCAGCCTGTGCTGGATGACTTCTGGAGATATGCCCAGCATGTCCTCGTGACTCCATGCAAAGACATCTAGATTCTCTTTAAGGAACCTTATGAGCCTTGTTCTCATCTCGGGGCTCAACGTCGTCCCTATCTTGGTCGTCTTGTTCGCATCTCCTTCTACCAATTCCACTGTTTCCAGGACCTCTATCCTGTCTTCTTCTTTTTTTTTCAATCATCCATGTGTGGTTCTCCTTCCCAGCTAGTACAGCTTGATAGCATTCTCTTGCCAGGACTTGATCACCCTTCACTTCACCGACGCCATTATCTGTTGGGAATTTCACTTTCAGACAGTAGGTTGACGTCGTCGTTTTCCACTTGTTGAGGGTGGGCCTCCTAATGATGACATTGTAGGATGAGGGACAATCTACCACCAAGAAGTCTACTTGTTTGGTCAACTGTACTGGGTAGGTTCCTGCCGTCATCATCAATGTCACTATGTCTCTGGGGTAGACCCTGTCTCCACTGAAGCTGACGAGTGGAGAGTCAAAAGAGCAAAGTCTTTTAGGACCTAGTCTCAGTTGTTGGAAGGCTGGGAAGTAGATGATGTCCGCGGAACTTCCGTTATCAACGAGGATCTTTTTGGTATTGAACCCTTCTATATTCAGCATTATGACCAGGGGATCGTTGTGGGGCAGCTTTAGTCCCATGACGTCTCCTTCACTGGAAGACATGTCCTGGTATGTTCGTCGGTGCTTGGACGGAGTATGGCGTGGACGCTGTTCACCTGTCTCTGGTATGCCTTTTTGAGTGATTTGAACGATCCTCCTGAGAACGGTCCTCCTGTACTTGTGTTTATCTCCCCGATCACCTTGTGTGGAGGCTGGGACGGACGGTCGTCATCCCGGGAGAAGGATTCATGCTGGACTTTATTATCGTCCCTAAACTTGCTATATTCTCCTTTCTTCACATACTTCTGTAACTTCCCTTTCCGTATTAACTCCTCTATTTGCTCCTTTAGGTCTCTGCAATCCTCTGTGTGGTGGCCGTGGTCTTTGTGGAACCGACAATACTTGTTCTTGTCACGGACATTGGGGGATGAGTGTAATGGCCTGGGCCATTTGAGATAATGCTCGTCCTTGATCTGCGTGAAAATTTTGTCAACAGGCATAACCAGAGGAGTAAATCTTACCGTCCGAGGATTTTTATCATCCTTCCTCCTGTTCCCGTCATTGTTCCGACGTCTTCCCTCTTAGCCTTGTCTCCTGGCTTCTCGGCATCTTTTATGGCAGCTAAAGCATCTTCAACATTCATGTACTTCTGTGCCTTCAGGAGCATTTTCGCCATCGTTTTTAAGGGGTTCTTTGCGAGGAAAGCCACGAGGTCTCTAGACCTCAACCTCGCTTTGAAGGTCGTCAACTGTACCTTGTCATCAACTTCGTCCACCTCCAAAGTCTCCTGGGTGAATCGTTTGACGTACGACCTTAGAGTTTCCTTCTCTCCCTGTCTTATGGTGAGTAAGTAGTTTACTGGCCTCCTTGGACGTTGCCCCCCTATGAAATGGCGCAAGAAGGCACTACTTAACTGGTCGAAGTTGTCTATGGACGAGTTTGGCAACTTCGTAAACCATTCTCTTGCAGCTCCTTTGAGAGTCGTTGGGAAGGAATGACACAGTATCTCGTCAGGTGGTTGTTGAAGACCTAGAGTCGTCTTGAAGGTATTAAGATGATCCTGTGGGTCTTTTAGTCCGTCGAATGGTTCAAGTTGAGGTAAGCGAAACTTTGACGGTACAGGGCATTCAAGTACCGCGGCGGTGAATGGTGAATCCGTAGCCCTTACCATTTTGTCTACGTTTCGGTCCGTCTTCTCCTTAATGGCGCTCCTTAGTTCGTCCATTTCCTTCCTCATTTCTCGAAGGAGATCCGAGTTCTGCTCGTCTGGAGTAGTTGGCCTCTGAGGGGTTCCTCTCCGGTGACTATCCCCTTCTCCCTTCAGGTTGCCTTTGGACCGGTTCTCTTCCTATTGAACCTGTTGAACCTGCTAAAGCCGTAGCTTCATTTCCTGGTCCTGTTTGGTGAGTTCTTCAATGGTGGCTGTAAGGGCTTGGACTTGCTGGGCCAAGGTTGCTGAATCTGGGTTGGATTCCATTTGAATGTAGAGGGTTGACGGAAACTACGTTTTCAAATATGAATTTGAGAATGTCGTCCCCACAGACGGCGCCAAACTGATGAAGTGTAAACTCGTCAGTTGTAGTAGGCAGATGGAACTCCCCGTCAGCACCTGTGTATCTTTAAAAAGGGGTCACCGGTGTGGTGCCTGCCACAACGCCTTCGATGCCAAAGTTAGAACAGTAAAACAATTCACAAAACTAGAAAGTAATAAGTATTCTCTTAAAGTCTCAGTATCTATGTACCTTATGCTGCCAATGTGAGGACTTTATATATGTGAGCTTGACTGCTAGCCATTGGGGTGTTAATGCCTCTCTTTTGTAACGCCTCCAGTCCAATTATGGGGCTTTTATTAGGCTCCAACGGTCTGTTTTGCTGGTTTCGTAACTGCCCAGGTTACTTACTGGCACCATTGAATGACTTTCCTTTCCTCGTTGGTGATGGCTTGTTCGTCGTCAGGAGTGACCTCGTCACTAGGTTGACCTCGTCAAGGTAATGTTTCTCATCATTCCCATCAAGAAGTATGAAATGATAATTGATATGAAGGAAAGTACAATGTTCATTTGATAGCTCAAATATTGATCTGATTCGATATCAGATGTAATTCAAACTTATCATTGAGATATAATTCAAACCGTCCACAATAATTTAAAATTGAGTAAAATATGGACATTGAATTTTTAATATAAAATAAAAGGTAAATTAGGAAAATTATTAATATTATTTTAGTAATATAATTAGAGAATTAAATTTCTCCCTGAGATGGAGTTAGTATAAATTTCAATATAAATATATAAAAATAATAATTATTTTTAATGCAATTAAGTTCAAGTTAATATAAATATACAAAAAAAAAAAAGTTATTATCTAATATTAGTAATAGAAAATCAATCATTGATGATTGATTATCTATGAATTATGTATTAAATTTAGTAATAATTTGCTGTGACTTTAAAGTTACATGCTACCTTAAATTCTCCAATGGAAACAAAATTATGAACCCCCAAAAGAGAAGAAAAAGATATCAACTTTGAGAACTCAAAAAAAAAAAAAACGATGAATTGACATCTAGGATGATTAGAGAAAAAATAATGTAAAAATCAAACAATTTGAAACGAGAATATAGTGCTTTTGAGTTTCATTTTGACTTTACTAAAAGATTAAATTGCAAATTACACCATTAACATTTGGGATAATTTTAATTTTGTCCTAAAATTTCAAAATTTTGATCCACCTCCGTAGCCTTGCATATTGTTTGGATGAACTCCCTTCTATCTATCCATTAATGATTGGCAGTTGAGAGAGAGACAGAGAGAGAGAGACCTGTATTCTATGCAGCTTAATATAGAGAGCAATGCAAGTATTATATCCACACTTTGATTAATGATTCACCTACTTGTAAATTAATGTTCTTTTCCTTATTAATGCCAACCTCAATACCTAATCCGTAGTTTGTAAAATTGCATCTACAAATTTTGTTAATGATCAGGCCAAGCAATTCAGAAGTCTGGCATAGCTGCTTCCATGAAAGCTGACCACAGGAGATTATGCAATTGGTTCTTGGGTAGACAGTCTAGACTCCAAATACATGCGGTCCCCAATTGATTTATTTTTATAGGTAAGTTACATATCTAGTAGGTCTTGAACCCATGACCTTACCCTCCATTCCATTATTGTAGGAGGAAGAAGTATCAATTGAGATATAGGTATGAAAGGATGGATGCTAGAAACAATCAGGAGTGGTCCATTGTGACTGCAATAACTTTTGATGTGAACAAGAAGGAATAATATGCCCTTTAGAAAGAAGTCTATCTATCTAGGGCAGTTAACTTAGCAAGGCTACATCATGTGCCAAGAACCTTGTAGCTCTACTGGAATCTTCTAGTGTTTCCGATGGAGACGTATAAGGTTCAAATCTCCTCTCTCTCAACTATCAAATTATCCAAAATAATAATAATAATAATAATAAAGACAACAAAGAAGAAGAAGAAAGAAAGCAAGGCTACATCATGTCAGAACTCCCCTTAATGAGCGAGGACTTGATGTATGATTGGTTAAAAATGTATGTTGATGCTGTAGTAGGGAATTGGGAAGCTTTTATGGCAGCAGTTTCCCGCAGAGTTATAGAAGCGTGGTCATCTAAAGTGGCTACTAGCAATCCACAAAAGCTGAAACTTCAGCTTTCAGGTTTGCAGTAACTTTAATTAGAGCACTAGAATTGGTGATGCTAAAAAACTATATTACTATTTTTAGCACTACTAAGTGCAAAAATAAGGCTCCATTGGTGGAGCTATAGCCAAAATTTTTGGCTTCTTTGCTATAGTGCACTGTAGCTTAAAGGTAAAAAAAATAATATTCGCACGTTCACACTACTCTGATTATTTTAATAATTTTTTTCCTTATTTTTTTTCTTCCTTTTCTTTCATTTCATCCCAGCCGTCTCTCTCCTCACATTTTCTTCTCTATCTTCCCTCTAAGTTTCTCTCTTCCTCTATCGCCAATCTACACAAACCCAGCCACCACAAACCCAGCTCGCTTGCCCAGCTCCAACCCAGCCATTCCACCGACCCAGCTCTCTCTTCAGTTCCTCATTCTCGCCAACCCAAGCCATGGGTTTCGCCGTGTTCAATGTGGGTTTCAGGTTTAATAGTTTGTGGGTTTGACAGTGGTGGATTTTGGCCATGGTAGTGGGTTTATGGCAATGGATTTTTGTTAGTTTTGTGGTGGATTGTGGGTTAATGGTGGTGTGGCTGGATTTTATCTGGGTTTTGAGGTAGTTGGGTTGTTGGATTTCGTCGCCATGCCTCCCCTCTTTGGGTGGATTGTGGTTTAATGGGTTTTGTTTTTTATTTTGTTTTTGATGGGTAGATCGTGGCCGTGGTTTGGGTTGCTAGATTTTTTTTTTTATTTTTTTGTTAATGGGTTTTGTAGTGGATCGTGGTTGGGTTCATGGTGGTCGATCGGTGGTTGATGGTGGATCATGGATGGTGGTAGATTGGTGATTGATGGTTGTTGGGTTTGTGGTGGTGGATCGTGGTTGGTGGCAAATCGATGGTGGGTTTTGCCGTGGGTTGGTGGTTGGGTTGGTTTGACACAGCAGTGAGCAAGGTTGTCAAAATTGGGATCCTACGTAGGATCATGGGAGGTAAGTGAAATCGTAAATCGTAGGATCGGATCGTGAGATCCTACATTATTTGAGAAAAAAACAAAAAAAAAAAACATATGGGTATGTTAAATAATCACATAAATTATACATTCATTGATATAATTATCATACATCACTACATTCATTTGTAAACATCATTTAAAAATGCCAAAAATCTCAAAATGTGGCACTCTATTGAGATATTTTTTTTTATTTGGGTCCAATTGACACTCTCTCTACATTAGAGTGGAAAAACTTAATCTATTGAGATTTTATTTTTCATTTAGGTTCAACTAAGCATTCTGTCAAGTTAAAGAAGATTACAAGAAACCAAGGTCGTTTGAAATTGTAAAGATCCTTGAAAAATTCGGATCGTTTTGGGCAGGTGAGATTATAAAATCGTAAGATTGTAGAATCCAAATCGAGATTTTGACAACCATGACAGTGAGTGGTGGTGATGGTGGTGGTGCTATGGGAGCTGTGGGTCAAAAAGAGGGAGAAGATATAGAGATAGAGATGAATGGTGAGAAAAAATAATAAATAGGTGTTTGTGGATATATATTATTTTATTGTGTAGTTTATGTTATTTTATTATGTTAAAAGCTAAAATAAAAACACTGATGTTGGAAATTTTGTAAAGTGAGAAAGTAAAATAAATAAAGTAACTTTCGGTAGAGCTAAATAGCTAAAATTATGGCTCCACCAATATGGATGCTCTTAAAGATTATGCTCTTAACAATGTAAGATATTGAAGGTGATGCTCAGTTGGTGGTGCCAAGATTCAAGAGATTGTCTGGGAGATTCACACAGTGGTTCAGGACATTAAGGAGCTGCTGATACTTTCTGGAGAATGCTCTGCTTTGTTAAATTGGGTTAAGCATGAGTGTAACTCATTATCTAATAAATGATCCTGTTGGGATCTACTTAATGACTTCTCGGTTGATCCTGTTGTTTGTTGAATGGGGGCTTAATGGCCTAGTTGTTTTTGGAATTCTATGCTTTTTTGTTCAATGTAATTATCTCCCCACAAAATTAAAAAAAAAAAAAAAAATACTCCCAGAAATATAGAACTCACGTTTCTTGCTGGTATCAAAGTCTAAGAGTAAAATGACAGGGGAACAAAAAGAAATGGGATAATATAGATGCAACTTATCTCTTTAAGGAAGATATGCATATGCTATGTAATAAGAAGCCATAAAGACAATATCAACTAACTACCAAAAAGAAATCAACTCTAAATTTTTTTTTGGCTAGAGCTCAGGCAATATGACCTCTTAGTGGCCAGATAAAAAATTTGTTTGAATCCTTATTATTTCTATTTCGCACTAAAGCCTATCTATGTACATGTGTTTGTTGTGTGTCATAAGGGCCATTCAGGATTGCTCCAGAAACGAATTGAGGACCAGCATTAGCAGCACCTTGAACCTGAATGAAGCACACAATATTAAGAGATCTGATTGACCATAATTTCTTGCTTGGGAGCTACAAAGTTATCTGGTAGTATCAAATAAAGTCGTTAGATTACATGGTATAACGTGCTAGTTTGGTACTACATAGATTAACCTGGTGACAGCTAGTATGTTGTCGATATTATAGTCTGAGAACTGGATATGTGACTTATAGGGTTTGTGTAAATAACAATGGAACTGACATTATTTTTTTATTATTATTATTTTCATAAGTAACAATGGAACTGACAGTAATAATTTCACTTTTTTTCTTTTTCTTGGATAGATATCAATGCTTTCACTTTTATAAATACATATACCTGGGGATTGAGACAGGTGTCCCAATCATAGTTTTATATATGTAACTGTCAACTTGCAGATTCATGGATACCTGAAACTTACATAGTGTAATAGGTTTCTATTCCAAAGTCGGGGAGAAAATGTTGAGCAAAGCAGCTTTCCACCTTATTATTTTCAACCCTAATACTTCTCAACTGTAAGCTCAGTTGGTAACTGATCATGCAGAATCAGTTTGGTTTAGAAGCGAAGTCATATCCTTTAGGGATATCTTACAAGATAGAGCTTAGACGTAACTTATGAGATTGCAATAAGGAGACTCTGTATCTCCTTTGCTCTTCTCGTCCTGGTTATGAAGCTCTTGAGTAGGATGCTAAGCAAGATGGAGAAGGTGGGACTCCCTAAGAACTTCAAGGTTGGTAATGTGGAGGAAGATTGGTTGTGTGCCACACAATTATTGTTTGCAGATAAAACAATCATTTTTTGTGATGCCAATACTGAACAGATTCTCTATGTTCGATTGTTGGTGATTTGTTTAGAGGAAGTGACAAGCCTAAAGGTTAACTTTAGCAAGAGAGATGGTTCCAGTAGGTGAGTTTCAGAATATCTTGGGCTGGAGGTTGGGGTGTTTGCCTATGACATGGTATGCCCCTGGGGACTCCTTTTAAGACCTAGTAGATTTGGAACCCATATTTTGGAGAAGTTTGAGCGTGGTTTAGCGGGCTGAAAGAGGTTATATAAAGGGGGTCAATTGACATTGCTGAAGAGTACTCTTTTGAGTTTACCTACATATTATTTCTTCTTATTTACTATCCCTACTAGTGTGGCAAATGAGATTGAGAAATGACAAAGTAAATTCTTGTGGGGGTGGTTTGGGGGATGAGTTTAAACACCATTTGGATATTGTTAATGAAGGGCTGGGGATTAGGGAGCTTACAACCTTCAATCAGGATTTGTAGGGGAAATGGATTTGGTGGTTTGGGGTAGAGGAAACTTGTTTATGGAGGCGTGTAGTAGCTACAAAGTTCAGCCAGGAGTTGGGTAGTTCAGTAAGGAGTGGGGTGGTTGGACTTCCAAACCTATTTGAGGTACTCATGGGTGTGGTTTGTGGAAGAGCATTAGGATGGGGTGGGATAGATTTTGCATTACATTGACTTTGATGTAGGAATTGGTAACCAAATTAGGTTTTGGCATGACTATGGTGTGGCAATCAGCCTTTGAGGTGGTTTTTCCGGACTTGTACAATAGCTCTACAAATAGAGAGGCTACATTATAGTAGGATGGAGAATCATGTGCAGATATAGTGGGGAGACAGTGGATCATCTATTGGTTCATTGTAAGGTGGCCTATGACTGGAGCTTTGCTTTCAAATCTTTTGGGATACATTGGGGTTTTATGGAGAAGGTGATTGTCTGTTACTTGAGAAATTGGTTTTTGGGTGGGTAAGCATTCAATAGATATTTGGAACATCTGGAGAAATTAGGTGGGTATGCATTCGTCAGATATCTGGAACATGGTTCCTTCATGTCTGACGTGGACTATATGGAGGGAACACAATTGGCACGCATTTGAGGATGGGGACTGCATAGGAAATGAGTTGCTAGCCATCCAATTTCTCTAGCTCCTTATTTGATTGGTCTCAAGCGTGAATTTTTATGAATGGGGAATCTATTGCTATGTTTTTAGATACACTGTCTTTCAATATATAACTTTTCCTTTTTTTTGTAATTCTTTAGGCTCTTTGTGTCCATTTACATGAACTAGCCTTTTTTAATAAAATTATTCTCACCTATAAAAAAAAATTAACTTAAAAAAAAGAAGAAGAAGTAGAAGAAGATAGAATTCAGATCCAGTAACAACTCTTGTTGATTTGTTGCTGGTCTATTCATCAGCCTGAACACTCAATCCACTACCACCTCCTCGGTGTGTAATCTGAAACTATCTATTGTTTATGTTTAAGAGTTAGGGTACTGCTCCTGAAAAGTAAAAAGGATGGGGAAATTCAATACCATCTCCATGTATATTTATTTGTAGTGCCATCAAGTACTGATTGTTTTAGCATTTTAGTTCTTGGAGTTACTATTCAGACTAAAATATTAAGTGCCAAAGTTACCTTAATATCAATCTAGTTTGATATTAAAAAAAAAGGCTAAAATATTGTTTCCAACCCTAAAGGCTAAAGTTTGCATGAATTTTGCCTTTCCTCCCTAAACTTTAAAAGTTTGTTTTCATCCCTATACTTTTTAAAGAGATTTTGTCAAAATAGTTTAGCGATGAAAAACAAATTTTTTAAATTGAAAATTGATAACTGTAACATTGTCAATAGTTTAGGGACGAAAACGAACCTTTTGAAGTTTAGGACTAAAGGTGAAATTCATACAAAGTCTAGGGACAAAAACAATATTTTAGCCACCAAAAAAAAAAAAAATTATATGTAATCAGGACTGCACTAGGGGTCTTAGAATTTAATAGCATTACTAAGCACAAGATGGTCATGTTGCAATGGCAAGTGCCTTCTACCATAAGCAACAAGTCACGGATTCGAGTCTGGGAATTAGCCTCTCCAAACAAAATTAGGGGTAAAGTTGCTTACCCTGACCTCTCCCAAAACTTGAAAAAGTGGGAGCTTTGTGCACTGGGTATGACCTTTTTTTAATTGAGCATAAAATGGGACATACCTTATTAATGCCATAGGGATCAGGGTATGAATTTCCTCCATATGCCATATCAGGATTACCATAGCTTGTAGTATATCCAGGACCTGAAAATAAAACCACTCCAAGGGTTAAAGAGTTGAATTCAATATATCTCTTTAGTTCTGCAGATGCTGCAGTTTGCAATCACTCATATCTACTGTGTTAGAGGTGAATTACTTGGGTTTGCTGCTGTGGCTGCAGCAACTGCAGCTCTTGCTCTCTTCTCAGCATTAGCTAGCTCTGCATGTAGTTTTTCAATTTCATTAGCCATGGAAATCATACTTCTCTCCATTACCTTCCTTTGCTCAAGGTTACTAACACGCGTTTTCTTCTCATATTCAATAGCAGCCCTATTCACATCCAAAAATGAAAGAGGCCACATTTAAAACTTGTGGAAAGAAAATCATGCAATTTCTTAATATATTCAATCAACAATTCAAATCATTTTTTTTTTCGACTTTAATTCATTCCACAAGTCAATTCAAGTTCTCTATATAGTTCTTGTCAGATTATGAATCTATCATAGGTTTCTCAATAATTTTTCTTTGATATTTCTGCAACTGAATTAGCCTAGTTTCAAGTAATTTCTGCTCTAATATCATTCCAAATCATAGATCAAGTGTCATCTGCTGTGTCAACTTGCATATATCTAGATCTAGTGGTCAAGCCCAAAAAATGGTATCTCTTTTGTTATTTTTAAGTTAATTTAAATCATTATTGTTATTATTATTATTATTATTGATAGGTAATCAGAAAACTATTATAAATGAGAGAAAAAAGAAAAATACAAGAAGTTCATGATGATGAACAAGAAGAAATAAAAGAAACAAACAGCACAACAAACAGACGGTAGTCAGGAAACTAAGCTAAGGGAGGACAAAAACTCAGAGAGAGAAGAACAATCAATAAAACCCCAACAATGAGACTACTCCAAAGACTACGATGGCATAAAACCTTTAACTCATCCAACGTCTTCTCTTTGTCCTCAAAGGATCAACGATTTTGTTCCGACCACACAATCCACATTAAGCACCCTAGAACCAAGTTCCAAATGTCCGAATTATGCTTCCCAAGCCACTGATGCCAACAAGATAACAAACCTGCCACCGATCCTGGCATAACCCAATGAATACCAAAGGCTTGTAGCATAAAAGTCCATAGGGAATGGGTAACAGGACAATGAAGAAGAAGGTGGTCTACCGACTCCCCATCACAGCAACACATACAACACCTATCCATGTTTTAAATTTCTAATAGTTCATCTTGTTGTGCTTACCTTCAACCTATAAAACTGTGCTCCTGTATGATGCATGATATAAATAAATTTTTTTTTTTTGGAGAATTGATATAAATAGGTTAAAAGAAAAGATAAACAACAGATATGAAAAAACAAGAAAGTGTTGTTCAAATACTGGGCTGGCTTTCTGTCGGTAACATTGGCATATAATATCTATCTTATGCATCTTGGCTTACAATGTCTATACGAACATCTCAAGTAATAATCACTAGCCTCATTACTCATTAGAGACTTAAAAAAAAAAAAAAAAAAAGAAGTCGTCCAATCATCCATATTCAGGATCAATAAAGTTTTTCAAGTAGATTGTGGGGCTTTGCACTTGGGTATAGGCCCTGTAATTATACGTGTATAAATTATGTAATCTGGCTAGATGTATTTTTTCATATACATTTTGATGGTTTAATCATTGAGGTTTTTCCTTTTTAATTATGAATTCCGAGTCAAGAACTAATTAAGGATGGTATGTAACAAGAAAGGACATATACTGATACAAACCAGTATATTATGATTAATCCTACTCCCTAGAATTTGATTTTTTTTTCCCCTTCCATTTTTGGGTAAAGTTGGCTTTCATTGTAATAAGTAATAATCACTAGCCTCATCTATTGCGTTATGCACGAGCTCAAAGACTTCCTTTTTCTTTTTCTTTTTTAATGTCCAATTATCCACATTCAAGATCAATAAAGTTTTCAAGTAGATTGCAAGGCTTCACACTTGTGTATTGGCCTGTATTCATACATTTAAAAATTATGAAAACTGGATAGATGTATTATTTAATATAAATTATGATGGTCTAATCATTGAGGTTTTACCTTTTTAATTATATATTCCGAATCAAGAACTAATACCCAAATCAAAGGCATTAGAAAAAAGGGAAAGATAAGATGTTGATCCCTAAACTTTAGACCATAAACAATATTAGTCCCTAATGTTTAAAGCGATCGCTTTTAGTCCTCTAGATGATGTGATCAAACTAAAAGCTGACTTGTCATCGCTGTATTAAGCATATTAGGGACTAAAGACGTTCACTTTAAATTTAATAGGGAATAAAATCTATCACTTAAGTTTGGTAGGGACTAAAAGGAATCACTTTAAGTGTGTTACCGAGTAAAAGCGATCCCTAACTTCTCAGTGAGTAAAAGTAAAATCGTTCATGAGCTAAAATATATTTTGGCAAAAAGAGATAACCCGAAAATAAATGTAATACTACTTCCAGCACTAGAACTATTACCAAGAGATTCACATTCGCAGTATAATGACAGATATGTCAATAAACTCATCAACCATCACAAACGGTGAATCTGTAGCTTCAAATAAATATAATATAGAAAACAAAAATCAAAGTATTTTTTTTAAAATTTAAATTTATAACAATCAAAATCAAAATGTGAGTGAAATTGCATTAAAACTAATCTCCAAAACTACCTTTCCCTTTGAATCTCCGTAATCAACAAAATTATGCTCAAATAATGAACAAAACACATTCGCACAATCGCAATTAAGATTTTTTTTTTTTTTTTTTTTTGACTTGGAAAAAAAATGTTACCTTCCTCTCTGAATTTCCTTGCGCATGATCTCAATCTCGGCCTTAATCTCCGGAACCTCCTGCGAGTCCTCACGAACCCTCGCAAGGTCGTCCTCGAGGGCCTGAAGCTGCGCCGTGAGGTCCTGGCGCGCCGAGCCGAATTGATGCAAGTCAGCTTGGACACGAGCGAGCTCTGACGTCATAGCATCGACGGCTCGAGCCTCGGCGTCGAGCTTCAAGGACCTCTCGTAGACGTCTCTGATTTCAGCGTCTCTCTCGGCCTTGATATCGGAGGCGGTGACCGATAAGACGCGAAGGTCGTGCTGAGCAGCGGAGAGGTCGTGTTTGAGTGCCACGTGTGCGGAGGCGAGCTGTTGGTTATCGCCGAGGAGGGATTGGATCTCGCGGTGTTGGATGGCGATGCGGTCTTCGAGGATCAACGAGTGTGGGTGGTGGGACCTACTACCGTGGAGGAGGAGACCACCACGACGGTCTTCGATTCGGGAGAGTGGGACTTGGATTTCGCGGTGGTGGTTTCGTCTGGACATGTTTTCTTTATTTATTTATTTTTGCAATGCAATTCAATTTTACTCCTTCTCAGCGCCTCTTTCTCATTCTCGTTTTGGTTCTGTTATTTGGAGGATTTGTATCTTTTTGACTGATTGCCTGATTGGGAAGTCGCTGAGCTGAGATTTGAGAGAGTCTCGACTCTCGTTTAAGCCCATGATAAAAAAAAAAGAAGAAAAGATCTGTGGACTTACAAAGGTACCCAGACCAACAAAACATGATAGGCACAAAATCTTAATTAAAAAATGACAAGCCCAATTCTTAAATAAAGAAATGATGGGCCCAAGAATATGTGCAAGCTGAAAAGCCCTATATAAGGATATAACAGATCCAAACAAAAAGAAAATGAAGGGTCTGTGACGGTACGACCTATGAGGAATTGGGTCCCACCACAAATCTCCAAAAGAAGGGAGACAAGGAAAGGAGGACTCGAAAGAGAATATGCGTGGTACATTTTCAAAATGCATAAAAACCTTAAGGAAAAATACTAAGGCCTTGTTTGGGTTTTTTTTTTTGGTCACTCAATTTCTGTCACTCATCATTCATCATTCATCACTTATCACTCATCACTCTAAAATACCATGTTTGTTTGGCACCATCACTCAATATTTTTCACGCTATTTGTGGGTCTCATACTTGTCACCGGTGCAATTTTTTTTTTTTTTTTCCAGTACCCAAACTTACCGAACCTAGTGAAAAAAGAAAAAAGAAAAAAGAAAAACCCAGAATAGACCGAACAAGCGAAAAAAAAAAAAAAAAGAAAAAAAACTAGAACAGACCGAACTAGTGAAAAAAGAAAAAAAGAAAAAAGAAAAGAAGAAACCAAGAATAGACCGAATAGCCAACCCAGGAGGGGGGAAAAAAAAAAAAAGAACCCAATAGCCAACCAGGAAAAGAAAGGAAAAAAAAAAGTCAAAGGTCAAAAGTTACGGCTGAGTACTGTTTGTGGGTCCCCTATGTGTGTTTAATTACAATATTACCATTGAGTTATGAGTTAATAAAAATTGAAAACAGCCAAAATGTGTTTTCAGTTTCCATAACTCATAACTCAAAAATCAGATAATTGAGTGATGGAAACAAAGTTATGGACTTCCCAAACAACCTTTTTACTATGGGTCTCACCATTTTTTGAGTTATGAGTTATGGAAACTGATATATGAGTTATGGAAATTGCTAAACCAAACACCCCCGAAACATCATCCAGTCAATTTTCTTTTGATTGGGGTATTTTCTGGCATTGATCTTTGAGTTTAAAATCACTAATAACTTTTTTATTGATTATGAATAGATTCGACTGAGGGGAATGGTAAAAAATTAAGCTTAAGAGCTTTTGTTTTGAGGTATTGAGTTCTAAACACTTTTCTCTATTTTCTGTTTTAAGATTGCTCTTAATCTTGTTTCTTTGCTTGTTTTATGTTTATATGTGTTTATGTAGTTTAGGTTTATATAGTTTTTATGTTTTAAACCATGTTAGGTTGTTAGAATTATTATTTTGAAGTCCTGCTCTATTTTCTGTGTTGCTGTGTTCTTGGCTAAGGTTTCTGTGGCTGAAACCACATATGCGTAATCCTACTTGCGTACGCAGGCTGGATTATGTGCACGCAGGCTTGTTTATGCGTACGCATGATCTTGCCCAAAAATCATAACCCTAGTTTATTTGATTCTGTTTCTTATTTCCTTGCATGAATATGCTTCTGTTTTTATCCTCCTTTGTATGTATAAGTCTCTGTTTCATTGTTTGATTCTTTGTTTGGTTTTTGATGCTGCACAGAATCAGTAGGCTGAATGTTCCGACTTTGATGAGCTAATGGTTGTTGCGAAGGCTTGTAAGGATGAACACATTTATCAAAAAGGCGACCGAGGTTGACCGGCCAAGTCCTCTCCAATGGCTAAGTTAGTTTCTCTCTCGAAAATCAAGTTCCAACTTCTAGGGAGTAATGTTAGAAAAAACTTGCCTTTATTTGATATCGGATGGTCTTTATATAGAGAACCTTGGAACGGTTATTGATTTAGTAACTTCCCCCGGATTTGACCGGCCAAGTCCTCTCCAATGGCTAAGTTAGTTTCTCTCTCGAAAATCAAGTTCCAACTTCTAGGGAGTAATGTTAGAAAAAACTTGCCTTTATTTGATACCGGATGGTCTTTATATAGAGAACCTTGGAACGGTTATTGATTTAGTAACTTCCCCCGGATTTGAGGAAATTAGTAAATTCTGACATAACTTCCTCAACGGCTATAGAAGTTACAATCGCTGAGGGAAGTTAAGCATTTGTGAGGAATTTGTGGCGATGAATATGGGTTTGGTTCCCACTCTAGAATTCCGTGGTTCGAATCCTCAAAACATGTGAGTAAATCCATTCTTGAGAATTCCCTAAGTGTCATGTGGTCGTCCGTGTGCTTTGCCTATGGACGACTCCTTTGTCCATAGACGACCTTCTTGAATGTTTGGCCTTTGGTTCACAGACCACCCCTATGGACGAACTAGAGATTACAATTTTTGCTATCCCATCAGTTTTCACATGTTAAAATTAGGGTTTATCTTTCGTTTTTTTTTTTTTTTTTGATGCCATGAACATGCATTCACATGTTCATGCTCTTAGAAAAACATAGTTTGTATCGCATACAAAACTACGCAGTGGAAAATTAACGAATCTACTTCATTCGCAATTGATAATATGTACTACATAAATTTCAGAATTTAAGAACAAGAGAGCATATCTTGGTGCGGTGAAATTCAAAACCAAATATTAGAAGTACTTAGGAACACTTTTAATCTTCACTCCAATTCCACTTATGCCCAAGAAGTGTGGTCTCTCAATCAGTTTATATGTATGTGTTCAAGGGAGAATAAAAAGTGGCTTACACTCACATACACACCATTTCATTCTCTTATAAAATTCTGTATGTTTCTTTCCTTAAATATAACTGATTATCTAATTGGACCAGCCTTTTGGGCCATTCTAATTGGGTTTTAGTATGTAACTTAGAGTGGGACCAAAATGGACAAATAAGACATTAGCTCTAGTGGGATTTGGGCTTTTGGGCTTTTTCTGTCAACTTTTGAAAAACCCAAAATTACCATTAATTATATTTAATACCATTATATAAATATAATTGCACTCTAGGTCTTATTAATAAATTATATCCCAAGATTTTATTATACATACAACTCATAAAATATTTATAGTAATACAAAGTCATGAATGTTGACTGCTACTTTAGAAATTACTACATTTTAATCATTGAGTACCTAATTTAATCCTTTAAGCTATTCATCATATATTTATGAAATCCAATTTCATAAATATATACTTTAGTAACTTCTTACTAAAGTAGTTAGGTCTAATATTCTGAATAACCAAATCCATTAAACTTATCTCAAGAGAATATTTTATATCTCCGTTAAGAGATTATGAATTCCATCTTGAGAATATATATTTATTCGACATTAAATGTGACTGCCCAATGTATTAAGGTTTTGATCGTGACTTTAGATCTCACTCCTGATGTATAAAAGCAACTTACACATCATAATCAGGTTTATTATTCTCTTAGAATTAAGAGTTGATGTAAATAGAAGTCGTGAGATTTATTATTCATTTGACAGTCGTTAGTAGAATAATAAATCTCACAGCGGTTCAGTTTAATATGTCTTAATACTTAAAACATATCAACTAGAAGTCTTCACTTCCATGATCAAGACAAATTATCTTAGTTGATATGTTATAGTTTTCACAGATGAAATGCCCAATTTCATCACCGACTATGAACTAAAATTCTGAGTTTACAAAGAACTTATGATTTATATCTTTTGTGACTAGATCACATAAATCATATACTATGCATCTCATGGACTATATGATAATGTTCAAATATTCATGTTACCATTATTTTAGATAATAATAAAACAATTTTATTAATCACAACATAATGTTATATATAATGTCATACATAGTATCATACAATAGGATTTAAAGGGCACATATCATAACAAATGCATTAATGCCATAGGTGCTGAGATGTAGCATGATAAGTAAGGAAAGTCATGCATTCATAGGTACACACATTTTGTTTTTAATCTTGTTTAAGATTAATGAACATGATGTGGTGGTTTGAATAAGCATGTTGTGTTCTTAATATCTTCTAATGATCTCTTGATGATACCATGATTAGTTTATTGCCTATGTTTCTACCTACAATATGATATGATGACATGATACTAGATGAATGCTAGGTGGATCATATGTATGATAATAACATGTTAAGGTTTATGTTATGATATGCCATGATAGATGAATGACTAGGTTCTTTGAAATGATTGATGTCATGTTGTATGCTTAGATATATGATAGTGTGTGTGTGAGTTAGAATGCAATATTGAGTATGCATTTAATAGGGTTAAGACATAAGACATAATGAGAGGAACCCAATCCTAGGGTTGGGCGATTTTGGGTGCTTAACACCTTCTTAAAACTGTACCTAAACTCCGAACCCATATCTCTGTTAGTAAGATAAAAAATGTCATTTCTCGAGAGGACACTATATATATGGTTCCTAGGCCATTGCAAAAACTAGGTGGCGACTCCCTCTGTTGTGTCCACATGGGAGGTCGTGCTTGATGTAACCATTGCCTTTCGGGGATGCCTAACATCAGGTAATAGATGCACTGGATTTGACAATCTGCCCTTCACGCATGCATTCAGCCAGCTGTCAAGATCAACGTTCAGGATTGCATGACCATTCAATTATCGAGGTGCAAGTGGATCAAAATGCAGAAGCAGTTGGCAATTTTCCTGCCCGAAGCATTAAGTACTCCTCCCCTATAAATAGTGTCTGGGGTTCTCTGATACACTTTATCTATTTCCATTCTTTACTCTCAATCTCATACTAGAGCCTTCTAAGTTCTAAGCCTTCTTCCTGAGAATACTCCTCCTCCTAAGAACATCCCTTTTCTTTGTGGGTCTTCTAACCCTTTTTTCCTCCATTCCCTTTCTTTTCCATTAATGGGGTTCGCCCATTTAGTTAATATTGATGCCACCGTAGAGGCATTTAAGGCCAAGTACAATATTCCTTGAGACGTATTCATTGAATACTGTATAGAGGGGAATATAGAGGATTAGAGAGTGCCAAGGGCAATCTTCATTCCCCTTATGGCCGTCCTAGAAGGTGGGGTTAGGTTCCCTTTAGACCCTTTGTTACTAGGAACCTTAGGTTTTATGGGCTCAGCCTTGACTAGTGTCTACTCAACTTTTATAGGGTGATCGGCTGCAATAGCTGGTTAAATAGGCTTTACAACCTAAGATTCACCCACTATGACATAAATTTCCTCTATAGTTATTGTGTTAGCCTTAAGAACGATTACTACCTCAAAATTCGGGACCCTCGAATAAGGCTAATTTCTTGCCTCCCGGACTCTAAAAAGAATTCCCAAGGGGAATTCATAAAGGTGAGTGGGAACTAGCTTGCTGATGAGCTCACTTGCCCAACTTCTCCTCGGAGGGCAGGTTGATAACCTTAGGTTTTGTTTTTGTATTCCCATTTTTCTTTAAACTTGCCATATTTTATATTGTGTTTTTCTACTTGTTGTTCCTTGGATTGTCGCATTCTTGGGTGCTCCCCCTCCTACATGGGTTCCAAGATTTGGGAGACACATTTCGAGCGAAGCACCCCCTGCTATTCTATAACAACGTTTGGTTGAAGGGATTCCTGCCAAACATTTTGGAGAATAAGGCTTGGTAAAGAGGTCCTTGTAAAAGAAGGATGGATTCCCCGAAGCTATTCAACGATGTTTCGGGGGATATAGTTTTCCGAGCAGAAGCCCGGCATATTCCTATAAATGAGCCCAAGTAAGTTCAAATTGCCAAGGTGATGGTCTAGAGGAGGGACATTCAGCTTTCAGACTATTTCACAGGGGCCTAAGTTCCTGCGGGACAAACACCTCCTCCTCGACCCACGGTGGTGGCCCCCACCTATGGACAAAAAAGGTTGAGGGTTGTTGATAGCCCAAGGGGCCAAGTCAGAGCTCCACCTAAAGCATGATCCTCCTGCCACCCTTGTTGCAGCCGATCCACCAATCTCCCAACCGGGGAGAAGGAAACCCTATTCGGATTTCAAGGAGAGGGCTTGGCTGCTTAGTAGCCTTTTTAGCTAAGCCAAGATCAAGGTAGTTTGGTGCCAAAGCAACACTAGAACTCCATTAGGGACATCAATAACCACTTCTTGGACCTCTTATTGTCAGATAAGGAAACCCAGAGTACAAGTAAATTGGGGGTCTAGGCCCAAAAGCCAAAGCTTATTGGGAATGGATCACCACAATTGGTGTCGTCTGTGGGAAATTCCTACTACACTGAAGATCTAGAGGTGGTGGAGGTAACTACTAGATGGAGGGGCAACATACAGGTGAAGGGTCAATGGGGTTCGGCGGCAATCAATCTAGGGGCTCATCTCGAGCCCTTAAGCCGATGGAACAAGAGCGCAGGAGAGAGTGTCGTGGCCGAGATAGGCATAAGATTCAAGATGACCTATAAGTAGCGTCATCTAGAGGAGAAAGAACTATTTTGTACATACCAGAGGGTTCGTACCATAGTGATCGAGACTATGAGCTGGAAAGTCTTCTAAGGCAGATTAGTGAGTTGGAATTAGAGGTAAGGGGTAGGTGCCGAAGAAGGTCCCCTGAATGGTCGTCCCACAACCGTAGCTCGGTAAGTAGTCATCCGGAGAGACTATCGCACCAAAGTCACTCTTGGTTGTTAAGGGATAGGTTAAATGAGTCCAAAGACGGAGACTCGGTATCACTGAGGAGGGAAAAGGGTGGGCGCCTATACGCTGCCATGAACGCCATGAGCCAAGCTCTAAGAAGGATAGCCCGGTCGCCTTTTTTAGAGGAAATGAATGCATCGAGATGTCGTGACACTTCACTCACCCACCGTTCACCTGTTACAATGGCAAGATAGATCCAGTGGAGCACATAAGTTATTTCACCCAACTTATGGCTCTTTATTCTTGGAATGATGGGTGTAGATACCGTATTTTTTCTGCCCTTGATTTGCATGGTAGACACCGAAAATTCCCAAAAAATACTATCTTTTCTCCATAAGACCACGGAAACATCTAGATTGACGTGACACAACCCGTTTGGGCATCGGAGCACTCAAAGTGCCTTTTTTTCGGTCAAATTGACCAAAATGAGTTGACCGAAAGTCAAACGAGGTCAAAATCCTCCTAAAACAACATTTTTCATGCTTTTACATCAAACCTAAGCCACTTGTAGACACCGTATTTTGTACCCTTTACGACTCAGGCTCCCGTTCCCCAATGATGCTGAAATTCTAAGACCCAAGGTTGGTTTAGGGCCCAATTAGATGTTAAATTGACTTGAGAAATGTTAAAATGAAAAATACAACTTTTAATGAGGAAATAAATCTATTTTTGGAAAAGTAAAGCTAAGGAAATCCTCAGCCTGTGCATGCAGGAATCAACCTACGCACTTAGCCATCATGCATGCACACACAAGCCTGATCTTGCGTGCATATGTAAGGTTTCAAAAACTATAAAAGACAAGTTTTCTGCATTAAAGACTGAGGATTAGAATGAATCCCACATCGTCTGGGAGCTATTCCAAACCCCCACTTTCACAATATAAATAGCCATACATGGCACTTTTTCAAAACAGACAGAAATCCTAAGGGAAAACACTAAGATTCACTAGAAATAGTGAATCAAAGAGGAAGTTTTTCACAAAACATTCTCAAGTCAAATTTCTTTTGATTAAGGCATTTTCTGGCCTTGATCTTTGAGTTTAAGATTACTAATCATGTTTCCTATTGATTGTGAATAGATTTGACTGAGGGGAATGATCAAAAATCAAGCTTGAAAAACTTTTATTTTTAAGGTATTAGTCTAAACTTTCTTTTTCTTTTTATGATTTAATCATTTTGTTTGCTTCAGTTTTTTTTCATTATGTGTTTTAATATGTCTATGTAGTTTAGGTTTTTGTAGTTTTTTTACATGTTAAAGCATGTTAGGATATTATATTTATTGTTTTGAAGCCCTGCTCTATTTTCTGTGTTGCTAGGATTTCTGGGGTGGATTCCAGGCGCGCATAATCCTACCTACGCACGCAGGCTAGATTATGCGCATGCAGGCTTGTTCATATGTGTGCATGATCCTACCTAGAAACCCTAACCCTAGTTTATCTTTTTTTGTTTCTTATTTCCTTGCATAGATATGCTTTTGTTTTAGTCTTCCTTTATATATACGAGTCTCTGTTTCATTGTTTGTTTGTTTGTTTGTTTTTTTTTTTTTTTTTTTTTTTTTTTTTCATACTTTAGAATTAGGGTTTATCTTTTGTTTCCTTATTTTGATGCCATGAACACGCATTCACATGTTCATGCATTTATGCCATGGGTGTTGAGGTGTAGTAAGGTAAGTGAGGTAAGTCATGCATTCACATAAACATGCATCTTTGAATATGATTTTGCTTTGATAATATAGATGAACATGTTTATTTGGATGAGTTTTCCTTAATGTATAGATGCAATCATGTGTTTACTTGGATCTTTCTATACTTTGTGTAACATGATTTGCTTAAATGCCTATGTTTCTGGTTTGGGTTAATGATTATATGTTTCTGTCTTGGATGTGATAAGATGCTAGATGAATGCTTGATTGATATGAGATACCATGTATGCTAGGTTTGAGTTGTGATATGCCATGATAGATGTATGCTTACACTTGGGTTGTGATATTTCATGATATATGAATAATTAGGTTATGGGATGATTGATGCCATGTTGTATGTTTAGATGCATGTTAGTGCGTGTGTGAGTATAGATGCAATATTGAATGTGCCTTTAAAAGGTTAAAACATAAGACACAATAAGAGAAAGCCAACCTTAGGATTGGGCGGTTTTGGGTGCTTAACACCTTCCCAAAACCGTACCTAAACTTCGAGCCCATATCTCTAGTAGTAAGATCAAAAAGGTCCTTCTCGAGAGGACGCTATATATATGGTTCTTAGACCATTGCAAAAACTAGGTGGTGACTCCCCCATTGTGTCCACATACGGGGCATCTAATGCTCGAGGCTATGGAATAGGAGTAGTGTTGGAGTCACCAGAAGGTATAAGGGTGGAACATTCACTTAGACTGAGCTTCCAGGCCTCGAATAACGAAATCGAGTATGAAGCATTGGTAGTCGAACTCCGAGCATTAGTGAAGGCAGAAGCTACAGATGTGGAAATCTATTCTGGCTTGTGTTTAATGGTAAGTCAGGTTAAAGGAGATTTTAAGGCAAGGGACCCGAGAATGACATATTATCTGAAACTAGTTCGTTCATTGCAAGCACAGTTTAGATCGGTGAAGGTGACCTAGATTTCTAGGGGGCGAAACAGCCACGTGAATTCCCTACCCTCCCTAGCTTCATCCATGGGGAGTTCTATACCTTGAACCATTTCTATGGAGTCATTGGAATCCTCAAGCATCAATCATCAAGAGCATTTTCAAGTTGCGGTCGTGGTTGTTTTCCTGAGCTAGATTGACCCCATCATTTCATTCATCTTAAACAGAACCCCCTTGACGAACAGAAGGAAGCTGAGAAGATACAGAGGAAATCTGCCAAATTTTGGTTGTTGGCTGAGAAGAAGTCGTACTGGAGATCAAATGGTGGGCCTTATTTGTCATGCATACACCTAAAAGCCATGGATGGATTTCTTGCCGAATTGCACGAAGAAATATGTGGGAGCCATATAGGTGGTCGGTCCCTAGCTCATCGAGCAATAACTCAAGGGTATTGATGGCCAAATTTGTAGAGGAATATCGCAGAGTATGTCAAAAAGTGTGATCAGTGTCAGAGGCATGCATTAAACATCCATCATCCGAAAGGAATTCTTAACCTGATCTCTAGCTTATGGCCTTTCACATAGTGGAGGCTAGATATTGTGGGCCCTTTCCCTAGGGCCATGGGAAACAAGAGGTTTTTGATAGTGGCGACCGATTATTTCACCAAATGGGTAGAGTCTAAGGCTTTGGTGAACATCTGAGACATTGATGTAAAGAACCTTTTTTGGAAGAACATTGTGACTCGATTTAGGGTACCAGAGACATTGATCTCGGATACCGGGTTGCAATTTTATAGCAAGGCCTTCAGAAAATATTATTGTGACCTTGGGATCAAGAATAGATATTCTACGTTGGCGTACCCTCGGAGCAATGGGCAAGCCGAGGCCACCAATAAGACTATTATTAACGGGCTGAAGAAGAGGTTAGAAAATGCCAAGAGAAAATGGGTTGAGGAATTGCCCAACGTGCTATGGGCCTACCGAACTACTCCTAGGAGATCCACTGGCGAGACCCCTTATTCCATGACTTATGAGACTATGGCAGTGATACCAATGGAAATCAGCTTGCCAAGCATGAGGACTATGAGTTTTTCCCCTGATGAGAATGACCAATTTATGATTGAGCAATTGGACTTCATGGAGGAAAACCGAGAGATAGCATCCATCTGATTGGCCGACTACTAGTAGAAGTTATCTAGAGGGTATAATAGAAACATGAGGCCAAGAAAGTTCATTGCTAGAGACCTTGTCTTACAAAGAGTGTTGGGGAGCATAAAGGACCTTAGTTTGGGAAAGCTAGACCTAAATTAGGAAGGCCTGTACTACGTTACTGCGATGGCGGGCATTGGGGCTTATTACTTGGAAGATTTGGAAGAGAGACCCCTTCCTTGACTGTGGAACGTAAGCAACCTCAAGAAGTATTTCTACTAGCATTACTATAGTTGTATTATGCATATTCGTTTATGTAAAGTTGTTGTAGTTGTCTAGTTATTTGTATTTAATCATAATGAAGCATATTGTAGGCAAGTATGAGGATATTGAATAAATTCTAAACCTAATAATTATCAAGGATAAAAGCCTAGCCTCGACTTGACCTCGGTCATCGACTAGGTGGAAATCTAATAATGTTGTCAACGATAAAAACCTAGTCTCAGCCTGACTCTGGTCACCGACTATGTGGAAACCTAAAAAATTATCAAGGATAGAAACCTAAACTTGGCCTAACCTCGATCACCAACTAGGTGGAAACCTAACTAAGGACAGAAGCCTAGCCTCGACTTGACCCTAATCACTAACTAGGAGGAAACCTAAAAAATTTGTCAAGGAAAGAAGCCTAGTTTCTACCTGACCTCGGACACCGATTAGGTGGAAACCTAAAAAATTGTCAAGGACAGAAGCCTAGCCTTGGGTTGACCTCGGACACTGATTAGATGAAAACCTAAAAAATTGTCGAGGACAGAAGTCTAGCCTTGACCTGACTCCGGTCACCGACTAGATGGAAACCTAAAAATTTGTCAAGGACAGAAACCTAGGCTTGGTCTGATCTCGGTCATCGGCTAGGTGGAAACCTAACTCAAGACAAAAGCCTGACCTTGGCCTGACTTCAATCACTAATTGGATAAAAACCTAAGTAAAAAAAGGGGGCAGGGGAAGGTGTAAACATTCAAGGGTTAAGCGTCATGCAAATAGTCGTGGGTCGAGTGTTGTGCTAACACTCTTCTTTTTCTGTTATCAGCAATTAAGTGTCATGTCATCAGGGTAAAAAGTAAGTAAATGATTCTAGGCACCGAACAGAAATTCAACCGTGCAAATTTGAAAGATACATCAATAAATCAAAAGGGCAATTGTTCTATTGAAAATTTTAAGGAGTACAAAATAAATAGTAATAACAAAAAAAACAAAAAAAATACAATTTGCAAGAAGCCCTAGTTAAGCATTGGGGCTCTGCTCAGTTATAGGGGGAGTAGGATTGGGGCTTTGCTTGGTGACAGGGGAAGTAGGATTGGGGGTAGCCTCAGTAACTTCTGACTGGACAGGAGCCACGAGGGGTTGAACGGTCCTTAGAGGGCTCAGATTGTCCATGTCGATGACATCGGTGTTAGTGGTGTGAACTTCAATCTCTTCTAGGAGTTTACAAAAATTAGGGCTGTCTTCTTCTACCCTAGCCTGCCCTCCCTGAGGGACTTCTTCAACTGGTGGGTCCTCGGGCAGGGGAACCTAGGATAGGTCCCTGAAAGGGGAGGCCAGAGGGAGATTTATAGTGTCAAGGGCAGCCACCCACCCCCCTAAATATCCCGCTAGGCTTGCCTCCCTTATGACCTTGGCCGCAGAGCATTAGATGTCATCAAAGCCGAGGTCGTAGTTGTCATGCTTAGCCTGCTCTAGACCCCTCTTCGTGGCCGCAAGCTCTTCGTGTCGAGCCATGATCACGCTTAAAGCTTGGGCCAGCTTGGTGTCAAACTCCTCGATCTTCCCCTGTAGAACCCCCCACCTTCTAATCGGCCAAGGCTTGTGCCCTCTCGGCGGGAGCCAGCTTCTTCTCAACTTGTGCAACCTCTCAGTTCTTCTCCTGGAGGATGGATTCTGCGACTTGCCATAGGGCCTTCTCACCGTTGGCCTCTTCGTTGGCTTTCTTCAATCGATCTTCGAGCAAATGCACCCCCTACGTGGCCTGTGATTCAAAAAAAATAAATAAATAATAGTGCTAGGGCTATAAGGCTTAAATATATATATTAAGTTATTGAAAATTGGCCGAGGAAAACCCTCACTGCTATAGAGTGCCACTTAAGGTTGAGGACAATGTCTTCATTTGCAATTCCCTCCTAGAAGTGCACGTCCTCGGGCAGCATTAAGGCCTTCTTGAGGTTGTCGGCCACCTGTCCGCCTTCGCCCTTCCTCCATGTTCGTATGGGGCCTCATCCTCTACTCCCCCACCCCCGAGTTACCACCATTCCTTCACGCTAGGTGAAGAGCCCCTTCCTGTCACAATGGTGATACTCGTTAAACACTCTTTACGATTAAATTTTTGGGTCTTAATTAATATTTTTATATTGCAAGACAAATAAACAAGACATTTTATCGGCCAATAAAAGAATTTTTTCTCCTAAATGAGAGACCTTAATTTTATTTTATTTTATTATTAGGTGGCTTTTTTCAATTTGGGGCTCAGGCCATTGCCTAAATAAGTATTCTTGTGGTTAAGCTGCCTGGCAGTTATAGAAACAAAAAGGTAGGTAGTAACAATGTATGGCCTCACTGAAAAAAAAAAAAAAATGTCGCCTTCAGTATCGAGTGTTCAAATCCTTTCTCACCCAAATTAACAGTTACTGAGGCGATCAATTTCGTCCGTATCTTCTTAAGCCGACTTAACATTAATAATAAACTTCCATTGCTTATCACTTAGAAATCGTCTTGACAGCGAAGCATATATAATAAGGCGAGTAAGTTTTTAAAGCCCAATCCTCAACCCGCCAATAATAAATTCCCTCCAAAATGTCAGACTCAGACCCATTGGCTCAGCAAATCTGCCTCTTCCGCTCCCTAATCAAAAGCAGAAGGTGAATCACTCTTCCTTGTTCCCTTTAAGTTTAACCCTACCTAATTCATTCGCAAAATTTCAATCTAATTCTTTTTCCTTGCTCTCTCAATTCCTCTTTTCGCAGACTCGACGACGCAGCTCTTCGTATCCTCGAATCTCTTTTGGTTTCCAAATCTGTGAAATCGCTCAAGGAAGTCCAATCCACCTTGAGAGTGTTCCTCAGATCCGAATCTCTCTCCGCCATTCGCGAAAACGCCTACAAATCTGTCCACCAAAAGCTTATCACTCTTGAATTCTTCGTCCGCGCTTTCGCTCAAACAGCCGACGTTGAGGCACTTACTCTTATTCCCCTCACACATTAATTAAAATATGCTCTCGATTTAAATCATTAATAATTTGCGTGAGAATGCATACTGGAATAGTCAATATAATCACTGATTACATTTTAGATAATTTTGGTTTTACCGAACGAGATGGCTGGCCTGAAACTGAATTAGGAGATGTTGAAAGCATTGTTTCGATTTCAATCTGAAATCATTTGAATACGCCTGGAATTTGAATTTGTGATGATTAATTCAGGTTGTGTTTGATTAATTAACTTTTGAAAGCGCTTAATTATGTTACTTTAAAACATTCTGATTTAGTTTTATTATTATTGTTTTAAAATCTAATTTTTCTAAAATATATGTTGTTATGAAATTACTCGGCTAAACTGTGTTACAAGGCCTTTGTAATTTATAATGCTAGATCTGTATCGATGATCCATGATTGTTTATTTATTTTAATTTCAACTGAATGCTTTCAGAGTTGCTTGGCTTTGAGATACGAGGCCTTGCATATGCGGGAACTCAAGTCTACAAGTTGCCAATGGCTAGAAGTTTCTTATTTGGAATGGCTAAATTTTGCCGAACACTCGTTGGATAATGGTTTCTACTCTATTGCTGGAAAGGTAATCTCTATATTGTTTTACTTTGATTCTATTCTGGTGCTACTTGAATTTACGAGTCGCTAAAGTGGTAATCTTATTTTGAGAAACTGCGATGCCACGATGAGCCTTTTTTGTATCAAATACATCAATTGAAGTCTAAGAAGCATGGACACAAACACAAGTGACATGATGGGAATATGACAAGTAGTTAATTAATTAATTAATATAATATATATATCTTGAGGTATATTTATTTATGGTATAATTACTATTTACCTTTGTCCTTTGTTTTAAGATGGTCCCTAAGGTATTATTTAAGTGCTTAGGGTCTGCTTGTTTTGCGCGTTTAGCGTTTCAACCGTTTTTTATTTTTATTTTTTAACCAGTGCCTATTGCACCGCAAATAGGTATGTGAACAGTAATTTTAAAATTTTAACAATAACAAAAAAATGATTTTTTATTATTTTTAGTTTTTAGTTTTCAGCAAAATAAACAGTATCCAAATGTACACTTAATCTTTTTTTCTTATGTCAAAAGACTCAAAATAGTCATTACTATTAAGCAGTGCATGGAAAAGTTTCATGTAGCAAATGATAATATATTTGCGTTGACTAGATGTCACTTGAAATGCCACATGGCCTTTTATGTTTATTTAGACTTTTCGGAATAAATAACAAATATTCAAATCTGTAAAAACATATCTAAAACAAAAGGAATTCTTAAAAAAAAAAAAAAAAAAAAAAAAAATTCCCTCCCAATACAGCATGTACAATCTAAAGTGTCTTTGACGGACACACCGGAGGTTTTGGAAGTGGTTCTTAAATTGTAGTATGTTACATAGCATTTGGAGGTGCATATCCATAGTCTAGAATGGGAAATCAGTGAACGTTATATCTGTCCAGTCTTAGGATTCCCTGAATGCTGTTAGCTAAATTTTAAATATTGTGAATTTTGATGACTACAAATATCTATAATGGGCCAACTTATTGAGATTGCCCTTGAGCCTATGAGTTTTCAGAATTTTTGAATTTTTTAGCAATTTGATTTGGTATACACGTGTAACATTGGTAAAAATTCTATCCATCCTAATCTTGAAGGGAACTTGATAACTTTTGTAGTGGTCTCATGTGGTCTTTGTTAAGATGAATTAACATTTTTTTTTTGTTCTGTTTTGGTGATAATATCTTGTTATTTCTTTTCGTTTCCATGTGCTTAGAGCTCTATTTCAAAGGGATTCTGTTACCTTTCCATTCCAGATGTGACTCTGTCCTTTCATCTGGCCCTAAAGTCCATGTTTAGAAAATAATCTCATATCAGCAATGTAATATGTAAATGTAAATATAACTCTATTATCTGATTGGTTATACTTGCTGTATTTTCTACCTTACTTTATGCAATATCAAGATGGGTTAAAAACTCAAATCTTGGGACTTTTATTTTGTGTATGTATTAGGTGATCTAGTTTGAAATCATGGGCAACTTAGTGGTTTCTTACACTAATCTCAGTCTTAACTGTTGACCTTTTCTTTTGCAGGCATGTGAAAATGCATTATTATGTCTTAAGAAGACTGATATTGCAAACCCCAAAATAGATGAATTATTTGAAAGTGTGCAAGTTTATGAAAAAATAAAGAGACTAAAAGATTTTGCTATGACGTCAGCCGCTTCACGCTCTGGTAGGTCTTCTTTATTTGTGCAAATTCTTTGCAAGCTTTCTTAGAAGGGAAAAGAAAACTTTGAAATTTTTGTCCAATTGATTTGAACATATGATAGGACTGACCGGCTCTCAGAGTCCTTTTGGGCTGGTTAGATGTAACTGCTGCCAAGCTGTTTGATAAATGTTTTTGTATCCACCTTCCCAACATGGTCAGTTCGAAGCCAGCAACTCAGTTACTTTTGGGTTAATTTAGATTCCTAGATGGTATGCCATCTGCAAGATAACCTGATTTTGCTACAAACCAAATATTAATGTTAGCTTTGATGCCAACAGCCAATAGATGGGATTCATTCACAGAAGCAGATAAAAATAAATCAAACCCCTTGTACCATCATGTTGAATTTGTGATCCATTGCATTGATAAGGTTGTAGTTGGCTGATGACCCTCAATACCATAGGAAAACCTCAGAGTTCTGCTTACGACTGATGGTGCAATTTCGTAACTATCTATCAAATGCTTGGAACCATATAATGATATTACATTTTCGTTTCATAATCTGTAAAACTCCCCTTCCACAAGAATATGGTTTTTCTCACTCTCATTCCTTCCCTTGGAATCAAACCTCCTATATTCTCTCAGTTTTATGTTGTATTAATTTAGGATATTGTATTTGTTATGTGCCTGTAATTCAGTTGATGATGATGATGACAATAACGAAGAACATTTAAGTATCCTAAAAAAATTCATGTAGGGGAAAGACAAAGGCTTAAGTTATGGTTGTGCCAGTAAGTGATGTGTATATGGAAGGAGAAATAGTTATATACTTATATACGGAATTAGCATGTTTTGAGCTTGACATATGGAATACATGTTCTGAATAAGGGCAGGGATCTTCAAAATGACATCTCATGTTGCCTTTAGGTGGTGGCACTATTGAATTATCACAATTTTCAACAACATAAGTATGAAACGGAATACTGGTTTAATTGTGCATCATGCGTATCACAATTAACTGCTTTGGCATACTGTTATCTGAGGCCCTTGTAAATTATTTTTGGGAATACATCTTTTCGATTGTTTGTCGTATAGTTTTGATCTCCAGAATGCAAGTGCTTGGATAGTGCACTTGTTAATGTTGTTCTTATTGTCGTTTGTTACTTTTCTAGTTTTCTTTATTGAAAAGAAGATACTGACTTTTTTCATTAGGATATTTCTATGGGGTTTCATTTATTTCTGTCTGTCATTGATGGTTAGAGAAGTATTGGCACATGATCAACCATTTCATAATGCATGGCTTATGAAGTTATGATATTATTTACCTAGTCGTGTTATTTATTCAGACTGATATCTCTAGAAAGTGAGCTAGTGTCAGGACCCAGAATGAAGTGCTCTGGGTCTAATGAGAGTTTACTTTTCTGTACTAATCTATTTTGGTTCTGATCAATTAAAATCAATTCTTTTTTTGGTTGGGAATTAAATAAATTTCAAGTTCCTAAAACATCGCATTTAAGGGCCCCTTTCTGTCATTTGATCAATGTAAATTCCATCTTCATTTCAGTTCAGGCGCAAGCTGCAGAGTACTTGACAAAGAAGAGGACTGAGAATGGAAAAATAATACATCCTTCATTGTGTCAAGAGACAAAATGTGTAGCAAGCACTATGTTCAGAATTGGAATCAAGAAGAGAAATGAACGAAAATTGCATGACCTGCAACGTACTACCAGTAAATCATAAACCATTCAACTTTGAGGTCATTGCATTCTGGTCCCTTCCTTTTTTGGTATTTTGGAAGCTAGTGCCTTACTGGATTTACACTTCATGGTAATTTAGGTGGCACCTAATGGATTGTAATGATGCGCTTTTTTGGATACGGCTTGTTCATGTTACTAACTTTTACTCAAATTTTGGAGGTTTCTGCTCAAACTTCGAAGGACCCAATAATTCGTCCAGGGCTGGGACACCCTTTTTTGACAGTAAACAGTTTTCATGTCAGAAATGAACTCTTTTACAACTTTAATCACATGCTTTAATAGCAGCAAAAAACCATGTTTAGTCAAAATGTGGAATCATGATCATTCAGTGATCTTGATTTTTAGCCGACGCAAGTTTGTTTCATAGACTTGAGATAGGCCTCGTGGGCCAACCATAGACAATTGTGGTACTGTCTGTCGCTCAGCCTTGACCACGCCCTTAACGTGAATTATATGTCTAGGACAAAGTGGATAGTTAAGTCATTTTTAGGAATATATTCTCTATGTTAATAATAAGAATATATGTACTGTTATTATTCAAAAGTTGGGGTTGAATTACTGATAAGGCGATAACCTTTTAGTCTGGAACTTGTTTTCATCTCAAATACAGAGGGTTGGGAATATCAACCTATCATCTGCACAAGATATATGGCACAGGTTAATTCATCTAGTAAATTTTTTTTGTTCAAAATTTATTAGTAATTGACTTTATATCCTTGTGAGAGAGAATTGATATATCACAGTGACATAAAATAAAATTGGTTGCGTAGGTTTTTATTTTTTAATTATAAATTGAAAAATAAAAATAAAAATCTGGTCAGGGTTTGAATAGTTAGAATATTGGCTAGACACTGCCCCATTTACCTATAGGGCTTGCCCAAGCCTGCTTAATCATGGGCCAGTTTAAAAATGGCTGCTCATGTTTTTCTGTCTTATCTGTCCTTTATTTGCACTGTAATTTTGATGTGGGGCTCCACCCTGCCATTTTTAGTTAATAATATTATTAATTTTTTTGTTAATTACGGCTGTTTTGCAAGAGTTTTATAATATAATAAGTTGGTACTTATATTTTTTATAAAGGAGACATCTAGAATTCAAATTCTCTTTTTTTGACTAACAAATTATTTAAAAAAATAAAGCAAAAAAGAAGTAAAAGTAAGGCTGCATTAAAAGGAAAAACTAGGGGCCTTTTTCTAAATCTTAACTAAGGATTCAACATTAAAGTGAAGAATTTCCCTTTAAATGTGAAAAATAGGAAATTTGTCTCCGAATCTTATCTCTCCAAGTGAGGAAATTCAAAAAAGACTAATTTTTAAAATAACATTCAAATATGATACTTTGTCAAATATTACTTATCAAAAAATGATACTTTGTCAAATATTCTTTTAAAAAAGGTATTAGTTTACTAAAAATAGGCAGATCAACATCATGTTCATGTGGGAGAAACGTATAATTATATACCATATCGAAATTAAGGAAAACGAATCCCCTGCAGCAAGAAGTTAGAAGTTAGAACGGTCCAGTCCAATGTTAATTGGTATGATCAGATCATGGTGCTCTTAACGTTTGATGCTACCCTAGCTTTGTCTTTTCATAGAGCTGATAATATAGACTTTCATTTTGAATACATTACAGGCATTGGAAATCCAACTACACTCTGCTCAAGCAATTGAATTTTTAGGTCAGTTGCCACTTGAACCCCATGTAACTACAGAGTTTTTCCATTGTTCAAACATTGCTTCTAATCTCCACCGTTTTAGATTTAAGAACCATGCACATCTCAATTCTCAATAATCGAATCTTCCATATCACCAAGCGCATTTAATGTTTGCATTGGAGCTCGCATGTTTTATTTCTCTAAGGTAGTGAGAGATGTCTGTTTTTCTCTACTTTATTCGTATAGCTTAAAAAATTGCTGTAAAACAAAGATGACAAGGTTCTCACCGTTTAGAGTGTGGGGGTTTTTCTTCTTCCTAGAGCGTAGGTGTTTGAAACTTGAAACTAAGTAAAAAATACGCGTTTTGTGAGGCAATGCAATTAATTAAATAAATTCTGCAAAGTGGTCCCAATAATTTTTTTTGTTAAAAAGTATGAGATGAAAGTCTAAGAGAACGTAAACTTAGTTTATAAGATATGTTCATATTAAAAAAAAAAGATAAATAAATATGCCATGACAACTAGGGAAAGAGTGCTGTTTTCCTCGGAACAAAAGATTAGAAGCTTGGAGTCATGTGAAGAACATTAAATGCTAGAGAGGGAAAAGGTCTTAGGGTTCCACAACTACAAATAATTTTAGTTTCAATCTCTCTTGAAATGAGATTCCTTTTAATAATCGTTTCATCTTAGCTTCATGTCGAATCTCATTAACTGTTTCACATTAATTTCTTGGTCGGTATTTTTACTATTATTATATAAGATAAATTAATTTAGTATAATAAACAAGTAAAAGAAAAAAAATCCAACAGTGCAACATTTTTCATGCAGCTAGCAATGCCGTGTATTACTGCCCATACCAATGAGTGACGTTTTGATCCAAAGTAGATTCTGTTTGAAACATCATTTTGTTTATCATTACTACTAATCTTGTTGATTTTTGAGCTGATTTAATGTAGATGCTCGCTATCTATCATATAGAAATATTGAAAGACCTTATTGGCTACCACAATATAAGGTCTCAAATAATTTAATTAAGTTGCTCTTAATTTTCATTTTCTTATGCACGTGGGTGCATGGATTCTATTCATGTTCACGCTTAGTCTAATCTTCACGTGTCATGTCTGTTATACCGTGTTTGCAATGGGGGCATCAATTGAATTGATTGGTAGATGGGTCTAGAAGGTAATATGATTTGCATTGTGTCATGGTGAGATAAGGATGCACATTTTTGACACACATCTAAACCCGTACATAGGAGAGTTCATACGGATACGGTACAACATTTTTTAATATTAGACTATATTCAATATCTCTTTACTGGTGATTTTTTTTTTTTAAATCCACCTTTATATTATATTGTCTTCTTATACTCTATATAATTGTGAAATATCAATATAAACAAAAATTTTATAGCTATATCATTTATAAAATCTTTAAATTAATTTTAAGTTATTTTAAATTTAACATTATATGCAAAATATTATGTTCTAGCAAGAATAAGATGCAAATTGTGACACACATGTTACATGGAACCAACCATCAAACATATAAGGTTTGGATTAAGTTAAACCTGTTATAACTTTTGTTAATGTTAAACCACTCAATAACTTTTTATTCCCCTTTTCTTTGGTCAAATCAAATGATAAATTACAACGTGTCCTTATAATCTATATGCTTGCAAAATGTTAAGATGATTGGAGATTAATAACTTAACATATAAAAAAGATATATAGATTTTAAGTTATTTTAACTTTAAAATCATTACAAAACATGAATTATGAATCAAACACTTGAGTGACACAAAATTGATAGGCGTATTATGAACATAGAAAACATATGATCTATCTATACAGTTGTTAAAATATCAATCCAATAAAAAATTATTTAATAGTGTAATAATATTTACAAATAGTTTCACCAAACATGTAATTTGATCATAATCCTCTCATTATTGGATTACACATTATCTTCGTTCTTAATACACATACCAAATTTTGTACAAAATATAATATATCATTTATAATTTGATATGCAAACTTATATTTTGTATATAATTTTAAAATACTTTTTTTTTTTGAAATTTAAGTTTTTATAGATGATATTTTTTAGCTAATTATCTTAAAATTTTGCAAGTATGGACAATATAAGAAAATAATGTAATTTAATTGTAAATTTTTTTAAAAATCACATACAATAAAAAGTTATTAGGTGATATATTATTCACAAATTGTTATACTAAGTATAATTTGAACTCAATCCACAAACACAAACACATTTATAAATGCATATTATCATCGGATTGTATATTATTCAAATTGGAACTAGACAAGCAATTATAATTAAGCATTTAAGTTGAATGGATTGAGATTTTCTAGAATTTTTTTGGTTATATTCATCATGTAATTTTAAAATAATATCTATTGTAGGGATGAAGAGCCTAGATATGAGTATTGGGCCGTGAGTCGTGCTCGAGGACATCAGATAAACTGAGGACAGGTAAAAGTTAACGAAGGCATATAGGTTAATGGGCCATGGAAGAGGTCTAGTCATGATAAGGAGCTAAAAATGTTGATCGAGGAGAAGTACCTCCTCAGTTAAACAGAGTAGAGGTTAAAGGTCCGACCCTTCATCAAGAACAAGGCAACAAGCAATTGTGCTGGTAAGGATAAACATTAGGCAGGAATAAGACAAAAGAGAGTTGGGAAATATTTGAGAAGAAATCTGCTACTACCGCATTAAATACTCTACATTTAACCCCCTGGTCGCATTAATGTGGAGGTGATATCTGAACAGTAATTTTCAGCCTTACAGCTATCCTCAAAGACTTCAAGAAGGTACTAATGAGACAAGTATCAAAGCCAACAATCTGATCTACACGTGGAGGGCTGAGATAAAAGAAGGAAGGAGAATATAAAGGAGAAAAACCCCCATTACAAGGGGATCATCAGAAAATCTAAGGAAAAATTACTATATACTTAAGAATTGTAATTTTGCATAAGTTTAAAAGAAATATATAAGAGCAAACCATCCTCGGACTTGATCGAGGAGAATTTTTCTTGCATAGAAACTGTTTATAATTGGCTTTCTAGTGATAATTAACCTATTGTGATCACCGTTCACTTAACTCATTGAAAGTTCATTTTCAAGCTCACTCTCTTACAAATTCATTATTTCGGGCTCTTTGGGCGATTGACCCTTCATTTGGGCTTTAGGAACAAACTATGTCCTTACATCTATCCTTTGTGAAATGAGTAGATTAATTTTTGTCACGTAATCAATAAGTTAAATGAATTCCAAAATAACAATAGTCAATGTTTGTTTAAATATTAATGATGTGAAATTTACTCATTTTACAATGACGTCTAGAATTTTAAGAACTCCACGGCGAAAGTTATCCTAAAAGTTTTAGAGGATTATCAAATCCAAGCTAAACCACATATATTGAGGTTTTTACAAAATTAATGGGAAAATTAATGAAATCTCATTTCAAATATAGAGTCATCATCAATTTCAAGCTATGAAAAGGAGGCCTAAATTGGCAAGATAAGAGTTTTTGCTATTCTTAGACTTCCATCTCATACTAATAAAATTCCTATAAAGCAGATATTATCGATTGTTGGGTGCTTTTAGAGTATTCATTTGTAAAGAAGCCAAAATCAAACTCAAACTCAATATGGGGATGGTTTTGTTTTGAATTTTTTTGGTAACAGAGGGTCAGTTTGTTCTATTATCTGTGGGAGGAATCTATAGGGTTTTTTGTTGTTTAAATTTTAATTAATTAATTAATTATAATAATTTAAGAGTTAGAACAATGGGAGATTTAAGAAGGTTTTGGACTTTGATTTTCCTTGAAACGAAAAATATGTAATGTCAATGAGTTACAACACTCTTATAGAAATTTTTAGAATTAAAGAATTGATTATTTCTTTATGGTGGTTGTTTTTGCTTGTAAAGTTTGGATAGGTTTTATTAAATAACTCTCACCCTTTTAGGAAAAAAAGGGATGGAGAATGATTTTTGATTAGCACTATTGATTAAACTCAATGCATCAAAAAATATCCCTTATATATATCAATCTAACATTCCCCTCTTAAGGCTAGTTTGGAGGGGCTCCATCAGTAAGCATTGATAAATTGCCCCACCACAAGAGCATAATTGTACTAAGCTAAAGAAAAAAAGTGTTTAATCAACAAGCATTGAGAAAGTCTCCCATACCATCTCCTAGGGGTGTCCAAGCCACCCACAAACCCGACCCGTCTCCACTTGAGACAACTACTTCGGCGGTCGGTGTTGAGTTTCAGTCTTCAAAAACCGACATAGCCAAATTTGACATCTACTAGATCTAGTGAGATATTTGCCAAATTTGACAAAAATCTTACTAGATCCAACGAGATCTCTGCCAAATCTTGAAAAATCTCATTAGATCTTGGATGGATCTAGTGGGGGATCTTGCCAAATCAATTTTCAGCCTTTTTCAACTTTACCAAAAGCTTATTTGATCCATTCAATTCGATATCCCTTATCAGTCGATGGTAGGTTTGGTTGTTCTCCACCTGATTTGATCAAGTCGGTTGTGGGTTGGGCACAAACCTGACCCATGGATGGACCTACCCTCTCCTTGTGTGTTTGTTTCTTTTTTTTTTTTTTTTTTAAAAAAAAAAAAAATCCATTATTTGCTGTTAGTTGCTTAAATGTGCCATGAGTTTCAATTAGCTTATCTTATAAAATTTTTATTATCGAATGAAAGATTTGGGGTTTGAACCCATCTTAAAAAAAAAAAAAAAAAAACAAAAGAAGAAAAAAAAAAGAAAAGAAAAGAAAAGGAAAAAGTGGTGTGCTAGGCTGCTAGCCGCCTTCATCTTTGAATACATTATGTCAATCAAAATTGTTACGCTGAAGCTCGAGGGATGACCAAAACAGAAAAAAGGTCAAGCAAGGAAAACACACAAATAAAATAAAAGGACCCTGAAGCATCCAAGTTGGTACTCTCGATGTTATTGCATTTGTTGGTTCGATTAAATTGAATATATATAATTTGACTTGTAGAAGTTGGTGCGTGAAACGGTGATCGAAGTTTCAGCCGGTGCAACCCAATTCAAACTATTTGAGAATTGATCGAGAGAGAAAGAGATGTATATTTCCATGTGAATGTCCGCCAACAAACATTCACGTTGAACTCACCTCTCTCGGGGTCTTGGTCCAAGTTAGGGTTTCACATCTTTTTCTTTCTAAAAAAATACCCTAACCCCAATTAGTTATTACTCTCTTTAATTAAAATTAACTACTCTCTAAGTACTATCTAAATAATTAAAAAAAAAAAATTCAATCTCACTAATTTCCTCTCCTATGGAAATGGAATACAGAATACAGAAATAGAAGAGTCAAATCGAGAACGTGAAAACTACAGAACTGCATGGATTAATTGCCAACCCATCACGCGCATAGGCGGTGGTCAACTCTTATCACCGGTTTCTTTGATAATAATCTATTAATTCACTGCCTTGAATGACCTTTATGTCCTTCATGGTATTACCTGATTGCCATTCTTGTATTGTACAAATCTTTTCTATTACTTGGCTAAATCTGTAAAGTTATGTATGAACTGTCTGTGTATTGTATTGGTTTTTTTCTACGCCAAGGAATATCGTGTAGTCTTTATCAATTCTTATTCTTTTCTTTGTTTTTCTGATAAAGACTGCCCTATCAATGCATTGAATTTCTTGTTGTTTAATTATGATTATATACTTAATTTGTATATTTTAATACAGAAACATGTGGATCTATTCTACACTGAGATAGCTAGCTTGCACCTCTTTATAAACTAGTATAAATAACCTGCTAAGCTCATTCTCTTAAACACTACGCCTTTTGTGCAACATTTCTCTTCATCTTCTAGCTCTTCCCATTTCAAAGAAAACATTTTTTTTTTCCACTTTTTTTCGGTTGTTCTGGAGTGAGTGTCTAAATGGGGGGTTCTTCACCTTGTGCTTCTTGCAAGTTATTGAGACGCCGGTGTGCAAAGGATTGCATCTTCGCTCCTTACTTCCCTTCTGATGACCCTCACAAGTTTGCCATTGTTCACAAGGTTTTTGGTGCAAGCAATGTCAGCAAAATGTTGCAGGTTTCTCTTTCTCTCTATTTGCTAATGTTCATGTTTCATTTTTAATCTTGTTCTTTACCTTCCTTTTTATCTTAGAATTAGTACCTTGTCCCCCCCCACGCCCCCCCCCCCCCCCAACCCCCAAAAAAAAAAAAAAAAAAACAAAAGAGAAGTGCTTAGGTATTTTATTTTCTTGTAAAATTTCACAGGAGCTTCCTGTTCATCAGAGGGCTGATGCTGTGAGTAGTTTAGTTTATGAAGCAAATGCAAGAGTTCGAGACCCAGTTTACGGATGTGTTGGGGCTATATCTTTCCTACAGAATCAAGTATCACAATTGGAAATGCAACTTGCAGTGGCTCAAGCAGAGATACTCTGCATCCAGATGCAGCAAGAGCCAAACTTACCAACGCATCAGATAGACCAAGTCGACAAGTCATTGCTTCTATCCACTAATAACTTCGATGACAACAATATTCCCCAGTACCTCAGCTTTGCTTCTTCTAGCAATGTAATCCAAGACCCTCTTAAGAGAGAGTCTCTTTGGACTTAAATCCCCTATCATTGCCTTTAATGAAATGCCTAAATATTATTACAACGTTGCTTGATCTCTCTATCTTTGGATCTCGTTGTGTTGTCGGTATTTGCGTTTGTTGTTGTGCATGTTCATTTGCACGTGGATTTGTTTTACTTTGTATGTTAGACACTGAGTGAAAGAGAAGTTGCGTGGTCCTTTCTTGGAAAAAAAGGCAAAACGGAGCAAGGATTCGGTGCGAATATAAGAAAATAGAGGAACCTGCCGCAGGATTTATGGGTCAACCCTGCATGTGAGATATGAAGTAAAGTAGGGTTAAAACAACTTCTCTTTCTTGCTTTAAACGTTAGGAATGGTGAGCCGCCCCACTCTCTTACCGTGATTTGGTCACTTTGTTTTGACCCAACGTTATCCACCCAATGCTGCCCCTTCTTCATGCCACTACATACAACTCTCTTGAATACCAAGGTTTTGACCAAACTTTGTCGATAAATATGGCCATATTATTTTCTTGATTATGATGAGCCCCTTGTTTAGTATAGATCCCATTAGTAAATGAAATCCCTATTTCACCAAAGTGGACAAAAACTTGGTGCGTGTGTGTTTTTCTTTAATTTTATAAATTTTCAGAAATAAGGTGTTTTGTTCCTATTGAGAGTCAGTTTATTGGGTTTAATAAATTTGAAGAACATGTTTTAAACTTAAAGATTTAAAATTTTATCAACCACACCATCGGTTTAATGAAATTTTGAACTATTTAATAGGTGGTGAGTGGATTAGTTTGGCAAGAATGGGATATCATTTTTTTATTATAAATTTTTTATTATCAAAATAATTGTAACTCAATTTTCTGCGCCCCCCTGAAGTGTATTAACTTTAATAAACAAATGCATATGAAGACATCTTAACGGGCTGCATTTGCATTTCAAAATCTCTGCTGACAGTGTACTGTGCTGCTGACATCGCCACAAACACAGCTAGTCGTAAAAGTGTGGTAGCTAGCTAGCTGCCTCAGCCTTTCGATTCAGCGCCAGCTCTACCGTTCATATATATGACGATATTTAGAATGGGTTTGGTTAATTTATGTCCTTAAGAGCATTAGCTAAAAAACATTTGCATCAAAAAATGTTATATCTCACTATTGTAAAATTTTTTGCAATAGTGCTACAGTACAATTCTAAACTTAGAATTGTACTGTAGCACTATGCTAAAAAATATATATATATTGTAATCCACCCCTTAGTTGAAAAAAAGTGATGATGTGAAAGAAATAATAAAGAAAGATTAAAAAAATAATATTTTAATGAAAAAGTAAAATAATAGAGTTTTTGGATGTAGGGTGTATTGTAAAATGGTATGGTATAATTGATAAAGTAGCTTTTTGGGATGGTAAAATAAGATAGAGTAGCATTCTTCAATGCTGACGCTCTAAGACATGTATTAATCAATTAATCATCAATTTAAAATATATTTTTATGAAAAAGTAAAAAAATTATCAAAACAAAATTAGTCATTTTTTATTTTTTTCATAATTTTTTTAAATGATTATTAATACATTTCATAATAAGTAACTTGTCAACACTAATCACTTGTACTTATTGCTCTTTACAATTGTGTCAGAGTATTGTCCATTGTTAAAAGTGAACTAGGGAAAGCCCCGATAAGAGCATTCTCATCAGGTCTCTTATAAAAAATGTCATTTTGACACACCAAAGACCTACTTTATTATTTTAACACACCATTTTACAATTCTTCATTTATCACATCTTCTATTATTTGATTCTAAACATTAAAATAATATATCCACACATTAAAATAATATTTAACTAAAATTGCCACCAAATCCACAGCACCACACCACTGCCCACAACCACAAATCTCAAACCCATTGGCACCATCCTAAATCTCAAATCCACAGCACCATCCCAAATCTCACACCCACAACTTGATTGAGAGAGGTCGGTGGCGAGTTGTGGAGAACAAGGCGACGAGATCAGCGTGGCATGAGGGACTACGCATCAAGCTGGCGAGTTATGGAGAACGAGGCGGCGAGATCGACGGCAACAGTAGTGGAGGACGACGCAACTTCAAACGACAATATTGTTCTGATTTTGGTTTGGTCAGACCCATCGGCACCGTAACCCACCTCCAAACCAACAAAAATTCAAACCCATCAGAACCACCCAATACCAAAATCACAACTAACTCCACCACCCAAACCCAAATCTCAACCAACAACTCGCCAAAAACCAATCAATCACGACCCAATCCATAGCTTTGCTGCTTGATAAAGAGAGAAGAAAGACATTTATTTGGGTTTGATTTGAGGTGCAAAGAGAGAGAAAGACGTTTGAGGTTGAGGTTGAGGGAGAAGCTGGGAATCTGATCTGAAGAGGAATGAGGAAGAGAAAGAACACGGGTTGGGAGAGAGGCAGATTGTGAGAAGAGAGAGAAAAAATCAAATAAAGGAGTGAGAGGAGAGAGAAAAATCGAATAAAAAATCATTATTTTGATTTAGCATTTGTGTCCGCACCGTTCCAAATTTGGAACGGTACGGACACCAATGCCAAATATTTGGTATATTTGAAACACCTGTTGTAAGGTGTTTTTTGGTGTTTGGTGTGTCAAATGCCAAATATTTAGCATTTGACATATATGATGAGAATGCTCTAAGTTCTTCATTTTGGGTCTGTTTGGATTGAACTTATTGTTGCTAAAACTGAAAACTGAAAACACTGTAACAAAATAATTTTTAAATGTGTGAATAGTACCGTGCGACCCATTTTTAATGAAAAAATTGAGATTTATGGGTCCTATAAACAGTACAGGACCCACTAACAGTGTCATAGCAGACAAATATGTGGACGTTGAAAGTGGTGTGGGTCTCGTGCACTGTGCACGGGACCCATTGGCAGCTGTGTTCACGTGCTTCTGGGTAAAAAAAAAGAAAAAAATCAAAAACGCAAACGCAAACGCAAACGCAGGATTCATTTCAATCTAAACCGCACCTTTGTGCGTGTGTGGTTGTCTTGAAAAAGAGAAAGTTTATGTGGAGGCAAAGGCATAAGTGAGATTTAGAAGTGGTGTTATCTCTTTCCTTCTTTTATTTATTTATTTTTTAATAGCATTCCCATCCATTTTTTAGGAATTATTCTATTTTGCAATCTTAAAAACTACTTTATTAATTATACTATATCATTTTATAATATACCTAACATCCCAACTTTTATTTATCTTATCTATTCATTAAAATATTAATTTCATCAACTCTTTCTCTCTTTTCCTCTTCATATAAAAAAAAAATACCCAGCTAACACCATAAAGTACAATATAAATATTTTACAATTTGCAATTGTATTACAATGCCATTCTATTTTTATGATGACACTGTAGCACAATTGCAATTTTTTTTTTTTTGCAATTGCAAGACTTTGCAAGATTAGGTAATGAGAGGTTTTGGGGCTCTGAAACTAAATATTACCAACATATGACATTTACAAGACCCAATATGAATGATCTAGAGTAGTGCCTATATATGCATGGATAAATATCACTGTTAACTGCGGCATTAATTAATTCAAAGTAATATGATAAAAAATCTGTTATTACATTTTTGTCATTTTCACAGCAAGTTATATATATTGTTGCTAGTACAAGCTTTTGATATTATCTTGCTGGTATAGTATATGTTGATTTTCGATCAAAAGACTGAAATTGTAGTCAAAACAATACCCACTACTGGATGTTCCCTGCAAAATCTTTTACTTCAATCTATTTTTCCCTTCTCGGTGACAAAAACTAAAACATTCAGCTCGTTATAGTTAATCTTCCAGTTATTTCCAATAATAATGGTGATAAGTTATATATCATGTTTGGTCATAACTCAGTAGGCAAATCATGTTGGGTCCTAAATTCAAAAATAGCAATCACACATAAGAACACAAATATTTACGTGAAAAAACCCTTTCTTCTTGAAAGGAAAAACTACGGGACAAACTTTGAATAATATCACTATTATCAAATTAATTACAATAATTCTCAAGTTGATGCCTAACTTGAGATTCGCTAAATACAATTATAAATCCTCTTATGTATGTCTTACGGCTAAAGAAAATCTTCTGTTTTCTTTGCTCTCACACACTATTTATTTATCTCAAAGGTGGCAACACTTTTCTTTCTCCACTCTATTTTCTTCTCCACGGACAGCTCTCTCTTGGTTGTCTTTCTCTCTATGTAGCTCTTCTTTCTAGCACAGTCTCACTCTCTCTTTTCTCTTGTGTGGCTTAATCTAAAAAAATCACATACAATTGTCTTTAGATGTTAACCTTTGCCACCTTACACTCCTAATACACTCGGATCCTAATTTAATTTGAATTGGGGTGCTTGCTAGTCACGGTCAGAACAAAACAAACCCATATATGGGCTTTGATGTAATATGGGTTGGACTTTGGTGCCATGCACCCAACAATTCCCCTTTCTAGCCCATCAATAGGTAGAGATCTTCAATCTAGCACTTCAATTCAAATTTATGATGGTCAAGCTGACACCTGGCTTAGCCTTCTTCATTATCTTCACTAACACAAAGAACACCTTATCAATATCAATATCTTTTATTCTTAAATAATGTGCTCATCTTGGATATTCTTAATCCAATCCCTTGGTTCCCCCTCATAAGAAGCCCAAGTATTCTCAAAGTTAACAATTCAATGCTCTCCAATAGTCCTCTTCTCATAAGATTTAACAATCTCTAGAGGAGGATATTGCTCCCATTGCTCAAGACCTCCAAGGTCTTTCACTTCCTCATTTGAAGCACCATTAAGCAATGATAATTTTACTCTCTTAGTACCAATACCATCAATCCCAACTCTAAACTGTGAAGTCTTCTCAAAATCTTTAATTTCAATGAACTTCTTCTTATGAGTCTTTACATGAGCCTTATACATACCATAGCAAGCATGCCTTCTTGCAACAACCAATAATCCCTTAGTAAGTTTCCATCTTCCATTGCCATGGTGGTTACAATAACCCGCTCTATCCATAACTAATGTAGAGAATACATTCATTCTTAAATATGGAACATGTCGCACATTCTTCAACATCACAATGCTACCAACATTGGTTTTGGTGCACACATCACCAATTCCCACAACTAGAATTATCTATTATCACAGTACCAAAATTTACTGCTTTGTATGTGTAACATGATGGGAGGCTTCCGAATCAACAACCTACTCAGCATCATTATTGGCAACATGCTCACACTTTTGCTCTTAACAGAGAGCACCACAACATCCTCAGAAATCACAATAGCTATATTATTTTTCTCACTATCATTCTTTTCATCTTTTCCTTTAGTTTATTCTTTATTCCAATGCCAACAATTTTTCTTATGTGGCCATTTTTTCCACAATAGAAGCATTCTCTAGTTTCCTTAAATTGAGATCTATCTCTTGATTATGACCTATCATTGAACTTTGCCCGATCATTAGGCCCTCTATTTCTACCTCTGCTCTTGTTCTCTGTGACAAAAGCTTGTTCTTGTGTATTGTTTATACTTGCATCTTTTCTGCAAACCTCTTCACTTAAAATCAAATCTCGAATATCATTATATTTGAGTTTGCTTTTCCCTACAGAATTACTCATTGCCATTCTCATGGCTTCCCAACTGTTTGGTAAAAAAAAGCCAAAACAATCAATGCACGAATCTTATCATCGATTTCAATTTCCACTGAGCTAGGATAATTGATTTGTGATCGTATTGAACTCATTCAGATGTTGCACTACAGGGGTGCCTTGTGCCTTCTTCAAATTGAACAACGTCTTCATCATATGCACTTTGTTGTTAGCTGACAGCCTTTTGTACATGCTAGACAAAGTTTTCATCAGATCCACTGTAGTCTTCTCCTTTACAGCATTGTGTACAATTGATTTTAACAGAGTTAATCGAATAACTCCTAATACCTGTTTATCAAGAAGGTTCCATTCTTCATCTTTCATAGTATCAGGTTTCTTTCCTAAAAGAGGTAAATGCAACTTCTCCCCACAATGTACAATTGATCTTAACAGAGTTAATCGAATAACTCCTAAAACCTGTTTATCAAGAAGGTTCCATTCTTCATCTTTCATAGTATTAGGTTTCTTTCCTAAAAGAGGTAAATGCAACTTCTCCCCACAAAGATAATCTTCTATCTGCATCTTCTAATACCCAAATTCTATTCCATCAAACTCCTCAATTCATGAAACCTTGCCTTCTTCTTCGGCCATCGCTTCCACTCAAATCTCGCTCTAAGACCACTTGTTGGATAAAATAGAAATCACATACTAGAACACAAATATTTACGTGGAAAACCATTTCTCTTTAAAGGGAAAAACCATGAGACAAACTCCGAATAATTTCACTATTATCAAATCAATTACAATAGTTCTCAAGTTTATTTCTAACTTGAGATGCACAATAATAAATCCTCTTGTGTATGTCTCATAGCTAAAGAAAATCTTCTTATCTTTTTTGCTCTTACACACACTATTTATTTATCTATAAAGCAGCAATACTTTGCTCTCTCCTCTCTATCTTCTTCTCCACGTACTTCTCTCTTGACTGTCTTTCTCTTTATGTAGCTCTTCTTTTTGGCACAGTCTTAGTCTCCACTGAATGAGGAAGAGGAATTCTTTGGGACAAAGCAGCAATAATCTCCCAAACTGAGTCCCGTATAGTCACCCCGATACCTGCACAACCTAAATTTTCAAACATAGCAGCATTGAAGTTCACCTTGTAGAAACTCTCAGGTGGGCGAGACTAATGCACAGGCATAGTAGGGGCACTCAGACCTACATCAGACTTACATACTTCAAAGAACTCCATCACTAATGTTCTCACTCTATCTCCGACTTCCTTTAACAGCCAGGTGGGTTGATTTTCTCTTAAGTGATTGCTCCTTAGCCATAGACACCAAGCAATAGTAGAAAATAGAGCAACATAGTACCTCGATCCCTAACTCATCACCTCCTCCAGTAACTCGAAAAAACTTCTATATTGCTTCCTGTAGTACTTGGCAAAGCTTATATTAGATTTCCACACAACTTGGGCATGATCACATAACCACACACAATGGATTAAAGACTCTGTATGCTAATCACATAAAGCACAGGAAGCTTCAACAGGGACATGTCGTTGTCTGAGGTTTTGTTTTGTAGGCAAGGAGTCTCTTGCAGCCCGCCAAATAAAATAGTGAATTCTATTCGGTGTCTTAATCTTCCAAATCCCTTTCCACACCTTACTCCCCCCCCCCCCATCCATTGAAGAATTGCATGGACTTAAAAGTCTTGCATTTGTTTCCAACATTCGATAAGTGCTCCGCACACTATAATTCCCATCTGGAGTTAGAGGCCAAATTAATAGGTCTTCAACATACCCTTCACTCACAGGAATCCATTGTATCATCTCAGCTTCCCACGGTAGAAAAATACTCTCCACCAGACTTGGATCCCATATTCTCTTGTCTGCAAAAAAAAAACTCCTTCACATAAATGGCATCAGTGTTATTCCATGGAGAAACAACCCTACTATTTGAAGGATCTAGCAAACAATTATGCTCCCATATTTTAATAGACCCTCCATCCCCCACTCTTTAAACAACGCCCTTATTAATGACATCTCTTGCCTGTAAAATACTTCTCCAAGCAAAAGAGCTTCTTAGATGAACTGAAACCTCAAGAATGCTGCCATTTGGAAAATATTTTGCACTAAAAACCTTATACAGTAAAGAATCTTTGTTATGCAATAGACACCAAACCTGTTTAGCAAAAAGAGCATTACTAAAATTCTGAATATCTCTAAAACCCATCCCACCCACTGATTTAAACGAACAAAGAGTACTCTACTTGACCCAATGGATCTTTTTTGACTCCCCTTGCCCACACCAAAACTTTCGAATCATTGCTTCAATATCTTTACATAAGCCAACAGGTAATTTGAACACACTTATTGAATAGGTAGGGATAGATTGTACCACCGCTTTTATCATGACTTCCTTACCAGCCTGGAACATAAGTTTCTCCTTCCACCCTTGCATTTTTGCCCAAATCCTTTCCTTAATATGGGTAAAGCAAGCTTTTTTTTTTAAAGAATGCAGCCCCAAATATTTCTCATAATGCTGGATGGCAGGAACATTTAAAGACAACTTTATATCCTCCATGGTTTGTGCATCAGTATTCTTGCTAAAAAATAGAGTAGTTTTATCCTTATTGATCATTTGTCCCAAAGCCTTTTCATAAAATCCAAGCAATTCTTGGATCTTTTCACACTCTAACAATGATGCTTTGCAAAACAACAGACGGTTATCTGCAAAAAAGAGATGGGTGAGTTTTGGACCATTCCTGCAAATAGAGAAACCATGAATTTCTCCCTACGATGCTACCTCTCTTAGGGGGTCCCCTTGTCTCAAACCCCTAGAAGACCTGAATAGACCCTTAGGCTCACCATTAACAAGAATAGAATATGACAAAGTCATAATACACTCCATTAACAAAGTCACCCAATCTTCATGAAACCCCAATTTTAGAAGGATCTGTTCAAGAAAAGACCACTCCACCCTATCATAAGCTTTGCTCATATCCAGCTTAAGAGCCATACAATTATTCTTCATATGGTGCAAAGATTCAAGAGCAATTAGAATATTATTCCTGATAAATCTATCAGCAATGAAGGCATTCTAAGTTTTTGATATAATAGAATCAAGTAATGGTTTAAGACGGTTCGCAATAACCTTACTAACAATCTTATATATCACATTACAGAAACTAATGGCCTAAAATCAGACACCTTCTCTGGATTTTGAACTTTAGGAATTAGAGTGATAAAAGTATGATTACTAGATTTCAGGATGGATCTAGAGTTTAAGTATGATAGAACAGCCTAAGAGATATCCATACCTATGTTAGTCCAATAAGTCTAATAGAACAAAGAAGGCATCCCATCCGATCTCGGGGCTTTTAATGGGGCCATGTCCTTGATTGCACATTCCACCTCCTCCACCGTGAAGGGCTTAGCCAAACCAGTCCTCATATCTTCGGTCACCATTGGTTGAACCCCCTCCAAGATCCGCTCTAAATGACATGGATTGGAAGAAGTAAACAAATTTGCATAAAACCCTATCAACATACCCAAAACCACCTCCTCATTATCTTGCCAAATTCCATTCTCGTCTTGCAGCCCTTTAATAAAGTTTCTTCTCTTCCATTTAGTCGATACGCTATGGAAAAATTTAGTGTTTTGATCCCCACTTTGTAACCACTGTACTCGGGACCATTGTTGCCACATTTTTTCCTCTTGCTCACATAGTTCGTTGAGCTCCTTTTTCAACTGGTTTACTACCTCTACATCACCTATCCTGACTGAATCCTCATCTGCCCTCCACAGCAACTCTTTTGTTTTTTTAATTTTTTTTTTCAGCACACTTTCGAAATGGTCACTGTTCCATGCTGTTAACATCTTCTTGCATTTTTTCAATTTTTTTTGTCATAACATGCATGGAAGTGCCATCATGGTTGACAGCCCAAGCTCTAGAAATAATTCCATTACAATCCGGATTAGTTAACCACATAGCCTTGAATCGAAAAGGCTTCTGTCTCCAACATTGGCGTTCTCCATTTGAATCAAGGGACAAAAGAATCGGGTGGTGGTCTGAAGTAAAACAATTCAAGTGTCTAATCCTTATTGTAGGAAACTGAGCAAGCCATTCATAGTTAACTACTCCTCGATCCAATCTCTCCCATATCAACTCACCTTGACGATGCCTATGCCACGTAAAGTCTAGACCCGAATACCCCAAGTCCACAAACCCACATTGGTCAAGGACATCCCTAAAAGCTTGCATGAGATTATGTGCTTGTGGTGCACCGCTCATTTTATCTTCCACTTGTAAAAGCTCATTAAAATCCCCAAAACAATACTATGGGAGCTTTGGTTTTGAACTCAACATACGTAGCATGTTCCATCCTTCATTATGAACACTAGTATCCGGCTTACCATAAAACCGTATTAATCTCCATGCATCCTCCGTGCCACCATTAACAATAGCATTTATATGGTAACTAGAAAAACTATCAACCTAGAAAATACTACTATTTTCCCACATTAGTGCCAATCCACCACCCCTAGCTTCATTAGGGATAGTGAACAAACCATCAAAATTCAACTTAACTTTAATACATTCCATCTGCTCCTTTATGGACCAAGTTTTTGACAGAAACACAATCCCAAGATCTTTTGCTTGGACAATATTCCCAAGCTCATCAATTGCACGACGGTTCCCAAGCCCTCGGCATTCCATGCTAACAGTTTCATTGCTATCGGCAGAGCTGGGACCTAGCCTCCACTGTTAAATCTTCAAATCCCACCCCTTTTCTTTTTACTGTAATCTATCTCCTCACCTTCCCCTTCAATTTCTCTAAAAGATCTTTCTAACAAAACTGAGTTCTTGCCTTCACTGGGCTTGCACAAAGTGAGCTCACCCTTAGTTTGATTTCGAATTGTGGACTGTGTATACCTAGTTTTAAGTTTTCCTTTGCCATTTTTCTGCACTCCCTGTTGTCCTACTGTAAATGTTGTGCTCGTGCCTTTATCATCCCCAGACAGTGATGGTTGCCCATAGTAGTAGTTAATAACCCATCTCCTAACTCCTTTAACCTCCCCTCATCAGTATCAAATCGTGCTAACTCCTTATCAATTTCCTGCAGCTGTTCCTAGAAACCCAACCTAAAAATATCCTTGTCACTAAGTGTATCAACCACGGTGTGCGTTACCTCCAATGTTGTATCATGTCCCTAAGAATTGTCACAACCATCCTTTGTTCCATGCCTACTTTGAATCACCCTTAAGCCATTCTCTTCCACCTTTGAGCACTACCGAGGCACCTCCATCCTAATTTGGTTTTGACCATCTGTTTCAGGGGAGAGTACCATAACATCCTTAATTTCTAGATTTTCACTTCCCTTAGATTCATTGGTCTGCTCACTACTCACAATTTCACTGTCATCCTCCTCAAATCCAGCAACCATGACCATAGTTTTCCGAGTAAGGTTCGGTGTTGTAGCCCTCATCCATGATCCAAAATGTTGATATGCTTCCCTCAGTGCGTGCTTACCCCTCAACCTGGTCAGACATTCTCTATCCATGTGTGTAAGCTTATCGCACTAATAGCATATATTCGGAAATCTCTCATATTTGAAACTCACCCAACTTTCCTTGCCACTCCTTAGGGTTATCCTTCTCCCTCGACACAACAGTTTTGTCGCATCAACTCCTACCCTTATACGTAAAAAATTACTTCCTTCATATAACTCTTCCCTAAGTGTACTCTCAATCACCGTACCTACCTCAACTACAATAATACTCATCGATAGCTCGATAGGTAAGTTATGCAATTGAACGCACATACTAGTAGTCTCAAACAGAAGCCTACCAATGTCAGTGTGTTTCTGGACTCTTTTCAATGCCACAAGGTGTTTATCAAAGGACCATGACTCCCCTTTCATGATTTGCTCCACATCCCCTTCATCTCGAAAAATAAACAAAACCCTATGATTACGCATGTCTCTAACTTCAAAACCTTTTCTTGTCCGCCATAGTAGCTTTAGAGTTTTTGCTATCGCCTCCATGCTCAATACTTGTCCTGTGTAGAATCTTACAGCCAAGAAAAATTCTCGTTCATCTTTAGTCTCCTCCACTATAATTCTACTTCATTTTGATTCCGACAAAGAGAACTTCTCCCACAATCCCAATAGACTCCATCACACTCACTTTCTATGAAAATCCTGTAAACCACACACAAACCGCCTCACTTCAAGAAATAGGCACAGTTTTCTCTTGATAGCTAGGGTTGCAAGAGGTGCTGCCCTAGGTCAAAGAAACTTTTTTTTTTTTTTTGGTGCCTAGCATCCTTCTTTTTTTTCTTTTCTTTTTTTTTTTCTTTTTTTTCCCACTTTATTTGCAACCAAACACAACAATAAACATAGAGAAAATATCAACACACTACCAGAAACCTAGAGAAAATCCACATTCCTGCTTCAATTTTTTTTTATCAGACAAATAAACACTAAAAAAAAGATTTATCCAAAATAGAACTGAGAACTCTAAAAACAAAATTTGGTAACTAATTGCAGTAATAATTTAGACATTGATTTTCAACAATAGTTGACTAAACATAAAAAAAAGGTTGTTATTTTTAGTGATGATTGCTGGTTGAAAAATCGACAATCAAGAAAAGACTATAAAATGGTATGCACCAACTAAGAGTCAAGACCCTAAGATCTGATTGGATGGAGGGACGGATTTTGTGGAAAATTCGTTATGTGGAAGGTGCAGATTTCACGCACGCTTGATTAAAGATTTTAGAAAGTAGAACTAGAGTGATGTGGTTTGGTGCATGATTGAGATTTGGTGAAATTGGTGTAGTACAGGATTGCAGACATGGATAGAGGGTTTGGAAAGGCAAATTAGATTTTCTCTATCTTGTTGTTTGGTTAACAAGAAAAGAAAAAGGTGATCTTGAGGGTTTTTATTTGATGTGATTTTTTGTTTTGTTTTTTTTTGTTTTTGTTTTTGTTTTGAGATGATGATGTAGTGTATTTTAATACTCATTAATTTTTTATTATTTTATTAGGCACACTTGTGATAGGTGTGCTATTCATCAACTACGTCAGCAAATTTCCTCACTGATATGATGACAATGATCAAAATGACAATAGGTTAAAAAACTCAAAGACCAAAAATGAAAATTTAAAAACATGAGGACTAAAATGAAAATGATACTAAGAGGGGACATAAAAGATGTTATTGCCTTAGGACCAAAGCAAACTTCTCTATGGATCATCTACTAATCTCTATGTGACTAGTTATTTGAAATTTATTTCGGACAAATATTATAGTTTATAAGTGGGGATTTTAAATTTGGACAATTATTAGTTTACATGAATATATTAAAGTGTATAATATAAGAAAAAAATTGTACACTTTTTCAAAAAATGGCAATGCCAGAAAAATCTTTTACCTAGAATTTCCGCATTACATTCTACTATTTATGTAAGCTAATAATTTTCCTATAATTTCATGTGATGGTACAAATCCATCAGTCGCTATATTTAGTTAGTTAGCTACCCATATTTGTAGGCCCAAATAATGTGTACCCAAGATAAGAGATGCTTAGGCTAACGTATGTATATGGGCATCTCTTTACCTGCTGATTGCATATCTAGCCCAGCTTTCTTTACCAACCCTTTTTTTTGTTCACGTGGATTATCACACATACATTATATCCAACGAGCCTTTGGTCCCAACTTCGAAGTCACAGGCGGTGAAAAAAGGGTACTAAAGGCCCACTACCTCCCTCCAAGCTGGGGTCTTTCAACCAATTAAAAAAAAAAGTAGGCCATCACAAACCAATGGAAAGAGGACAAGGTGCCACGTTGACAATAATAAAGCATAGAAAAAGAAGAAAAAGACTCCAATGATATCTACTGCTCATCTGTATGTTCAAATTTGCATGCATACATTATACATGGTACTAAGTCTTAGAATCAAAAGCCAGAGAGAGAGAGAGAGAGAGAGAGAGAGAGAGAGGGCAGAAAAGATGGGGTACAATTCATTCCTAAGAAGCCCAAAGAAAGAAGAACAAGAGGTGCCAGACACTGTTCTTAGCAAAACCACCGACACAGAAGATGCTAATTTTGAAGATGAAGAACTCGATATCATGAATGACTTGGAGGGCTTTTTGGGTTTCGAAGATGATGAACAATTACCACAGGACATCAAGAAGTATGATCAACTTGATTGGAATTTCATGGATTGGGAAGAATTCCCAAATAGAGAAGGAGAAGAAGAAGAAGAGCAGAAAGTGTTTGAGAACACAAAACAATGCTTTTTTAAAGAAGAAGAAGAAGAAAGCTACTATGGCAGCAAGGTTATAAAGAGAGAAAATGTTGGGTTTTGCGATGATGATGAGAAGAGTTCATCATTGAATTTGAACTTGAATTATGAGGAAGTCTTGGATGCATGGTCCAACCGGGGATCTCTTTGGGCCGATAATTGTTCTCCTTCCTTGGCGAGCAATGGCTACTATGTTAGTTCTCATTTCAACTAGTTATTATATTTAGCCTTTTTATTATGTAAAATTAGCTTTCATAGTACAAGGGATTACAAGAATAGCTAGCAAATGGCTTTATTTTCATTAGCATTTTTATTTTATTCTCAATTTTCTTCCATTTCCTTCCCAAGTGTATGTTTTCAACAGTTCCTTTTTGTTTGAATAATGAAATTGTTTTATGATCTTTTTAGATGGGAGAGGTGCCTGTTATGGAAGAAGAGAGAACAAAAAGGGAAGCAAGTGTTTTAAGGTACAAGGAGAAGCGCCAGACTAGATTGTTCTCCAAGAAGATAAGATACCAAGTTCGCAAACTCAATGCAGATAAAAGACCTAGACTCAAGGTTTTTGTCCTCTCTCTCTCTCTCTCTCTCTCTCTCTGAATTTTCAATTTGGAATTTTAAGTGTGCTTTTGTGGTTGCAGGGTCGATTTGTAAAGAGGGTTTCTTGACTAATTACTCGTGTTTAAAATATCTCGCAAAATATCTGTTTGGATTTGTTCTGGCATATGCTTTGATTTGTCTTTGTCTCAATGAAAATATCTCTCTTTATTCAGAATTCGGACTTTTTGTTCACTTCTTATTGAACTTGTATAGTGGACTTGAGGTCCATCATGCAAAAACTGACCCTATTTCTTAATAGTTAGCATCGCATGGTCTATCCGGGGCCTTTTGTGATGGACGGATTACAATCCTTTAGAAACACTTCTCCATCAATCAAACGATCGACTTTCATAGGAATTAAAGTTAAGGCAATAAAATGTGAGGTGTATTGATCCTGTGTAGTGGTCCTAACCGATGTCCATCACCAATTTATTTATTTATTTTTTACCGAACTCCTTTTTGTCGGTTTCTTTTATGGGCCACTTTACGTTTGGTGTCTTTTTCCTTTTTCTTTTATGGGCCACTACTAAAAAACACATCAGGAGCCCCAATGGCAACCGAAAGGACAGCTGTACACAATCATGTTAGATAACGGAAGCCATTGCTATTGTGTGTCAAATTAATTTCAAATTATAATGGATGCAAATTATTAACTTTAAAAAAAAATTAATATGTATTTTTAAGTTTTTAACCCATGCAATCTTGATACAATTCATTGTAAATATTTACTTTGCATAGTTGTGCCGGACAAATTAATATTTCATTGATAACATTTTGTATTCAATACAATTTTGTTAATGAAAGCGTCGCAAATTACTATCATATCTCTTGACTTAGCTATTAAAATAATTTTCTCTCATACATACCACTTGGAATATTACTTTAAAAATTCACTTGGATGCAAATTCACTTGGAATATTACTTTAAAAATTAAATTGCTAGTTTTCAAATAAGTTACTTTTCCTTAATCAATCTATTCCTTAATGCAGATATTATTTTAGGAAATGGTTTTATTCCAAATTGATTTGGAAGAATTTTTCTCAAACTCACTATATGGCAATTGAAAAAATTATCCATGTATAATTTTAGTTATATGACTATTTTAATGAATTGTGTGATTTGTTTAAATAATATATATGGATAGCCTTTCCACTTATTTTATGTACTTTTTGTGAGTCTCACATTACTCTTTGTCTCAACTTTATTTCAAATAGTTTAAGTTTCAATTTTTTGAAATAAGTCAGTTTTTAATTTTTTTTTTTTTTTTTTTTTGTCTCACATATGCAAATAAACTATCCAAAATAAGTAATTCTCAAACGGGCACTAAAAAAAAACTATTGTACCTTTCATTCATGATTAACTTCCTAACTCTCTACACCTATGCAAATGTGCATTACCACCCAAATCCAAGTTTTCAATAATAACCGCTAGTAGAAAAAAAAGAAAAAAAGAGAAAAGAACATGCAGTGTTGTAGATCTGCCCATGATGTGGTGGATGACAACCCCAACACTATTAATAGACTTGAACACAACTACTCTATTATTTCATTGTCACAAAACATCAAAGCATATGTTTTAGTTGTGGTTCCTCCATAGTCCATGCTCCCTTCGTCTCTCTCTCTTCTCGCAGTAGTCCTCCCATCATCCCTATTGTCGCATCAGTATTGCTAGACTAGAACACATCTCCAACCTTAACTCACGGGTGAAAAAGAAAAAGAAAAAAGAAGACAGAATGAGAGAGATCAAAAACTAAAGTCAGATAGAACATGACAGACGTGAAGACTTATCTAAAGCAAGATTAAATTTTGACCTTGTTTTTAATTTGAAACAATAAACTTGAAACTTTAAAGATATCTAATAGTTGAGGTCCCAACACAATTTGCAAGGCAAAAATATTAACCAAGAAATTCATTTACACAAAAGAATAAAAATAAGTAAATAAAAACATAATGCATTAGTGGTGAACCTAAAATCAGGCGTATGACTTTCAAAACAACATTAATGATTAAACACAAAAAAATCATATTAAACCTCTTGGATTCAAGACTTCCAACCTTTAGAGATAGAATTATGAACAATGACGGATTTGATATTATTAATTTAGATAAGTATAAGAAGTTAAGAGCACTTAGTTTTTTAAAAAAGAAGTTAAAAGTAGTTTAAATTGTAATCAAACATGCATATATCTATTTAGTTTTTATTCTTTAAAAAAAAAATTGATAGGCAGGGCAGATAAACATGAGGATGATTTTTTTAAAAGGAAAAAAAAAAAAAAAAAAAAAGCAGCAACGTGGGATTTTTTAACTTTTTTTTTTTTTTTTTGTTTAACTTGTTTTTCTATTTAAAAAAAAAAAAGTATTTTAGGAAATGTATAGTTACTTTGAAGAAGTGAGTTAGTAGGAGAGTGATCCTATTTTGTAGGAAATGTTTTAGGTGAGAGTTAAAGATATATTTTTACAGTATTATTCTCAAGTTTTGCCTTTACTTAAATGTCTATAGGAGTATTTTAGAACCAAAAAAATGTCCAGTCCAAACAGGAAAGGGAAAAGATTCTAACCAACTCTATCATTCTCTCACTTACAAATAGGACTCCCATTGTCCAACACAATGAGGCAAAGAGTTCAAATGTCTCTTTTTACAACAGAAAATTTCAATGAACAAAAATATTACAAAGGTAGAAAATATCATCCATGATGAGGATGCCTGCCAATGAGGTTTGCTATTTGGATCTACCGATCGATGGCAACAAGATCAATTTCGCATCTTCTTCAAAGTTAACCCTAGAGAAGCCCATCTTCATACCATTAACTATAGCAAAAATGTCTTGCCCTTGCCTCTGCCCAGGCTGAATTATCTTTGTATGTGATTTGTGTCCAAATATGGAAGGCACCGTCACCTGCTTTTCTACAGACTGTAGCCAATGCTACGTAGGATTCTTTAACTGTTGCATCGAAGTTGACTTTAATCTGTCTAGGAGGGGGTGGATTCCAGCATGCATGGTTGTTTCATAGTGACTTCAAAAACTTTATTAGTTTCCCTTACCAAAACAGTTGGGTCAACTCCCATGTTGTCATGAAATACTTTGTTTCTAAGTTGCCATTATTTATTTATTAGAATCTAAGTTGCCAAAATTTGATCACAAACTGTTGCAGCAAACAAAGTAAATTCATGCTTCTCCTCTACTCTAACACCTAGCTAGATACCTACAAGGATTAAGCATCACATGAACCCACTGTGATATAAAGTTGATAATTAGCCTATTGTTGATGCCCACTTTTGCAAAAATTCTACAAGGAACATGCTCCGCACCACAAAGATGCTTCACGATTTAATATATTAGCATCTCCGTTGATTGTCCTATGTCATTATTTGTAGAAGACATACTTTTGGCAATTCAACGGATATTTGTTACTCGATGTCTTCGCGTCACCTCAACATTATTTGGTTCAATCGATCAGCTGTCAATATGAATTGTTACATTTGTGCTAGCTCAACTAACAGCTTATAAATATTTCTTGGCGAAAATTATTAATGGCCCAAAGTAAGTTGTGATTGAATTTGGACAACTATAGAATGCTCAAGATAGTGATTATTATGATTGATATGATGTCCGTAAAATGGAACTCTAGGTATGTATTTAGAAAATTTGTGAAAATATTATTTTAGTCCCTACATTTTGGAGTCATAATCAATTTGGTCTATATTTTTTGATAACAATCAATTTGGTTCCTATTATTTTCAACTTGTAATCAATTTGAACTTTACGGTCAATTCTCTAATGAAAAATGCTTACATGACAAATGTTGTGCATTGTTGACACACTTGAGACATTCATATAAATAAATAAATAAATATTGTCATTAAAAATGCCACATTAGCTAAAAAATTATATTAAAAAAGAAAATTAAAAAAACAACCGGTTCTCTCTCTCTACCAATTGTTTGTCTCTCTCCAAAAAAATCAAAGAGTATATCAAATTCCCCAAAAATTAAAAAACTATCAATTAATTAAAAAAAAAAATTGAAGCAAATATTGCATTATTACAGCTAGGGGTGGGAAAGTGAGCTCAAATCCACCCACTCTAATTGAACCTAAACTCACTCAATCATTAATTGGGTTAAATGGACATCAACCCAATTAGACACAGTGATTATTGGATTTTAACTAAAAACTCATTAAGGCCTATCTAACCCAAAAACAATATACCCAAATTCAACCTAGCCCTTCCCCAAAAAAAAAAAAAAAAAAAACACCCAGCCCTCAGTGTTTCACGAGGGTTTTCATTTTTCCTCATTTTCTCAGCCACCAATCACGTTTTAATTGGAAAACCAAGTAGCTTCAAAGCTTTGGAGATTCCTCAGATATTCGTCATTTCTCTCGAATCTTCGTCTCCTCAAAAAGCTCACCTGGTAATTTTCAAATTTCAGTCTTTTTTCTTTCTTTATATTCACCACTTTGCACTGTTTGGTCTCTGAGATAGTGAGAGAAAAGAAAGGAAAAATGAAAATTTGAAACTTTTATCACCAACCCCAGCATTATCTATACAGGAAAACACATCAAAACCCAAAAATATCCATAACCATTCCACAACAAATTCACATTTCTCATTATTAATACCCACTTCCCATTTCAAAAATTGCAAATTAATAAAAATAAAAACCAATAAGGGGTGAAGATCGAAAGAAGTTTACTTTGTTCTGTGAAAGTTGAAGAAATCTGCAAAGTATTTTCTTTGATCTTGTAGTGAGAGACTTTTCTACAGAAGAATTGGTGGAGGAAAGAAAAGGAAAAGAGAAGATATTTGATGAGATTAGGAAGAAATGGGTGGATGAGAAAAAAGACGAAAAAAAAATTGGACTGAAAAGAAGACAAAAAAGAGGGAAGAGGGTTTGGTGGGATTTTTTTAAAAAAAAAATTATAATTATACCAGTCCACAACAAATTAAAAATAAAATATGTCACAATAGCTCAGGTGTGAACGTCAAAAGAAAATAAATTTATTAATAAAATATTAAACTGGACTAACCACAATTAATAACAAAGACTCATGAAAATATTATGATGTTTTATTACACGATCCACACCATCATTTCACAATAATTTTATAATATTTAGCAAATTATTATTAGTTCTTATTTGGAATTACTACTTACATCACTTTTTTTTATCTATCGTTAACAACTTGTTACATAATTTTTTTGGGTCATTTTTGAAGATTTTAAACTACTTTGGTCATTTTCACTTTTGTGGCATTTTGGTAATTTTGATAATTGGGTAATTGGGTGGGTTGGTGTTTACCCATAATAATTGGGTTGGGTTGGATTTGGGTTAGAAGCAATTAGTTAAATGAGTTTTAATGGGTAAATAGATTTTATATACTCAACCCAATTATGCCCACCCATTTGACACCCCTAATTACAGCGCAGCTAGTGTGCGTGAATATTTACTCTGTTCCAAATATTGTTGAAGATATCGACGCCTTCTTGGACCTTCTTGAGAACTCGATCTAGCTATCTCTTTTGAAGTTTTAACAATTGTCTATTCTAGAATTCTTTCATCAAAAAAAAAAAAAAAAAAAATTGTCTATTCTAGAATTTAGATCAATTTTACCATCCAAATTCTGAAGATTTATTGTCTTCTTCTACTGCTACTATATTGATCTTAGTTTCTTTACATGTAGATTCTAATTCTGGGGTTTTGTTTGTACTGTTTTTGGTTTTAGTGCTTTGGAGTTGGAAGTTGGAATATGACCACGATGGTAGGTCATAAATTATCGAGTAAATTGAACTGGATTCAAAAATATGTATCGATTACTTTTGCTACATTTTCAAGACCAACAACAAACACAACAACATTTACTATCCCTTGTAGGCGCTCACCCTCTTGTTTGGCATCAAGTCTCTCCCTCCCTTAGGCCAGACCTAAGGGCATTTTGCTTTGCTTTCTTAACTGAAAGCTCACTTAGTGTGTAAAACACTAGTGAATGTTCAGACCCCTAATTACAATATAACTAACACAAGCTTATACTCAAACAATATATGTGCGGAATGATAAATATAAGCTATACGCAAACATGCAAACAACTCTAAGCCATAATTTAATCACAACACAACAGTAATTAAAAGCAAAGAGTAAGGGATAGGAGAAGAAAATGCAAGATAACAACGGCATGTGTTATCGAAGAGGAAACCGAAGAACGCGGCAAAAAACCTCTCTGCCGCCCTCTAAGCGGTAAAGTGATCCACTAGAAAATCAGTTGGGATATATGAATAGCAGTAGACCCTCCAAACCTAATCTACCCGATGCACCTAAGCCCTCCAAGCTTCTTGCTCCAACAAGGTTACGCCTAACCTTGTTTTCTCTAGCTTACCGGATCCCGTAATTAACCCATTGCATCAACCAAAATGAATTGTTCTCTCTTGAACTGCTTCCCAAACACCAATATCCTTCTCACTGCTCTAAATGTGGTGAGGTAAGGATTTGACTTAAGATCCTTTCAAGGGTATGACAATAAAGAGGGTGAGAGTAGAAGAATTTGGAGAATCAAAGGTATAAGATTGTGGATGAATCAATTTTATTGATCTCTAGGGTTTATCTCTTAAAATTCTCTCTGGAAACTCTTTACATTTCGTGGGTATAAGGGTATTTATAGTAGGGTATGAGAAGGAATGTGAAAAGTCATTTTTTTGCAAAACAAGGTGCACTGGCTAGTCACTTACGACTGGGACAAGTCACAAGTTCTAGTTGCCAATTAACAGAATGGCCAGACTGTATTTGTTGTCCTGTAGTGATTTAGCTGTCCTAACCCTTCAACTTCCTACATGTTTCACACGTGAGTTGGATTCTGGCGAGTCACCACTCACGAGTTAGTCGTGATGTCTAGTCACGAGAAGCCTTTTGATGCACACACTTGATTAATTTTTCACACTCTCTCACACACAACCCTTACATTATTCCCACCTAAATACAGGGTTTCTAAATGCTGAATTACAAGCAAATTTGACATGGAATAAAGTCAACACATAGTTGAATAAATTCAACTTTACATTAACATTACTTATTATTATTGATGAAGCGTGAGTTCATCAGTTAGAGTGAGCAGATGGAGCCAATCTCCAGTTTGTGTGAATATATCCTTAAAGATGGTCACTGGTATGGTGCCTGCCACAACGTCTCCGATGCCAAAGTCAGTACCAAAGAACTCTTTGTAAGCTAAAGCAAAATCGTAAAATAATAGTGAATTTATCTCAGTATCTTTCTTACCTCATGTTGATGTTGTGAGGGTCTTTATATATGTTTTGGCAGCTTCTGACTGTTGGGGCAGTTATGTTGGCCTTAATGTCCTTCTTGGTAACGTTTGATGCTTTGTAATGTGGCTTCAATGTGCTCCAATGGTTCATATAGCTGGCCCTGTAACCGCTAAACTGATGAAGCATGAGTTTGTTAGTCAGAGTGAGCTGATGGAGCCAATCTCCAATTTGTGTGAATGTATCCTCAAAGATGGTCACCGGTGTGGTGCCTGCCACAACGTCTCTGATGCCAAAGTCAGTATCAGGGAACTCTTTGTAAGCTAAAGCAAAATCGTAAAATAATAGTGAATTTATCTCAGTATCTTTCTTACCTCGTGTTGATGTTGTGAGGGTCTTTATATATGTTTTTGCAGCTTCTGACCGTTGGGGCAGTTATGGTGGCCTTAATGTCCTTCTTGGTAACGTTTGATGCTTTGTAATGTGACTTCAATGTGCTCCAACGGTTCATACAACTGGCCCTATAACTGCTACGGGTATAATTGGCCGCATTGAATGGCCTGGTTTCCTTCGTCATTGATGGGGGTATTTGTTTGACTCGTCTAAGGATGTCCTCGTCTGTATCGTTGAGATCGTCTAGGGGAGACGAATTCGTTAGTCCTGTCAATAACCATGGCTGATGATGTGATCGATGGACTGAAGAATATGAAACTGACAATGGATGAAGAAGAGGTTATAGGAATTTCAGATGAAGGACGACTGGAAGCAATTGAAAGTTGCAACCTTAGTCTCATTGGCAAGTTTCTCACGTGTAAATCCTTTAATAGAAGGGTAGCAGAGAACATCCTACGACGAGCATGGGGCTTGGATGATAAGTTGCAGATTTTGGAGGTTGGCTTAAACTTGTTTTAGTTCAAATTCCAATCGGAGTTTGATATGATTCGAGTTATTAAGGGTGGACCTTGGACGTTTAACAATCAACTTCTTATGCTCCAGCGATGGCAAAAAGGGATGAATGTAAGTAATATACGATGGACTCATGCATCTCTATGGGTTCAAATTTGGGGAGCTCCATTTGATATGATGTGATCCTCATTTTTTTTTTGTTCAAAAATACCCCTACACCCCTATGTTTAAGTAGAGACAAAACTAAAGGACAATCTAGTAAAAATACAACTCTAACTCCTACTTAAACATTGCTTACAAAATAAGGTCTGTAGATACCACATTTTGTACCCCTTACAACTCGGGCCCCCATTCCCTAATAATGCCGAAATTCTAAGGCCCAAAGTTGATTTAAGGCCCAATCAGATTACGAATTGACTTGAGATGTGTTAAAATGGAAAATATAACTCTTTATGAGCAAATAAATCTATTTTTGAAAAATAAAAGGCCAAGGAAACCCTAGGCTAGTGTACGTAGGTCTGATGCATATGTACGCAGGCACGAACCTATGCACGCAGCTAAGGTTTCAGAAACCTATGAAAGGCAAGTTTTTAGCATTAAAGACTAAGGTTTGGAATGAATCTCACATCATCTAGGAGCCGTTTTGTATGCGCACACATACTCATGCCCAAAAACCCTAATTTTGGATTTTCCTTTAACATTCTAGATTAGGGTTTTCTTTTTCTTATTTTACTTTGATGCCATGAACATGGATTAATATGATCATGCATTAATGTCATAAGTGCTGTGATGCAATGAGGTAAGTCATGTATTGATATGAACATGCATTTTGAGGATGAATATGTTTGTTTGATGCTTGTTTCCATGTCTAGAAGTTTCGGATATATTTGATGATTAATACTTTGTTGCCATGCCTACCTTTCTGCCATGATTTGTTTGCTACTTGGATATGATGTATGCTTGCTTGCTACCATGCCTATGTTCTACCTTGACCATGATAGGATGCCATATGAGATGAAATGCATTTGATAGGAACATGCTAGGATTTGTGATGGTTGATATTGTTGGGTTCTAAGACTTTAGGTTTAAATGTATTAGAACTTCATTTTGTAATGTTGGCAAACTATGATCAAAACATTTAGTCTTGTTTTAGACTTGCTCAAAGTATGTTTATGTGTAAAGTTAGAATCGAGTGTACTGCAGGATTTGTTATGTAAATCTGCATGGCTCGATAGATTGAAGCTCGTGCAGATTGTTTTTCTGCAGAATTTTTCAACTTAGCCCAAGCCTATTTGATATGTAGGGTTTTATGTTTTGCCTTAAGTATAAAATGAAAAACCCTAACCACGTTTTTATGTTGTTGTTTATGCTGTGTGTATGAATCTCTTATGAGATCTAGAGGTGTTTGCCTTCATACATATTTAGGGTTTACAATCTCAAAATTGATGTCGAGAGCTTAGTGATCATTTCAGTTGCTGCAGAAAGAGCTCAAAGAAAACAAAAGTGGGAGTATTTGTGGTTGCTGTGAATCTAAGAAAGAAGTAGTCCGTGGACTCAGAGCTATCATGTGGTCGTGGTAGTAAGTTTCTTACAGGAGGTTTAGATGTCTAACACCTTTCCAAAATCGAACCTAAACTCCAAACTCATACTTTGGTAGTAAGATCAGTGCTTCCACATAAGGGCGCTACGTAGTCCCCCAAACCATGCGTGTTGCACCCACAAGGTTACTTTCCTATTGATTTTCAAATTGCTTTATACATGTATAAATTAGATTCTAAAATATATATATATATATATAAAATAAAAGCACAAGTTTTTTTTTTTGCTACAAAATAGGACCACTAAACCCAATGTTTTTTTTTTTCCTTCTCCTTTTTTTCCCCTTTATCACGACTTAAAAGTTTCTCTCTTTTTCTTTTTTTCGGTTTCCTTTCTTCTAAATTCTAATCTCACATTTTATTTTTCTCATCTTCTTAAGAAAAAAACCATGTTAATTTTTTTTTTTTGGAATAAAAAACCACGTTAACTTAGATTTTAAGAATGACTTAGAGTTTTTTTTTTTTTAAATCCCTTATTCTTATCCCATCATTCCATGTATTTTTTTATTTTTATTTTTAATGAGATTATCCCATGTAGGTAAAATAATATCCAGTTATCCACTGTTCTTTTTCATTTATCTAAGCAGAGACAAAATTGGAACCCAGTAAAATACATGTCTACAAAATTAGACTACTCTCCCACTAACTCACCCATGTATTCAACACAAACCAGTTATATATCAAAAGCCAAGCCACCATTTACTACTATAAAAGATAAAATTCTCTAGTAATTAGAACACACACAAGATAGAAAAAGAAGCAATCTTTATGTAAGGACTGAATTTGGATTGGATCCAATATAGGATTGGGTTTTAGCCCAACGAGCCCAAACAATGAATTTGTAGAGCGTGGGTGAAAGAACTAGTTCTATTCAGTAAAAAAGACAATAACAGTTGTTTATTTAAGAGAATCAAACACAAGTAAGGTAAGAAAATTTGTCATCGATACAGTCCAAAGAGCTATGTTATAATGTCAAGTTGATGATCAAGGTTACAAAAGTTCAAAGGATTATTACAAAGATTTCTTGGTTTTCCGATCTCCTTTTCTTTAGGCCACCTTTCCATGCTATATATACTATAATTTTGGTATCATCCCCACCACACATTTGTAGGTTAGGTTCTAGGAACTCCTTCTTGTCTCATCCAACACTTCCCAGAACCTTCAACTAGTAGCTGTAAGGATGCTTCACCACTGTTCAGGTTTCACCTCCACATTAATACGGTCAGAGAATTAGCTAGAATGCATTTAATGTGGAGGTAGCAGCTTTTATAGATATTTGTTGCCTCCCTCTACTCCTCTCTTATCCAATGTCTGACTTCTAACCATGATGTAACCTTGAAGGATGTTCAGGATGATAGGACATTCCTACTGATCTCGGATCTCCATTTCCAATATGACTTTTCTCCTCGGACATATTTTGAACTATCATATACAATCCTTATTTCTTCTTCTTCTACCATTCCCATAAGAACCTTATTTGATCATCCTCGGACTAGTAAATATCCTCGGATTGAGCCATAGGCCCAATTCGTACAGTTTCAATAATACTGTCTGGCTAACTGGCCCCCACACTTTAAAAGTTGCAGCACGACTTGGCTTGAAAAGTTCCTCTCTTGCCATCTATTTTGTTAACAATTTTTTTTTTTATTGAGAAGAACAAATTTTTTTAATTATCTGTATTTTTTTAAAGGCCCCTTCATATAATTCATCAACTTTATGAGCATCTAAAGCATATTTAATTTTTTCTAACCATTCATTTTAACTAATCTTGCAAATCTTTCATTACCATCAATTTTGGTTGTTAGGACTGCTAAAATTGAGGAATCGAGTTTGTACATTGATTTGATTACTCCCTTTATCTAATTGAAATTAAATGAAAAGTGTATGTTTTTCAATGTCCAACTTATATTCTATGTCTTTCAATTTTCTTTAAATTTAGGTATCTTTTTACCATCAATATTTTTTTTTTTTTTTTTTTTTTGGAGATGAAAGATAGATACCATCAATAGTTTTAATAAAGGTGTACGGGGCATGGTTCCCCCCAGGACTCCTACATTCGTATGATCCGATGTATTGGTGCCATGTATACGAGGCTTTAATCTTGTTGGGCATTGAGCCTTGGACCTCAGGATCTTGAGTGCACTTGTATGTTCTATTAGGCTCGCGGCCTTAGCCCCAATTAACCTTGATACCCTTCTAAAACTCAAAAACTACAATGATACCATCATGACATGAGCTGCAAGTGTAATTCCCTGTCGGTCAACTCTAGCTCGACCGAGAAGGACAAATCTCCCGGGAAGGTGGACTTATAGATGCCCGATATTGCCTTAGGAATTAACACTGCCGGGAATATCTTCTGAAGTAAGGAACCAGTTCCAATGCCACTTTCATCACACCCCACTCCCAACTAAACACCCACTTAGCAATAATAACATTGGACCTCTTATACCACTAGCCACGAGAGTAATGAGAATATAGAAAAAGGGAAAACGTAAGCTAGTATAGTTGTAGGATAGAGAGAGTAAAACAGTTTAGAGGGAGAGACATTTAAGCTGGGTCTTTGTGAATAACCCAAAGTAGGAAATCCTAAGCCCACTTCATAAATAAGTTGTGAGCCTAAGTGAGGTTTAGCCCATAGGCTTCATCCTTGGCGCGCACAAAAGGTTTATGTGTTGCCTTTTTTTTTTTTTTTTGAGAGAGAGATAATTACAACATGCTGCTAACCCTGCAACTCGAACTCTTTCCCCCCTAGACCCCCAAGCACTTTATGCATGGAGAGGTGTCAATTCAGCTACAAGGCCTTTGGCTATGTGCTGCCTTATTATGTGTTAAGGTTGCAAGAATGGGGAAATTGAAAAATTTATGCCTTGATATAAATACTTTTATGCCTTATTCTATGTATTTTTTTTAGTTTTATAGAACTAGCGAATTAATTTTGAAACTAATTAAAGACATTAAATGTTTTCTTATATATTAAATTTTGATTTGATTAAAAATTTGAACCGTGATTTAATGTAGTTTTTATTTATATTTTTTATATTTCCAATTATTCTTGAAACTTCAATAGCAATGGATATACCAAAAATTATGACACTAAACAAAAAAAAAAAAAAAAAAAAAGCCTCATATTGACAACGATACATTCAACTCAATCAAACGGTCATATTGAAAGATATCACAAGATCAAGTCTTAACAATTAGCATGCATTTGATTGGGTGAAGCTAATCACACAGGATTAATAAAAATTAATTAAAATGAATTTTGGTGATTGGTTGAGTCTATGTCTTAAAATATAACTTGTTGCATAGGATTAAAATAAATGGGCTAATAAGGTTTAAAAATTGTTAAATAATATAGAATCACGTGAATAGCATTATCCTTAAAGGTTGATTCATGCCACATGGAATAGAACTTGATGCAAATGATTCTCTTAATCAAACAACCCCCCAGAATTAGACTATAGCAATTTTGTCAAGTTTGGATGCACACATAATCAAGAAGAATAAAGAAGAACCTTATTTCTTTTTCCTTAAACCAAAATAGAAGTTGAAATTTCAGTGGGAGAAAAGAAAAGAACAAAGGAGTTGAGACGCAAAATAAAAGGACTGGTGGGCTATCTAATGGGCTAGACCTCCAATGGTCATTGTGCATATCCAACGTGCAGCTAATTAAATACCTAATGGGCAGATCCAAGATTGGGCTAGAAAGAAAGAAAGGGAAAAATATAAAGCCTAAGTCCAACACCTAGCTCATTATTTTAAGTTATCACTTAAGTAGAACAATGGCTTATAAACACATAAGATGGTTCATCTCTAACTAATTTGGGACAAACAACATAAGGCAAAGTGTTTTCGACACACGCACCGACACCAACAAGCTACACTGGTCACCTCCTCCTAACCATTTTTTTTATGTTACCAAAAAAAAAAAAAAAAAAAAAATTAGAATCAATGTAGAAAATGGATGATAAAATAGTGCGTGCTGAGAGACTTTTCTTTTTTTGGTTTAATGTCAAAACTTTCCAATTATCCAAATTCGACATTTATACGTTTGTCCCATGGTATTTATGCATTTCCTAATCACTAATATAACTAAGAGTGTAGTGATTCCTAGCACCGCACACATACACACAAACTAATGATTTAAATACTGTTTTGTTTTTCATTTTTTTGGTGCTAGATATCTTTACATCCCTAGCTATATTGGTGACTGGAAAATATACAAATATCATTGGATAAATGCATAAGCTTCAAATTGGGATGACGGGAAAGTTTTAACGTTAAACCAAAAAAAAAAAACCTCTAAGCATGTACATAGTGCGTACAGATAGGTTAGTATATAAATTAATTTCTTCATGTGCATTTTTGCCAAAAGTTTACTTCAATTTTATTCTAAAACTAAATAATATATATAAATTAATGTCATACATGTGCAAGGAGAATTTTGTCATATAGGCCTCATCATACGCAATATGCGTGTGCTTAAAAGCTTTTCAATGCTTTCATTTGGTAAATCCTAAATTAGCACTGGTCTTAGGTCTATCAAGGTCACTTTATAGTTCTTTCAGTTGAAACATATATATATATATATATATATATATATATACACAAACAACAATGTGAAAGGATGTTATTGTCTTTATAGAGAGTTTTTGGTCCAAACAAAGTACTAGAAAAATTTTGATAGAAAAGTTGAATGGATTGATGAAAAGTGGAACATGGAGAAGTAGAGGAAGTTTGAATAAGAGAGAATTCTTTTTGTTTTTATTTTTATTTTTATAAGTAATAAGAAAGAATCATAAGCATTTTTAAAGTTTTATTTAAATGGGAAAAAAAAGAGAAGAAGGTAAGATAAGAATGAGAAGTTAAAAGCAATTAAAGCTTGAATTGAAGTTGAAAAAAAAAAAAAAAAAGGAAAAGAAAAAGAAAGAGAGAAGAAATTTGAATTCAAATGGAAGAACACGTGTTTCTGTGGTGGGAAGTTTGTGTTTACAAGGTAAGCTAAATATTAGGAAAATGAGGCCAATTTTGTATTTTAATTTTACACAGAATTTTTAAATGACTTTTATATCCTCACTTATTTATTTTTTTGAAATAATGTTAGCTAACTATTAAGAATGGTTTAGAGAATTCAAACATGTAACTCATTTTTTCAATTCTATTAATATATATATATATATATATATATATTTTTTTTTTGAGATACTAAGGGATTTTATTTTATTTTATTTTATTTTTATATATATGAGAAACCTAAGGGTTTGTTTGGATGGAGGAGTGGAAAAGTGGGAGGATGGAAAATTAGTGAGAGGATGGAAAAGTGAGAGGATATAAAAGATTTGGTTTTCCCTCATGTGTGTTTGGTTGGAGGGGTGAAAAAATGAGGGGGTGGAAAAATGAGAGGGTGGAAAACTCTTTTGTTTGGTTAGAGAGAAAAATGAGAGGATAGAAAATTTAGTTTATATAAATTGACAATTATACTCTTATTACATAATAGGTAAAAAATAGATTTATTTGTACTCATTAAATAATATAAAATTTACCAACAATTATATTTTTCAATGAGAAGTGTTACGTCTACAACATTTTTCGCAATACTTTCACAACAAAATTTATGTAAAAAGTTGTTACTAGTTTTAATTTGAACACACTACTAAAATTATTTTTTTACTCACCAATATTAACTAATAGCAATTTATTACTTAAAATTTATTGTAAAAATATTGTAGTAACATTTCTCAAATAGGATTTTTTTTTCTACGCTATCTCCTTCACATACGTTCCTATCTCTAACCCCACCCCCTTCTTTTTCTTTTTCTCCCTCGTTCAAGTCTCAAGAAAGTTCCAGCACTCTCATTCTCTCTCTTTTTTCTCCAGTTCGCTCTCTTTGGTTTTTTTTTTTTTTTTTTTTTACTTGATTCCAGAACAGTCGTCCCCAACGCAGTCCAGATGGGTCATCTTCGTCCCAAAGCAATTGGCCCAGTCGGAGCCGTCGCTCATTTTCGTCCCCAACACAGTCCAAATAGGTCAGATGACTTTTATCTTCTGTCTTTTGTCTTTTATTATTATTATTATTATTATTATTTTACTTTTATTGTTATGATTTGATTAATTTTAAAATTGTTATTTTGAGTTTGTAATCTGATAATCTAATTATGTTTGAGTTTAGAGATGTTTGAGAGAAAGATTGTAGTGTTTGTAGCTGTGAGGGAATTTCTGTAAAAGTGTTGTGAGAGCACTTTTCTCTCCACAATTTTCCTCCCGATTTGGGAGGATGAAAATTGTGGGCCCGGAAGAGAAAATTTTCTCCGGAGTTTTCCATCCTCAGCATTTTCCTTCTTTTGCCAAACAGTGGAAAACATTGTTTTCCACCCTATTTTCCTCCATCTGTTTTCCATCCTCCCTATTTTCACCCCAACCAAACACAGTGTAAGGGTGTATTTGTTATTTTGTTTGGAAGTAAAATAGGATAGATGGAAAAATTTGGAGAGAATAGGAGATAAAACTTTTTTTGGAGTGTGTTTAGGGAAGAAAGGAAAATAAATAGTAGGGCCCAGATATTTTTTTTCTAGGCTCACAAAAATGTTTTCTCTCTAAAATAAAGAGAAAACTGAGTGAGGATGAATTTTTTCTTAATTGACAAAAATGTCCATGTGTATGTGCACGTGGGCTTCTTCAAGTTGTCTTTATTTTTTTCTTCTTCTCAGTAACGTTGCCTTTGGCATTTTTTTTCTTTTTTTTTTTTCAAGCCTGTCTTTTTTCTTCTTCTGGGCAGCAACATTGTCTTTTTTATTTTTTTACATTTTAGGCCTGGGCGTGCCTCTCTTTTTTTTTTTCTTCTTCTTGGCAGCCTTTTCTTTTCTTTTTTTCGTTTTTTTTTTTTTTTTTTTTTTTAGGGCCCGAGCATGATAGGTGTTTTTTTTTTTTTTTTTTAACTAGACGTTTTTTTTTTTTTTTTGGATATGATTTTTTTATAATAAATTTGAGTGATTGTTCTTTTTTGTGGTTATTTGTCACTTTTTTATTTTAATTGGACATCATTTTTTAACAATGGTATATGAATAAATTTATTCAAACCTATTTTTTCCGTTCCTCCATTTTTCCACTCCCAACAAAACAAATAGGAGAAAAAATAAAATCTTTTCTATTAGAGAAATTATATGTCCACAACATTTTTACAACAAATCCTAGGTGATAGATTGTTACTGGTTGTTATTGTTGTGGCAAAAAAGTAATCTTAGTGTTAGTTTCAAATTTGAATCAATAACAACTAATCACCTATAATTTATTGTAAAAATATTGTAGCCGTAACATCTCTCTTTTTATTATCTTACTTTTCCATTCTCCTACCATTTTCTATCCTCCCATTTTTTCACTAGAAATTAAATATTTTAACATACACAGTAGTAGAGGGGGAGAGGAGAAAAAGTTATAGAAATAATATATAAGTATAAAGTATTATTTAATGTCAATACGTCACAGACTCATACATGTTCAACGAGAATTTCGTCATATACCTTTCTAAAAATGAATTTTGTCATATAGGCTGCTGTAAATATAAATGAAGTAGCATTGGATAAGTGTTGTCTTAATACCAGCATCATGTCAACTCCTTGACTTCTTCTTCTTCAATCTTAAGTGAAAGATTAAACCAGATTCATCAAAATACATCCATTCAGTATGGATCCCACCGGTGCTGAACCAACCTCCGTACACCACGTGGTGGCGATGCCTTTCCCATTACAAGGCCACATCAACGCCATGATGAGCTTGTGCAAGTTATTATCTTCAAGAAAACACAACCTTCTCATCACCTTCGTTGTCACTGAAGAGTGGCTACACTGCATCGGCTCCGAGCCCAAACCAGATAAGATCCGCTTCGCCTCTATCCCTACAGTCATCGAGCGTGCAAAAGCCGTTGACTTTTGTGGCTTCTACGAAGTGATCAAGACCAAGATGGAAGCTCCCTTTGAGCAGCTCCTTGATCAGCTTCAGCCGCCGGTGGATAGAATCATAGCTGACTTTGAGCTGCAGTGGCCATTCGGCTTCAGAACTCGAAGGAATATTCCATTGGCCTCGCTTTGGACCATGTCTGCATCTTTTTTCTCAGCGCTTCATCATTATCATGTTTTCACACAAGCTCAACCTGAACGTTTGCCGCTTCACTTTATAGGTTAGCACACTGCTACTACTAGTAATAAATTTGTTTTCCTTCAATTATTGACTACATATTATTGAACTTGTTTTGGGAGAAAAGCCATATCATGGCTTCAAAAATAAATAAATACTTATAATTATATATATATATATATATATATATATACACGTGTGTGTGTGTGTGGGAGTTCCAAGTTACATTTAACTTTGCAAAATTTGCAAATTTTTTAGGCATTAATTTTTATTACATCCAATGGTTAAAAACACACTAGTAACCATGTTATGATCAGTTTTCTTGAAATAAGTAACAGCATTAAATGGGTCTTTCCACTTTTATTACTCCAAAGATTTCATCGCTTTTTTATTTTTTAGCATCCGGCAATATAAATATATAATAGATCGTAAATAGTGAAAAAAGGAAATATATAAATTCATATAAAAGTAATAATTCACTGCATATAGTTGATAACTTCAACAATTTATGATTGAGGTTGCGGCAACTACTGTAATAGATGGAATATTTGACCTACTTAATAGTGATACAATGATTGCATCAAAGATCCAATTTTGATCCTTAAGAATATTCATTTAGTACTCATGTATAATAATGATATCGTATGGATAACTTACGACTACTTCAAAATGATTAGAATGCAATGTGAACTCTATTAAATTACGAGTATTAGCATTCGGTTAGTAAAAAATATCTCATTTTGAGAGTTATTCTATTATACAATTTCATTTTATAACATCCCTAACATCTCTACTTTTGTTTTCTAATATAACACATTAAAATAATATATTTATGTAATAAAATATATATCCCAAAACCATCTCTCCCGCTCGTTAATTTCTCTCTCTCTCTCCACCGTCAACAAACCAAACCCAACCACCCCACCATTGCTGACAACACAACCTACCACCACCATTATCAACAACACAACCCACCACCATCATCAACAACACCACTATTGCACCACCATCATCAACTACATAACCGCCACCCAAACCCAAAACTTTTAAATCACTTTCGCAGCATCACCTCAGCCAAACCCACAACCCCACCACTGCTACACCACCCATAACACCACCAGCAACCCACATCAACAGAAATCGGCCACCCACATCAATAGAAATCAGATCAAACCCATAAACTCGTATCAATAGAAATAAGATCAAACCAAACACATAAACACAAATCAAACCATAAATCCATAAAACCAACACAAACCCACCAAATCTAAATATGAAAATGGAGCTATCCATGGCCACACGAGTGATTGGTTGGAGGAGAGAGCAACAAGTCCAACCATGGTAGCTTATTGATGGTGGGTCTAGCCATGGTGGCTTTGAAGAGAAGAGAGACAGTTTAGGGGTTGGAGAAGACAAGCAAGCCACCACCGTGAGTGGTGGTGGCGACAGAGAAAGCAATGAGTCCGGCCTGGCTTGGTGATGGTGTGTCCGGCCATGGTGGCTTTGAAGAGAGGAGAGAGAGTTTAGGGGTTGGAGAGAACAAGTAAGCCACCATCGTGAGTGGTGGCGGCGACAGAGATAGAGCAACGAGTTCGGCTTGGCTTGGTGATGGTGGTCCAGCCATGGTGGCTTTGAAGAGAGAGAGAGAGAGAGATATGAGAGATTGAAGAGAGAGAAAAATGCATATATTTTAGGAAATTAAATATATTATTTAGGTTTAAAACATTGCTGCAGTACCATCATAAATTTAGGATGTTACTGTAGCAAATTCGTAAATTTTTTTAGAATTGCAAGTCTGGGTAATGCATCTTTTATGGGGTTTGATGCTAGATTTTAACATATCTGGAGTTTTACAACTCCAGTCTCCAGATACTGATGCTCAACTGTAGAACAGATCTACACAGCCTGATTGAATTATTGCTAATGTTAGAAGGACATTAGATCTTGTCTATCTTTTTCTTCTTCTCCTTTTGTGTTATTTTTTCTGGAGTGTCAAATTTGTTCCTAGACACAATTTGATAGCCTCATGGTCTGCTACATGTAACAAATATCGATGGTAATAGTACGAGGAAAAAATAAAATAAAATAAAATAAGCAAAACAAAACAAACTCTATGTCTATACATATCAACCACAATTTTAATTCATCTGTGTTGTGTGCTATAGAATTCTCTCACAATTTAATTTAGTAACAAATGCCCCAATAATTGAAGGTGGGTTGAATGCGGTTCTATATATGCATGTTGAAGTAAGAAAATATATGCATGTAAGAGTATATATATATATATATATATATATAAAACAATGTGAAAATAGAAGTACTAAAAATTTGTATCCTTGGAATTTCATTTGTTGGTAAAATAAAGCCATGAATGTATTACTATCATGAATCACGGTTCCCTACTGGACTAATAGTATATAAGCTTGTTGGAACCCTCTATTGAGTTGTCAAATTGTTTTTACCAACACTTCAAACATTGGTAAATTTGAATATAGTAAATATATATATATATATATATATTTTTTCATGGGAGCAACTCTCAAATCTAATTTCATGCTTTCCTAACTAACCACTCTTTGTTTTTTCACTAAGCTAACCTATATATGAAATGCAAACAATTGATTTGCGATTGGTGCATATTTGCTTAATTTGGTGTGATAGATCACGGAGACGAGCATGTGGGCGACATACCAGGAATTCCTTCAACACATGTAGAAGACCTACGAACTGTGTTTCATGAAAATGACCCACGGGGAATGGAAATGGTCCTGGAATGCATTTCAAAGGGGTCCAAAGCACAATATCTTCTAATTAATTCTGTTTATGAGCTTGAACCTCATGCCTTCGACTCTTTGAAAGCAATATTCCCTTTCCCTGTGTACCCTATTGGCCCTGCCATACGTTACTTGGAATTTGAAGATGAACATAGTTCCTCTACAACTACAACTGGTGACAACAGACCTGACTATTTAAAATGGTTGGATCTTCAGTCTGCAGGCTCTGTCTTGTATATTTCATTGGGAAGTTTTTTTGTGGTCTCGAACACCCAAATGGATGAGTTTGCAACTGCACTTCGTATTAGTGGTGTTCGGTTCTTGTGGGTGGCTCGTGGAGAAGCTTCGAGGCTAAAAGAAAGTTGTGGTGATAAAGGCTTGGTATTGCCTTGGTGTGACCAATTGAAAGTCTTGTGCCATCCTTCTCTAGGGGGGTTTTGGTCCCATTGTGGTTGGAATTCCACTCAAGAAGCTGTTTATGCAGGCATTCCTATGCTTACTTTCCCCTTATTTTTGGATCAAGTTCCTAATAGTAGGCAAATTGTGGAAGATTGGAAGATTGGGTGGAGGGTGAAGAGGTCAGAATTGGGAAATGAAATTTTGGTGGCAAAAGAAGATATATTACAACTCGTAAAAAGATTTATGGATCTTGAAAGCTTTGAAGTAAAAAAGGCTAGGAAAAGAGCAGGAGAACTAAAAGACATTTGTCATCAAGCGATTACTGAAGGTGGATCATCTCATTCTCACTTGGATGCATTTGTTAATGACTTTTTACAAGGCAATAACCATTAAGAAGTTTCGTTATTTGTTGTCAGTGACTAGACGAGTTGTAGTCATTGAACAATTGTTCTTAATTTATGTTCATTAATGCCCGTTTGAATATTTGGATTAATTTTTTATGAAAGTTTTTGCTTGTTGAACATGTGGAATATTATTTATTTTTATTGGGTTATTTCTTTGAGTTTTTTTTTTTTTTTTTTAAATTTTTATACCAATTTAATTTTGTTGTGTTTTACTTTTGCTGGATTAGCTTTAAAATTTTCAGCAGCCAATTTTAAATTTTGAATGCAAATTCTAAAATTTCAAGGGGGAGAGTGAATATATATTTTTTATAATTAAAAAAAAATTCTAGGTTCTAAAGGAAAAATTAAAATGCTAAGGGGGCCATGGCTCTCCTGCCCCCTAGCCCTGCCTCTGCTTGTGATGCCCCACTCGCCTCCACTCCTTGGGTATTAGAATTTTGGGCTTTTCTCCCAATTTCATAACACTTATTGAACTTGAGGGGGTGTTTGGACTTATTTTCTCTGTTTTAGCCATTTCACAAGTCATCCCAACATCTGTCATCTATTTATTCTTAAAGGCCGTCTAGAGTTTGCCCACACAATTTCTATAACAGGGCAACGTGCAAAGTTGTGGTGATAAAAGGTTGGTATTGGCTTGGCATTGACAAAGCAAGCATCATTGTTCTTGTACCTATATCTCTGTAGTAGCCCTTCTTTGCTGGCAGTACGTCCCAAGTTAGCTTCCACAAATAGCTTTAGTCTTTCATGGATTTTAACATTCCAAAGTTAAGTGAAGTCCTTCTGTCGAAGAGGGTTTTGGTGGTAAATCCCATTTGTTGATCAAGATGATATGCTTTTTTGACAGATAAAGAACAATTTGTACTTATTGCGTAGTATATTTGATCAACCTTGTCTTGGAATAGACCATAGATATAAACTACTTTAGTCACCCACTAAAGCAAAATTTGTTTTTTTTTTTTTTTTTGGATAAACCACAGAATTTCAAAAGAAAAATCTTCAAAAAATTTTACTCCAGTTGTCGTGTAAAATTTGTTGAATATTTTTCTTTTGGTCAAGGTCTTAAATCTTCTAATTCAAGAATTCAGGGTCATCCCATATGTTGATGTTTCACCACTCCCCACATTATAACAAAATTTCCTTTAACCACAAATATTTATACTCCGTTTGTTTTGAAGTAAAATATTTTCAAACGTAAAATTTTACATATAAAACATTTTCAAATGTTTGGTATAACAAGTAAAATTTCTCAAGCAAACCACTAAAACCGATGGCTCAGCATCAAAGCCACTGGTGTTGGAGGTTTGATGACTGAACTGTTAATACCAGTAGCTAGAAGTGGCTTCGGTGACCGGAATGCTGGAACTGGCAGTCAGAGTGGTGGCTCCAACAACTGGACTGCCAACAATTACCATTAGAGCGATATCTTCGGTGATCAGACCGCCAACACCAGTCAATAAAACGATGTTTTCGGTTACCGAACCTCCAACATCAGTTGTGATACAGTGTCTCTGACCACCGAACTACTAACTCTGGTCGCCAGTGGTGTGTCTGACCATTGAAACCACCAACACCGATTACTGATGAGATGTCTCTGTTAGGAACCAAGTGGTTCCTAACGAGAATTTATAGGAATTGATAGTAAAACGATGTTTTACTTATGCTCCGTTTGTTTTGAAGTAAAATATTTTCAAACGTAAAATTTTACATGTAAAACATTTTCAGATGTTTGGTATGACAAGTAAAATTTCTCAAACAAACCACCAAAACTGATGGCTTAGCACCGAAGTCGTTGGTGCCAGAGGTTTGATGACCGGACCGTTGGTATCGGTAGCCGGAAGTGGCTTCAGTGACCAGAATGCTGGAACTGGCAATCAGAGTGGTGGCTCCGACAACTGGACTACCGAGGATTACCATTAGAGTGATATCTTTAGTGATTAGACCGCCAACACCATTCAACAAAACGATGATTTTGGTTACCAGACCTCTGACACAAGTTGCGATACAGCGTCTCTGGCCATCGAACAGCTAACTCAGGTCGCCAATGGTGTGTCTAGCCATTGAAACCACCAACACCGATTACCGATGAGATGTCTCTATTAGGAACCTAGCGGTTCCTAACAGGAATCGATAGGAATTGTAGGAGAGTGTATGGGAATGGTGGGAAAATTAACTTAATTCAAGGTAGTCACTTTCCATAGAAAAAGAAAGAGATGCACTAATGCCTTAAGCAATTGGTTTATTCTTCAATGATGAAAATGTGATTACAACTTACAAGTAGGTATTTATAGAATCAAAAAACTATTCTATTGGCCCACGTGGTCTTATCCTAATGGTTCTATTATTCCTCATGCGCATAAATAATTCCAATATGCATTAAATGTGATTAACATACTTGGAATTGTAACTAACTAACTAACTAACTAACTAACTAAATGCAACATTACAACAATTATTATCTATATACCTATAGGATTTCCTAACAGTCTCCTACCACTAGACTATTAGCACTAGTCGCCAAAGTTGAGTCTTTAAAAACTAAACCATTGCCACCAATTGCCAGAATGAAGTCTCCGACGACCAAATTACTAGAGTGATGTCTCCGGCCACTAGATCGATAACCTTGCAACTAGATGGGAGAGGGGAAGCCACTGTGTGCTTTTGAAAAATGTTTTACCAAATTTTTAAAGGTAAACATTTTACAACTTTTTATAAATGATTTTACGGGCAATGAAAAATATTTTACAAGTTTGACTATATTTTACCCCCAAACAAGCACTTGAAAATGAGAAAAAATTTCTAAATAATATTTTACTTCAAAACAAACGGAACATTAGACACACATGCACGCAATGTCATCAACCTAGAAATAGTGCCTTCATAGCATTAATGTTGTGGCAAATTAATTACTTAACTCTATGCGTTTTGTTTGGGATGGGCTAAATTTTTCAGCTTATTTGCAATTTTAGCTTATTTTTGCTACCATTCATGAGTTCCACTACATTTTTTGATATTTTTCATATGTCTCATTGTACTATTCAGCTTATTTTTTAAAACTTTTTTTCTACACTTTTAGCAAAAAAGTTTTCAACTTCAGTTAAATAAGTTATTCCCAAACGGATCCTATGTCTCCCTCTTCCTGTCATAGTGTCACTCTTCTTCAAAAAAAAAAAAAAAAATTGACACCTTCAGTTCCTTTAGTGCCATCAAGCCATGTAGAAAGTCTAGCCAAGATAAACATTTAAATAATAATGAAAGATCTCCAGTAAACTATGGTGGAAGATAAAGTTTGAAAATTAAAAGGAAAAACTGAATAAAATCACAAAGGGTGAAAGAAACAAACAGAAAAAAAAGCTGACACTCTATGGAGTAGTCTGCTGGTGATTGAAAAGAACTTAAGTTTTAAGGAAGCTAATGTGTGGGAGTGATTTTTGATTTGCATATATAATAAATAAAGATATAAAGCAAGATGGGTACCATTGAAAAATACCAAAGCAAATACTAACTTTGAACCTTTCTTTAAAAAAAAAAAAAAAAAAAAAAAAAAAAAAAAAACCTTTGAGCCTTTAACAAATGACACAATGACCGCAATGGGACCTAAAGCACAGTACAAGCTGGAAATTTGGCTTGATATAGGTAGAGAAGTTTTAATTATTTTTATTTTTTTTTTAAGTTTGAATTCTATTCTTTAGTAAAAGTATATAATGCTATAGGGTCCGATTAATGTATGCCTTAAGGGCATACATTAACAAATCCGTTTTTGGAAAAAATTTATCGGGAATTAAAAAAGTTGTCAAAACTTTTTCAATTCCCGATTAAACTTTTTCCAAAAATGGTATATTATTGTGTGCCTTAAGGGCACACATTAGTAAATTCCAATGCTATGGGTCCGATTAATGTATGCCCTAAGGGCATACATTAACAAATCATGTAGGATGGGTGCAAAAACCTACTTTGGATTCCTTGCCCCATTTGGTTTGTAGAATCAATCTAGGGTGTCGAGGAGGTTCTTCAAGCTCTCTCTTTTCTTTCAAATCTTTATTTGATTTGCTTCTAGAGTCATCCTTGTCAACCTTTATCTAAGTGTTTATTGAATTGCCATCACCTTGCTTCTTAGTGGCAATTGTTTTGGAGTCGGTCTTGGGAACTGTTTTCTTTTCAGATCTTTTGACCTCACTGACCAGATTTTCAACATCCGCTGCTTACCACTCTGTGTTTTTGGTTTCATGCACTACCTGAATTACCTTTATTTTATCCCCATTAGCGTCTTTCTTAGTTCCAAAAACACTACAACAAAGAAGGCCTATGGTGACAAAATCTAGTGAGGAAAATTTATTTTGTCACCAAATATGAACATTCAGTGACGAAATTTATATTTTGTCACCTAACATGGAAAAAGGAATCAAATTAGTGATGAAATGAAATTTTTGTCACCATATGTCTCAAAAAATTCTTGCGCCAATATTATTTTTGAGCGCGAAATGTGGCAGGGGAGTATGGCGACGAAATATTTCGTCACAAAAAGGGAGCTCTAGGGTGACGAATATTTTCGTCACTAAATAGGGACAATAGGCGACGAAACACTAAATCCGTCACCAAATATATATTTTTTTTAAAAAGATTAGTATCATTGGTGATGAAAAGCTAAATTCATCACCAATAAGTCCAAATAAACCAAACACTAGACTAAAATGTTGAGCGCAAAAAAGAAATTTATGGTGACGAAAAATGACATTAGCTGACGAAACATTTTTGTCACTGTAGAGTTTGACAAAATTTCAATACTCCCAACCTCTAACTTTGCCAAATATCACTCTCTCTAATTTTATCAAAAAAAATATAAGTCTCTCTTTCTTCTCTCACCTCACCCCTCATGACCCTCACAACCACTCATGTAGCCACCATCGTAGGAAGTCATCACCTTGCTGGCTTGCCATCATCTCCAATTGGTAATCTCTCTCTCTCTCTCTCTAAAACACAAACCCTAGGTCCTTAGTCCTCAAATAGTGATGAGGTTTTTGTTTATTGCAGAAATTTATTATCATTAACAATCTCAATCTCATAATTGATTTAATTTAATTTTTTTTAAGTATGACAATGTGAAGAAGGTAATAGTTTGTAGATTATGTAAGACATGGCTATGTTTCGTTTAAATTTGGTGTGGTAATTGGGAATTATAAATACAAAAACATTGTTCAATTTAAGGGTCTCACAATTTTGGTTCAACTTGTATTAGATTTAGAATTGAACAAGTAATATCATTTGTAGAATACCTTCCTATGCTTTTTTCTTTTTCTTTTTTAATGAATAAAAATTACATAACATGTGAATGAAGACTAGAGGTACAACTTTAACATAGTTATTGAGTTATTTTGCTTTCAAAAAAAAATACTTTTAATTTTTCGATAAATGTATGTGATTCTAATGGAAGGTTGTATGCTTGGTTTTGGCCTTTTATGTTTTATTTTTGTTCTTTGTTTTTTGCTCTTCCATTTTCAATTTTTCTTTGTTTTGTGTCTTTAGTTGATTAATATTTAATTAAACTATCCAAAATGGTTTGTTTTTGTTCCAATAACACTTTGAATGTTTCTCATCAATTTTTTTTTTTTTTTTTTTAATTATTGATTGTGGTGTACTAGGAGGAAAGTAGTGCACAAAAGCACTAAAAGAAGGGCAAGTGGACTAAGAGATGAGTTAGTACATTTGACTTGAGTATAGTTTGTACTTTAATTAACCCCAACCAGAGACTTTTTTTTAGCTATCCTCTTTAATTTTTTTTTTCTTCACAGTTGTATTTACATTAGTTTCTTCCACAACTGTAGCACTGCTTGGATCTAAATTATCCTTTGGTTTATCTTCAGCACCTTCATTCTAAACAGTTTTTCTTGTTGGAACCTTTTTTACCCCCTTTTTTTCTTACAAATTCCATAGTGGAGCAACTGATTTATCCTGTTGATCAAGTATCACTACAAGAAAATGTATTTTTAGTGACGAAAAAATTCGTCACTAAAAATCCTGATCTTAGTGACGAAATTGGACTTTTAGTGACGAAATTCGTTTCATCGCTGTAGCCCCGTCGCTAAAAGTCCTGGCGACGAAAAATTTCGTCACTAAAAGTCCCGATTTGTTTTAAAAAAAAAAACTTTTAGTGACGAAAACGTTTCGTCGCTAAATGTTTTCCTTGCTAAAAACAGTATTTAGTGACGAAAATATTTCGTCACTAAAACCATGTCAGTTTATTAAATCATATTTAGTGACGAAATATTTCGTCACTAAAACTATTTTCGGGTACATTTAGTGACGAAAAAATTCGTCACTAAAACTATTTTTAAGAAAATTCAAACACATATAGTGACGAAAATTTTCGTCACTAAAACCATTTCTTACAAAATTCCGTTGCATTTAGTGACGAAATATTTCGTCACTAAAAAAATTTTTTGTTGCCATATTTGTGACGAAAAAATTCGTCACTAAAACTTATTTTCTGTTTTTAATATTTTCGTAGCATTGATATTAACCTGTAACCTATCATTATATTATTAAAACCTCACATTTGATTAACACATTTATTTCAACAACACATTTATAAAAAGTCAATCCATACATTCTACAAGTTAAAATTAAAATAAGTATCCAATTTAAACTCCTTCCATACAATAATTGTTTGCAACACATACAATAATTATTTGCAACACATAAAATAACTTAAGATGTTTTATAACAATACAAAAAATGTAGCATAATATAATTAGAACCAACGGAAGATGTCCTCATATGTCTTCAAATAATGCCTAAAGGAAATCCCCCAAAGCCACCAATAAGAAATCTGCACAAATATAAATCTTTACTTAAATATAAATCTTTAGTCATATAATTCTACACAGTGCCAACAGAAATTTCACTTTTATATCTTTAGTATCATAAACTAAAGACTGAATAACCTATTATGTGACAAATATTAGTTTCAAATGATACATAAAAAATGAAGTGCTCCAACACAACAATCCACCACAAAACCAATCACAAACATCACAAGTATAGAGTGCTTACAAGTATTGAAATCAAATAAAGTAATATTCATCACATCTAATCAACAATACTCATTCACATTTGCAAGAATTAAAAAACACTTCCAATATGTATTTAAACCACCTTATAACACCATGCAAGCCACCCGCTTGCTCCAACACAACATACCACCACAAATCCAATTTCCAACATCACAAGTATAGAGTTTTATAAGGTTTTCAACTAAAATTTACTTACTTTGCTCAAGCTAAGTTTACAACTTTCAGAAAAAATCCAAAGTTATTGTAAACAATGTGTATTTAGCCTGCAAAAGAAAAGTTAAATTTATAAGTACTTCAACCTTTTTAATGAATAGCTCTTATGGAATCCTTATGAAAGGACCCGCTGGTATCATCCACCAAAGAAACTATACTAACCCACTTTTATTTTCATTATGTAATAATAACACTACATTGTTTTATCCTCAATGTTCAAAATAACATGAATTTCTAAACTCAAAATACTACACATTGGAAAATGTACTAAAAAAACTAAAGCTACAGTATCCACAACATGGCATTGCAATAAAATACTACAACTATTGAGTTTTTCACATAACAATACAATTTTGCCATTAATAGACCAATTAATAACACTGCTCAACGACTATAGCACACCTCAATTACTTAAGGGGGAAAGCAAAAAAGAAAGTAAATGAAACTAATTATGGTTCAATAACTTACCATCTTCAGCACCAAAGGCACAACACAGACGCAGAGTTTTAAACCACATCACAAACACTTATTTCTCATAGAGCTAAATGCACTCTGTATTTATCCATACAACTCTGTTAATAGGTTAACAACAATGTCTATCATTCTCCAAGTACATCAAAACCTTAAGTCAATTGTTTAACATCCAAAAAGCATATCCCTCTATTTTGAATTCCATAGAACAATTCACAAATTCAGCACAGAAAAGTCTTTAAAATAAGTAACAATTACATATAAAAAAACTCAATCATAACAATGTCAACATATATAAAAAAATAAAAATTCAATTGCAGTATCTCATATTCTTTCTGCCAAAAAGTTAATAAAATACAATGCCCAAATATCACCTATCATGAGACATAGAAAGTTTGCAAATCAATACATCATTACATGTGACCCAAAATATGGCAACTATTCAGGCATGGGATATAGATTATCCTGGATTTCAGTTTCCTAAATATGAAAACAGGGGACACATAAATGGGAATATGTTTCCAAGTCTAATAAGTATCTTAACACTTATATCCCTGCAGTTCCCATCATTATTTATAATCTATATTTCCCTTTCTCAACAATCAAATCCAAAACCATCATGAAAATTAGAAGTCTGATACATATATACGCAACAATGAAATTAACCACAATATATACATAGATTTTATAACTTACACATCAATCAGGCCAGGCTTGGATTTCCCCTGCCAATCCTCTTCTTTAACAATTGATAAAATCTTCCCCTCCTTTATTTCAACTGCTCATTTTAACATTTCATTCTCAACAAAAATAAAAAAACACATTCTAAACAAACATGAGCTGAAGGGAATGAAAGAAAAAAAATAAAAAATAAAAAACCTTACTGATTCAAGGCGTCGGCGTCGATTTGGAGACGAGTGGTCCAAATCAGTGAATCGGCAACGAATGGGAATCGTCGAGAATCGATGACGGTTCAAAGCGTCGCCATCGCCGTCGATTGAGAACAAGGCGAAGCTTCGACGGCGATTTGGAGACGGTTCAAAGCGTCGCCGTCGCCGTCGATTGAGAACAAGGCGATGCTTTGACGGCGATTTGGAGACGGTTCAAAGTGTCGCCGTCGCCGTCGATTGAGAACAAGGCGACGCTTCGAAGCTCGCTTCGACGGCGACGCTTCGAAGCGAGCTTCGACGGCGACGCTTCGAAGAGAGCTTCGACGGCGTCACTGAGACGCTTCGACGGCGACGCTGAGCTCTTCGGCGGCGACGCTTCGAAGCTGCTTGAATGGGTTTCTCTTTTTCCGTTTGGGTTTCTTTCTTTTTTTGTTTGGGTTTCTGGGTGAATGTTTTTTTTTTGGCTGAGTGGGTGAATGTATGGTGCTTTTTGTTTGGGACTATATATAGTGGTATTTAGCGACGAAACGACGAAAACATTTCGTCGCTAAAGGCCACTTCTAGTGACGAATTTATGTTTTGTCACAAAAGGTCCAGAATTTCTTACACTTTTAGTGACGAATTTTATTTTCGTCACTAAAGAAACCATATTTTGTCAAGATTTTTAGCGACGAAATTCTAATTTCGTCTCTATAGCATACTTTTAGTGACGAATTGATATTTCGTCACTAAAAATATATAAGTACAATACTATTATTATTTTTAGTGACGAATATTTTTCGTTGCTAAAGGCCACTTCTAGTGAGGAATTTATGTTTCGTCACAAAAGGTCCAGAATTTCTTACACTTTTAGTGACGAATTTTATTTTCGTCACTAAAGAAACCATATTTTGTCAAGATTTTTAGCGACGAAATTCTAATTTCGTCTCTATAGCATACTTTTAGTGACAAATTGATATTTCGTCACTAAAAATATATAAGTGTAATACTATTATTATTTTTAGTGACAAATATTTTTCGTCGCTAATTCTTCCTTTTAGCGACGAAAGAATTTTCGTCACTAATACTAACTACAACAGTACCTACAGTGACGAAATATTTCGTCACTAAAAATATTAACTTTTAGTGACGAAATATTTCGTCGCTATAGATTAATTACACTCGCGCCGAAATTTCCCTCCACTGGCGCCCTTTTTTTAGATCTCAATAGCGACGAAATTTATTTTTCGTCGCTAAATGTTATAATTTTTTTCACTATTAGTGACGAAATTCATATTTCGTCACTAAAGCTGTATTTTTAGCGACGAAAAATATTTCCTCACTAATTTTCGTCACTAAAAATACATTTTGTTGTCCTCACTAATTTTCGTCACTAAAAATACATTTTGTTGTAATGTATCTCTAAGTTTGCATTCTTCTGTCCATTATCCTTCTCATCCAATCACCATTTTCTTCAGCTGTAGTAATCCCTTTCATGCGATTCCCATTTTTATCCTTTTTGTTAGAATCTTCTGCTTGTCCAAAGGATGTGAACTCTTTCTTTTTCTCTGATTTGTCTTGTCTTTTGACATCTTTTGAGAAATCCTTTTTCCATATCTAAATGTACTGATGACTAACATAAGAAGAAAAGATATATCAAATAAAATGAGACCATGCACAACAAGAGTTAGCTTTCAGCCCATCTTTCTTCTCACTAGACCTCTGACAACAACACAACATTATATTAGCAAGAAGAAAGCAACAAATCCAAAAGACCTAGGCAAGAATAGACGTGATTGCCCAACGTTGAGCTAAATAGAAAGTTGGCGCTCTCTCTCTGCAACAGCCTTCTTATGAGCAAGCCATTGGTCTCTCCATGCATCCAAAGAAGGGAGACATTCAAACAAATCTGGAATAAACAGTCTAGTGACCTCCTTATGGCTTAAAAGTCCATCCTTGCCAAGTCTGTCATAGTGTACCAGCAAGTAGCAACAAAACCACGATGCACAAGAATATAAAAAACAACCAATTTATGGGCTTAATTACAACTTCATCATACGATAATAATGATTAGAACAACTTAAAAAGTCAAGCATAGTTGTCATATCATGAATCGATTTTTGATTTTTCTGTATTGTGTATCATATCAAATCATGTATAGTAAGATACACAAACACCTAATAAAATTATAAAATAATTATGCATATACATATATAAAATGTATATTTATTATAAATTCAAAATATATTTAACTAATAATCAATTTAATCATTACTTATGTAATAAAAATTAACAAAGTTAACTAAATAAATCAAATTAATTTATTTTTATACCATGCACGTTTAAATTGATTTAACTCATAAGTGATAATACATGTTATATGAACCAAAATAATAATATCTTTTCATCATCTTATTGGCTAATCAACTCCATCTAAGTTAATGTTATTATCATATTCAGTATCTTGTAAAATTATTTTTTTTCATAGACATTTTCTTCATAATTATCAACATTTACTATTTTTTTTATTCTAATAATTTTTTCTTGGCATTCTAGCTTTTTAGACTCATAATAATAATAACAAAATAAAAAGTAATTATATTTTCATTTAATACATTATTAATAGCCTAGAAAATAAATTTACACATATGAAAGTGAGTGTTATGAGTATAGTCTAAATTTTATAAGAGAAAGAGAAGGGAGGGAAAAAAAAACTCATGGACTTGCTATTTTATTGGACTTAATTAAGTTTCCCAATAATTATTTTGTGTTAAAAAAGTCCAAAAACTTGTTTAATAAAATAAAACCACAAATTTTAACCAAAAAAAACCTATTTTAAACCCACATGTCTATGTATCGTATGATACATACAATTCACCAATACAATATGATTCATACAATACGCACTTATATATTGGACAATTCATAAGCACTTACGATATGCCTTTACGATATGAAACTTTTTGCACATGATACAATACGTATCATGTATCGTACGATGCTGACAACTATGATGTCAGGTACTCAGTTCTAAGCTTCTGTGGGCAGTTATTACTAATTCCAAAAGATGGTAGAACATTAGCAGCATTGATGGAATAAATTGTTCACTGCAAAGTGCATCGTCTTTAATTGCAACAAGTATACTTTTAAAATTTAAATTTACAAATGATTTACCTTTGCCTTCCACACTATATTTCCACGCTCTGGTTTTGTAGGCACTTTAGTCAAAAGATCAACAAATGGCTCTTTCAGCTCAATTGCCTTCTCTTCTTCAATAAAATCATGCTCAAAACTGCTCTACTCAACAATGTTTATATATATATATATATATATATATATATAAAATAGAAAACATCTTATCTTTTCCTTCTTTCAAAAAATAAGTAATACAACAACCATCCATTTGGTTTTGAGAAGAAGTGAAGAAATATGGGATATTAGAAATCACAAAACTAGTTAAAGTTCAAATGCTTGTTCTGACATGCAATATTTTGTTTTGTTTTGTTTTTTTTGTTTTTTTGTTTTTTTTTTTTTTTGGCCAGCAACTGGACCAAAAGTTTATAAAAAAAACTAATAGATTGTTTTTCTACTTTTCTTTCTTGTACATATTTTTATGGTACTTCATTCATCTTGCATGAAGTAGTCTTTTTCAATAAAATTTTTCTTACCCATCAAAAAAAAAAAAAGAAAAAAAGAAAGAAAGAAGAAATAGATTGTTTCACAAAAACCATTAAAATCACAAATGGCCACTTGCACCAAAAAGATTAAAGGTAGAAAAGCATATTTTGGATAAGCATAAGATAAACTTTGCAAAACCATTGAAGTAATAGCATTAAAGAGCGACACCAGATAGGAGTGTTGAAAGCTGAAGAGAACACCAAGTTAGTTACAAGGGCTGCAAGATACACAAATAGCTATATATTCAGAACTTGAGCAGGATGCAAAATAAAGCATCAAGATCCACCCATGTAAAGCATATGATGTGGGGAATCTCATCGCAAAGATTTCCCCTCTGTCAAAGAGGAATTGCAATAGTCCCAAAGGACTCTTGCTGGAGTTCAATCACGCCTGGCTTCAAGTCCTCATTTACACTTTCATTCTTTCTCGTTTTCCCGTCGTTCCAGGATGCATTCCCTTTCAGGCTCTCTTTCTCATTCTCGTTCCTTTTCCTTTTCTCTGTCTCTATCTCTCTCATGCAAATGCTCCCTATGTCGCTTCTCCTCCCTTAACTCAAACTCTCTAAGATAACCAGCCCTGTCATCCTTAAGATCATCAATTCTTGGATGATCACCGTGTGATGACACACTGCTAGGATAATCCAATTCAAGACATGTGCCACGAAGCCTTTTTCTTGTGGCATAGTCCCTACTAGGAGGCAAACTCACTCCATAACTAGGATTTGAAGAATTCTACATACATGAGATCATCCGCATTCCTTCATAGAGCTGCCCCTAATATCGATGGAGCTTGTTGTCCACTATATGAAGAAGCAGTAAGCATTGATAAATTGCGAGGATCAGCATTTATCCTTCCTCCATAAGAGAGAAGAACTTGGGTGGGATGACGACTTACAGTACTTCTTGCTACAAGATAATCTTCTTATCTACCAGAAATGTGTGGCTACTCAGTGTTGTAAGCAATATCTTATACAGTTAGTTACAAAGGCTGTAAGATATTTGAGTGGATTGTGTTTCAAATACTTAACCTTTAGCATTGTGTCCCACATTGATTAGAGATGAATCAAGTTATTTGTTTATAAGCTATTATCCTCATTAAGTGTTAACTTGAAAAATAATGGGCTAGGTTTTGGTCCTGGACTATGGCATGGTTTTGTTCCTATTTGTTAGGACATATGTGTTTCACATGTTAAGAACATATGTTATGATTTTATGTAATTGGCTTATCCTTTGACAAAACGCATTTTACTTGTATTTGGGTAGATTTAGGATGTGTTTAAATACTTCAAGAAACCATGTTTCAAGATCAAGTGTTAAAACCTTCAAGTCTATCCAAGAAAACAAGTTCATAGTGCAAATTTATTAAAACTCGACAGCTAGCTCGATAGCTGTATCTATTGAGCTTAAGAAAGCTGTTCTACATTCGGTGTGCTTGACACCTTCTCGACAGCTGCTCGACACCTTCTATCTGTCGAGGTTTAAGATTTTCAGAATTCAAATATGATTTTCTTGGGATCCATGAATATGTCTTTAGGCTTTCTTTTCTCCTAACCCTAGACATATAAAAGGATTGTTTTAAGGGCTGTCAAACAGTTCACAAGTTGCACAAACATAGAGCAAACTCTGTTCAAGCAAATTGTGACCGGAGACGAAGTTCTTGCCCTAGTTCATCTCTTTCTCTTGAAGAAGTTGCTGTGTATGTGCATCGTAGGGTTTTGTGACCAAGCATCTTCTTGGTCTTCATCGTGTGGATGAATTGAAGAACTTTGCAACCAACAACCTTCTTAGTTGGTGATTGAAGTCGTGTACTGGGATCTGCGCAATTGGTTAGTCACGTATTTGGGAGTCGTGCATTAGAAAGGGGAACTGTCACTACAGAACAAGTCCAATTGGGTATTGGGGTAAGGGTTCAACTGTAGGTTGGTAAGGTACTTGAGATTCCTTTACTTGTAACTGCTTGTTGTGATAATAGTGGAGTTTCGGGAGTGGTGACCTGAAAATCACCCAGTGGGGTTTTTGCCGTTAGGTTTTCCCCATTCGTAAACAAATCACCATGTTATTTATTTTCCGCTGCATTATTAGTTTATTAGTGATTTGTTTGTGCTACCACGCGTTTGCATGATAAATTGATTAATTAATAACTTGGCTAATTAATTAATTAATTTCTATCACAAGGGGTCATTCAGTTTGTGGCCTATCAAGTGGTATCAGAGCAAGCACACTCTGATTAGAGTTTAATCTTTGCTGTGTTGATCCATTGACCCCTATTTTTCATGGATAGAGGACAGTCATTAATCATACATCCTTTATTTGATGGCACTAACTATGCATACTGGAAAGTACGCATGAGAGCTTTCTTGCAGTCTTTAGATGAGAAAGTGTGGCAAGCTGTGGAGATAGGCTGGACTAAGCCTATAGAAGCGCCAGCCAACTGGGATGATGCCAAGATTAAGGCAGCAAACTTCAACAGCAGAGCATTGAATGCATTGTTCAGTGCAGTCACCAATGAGGAGTTCAAGAAGATATCCTCAACTGAAACTACCAAGGAGGCTTGGACCATTCTCCAGACAACCTATGAGGGTACTAAGGCTGTCAAGGACTCAAAACTTCAGAGGCTCACTACAAGCTTTGAAGAGATAAAGATGGAGGAGGATGAGTCATTCGATAAGTTCTATGCCAAGCTAAAGGACATAGTGAACTTAGCCTTCAATCTTGGGAAAATCATTCTTGAACCCAAGATTGTGAGGAAAGTGCTTAGATCTCTACTCGAGAGATTCCATGCCAAGATTACTGCAATAGAGGAATCAAAGGATATTGACAAGATTCCTATGACTGAGCTGGTTGGAAACTTGCAGACCTACGAGTTAGGGTTGACAAGAATAGGCAAGTCGGGTAAAAGCAAGAGTATGGCACTGAAGGCCAAGAGTAGTGAAACAGATGAATCTTTTGATGATGAAGATTCCAAAATGAAGTCCTACATCATCAGGCAGTTCAAGAAGTTTATGAAGAACGCTAATGGAAAGGGTTTTGACAAGGACCGCAGGCAATCCAGTTCTTCTCAGTTGAAAGGCCAAGACAAAGGGAAGAAGGATGCTAAGGAAAGTGGTCAGTACACTGTTCCCACATGACCTATGTGCTTTGGGTGTCAAGGCTTCAGTCACATGAAGCATGATTGTCCTACATATCTCAAGAGCATTGGGAAAAGTAAGGCACTTGCTGTTACCCTGAGTGACACCGAGCCTGAGGATGATTCCGACAATGATGACAAAATCTTGAATGCTTTCACTGCCACTGTTGATCCTACTGATGGGATTGTTGAAGATGTGGTTGAAGAAGAGGAATTGGTGGAATCAAAATTTGAGAAGATGGATGATCAAGATGACATCCATACAGCCTATGAGAAGTTGTACAAGCTTTCTAAGAAGCATGAGAAACTGTATAGGCTAACCACCAAGAAGCTCAGTGACGTGGAACTTGATCGTGAGGAGCTTTCCACAAAGTTTGATGAGGCAAATCAGACTATTGTAGCACTGAGGTTCAAGAACAATTTCTTGGCTGAGAAGACTAAGAAGCTTGAAGCGAAGCTGTTTCAAGTCAGAGCTTAATTGGAGAGAACTTCAAGTGCAAAGCTTAATGAGATGCTCAGCATTCAGAAATCTACTTCAGATTGAACGGGTTTAGGGTATGAACTTTCTTCCTCTAATACTGCTTCTTCTAGTACTACTGTTTTTGTTCCTCCTGCTAATAATGTTAAAACTGAGAACAATGAGATTAAAACTAAATTAGCTAGTGAGAACATAGACAAGGGTAAATCTATCTTAGGAGCACCCCCTAAGCTTGAGAAGAAAGATGTTAAAAACTCTAGGGCTAAAAAGGCTAACTCTCAAAAGCCTAAACAAAAGAAACAGCATCTCTGTCATCATTGTGGAGCTGTCGGTCATACTCGACCAAATTGTTACAAGTGGCTTGCCACTTAACAGAGCAATGGCATGATAGCATCTGGGAATCAGAATCAGCTTCAATTCTCTCTTGCTCCCTTGGAGATCTTCTTAAAGCCCTCATGTTCCTTTCGAACTTGAACGGTTTTTCTCCTTCACCGCTAGTTCAAGGGTTTAATCAAAGGAAGGGTTCTTCCAGGGTGTGGAAGGAAAAGGGCTCCAAGTGATTCTGTCACTTTTCTCTCTCTCTTCTTGTTTTTGTGTGTGCATTACTTATGTGTTTTGCTTTCAAATTTTAAGTCAGTCTAGTTTTTTTTTTTTTGCTTTGGTTGTTTAACATGTTTTTGTTTGGTTATTTTTCAGTTTTGCTTTGTTTTATTTTTCATATAAAAAAAATTGAAAAATCAGAAAAATACAAAAACAGTGTGTGTTCAAGTTTTGAGTCAGTCTAGTTTTTTTTTGCTTTGGTTGTTTAACATGTTTTTGTTTGGTTATTTTTTAGTTTTTCTTTGTTTTATTTTTCATATAAAAAAAATTGAAAAATCAAAAAAATACAAAAATAGTGTGTGTTCTGTGTACATTGGTACTTGTGTACCTTAGATGGCCATTGAAATAAAGTCTTCTAAATTTTGTATCATTTGTAACTTAGATGAGCATCTCTATGCACAACTAAGCAAGTGAGCTTTGTGACTCGTGTTTGTGATGAGTAAGATTAAGTTGTCTCTTATACTTAATACTTATATCACTCTTTTTGACGGGAATGACTAAAAAATCCTAAGAGAAAGGCATAAATAACCATCTCAACATTGTTGTCTGTCAATCATAATATGACAACTGTATGCTTCGGCATACCAAAATTGAAATGTCAAATATCATTGGGTATTTCTTTTCTCTCTCTTTTATATGCCCATACATGATATGCTTAAAAGAAAAATATGCAAAGAAAAATCAAAAGCAAAAAGATCAAAAATGCTTTAAAATGATTGCAAGCGTGTATTCTAGAAGATGTGGGAGTTATAGGATGTACCTCGAAGGTGATAGTCCCCATCAAGCAGCTATGACTGTGTGTGAGTTAAAGGGATTTTCTTATATCTCAAATCGTCATAACATGTATACACTTATACAATCTTGCGATGTTTTTTACACACAACACACAATATTCTTTGCTATTCTTGATACATGTGCAGGTACAATCTGATTTGGTCATCACAAGGTTTTACATGTGTTAATGTATGTTCACTAAACTATCTAAACTTGTTTTTGAAATATAAAATTGGTTAGACTTGTTTAGTGTGTGTGTGTGTGTGTGTGTTTGAAGATCCATGTGCTTAAAATTTTAATTGAAGATGATTTTGAGAGTTTAATATGTTAATTGGATCATTGGTTGAGTTGCATGTTGGATTGCATTCATATCTGTGTTTTTCTCATCTCGAAAAACTGCTTTTAAAAGCTGGCTCGACACCTCCTCGATACCTAGCTATCTGTCGAACATCTTCAGTTTTTTCTAATCGCAATTCCGACAACTTCTCGATACCTTGTGGATCGATCAAGAATGGGTCTGCATCCTCAATAGCTTCTCGACACCTGGTGGATCAATCGAGCTTTTGTTCTTGATTCTGTTGAGTTGTTCCTCGACAACTCCTTGATACCCCAGCTGTCGACGTCAATTTTTCTCGACACCTCCTCGACAGATATCTTGATACCTCTCGACACCTGCATCTGTCGAGATTTACTGCTTGTCCTATTTAAGCTCTTGTGCGATCTAGTTTTCATTTCATTCGATCTCTCTCTAGATACTTCTCTGTTTTCTCTCCCAAAACTTTCTCATCTCACTCCAAACTTTGTTCCTCATGGTTTCTTCAAGCTTTTTCAAGTTTTTCTTTACTTGGTAAGCTTCTAATCCTTTCATATTCATGCATTTCATGTTTTGAAACCTAGGTTTTGGGATTTTTGAAAAAAATTTGGGTTTTTCAAAATTGATGAGTTTTTATTGAAATTTTGGGATGGGTTTTCTCTTAAATGTGTTTAAAACCTCATACATTGCATCACATTAGCATTATAATGGTATTGTCATGCATTTAGATATGTGTTATCTGTTTGTGTGCTGATAGGTTTGGATTGGGTTGAGCCCATGATGCAATTTCTTTTGCATGTCACATGTTCATGCATTTCCCATGCATACGTACTCTTTTTCAATATATTTGTTATATTTGAATGTGCTTGGGACTTTTCTGATTGTCATTCTGTTTCTCCCTCTCTGTTTGTTTACATTAGTCATGTCTATGGCACCTAAGCGTAAATCCACTCTAGCCCGGAACCCTCTTCGTTCTAGAGTTTCTTCATCATCTGATCCTACTCTATCTCATATCCGGTTCTGTGATGATGATGCCTTTAAGGCATTTTCGAAAAACTTTTCTAGAGAAGGCATTCATTCGGAACACCAAGTCATTCTGACGGACTTTGCCGACACCGACCTTCCCTCTGTCATTCACAGTAGGGGATGGGAGTCACTGTATGAGGTCCTGGTCACCTGTCCTCTTGTGCTTATCCAGGAGATTTACTCCAACATGCACGGGATTGATAATTCAGTACCTCTTTTCTTTACTCGCGTTCGAGGTACTCGCATTCCTATCACACCGCAACTTGTTGTGGATATGCTTCGGGTCCCTAGGATAGAGTTTCCTGATTATCCTAGTTGTGAGCGTCTGAGGACTGTGTCCAAGGTTGAGCTCATGTCTGCTTTTTGTGAGTGCCATTTTGCTTGGGATGAGCGTCTGTTTACACCATGTCGACCTTTTGCTAAAGGTCCTAGATTCATGAACATGGTGATGACCTTTGTTTTGCATCCATTCTCTCACTATAACTCCATTACAGAGCCTCGTGCTTGATTTTTGTTGTCGCTTTTGAGCATCTTACTATAGATTTCCCTTCTCATTTCATTCTATCTATTATAGATGTTCATCTAGATTCGGCGTCCCGTGATAAGCTCATCTTTCCTTCTGCTATTACGAGGATCTTACGCCATTTTTCCATTTCTTTTCCCTCTTTTGACCATTTCACCGTTATGTGTGTCATAGATTACGCTACCGTTAAACGTAATGAGGCCCAGCTTTGGTTGCGGCGGTCAGATTCAGCAGCTCCTCCCTCCCGTTCAACTCCATCCCGTTCTGCTCCATCCACATCTGCTCCTCCCTCTTCTGCGGGCGATGTGACTTTAGGAGACATCATGGTGCAGCTGCAGCGCATGGATGCTCGCCTAGATACACTCTCTACGGAGTTGTATCAAGTGAACGTTCATGTCGGTCGTATTGCTCAGCGACAGGCATCCATAGGTGGTTTTGCTCCTGAGGCTATTCCTTCACCACCTTCCCCCGTGGCTTCTGCTTTTGAGGATGAGGATGATGATGATGGTGATGACAATGATACTTCGGATAATGCTGATAGAGACGCTAGCTCTACCGATGAGATGTCTACTTGACACTATTACCCTTTGTCACTCGTGACAAAAATGGGAAGTAGTTTTGGATATAAGAGTAGTCTATCTTAGGGGGAGAGTTAGTATAGGACCATTTTTGTTAGGGGAAGTGTTGACACATTTTGAGGGATGTAGTGAGGATAGTATGTATCTCTTCTTTTCTTTCTTTTTAGATACATTACTCTTGTACATGAGGTCTTGTGACCATTTATAGACATACATTGTACTTATCTTTTTCTTTATATTGATGTATGTTTTTCTTTTACCTACCACTTCATGTATTGTTTCTTTTCTCCCTTAATACACATGTTTCTTATACTTGTATGCAATCTATTATTTCTGTCTCACACAAAGATGCCTTGATGAGTTTTGTTTTAAAGTGTTTCAGAAATACAGGTTGTCAAAGTCTACTTGCCATAAACTCTCTTCTTGCAAAGTTTTTCAAGAGTTTGTGTTAGGATAGTTTTTATATTGTATTTAACAAGTGAATATGAGTTGAGTGATTTATGACTTCTCTCATATGTTCATTTGTTTGTTGTGGTTTTGTTACGGATTGCCAAAGGGGGAGATTGTTAGGACATATGTGTTTCACATGTTAAGAACATATGTCATGATTTTATATAATTGGCTTATCCTTTGACAAAACGCATTTTACTTGTATTTTGGTAGATTTAGGATGTGTTTAAATACTTCAAGAAATCATGTTTCAAGATCAAGTGTTAAAACCTTCAAGTCTGTCCAAAAAAACAAGTTCATAGTGCAAATTTATTAAAGCTTGACAACTGGCTCGATAACTGTATCTATCAAGTTTAAGAAAGCTGTTCTACATTCGGTGTGTTTGACAGCTGCTCGACACCTTCTATTTGTCGAGGTTTAAGATTTTCAGAATTCAAATATGATTTTCTTGGGATCCATGAATATGTCTTTCGGCTTTCTTTTCTCCTAACCCTAGACATATAAAATGATTGTTTTAAGGGCCGTCAAACAGTTTACAAGTTGCACAAATATTGAGCAAACTCTGTTCAAGCAAATTGTGACCGGAGACGAAGGTCTTACCCTAGTTCATCTCTTTCTCTTGAAGAAGTTGCTGTGTATGTGCACCGTAGGGTTTTGTGACCAAGCTTCTTCTTGATCTTCATCGTGTGGATGAACTGAAAAACTTTGCAACCAACAACCTTCTTAGTTGGTGATTGAAGTCGCGTACTGGGATCCACGCAATTGGTTAGTCACGTACTTGGGAGTCGTGCATCAGAAAGGAGAACTGTCACTACAGAACAAGTCCAATTGGGTATTGAGGTAAGGGTTCAACTGTAGGTTGGTAAGGTACTTGGGATTCCTTTACTTGTAACTGCTTGTTGTGATAATAGTGGAGTTTCGGAAGTGGTGACCTGAAAATCACCCAGTAGGGTTTTTGCCATTAGGTTTTCCCCATTCGTAAACAAATCACCGTGTTATTTATTTTTCACTGCATTATTAGTTTATTGGTGATTTGTTTGTGCTACCACGCGTTTGCATGATAAATTGATTAATTAATAACTTGGCTAATTAATTAATTAATTTTTATCACAATGGGTCATTCAGTTTGTGGCCTATCACTATCTTTCTTGAGCTTTACCTTTTTCCCTTTATTTGTTTTAGCCCTTTTTCTGTTCAGTTTGTTGGGCATTACCCAAGCAGCCCGTAGGGACATTTGTTGAGTACACAATGACCATTTATTTAGGCCTGATGGAGACCATATTGTTCCTAATCCTTTGGATTATAAAAAAGCTATAATAGCTCTTTCTTTTTTCTTAATTTCAGCCATACCACTCTCTCCTTTTTCCTTTGGTCCTTCATCTTCTTCTCCCACAAATTTTAGCTCTTATATTTTGGTTTTAGGAAAAGGAAAATATGGTTGTTCTTTGTTTTTCTTGTTTGGGTGTGCGTCCAACTTGAAGAAATTACTATAGTCTAATCCTGATGGGTTGTTCGGCCAAGAGAGCCTTCGCATCGAGTTTTACTCCAGGTGGCACAAATCAATCTTTAAGGACAACACCATTTGCGTGATTCTATAGTTTGTGAGATCCTTCTAACTTTCTCTATTTATTTTTTGTTATTTCTAATTGTTTAGGACTTTACTTTGTTGAATCAAAACTTGTTTATTTAGCCATATTTTCCAACACAAGATACACAAACAACTATATATCTAGAACTTGAGCAGGACGCAAAATAAAACATCAAGATCCACCTATGTAAAGCATCATGATATGGGGAATCTCATCGCAAAGATTTCCCCTCCTTCATTAAAGAGGAACCATGGCGGTCCCAAGAGACTCTTGTTGGAGTTTGATCATGCCTGGCTTCAAGTCCTCATTTGCATTCTCATTCTCTCTTGTTTTCCCATCGTTCCAAGATGCGTTACCTTTCATGCTCTTGTTTTCGTTCACGTTCTTTCTCCCTTTCTTTGTCTCTATCTCTCTCATGCAAATGCTCCCTACACTGCTCCTTCTCCCATGGTAGGAGATGTATATGACACACTACTTAACTCTAACTAGTTTGTTGAAGATCCACCTCAATTTTGTGAATCTCTAAGTCTATTGGGCTCTATGTTTAACTTAGCTATAAAAACTTTTTGGTGCTAAAAAGAACTTTAAGCTGAAAATTCCCCTATTTGGTAACCCACTAAAAAAGATCATTAAGGTTAAAGCTGAAATTTGGAAATTTTAGGGAAAAACTCTATTATTTATAATTCATGACTCTTAAAAAAAATATGCTTGCGATTGAGAAGCCAAAAAGACATCACATTAGCAACAATATATTTTACCAAAAGACAAATAACAAAAACAAGAAAAATATTACAATGTTGGATATGTCAATAAATACTAATCATGGTTCAAACTAGCCTTAAACAAAAAAAGATCTAAATTATAAAATGTCAAATTACTTTCCATGGTTCTCCACATGCAGCATCTTAACCATTTAAGGCTAGCTTTTCTTTGGCCTTCTTCAAGACCTTTTTCACAATCTTTTGCTCTTCCACCAAAAAGGCTCAAATGATCTTACCAAATAATTAGAATCACTTCAGGATGGTTTCCAAGCACATGCACAGAAAGAAAAAAAGAGTAAAAAAAGCTAATGCTAGGATCTAACATGAACAAGTCTTTCCCTCACAGCACCTCCAAAGAGTACTCCTATAATATCCTCTCTTTTTTGGCAAGGCCAAGCTTGTATGAATCCACTACAATAAAAAATGTTTATTACAGTGAAAAAAACCGTTGCAATGATATTAGGGACATTGCAGTAGTTAATGCAAGGTATTGCAATAAAATTTGAAGTAATAAGTTTTTGAAATAAAAAATTTCGTTACAATAAATTTTAGATATTTTAATGATGACTTTAATGCAATGTATAGTTTTTGTTGCAATAAACAATTTATTGTTTCAAATCTCTTGTTGCAATAGACTATTACTTCACAAATTCTATAGTTATAAATTGTAAATAATTGACAAAATAATTTAGGTCAAGTTATTGCAACGATATCTTTGTTATAATAGATAATTGTTTCATGTTTATCATTACAATAAATTGTAAAATAATTGATATTTGGTTATTGCAAAGATGCCTTCATTGCAATAAGCTATCATTTTGAAATTTTCATTATAATAGATTGCATGAATAATTTGAATCAAGTTATTGCAATGATTTCTTTAATTTATGTTATTGCAACAAATTTTCCTGATGCAATTTTTTATTAAAGCCTCTATTGTAACAGAAAATTATAAGTTATTGCAACTACTTATTATTGAAGTAATAATTTACCACCTTTAAGTTATTATTGCAATGACTTTTAACTTGTAGATATAATTATACTAATTTTGTTGTATTAACAGTTGATGTAATAGACTTATTTTGGTGTAGTGATCCTAATCACTCCTCATCTATATAAAAATTTCATCAGAGGTATCATCTGTATCATCATTCCCAAAAAACTTGTCCCAATAATATAGAAATTTTGAAAACACCTTTTTCTTCACTTCCATGGCTTGTGTCTACACAAAAAAAAAAAAAAAAAAAAAAAAAAAAAAATTAGAACGTTTGCAAATTTAAACTTTTTTTAAGGTAAGTAAGAATTCATTACAAATAATTTACCAAAAAGCGTAAATTGCTTTGATCAAAACTTAATGAATCTATCTCTAAAATATTGGTTGGCCCCATTAGTTGGAACCTCTCTATTATATGGGGAGGTCTTCCAAGCGGTAACCATCAAGAGTCACCTTAGAGTGACGATTAGTGCTGTACTTTCCTAGTATGCGAACATATCCCTGCCATCAAGAAAAAAGTAACAATGATATCATATTTTGAACTATAATAATAATAATACATTTTTTCATAATACTTACACAATCATTCTTTTTCGCTAACCATAGTACAACTTCTTTCATATTCTTCTTACACGATAATAAAATATATATTAATGGTAAAATTAAAATTAAAATTATAAAACATGTCAAATATGAAAATTTTGAAACCACAAATAGTTCCATAACCTTACATCTTCTCAATAAGCAATTTCTTAAATACCTATATCTAGGAATCACTGCATGGAAACAGGTGCAGGTGTGGTGCGGCAATACGACAATTTTCGGAAAAGTATGACACATGTTCGGGAATACATTTATTAATTGATGTTTCTTGAATTTGTATACCCAACACACTCCAGCAAGTAATGGAATAGACCACTTGTACCTCGCCACAAAGGTGGTGACAACTACGTCCTTTGGATGAGATTTCATAGCTACATCACAAGAGATTGTAATTTCCATAGCCTTGAATGCAAATTGCATTTCCTTAACAATGCAAATAAACCTAAAATTAGAAAGTAAGAAAAATTGGAAACTAGGGTATTAGAAAATAAAAAAGATTAGAAACATACCTCTACCACTAATGAGATCAAACTATGTAGATTTAAATATTGACCCTTTTTTACTAAACTAAAATTGAGAATCTACAAAGTGCGATTGTCATTGCAACCACATCCTTGGCCTACAACAAGTGATATATATATATATATATATATCTCACTTGTTGCAGGCCAAGGATGTGGTTGCAATGACAATCGCAACCAAAGAAACTTTACTGTGTTTGCTTTTTTTGAAAAGACCTTCAATGTCATCCTCTTTTTGGAATGACCTTCAATGACTACCTATTTTATTGCAACAATCCAACGGCATAATATATACCCTGCCTCTCTTTTCCTCATGTTTAGATCACTGTTTGCGCTTCTTCAATGACTACCTTAGGGTAAAGTATAGGCTGGGTGCCTATACTTTTTTTTTTTTAAATGACAATTTATTAAATGGGTTAGGTCAACTCTGTTGGTTTGAGTAGATAGTATTGTGTATTTATTTTTCTTCTTCAATAACTATCTTAGAGTTGGGTGTAGACTTTACTGTTTCTCTTCTTTAATTGCTACCTTAGGGTTAGGTGTAGGCTGGGTGCCTATACTAATTTTGTTGTATTAACACTTGATGTAATAGACTTATTTTGGTGTAGTGATCCTAATCACTCCTTATCTTCATAAAAATTTCATCAAAGATATCATTTATAACATCATTCCCAAACAACTTGTCTCCATAATTTAGAAATTTTGAAAACACTTTTTTCTTCACTTCCATGGCTTATGTCTACACCCAAAAAAAAAGGGTTAGAAATTTAGAACGTTTGCAAATTTTAACTTTTTTTTTAAGGTAAGTAAGAATTCATTACAAATAATTTATCAAAAAGTATAAATTGATTTGATCAAACCTTAATGAATCTAACTCTAAAACATTGGTTGGCCCCATTAGTTGGATCCTCTGGTATATGGGGAGGTCTTCCAAGTTGTAATCATCAAGAGGCACCTTAGAGTGATGATTAACGATTAGCGTTGTACTTTCCTAGTATGCGAACATATCCCTGCCATCAAGAAAAGAGTAACAATGATATCATAATTTTGAACTATAATACTAATAATAATAATACATTCTTTCATAATATTTACACAATCATTCTTAGCGTCAACCATAGTCAGGTAGCAAACACTTCTTTCGTATTCTTCCTACATGATAATAAAATATATATTAATCTTAAAATTATAATTATAATTGTAAAATATGCCAAATATGAAAAATGTTATTGAAAACCACAAATGGTTTCATAACCTAACCTCTTCTCAATAAGCAATTTCTTAAATACCTACATCCAGAAAGCAACTTCATGGGTATAGGTGCAGGTGTAGTGTGGCGATATGGTAATTTTTAAAAAAGTATGACACGGATGGGATAGACCATTTGTCACTTGCCACAAAGGCTATGGCAGCCTTGTCCTTCAGATGATATTTCATATCTACATCACAAGAGACTGTAATCTCCATAGCCTTGGATGCAAATTGCATTTCCCTAATGATGTAAAAAAAGCTAGAATTAGAAAATAAGAAAAATTTAAATATAGGGTATTAGAAAATAAAAAAGATTAGAAACATACCTTTGCCACTAATGAGATCAAGCTTTGTAGATTTAAATACTGATCATTTTTTTACTAAATTGAAATTGAGAATCCACAAAAAGCGCAATTGCCATAGCAACCACATCCTTGGCCTGCAACAAGTGATATATATATATATAAAGAAATCAGATAAATGTAAGAAAATTAAGCATACTAAACTCTAAATAAGTTGTAATCTTGTCATCTTTTTGCTAGATAATACAAATCTCTTAAATTTTAAGGAATGATGATGGTGAAAGATTTAGTGGTCATTGCAGAACTTGAATTTTTTGCCCTTCCTAGAGACGTAATCATGATTGAGTCTCCTTTGATTAGAGTGAGTAGTACGTAGAGTGTGGTGTCAAATGAAACCCTTCGGAATTTGTTTGGTGTTTGGCCATGTGAGAAATTTAGTGGATAATGTTAACTACTTACCATGAGAGATACTAATTAACTAATAAAAATTGAAGTCACAAGTTGTCAACGATGAATTGACACTCATTATTTTTTATTTAAACTTAGGCTTTCATGTGAGTTGGATTTCTATTGACTAACAATTTTGAGAGGCTTCTAAAGGATTAGACTAGAGAGCATACAACTCACTTTTTATGTTAATATATTCCTTTATTTCTTAACCAATTGCTCAACTAAAAGAAAATTTCAGCAGCTCAAGAAGTAAAACATTATTTTCCCTCTAAAAGAAACTTTGAGGTTCTCAAAACCCATAGCACCCATACCCAAACTCTTGCCAATATCAGACATATGCTATTACCTTTGCATTTCAAAGAATTTTAATTCAAGAATAATTAAAGGGATCCTTATGGACGCTTAATCATTTACAATATTTCATTGCCAAAAAGATAAAATGAAGGACATGTAATGAATACCTAGAACCTTATAAATGTAGCACTCGGATGAATGATCCTTAGTGGCAATGCAAAGGCACTATTTGGCATGTAATAGGAATTTTAACAATAGCTTCAGGTATTCATGGCAAACCTATGGAAAGATTAGATTGAAGACCTCCATGTCTATCTGACTTCCAGGTGCTCCAATTAAGAGGTTTTGCATCAAAAAATACACTTGAGGCCTAACATTGTCACTCATAAGAAGGGCGCTTTGGTTGTATCACCATAAAAATTAGACTACACAATTGGTAGACTAGCCTTTCTCATCGAGCATAATGTAAAGGGTTCTCTCTTAGTCATGTTGTGGCATACTAAGATTGTTCACAGAAATAACCAAACAGTTTGTAGGTATACAGTTATCTTCTAAACTGTTTTAATGTAGCAGATTATACATCTCTTTGAACAAGGTTCATGCGTAGTGAAAATCTTGTTGACATAAATATTATGCATCTACTACAACGGACAAATTAATTTTTCCAGATTGAAATTCTTGGCATTTTTTGTCATGTTAGGTCAGAGAGGGTGTGAGAGAGTCAGAGAGAATCATAAAAAGGTGAATATGGCACTTTGTGATTGGTTGCAAAATTTCCACTTCTACAAATTTCCCATTGAGACTTGTTCACATACGTAATTTTTGAATATGGTGAATGAGCAAGTCTCGAAACTTGAATTTTGATGCACGACTGATGAGCCTTAGACTACATGAATATTATTATTATTCTTAAGTCTTAACAACTTGCAGATGTTTGATAACGATACTAGACTTCACTTGCCACTCCATGCACATAGGAACGAGTCATAGAATCTGTAGGCACACATAGACAGTTCCCATATCAAAGAATTGTCTTGTTATAATTCGGGCCAATCGGCTGGTATAGTATCACCTTAATTGGAAAGCCCAGCTAGAGGTGCTTGGTGTTCATCATCTTGGTCCTACTTGCATGTACAAGGACCAGAACATGTCTTGTTGGACCAACTATTGAAACTATAAAACTAAGTCCAACTATTGAAACTATAAAACTAAGTCCATTGTTACAAGCTTCAATCAAGTTTCGAAAAGAAACATTTGACCTACATGTAGCAAGTGTACAAACAAACCCAAGGATGAGCGGCCCAATAGGTTGATTCTATAGACTTTTCTTGGAGGCAGTGGACTTCTTTTCTTTCTTTGCACGCTTTTAGTTTCGCCGCCTCGCAGCAATTCCTAGGGATTAGTTGAACAGTTCTTTTTTTTGGATTTTTCCTTTTCTCCAACGGCTGATGCTTTCTTTTCCATTTCTTTTTTCAACTTTAGTATTTTTCTTCTCTTTCTCTTATTCATTGGAACTTCATGCTCTTTCTTGTTTTTTTTTTACAATTGTTTCTTTGGCTCCTTTCCATGCTTTTTTTGTATGCACTTCTTTTTTGCCTTAAAAAAAAAAAGTTATATGGCACAATATTTTTTTAACCAAAGTTTTATTTAATTGGAGAGCTATCTAATTCTAAATGATGACTCTTGATAGAAATTTCTTATTTATTAAATGATTTTCTTTTTTTTCCTTAAAAAAAATATAATATCTCTTGGTTTGTTTTACGAGCTTTCAAAACAACTATTATGTAGTTAGTGGTTAGCATTTAGTAAAAGATATCTTCACTATTAAGGGATATCTACTTTAGTGTCTGTTTGACAAAGAACAAAGATATCTACTTCACGTAAATTATAAATTCATCCATAAAAAAATTTAGATTTGCATCATATGATGTAATTTGCATGTCATACATCGCTAAGTCTATACTAACGAAACAAATATTTAAGTTTTGACTCAATGTATCTAAAAAGTTCAATACATGATTAATTAGCAACCAAATACCAAAATATTTATCAAAACATATGGAAAATATTTTCCGAGTTCTAAGTTCCAAGTTTGAAATCCAAAATAAGTTAGCAAATGGAAACTAGCTAACTACAATATGAAATCCAAAAGCAAGATGAATACTAAAGTGAAGTGAACATTTAATTATTCCCATTCGAAGGTTCTTATAACCACCGTCTTAAATTCCTAATCATCATTATCCATTTCATCATCTATGTAAACATTATATATCTGTATACTAGAGTTGCAAAAGACATCAAAATACAATTTCACACTCAACTATTCAAGTTATACCACTCAGCAACAATTAAAGAGCATGCTCAAAAAAAAAATCAATCATTCAATATACAAATACAAGCATAACTGATAAAATTACATTTTAAAAAATATTTTAGTAATATTAGACCACAAATTAGTACATTGATCAAATAAATTTAACAACATTATAGCTTAAAATGCAGCAAAGCCAACATCAAATTTTTCATTTAGAAATGATGAAGCATTCCTTTATTTTGATTACAAGTGAACTAGAAATTAGAAAAAATTTGCTTAGGTTGACATAATTTTATAAAATAAAAAGTCATACCATCACAACATGAAAAAATAAAAACTCTTAGAACTTCATCAAAACAAAAAAAAAAAAAAAAAAAAAAAAAAAAAAAAAAAAAAAAAAAAAAAAAAAAAAAAAAAAAAAAACAAAACAAAACAAAACAAAACAAAACAAAAAACAAAAAACAAAAAACAAAACAAAACAAAAAATTTATGTTTTTGGTAAGATCGGTAGGATCCCATACAATCCTATACAATCCTACCATTTTTACGATTCTAGTGCGATCCTAAACGTTTTGGTGAGGTAGGATCGTAAAATCATGCGATCCTACGATCCAGATGGCGATTTTGACAATCATGACTGTGACTAGGAACAATGTTCTAACCTACATTGTGGTAGGAAGATGAGAAAAAGTAAAGATAAAAAATATTAATGAGAATGAAAGTCCATATCTATGGGTAACAATGTTCTAATTTGCCTATATAATAAATAAATAAATAAAGCAGCAAAGATGGGTACCATTGAAAAATACAAAAGCAAATACTAACTTTGAGCCTTTCTTTAACAACAACAACAATAACAACAACCTTTAAGCCTTTAACAAAAGACACAATGATTGCAGTGGGACCTAGAGCACAGTACAAGCTGGAAATTCGGTTTGATATAAGTAGTAGTGCCAGCTCAATCATATAAGTAACTAATGCAATCATCTAAGGCCCCAAATGAAAAAAGGCCCCCAAATTTTAACCAATAATATTTTTTTCTTGGAGAAAACCAACCAATAAATACATGTCTTTAACATATATGAGTGTTAAATAAAACCCAAATTTTTATTATTAAAGAATCATTTGGAAAAACAAAAACAAAAAATTGTTGGATGTGCTGAACGGTTTGTTTTCTCTATGGGTAGTGTAAAAATCATTTAATTTCCTACATATACCGAAGCTGAAAAATCACACACCATCTCCCTTTCTACAAAGCAAACTGAAAGCAAAAAGCCCAAAATAAATTCAATTTTAAACCTCAATTTTTTACTGATTGTTGAGAAATTTCTACACTCTTTCCATTTTAAGAGAGAAAGTGGTTTTTTGAAGTCTTATTTGCACTCGGCTTTGGATCTTCGAACCTCCTTCTTTGTTGGGCCATAGCCTTCAACATCTAGGTTTGGAATTTTAACTCTAAAATCTCTGTTTCTTTAACCTTGGTGTTTCTTGCTTTAGTTTGCCTTCTTTTATTCTTGGTTGTTGGTAGATAGCCCTCACACTTGTCAATGGTCCATACATTTTGATTAAAAAAAGGGGGGGGAGGGTGCGTGGGTATTGGGTACTGGGTTGCATAGGTTTACCTTCACACTTTTATAGTTTTATATATACTTCCCTTTTTGTTTTGTTTTGTTTTTTTTTTTTTTTTTTTTTTTTTTTTTTTTTTTTTTTTTTTTTTTTTTTTGAGAGGATTCTTTTGGTTTTGTTAGTATATAAATTCTTAATTTGTTAAAAACTAATTAAAAAATAATAATTAATTATATCTTTATATATAATAAGATCAAGCTATATTTTTAATTCATAGTACAATAAACAATGATGAAGTTTAATTGATCAAGCTATATTTTTAATTCATAGTACAATAAACAATGATGATAGTTTGAAAAAGTATTGTCTATAATATCTTTTTTTTTTTTTTTTTTTTTTTTAGAAACAAACACACACACAGAGGGGAGAGGGAAATAAGTTCTAACACAAAGGCATATCACAACTCCACTCAAAAAGCCATGGTAACTTTTAAGGGAGGGTGAAGCAAGTTATACTACACACAACACAATCTCTTAAGCAATGTGGAACAATTACTCATTCTTTTTTTGTGCTATTGTCTATAATATCTTGAATGTTATTTCAAACATGATATTTATGATATTGATGGCTTATATTTATTAATAACATATTATTTAAGATCAATTATTCCATTATTCTAAAAAAACGCGGATAAGCCAATTATCATTTCAAATGGAAATGTTAGTAGAATTTGATTACAAAAACTTGATTAATGCTTTTACATCACAAAAAGTAATAAAATTAGGCTTTAAATAAAAAAATGATATCAAAATTTAAATAAAAATTATTTTGTTCATATTTGATTAATAAAAATGCCTATTTAAAATTGTCACCTTAGGCCCCACAATTCATTAAGTCAGCCCTGACAGGTAGAGAAGTTTTAATTTTTTTTTTTTTTTTTTTTTTTTTTGAAGTTTGAATTCTATTCTTTAGTAAAACTAGCCAGCTCATCTCATGAATGTATGCCATTTGATAGAGGCTTTAATTATGAAAAAAATAAAAATAAAAAAGTGAAGGGTTGAGGTAACAGTAGAGACTGGAAGAAACAGTAGTTGTTCTTCCTAGTTCAAGTCATCTACTATGTTTAATAAAATGGCAATGGTTCACTTGGGTGATGGACTATTAGTTCAGATGGATTAGCATTTACACCCCTCAGGTGCTATTTTACAACCCAATTCTTTAACAGCATGCTACATCCCAGTTGCTATACCTAAAATTTTATACCAATCAGCTACAGTAAGAGCACTAGCATTGGAGGCTCCAAAAAAAAAAATTATTTTACATCCTGAAACACCACTTTATCTATTTTACTAACTCATTTCGCAACTCACCTCACATCCTAATTTCTATTTTTACATACACCTCATTAAAATAATACAAACTACCTAATTAGATAATAATATAATATAAACAACAATTCACTTCTCTCTCTCCATCAAACCCACGACCAGCAATCACCGGTTCACCACCACCTCCAGCAACCCACCAAAGTAAGCAACCACCTACCACTGAAACTCAGCCTAACCAGCAAAAGCCAACCATCACCACCACCACCACCACTACCACTGAAATACAACATAATCAAAAAAATAAAAATAGACCACAGCACCAACCACCACCACCACCACTGAACCACAACAACCCACACATCACCAGCCACCACCACTACATCATTGACACACCACAAGCCCAAAAATTTCAACAAAATTTCCATATCCTCCGAGCCACAAACAACCACTAAGATCCATACCCACTACTACTGCCAAATCACTAGCCACCACTGCCAATCAAACACCACTATCACCAAATAGCAAATACCCACCAAACACCCAACATACCCTTCAGTTCTGAGATGAGAACAAAGAGGAGGGAAATGGGTAATGTGCTTGGCTGGGTTCAGCTAAAAAAGAGGGACCAAATCTGGGTTTGTGACCTAGGACCCATGCAATCAGAAACGAGTGATCTTCAAGCGCTCTAAACCCAAGACCCATGCAAGCAATCTTTAAGTGGAAACGAGCAATCTTCAAGATCCATGCAAGCGATCTTCAAGTAGAAACCATCGATCATCTGTCAGAAACAAGCAATCTTCAAGCCGTCACCACCTTCAGTCTTTAAGCCTCTGTCGTTGCCTTCACCATTGCCTTCGCCGTTGCCATTGCCACTGAAAGAGACTTAGCTGAGCTGCTAAGATGGGAGAGAGGAGAGCAATCAAAAACATTGGGCAAGAGGCAAAGAAAAGAGAGAGAAAGAGTGAATATTTTAAGCAGAAACCATCGATCATCAATAAAAAACAAGCAATCTTCAAGCTGCTACCGCCTTCAGTCTTTAAGCCTTTGTCGTTGCCTTCACCATTGCCATCGTCGTTGCCATTGCCACCGAGAGACAGTGGCAACCCCAGAAATTTTTCCCAAAATGTTCCTTAAAAAGCATAATTTTTTCCAGTGGGGCTCCAGGAATTTTTCCCAAATGTATTGTTGTTTCATTAATTATAAAATTATTAATTGTTGTTTAGCCTAATATAATATAATTTATTTGTCTTTTATAATGTATTGGTTAATTAAATTATTAATTATTGTTTATTAGTTGCTTTCCCCAATTAATTATTGGTTAATTAGTATTCCAAACAAACAAAATTAATTAGTTCAACTAATTACTATGATTGTTTGATACTTGGAATATCACACTATTACTTAAAAAAAAAAAAAAAAAAAAAGTCAATAAATTGTGTAGCACAAAAATATATAGGCCGTATTGCTTAAGTCCAAGTCTAAAAAAGAGTGATTCGATACATATTTTATGACCATTAATTGAACTAATCAACTAATACATAGCACACAGTCATATTTATTAATTATTAGTTGCATACTTGCACTAGCACTAGCACTAGCACTAGCACACATCACACTTGCACTACCCTGCCCCAATGCCCCATGGCCCCCATCACAAGACTAGAGCCAATCAAATAAAGCCAATTTATTGTATCTCACCAAAAGACACCAACACCAACACTAAAAGACAATTAATAATCTCACCAACACCTTACACCAACACCAACACCAACATTGGATAATTCAGCAAAAAGAAAGACACCAACACCGGATAGAGCCAAAAACAAGGCAAATATTAATAAAGAGAAACTAAGATGAAGAGAGAGAGAGAGACTGAAAGACAGATGTCTAAGATGAAGAGAGAGAGACTGAGACAAAGATGAAATCATGAAATACCGGCGACGATTAGCCCCAGCCACCCAACCAAAACCCACAAAAATCCATCACCCATAAAAAACCAAATTCTCTATCACCAATCCAAACCAAAACTAACCCACTACAAAACCCACCACCACAGCGCCACCGCAAAGAGGAAGAGAGAAGAGAAATTGCAAACCCACCACAATGGCGCGGGATTTGAGCAAAGGAGATTGAAATATCACTAGATGTCGCCGGATTTGAGCGGTGGAGAAACGTTACCGGTCTAAGCTTAAACATCGCTGGATCTATGCGGGTTTTTGAAAAATATCTTTGGATTTGAGCCAAAATCACTGAATCTAAGTAGATTTGAGAAAAATCGTCGCCGAATTTGAGTGAAGGAGGGCTGATCGTCGCTGGATTTGAGCGTGGGATAGTTTTTTTCTTTAGACTTTAGGTTAGGTTTCTTTCTTTCTTTCAAGCAACATCCGTTGGTTTTTGAGAATTTGATTTAAGTATATTGGGATTTGGTTTGTTTGGTTTTTTTTTTTTTTTTTTTTTGAGAATCCGTGGGTTTGCTACTGTAATCTATTGGGTTTGCTTTACCTTGTTTTTTTCTTTAGATTGGGTTTGCTTTACCGATTGATGTTGGGCTTTTTTTCCTGGTGGGCTTGCTCTGTTACAATTTCATTTATTTTTTCAAATTTTAGTTCAAATTTTTTTTGGGCTTTTTTTTTTCCCTGCTTGAAAGTAGAACAAATAAATTTTTATTTATTTATTTGAGGGTGTTCCTAATTTGATTGAGAGTGTTCTTATTTTTTTTTTAAAGGGTAAACAAATAAAAAAATTTAATTATTATATATATATTTTTTATTTTAGTTCAAGCCTTCAGGGTGTTCCTGGGAACACCCTGGGACCAACGTGGTGTCACCACTGCCGAGAGAGACTTAGCTGAGCTGCTAAGATGGGAGAGGGGAGAGCAATCAGAAACATTGGGCAAGAGGCAGAGAAAAGAGAGAGAAAGAGAGCAAGAGTGAATTTTTTTTATTAAATAGGAGAGAGAAAATTATTGTTTATAATAAAATATAATATTTAGTTTTAAGAACCTGCTACAGTGAGGTTGTGTATATACAACCTCACTATAGCCGGTTGGCATAAGATTTTAAGAATAGCAAACGAGATGTTGCATGCTTTTAAGGAATAGGGTTGCAAAATAGCAACTGGGGGTGTTTACACCCCCCAATGCTAGTGCTCTAAGGTTGTATATTTGCAACCTTACTGTAATTAAAAAAAAAAAAAAAAATCACTCTCCCTATCTTTCTATCTCTTTTCTCTGCCTCTTACCCAAGGTTTTCGATTCATTGCTCTTCTCTCTCCCATCTAAGCTAAGTTTTTCTTAATGGCGATGGCAACGGTGAAGTCAACGGCAAAGGCTTGAAGACTGAAGGCAGCAGCAATGGTGGCGGCGGCTTGAAGATTGGTCATGTTGTTGTTGTTCTCGTCTTTTGCTATTGAATTGATGTTGTTGAATCGGTTATGCTGTTGAATCGATGCTGCCGCTGTTGTTCTCATCTCTTTCAACTGAAGATTAGTCGTTTATGGTCTTGGGTCATGGTTTCTTGGTCGTTTATAGGTTTATGGTTTGGTAGGTATGTAAATTTTGTTGAAATTTTTGGGTTTCTTGGTGGTTGTTTGTTAATTGCTTCTGGGTTTTTGGTTTCTTGGTGGTTGTTTTTGGTTTAGTGGGTATGTAAATTTTGTTGAAATTTTTGGGTTTGTGAGTGTTGGATTTGGTGGCTTTGCTGGCTCTAGTGGGTTTGTAATTGTTGGCTTCGATGGGTTGAAATTGTTGGGCTGAGTTTAAGTGGTAGGAGGCTGCTGGCTTTATTGAGTTGCTAGTGGTGGTGGTGGTGGTGAGTGTGGTGGTTTTTGTGATGGGTGGGTCTATTGTGAAAGAGTGTTTCAGTGATGATGGTGCCGATGGTGGGTGGGTTTGATGGGCATGGGTTTGATTGGCATGGAGAGTGTGGGTTTGTGGAGATTGGTGTGGAAAGTGTGGTGGTGTCGATGGTGGGTGGGTTTAATGGGTCATGATAGTGGTGGTGGTGTCGATTGTGGTGGTTTCTATGATGGGTGGGTCTGTTGTGAAAGAGTGTTTCGGTGATGGTGGTGCTGAAGGTGGGTGAGTTTAATGGGCTTAATGAGTGTGGGTTTGATCGGCCTTGGGTGGGCATGGGTTTGATGGGTTTTGCTTTGCAGGTTCATGGTGGTGGGGATGGGTTCGGCTTCTTCTCCGCTTCCGATCTCTTTTGGATTTGGATTAAGGTTTGGTGGGTGGGTTTAATGGATTGACAGGTAAACTGAATTTTGTAGCTGTGACGGTGGTACCGATGGTGAGTTTTGGTTGATTTTGTGCGTTTGGTGGTTTGTTGTAATACTCGGTGGTGGTTGATCATGTTGGTAGGTCTTGGTGTTTTGATGGGATTGTAGTGGGGGTTCAGTTATTTTTTTATGGGCTATGGGTGATGTTGGAGGGTAGTAGGGAAGTGTTGTTGGGTAGAATAGAGAGATGAGAGAGAAGATAGTGAAGTAAATTTTTTATATTATTTGGTGGTTTGTTGCGATACTCAATGGTGGTTGATCGTGGTTTTTGTTGATAGGTCTTGGTGTTTTGCTGAATCTATGGTGATGGGTCTTGGTGTTTAGATGGGTTTGTAGTGGTGGTTCAGTTGTTTTTTTTATGGGCTGTGGGTGATGTTGGCGGATTGTGGGGAAGTGTTGTTGGGTAGAATAGAGAGATGAGAGAGGAGAGAAATATATTTTTTATATTATTAGGCCGTTTGTTGCAATACTCGGTGGTGGTTGATCGTGGTTTATGTTGGCAGGTCTTGGTGTTTTGCTGGGTCTATGGTGATGGGTCTTGGTATTTTAATGGGTTTGTAGTGGTAATTCAATTGTTTTTTTATGGGTTATGGGTGATGTTGGCAGGTAGTGGGGAAGTGTTGTTGGGTATAATAGAGAGATGAGAGAGAAATAGATTTTTTTTATATTATTTGATTGTATAATATATATTATTTTATTGGGTTATATAGAAAAATAAAAACTGGGATGTATGGTGAGTTGTAAAATGGGTCGGTAAAATAGATAAGGTGGTGTTAGAGGATGCAAAATAGGTTTTTTTTTTTTTTTTTTGCATCGTCGTATGTTAATGCTCTTATTATTATTGGGTTGTATTTTTCCTATTGTTAAAATAGAAAATTAAAAAAGAAACAAGATAAAAAGAAGTAATTGGGTTGTATAATGTCTACACGTGTGTGATAGTGTGGCTGTGGCTTAACCAAACAAATTGACATGGTGTGGGTAACTCACACCAGAACAAACAACCAATAATTTAAATAAACAAATAAATTAAGCACTTGGTAACTCACATACTTGATACCTCACATAGCAAAACTAGGAGAGAGAGAGAGAGAGAGAGAGAGAGAGAGAGAGAGAGAGAGAGAGATCTATAACCATACCTCAGTCAGTTTGACTTATGTGTGAGTGTGGACAGTGGACAAGATTGGAGAGGTGGAGACACCAACGGAATGGATGGACCTAAGCCACTCACCCAAGCCATTGTTTGTGACTTGTGTGTGAGGAAGAATGAGAGCTAAGAGAGGTTAGAGAAAGAGACTCCTCGAGAGAAATTTAAATGGGTAAAAGTTATGGATTTTTTTTATTTGTGTTGTGATTCAAATTTGGGATGGTTTTGTTGGAAATAAGGTTTGAAAATTTCCCAAATTAATTAACAAAATGCAAAACAAATTAGTGATATAAGATAAGAGTGTAGAGAGATATAAACTTATTGATTTGAGCTAAGGCATGGAACTAAATCCGCTGTCCTAAAGAAGCGATTTTGCCCCCCATTGGAATGACTTTGTCGGTGCAAATGGCTTAGGTGATCACTATTCAAGATATAACGACAACTCTGTTATTGTGCATTCACAAATAGAATTTCGAACTTGTCATTGGATGCCTAATATAAAGATTGAAGAAAGATAGAGGAAATAATGTATTAGATAAACTTTTTTTTCCCTCTATTTCTCACATATTTGAAAGAAGAATAACCTTTTGTTTATATAGAAGAGCCGGTGGAATATTTTTAGTGAAAGAGTTGAAACAACCCAACACAAAGTTTGAGCATCTATCGTGATATGAGATAGGATGCATGGACACTTCATTTGGAGTGTCGTACTTGTGCTGTATCTGTGTCATAACGGTGTCCAATATGCCTTATCATGTTATAATTTTTCAAAAATGCCTTGTGTCGCAATTTCGTATCTGTACCCGTGTCCATGCATCCTAAAATATGAGCACTCCATAATTATCCCTTTTGATTTCCTTCAACATGTACTAATATTATAGGGATATTTGCTAGGGATTTGAATTGATTAAGGCAAGATAGATGAAAGTAAGAAAGGAAAGTGATGATATTGTGGAGAGGCTAAATTTGTTTGTGAATAAGCATTGTTATGAATTCTGTTTCGTTCCAGTCGAAATGGCCGGAATATCTCGTACCGGTGTGTAAATCAAAATGGTGACCCCCCCTATTCCACCTCAAGTAGAATTTCAGCTTATTCCGAACCATTTTGGTCGTTTCGGTACGTTTCAGTCAATATAGGCCGAAATTGAAGATTCGATCAGAATGAGTTTTAAAAAAAAAAAATTTCCCTGAATCTGATGTCTGAACTAAACCACAACTTTTCTAGAAAAAAAAAAATAAAAAAAAATTGATCCATTGTGATTGTCTTCGTCTCAGTTTAAAACATCAAGGTAAAAAAAAAAAAAAAAAAAAAAAAAAAAAAAACAAAAGGATATAGGGTCTGTTTGGATATAACTTATTTTGCTGAAACTGAAAACTAAAAACACTGTAGCAAAATAATTTTTAAATGTATAAATAGTGTTGTGGGACCCATTTTTAATAAAAAAAGTAACTGAAAAGTGGAATTTGTGTGTCTGTGAACAGTGCATCCGTGCACTGTTTATGATTGACTTGGTCAAATAGTGCGGCTAAAAAAAAAAAAAAAAAAAAGGTCAGAAAACGCAAACGCAGTCACTTATAATTCGAATCCAAACTCCCTCATAGTGGCAGCAAGAAAAACTGAGAAAAGAAAAATAAGAACAAGACGAGCGACTAAGAAAAAGATAATGCACTAGTGTCCAACCGTTTGAAACTTTGAAAAGAATATTGAGAAGTATGTGAGACAATTGAAATAAATTGGGTAGGTGAGAAAGAGTGGTTCACGTGAGTGGGTTTGGAAAACGGGAAAGTGCATTTCAAGGAGATTCTTAGTTTTTAATTATTCAAAATGTTGGCTTTATTTACAAAAATGCCATAAATGATTTTTTTTTTTTTTTTTATTTATAAAAATAACCATATGGTGATATGCTTACTTTTACTAAGAATTGAAAAAAACACTAATGTATTGAATTTTTTAGTTTTTATATATAGGAATAATATATATATATATATATATATATATTTATATTTATTTATTTGCAGTAATTCTGAAATAGTATATCATATTAGAGCATCCACAGCAGTGGAGCTAAAAATTTAGCTTTTTAGTTCCACCAAAAGCTACTTTATCTATTTTACCTATACGTATGCTGCAGCAGTAGATCTATTTTAACTTTCAACACAATAAAATAATATAAATATTATAATAAAATAATATAAATATTATAATAAAATAATATAACTACTATAATAAAATAATATATCCCACTATAAAAAAAAACATTTACAACACCGACCACAACCATCTCTAGCATCAGTCACACCCACAACCACCACCACCACCACCACCACCACCAACAGCAGCAGCAGTCCACAGCAGGCAAAAAAAAAAAAAAAAAAAAAAACCCAAATCACCAAGCACTCCGATCGACCACCCACGAGCAAGCACAACACCCACACGCACAACCACCACCAACACCAGTCCACAGCAAGCAAAAAAAAAAAAAAAAAAAAAAAAAAAACCCAAATCACCAAGCACACCGATCAACCACCCACGAGCAAGCACAACACCCACAACCACCGCCACCACCACCAGCAGTCCACAGCAGGCAAAAAAAAAAAAGAAAAAAAAAAAAATCACCAAGCACTCTGATCGACCACCCACGAGCAAGCAACACCACCCACACCCACCACCACAAAACCCACCCGAGCCACCTACTAATGCCGATGAACCCACCGACGCCGATCTACCCACACAACCACCACCACCGGTGAGACAGAGAGGCGATCGGCGGCTTGGGTTTGAGGTGATCGGTGGCTTGGGACGGTTGGGTCAGGCCGGCGGTGGTGAATGAGGGAGCTTGAGAGAGTGACGGTGAGAGAGGAGAGTGACTGAGAGAGGATGAGAGCTTGAGAGAGTTTTGGGAGAGGATGAGAGCTTCAGATGGAGTGGCTGAGAGAAAGAGAGAGGCACGGAGTGAGAGAGAGAATGAAATAATATTTTAATTACCGGGAATCAATAAAATAAATTTTTTTTTTTTTAGCTCTCATGAACAGTGCACATCTATTTATAGATGTGCACTGTAGCAGTGGAGTTAAAAAAAATAGATTTAGCTCCACTGCTACAGTAACCTTTTTGTATTTGTGGAGCTAAATTTTAGCATTATACCTATATAACACCATTGCTGTGAGTGCTCTTAGTCCGGTACTAACTGAAATATTTTATTATAATTAATAAACCGAAATAAATTCTGACACGATATTTAAGAGAGAACAGTAGGCATGGGGCAATCTGATGGTCGAGTTGGTGAGTTTAATTCTCACCAATAACATCCACTTATTTTGGTCAATAGCAATCCAGGTGGCACTAGATATTACCCATCATTTAATAAAATTAATTTCCTTTTAAATTTTAAAACATACCCAACAGGTTTTGTGTACTTTATTTATTTATTTATTTTTCTTGTTTAGACCAGAATGTTGATTTGTTTAAAGGTTATTTTTGTTATTCTTGGGGCAATCGAGTTTGTTTTATAATGGTTCTGTGCTATATTCAGAGAATTTTTTTTCTAAATAACAATAAATATTAAAAAATTTAGTTAGTTGTCATGTTTCAAAACAATGTTGAAAACTAGCATCTCGAGTGTTTAAAACTCGAGTTCTAAGATAAAACTCGAGTTTTTAAGACTTGATTTGCAAGTGGATGGGACTGATGTGGAAAAAAATCCACGTGGAAATCGAGTTTTAAAGACTCGATTTCTATAAATTGCATAAAAACGCCGCTATAGGGCTTAAAAACGCCACTATAGGGCTTCCAGAACCTGGTATGGGGTGATCACACTTATAAAATTTTTTGCAGGAAAATTCCGCTATAGGGCTTTAAAACGTCACTATAGGACTTAAAAACGCCACTATAAGAGAAATTTTTTTTTGCATGGAACTCGAGTCTTAAAGACTCGAGATGTATGTGGCATTTTCAGTCCAAATCGTCCAGTCAAACACTTGCAAAGCGAGTCTTTGGGACTCGGGTTTTAATATGGATCTCGAGTTTCTAAAACTCGAGATGCTATTTTCCTTAAAATTTTGAAACGTTGCTTAACTTACTACATACTTGCTCATCACACTGCTACTCTGCCCATTCCCTCTATATTCAGATGATAATTTTGGTTTGTCTAGAATTTGTTCTTTTAATTTTTGGGGCAATTGGGTTTATTTAAACCAGATTTGGGTTTCATTTTGTTGTATTGTCCAGCGGTTATTGTTGATATACTTGCGTCAGTGTCAGTTTCAAGCAATGAACTGCACAGTGCACATAATTGTCAAATCGTTAGGTCTATGTCTATCTTCTTAAGAAAAAGGAAAAAAAAAAAAAAAAAAAAAAGGCTAGGTCGAGCTTATTAATTCATCAATATTTGAGGGGTTCCATCAATTTAACTCATATTCTCACAGTGTTTTTATAGCACAATATTAATTTACATTGTAAACATAAAATAAAGGTTAATATGCAAAACTGACCCTCTAAGTTTTACCGTTTGTCATTTCAGTCCTCTAAGTTTTAATTTTGTCATTTCAATATTTTAAGTTTCAAAGTTTATCAATTTAGTCTTCCGTTACCTTCTGTCAAGTATTGCCGTTTTGAATATTTTTTTTTTTTATAAATTTTTTAGTTTTATTTTATTGAAAAACGTTAATTACCACAAAAAAAAAAAAAAATCTTAAATTTGCTATTCAGAACAATAATAAGACCAAAACCTTTCAGAAACCTAGATTGTCATTATATCAAATACGCGCGCGCGCACACATACACACAAAAACACGAAAAAACAGAGCAAAGCTTTTCATCTACATAATCAAAATCCAATATTTTTCTTCATTTCTTTTCCCCACAATTCCACACACCAACCGAAACTAAGGGTGCGTTTGTTTTGGGTGAAAATGGTTTCAGGAAATCATTTTCCACTTGATCCGCGTGTTTGGCAGATATGGAAAATTCTATTTTCCGAAAAATCATTTCCTTTGACTAGAAATTTACTCCTTTGACCCGGAAATGATTTTTCACTTTCATTTTCACTTCAAAGTATTTATGGAAAGAGAGAGAGAGAGAGAGAGAGCCCAGATCGCAAAGAGAGAGGAAGAATAGACTTTGACTGTGACCACAGACCGAGCTCCAGTCTGACGATCGCACCGCGCCGATCGTTGATCGCAACACCGCGTCGCTCGATCTCGCCTCCGATCTCGTCGCTTGATCTCGCCTCCACCGCGCGATCTCACCTTCTCCTCTACCGTGTGATCTCAATTTGACCGGATTTGATGAATTTTTTTGCTGGGTTTTGTTTCTTTGTGAATGAGTGTGGAATTGATTCATTATCCACATGTTTACAGCTGAGAAAGTGTATGGAAAATTGGGTGGCTTGGCTATGTAAAGCATTTTCTGTAAAAATGTTTGAACGAACCAAACACCGGAATTGATTTTCCGTAAAACGAATTTTGTGACAGCCAAACAACTTGAATTCATTTTTCTTTCCTGAAAATAGCATTTCCGAAAAATAAATATTTTCCGGAAAATATTTTACAGGAACCAAACACAGCCTAAAAAAAAAACATGGGCATGTACCCTACCTTGACTACATTGAGAGGGTTAACGATAATAGCAGAAGAGAAAAGCGTTGTCGGCGGCAGAGACAGCTCGCTTTCTGAACCCCAAAGTCACCCCAATCCCACCTCTTCAACCTGCTATCCACAGCCTAATCTTGGCTTTCCATCTACATTTGAGAACAATAGTGTTGAAGAGTAAGGTTAAACATGAAATTTGAAGGTCAAATATGATGATGATTTCAAAATTAAATTTGGTTTTCAAGCGAAACAATACAGTCAAGAAGTAAACTTGTTTTACTTGGAATTACACCCGTCCATTGATCCTTGAATAGAAACTCAGACAATCTCAAAAGCTTTCTACATGACTTGAGAACCTTGTCCCTACTCTCCGGACCCAAATTGTTCAAATCCACCGTCCTATTCTTCCTAATCAAAAAGTTGTCCACCGTAAAAATGTTTGGGCTAAGAACGTTTTTCCAGTAAAATTAAATTAAGAAATAAAATAATAAAAAAAATATCCAAAACAGTGTTAATTTGGTTAGTTAACGGCATTACTTGATAGAATGGTAACGAAAAGACTGAATTAACAAACTATGAAACTTAGAGGATTGAAATGACAAAATTGAAATTTAGAAGACTGAAATGACAAATCGTGAAATTTAGAAGGTCAGTTTTACATTTTAACCTAAAATAAATAAATAAATAATTGAGTATTATATGCATGAGTAAAAATGGTATGAAATATATAATATATATATTTTGTCACTTTTGCGTGTCGACATTTAACACTCACTCTCGATCAGTTTCCGTCAAAATGGTCAAATAAATAAATAATTGAGTATTATATGCATTAGTAAAAATGGTATGAAATTTATAATATATATATTTTGTCACTTTTGCGTGTCGACATTTAACACTCACTCTCGATCAGTTTCCGTCAAAATGGTCTCTTCCTTCATTTGTTAATGTAAATTTTGCTGGATCAAGCCCTAATTCTGGCTTATCCCTCATTTATCTCAGATCTTCATTCAATATAATTCACTTTTTATATTTAAAAAAAAAAAAGAAAAGAAAAGTTTCCATCAAATTCCCAGAAATGGAGGCTGCCAAAACTGCCGCCGTCTGCCACGTGGTGGCGCTGCCCTATCCCGGTCGAGGCCACATCAACCCCATGATGAACCTTTGCAAGCAACTGGTTTCAAAAGCCCCCGATATTCTCATCACCTTCATCATTACTGAAGAATGGCTCGGCTTCATCGGCTCAGACCCAAAGCCAAGTAATATAAGCTATGCCACCATACCAAACGTTTTACCTTCGGAGCTGATTCGTGGTAAAGATTTTCCTGGGTTCGTAGAAGCCGTGGGTGCGAAGATGGGAGCTCCCGTTGAGGATGTTCTGGACCGGCTTGAGCCGCCGGTGACAGCCATCGTCATGGATCCTTTCCTTGTTTGGGCTGTCGGTTTGGGGAACCGAAGGAATATACCGGTGGCCTCACTTTGGACCATGTCGCCCTCGGTGTTCTCAGTGTTTCATCATTTTGAGCTGCTCCAGCAGAACGGGCAATTCCTTCTTGATTTTTCTGGTGCGTTACTCAAAACCTTCTACTTCAATCCTGTTTTTTCTTCATTTCAATCTTCTTCTTTTCTTTTTTCTTTTTTTTCCTAGAAACAGTACCTTTTTATTTTTTAAGAAAGTAGAAACAGTACCTTTAGTTGTAGAAATTTATTAATCTTCTAGACTTCTATGATAAATAAAGAGCTTATAGGATCATATTTATAATAAAGTTTCAGAGGTGAAAATAACAAAATATTTAATATTTCAATCTAATACTAACAAAAATTAATAATAACTTCAGATCAACTTATTTTGTATAACCCATTGTCCGTGGTGGACGATCTCCTCGCTAGTGATAAAACTGGATATGTTTGTAATAGACTTCTGCTTGTTTAACCAAAAAATAAAAATTAATAATAACTAAAATTCTTGTTCATCAAAAAAAATAATAATAATAATAATAACAAATAAGTTATTTTTTAAATGGGAAATATTGCGTGTCAGCTTGAAAAGTAAGGACTTCTCAAAAAAGAAAAAAAACAGCTTGAAAAGTAAGGATATTTATGTCAATTTCTACCTCTACTTCTCTTTTTTTGATGAATACCTCTACTTCTATAACTACTAACTATATAAAAAGAGAGAGGAGCGCATCTACGGTAAACATTTGGTTTAGTAAATTTAGTGAGGCAAAACTCACCGTTTTGTATTTTGCTTAAGCTGGCTTATTTATTTATTTATTTATAATTTTTTATTGTTGAAATCTTTGTTCATTATAGATCAAAATAAAATGAAATAAAAAGAAATGTCAAGATTATAACATTTTTATATTAATTTCACAATAAATCCTAGATAGTAAGCTAATAGCCTAGTATTGATAGATAAAAAAGTGATTGTAGTGGTTGGCTCAATTTAAAACTAGTAACTTTCTCAAAAAAAATAAAAAATAAAAAAATAAACTAGTAACAACTTGTTTGTTTTGTTTGTTTTTTAATGCACACTTTAAAGTGGTGGTCTCAGTTTAAAATCAATAACAAAACTTCACTTAAGATTTATTAAGAAAATATTAAGAACGTAAAAAATTATTAATAAATATCAAACCAGATCTACTACAGCTAAAAATAAAAGTTATTATGAAAATGTTTATTATTTTGTTGTATTCCTAAACTTCTTTTTTTAGTTTAGTCAAATTTGGTGAGCCAAAATTCACTATTTCATACACAATTTTCTTTGGTTGGCTTTTTTTTTTAATGCACAGTTTAAAGTGGTTGACCCAGTTTAAAATTAGTAACAATTTGCCACCTATGATTTATTATGAAAATATTGTGAGCATAACATTACTCTAAAATAAAATAATAATATATCCAACCAAAACCCGCCATAGCTAAAAATGAAGTTATTGTGAAAATATTATGGTATTTTGTTGTGTTTCTAGACTTTTTTTTTTTAATTCAATTTTTTAAACCAAAATTCACTGTTTTACGCATAGTTTTCTTGGATTAACTTTTTTTTTTTCCTTAACACATTGTTAAAATAAAAAATAAAAAAACACACAATTTTACCCACCAATTTTTTTTTTTTTTTTTTTTTTTTTGGGTGGAAAAAGTACTATCTCATTTTATGTTTGGTGTAGTTTCATTCCCCCCCCCCCCCAAACTTTAAAGTCGAATAATTTCCTCATTTATATTTTGTAAACGAGCATATACCCCCTAATGTTACTCTCTTAATTAAACCATAACGAAATCTTATGATTCCTAAAATTCCTCCACTAAATTTTAATATCCCACAAATTTTCTTCATGTATTTTGAGTTTTATGTGGTAGTCTAGTCATACTTGGAAAGTTAGATTGGTGATGTATGGTGTTCTATTTGTTATCTAGAGACATTAATTTATTAGAGGTTTAAATCTTCTAGACTTAAAATTTTATCTAATGGAAACTTCGATGACATATGTCTTTTGTTACCTTGTTATTTTTTTATATTTGTTTTCTTGCTTAAAAAGGTGTTCATTAAAAATTAATTAAGCTAAACATTGTAGTTAGGGCCATACAATAAGATGATAAAAAAGGAATTATGAATAACAAAATCTTAATTGTAGATGGTTGTGGATATTTAATTTGATGAAAAGCTTCAATTGTAGCATACTAGCATATATCATCATTCATTGTGAAAATTTAAATATTGTGACAATATGTTATCAAAACTTAGTTGTTTATTGTCGGAAGATGATGAAATTAAATATCATTCTTAGTAGAATTTTTTAGTAAAAAGATATTGCCTTTAGTAAATAAATTTTAAGAAATTATCATAGTAAATAGATATTCATATGTTAAATAGCTATTTAAAAAATTATACTTGATATTATACTTCCAAAAAAAAAAAAAAAAAAATTCTTTCATTTTCTCACTCAAAGGCAGCATTTTCACGTGCAACCCAAACTAGTACTGTATCTATAAAGAGCAAAATGGTGGAAGTACTAGAGAGTTTTAAGGAATTCTACTTTAACTTGACTATTTTTTAGTTTTAAGGGATGTTTCATTGCTTCCTCACAAAATTTATTACCTCCAACTAGCTTTGCCAATACTTAATGTATTTTTTAATATTTCTGTATACTTAAGTTTTGAGATATAACATATAAGCTTGAGTATTTGTAATTATATTTTGTTGTATTAGATTGATCAAATTGGTCATGCAATTTTTCTTTGCACAATAGAGGGGTTTTCTCATAAATTTGACTTGTTCTTTTGTAGCTATTTTCAGTTTTTAGTGGCGAACTAAAATTTAACTAGGCAGAAATTTTATAACTAGCATAAATTAGCCTCCATACATACATACATATGTAGATTTACATGTGCACAGCACGCACACATTTGATATGTACATGTATACTAATACATAAAACTAATATAGTTTCACCCTAAATACTTAACCAAGTGCTAATGTGTTATCTGACTTGGATCAAACTAATTTATTCTTAAAATTATAAACACATGGAATACAATGATTGGCACATGTGGATTAAAATTTTCAATGAGACAAAATTACCTTCACTCTCATTCAACCTGATCCAAACAACCCAAACTCAAAAATCCCTAAATCTGAAAGGATGAACCCTTGGTTCCCAACTCCATATTCCCACTGCCCTCAATCGGCGGCCCCAACCCACGATGAAGAGTTCAAAAGGCAGCCTCACATTGTTGTTGAAGCTAACAGATACTAAAGCAATACAAAAATTTTGAACATTCTTGCTATACATAGAAGAGAAGAAAATTCATTTTCTTATTCGAAAAACTCTATAAGGAAGGAAGCTGTTTTGCTTGGTTGAAAATTTTAGAAATTAACTTGTTTGGTCTGGTTTGGAGTAAAAAGAGAGATCTTTGGAGGATTCTTGGTTTCTTTGAGTTGGCCGAAAGTTACTAAATCGGTGTTCGAATTTTGTCACATTTGGTACTGTATTGCATGAAATTTGTTGGTGGGCTATGGGTTTAATTAATGAGCTCTGTACCCATATACCCATGTCTTGGTCGTAACTTTCATGTGGATTTCTGTACAATCAATGTTGGAAGTTTCCTATTTTCTCAAAAAAAAAAAAAAAAAAAAAAATGTTGGAAGTTTCCTATAGACACTCCGTCGCCGGTACTCCATCTTCGGGTTAGGGTTGCCAGTTTTGGATTGCCAGTTAGGGTTGCCGATTGAGGTCATGGGATTACGGCGTTGGGGTTTCATCCTTTCAGATTTGTGGATTTTTGAGACTAGGTTGTTTGGATCAGGTTATGTGGGTGTGAGGTTAATTTTGTCTCATTTGAAAATTTTAGTCCACATGACAATCATTGTACGCCACGTTTTTATAATTTTAAAAATAAATTAGTTTGGTTCAAGTCAAATACCACACCAACACCCTATTATGCCATGTAGGACATAAACAAACATGACAAAAAGTAGAACGTTTTGCAAAGTTTAGGGACAAAAAATAAAATTTTAAAAATTTAGGAACAAAAAAAGAACTTTTATAAAAATTTAGGGATGAAAATGATATTTTACCCATATGTTTTACATATAAAATTTTTTACATGTAAAATATTTTATATTTTTAGAGTGAAACATTTGTGCATCTAAAATTTTAGATTTTAAGTTAAAAGTAATATTCTTCTTAAAAAAAAAGTTGAAAGTAATAAAAAAAAAATAGAATTATATAAATATTCACAAATTCTATTGCTTTTGCTCTAATTTTTATGAAGACTTGTAGATTTTTATGTAAAGAATTTGAACTTTTTTTTTTTCTTTTTTGATAGGAGAATTTGAACTATTATTATCGGTCTTTAATTCATCACTTTTAAAAGGCAATAATAATATTTTTGATTATATTTTTTATGAATTTTTCTCATCGACTAAAAATCTTGTGCTTTTTTTTTTTTTTTTAATATTCTTATTTTTATTTTATAGTTTTTGAACTTTAAAAGCTATTGATGAAATAAATAAATATTTTTTTTCTATTTCTTTAATGAAGTCAACATACAAAAGAAATAGTAGTTATATTAACTATAATATAAGAGCAATATATCAACAATAATTTTGTTAATATATATATATATATATATATATGTGTGTGTGTGTATATTGTAGAAAATAAAGAAAAGCATCAATGTATAAAATGACTTTTGGGGGAGGGAGGATTTTGGTTTCTTTGTTTGGGCCACGGGACATTTACCCTTAACTCGGCCCTTGGTTTATCAAAAAAAAAAAAAAAAAACCCACCCCACCCAACGAAAAGGAACCCCAAGATATTGGATTGGATGCACAACCCCTACTTGTAGTGTTGGATAAACTTACATTAGGATGGTAAACGAGCTAAATTTTGTCAAGTAGTGCATATTCAAACTTGGCTTCTCAGGAAAAGTCAAAAGGTCAAGCTTGGCTCCAGCTCGTGATAAGCTTAAAAATAGCACTTGAGCTTGAGCTCGTGAGAAAACCAAAAAGTTTGAGCTTGACTTAGCTTGACTTGGCTTGACTTGGCTTGATTAATTAATTAATCAAGCCAAGCTCAAGCTTAATATCAAGCTCAAACTCGAGCTCAAGTCAAGCTTTTGAGCTTAAAATCTAAAAAAATTATATTATCAAATACTTAAATCTCTAAAATCAATAAAAAAGAAAAAGAAATTAGTATACTCATTTTATGTAAAATAAAAATTTTACATAATTAAATTCATTTCATTCATCATTCCTTGTTTACAGCTTTAACAGTTGTTCAAAATACAAATTTTACATTCACGTTAGATGGTGAAAATCTAGAAAAATACTTGTTTGTAACTATTATGAATGAGAAAATACTCATATTTCATAACTTTAATTTAAATGATTGATAGGGAAGGATCATATGTGACCCACTTAATTAATTAATTTATTTTTAAATGTAACTATAATCTAAAGTGGTTCTTGGTCAGTTTACTGAGTTTAGAGGAAATGAAAAAAATTAAGGTAAAAGTAGTGATCCCATGTTGGCCATGTCATTATTAAAATGTGTAATGAGTATATTTAGCTAACATATATAAACTTATAAATGAGTCTATGCTTGAATTATTTTATATCAAGCTTAATAGCTCACGAGCTTATTCATAAACAAATTTTTTGCTTGGACTCGGCTTGTTTATTAAACAAGCCTAAAACTAAGGTTCAAGCTTGACTTATTTATAAACAAACAAATATGAATGAACTTTTTATCAAGTCGAGTCCGAGTTGTTCATAATCAACTTGATTCATTTACAGCCCTAACTTACATTTTTTTTTCTTTTCACTATTACTAAATTTAATTCACTCATACAAACGGCAGTTTAGCCTCAGCACATGATAGTAATGTTCTTTTATACTGTCAAAGTCGAGAAGGATTAAAATAGGCAAGGAAAAATAATGTGCAAAGAGCACTTGCGTCAATAAATGTAAAATGGCCCAAAATTTCGACCAACTAACTCAAAAAATTATCCACATCAATTTGTTTAAAATTGTGCATATTTTACCCACAACTACAGTACGTAGGTAAATTAAAAGATTATTGTTTGTGTGCAAAAGTATATTTTATTTATTTCTTAATTCACTTTTTCAGTTGGTGTGTGTGAGAGTGATATGGATTTTTAAAAAAAAAGTGATTATGTGAATGATAAATGAATATTTTATTGAAATAACTTCTAAAATCAATAATGTGGGTGTTTTTTAAAATAATTGTGTAAAAAAAAAATACAGGTTCTTATGCTAAAATAGATGGAAATTTTTGTATGAGCTGATTTAAATGCTCTTAAGTGTGAGTCCCAAAAATGATAAGATAGTGCGACAAAAAAAATTGTTTTAATAAATTGGAATAGTTCCAATGAAAAATTTTCACATACCTTGCTTTTAAAATTTGTCTTTGCCATGTGGGTGACAAAGAACGAGGAGATGAGCTCGTGGAATACATCCCGGGAGTTTCTGCCACACGTATTGCAGATCTTCCCATCTCTACTCAAGGAGATCATCTAAAAGCTTTGCATCGAGCTCTGGAATGTGTTTCATTGGTGTCGAAAGGGCAGTATCTTCTCTTCACTACGTTTCACGAACTTGAAGCTCAAGCCATTGATGCTTTAAAAGCCAACTTTCCTTTTCCTGTCTACCCTATTGGCCCTGCCATACCTTACTTAGAACTTGGAAATAATTCCTCTGTAACTAATGCTAACAATGGTGTCAACTATTTCCAGTGGCTAGATTGTCAACCTCCATCTTCGGTCTTGTATATCTCAATGGGAAGTTTCCTATCGGTTTCAAATGCCCAAATGGATGAAATTGTTGGTGGGGTGAGGGATAGTGGTGTTCGGTGCTTGTGGGTGTCACGTGGGGAAATTGGTCGGTTTAATGATGTTTTTGATGATATGAGCTTGGTTGTGCCTTGGTGTGACCAATTGAAGGTGTTGTGCCACTCCTCAATAGGAGGGTTTTGGACACATTGTGGATTGAATTCCACTCTAGAGGCTATTTTTGCTGGTGTTCCAATGCTTACTTTCCCTATTGCTTGGGATCAAATCTTAAACTGTAAACAAATTGTGGAGGATTGGAAGATCGGCTGGAGAGCTAAGAAAGGCGTGGGAGCTGGAAAATTTGTGACAAGAGGAGAAATTTCAGAGCTCGTGAGAAGGTTCATGGATCAACAAAGCGAACAAGGAAATGAAATGAGGAAAAGAGTGAAAGAACTTCAAGAGACCAGTCGACAAGCAATTGCTAAAGGTGGATCATCAGAAACAAATCTTGATGCTTTTATTAGAAATATTTCAAAAGGCCACAGTCATTAAGTAGATTGTTGCACCTTGTATGAGTTGTATCCAGTTATTAATTGAATTGTATGCTGAGTACTGTGCCATTAAGTTCATGTGGATTCGAATTGCTTGATTTTGGGAAAGTTCGTGAAAAGTAAAATTAAAGCTGTCAGCCTATCATACATATGCACAAAAATTTATTTGCATAATCAGAAGAGATTATGTTGCATCTCGTAATTTTTAATTATTATCTAATTAAGAATTTACTATCAAAAGTAATACTTTCCATTTTCAATTGGTCCATTTAGAAGGTAGAGACTCCGGAAACCTTCAGTCAGGAAGTGTGCAGTAGTAGGCTAGCAATCTTTTAATCGAAGTTAAAATTTTTATTATTATTCTCATGTGTAGTAATTCACTACAAATCGAGCTAAAAGTTTCATATGATGACATGATGATGGTCTTTTTGTTGATAAAATTACCAGCTGGTATAAAATGTCCGTAGCTGAAGTAACTGGCATATATATGTAATAAATTGCATAATGTCTTCTGCGTGGATATTTTCCTCAAGAATGGCTGTATAGGTTCGATATTGTTCACGTGAAAATTAAGACTACGGACAATGTCTTTCAGTTTGAGGTACCACATCATGCGTATTATGTCTTTTTTTGTGGTATTATTTTTTCACAAAAAACGGTGACAGTCTGTTTCTTGCGCTGTTGTTGCCCGTGTAATCTTGGCATGTCCCAAGCAACGAACTTTTGAAAAGATATTTTCTACATAGAAACAATATTTTCCACGTATGAAATAGTCTGTTTCTTCCTGTTGTTGCATGGGCATATTCCAAAGATTGAATTTCTATGGCCTAAGAATCCATGTATCCGAGGTTCTACATATATATATAATAGACACCAAGACCAACATCAAACACACCCTAAAAAGCTATCTTAATTTGTGAGGATGATACTTCCCTTATTCTTCATCTCTTGTCTCCTCCTTTCCTCCAGCAGTAGCTCCCATGCTGCTGTACAAGACTTCTGTGTAGGTGACCTCACAGCTCCTCAAGGCCCTGCAGGCTACTCTTGCAAGAACCCTTCAACTGTCACAGTGAATGATTTTGTTTACTCTGCCCTAGGCATTGCCGGTAACACCTCAAATCTTATTAAAGCCGCAGTGACACCAGCATTCGCCGCACAATTTCCTGGTGTCAATGGCCTTGGAATTTCTTCTGCTCGTATAGACTTGGCTCCTGGCGGAGTTGTGCCATTTCATACACATCCTGGAGGTTCCGAAATCTTAATTGTTTTACAAGGAACAATCTCTGCCGGGTTTGTTTCCTCAGCTAACACTGTTTACTTTAAAACCCTGAAGGTGGCTGACATTATGGTTTTCCCTCAAGGACTACTTCACTTCCAAGTAAATGCCGGAAACACTGTCGCCCAAGCATATGTTAGCTTTAGTAGTTCAAGCCCAGGTCTCCAAATTCTGGACTATGCTTTGTTTGGAAACAATTTACCTACCGAATTGATAGCAGCAACTACTTTCCTTGACTCTGCTCAGATTAAGAAGCTTAAAGCTGTTCTTGGCGGCACTGGTTAAGGTCTTCGTGTGTAGTTCATCAACCAATAAAAATGTTTCCAGAGATTCTCTTGCTTAATATTTTTGTTTGTCTTCGTGATTGAGCCTGTAAGAGTAGGATTCTTCAAAGTCTGGCAGTCTATAGCTAGCTAGGTTTATTAATAAAAATAAGTGTCTAGCGAGTGGTTTTTGTGTTGCTTTTGGAACTTTGATTGTACGCTTTTTAATGAGTGCATGTATGAATAGTACGCAATATTCTGTTGAAGGCAAATGCCTATGCCTATGCTTTCGACGAAGCAAGATGAATAAATTAATGCTTGATCTTTATTTTGTGTGTTCCAAATGGGATAAAGACTTATCCAACAAGCTCTCAGATAATAGGTGGTAAATTCTACAGAAGGAGACCATCAATTCATCATTTATATATGTGGAATTGCATTTTAAATTATCCACCATCAAATTCGATAACCTTATCAACTATTTTGTGTGGTATAAAGTTCTTGATGGGTCACGTGTGCCAAGACTAGAGTCATTCTCTTGTACCTTTTTATTTAGAGTTGAGCAGAGACAAAAGCCTATCACGATTAATTTAATCACATTGTCACAACCCAATCTACTCTAAACTCTTTCAAGGTATCCCCATTAGGAGCATGTCGACATCAACAGACAACCCAACTGGTCCACATGAATAAAGTCAGTGGCAGCTCCACACCTAAGCTTCACCACCTGACTTGCAAAAAAATCTATATTTATATTTGCTAAAAAATTAAATTAAATGCTAAACTAATTTATTGTGATCACCCTAATAAAAATGTTAAATATCTTGACTTGAAAATCAAAAGAATTTGGGTTAAATAAAAATAAGAGTAATATTACTTCCACAACAATTTTACAATAATTTCACAAGAAATCATATGTAATAAGTTGTTACTAATTCTAATTTAGGCTCAATATTAACATCACTTTTACAATAATTTCACAAGAAATACTATGTAATAAGTTGTTACTAATTCAATAACATCACTTTTAAATCTACCAATAATAACTTGTTGCATAAGATTTGTTGGGAAAATGTAACATTACTTCAAAAATAATTCTAGCCTCCCAAACATAATCCTTAACCCCTTAAAAAAAACTTAACTAATAACAACAAAAATTAACCAAAATAACAACAAAAATAACCCAAACAAAAACAAGACTAAACTAAATAACAAGTGTACAATTATTCAACAAAAAACCTATTAAGAAACTTGTAGGGACTAGGGCCCAAAATAGTGTATTGGGTCTTAGATCTTGTCCGAGGATATTGATAAGTCCGAGGAGGAGCAAGTAATTGTTAAACGTTCCCAATTAAAGTCTTAAAGATGGGGAACAAGTGGGAGGTAATCCGAGGAGGAAATCCTCCTCGGATATGATGAAAATAGTTCACAATATATACTCCATCTGTCAGCCTAATCCTCTAGAAAGCTCCAATAAAAGAGACATATTTCATGAACATACGAGAAGGAAGGAAACCCAAAAATATCCAAAGGGAAAGTTGCCACCACCGCATTAAATGCACTATAGCTACTTTTCTGGACGCATTTATGTAGAGAAAACCTCTGAACAGTACTATCTTGGCTACCACAACTCACAAAAAACTAGAGAGTGTGTCTGATAGGATAGTTACTCAAGTAAGGGTTCGGATGATCAACAAGTGGAGGGTGAAGATGAACGAAAGGAGGATATATAAGGTGAAAGACTCTTCATGGAGGGAGATAGAAAAAAGAAAAACAGAACACTGTAGTAATCAAAATTGTCTTTGTATTTAATTGTGATCAATATACATGATTATAGCCTCCTCGGGCCAAAAGTCTGTTGATGTCAATACATTTCGTTTGTGCCTAATTGTCATTTAATTTCATATTAGCAGTTGTTCAATTTATTAGGGCCTAGTTCTTTGACTCACTCTCTACAAATTTATTGTATTAGGCTCATTGGGCCGAAATCCCCTATACTTTGGGTTTGGGCCACAAATCGAGACCCCCACAATTGGCGTCGTCTATGGGAAAGAACTTGTGCGATAGAGAAAGTAACGGTCAACTATGGCAAATTTAGGCTCACATCAGGCAGAATCCATAGCATCTCAACATGAAAATCCTTTCACCAACCTTGAGCGTATGGGAGACCGGGAGGGCAGCGTGCATGTTACGCACACAAGCAAAAGCCATTCTCAAGTTGGGAGCCACGTCTCTCAAGAACAACACAATAAAGCCATGCAAAGGGAAATCGGCCAGCTGAAGAGGAAGTTACGCCATGCACAATGAAAACGAACTCCTACCCCGTCTAATTCCTCCTCCGATGATGAGAAAGATAGCGGCTATCGACGTAGATCAAGGACTCCTCCTAGCGAATCCTTTTCATATGAAGAGGAGAATCGTAGTGAACGCCAATGCAAAAGCCCCATACACAAAGGACTAGGAAATGATGTGATGAGCAAAGCTTTGAACCAGATTGCCAAGTTGTCATTACTCGCAGGATTGAGAGGGTAGCTCTTCCTCGGCGTTTCCACCAGCCAACATTCACCATCTACAATGGGCAAACAGACCCGATGGAGCATGTGAGCCATTTCAATCAGAGAATGGCAGTCTATTTCAAAGAGGAAGCCTTGATGTGCAAGGTGTTCTCATCCAGCTTAGGACCCGTAGGGATGAGATGGTTTGACGGCTTGAGGATGGGTTCAATAAATTCCTTCAAGGAACTTACTCAGGCGTTCAACTCTTGCTTTATCACGTGTACCAGGATCCCTCGGCCCTTAAACTCTCTACTCTCTCTGTCCATGTGAGAAGGGGAGACCTTGAAAACGTATTCAGACTGATATTGGGAGATATACAATGAGATAAAGGGTGACTTTGAGGACATCACCATCAGTTCCTTCAAGAATGGCCTCCCAGCCAAGCATAGTTTAAGGAAGTCCCTGACAGGAAAACCAGTCACCAGCCTGTACCAGCTTATGGATCGTATTGACAAGTATAAAAGGGTTAAGAAAGATCAACAACTGGGTAAAGGAAAGACTAAAGTTATCCCTCATGTGAGGTGAGATTTCAGGTCGGACTGATTCAATAACAACTAGCCTTGAAGAGATTATGCTGGCCAATCAGGGTCTACCAACACCCAGACCGTTAATGTAGTATTTCAAGAACCGGTGCATCAGGTCCTAGAGAAGATTAAGAATGAGCCATTCTTCAAATGGCCGAACAAGATGGCCGGAAACCCTTTAAGACGCAACCAGAGCCTTTATTGCCAATATCATCAAGACCAGGGACATATTATGGAAGACTGTAGGAATCTGTGGGACCATTTGGACCAACTGGTCCGAGAAGGGAAATTGAAGCAGCTGCTGCACCATTCTAGTGGCCAAGTGGGGCAGATTGGTTCGATCCACGAAGGGATTCTTCTTCAAGACCTCCTCTGAGAACGATCAATGTCATCTTCGCTGCCCCCGGTAGGACTGGTTCCTGCCTTTCCAGAGTGATGTTTGTGGCTTGGTTACCGACAGAAGACAGCAATTCAGAACCAAAAAGAGCCAGACTAGAGGCTCCACTAATCTTGGGCTTCTCGACCGATGATAAGATCGGAACCATCCAACCCCATGACAATGCTTTGGTGGTCACACTTAGGATAGGCGGTTACGATGTGAAAAGACTGTTGGTAGATCAGGGAAGCGCTGTCGAGATAATGTACCCTGACATGTGCAAGGGAATGAATTTGAAACCCAAGGACCTAACAGCAAATGATTCCCACTAGTAAGCTTTGAGGGGAAGACAGTTACTCCAAGAGGTTAGGTTATTGCCCATACAAACCGGTTCCGATGTGGTGGAAGTGGACTTCATCGTGGTGGATGCTTATTCACCTTATACGGCTATTGTGGCCAGGCCTTGGCTTCATGCTTTAGAAGCCATTTCTTCTACCCTTCACCAGAAGGTGAAGTATCCATCGAACGGTCAAGTTAAAGAGATTGTAGGGAATCAATCTATGGCTAGGCAGTGCATGGTGGCTGCCATCTTGCATAGGCCCAGTGCGGAGTCCTCGGCCCCTGCTGAAACGAATTCATAGCAATCAAGAACCCCGGTGCTATCCAACATTGAAACAACTGAGGAAGCGAAATGCGAAGATTTGGAAAAGGTTGTTGGTAGTGATTCAGAGAAATTCTTTCAAGTTGGCTCTTAGCTTCCTCCCCAAGAGAGACAAAAGCTAATCGAATTCCTGAGAAAAAACGTAGATGTATTCATGTGGGATGCTTATGAAGCCCCAGGGGTGGACCCAAGTTTCATTTATCATCATTTGAATGTCAATCCATCTGTTACCCCCAAAAAGCAACCCCCTTAGCGCTCATCTAGAGAACATTCTGATGCTGTCAAAGATGAGGAGACAAAGCTTAAACAAGCGGGGGCTATCAAAGAGGTTTTCTATCTTGAATGGCTAGCCAATACTGTGGTAGTAAGGAAAAAGAGCAGAAAATGATGAGTATGTGTGGATTTCACGGATTTAAACATGGCTTGTCTGAAAGATCCCTTTCCTATGCCTCAGATAGACCAACTGGTGGATACTACGGTAGGCCATCCTTGGATGAGTTTTTTAGATGCATTTCAAGGATACCATCAGATATTGCTAGCGCTAGAGGACTAAGAAAAAACAATTTTTGTTACTCCCACTAGAAAATACTACTACAAGGTAATGCCCTTCGACCTAAAAAATGCAGGATCCACCTATCAAAGGATGATGACTAAGATGTTTGAACCTCAGTTGGGCAAGAATATTGAAGTCTATATAGACGACATGGTAGTGAAGAACAAAGTGGTGTCCGAGCATGTGGGAGACCTCGGAAGCATTTTTGAAATTCCTAGAAGACGCGCCTTAATGCATCCAAATGTTCTTTTAGTGTGGGATCAGGAAAATTCTTGAGCTACATGGTAACCCACTGTGGGATTGATGTTAATCCCGATCAGATTAAGGTGATAAACTAATTACAACCACCTCGAAATCCTAAAGAAGTTTAGAAATTAACTGGAATGACTGCTGCTTTAAACCAGTTTATTTCTTGATCCGTCGATAGACGCAGACCTTTCTTCCTATTTATGAATAAATGGAAAGGATTTGAGTGGACCGAAGAATGTGCTTTGGCATTTCAGCAACTTAAACAATACCTATCTCAGCCGCCTATTATATCCAGTCCTAAGACGGACGAAGTTTTGTTTTCTTATATCACGGTGGCCCCCCACGCTGTGAGTTTGGTATTGATACGGGTCGATAATGAAGTACAACGACCATTTTATTATGTGAGCAGATCGCTGCATAAGGCCAAAATTCGCTATCTACCGCTAGAGAAGGCCATCTTGGCAGTGGTTTACGGTACAAGAAAACTTCCCCATTATTTCCAAACACATATAGTCGTCATCCTAACTCAATTTCCACTCAAGGCCATACTTTGAAGTGTTGATTACATGGGGAGGATTGCAAAGTAAGGCACAGTTCTAGGGGCCTTTGATATTAAATACATGCCCTGTACATCTGTCAAGGGTCAGGTACTAGCAGACCTCGTGGCCGAGTTCACTAAACCCCCATTGGAAGAAATATCAACAACACAGAACATGGATGGAAAATCGATTGGCACAGTGTCCCTGCAAGAACCTTCATGCTGAAAGGTATATGTTGATGGAACGGCAAACCAAAGGGGCTTTGGAGTGGGGCTAGTTTTGATCTCGCCCGAGATGCTCACCATAGAAAAGTCACTAAGATTGGGATTCTCGGCCACGAATAATGAAGCTGAATACGAAGCCTTGCTGGAGGGGGAAGATTGGAGGGAACTTAGAACTTAGGGGCTACCTTCGATGTTGACTCCTTGCCCCTGGCAACCATGAGCTCCCTTAAACTCTTATTGCCCTTGTTCAAAGCCATACTATCCTCCTTTTCGTCGGAGGAGTTGTTCGGGCGGGCGATTACAAGAATAGGAGTTCGAACACCGAAATTCCTATTTGACTCACCCTCGGCATCTGAGATGTTGATTAAAGGAGCCCTCAGATTATTTTCGTCTTTGAAATGGAATTTGTCTATCTCCTCCTCTAATGATAGATGAGATGAGGCAATCTCCTCTTTAGGAAATGCTGCTACTTCAGGAAGATTTTGTGGAAGCGATGGTGCAGTTGGTTGAAGGTTTTGTGGAATTGGCAAGGCAACTGGGGGAAGATCCCTTCGAGCCAAAAATCCTGACTTGGAAACGTCAATCCGAGCTAACCTTGAACTTCCGGCCCTTATTGCTTGGCCTATGTCTTGGAAGATGCGGGACAGGGGCTCTAATCCAAGATTAGGTGGGCGGCTCGCAATTGTCCGTTCTCGCTCACAAAAATCTTTGACCTCAGAAGGTAATTGAAAGCCTGAACATTAGTAAAACTGAGCCTTGAAGCAACATGATTTTTATCTGCAAAAAACATCCAAGAAGAAGATCATGGTCAAATCGCCAAAAAAGAATATTTTTCACCAAAAGAAGATAAAGTGTCAAGTAAAAAGAGTAAAGCTAAAAAGGCTAAGTCCCCTTCCAAGGGGACTGATCCTAAAGGTACCACACCTGGATCTCCTGCCCAAGTTGGACAATGAAGACCATCATTCCACTTCCCTAAGACAATCAAGTAGTCATCCTTCATACCTTTATTGGACTTAGGGAGACAGGATATCAGCCTGACGACCTCGGACTGGGATTTGAGGTAGTATCCCGCATCGGCGAGCTTGTGGCACTTGTATATATGAACCACATCGTGTCACGTGAGACCTAAGCCCAGCTGCTTGTTCAGGACATCTACGCAGCCCAATACCCTAAATAGGTTAGGGGTGCACAAGTTGGGGGTCAATCTATGGTTAATCAAATAGTCTCTAGTTATCCTACCCATGAGAAGCGTCATTCCTCCCTTTATGAAAGCAATCATGGGAATGACGACTTGACCCACGTCCCTATCAATCAGTACTCAGTCTGAGGGACAATATTCTAAAACCACCCCCTGTGAGATACGGTACCTAGCCCTAAAACCCTCCATACCGGCCGGTGTGTCTATTAAGTGCTTAAACCTACCCATCTAGATAAACTGAGAGGCCGAGGAGAAAGGTTGAGAGGAAAAAGGGCAATATAAAGAAATAAAGGCTTACGGGAACTTGTATGTTAAACTCTAAAACTTTCATAGATTTTTCGAAAACTTTTTATAGGAAATAGCTATGGAGACTTAAGAGTTTAGTACGTTTTGTGGAGATTGGGCGCTGGAATTCTCTGAAGTTCTTGAAGATTTGTGAAGAAAAGAGGAAAAGGGGTTCCCTCAAGGCTTTATATAGAAGGAGAAGATGGGTGGGAGTACTCCCGCTCAAAATATTAGGAGAAATGTCAGCCATTGGATTGGCATTTCACCGTTGGTTGCGGGGGACATAAAGCCACTTGGAGTAATTAATAATGCCTCGTAGATTACGAAGTGTTAGTAACAATTATGAGTTATGTAAAACCGCATTCTCACACGTGTAAATCAAAAAATCAATTGATCTTATCTCTTAAAAATCAAAATCCCACTTTTTCTCCTCGGATGAGAGGGAAAAAATCGGAGTTTTGAGGTGCTATTGAAGGGACTAGGACCCAAAATTATGTATTGAGCCTTGAGCCTTGTCCGAGAATATTGATAAGTTCGAGGAGGAGCAAGTAATTGTTAAACATTCCCAATTAAAGTCTTAAAGATGGGGAACAAGTGGGAGGTAATCCGAGGAGGAAATCCTCCTCGATTATGATGAAAATAGTTCACAATATGTACTCCATCTGTCAGCCTAATCCTCCATAAAGCTCCAATAAAAGAGACATATTTCATGAACATACAAGAAGGAAGGAAACCCAAAAATATATCCAAAGGGAAAGCTGCTACCACTGCATTAAATGCACTACAGCTAATTTTCTGGATCCATTTATGTGGAGAAGACTTCTAAACAATACTATCTTGGCTACCATAATTCACAGAAAACCAGAGAGGGTGTCTAATGGGACAAGTACTTAAGTAAGGGTTCGAATGATCAACAAGTGGAGGGTGAAGATGATCCAAAAAAGGATATATAAGGTGAAAGACTCTTCATGGAGGGGAGATCGAAAAAAGAAAAACAGAACACTGTAGTAATCAAAATTGTCTCTGTATTTAACTGTGATCAATATACATGATTATAGCCTCCTTGGACCAAAAGTCTGTTGATGTCAATACATTTCGTTTGCACCTGATTGTCATTTAATTCCATATTAGCTATTGTTCAATTCATTAGAGCTTAGTTCTTTGACCTACTTTCTACAAATTTATTGTATTGGGCTCATTGGGCTGAGATCCCCTATACTTTGGATTTAGGCCACAAATCGGGACCCCACAAAACCAAAAAAAAAAACTTTAATCATTCAAATTTGTAATTCATTCAACTCATTACATAAATTAAAAAAAAAAAATCTCTAATTTCATTGTTTTTTTCCTTAAAAAATGGTACCAAGAGAAATAATGCCCCTACAACAAACAAGACCTATGGTGACGAATACTTTTCATCATTAAATACCCTTATTTCGTCACCTACAACATATGGTGATGAAATGTAATTCGTCACGTAATCTCGGTCACAGAAAGTCGTGGTGACGAAAATTTTTGTCACTAAATTGTTTTAATTTTTTTAATAAAAAGAATTATAGGTGACAAAAAAAATTGCCACCTAATATTTTCCTCACTAAACATTATATTTAGAGACAAAATAAGTTCGTCACAAATTATTTTTAATTTTTAATTCTTTTTATTTCACCACTAATTGTATTTTTGTATTTTTTATTTTCCAGTTTTAATGGATTTGGTGACGACTTATTTCTTCACCAATTTTTGTGCATACTCAGAGTTCAACTTGTTAGTGACAAAACTTCTTGTCACCAATTACATTAACCTGTTCTTTCCATTAAATTGCCATTACATTATACATTAACCTATTTATTTCCAATCACATTCATAAAGAACTCATTCATACAATCTTTTCCAATCACATTCAGAAACAAATCATCCATACAGTCTAAAAAGTAAATAAAAAAAAGCGTTATACTATTAAACCCATTAAAGTAAGTAGTTTACAAAATAATTACAACAATATATATAAATGAGATATGTCTCCCATACGTTACAAAAACAAAAATGGGTTCAAGTAGCACCACAAAAAAATGTATTCTTGCCACCAATCTTTATTTGCGCAAATATGAAGCACATAACTGGAAGTTGAAGAGTCGTGTCGGGTTGTTAGTTTCGCGAGTGTCTTGCGGGTAAGGCCTTCCTGCGAGTTAGTTGAGAAACATTCTGCCTAGAGGATTTTTAAGTGTGACTTTCTTACCCTTCACCCATATTATATATACCCTCATTACCTATAGAAATGGTAAGAAGGCCATTCAGTGAGAAAAACCCTAGATAAGTTTTCAACAACACACACCCATCTTTTAGAGAGAAAGCTACTCATCCTTAGTGAGAAATTATTCTAACCTCTTCTCCTTCCTCTCCCATTGTCATACCTTGAGAGGAGATTTGTACCCAAACATAACTCACACCTATTCAGAGTGTAGAGAGTATTTTGGAGCTTGGGAAGCTTTGGGGATTTGCCAAAAGAAGCTGGTGAGGCTTGGTGGATGCGATTGGGCGTATTGCAAGATCCAAAAAGTTAGACAAGACACAGTTCCTAGAAGTCTTGTTGGAGTAGGAGCTTGGAGGGCTTAGGTATATTGGGTAGATTAGGCTTGAAGGGTCTCTTGCTATTCGTGTATCCCAACTTATTGTCTAGTGGATCGATTTACTGCTTGGAGGGCGGTGGAGAGGTTTTTCGTCGAGTTCTTTGGTTTCCTCTTCGATAACACATCAATGATTTATCTTGTGTTTGCATTTTTCTTCCCTTGCTCTTGTGCTTTACTTTTATTAGTTGTTGTTCACGTTTATGCACTAGAGTAGTATTGGTTCATTGTGCACATTTACTTTTATTTCTGCACTTTGATTAAGTAAGAGTAAAAGCAATCTAGCCGTAGTTTTAATTGGGAGTCTAAAAAAGATCTTGTGTTTTAACACATAATCGAGCTTTCATTGTTGTGGCTATTTTCTGCCTAGTTCAACCTTTTTATTGTGCTTAGGTTTTTTTTTTTTTTTGGTAATATTATTATTTTTAGTTTTGTGAGCCTTCACGTGACTAGCCTGACTAGTATTTGAAAGCAAAGCTTTAATTTAGCTTTTTATGTTGACTTGTTAGCCCCCCGCTCTCCTCCACTCCACATTGTCATCTAGCTTTTTATAAAAATAAATTTCAGCTTTTATTTTTTATCTTTCATTATTTATATACATTTTATTTTATAATATTCTAAAAAATTGTTAACATTAGTTTATCTAGGAAGCTGAAAAAGGGAAAAACTAAAAAAGTAGTCAATAGGAAGCTTCTTGGAAGCTCACTTGTGGACAATTACCCAAAATGTGAGTTTTATTCACAAAAAAAAAAAAAAAACCATAAATAAATATCTTTTCAAAATAATAATCCCACTTTTTTTAATAGAAAACTATATTAAATTCATTATTTTATATAATAGTAATAATAATATATAAATATAAATAAATAAATATATATATTTTAGCTGTAATTCCGAAATGGTTTCAGAAATTGATTGATACCGAAATATTTCATTCCAAAGAACAAACCAAAACGGGTTCCAAAATGGTATTCATAATATTGGTATTTTCTAAATATGGAGACTGAGAGAATAAGCATAAAATGAGTAATGGTGTAGTAAGTGTATGGAATGGTGTCTCTTAGGTTTTAGCTTGATCCTCTTTATATAGAGTCAAGTCTGAAATTAAATCAGTTCAGCTGAAGGAAAGACCAACAAAAAATGAAAGGATTTTAGCAAGAAAAATATAGTTTCTTTGGTTGGTTTTGGTTTTTAGCCAAATAAGGAAATTCTATAATGTTAAGGCTATTGACTCAACTGTCACATTTGTTCTGAAATAGCTGTCACAACTGTCATAAGATAGTTGTTGCTTGGAATTGAAGTAGATGAGGTTAGTTGGATGATGTTAGGTTGCTGGAGAGAATATTCAAAATTTTTTTCTTGGATTTAGCTGAAAATGGTAAGATCTCTTTTAAGGATATCTTGATGTTTTGGGTATAGCAGCTGGCTATTGGTATGAGCATTAAGGCTTTGTTTGAGAGTTCATAAGGGAATGAAATGGTGGGTATAGCAGCTGGCTATTGGTATTGAGCATTAAGGCTTTGTTTGAGAGTTCATAAGGGAATGAAATGGAATTGGATGTAATGATCATAAGGGAATGAAAAGAAATGAAATGTATTTAAGCAAGGGAAATGAATGGAATAGAATTAAGTAACCTTAATTAGATGTTTTAAAATAAAAGAATGGAAATGATGGAAATGAAAAAAAATGAATGAAACCTTATTCTTTTTATTTCATTGAATTCCCTCATGGCAAGGGAATATTTGGTATGATTATGGTAGATGGCAGCTGGATATTAAAGATATTATGAATATTTTATATTTCAAGATTAAAGATAGCCAATCAAATTTAACCATGTGTTTGAGTTGGATTTTAGCTGAAGATAGTATTATAGTTTATGTTGAATAATATGATTAGGTTTCCAAATCCGTATAGTAATAGCTAGAGATAAAAAATGAATAGTTATTTTGTCAGCATTTATATGGCTGGAGTTTTTGAGTATTTGTTATATGAAGAGTATTACATTTTAGTCAAAGAGCAATGAGGAGTTTTATCATTTTAAGGTTTTATGTGATAAGAGAGGCTTACCAAATGTTACTTGTTACACACTGACTCGTTAGAGTTTAAGGAGTTGGAGAAGACATGCTAAGTAGCATGTTTTTTTTATCAACTTTAAATTACTAGAGCTTTACTAAACACACTTCTTGGCCTTCTAAACCACGACTCCTAAAGTTTTCCCAAAGAGACTTATGAATTTGGATCATGAGTTGAATATGAGATGATGTACCTTGGGCTATGTTGTTATTTTGTGTAAATCTGGGTTTTTGTTGGAGAAACTGCCTTCCATGAATATGAGAGAGGTAATATGGGCTATGAGCTTTGATTTATTGTTTGAGCTCGATCCATATGTTGATGTTGATGATGTCGTGGGTTACGATCCCAATTGATGAAGAGAAAATGTAGACCACGAATTCACCTCCTGAAGTAAGGATTTTGTGGGCCATGTGAGCCCAATCCATGTAGTTGGATAAGATATAAGCTTATTTTAGGCTTTAAAGGAGATTTACCCAAAATTCAATAATACGTTGATGTGGTGTGAGTTGCCAATGAAGTAATGTCATGTGGCGTGAAAAAAGAGTCCTCAACAGTTGTTTAATGATATGGCATAAGAAATTCGCGTGGTGTTATTGTATTTACCAACCATAAACATATGGCAAGCTAATATGTCACTTAACAGACACATTATCATATTTTTAGCGGTGGGGCTAACAATGTAAACAAAATATAATTTTAGAGGGTAAAATTTAAATTCTGAAACTTTTAGTTATAAAATTCAAAGACTCAAACTTTAAGGGTACAATTTGCATTTTAGTCATTATTTTTAGAGAAATACTATGTTCATAATATTTTCACAACAAATCCTAAATGGTAGGTTGTTTTTAGTTGTTATGAGTAGGTAAAAAATAATTTAAATTATTGATTAAAATTAGAACCAATAATTACTTAAACACTTATGATTTGTTTTGAAATTGTTGTGTAAATGTTATGAATGTAGCACCTCTTTTTTTTATAGAATATTTTTAATTTTTTTTATCTACTACTACTATTCTTAATTTTTTTTTTTGAGAAGACTACTACTACTATTTGATTGCGAAGAGCCGATATAAAAAGGCAAAGTTGTAAAATTCAAACCAAAACCAAAGAAAAATTCAAAATTAATACAAAAAAGTTATCAGCGTCCCGCGCTGAGCCCAGCTAGCGTAACAGCGGGTACCGCCTAATTTCCCATAGGCGCTTACCACGTCACAATCCATCTGGATCTCACCTATAATAATATGTAAAATAGAACATCCTCATTTTGTGTGCCTCCATCAAGTCAGAGAAGAAAGAGCTCTGTGATTGTTCTAGGGTTTAACAAAAAGAGACAAAGGCCATTGGCGCTCATTCTATGGTTTTACTTTTACAAACGCCTCTGTTGGACTTGGAGCTCTGATTCTATACCAAAACTATGGCTTTCTGGGGTAAGTTCCCCAAAAAAAGGAACTCTCTTTTTTAGAAAATCATTTGGTTAATAGTCTGGAAAGTTAACTACTTGTCACTTTTTGCAATTTATTCTCAATCCACATGTGTTATGTATATATATTTTCAGGAGTTGAAGTAAAACCCGGGAATCCTTTCAAACATGAACATGATGACACGAAAGGACGCCTTCACTTATCAATGGTACTGTTCACAAGGCTGAGCTTGCCAATTTCTATTTAATCCTATGAATTGGTTTTGTATTCTGAATAGATTTTGAGGAAAAAGCTCCGGTTTTGATGTTTTTTTTGTTGGTATTGGCTGCTTTCTGTAAAGAGTTTGAGTTTTATTTGAACTGGGTTTTGAAAATTTTGTTCATTTCGATTCATAAAAAAGGTATGGGATGTGTTTGATTTAAATCTTCTGTGCCGTGTGAGTTTTGAAGAGATTTTGAGGTTTCCTGAACTGGGTTTTGACTGTTATTGTGAATGATGATGTTTATTTGGGTTTACTCAGGCAACACTGGGGCTTGGTACTGCCGAAGGAAGAAGTATACTTCAGTGCAATATAGGAAACAAGAGTCCTGTTTTTCTTTGCACTTTATATCCTGTGAATTCTGAGTCGCTGCAAGTGAATTTGGAATTCGAGGAGGCTGATGATGTCGTTTTCTCAGTGCTTGGTCCTCGGAGTATTTTCCTTTCTGGTTATTATGTGAGCACTAGCCAGCAGTATCCTTTTTTTGGTTAGGACTTTGGTATTGATTATGACGAGACATTATGCTATTTTAACTTTTGTTATTAGTTAAAAAGTCTATGCACTTAATACCTGTTTGGTCATTGGGGAAAAGTAGGGAAAAAAAAGAATTTAGAATTACGGTTTGCTGTTTTATCCCCTAATTTGGAGCTGTTCATTTAATTATGCTTGGTAAGTTTGGATCAGTTTAGATGAGCTTTCCATCTTTTGGAGATAAAATCAACATAAAACATTAGGCTTGAAATCTGTGATTGAAACCCCACTTCCCACTTCCCTCTTCTCCACTATCTACTCATCTCCAAAAAAAAAAAAAGTTACATAAATTCTCACCTTACTAGCAACCAATTTGGTGGTAGAAAGAGTTTATCGACTAATTGCTTGAGAATTTGGTTTAGGGGTTTCCTTTACTTTTCCTTTACTGAAATGGCAAGAGAACCCTGTGGAGAAGATATTGCTGACACAGAAACAGATTTATCCGAGAATAGTGATGAAGACGAGTACGAGAATAGTTTTATTGACGATGATGAGCCAGAAGTCTATCCACCTTCTCCCATTTCCAATGATGAAAGTATGTTAAAAAAACACTTTCTGAGGTTCATTTTTTTTCCTCATGAGTTTTTCTTGTACGATGTTAAAATTTAGCCTATAACATTAGTTCTAATTTTTTGTCATTGGTGTAGATCACACCAGATGGAGGGGACTATGTATGTGTCATCTTTGATGTGGTATTTTCTACATTATCATTTTGATTGAAGTACTCATATCCCAAGTGCGAACAATTATTTGTTCTGCTAATACATGCATTGTGCATTTGTGCTGCATGAGAGAATTGGTTTTATAGTGGACTTCGGTTAGTTCCAATATTGAACCTTTTTCTTTAATGGTAGTTACAAACTTACAATTATCAAACTTGTTTGTGAATGGAATTTGATCATAGTCAAAGTTAACAATAAATATGATAGTGTGGTTGGACTGGTCATGTTGATAAGAGCTGCGTACTTTGCAACCATCAGATTATTGAATCACTTCTGATCAATTATTACTAAATCAAATAATATATATATATATATATATATCAACCTAATCTCCTCACATTCCTTGTTGTTCTCATGCATATGCTCTACTTATGTTCTTCAACATTTTCCATATATTCGAATTCAGGGTTATGCTGCTCATTTCCTTGTTTAGCTAACCTCATCGTTCTCTTTCTGTTCCTGCTGAATACCTGTCTCATGTGTTTCCATTGTCCAGTTAAGATATACCCACTCAGTAGTACATGTTTGTAAATATTTATGGAATATATGCTCTGAATTTTTGCTCTATGTTTTTTGGTGCTTACAGAGGAAATGTTGTATAATGAGAAACCCAAGAATGGGAAGGGCAGCTGTAGATGGCTTAGGAAGAGCTACCAAATGAGTGACTCTGATGATGGGGGATGTTCTCAACCAAAAAATATAGTCAATGGTAGTAGCGGTGAGCCAGTATTACAAAGTGAAGATAAGGACAGCTTCCCCATTGTAGTTCTCTACAAGAGCAAAACCACCACAAAGAAATCTACTGAGGAAGTAAAAAGCAAAGCTGACAAGGGAACAGGTGGAACCAGTGACAAGAAGACAGAAGATGATGTTAATCATGCCATTGAACCAAAAATAATAGCTGACAATGTGATTGTAGATGCTCAGCCAAAAATGTGAGTACTGCATGGCTGGTGTGGCAATTTATCTTGTTTAGAGTCTACTTGGTTTATAATTTTTTTTTGGTCACACCAAAACAATCAGATGTGTTTTCTCAAATGTTTAAGTTTAAGAAAGGTTTCTTTTATTCCTTTACTGCTTATGTCGATGGTAATTGTGTTGAGCAACATTGGGGAAAGTGTTCATTCTGTTTTCCATGCTTGGTGCAGGCAATCTGACCCGCCAATCAATTCAATGCCATCTGCTTCTGAAGTAAGCCCCGAAAATGGTGCAAAGCCAAAGAGGAAAAGAAAAGAGCGGTTTAAGGAGGAGAAACCTCTCAAGGCTGATAATGCTAACTGTAGTAATATTCTTAAAGAGGATAAAGCCCCTAAAGATGAGGCAAGGGTTGATAATATGGGGCAAGATATGTGTATGAAAAATGGACAGGAGTGGGAGGCAGCCAATGGCAAGTTAGTGATTTTGTGATCTGTGGTTTGAATTTTTAATGTCGGTTAAATTGCATATATGGTCCTCAGCCTTTGACCTTTCTTTCAAAATCTTTCTGATGCTTTAAATTGTTTCAAAAAGGTCCTTATTCTTATTTGAGCGATGGAGAATGTTGACGTAGCTAATGGAATTTATGAAATAAAGGTCACTTTGAGGATGTGGCATGAATTCTATTTGCCATGTCAGAATTTTCTATCCATCAGATGATGATAAGGAAATATTTAAAACAATTTTGAAATTGTAGTGACTAACGTAAAACATTTTAGATTATAAGGATGATTTTGAAACAAAGGTTAAAGGTTGATGACCAAATATGCTAGAATTCTTAATTCTTATCAGTGTGCAACTGTGCATACATATAAAATTCTTAATCAGAAGGTTTTTACTGACAACTCTGTTTGTCGATCCTTGTGCTTATGTGAATTTACTTGTGCAGGGGAGTTGAACTGCCAGATACTGTTTCACTGCCTTCCACTGAAGTGAGCCCTGAAGATGTTGAAAGGCCAAAGAAGAGAAAGAAAAGTCTAACAAAGGAAGGGAAGAAATATGAAGCTGAGCATAAGCATAGCACTGTTGTTGAAGACAATAACACCCAACAAAATGACAAGTGAGTATTTCTGTGATTTGAGATTCAAATATATAAAAAGAAGAATATATATAACATACTCATATACATACATTCAAGTTAGAGGCATTAGCCACATCTATGCTATACCCCAAAAGGACTAGTCTAGTTACAATTGAGTCTCCTTGTAAACACAAAGCCTAGATCAACCTAGAACATGCCTGATGTGGAACTCAGTTTTTAACTACACAATACAGTAACTTATTCAATATCAATCTGGGGCATCACAATCTGCTCCATTGAAATCTCTGATGTCCTTGTTGGGGCCCTCATTGTGGGGCAGTGTCTCCGAGAGATACACGGGGTTACTTGGTTGGCACTAATACCAAGAAAAAGTGTTAGTCACATCTGCACCCTACCTCAAAAGGACTACTTTAGTCACAATTAAGATTTATTATAGTTGTTTATAAAACCCAAATCAACCTGGTACATGCCCGATGTGGAATTCACTCAGTTCACACTCGCCTAACACACACTCAACTAATTGGGACATCACATATTCCTCTTATTGAGAGTTTTTACAAAGGCTTTAGTTTGTTCATACTTTGTCTTATTTTTACTTGAGTAGGGAAGCTGAACTGCCTGAAAATCTTTTGCTGCCTTCCGCTGAAGTTGGCTCTGAACCTGGTGAAAGGCTTAAAAAGAAAAGCAAACAACGTGCAAGGGATGTGAAAGCTTCTAAATCTGACAGTAATCATGAAAATGTTGTCAGAGAGGATGGAGCTCAGCAAAACAGGGCAAAGGCTGAAGACATTGTCCTTGGTCTGCCTGTGACATTCAAACAAAATCCAAATCCAGCCAATTGCAAGTTAGTATTCTTTTAGATTCAATTCTACAAATAATAGAAACACATATAAAAGTTGCATGAACTCCCTGTCCCCCTCCCTTCCAACCTAGTCCAAATACAGGAGAGAGAGAGAGAGAGAGTCAAAATCACTAAGGCACATGCTTAATTCATTCTCATTTTATTGTTCGCTTGTGAGAAGGATGCAATTATGTAGATAATGCTCTTGGCCATCTAGATCTTCTGAATGCTAAGCTGAGTGCAAGGCGAATTGTTCTTTGGGTGACGCTTTCAGTCTTTGTTTGCTGTATGCTTTATGCTTTCTGTTTATATCATTCTTCTATTTGTACAGGAGTCTTGACAGCAATTCTCATGTATTTGCTGATGAAAATCATTCTTCGGGCAAAAATATTAAGAAGAAGAAAAAGAATAAAACCCAGGAGAATGGGAAAGATTTGAACATGAATACATCCCTTCTGTCAGTGGACAAGAAAGCTGATGACAAGTCATCTCAAGTTTGGACCTTGTCTAATGGATTAATCCTTGAGGTGCTAGAAATGGGGAAACCAGACAGCAAAGTAGCTGTGTCAGGGAAAAAGGCAAGTCACTTCAAATGATATTAATTAAAGGCTTCTTTGTTGCATGCAATCTTTGATCCAAATAATGAAAAGATAGAGTAATTTGATTTATTCTTCTTCTGGGTCATCTGAGCTTGAGGGGTAGCTTACCAAAAATGATATTCTCATCTTGTACATGTTCTACTAGAGCAAACCAAAGACATGTATGTTAGAAAAATGCTGATATGAATTTTGTTTGGTTCCAGATCAGTGTCAATTACAATGGAAAGTTGAAAAATAATGGAGAATCAGTTGACTCGAATGATGGTGATGCTCCCTTTAAGTTTCGCCTAGGTATTACCATACTATATAGAATCATGGTTTTGCCAAATAAGATTTATTAGTTTAATATGATGTTTAACATATATGGCTTCTTGCAGGTGTGGGAAAAGTTATGGAGGGTTGGGACATTGGTATTAATGGTAATGACTGAGATATTTGTCCTGACTGAACTTTTATTGCACGTTAGTTATTGTTTAGTATTCATTGGCTGATATTTATGCATGATTCTTAGGTATGCGAGTTGGTGAAAAGAGAAGACTTATCATCCCACCATCAATGGGGTATGTGATTGAATTCTGACTGTATATTGCAGCACATTTCTTTTTGCTTCTTTCTTTGGGTTCTTAGCTGAAGTATCATGTTTGTGTTGCAGATACGGGAGTAAAGGGCATGGTGAAAATGTACCACCGGATTCATGGCTGGTGTATGATGTTGAATTGGTTAAAGTACACTGATTGACTTGCTTCATTGCTTGTGGTGCTGTCTGATCTCTCAGTTTATTTTACTTTGATAATGTTGTTTTTTGTTAAAAGTACAAAAATATGGGGGTACCTAAACAAATTGCTTGCTGGCGTTTTGTTTTCTGTTCATAGCTTTTTAGGATGAAATTAGCCAGCTGTTGTATCTCCTTTATAGTTGCTCTAGCATGACCAATTTTGTACATGGTACTTTAACTTCGTGACCTATTGGAAAAAAGTTGCTTGGTCATGGTTTGCAAAAGAAACGAAGGCTTGATATTGGTGCAGCCAAGTCCAAAATAAATTATGACAAACATTTCAACTTTCTTATTGCATTTACAAAGTCTCTTAAGACTCATTAATAGCCCAATATGATTGTAAAATATCGAAACAATCCAGCTTATGGAAGGATTTGGGGAAGTGACCGGGCATAATGTCCAAATTTAACTAGATTTGTTGATGTGTTCTAGAGTATGGAGAAATTCGTTGCAATAGAGGAGGGGGCTCTCTCATGAGACTATGCTTTGATAGCATGTGTTATGTTACTTATCTAACAAAGAGAATATCAAAACATTTCTATCCTTCCTTTGGATAGGAAATCAACAAAAGTTGGAAGAGCATATCATAGCATGTGTTGAGTCTGGTTGATGTATAATTCATGGCTTGCTAGGAATACCTAAAAAAAAAAAAAAAAAAAAAAAAAAAAGGTGGATATGCATTTTTTGTCTTTACATTTTGGCTTGATTCTCATTTTGGTCTTTATATTTTATTTTTACCATATTTAGTTCTTATTTAGAAAAATGCCATCCGTTTTAGTTTTTACCGTCAGTGTCCTAATAAAATATCATGTGGCAAACGACGGATTTAAATATTATTTTCTCTCCCTTACGTGTCACTACTTGTTGACATCCCATTTTGCAACTCGTATTTAACCTTACATAGAGGGTAAAAGGGTAATTTCACCTTGAGCATATGCATCTTGATTCTAGTCATTAGATCCTTAATTCCATTTCACCAAAATGATCTTGATGTTGTAACGATCAAATTGACTGGTCATAAGCCCTAATCGGACCATCAGATTGAAAGTTATCATCAAATAAAGTTCTAATGGCCGAGATGCATTATCACAAATTGAGTCCGATTATATGTGATTATGAACAATTGATTTCAATTGGTTATAAGTATAATCAATTTGATAACGATGATGTGTCATAATTTGATTGGTTATGACTACATTTTATAGTAGGGTTGCACACACTTAATTAACTAGATAGTTAAATATTAATTATTCAATGAGTAATTTGTGCAATTATCTTTTAATTAGGATAAATTTGGAGCCAATTAAATCTGAAATGGGAGTGATTGGAGCCATTTAATGTTAATTGGGAGCTAATTCGGGACTTATTAATGTTAATTGTGTTGAAACCATTTTCTAACAAATGATCTCTGTTCACCATTTCATCGATATCTCTCAGAATATTTTGAATCTGTGAATGAGGTTAATTTTTTAGAAACTAGACATCCATGGCTTCAATTTGAGCACAAGAATGAGACAATTCCGATCAGAATTGAGTCAGATATGATTTTTCAAAGTTGGCTCTACAGGCTGTTACAGTAGATACGGGAAAACCGAACTTTACTTGCTCCTCACTCTCATTAATTTAATGCACCAAATTTCCCCAAAGGCTAAAATGAGGTCTAGGTTCATGATTCTTTGTAAACCCTCATTAAATGACATTCCATTCATATTTCCTCCACCACTACTATATAAACCCCTCATCTCCTTCATTTCAAAAGACACAAAAAACCTCCTCTCTTCCCCTCTCTTGAGTTCTAGTGAAGTTGAGTAGTCTTGTCATATTTTGGTCTTCTTGAGACTCAAAGTATTGAGTGATACTTACTCTTCCTCTCTTAACTCTTCTTTTCCTTTTTCTTAGGAGCTCTACCAAGAGTCTCCTCCTCTACCATATGGATCTTGCATGAAGGTATAATCCATTTCCCTAACTTGTTTTTTGTATTGTCATGATGAGAACTTAGGATTAAAGTATGATAGTAACTATTTAAATTCTCTTGAATATGTTTGAATGTTTTTAAATGTTTTTATGTGTTCTTAGTTGTTCATCACATGTTCATGCATAACACTAATTTCGATCTTAAATCCACATCAAAAAACATGAAAAAGATTTTTGTTTAATAATTCTTTTAAATTCTTGAATCTAGGATATCACCATCCACACACATTCACTAGAGTTTATTTTTCAATCCAGATGTCATACTTAATAAATTGAATTAGAGTTTATCACATGCACACACATTAAATTCAACATGCAAATTGATTGATGACATATTGGATGATATGATATGAATGTTGGCTACCATAGTCTAGAAGAGCGGTTTTACCGGGCAAGGTAGGTGCTTAACACCTTCCCACCTTGTAACATAGCTTTTGAACTTAGATCAAGGGTTAGTAGATCAAATACTTATCCATGTAATTTTTGATTTTTAGATTGTAACTAGGAAATAAAGTCATGTACTTTATCTTAGATTGTATCTAGGACCAAAACCATGTAATTTCCTATGATCAATGTAAATTCAATTTCAAATAAATAAAATGAGGAATTTTTCAATTTTGGTTTTCTTATTTATTCTAATAATTAAATAAGTGGCGACTCTATTATAAAACCCTTAATCTAGAGGGGAAAATATAATTAGTCGAACCTCCATTTTGAGAGGCAATAACACGACTCCACCCATTCACTTGGATTTGGCCCAACATCCTATAAAAGGGGCCGGGGGCACGGTCTCTCATACTACTCTTGCCAAATCACCTTCCTGCCTTAATTTCTTGCATGTGAGCCTCATGTGACACACTCACGTGTCTGTCACTCCCTTCCTTTTAAACCACCACCTCCAACAAAATAATAATCCCTAAATTCCATTTTTCACGATCTAAGCTCCTTTGACCTAAATTTGTTGCTCATCTCCTTTCATACATCTGAGCTCTTCTGCTTCTGCCCTTACCTCGAAATCACATACCATGGAATCAAGCTCTATATCAACTGGTGGAAGCTTGAGGAGAAGAGGTCCAACGAGATGCTTCTATGGCGAGAAACCAGTGGTAGTGGTGTTGTGGATAGCGAATAACCCTGGTAGAAGGTTTTACGGTTGTCCAAATTAATGGGTAATGTCTAATATTAAAGAAATTTTAATTTTTCCTAGTATTTTGCTGCGATTTTGGTAAGCATACATATGGGTTCAATCTTTGATTTCAATTTTAGGTTAGATGCAAGTGTAGATTTTTCGAATGGCGTGATGATGAAATATGTCAACGTGCAAAGTGCTTATCCTAGAGCAGAGGCAAAGAATTATCACACTTGAGGCTTAGATTGCAAGCTGCAAGAGGAGAGAAAAGTCTCTGGTAGGAATGTTGGCATTGTCTTTGGCGATTTGTGGGATTTGCCTGTGTGTGATTATGTCTTTGGTTGGTTAGATAGGTGGGTGGCCTCCAGGTTAGATAAGTCCTTTTAGTTATGGAAGGTTTGTAGTTTGATTAGATAGGTGGGGTTAGTTTTTGCAATTTGGTTAGTGAAACTTTTTGGTTGTTGTTGGGAGTTTTTGTGATATTAAGCTTCAAATCAGCAATTTCCCACCTGTTGCTCTACTTGTAATTGGAAATAGTTATCAATGGAACAAAAAAATTTCATTAATTTGGATAGATGCTTGGTGTATTTGGACAGATGCTTGAACATATGCTTGGTGTATTTGATGTTATGATATTCAATTGTCAAGGCAGATGCTTGGTGTAATTAGGCCTTGCTCTTATGTCTAATATACTGATATAATGAAATGGCATGACCTAATATGGTATGCTACTTCTCATACTTCCTAAACTATCACAAAATGGCAACAAGGAAAATTGTCAATTTGCAATTGAAATTCAAATACCTACTTCTCAATATACAAAATGCTATTGAAAAATTGTTAATACATAATGCTACTTCTCATACTTCCCAAACTATCACAAAATGGCAACAAGTAAATTACAACATTGTCAATTTGCTATTTCAATTCAGATATACACTGCTGTTGCAAATAAAGTTTTGGTGTACCAAAATAATTACCAAAAAGAGGCCATTGTTTAGCCATTAAATTATTATACCAAAATAAGGCCAATTGTTTAGCCAGTACAATAAGAAAGCCAAAAAGGCTTGAACATAACAACAAAAAAACAACATCTTGAGTCAAAAGCCATTGTCAAGTTGCTTATCTTCTTAGACCATGCACATAAAATTGGCTCTCAGCAAACCTCATTGCCTCCATGTACCTTGATGCATTACCAATTGCATTGAGAGTCTCAAATGTGACTGTCCTACTCTTCTTCTGCCTTTTCTGGCTTGAATTGGATGTGGTATCACTTGAGTGTGGAGGTGCACTTCTGAGATTAGAAGTGTTGGAGATTTTTGATGTTGGAGGTTGGAGGTTGGAGGTGCACTTTTGTTGTTGGCCTACAAACAATCTGAGGTTAGTACAATTATCATAAAAAATATAAATATTCTACTTCTGTTAAAAGGCAAGAGTTTAAACATTTTACCTGCTTAGTCCTCCTGTTGGTTTGCTTGACATTCCCTGGTAGGGAAGAGTTTCCCCCAACTTCTCCCTTGTAGCTTCTTCTATTGTGCCCTAGTGTGCCACAAGACTTGCACTACTTGGAGAAGCCTACTCCCCTTCGTTTCCTTCCACTTCTTGGTTCATCAGGCTCCTTAGCTCTTTTCTTCTTAAGCCTACTAGAAGGTTTTCTCTTGATAGGAGGCTGTACAGGTGGAAGGCCATTGCGTCTTCTCATATTATGCACATTAATTGGATTTATAAGTGGTTCATAGCAAGCCTGGTAAGTAGTCACTTTGTAACAGTCATGCACATACTTTTTAGCCTCCTTTTTGTTGAAAAATATGCAGGAAATTGCATGGGCACATGGTATACCTGTTATGTCTCATTTCCTACAGCTACACTTGGATTCAGCCAGGTCCATAGTGAAACTTTCTAACATATTTTTTACTTCAAACTTGATTTGACCAACCCAACATGCTAGCCACCTACTGCTGTCCATCTTCTCTTTATATAATCTCTTCCTAATCTTAGGACACAATACTGACTTTACCTTCAAAATCATCTCCCTATTTGCTTGAAATCTTCCCATTAAATACAACTTAATGCACTCAAGTTGCAAGCACATACAAATAGACAATGAATGTATCATTCAAAACACATATAACTACGGAAATAAAAACACATACAAATATAACTCATACCATGCTGATTATTGGCTTGCTTCTAAACTTAAGAATCTTGTTGTTGAAGCTTTCACACATGTTGTTAAGCACTGTGTCACTTTGTCCATCCCTACTGAACATATGCCTAGCCTAGATAGTTGTTGAATAGGCATTAAGCCAATTATATGCATCTTCATCAACTTCTTTCAGTTCATTCATTGTCCTCTTAAACTCTTGTTTATATGTTGCCTTGGCTGCTTTTCATAACAAGTCTCTAATGAGCACACCAGGATGATTCTTTCTCAAATTATTGTATAGATGCATGCAACAAATCTTGTGCTCATATTGTGGCCAATTGTCAACAAAGGCTTGGACCAATCCCCGCCAAGAACAACTCATTACAGTGAATATAGAGCATATTCATATCATATTTTGAAAACTAAGTAGTTCACATTCAATACATACCTTTTACTGTTCTGAAATGAAACTCCATCTTTTGCCATCACCTATGTCAGCAAGCAACAAATTCAGAAACCTAATCCAGGAATCCTTTCTTTCAACCTCTACCACTGCAAAAGCAAAAGGGAAGCACTCATCATTGGGGTTTCTACCAATTGCACTAACCAATTGGCCTCCTTTCTTTGTCTTCAAATGGCATGCATCCAGTGTAATGATTGGCCTGCATCCAGCCAAAAAACCCCTCTTGCAACCCTCTAGGCATATATATAATCTTTCAAAATAGGGCACAACAACTGTCAAGCCCATCTTAGCTACTAAATCACCCTCATTAAAGTAATGGACCTCTATCAACACTGTGCTGCTAGGATTGCACCTCCTCAACTCTTCACAATACTTCCACAACTGGTTATATTGTTGTATATAAGCCCCATCAACACAATCTTGAGCCTTCTTTCTAGCCCTGCTTGCTTTGCCTACACTTATATTCACTATGTATTTCTTATGGACAGCATCTTGAATATCTTTCAATTTAATGTCTGGCTGCCTCCTAACCTTCTTTAGCAACTTTTTTCCAATATATGTAGAAGTACACCTTGGATTTTTATAACTTTTGGTGCATGTGTGTTTAGGTATCAGTGTTTTTAATTGATGGCTCCTTTCCCTTGTCACCTTTGTCAGGAATGCTTCAAATTTGCATCCAGGTTGGCAACAAGCTCTAACTCTCTGTAGGTCATTTTTTACAAACCTTACACGCCAACCTCCATTAACTGCATAATTAGTAATAGCATCCTTAAATTGCCTAGGTGAAGTAAAAATCATATCCTTCTTAAACATAATATGCTCAGCCTTATCTACTGGCTTAAACATTGGAAACTTCCTTCTCCTGACAGAGTTGTTTACCTCATCAGTAGCAGGATGGTTATCATCACTGTCATCCTCACCCTAAGTAGTGTTAGATGATGATTCATCAAGACTATGCAGCTCCTCACTCTCATAATCTAAATTCATTACCCTAGCACCCATTTGGACTAGTTCATCATGAACATTTTCCCTGTTGTCCTAACTATCACTACTGTTATCATCAAAACTCCTTCTAGTAGGTGTAAGTCTGGCTCCTCTTCTAGGCCACTTTCCCTAGTGTCAGCACTATCCTCTACAGCTTCATTAACTAGCTCCTCTTATTGCTCCTCAATGATTGGTTCTTTACCAACCCTCCTAGAATAGAATTGTTCAGCATCTACCTCAATAGGATCATCATGGTTATCATTGTCATACTCCTTATAATCATGCCAAACAAACTTACCACTATCATGTCTATAGTCATTATTTTGGCCATACTAATTATTATTATCATGAAAATCAAAATTATAATGATAATCATCTTCTTAAGTAGCTTGATTATAATAATGATCACTAACATCACATTCAGAATCAACCTCATCTTCATAATAGCTAGCACGATCATTATAATCTACTAAGTCATCAACTTTAACAACTTTAGGGTCTACAACTTCTAATGCCTGATCATTTCTAACTTTTGCTCCTAAGGGCTCAACACTAGGTTCTTCACCAGGTTGTAATACCTCTAATGGCTCAATATCCTCAACTTCTAACTCCTTAGGCTCATCTACTAGATGATCAACGTATATGTGAATCTCTTCATGACCTTGTACTAAGTCTATCATGAATATTGCAGCATCATCATTAACAACCTGGTGAAAATTTGCATGCTCTGGGTTCACACCAGGCATTTAAAACCATAGAGTACTTATTGCATTGTGCCCAAAATCCCTACATATACCCTCAATCTCTACCTTTGACCACCTATCAAGATCACAATTATCCACAACACTAACTGTCACTCCCACATACTGTTGGGGGTCCTAAGTAAAATGCCCACCATGGTGAACATAAAGAGTAAATAACTCATCCATCCTACATATAATATATAACCAAACACTTTTCAACTGATAAACTAATGTTTAAATTAATAAACTAATATAACCAACCACGAGAACAGGAGAACACATGGGAGCAAGGGAAGGGAACATATGGGAATAGGGGAACACATGGACCACGGAAAGGAATCATCAGAAACACAAAAAGCAACAAACAAAAAAGACAAACAATATTATATAAATTCCAAAACAAAACAGTCAAACTTATTTTATCATTGTGGTCCACTTACAGCTATAAATAGATCGAGAGAGAGAACATACCTTTAGGATAAAGGGTCTTTTTTCACGTTTGTCTTTAGATTAATGTGGGTATTTCGCTTCTTTTGGGTATTTTGCTTCAATGTGGGTCGATATGGGTTTTCAGAGGAACAATTTCTTTATCAATGTAAGGTTCGATCTAAGGTTTCATCAAATTTGAGTAAGGAGTGTGGCTGAGGATGACAGTGATAGTGAGTGTATTTTATGAAATTAGGATTTAACACTAGAACATTTGGGGTTTTGTTTGTCACACGCGTGGGTTGCATGTGTGATTGTGTCACGTGAGGCTCACATGCAAGAAATTAAGGCAGGAAGGTGATTTGGCAGGAGGAGTAGTGACATGTAAGAGAGAGAAATAATATTTTAATCCGCCATTTGCCACATATGATATTTCCATTAGGGCACTGACTGTTGGGACTTAAACAGATGACGTTTTTCTAAATAGGGACTAAATGTGGTAAACATAAAATGTCAGGACAAAAATGGGAATCGGGCCAAAATGTAGGGACGAAAAGCGCACACTACAACAAAATGTATTTTTAGTGACGAAAAAATTCCCTAAATTTTTTCTGCAAAAAAAAAAAAAAAAATGAAGTAAAATATTATTTATGTTCCTAAATTTTTTCATCACTAAATTTTAAAAAAGTTTATTTTTTGTGCCTAAATTATTGAAAAGTTTATTTTTAGTTCCTAAACTATTCAAATGTTTTACTCCATGTGCTTAAGATTTATTAAAAGTTATTTTTTAGTACTTTCATCTTTAAACTACTAAAAAAGGTTCTTTTTTTAATCCTTAATTTTGTTTATAAATTATTTAATTTTTTTTTTACAAATTTTAAGGATGAAAAAAGAATTTTTTTAAAATTTAGAGAGGTAAAACAAATATTTGATAAACTTTAAGATCAAAATAGTATTTATAAAAAAAAAAAAAAGGAAAAAAAAATTGTAGCTTTTTTGTGCCTCTGTCAGTAATAATATAATAAATTAATCTCATACATGTGCAGGGACAATTTACTCGTATAAGCTTGAATAAATTAATCTCATACATGTGCGATGACAATTTCGGAGTTTCCTCGTACAAGTAACTAGCTTAAATACTAGCATGAAGTAGCATCGTAGGTGTATTGTCTTAAGCCTTAATACCAGCAGCCTGTCAACTTGTTGACTTTTTCTTCTTCTTCAATCTTCATCAGATCCATTCAGTTTCCGGTTATGGATTCTACAGGCGCCGAACCAACCACTGTCCTCCACGTGGTGGCGATGCCTTTCCCATGCCAAGGCCACATCAACGCCCTGATGAGCTTGTGCAAGTTATTATCTTCAAGAAAACACGACCTTCTCATCACCTTCGTTGTCACTGAAGAGTGGCTACGCTGCATCGGCTCCGAGCCTAAGCCAGACAACATCCGCTTCGCTTCTATCCCTACAGTCATCGAGCGTGCAAAAACTGTTGACTTTGGTGGCTTCAACGAAGTTGTCAAGACCAAGATGGAAGCTCCCTTTGAGCAGCTCCTTGATCGGCTTGAGCCGCCGGTGGCTAGAATCATTGCTGACTTTGAGCTGCAGTGGTCATTCGGGGTCGGAATTCGAAGGAATATTCCGTTGGCCTCGCTTTGGACCATGTCCGCTTCTTTTTTCTCGTCCCTACATCATTATCATGTTTTCGCACAAGCTCAACCACAACTTTTGCCACTTCACTTAACAGGTTTGCGCACTAGTACTAGTGTTGCTTGCTATGCTATAATTTTCATGCTAACATATTTATGTCTTTTTCTCATAAAATAATTATTAATGTTGAATTAGTAGAAGTTAGGAGACAATTTTTGTATCAAAATTTTTATCTTAATTCTGATGTGGTCAATTAAAAATAATGGAGAAAAAGTATTAAGAATTAAGATTATATGAAAGTGATAGTCTATTACATACAATTGCCCTATTTAATAATTTATGACATCCACCTTTTCTGTCCAAAAAAAAAAAAAAAAATTTTATGACAAAAGTTGTTGCAATTGTGATCGTATATAGAATATTTTTTTATAAAAAAAAAAAATAAAAACAAAAGAAAGCATAAAGGATAGAGTTGTTGACTTTCCTAAGAGCAAGGAATAAACTGAGGCATCATAAGTTGAGTCTTAAGAATAATCAACTGGTAAAGTATTTGATGGTTGTATAAGAGATCTGGGGTTCAATCTCCGCCTATACTAAAAACTGATTGGTGTCTTGGTCTGATGATAAAGAGCTATCATCAGGAGCGAACGCAATAAGTTGAAACTATCTCAAAAAAAAAAAAAAAAAAATTTCATTTAATACTCACATGATAATGATATACTATAAATACATATGACTACTCGAAAATGATTAAAATTCAATGTGAACTATATTAAATTACTAACGGTAGAATAGATCTACACCTTATTGAATATATTATTATTATTATTATTTTTATATACAACTGAATATATTATTAATGCTTCTGTTACAATGACATTTGAGCTTGTCTTATCTTTTTGTTTTTGGTGTTCTTCTTTATTTGGATATTTTTTTTATATGTTCTTTGAATATCAAATTTGTTCCTAGACACGATTTGACAGCCTCATGGTCTGCTACGTGTAATATATATCTATGGAACCTTCCTCATCTGTCCATCCTTCCCTCTTTGGTTCTGTTTGTGGTGGAAATGGAACCTCGTTACAAAACTAAAAAACCAAAAACAAAATGCAAAACAAATAAATTTTAATTCATCAGTGTGCAATGGAATTCTCTCACAATTTAATTTAGTACCAAATGCCCCTAAAATTGAAGGTGGGTGATGAAGTGCAGATTCGTCAGTCATTGTAAGTGCGTCCAAATGGAGCCGAGTCTTCGTTTGTGTCATCGTGAAAATGGTAAGATAGCTCCCTTAAGGTGGTCACCGGTATGATGCTTGCCACAACGTCTCCGATGCCAAAGTTAGTATAAAAAAGCTTTTAGGAAATAACAGAGTGTTAGAATAACTAGTAGTGCTTTTAGGTGTGTTTATGTACCTTGTATTGCTGCTATGAGGGCTTTATATATGTTTCCACAGCCCCTAGCCGTTGTGGTTGTTAATGTGGTTTTAATGTCTCTCTTGGTAACGCCTCATTCTCAATAATGTGGGCCTTAATAAGGCTTCCAACGGTCTATATAGCTGGTCTTGTAACCGCTCGGGACATTATTGGCTGCATTGAATGGCTTCGTTACTCTCATCAGAGATATGGACATGTGGTTAGCTTGTCTCAGAGGATGGCCTCATTGGTCTTGATGAGATCGTTCAGTTGAGTTCGTTAGTCCCATCAGCTGCCCCTAAAATTCTGTGGTCGTCGTGACGTGTCATGACGATCATAGAAGATGAAAGGTCCTTGGGCTGTACATGACTCTTGGGATTTCGTTCCGCATTAAATGCGTAGTGGCGGTGCCACACGTGTTGTGGCCACGTGGCATGTTTTGATCAGTGGAGTTAATGCTCCAATTTGTATGACTCTTGGATTTCCCGCTAAATTTCAGTTTTTTGAGCCTTGGTTTTTAAACTTCTCATTTTCTCACTTTCCCTTTCACTTTTCCCAAACTCCCAATCATTGCTCTAAGTATATTCTTCTCCAACCTTTCTCTGCAATTCTTCTCCAAGCTGGTGCGTGGCGTGGTTGAGCTTCCTACATTTCCCTTTTAGAGGTACGCTTTTCTCCCTCTTTCTTGCTTCTTTTCTTTTCTGTTGTGATAAACTTTTGATTTTTTCTTTCTCTTCTTTTTTGGCGTTTGTTCTTGGTTTTTTGGGGATTTAGCATTCATCTCTTTCCCTCTTTGTGTTTTTTCTGGTTTTCATGGTTAGTAGTTCTGAGGTTAGGGTAGTGTGCCCCTCAGTTTCCTTTTTGTTTGCTTGTTTGGGGTCTTCCTTAGATACTTCCCGTGCTTTTCTACCTTCGGTTGGGAATTTTGTTTTTGAGGGTTGTGGGTTAGGTGTTGTATTGGGTGAGTTGTTCCTTGTGCTTAGCCAATCAAGTCAATTGGTTTGGGGGTTTGGTAGTAGAGGAGAAGAAGAGAATGTTTGAAGTAAGATCTAGTGAGCTCGAGACTGGGTTGTCTTCTAATGATGACCCAGTGGGGGGAGATACCGTTGTCTCTACACCTTGAGAGGTTAGGGCTTTTCACGCCCTTGAGGAGGTGTTTGGGCTAGACGGTGAGACACTTGGTAGGTTTAAGGCTAGGTTCTAGTTCTTGGATAGGGTTAGGGTTCGTCTACCCAGTGAGGAGGAATGGGCTTGCCATTTCTTTCCTGAGGAGGTATGCTTTTACGAGGCTGCCTTCTTATGTGGGTTGAGGTTCCCTGTCCATCCATTTCTTATGGAGTTGTTAGATCGCTTTGGTATTGCTCCTGGGCAACTTATGCCCTATTCATGGAGGATAGTGGTCAGTTGTATGGGGATATGGCTGGTCGCTACAGATGGGGACATGATTAAGGTAGATGAGCTCATCTACTTATACCGTTTGAAGGAGTCCAAGGAGCACGGGTATTATGAGTTGGTGCCTTGGGAGAGGAGGACTAGGATCGTCAGAGGTCTACCTTCGTCCTTTAGGTATTGGAAGTCTCGGTTCTTTTTTGTATCCGGGGATTACTTTGAGACCCCCTCCAACAAGGTTTGGGGTGATCTCCTAAGGTTGCTCCGTTGGTGGGGAACCCCATGCTTAGGTGTGTCATTATTTCTTTTCGTCCATTGATTTTTGTTGTGTTTATTTTATCGTCACTAACTCTTTTGCTCATTGTTTTGCGCAGTTAAGAGAAGACCTAAGCTTAAAAGCAGGCACAAGGAATGCGTTGAGAAGGCAATTGAATACGCAAAGATGATTGAGGATTGGGACGATCTTGTGGACCCACGGACTCTAGCCTTCTATTGCCTCGGTCCCAACCCGTCTGCCTTCGTTCTACGTAACATTGAGATTGAGGAGAAAAAGAGTAAGTGCTAAGCTCGTCTGTGTTGATCTTCTTGCATACACACACACACACACACACACACACACACACACATATATATATATATATATATTACAAGTGTTCTCCTCTTACAGGAATGACGACTAAGTTTAACTGAGACATGTACGCGAAAATGAGGACGAAAAAGAATGAGCCACTGTCCACTCTCGGGAAGAGGACAGTGCGCGTTACAGGGAAGGGCCCCGTTGCTCCAGGTGTCTAAATGGCTCTAATTGTCCTTGGTACTGAGACGGTGAGGACAGCCTCTCTAGCCACTTCGGTTGAAGAGATTCCTACTCCTATCTCTAAGAGGCCATGCATGGCTGACAAAAAGAAGGAGAAGGCTAGTTCCCGTTCGTCCAGTGTTTGGGATGATGTTGAACTTGTAGTGGAAAGGGCGCACGAGGTCGTCACTACTGAGGACCTGAAGATTTTCTCGGGTGTGCCTTCTAATGAGGTTGTGACTCGGCATGTCCACAAACTCGTTTAGGTAACATGCTTGTGCAACTTTAGTCTTTTCTTTTTCTTTTCTTTGTCATGAAGGCTTCAATTTTCTTTTCAGGTGCTGGGGGAGAGTCTTCACATCATTGTGGAGTACCTCACTCAGGAAGCCAAGGTCGCGTCTCTGATGTCCAGGATGGAGGCTTTGGAGGCGAAGAACTCCAAGCTGAAGAAGGACCTGATTGTTGCTATGGACGAGGCCAACACCTCTAAGGAAAAAGCCAAGACCTTAAGCAACAACCTCAGAGCCGAGCGGCAGCTAACTCTGGAAAAAGATGAACAACTTTTGGCTGCTAAGGCCATTGAGGCTTTCTAGTAGACTGACGAGTACAACAAAGTGCTTTTCAGTTGGTATTTCAAGGGTTTGAGCTTCTGAGAAGGTACTTCGACAAGCATCCTATTGGGGTAGATCTATAAAATTTGGATTTGGAAGAGGTGGATAAAGAGATGGCAATTGACAAAGCCTCCCAGTCCTCGGCTCCTAAGGATGATGCTCCTGAGAGTGCTCCTATCGGTGGTGACACTACTGCCAATACCTAAACCTGTTATTTTTCCTTTGTAATCTTTCTTTCTCTTTTTTTTAGTGCCCAGTGTGTTTTGGGCTTTTTAATTCTATTTTGAGAACAATATTCTAATTTGAGAACAACCTCACCTAGTGTTTATGGGTTTATAATGATAACACAATGCTGGTTGCCCGTTGTCTTTAGGCCTTTACTTACGTTTGTGATTCTTCATTCACTTGTTTACATTCTCGTCTCTGTTTTCTTTGCTTCTTCTTCGTTGGTAGTTTGCACTGTTGGTACTTGGTTAAAATTTTTGTTGAGGCTTGTACTCGTCGAAGGAATATCGTCTCGTTGGTAACTCACATTTGTTTGGGTGGAGTTTTACTTAGCCAATTTTATGACTTACACCCATTCGTCATTTTTGGCTGTGTCAGTAACTTACATCCATCTATGTGGAATCTTATTACTTAGCCAATTTTATGTTTGACTTGCACTCATTTAAGGGATCTTGTCATTTTTTGGCTTCGTCAGTAACTTACATCCGCTTGGGTGAGATCTTGTTACTTAGCTAATTTTATGTTTGACTTGCACCCATTTAATGGATCTTGTCATTTTTGGCTTTGTCAGTAACTTACATTTGTCTAGGCGGAATCTTGTCACCTAGCCAATATTATGTTTGACTTACACCCATTTAAGGGATCTTGTCATTTTTGGCTTCGTCAGTAACTTACATCCGTCTAGGCGAAATCTTGTTACTTAGCCAATTTTATGTTTGACTTACACCCATTTAAGGGATCTTGTCATTTTTGGTTTCATCAGTAACTTACATTCGTCAAGGCGGAATCTTGTCACTTAGCCAATTTTATATTTGTTCGCATTAAAACATAGGTTGAATAGTTCTTTTATTGCTTTCAAGAATGAGTACAATCGTCTGTTACATCTATTAGTGGTACTTCTTCAAGTGCTCAATGTTCCATGGTCATGGAAGTCTCTATTCGTCTATGGTCTCTAGGTGATAGCTGCTTTGCCGGGAGTAATGGACGACCCGGTAGGGTCCTTCCCATGTGGGGTCGAGTTTTCCTTAGGCAGGGTTCTTGGTTGCTGGGGTGACTTTGCGCAGGACGAGATCCCCTATGTCGAGTTGTCTGAGCTTCACCCTCTTGTTGTAGTACTCGGCCATCTTCTGCTGGTATTTTGTCGTCTTGTTAGAAGCTTTCTCTTTGACTTCGTCCAGACAGTCTAGGTTTATTCGTAGCTGATTGTTGTTACTCTCCTTGTGGAACATCTCTTGCCTGATGCTGGTTATTTCCACCTCGACCGGGATTACTGCCTCAGTGCCATAGGTGAGTCTGAAGGGGGTTTCTCTCGTTGGGGTTCTTGTCGTAGTCTTGTATGCCCACAAGACATTGGGCAATTCTTCTAGCCAGGTCCCTTTTGCGTCGTCCAATTTGGCTTTAATAATCTTGAGTAGCATCCGGTTAGTCACCTACATTTGTCCGTTTGCCTGTGGATGTCTCGGGGATGAGAACTAGTTTTTGATCTCTAGACTTGAACAGAAGTCCCTGAAGATTTAGCTGTCGAACTGCCGCCCATTATCTGATATGATCGTCCGTGGGATCCAGAACCTGTAAATTATGTTCTTCCACACGAAGCTCTGGATTCTTACTTCGGTGATGGTTGCTAGTGCCTTTGCTTTGACCTATTTTATGAAGTAGTCAATAGCTACTAGCAGGAACTTTACCTGTCCTTTTCCTTAGGGCAATGGGTCGACGATGTCGATTCCCCATTGTGCAAACGGCCAAGGGGAGGCTATCGTCGTCAAACTCTCGGTCGGAAGGCGTTGGACATTCCCAAATCTCTGGCACTTGTCACACCTCTTGATGAGTTCCATTGTGTCCACCTGCATGGTAGGCCAAAAGTAACCTGTTTTGATAACCTTACTTACCAAGGATCTGGGGCCTGCATGGTTATCACAAACCCCTTCATGGATCTCTTCTAGGATATACTTGGCTTCCTCTACGTCGATGCATTTCAAGTAAGGCATGGAAAAGCCTCTCTTGTACAGGGTGTCATTTAGGATCGTGAATCTGGCTATTCTCTTCCTAACCTTCCTGGCCTCCTCGACGTCCTGTGGAAGGCGTCCGTCTTGAAGGAAGGATATGATCGGTGTCATCCAGCTATTTGTGCTCTGGATTGCAAATGTAGAGACTTCCTCGATGCTAGGGTGTTTCTGGATTTCCATGTCTAAGCCCATACTCGTTGATCTTTCTTCTAACGAGGCTAGTTTTGCGATCTTGTCTACTATCATGTTCTGGCTTATTGGGATCTTCTCAAACTCCACCCTATCGAACCCTTATGTTAAGTACTTCGTCAGCCTGAGGTATTTTTGCATTCTTTCCTCTTTCGCTTCATATTCCTCCTTTATTTGCCCTATTACCAACTTCGAATAACTCTGGAGGAGCAGGTTTTTAGCTCCCAGTGCTTTCCCAACTCTTAGCCTCGTCAGTATTCCTTCGTACTCGGCCTCATTATTAGTGGTCGGGAATTTTAGTTAAACTCTGTATTTAAGCATTTCTCCATCTAGGATGGTGATGATGACCCCTACTCCCTTTCTTTTTTGGGTTGACGAACCATCGGTCTGTATCGTCCTCTATTCCATCTCGTCAGTGAGGCTATCTTCGTCTGGAAGGGTGAACTCTGCGATGAAGTCCGCCAGAGCCTGTGCCTTAATGGCAGTCCTGGGGTGGCACTCGATGTCGAATTGGCTAAGCTCGATTGCCCATTGGACCATTCTTCCAGCTGCCTCGGGCTTGTTCATGGACTTCTTGGTGGGTTGGTCCGTCATTACCAGGATGGGGTTCACCTGAAAGTACGGTTGTAGCTTGCGCGAAGCTACTATTAGTGGAAATGCAATCTTTTCGATCCTGGGATACCTGGCTTCTATTCCTTGGAAAGCTTGACTAACGTAGTAAACTGGGAGTTGTTTCTTGTCCTCTTTTTGAAACAAGGCTGCACTCATGGCTGTGGCTGATACTACCAGATACAAATATAGGTTTTCTCCTTCCTTGGACAGACTTAAGAGGGGTGGATTGCTTAGGTAGCGCTTGAGTTCTTGAAACGCTGCCTCGCATTCGTCAGTCCAGGCAAAAGCTTGCTTTAGTGTCTTGAAGAAGGGCAAGCATTTGTCCGTTACTTTAGAGACGAACCTGTTGAGTGCTACTATCCTTCCTGTGAGCTTTTGGACTTCTTTGATGGTTTTGGGTGATGCCATATCGAGTATGGCTCGTATCTTCTTCGGGTTTGCTTCTATCCCCCCTTTGGGAGACCATGAATCCTAGGAACTTCCTCGAGGCTACTCCAAAGGCGCACTTGCTAGGGTTTAACTTCATCTAGTACTATCTGAGTGTGGCAAATGTTTCGTTGAGGTCGTCTAGATGGGCAGACTCCTCCTTGCTCTAGATGAGCATGTCATCCATGTACACTTCCATATTTCTCCCGATCTGCTTGCTGAACATTTTGTTCACTAACCTCTGGTAGGTTGCTCCTGCATTTTTTAGTCCGAAGGGCATTACCTTATAGCAATAGAGCTTCTGACTCGTGATGAAAGCGGTTTTCTCCTAATCCTTTTTAGCCATTTTAATCTGTTTGTATCTTGAAAAGGCATCCATGAACGTCACTAACCTATGCTCGGCTATAGAATCCACCAGTTGGTCTATCATTGGCAGAGGGAAACTATCTTTTGGGCAAGCTTTGTTTAGGTCCGTGAAGTCCACGCATATTCTCCATTTCCCATCTGCGTTCTTCACTAGGACCACGTTAGCAAGCCAATTTGGATAGTAAACCTCCCGAATAAAGCCTACCGATAACAACTTGTTAACCTTGTCCGTGACTGCTTGGTTTCGTTTTGGAGTGAAGACTCGTCGTTTTTGCTGGACAGGCTTCATCTCTGGGTCCACACTTAGCTTATGTTGGATGACTTTTGGGGATATACCCGGCATGTCCTCGTGACTCCATGCAAAGACGTCCAAGTTCTCTTTAAGGAACTGGACGAGTCTCGTCCTCATCTTGGGACTTAGTGTCGTCCTTATTCTGGTCATCTTTGCTATCTCACCTTCGACCAGCTTCACTGTCTCCAGGGCTTCCATTTTATCTTCCTCCTTCTCCTCAATCATCCATGTATGGTTTTCTTTTGCAGCTAACACGGCCTGGTAGCATTCCCTGGCCAGGACTTGATCTCCTCTTACTTCGCCAACATCATTCTCCGTTGGGAATTTTACCTTCAGGCAATAAGTGGACGTGGCTGATTTCCAATAGTTGAGTGTGGGCCTCCCGATAATCACATTGTAAGACGAGGGGCAGTCTACTACCAAGAAGTCTAACTAATAGGTTAGTTGCCTCGGGTAAGTTCCTACTGTTACCGTCAATGTCACTATGCCCTTGGGATATACCCTGTCTCCACTGAAGCTGACGAGGGGGGAGTTAAATGGTCGCAGCCTTCTCGGATCTAGCTTTAACTACTAGAAAGCAGACAGGTAGATGATGTCTGCGAAGCTGCCATTGTCTATGAGGATTCTTCTGGTATTGAATCCTTCTATTGTGAGCATTATGATTAGGGGGTCGTCATGAGGCTGCTTTACTTCTCTAGCATCTTCTTTTGAGAAATACATGTCTCGGTCTGTCTATCTTTGCTTAAATGGGGGCATCCTGTGGACATTGTTTACCTGTCTCTGGCACGCCTTCCTAAGGGACTTGAACAACCCACCTGTGGATGGGCCACCTGCGATCGTCTTTATCTCCCCGATCACACTTGACAGACGTTGTGATGTGTGATCCTTGTCCCTAGGCGAAGATTCGCATTGGTTCTTGTTGTCGTCCCTAAATCTATTGGATTCCCCTGTTTTCACATATTTTTGCAGTTTCCCCTTTTGTGTAAGTTCCTCTATCTGCTCCTTTAGGTCCCTGCAATCCTCGATATTGTGGCCGTGATCTTTGTGAAATCGGTAGTATTTCTTTTTGTCATGCATGTGTGGTGACAAATGTAATGGCCTTGGCCATTTGAGGTAGTGCTCATCCTTGATCTACGCTAAAATTTTGTCAACAGGCATAAATAATGGAGTGAACCTTACCGTTCGTGGTGTTTTTTCGTCTTTCCTTTTACTCCTGTCACTAGTCTGACAATCTGGACGCTAACTTTTTCGTCCTCTACGATCGTCCTCCCTCTTTCCCTTGTCTCCTGTCTTCTCCGCGTCTTTTATGGCGGCTAGTGCATCCTCAGCATTCATGTACTTTTATGCTTTTAGGAGCATTTTTGCCATCGTCTTAGGAGGATTCTTTGCAAGTGAAACCACGAACTCTCTGGATTTCAATCCAGCTTTAAAGGTCGTTAACTGTACCTTATCGTCAGCTTCGTCTACCTCTAGAGTTTCCCGAGTGAAGCGTTTCCCGAGTGAAGCATTTCACGTACAACTTCAGGGTTTCTTTCTCCCCTTGCTTGATGGTGAGCAGGTAGTCTGTTGGTCTCTTCGGGCGTTGTCCTCCGACGAAGTGGTGCAGAAAGGCGTTACTCAACTGCTCGAAGCTGTTGATGGATGATGTGGGTAACTTCGTGGGCCTTAATGAGGCTTCCAACGGTTTGTACAGCTGGTCTTGTAACCGCTCGGGACATTATTAGCTGGATTGAATGGCTTCGTTACTCTCGTCAAAGATATGGACATGTGGTTAGCTTGTCTCAAAGGACGGCCTCGTTGGTCTTGATGAGATCGTTTAGTTGAGTTCATCAGTCCCATCAGTGGGGGATATTGACTTGATGAGATCGTTCAGTTGAGTTCATTAGTCCCATCAGTGGGGGATATTGAATGCAGTTCTATAATCTATTATACGCATGTGAAAATGGAAGTACTAAAAATATGTATCCTTCGAATTTCATTTGTTGGTAAAATAAAGCCTTGAAAGTATAACTATCAAAAATCAGGGTTCGCTACTAGACTAACAGTAAGCTAGTTTACACCCTCCATTGAGTTATTAAATTGATTTTACCAGCACTCTATAAACATACAAACATTTGGTAAATTAGAATATATGTATAATGTAGATTAGCAAAAAAAAAAAAAAAAAAAAAAAAAAAGAATATATGTATAATGTATATATTGTTGAGCACAGTCCTGTGTATGTGAAGAAGAAGCCCAAGCCCACTGTGTCTGTGTGAAGAAGAAGCCCAAACATGAAGAAGAAGAATAGTAAACGCGCCGTTTCATTTATCCAAACGCAACGTTTTGGTTTATTGAGGCTTGTTTTTGTTTTAAGTAAAACGGTGCGTTTGGTTCTGTTTAAAGGGATGTTAGATTAGGCGCAATTTTCTAGATTCATCTTTTCTCTCTCTTCTTCTTCATTTGACTTTCTGTCCCTTTCTCACGCTTTCTCTCAGTTTCTTAGATATTTTCTTTTCCGTGTGTTGCCGTGATTGTTGACTTGTATTCAATGTTACTCAGTCTTGTGTAGCCGTGATTGTTGACTTGTATTCACTATTACTCAGTCTGTGATACTGAGTTTTTCGTCATATATAAATATGCAATTGGGAGCAACCTCAATTCTATTTCAAGTTTTTGTGACTAACCACTCTTTGTTTTTTCACTAAGCCAACCTATATATATGAAGTGCAAACAATTGATTTGCTATTGGTGCATATTTGCTTAATTTGGTGTGATAGATCAAGGAGAAGAGCATGTGGATAACATTTTGGGAATTTCTTCAAACCATCTAGAAGACTTACGAACAGTGTTTCATGAAAACGACCCACGGGGAATGGAAATGGTCATGGAATCAATTTCAAAGGGGTCCGAAGCACAGTATCTTCTAATCAATTCTGTTTATGAGCTTGAACCTCAAGCCTTCGACACTTTGAAAGCAATATTTCATTTCCCTGTGTACCCTATTGGCCCTGCCATACGTTACATGGAATTTGAACTTGAACATGGTTCCCTTATAACTACAACTAGTGACAACAACCGTGACTATCTAAAATGGTTGGATTCCCAGTCTGCAGGCTCTATCTTGTATATTTCATTGGGAAGTTTCTTTGTGCTCACAGACACCCAAATGGATGAATTTGCAGCTGCGCTTCGTAATAGTGGTGTTCGGTTCTTCTGGGTGGCTCGTGGAGAAGCTTCTCGGCTGAAAGAGAGTTGTGGTGATACAGGGTTAGTAGTGCCTTGGTGTGACCAATTGAGAGTGTTGTGCCATCCTTCTATAGGGGGGTTTTGGTCCCATTGCGGATGGAATTCTACTCAAGAAGCTGTTTATGCAGGCATTCCTATACTTTCTTTCCCCTTATTTTTGGATCAAGTTCCTAACAGTAGGCAAATTGTGGAAGACTGGAAGATTGGGTGGAGGGTGAAGAGAGCACAGGTGGGAAGTGAAATATTGGTGACAAAAGAAGATATATTAGAACTCGTACAAAGGTTTATGGAGCTTGAAAACTGCGAGAGAAAAAAGACTTCGAAAAGAGCAAGAGAACTAAAAAATATGTGCCATCAAGCGATTACTGAAGGTGGATCTTCTCATTCTCACTTGGATGCATTTGTTAGTGACTTTTTAGAAGTCAAAAACCATTAAGAAGTTTGTTCTGAATGACTAGGCAAATTGTAGCCACTGAACACTTTTTCTTAACTTAATTATAATAATTTGGCCACTTGAACATTTGGACTTTGATTTTTGCTATTTGAACAATGGATTAGAATGCATATTTATAAAACCATGTAAATTTAATTAATGTGTCGAAAGGTTTGTTTGTTGATCCAGTCAATTTAATGTAATTGATGACCTTAAGTTGCTTAATTAAGGTGACCAATAGCATCATCATAGCAGGAGAACTAAAAGATATTTGTCATCAAGTGATTACTGAAGGTAGATCATTTGATTCTCACTTGGATTTATTTGTTAACGACTTTTTAGAAGACAATAACCATTTAAAAGTTTCCTTATTTGTTGTCAGTAACTAGACTGAGTTGTAGTCATTGAACAATTGTTCTTAAATGATGTTCATTAATGTCAGTTTGAAAATTCGAAAAAAAAAAAAATTATGAAATTTTTGCTACTTGAATAAGTGGATTTATTTTATTTTATTTTTTAAAGTGAAGTTGAAGCTATGGGAATTTAATCAATATATGTGTAGAAAAATTTGTTGCAAGTCGTTGAACCAGTCAATTTAATGCATTGATGACCCTATGTTGGTTAAGTAGATCAATGGCATCATCATAATTTTGTAATTTTAAGCTTCTTATAGATGGAGACGAATGTGAGATGAGACATAGAAAGCCACATCCTGTTTGCAAGGCTTGAACGTGTTAGACAAGTAGATAGAAAATTTCTCACTCTCCTCATTCAGTCAATATCTGTTGGAAAATCCACATAGTCGCCTCCTTGATTGATGATGCTTATTCCTTTAGAGCAACTGTATCAGTCTAACCAAAATTTTCCATTTATTTTACAATAAGAACTTATTTTTTCTATTTTACACTACCACTTTTTCAAAGCACTCACATTAATTCATCTATTTTACAATCTATTCTATTTAAATAATAATATTTATTATTTTTTGTTTCTATCTCTTTATCTTTGTCTTTGTCTTTGTCTTTATCTCTCTCAGACCAATATGTTGTCCCTCCTCTTCTTATTTTTCTTCTTCTTCCTTTCACGGTCACGGTCAGATCACCTCCCTTCCACAAGCATTTTCTTCTTCTTCTTCTTCTTCTTCTTCTTTCTCTCACAGTCAGATCAGCTCTCCACCACAAGCACCACAAGAACCAAAACCCACAAGCATTGATCTCCGTCGACCCACAAGCACTGACTCCGTCAACCCACAAGCATCGATCTCCACCACCAGCACCAATCCATAAGCATTAAAACCCATTTCTGTCGACCCACAAGCACCAATCTCCGCCACCAGCACCGATCCACAAGCATCTAGACCCATTTCTGTCAACCCACAAACTCTAATCTCTGCCACTAGCACCGATCCACTGATCCACAAGCAGCCAACACCAACATCGATCTCTCTCTCTCTCTCTATTGGTTTGTTCGTGTGGGTGTGTTTGTGTATCTTTGTGTTGATTTGTCTGTGTGGATGTATTTGTGTGGGTGTGTTTGTGCATATTTGAGGAAAAAGAAGATGAGGGTCTTTTTGCACTCAGAGAAGAGAGAGGAAAAAATGAGCGAAATTAATAAAATAAGAGTATACACAGTTACAATAACTGTGTATATATGAACAGTTACTATAGCAAATGTGTAAATATACATAGTTTTAGAAGGACTGACATGGGAAGTTTTGTAACTTAAATGTGTAAAATTCATCTCTTTTCCTATTATACAAGAGCTAGTGCGGATGCTCTCTATACTTGCCAATTTACAAACCTAAATCTCAAAGCTTAGGGTCTATTTGGTTAGCTGAAAAAAAGTAGTGTTTTTTGTTTTCATTTTCAGTTTTCAGTAGGACCTACCAAAAAAAAAAAAACTTGTTTTTTTTGGTTTAAGAATTCGTACTCAATTTTCATTTTTAGTATTCTAAAAGTTGGATTTAAATACAAAAAATGAAAACACATTTTCAACATTTTCAATTTCATAGAAAGTGAATATAGTGGCAATTTCGTAAATATTGTGAAAACGCAAAGGGCCCATACAAAATGAAAATAGTTGCAATTTCATAAATATTATAAAAATACAAAGTGCCCCACTTGATTGATGTGAGTATGTGTAAGTGAAAAAAGTAACTTAAAAAGAAAAGAAAAGAAAAGAAAAGAAAACAATGTCAAGCCGTGTATGATGAATTTTATACCAAAATTATGTATTCAAAATAACTTACTAAACATCCTCACATATAAAAATAAATCATCTATATATATAAAACCGAAACTTATGAACCTCTTAAAATTTTCCACATAAGCACAATATTAAAAAAACATATATAATAAAACTTTTCTAAAATCCGAATCCAATGCTTTGCCTTTTCTTTCTCCAAAATGCATGCCCTGCCTTCTCTCCTTCTACCAGCTCCCCCAACCCAACGCTCCTCTATGCTCCTCCTTTACTAGCTCCCCCAATGATCAGACCCACAACAAACTAACAGTAAAGCATCTAAAGACACCATACCCACCATACCCACAAACCAATAGACATCTTATTCCTTAGAACAGAGGTCGATCTCCTTCCTCAGACCGAGCAAATTGAAGCCGTGGTAGGAAGCATGAAGGTTCAGAAGAAACAGAGAATTGAAAGAGATGATGACAAAGACGAAGACGACATGATAAGCAGTCAACCTTCCAATACAAGACTCTGTTGGAAAAACTATTTCTTACTATTTCTTCACCTGATACTTTTTCTAAAAAACTCTCCACCAATCTCCTTCTCCTTTCCAAAAAAAAAGGGTAAATTACAACTTACCCACTTGTAGTTTGACCAAAATTTAAGTTGCCTACCTGTGGTTTGAAATTTGACACTTCACCCACCTGAGGTTTAATTGAAATTTAAATTGCCTATTTGGAGTTTGAAATTTCATGATGCAAGTGTTCCGTTGGATTCTTTTTGAACTTATATAATCTTGTCTTTTTATATATATATATTTTTTTTGTGTTTTTGGAGGAGAGAAACATAAAAGTGGAGTTAAATTGCATATTTAGTCATATTTTTAACAGAAGTGGATTATAAAACTTTAACTGAGCTAATCTCGGGTGGGTAAAATGTCAAATTTCAAACCACATGTAGGCAACTTAAATTTTGGCCAATCTACGAGTGGTTAAGTTGTAATTTGTCCAAAAAAAAAAAAAAAAAAAACTGATCAACTCTTTCTCTTCCTTTCATCCCCATCTCCCTCTGTATCATGAGCCCATAAATCGCCAAAACCAAAATAATCCCATCTCTCTCTTCGTCATCTTCCTCCTCATCCCATAAATTTCTCCAAACATAGTACACAACCAGCACAAACCAAACCCATAAATCACAAACAAAAGCCAAATCCACAAATCGCAACTGTAGGGGACAGATTTTGAGGCCCAAGCCCAGCAAGCGAGCGATTCTAGCCCAAAAGACCCTCAACAATGAATTTGTAGAGAGTAGGTCGTAGAACTAGGTCTTGACAGAGTAAACGTAATTGTTAGTAAGCCATGCAACCATTTGAACGTGGGAATACTTCATTAAGTTTCCTGGGATAACAGTTCGTGGGGCTGTACCCCAAAGTTTCGTTTACAGAATTCCTTTCTTTCTCTCTCTTCCTTTCCTTACTTTTTGCTCTCCAGCTTCCGATCCTCTGATCATGGGGGTTTTCTTCTCTTATATAGCATCCTTCGAATGATAATGAACCTACACTTGTTGATCATCTGGGCCTCTACTTGAGTGCCTGTCCCACAGGACATCCTCCTCATTTTCTGTGAGTTGCATTGTTCAAGATAATACTGTTCTCCTGTCCTCTCCACATTAATGCGGCTGGAAAAGTAGCTTCCTTGCATTTAATGCGGCAGTTGTGGTTGCCCCCTGAACATCTAGCATTTTCCTTTGATTTTAGATGACCTTTCACCATGTAAAGGGTGTGAATTGGACTCCCGTTTGGTGCGTCCGAGGAGGCACTCCTCCTCGGACGCCCCTTAAACAAGCCCGGCCCAACATGGTTGGATTGGGGGTCCTCTGTCCATGTTTTCGCTTCCTATTATGGTTGGGCTTTGTACGAGTACCATGGCCCACAGTGTATTGGCGAACTTTACCCCCACAATAGCCCCTCAAAATTCCAACTCTTCCTTCTTGATCCGAGGAGGAGAGGCGGGATTTTGATGCCTACTGGACAGTTCGTTGTGGATTCCTGCTTTACACGTGCGGGGGCGTGCCCTCACCTGCCTTATTAATGCTACAGGCATTTATTGACCCTGGGGGAAGTAATTGCAGCTTTTGGAGTTTTACGCTCTCTCAATCCAACGGTTGGAGACCGGATCAACGGTGGACAATGTTTCATTTGCTCTAGGCGGGAGTGTGTCTGTCCAACTCCCTCTAAGTATATAAGGTTTTGAAGGTGTTCATTCCTCGCTTTTGACGAACACTCCAGTATTCAGAACATCTCAGAGCCTTCTCCTTCAGCACGTTCTTACCTTCACCGCCGTTCTCTTGAAGATTCTGTCGAGTTTCTTACCCGTAAGTGCGCGCTTCTTCTTCGTTACTCTTCATTAGACAAACTGCCTTCACGTTGTCTAGGATTAGAGGGGATGGGTAGGCTTGAAAAAATGGTAGACTCTCCGGCCGGTATGGCAGGCTTCAGGGCGAAGTATCGTATTCCTACCGGAGGTAGGTTTAGAGTATTGCCACCAGGAGGAAATTTTGTTCAAGAGAAGAACGGGGGAAGTCGCAATTCCAATGATAGCCTTTGTGGAAGGAGGAATGACGATTCCAATGGGGAGAATAACTAGGGACTACCTACGTGGTCATAGATTAGCCCCCCACCAGTGCACCGCGAACCTGTTCCGGATCCTGGGGTGTGCCGACGCCTTAAATGACCAGATGAACCTTGGCCTTTCATGGCACGACGTGGTTCATCTTTATGAATGCCATAAGCTCGGCGACTCATACTACTTAAAGTCCAGGACTGACGAAGTGAGGTTGATATCCTGCCTTCCCAAGTCCAGCAAAGGTTTGAAGGACGATCATTTGATCGTCTCCGGACCATGGCATGACGGCATTCACTGTCCGACTAGGGCGGGAACGCCAGGTGGGGTGGCATAGAATTAGATTCCGTAGGGAGGACCTTAGTTTTGAGCCCTCCCCCCCCCCCCTTTTTCTTTCTTTCTTTCTTTTTCTTTTTATTTTAAACTTGTTGGTTTGGTTGCATGCCTCCTCGGACTAACATAAACCCTTTAACGGCCTTTGCAGACAAGGAGTGAACATCCCCTCGGCTGAGCTTGGTCAACGTCCCGGCTCTAAATTACCTCCTGAGATTTGAGATTTTCGTAAGCGAGGACGGACAATTACGGTCGGCTCCCTTGATTTTGGACTACGTTCCCCTCACTCGATCCTTGGTAGACGCCGGCCAAGCTATAAGGGCTGGCAGTCCAAGATTGGCACGTATTGACGTATCCATACCAGGGTTCCTTGCTTCAACAGACTTACCTCCTGTTCAGCTGCCTCCCCAACGCGCTTTTCCTGCAGTGGTTATCCTAGAGGAGGAGGCTGGTTCTTCGCATTAATCCTTAGAGGAACAAATAGACCAGTTCCAATTTACTGAGGAAGGAGAGGTGTCAACCGAGGTAGTAGAGCTCTCGGACTCCTACGCCGATTTAGACCGTGCCTCTGCGGCTCCTGATACTGGTTTAGTCATCGCATAAGTTGATATCAGCGAAGAGACTGAAGAAGAAAGAATGGATTTGAAGCCAAGGACTGGCCTCAGGGGCCTTCTATCTAACAGGAGCAAGGGGCAGTCCTCTAAGGATGTCTCGAAGGAACAAACTGCCCCTAAGGCTCTTGCTCCTCCTCTTCCTCCCTCGTCGGACGCGGCACTGTAGCCTATGCCTAACTTAAGGCAAAAAAGGCCTATAGAAGAAACGGAGGAGGGAGAGATTGGCCGTGAAAAGGCCAGGCCTCAGAAGAAAGGCAAGGAGACGAAAGAGCCCCGAGAGAAGAGGACTAGGTCCACTGACAGCCGAGACGAGGCAGCCATTCGTAGGGAACAACGAACATGGTCGCCGCGGATCGAATTAGACGGCGCCCCGATCCCCTAGGATGCGACCCTATGGGAATCCCAACGGGAGCAGGCATCATTCTTAGCCGAGGCCCTACAGCAGCCTCTTCTCTTGCCTCGTGATATGGAGGGGCTCAGAAAGACTCGTCAGCCAGAACTTTTCATGTCCTTGAAGAGGGACATGGCCATGGTAAGTGGAATCTTCTATCTCGTCTCTATATTGTGTACCCTCTTATCGTCATGTTTTCATAAGGTTTTTATTTACTTCCGAGCGCAGGTCACTCAACAAATTTTTGTTGCGGAGGAATGGGCCATTAAGGCTCTTGAGGACTTGCATAGGGAGGCTCAGTCCCGCTTTGCAGCCAAGAAGGCCGCTGGCGATCTCAAACAGGATTCTGATCGTCAGAATAATGAAATAAAGGAGGTGAAGAAGGCTCATGCGAGCGCGGAAGCTGGCCTTAAGAATGCCGAAAAGCAAGCTGACGATTTGCGCATAAAGCTCCGCCAATCTGAGGAGAAACTTACGGCGGAGCAGCAGGCAGTCTCAACGCTCAAGGCTGAGCTTGCAAGGATCAAGGAGGAGGCCTTCTTGGCCAGGGAAGCTGCCGAGAAGGCTGTGGCGGCCTCATATGAACATGGAGTCCATGATACTGAGGCTAGGCTGGCCGAGGAAGTTGCCATTGTCTGCAGGGAATACATCACCACGTCCTGGGGTGTAGCCCTGGATCGGGCAGCTGTCCCAGTAGATTCTAATCTCAGGAAGGCTGAGAACATCTTTTTCCCGGAGGACGTACGCGAGATTCCTGACGAGGTTGCCTCGAAAAAGCCTCTTCTAACAGACTCCTCTATTCCCGAGGCTGGGGGCACGGAGCAGGCCGAGCAGGGCAAGTCACCCGAGGACAACCTTCGTATTAGCTCTCCTTGCACAGGCCAAAGAGATTGCCCCGGAGACCGAAGCAGCAGATAATCAGCCCGCTTCGACTCAGGGCTCTTAGGAAAGTAGTGTAGGATTTCATTTGTTTTACTTTTCGTGTTTTGTTCTGTTTTGCGTTGTTAATGTTTGTGAACAGAACCGCTTTTGGGTTTAAATGATAGAGGTTATTTCCTTTCAGATATCATTGTTTTATTTTCTTCTGTTTTCATCATGAATGCATATCTGTTCTGTCACTTACTGCTGAAAGTTAAGTATAAACGATTGAATACGTGAAAATAATGATAGTTCATAATTAGACAAAAATGCAGGACTTGGGTTCTGTTGAACAATTAGTGAGAATCGTATCACGATTAATTTCCCCCAAGACTGTGGCCGAGAAGCCATGCAGGACTTGGGTTCTGTTTAACATTTAGTGAGAATCGCTTCGCGGTTAATTTCCCCCAAGTCTATGGCCGAGAAGCCATGCAGGACTTGGGTTCTGTTTAACACTTGGTGAGAATAGTATCGCGGTTAATTTCCCCCAAGTCTGTGGCCGAGGGGCCATGCAGGACTTGGGTTCTGTTTAACACTTAGTGAGAATCATTTCGCGATTAATTTCCCCCAAGTTTGTGGCTGAGGAGCCATGCAGGATTTGGGTTCTGTTTAACACTTAGTGAGAATCATTTCGCGGTTAATTTCCCCCAAGTCTGTGGCCGAGGAGCCATGCAGGACTTGGGTTCTGTTTAACACTTGGTGAGAATAGTATCGCGGTTAATTTCCCCCAAGTCTGTGGCCGAGGGGCCATGCAGGACTTGGGTTCTGTTTAACACTTATATAAGTAACTGCACAGTAATACGGCATTTAAAAATTATATCTTTCATTAATAACAGTACCTTTTCAGGTTGTTTACATTCCAAGGGCGTGGCACTACACATTCGTCTAAGTCTTCCAAAAAGTAGGCTCCTATGCTGGCTACAGAAGTGATGCGGTACGGTCCCTCCCAATTTGGTCCGAGCTTTCCCCATGCGGGGTTCCTTGCAGTGCCTAAGACCTTCCTCAGTACTAGATCCCCAGGCGCTAATGGTCTGGACTTCACCTTGGCGTCGTAACCTTGCTTGAGCTTCTGCTGATAGTTAGCTAGGTGGACCATCGCGCCCTCCCTTCTTTCGTCGATGAGGTCCAAGCTCTTCTCCAGAAGTTTGTTATTGGTAGAGGGGCAGAAGGTGGTGGTCCTCTGGGTTGGGAAGTTCACCTCCAGTGGAATGACAGCCTCGGCCCCATAGGTCATTGAAAAAGGGGTTTCCCCTGTGGACCTACGAGGCGTGGTACGGTATGTCCACAAGACATGGGCTAACTCCTCTACCCATCTTCCTTTCGCGTCATCTAGTCTCTTTTTCAGTCCGTTCATTATGGTTTTATTGACGGCTTCCGCTTGTCCATTACTCTGGGGGTAAGCTGGAGTGGAGTACCGGTTAACAATTCCTAACTCACTGCAGTACCTTCTGAAGGCTTTGCTGTCAAACTGGAGCCCGTTGTCCGACACCAGGGTGTGCGGGGTGCCGAACCTGGTGACTATATTTTTCCAGAGAAACTTCTTGACATCGACGTCCCTAATGTTTGCCAGCGCCTCAGCCTCCACCCATTTGGTGAAGTAGTCGGTGCCGACGAGAAGAAATTTTATGTTCCCTGTTGCCTTAGGGAATGGACCAAGTATATCTAGGCCCCATTGCGCAAATGGCCAGGGACTGGACAAGGGGTTTAGCTCTCCACCAGGCTGGTGTATGCTCGGAGCGAATCTCTGGCATTGGTCGCACTTCTTCACATAATCTAGGGCTTCCTTATGCATGCTCGGCCACCAATAACCCAGCGTTAAGGCTCTGTGAGACAGAGACCTACCCCCCTGTGACTTCTGCAAATTCCTTCGTATAACTCTTCCAGGATGAGTTCTGCAGCCTCTGGGTGCACACACACCAAATACGGCCCTGAGAACGAGCGTCTGTAAAGCTTGGAGTCCTCCAACAACCAGAATCGAGTAGCTTTTCTCTTGATTTTGCCAGCCTCAACCTTATCACCTGGCAAGGTGTCATGCTTTAAGTACAGAACGATAGGGTCCATCCAGCTCGGCCCTGCCCTGATGTTATGTATTCCAATCCCATTGGCCTTCTCTGTTAGTGGACGGAGGATCTCTTCTACCAGAATGACTCGAGGTAGGGGTTGAGTCGAGGAGGTAGCCAACGTCGCGAGAGAATCAGTATGAGTGTTCCCACTTCTGGGTATGTGCGTCAAGCGGAAGTGATGAAATTGGGTCTGCAGGTGCTTAACCCGAACTAGATACTCTTGCATTCTTTCATTCTTTGCCTCCATGTCTCCATTTACCTGCCCCACAATAAGTCTTGAATCCGAGAACATGTTTACGGATTTCCCCCCCATTTTCCGGATCATTCCCATTCCCTCCAATAGCGCCTCATATTCGGCTTCGTTATTCGTGGCTGAAAAACCGAGTCTCAATGACTTCTCTATGGTTATCCCTTCAGGTGAAAGCAGGACAAGTCCTAACCCTGAGCCCCTTTGGTTCGATGCGCCATCAATGTATGCTTTCCACCAAGTGAGTCCACGCGGGGAAACTGTGCTGCTCACCCGCTCACCAGCCCCCAGTAAGACCGACACTTCCTTTCCTTCCGTTGCAGGCTCCGCAAATTCTGCCACTAGGTCGGCGAGGACCTGGCCCTTTACAGCGGTGCGAGGCATGTATTTAATGTCAAAGGTGCCCAAAATTGTTCCCCATTTTGCAATTCTACTTGTGTAATCGGCGCTGTATAGGATGGACTTTAAAGGGAGTTGAGTTAACACCACAACAGTGTGTGCTTGAAAGTAGTGGGGCAGCTTTCTTGTGGCTTGTACGATGGCCAAGATAGCCTTTTTGAGGGGAAGGTAACGGGTTTCTGCCTCCTGAAGGGATTTGCTTACGTAATAGACTGGTCGCTGTGTGCCGTTGTCTTCTCGGATTAGCACCAAGCTTATTGCATGCGGGGCCACCGCTATGTAGGCAAACAAAACCTCGTCGGCCTCGGGGCTGGACATAATCGGTGGTTGGGCGAGGTATTCCTTTAGCTGTTGGAAAGCTATAGCGCATTCCTCATTCCACTCAAATCCTTTCCACTTGTGTAATAGGAGAAAAAATGGCCTGCATCTATCTGCTGAGCGCGAGATGAAACGGTTTAAAGCTGCTATCATACCAGTAAGCTTCTGGACTTCTTTAGGGTTCCGAGGAGGCTGCAAGTTATGGATGACTTTTATTTGGTCAGGGTTAGCCTCAATGCCTCTGTGAGTCACCATATAGCCCAAGAATTTTCCAGATCCCACTCCAAATGAACATTTGGTTGCGTTCAGCCGTAGTTTATACTTTCTTAGTATTTGAAAAACGTTGCCGAGATCATCAATATGGTCGGGAGCCAACTTACTTTTAACCACCATGTCGTCTATGTACACTTCAATGTTTTTACCCATCTGCTGTTCAAACATCCTGGTCATCATCCTTTGATAGGTTGACTCGGCATTTTTTAGGCCGAAGGGCATCACTTTATAATGATAATTCCCAACTGGGGTGACAAAAGCAGTCTTCTCCTGGTCTTCGGCGGCCAAGGGTATCTGGTGGTAGCCCTGAAAAGCGTCTAGAAAACTCATTCTAGGATGTCCGACAATCGAATCTACCAACTGGTCTATCCAGGGCATAGGGAAGGGATCCTTTAGGCACGCCTTGTTTAGGTCGGTGAAGTCTACGCAGACCCGCCATTTCCCACTCTTCTTCCTTACCACTACCGTGTTGGCTAACCACTCGGGATAGAAGACCTCTTTGATAGCCCCTGCTTTCTTCAATCTTGTGACCTCTTCTCTCACGGCGTCGGTATGTTCTTTTGACGGTCGTCGAGGAGCCTGCCTCTTAGGTGTTATGGCCGGGTTCACATTAAGGCGGTGGCAGATGAAATCTGGGTCGAGCCCGGGGGCCTCATAGGGGTCCCAAGCAAACACGTCTAAATTCTGTCGGAGGAAAGCAGTCAGTGCCGACTTTTCTTGGGGCGGCAATTCCGAACCAATTTGAAAAAACCTCTCAGGGTCAGATCTGACAAGTACTTTTTCCAACTCCTCACGGTTCACCTCCATGGCTGGTCCTCCACTGCCCGCAGTTGGGACCGTAGTCATTAATTGCTATAAGCCGTTCTCGGCCGAAGTGGAAGTTATGCAATCCTACTGCCGCAAGATTGCCGACACCATGCATTGCCTAGCTACTCCCTGGTTCCCTATTATCTCTTTGACCTGACCTCCTGACGGATATTTCACCTTTTGGTGCAAGGTTGACGACACAGCCCCTAGTGCATGAAGCCATGGCCGGGCCACGATGGCTGTGTAAGGGGAGTATGCATCTACGACAATGAAGTTCACTTCTATCACATCTGAGTCTGTTTGCACAGGCAACCTAATCATGCCTCTCAGGATGACGACCTTTTCTTCAAAGCTAACCAGGGGAGAATCGTATGGCGACAGGTCTTCCTGCTTCAAGTTCAGTCCCTTATACAAATCAGGGTACATTATCTCCACTGCGCTGCCTTGATCAACTAACACCCTTTTCACTTTATAACCTCCTATTCTGAGCGTAACGACTAAGGCATCATCGTGGGGTTGGATAGTTCCTTGTTTGTCTTCCTCCGTGAACCCGATTAATGGCATGGCGCTCGTTCTAGCCCTCTTGGATTCCCTGTCGTCTGGCTTAGTCGGGAAATTGCTCACTGACATTACCCTGAAGGGGACAGAGCCTGTCCTTCCAGGTGCGGCGAGAATGACATTAATTGTGCCAATGGGTGGCCTCAATGTACTTTGTCTGGTTTCATTGTTTGATGGTTCTTGCCATCCTTCAGGGCGATGCAACAGATGTCTCAGCTTCCCTTCTCGGACGAGCCGGTCTAAATAGTTCTTCAGGTTCCTGCAATCATCAGTAGTGTGACCTGGCTCCTGATGGTACGCACAATACAGGTTCTGATTACGCTTCAAAGGGTCGCCAGCCATCTTGTTCGGCCACTGAAAGAAAGGCTCATACTTCACCTTCTCTAGGATTTTGTGTAGAAGTTATCGGAACACAGCATGGACTGCCTGAGCCCCAGTAGATCCGGACTACTCTACATAGTCCCTTCTCGGCCTGTTACTGTTGTTAAATCGTTCCGACCTGAAGTCCCTCCTCTCCTGAGGAAACGACCTTCGCTTTACCCTTCCCCATCTGCTAGTCCTCCTCGACCCTTTTGTACTTGTCAATTCGGTCCATGAGTTGGCGCACGCTGGTGACTGGCTTTCCAGTGAGGGACTTTCTTAAGCCATGTTCTGTCGGCAAGCCCCTTTTGAACGTACTGATGGCGACGTCATCATATTTCCCTTCGATCTCGTTATACATTTCCCAGTATCTATCCGAGTAGGCCTTCAGCGTCTCTCCTTCCCGCATGGACAAGGATAGGAGGGAATCAAGGGGCCGAGGGACTCTAATGCTGGTGATGAAACGGGAACCAAAAGCCTGCGTCAGCTGTTTAAAGGAATCTATGGAATTCGGCTAGAAGGAATCGAACCATCTCATCACCATGGGTCCCAAGCTAGATGGGAATATCCTACACATTAACGCCTCATCCCTAGTGTGGACGGCCATCCTCTGATTGAATTGGCTCACATACTCCACTGGGTCGGTCCGACCATTGTATATAGCAAACGTTGGTTGATGGAACCGCCGAGGAAGCACTGCCCTCTCTATTCTACGTGTAAACGGCGACTGGGAGATGCGATCCAGGGCCTTACTCATGGCATCGTTGGCCAGGCCTTGGTAAGATGGGCTTTTGTGGCTGCGTTTACGAGACCTCTCTTCCTCATAGGAAAAGGTCTCGCTTGGAGGGGTTTTTGATCTTCGCCGATATTCGTTATCCTCGTCATTGCTAGAGCCTGAGCCGGGTGAAGGACGTTTCTGCTATGCTCGGCGTAGCTTTTTCTTCAAATCATCAATCTCTTTTCGTAAAGCCTTTCGATCGTTTTGCTCATGGGATGTATGATCCTTCCCCTTTGAACGGCTTTTACTCGTGTAAGAGGTGTTCACGCTTCCCTCTCCTTGGTTATCTTGGTTGTTCCTTCGTTCGACATTTAAAAAATTGTCCTGCCGTTGAGAATCTGCACCTCCGGTTTGGCGCGGGCCTGATCCTTCCATTTCTTACTGTTCACTTGTCGAGACACAAATTCTCCCCACAGACGGCGCCAATTGTAGGGGACAGATTTTGAGGCCCAAGCCCAGCAAGCGAGCGATTCTAGCCCAAAAGACCCTCAACAATGAATTTGTAGAGAGTGGGTCGTAGAACTAGGTCTTGACAGAGTAAACGTAATTGTTAGTAAGCCATGCAACCATTTGAACGTGGGAATACTTCATTAAGTTTCCTGGGATAACAGTTCGTGGGGCTGTACCCCAAAGTTTCGTTTACAGAATTCCTTTCTTTCTCTCTCTTCCTTTCCTTACTTTTTGCTCTCCAGCTTCCGATCCTCTGATCATGGGGGTTTTCTTCTCTTATATAGCATCCTTCGAATGATAATGAACCTACACTTGTTGATCATCTGGGCCTCTACTTGAGTGCCTATCCCACAGGACATCCTCCTCATTTTCTGTGAGTTGCACTGGCCAAGATAATACTGTTCTCCTGTCCTCTCCATATTAATGCGGCTGGAAAAGTAGCTTCCTTGCATTTAATGTGGCAGTTGTGGTTGCCCCCTGAACGTCTAGCATTTTCCTTTGATTTTAGATGACCTTTCACCATGTAAAGGGTGTGAATTGGACTCCCGTTTGGTGCGTCCGAGGAGGCACTCCTCCTCGGATGCCCCTTAAACAAGCTCGGCCCAACATGGTTGGGCTGGGGGTCCTCTGTCCGTGTTTTCGCTTCCTATTATGGTTGGGCTTTGTACGAGTACTATGGCCCACAGTTTACTGGCGAACTTTACCGCCACAGCAACCATTACCATTACAACACCCTCCTTTGCCGTGAGAGGATGAAGAGAGAGATAGATGAGGTGAGAAGTCAATTTTTTTTAGACTCCACCCATGATTAAGTAGAGGAAGAAGAATGCTTGAAATAACCAGATCTAAAGTCACAGCTCCACCATAGACTTCGTTCTTCATTGTTTTAGCTTCACCGTGGACTAGGTGATACTTTACCTTGTGATTTTGGTCAGAGATAGTGAGTTCTGCAAAACATGGGCCATTTGTTTACGAGAAAGAGGTGAGGGTATGAATTTTTGGTTTTATCCTAACATGGTTACTGTACTGACCATTGGTCTTAAAAGCCACAGTCAAAATGGTTTACAGCTAAGCTATTTAGATTTTTTTTAAATTTTTTATTTATTTGTAGTCGTACTTATCATAGTAATAAAGAGTTCAAATATTTTAATGGCATAAAGTCATACTCATATTCAATTTTAAATATATTTTTATATTGACTATTGCACTAAAAAATATTTTGAATGATAAATATTTAATTAAAGTCTATAATAAATTGCTAGAAATATCATTTTGTTTTTAAGCCACCTTTATACTTGAATATCTTCGGATATTTTAAATTTTAAATCAAGATCATTAATTTGTAGTATATATTTATATTATTTATTTCATATTAATTAATTACTAAATTAGTTATATATGACATTATTGTGGTTCGACTTCGGTCAAACCCAGATTTGACCTTAAAAACCTTGAACCTCTTTCTTTACCAAGTCTGAAAACCAAACCACATTTCATTTCAATTTTGAGACCCTCCATTCCACCATGTAATATGTATGTCATGTTTCTCAATTCTTTTTTTGTCAACCTATTCTTCTTCTTTTTCATTTTTTTTAGGTTCATATTATAATTGTAATATTCTAGAAAATGTAGTTGTTATTATTATTGGGTAAAGATTTGGGTTTGGTATTGATATTGTGGGGCACAAGAATTCAGATAAGGTACTTGTGCCATGTGTTGTATCCATGGTCGAGGAGCCCATTATCGTGCCGAGGAGGCCACACGCTTGGACAGTAAGACCATGTCATTGGCACATTGCAAGAGGAGGTCCTGCTACTGAGAAAAAGCTTTGGAGAGGGGGTTAGTCTTGACATGACTAGCAAGATGGTGGCTGCCTTCACATTTAATGCATCCCACCAAACCTCCTACCTGCATTTATGTGGAGAAGACCCTTGAACAGTACTGCATTGACCGCCGCAACTCACAAGGGGTTTGGGAAGGTGTCTGATGGGACAAGCACTCGAGTGGTGGGCTGGACAATCAACAAATAGAGGGCTAAGATCGCCTGATGGGAGCTATATAATGTGATAGACTCTCCAAAGGGCAGGGGACATAAAATCTGTAGAGAAAATATTGTAGTATTAAGAAAGGTAACTGTAATAAAAGCTAAAAGAAATATATTCAAGAACTACTCTCCTTGAACATTACCGAGGAAGAATTTCTATACATCACATTTGTCTATTTATTGTTTTTCCTTACTCTCTTACCATCCTTAGCCCATTAAGGAAATCGTCCACTTCGTTGAGACCTAGTTTTTTAGCCCACTATCTACAAATTTATTGTACTGGGCTCTTTGAGCCTTAGCCCATTCATATTTTGGACATAAGAGCTAAAGCCTGCCCCTACAAATATATTAGTTAAAACATCTTAAAAAAATTATAAGAATTTTAACCAATAATATATAAAGAAATATATGTCTCTATATTAAATTGGACTATTTTAATTAATTTTTTGATTTGTACTAATTTAATATATTTATTTATATTTTGAATTGGACTATTATTATTTTGAAACCTTTTAAATTGGACTAGTTTAGTTAATTTTTTTTATTTATACTAATTTAATATATTTTATCATGAAAGGCTTTCTCTCTTTGTGAACAAATTTCAAATCCATTCCATGAGTTTGTCTTAGATTTTTAAAGCTGTTTAGCACTGTCAACAACATTGCATAAGTGATAACTTAAATTATTCATTCATTGTTGGATTTTTTTTATAATCAATAATTTTCCCGTGCATCATATGAGTTAGTGACTAGTTTTTTCTATATTCAATTTTAGAATTTGAATACAGAAAAGATAAAATAAAAATTGAATATATCACTTTTTAGGGGCCTTAGTCATTCATTAATGGTTTTTCAGCCTTCTATAATAGAAAGACAAATTAATAATTTAAAAAATAAAAATTCTTATTGATGGAGATAAATGTGATATGAGACGTAACAAATCCATATCCGGTTTGAAAAAAGTAGGGGTGGCAAAATAAGCCTAAGCCCAAACCCATTTGCCCAGCCAAACCAACCCATTCTAATTAAACCCAAACCCACCCAATTATTAGTCGAGTTAAATAGGCACCAACCCAATTAGACCTAATAATTATTGGGTTTTAACTAAAAGCCCATTGAATCCCATTTAACCCAAAAACAATATACCCAAAATCAACCCAGCCCTTTCCACCCAAAAAGAAAAAAAAGAAAAAAAAAACCCAGCCTTAGACGTTTTAGGGTTTCAAACTTTCAATCATGTTGGTCAGTTTCCAGGACTTTCCCTGTTCATCCCCAGAACTTTCCCTCATTTTCTCGGCCTCCAATCAAAGTCACGCCAAACGGAGCTGAAAGACCTCTTCTGCAAAATCAAAATCCTCCGACCAATCATCATTTTCTCAGAAATCCAACAACTTCAGCGTTGAAATTTTCTCAAAACTCAAATCCCAATTTCTTCGCCCCCTAGCTTTTCGTAAACCCTAACTCTCTCTCTCTCAAATTCTCGTCCTCGATGATCGATTCGCCACTTTGAACTACAATTTCCAGTACCAATGTTTTCTAATTATTAGGTTTTTCAAGTTTTGAAATTTTCCCTTGTTTTCTTTGCTCCCAAACAGAGTCACAACACTTTTAATGTCTCTTTAGCGTGTTACTTTGGCTAAGCACGTTGTTTATATTGCAAGCAAATTTGTATTAAATCTCTGAATACAAATTTTCTTCATTTTCTTCGCCCCTAAAATAGAGTTATGCCAGCTTTGCTCTCTCTCTCTGCAATCAACTCAGCAATCGATCTTGATTTTCTCGAGGTCTGGTGAGTTTTTTTTTTTTTTTGAAAGTTTCAATTTTGATGTCATTTTTGGATTACCTAGAAGAATTTTATGCTCAGAATTATGTTGTTCTTTGTAATTGTGGAAATGGGTCACCTCAGAATTTTATGGGTTTGGCTTCTTTGATCAAATTTGATTACTTTTGCTCAATTTTTATATCATTTCTGGATTAGCCAGAAGAACTATGCTCAGAATTGTGTTGTTCTTTGTAATTGTAGAACTGGGTCACCTCAAAACTTAATGGGTTTTGCTTCTTTGATCAATTAATTACTTCTGCTCATTTGATTGCTAGGTCTTACATGGTTGGATCATGGAATTCTAAGACAATTTTTCTTTTTCTTTTTGCTTATTGTTATTATTATTGTTATTATTGTTATTAAAACTTTTACAATTCTGATATGCCTTTGAAAGTGCATTTTACCTTGGATGATTTGTCTGGGTGCTGGATAATTTGGCTTTATTCAATGTTGATGACTTGGGGGAGTTGCTATATTTGTACTTAAATTTTTTGTGGTATTAGATTTCTCCTCCTTTTATGTTACAATGCTCAAAAAACAACCGAGGTTACCTTGTCTCATGGTGCTCTTACTTTATCAAGTTGTCATACATTTTTAATAATTGGCATAAATTTCGGACACTCTGTTATAAATCCTATATTTAGTAATTCTATGAATGAAGATGCACAAACAGGATCTCTAAGACATCTTAGAAGAGTGTTTATTTGAATGGTCAGGTTTTAGAATGGTTCAAAATGCTGAGGGTTTTTTTTTTTTTTTTTTTTTTCCTTTCCTTTACATTTTAGATATGGATTCAATGAATGAAGAAAATGATGAGGATGGTAATACTGTTTCAAGTGCTCCAAAAAGAATGAGATGTAGGACTTCTTTTGTATGGTCGGATTTTGAAATATTACCTAAAGGTTCTGATGGGAAAGAGAGAGCAAAGTGTAAAAAATGTCAAAATTCTTTTGTTGCCGGTTCTAATGGCACTACTTCTTTGTTGTGTCATAGAGCAAAATGCCTTGAGGTTGACAATCAAATTGTGTCTCGTCAGCCTTTAGATCAAGCTACGTATAGGGAAATGGTTGCATTGGCAATCATTAGGCACAACTATCCATTCTCATTTGCAGAACATGAGAACAATAAGTTGCTTCATTGTTATTTGAATCCTGATGTTAAGACTATATGTAGGAACATCGCAAAATCGGATGTGATAAAAATATACAGGAGAGAAAAGGAAAATTTGAAACATGATTTAAAGTCAATTACAAGGAGGTTTTGCTTAACATCAGATTTATGGTCTTCACCTAACACTGATGAGTACATGGTTTCTTACAACACATTATGTTGATGAACACCGGGTGTTGCAAAAGAAAGTTTTGAGTTTTTGTCATGTGCCACCTCCACATGGTGGTGTTATATTGGCAGAGAGGTTGTTAGGTTTGCTAAAAGAGTGGGGCATTGAGAAGAGGGTATTCACCATTACTTTAGATAATGTTTCATATAATGATACTTTGGTGAGTCATTTAAAGAGACACCGTTCTTTTGGACCTTGTTTACCTTTTGGTGGTGAGTTCTTTCACGTGCGTTGTGATGCACATATATTAAACCTTATCGTACAAGATGGATTAAAAGTCATAAATGAGGTTGTGTATAATTTACGTGAAAGTGTTAAATATGTGAGAGGTTCAGATCATAGGAAGTTGAGGTTTGCTCAATGTCTTTCAGAGCTTCCTTTTTTGACAAGTAAGAAAGTACGCCAAGATGTCCCAACAAGATGGAACTCAACATACTTGATGATTGAGACTTGTCTTAAGTATCGAGATGCATTTTCTCACTTGAGTAGGATTGATAAATACTTTCTCAATTGCCCTTCAGAGGAGGAATGGGAAAGGGTGGAGAAGATAGCAGGGGTTTTGGAACCATTTTATGATATCACCAAGCTTTTCTCTGGGACAAATTATCCCACAGCCAACTTGTATTTCCATTTGTGTTTGGAAGATTCAGTTGCGTATTATGGAACATTTGGAAGATGATGATGCGATAATTAGAGCAATGGCAAAAGAAATGAAAGAAAAGTTTGATAAATATTGGGATTATTACAGTCCTGTGCTATCATTTGCTGTCATTTTGGATCCTAGATACAAGTTGCAATGTGTAGAATTTTGTTATAGCAAGTTGTATAAGCAGGAAGCAATATCTATAGCAGCGAATCTTCGTGATACATTGTATGGCATCTTTGAGGAATATAAGAATTCTACTAGTGATATCTGTAATATGGTTGAAGTAGCATCCAGTAGTGGTGGTGGAGTGCATGGTCATTATGTTAGGCATGATAATTCCTCTGGTTTTGAGACATATAAGAGTCAACTTATTGGTTCAGATTCAAGCAAGTCACAATTGGATATATACTTGGAAGAGACTCGACTTGACCATAGGTTGCATGAGGATTTGAATGTTATGGGGTATTGGAAGTCTCACAGTAATCATTTCCCAGAACTTTCCTTGATGGCACGTATTATTTTGAGCATTCCCATTACTACTGTTGCCTCAGAGTCTGCATTCAGTATTGGTGGCTGCATTCTTGATAAATTTCGTAGTTCTCTTTTGCCACAAACTGCAGAAGCTTTGTTATGTGCTCGTGATTCGCTATATGGAGTACCAGGTATATCATATTTTTTATCACTTATGTGCTCGCAATATTCATTAATCTGTATTTGATGTACTAATAAATGCTTTGCTTTCCTTTTTCAGCTGTACATGATTTTGAGGAAGAAAGCCTTGTGGAGGATTTTGGCAACTTGTGCCTATCTCAATCTAGTTCATATGTTGATGAGGATTAAGTGAAAGGAAGCTATTTTAAGGTTAATTTTTCTGTTGTTTTGGTAATTTTTCTACATGGAGGATATATGTGAATATTTTGGCTTATTGTACTGTCTCTTATGCAACATTCTACTTTTTATTTAGTAGAAGCTAATTATTGAAATGTAATATTCATGGTTCCTAGGCCATTGCAAAACTAGGTGGCAACACCTCGTTATGTCCACATGCTCCATGACTCTCTTCCTCAGTTTGGTCATTCCTTTAGGGAGTATCCCCCACATAGCCACTGCATATTTCAAGATCTCATCCTCAACATCCCATATCCCTTGAACTTCCACCGCATTAACTTCCATGGTCTCTATTAATTTCGAACAATCCCATTCGATCTTATCTATTTGCACCCAATTTTGATATGAAGGAAGAGCTCTATAGTAATCAAGCAAGGGGTTCTTCCTAATGCTAGGCTTGGTGATGATGTTGGGATTTGGGAGAGTTCTGTTGTCTATGAGGTCTTGTATTTCATGCTTGAGGCGGAAACAATTATCGGTTTAATGGCCATAGTTTTGGTGGAAGTAGCAATATTCATTGAGGTTCCAAGTGGGAGGTCCGCAGTTAGGCATAGGTGTGGGATCTAGAGGTTTGCTGAATCATTTGGAGGCCAAATTTTCATATGCTTGGGTGAGGGTCATTCCTAGGTTGGAAAATTCACGGCTTGCTTTCTTGGTGTAGCTTGGGTAGGCCAAGGTTTGTTGAGGCATGATAGCACTTACATTCACGGGATTGGGTGCTTTAGAGGTAGCCACTCCTCCCCCATATGTCTTCTTAATTATAGGTTTGCTATCGCCTTTCTCCAATTGCCCATTATTGATAGCATCTTCAATCCTAGTTCCATAATTACATAACTCCCCAAAAGTACTAATAGGCAATGACAAAAGCTAACTATTATATGCTGGAAGAAAATTCTTGATAATCATGTTGATTTGGTCTTTCTTATTTTGCCTATTGACCATCCATGATGCCTTTCCCTTCCACCTAGTCGTATATTCGGAGAATTTCTCCCTCACCCCATGTTTAGTGGTCGCCAAGTCTCTTAAAGTTACATCAATCATGGTGTTAAAGATGAATTGATCCACAAACAACTTCACTAGCTCATTCCACACCTTAGTCTTGCTTGGATCTAAGCTATAGTATCATCTTGATGCACCTCCTGTAAGTGAGAGGGAAAATGCATGTAAAGTTTGCTTCTCATCCAATCCTTTCATCTCAGCAATGCTTAGATACCTCCTAACATGTTGGTTAGGATCTCTAGTCCCATCAAACTTTTCTGCATTGGAAATCTTAAACTTTGGAGATAATGCAATGAGAGTTTTTGAACTTATGCTCCCCATGCTATAGAGACAATCATCCATCCCTTGGGCCTTGCGATAGGCTAGTTGCATTTTTTCCATCTTTTCTTTCATGGCCACGGTTTCCATGATAGGCTTCTCAAATTGCTTTTTCCTTTCATAATCAGCCTTAACTCTTTCATCCCTTCCTTCCTCTTCTTCATCATCATGAATCTCCGCATCTGTGGTCTTTATGAGCTTGGCTTCTTCTAGCTTGGTGAGACGACCCTCCATCTTCTTGAGAACATTGCCTTGTTCCTCTATTGCCTTGAATATCTTTTGTGCGGCTCATCATCAATTGGAGCGGCCATTTTTGCTTAAGACAATTCTCCTTCTTGAAACACTTCTTTTTGATGTGTGTCCTCAATCTTGACCAAACGCCTTCCGTGCTTTTCTCAGACCCAAATTGGAGTGGGGACGTGTTTACTTGACCTTGGTGGTGCAATGGTGCCTAAAAAGAAGTCCCATCTTTATTATGTCTATGTGCCAACTTAAAGGTTCTTTTTAACTTTAGATGTTCTTAGAGAGTCCTTAAATCCATTTTAATGAAGGCTCAATCACAAAGTCACTGCCTTTCCTCTCATAAACCTTGCCTTTTATTTTATTTGGGCTTTGGTCCATTCACAATAATGCTCTCATCTTACTCTCATGGGCTTTCATTAAAGTGTGTTTAGAGATTTTTCACCATTTGCCTCAAATATCGGCTTACAATGTATTCATCACTTTTAGGCTCTTATTTTTCATTTTATTATCATAATTGTTTTTTGAAGTAGCCTTCTAGCTAGAATATATTGTAGCCTTTCTCTCAAAGTCCATGAATTTCTCATCATTTTGGACCTAGGCATACAACAAAGAGGCCCAATATTAGGAAATTTCATTTTGGCTTTGTAGGATGTTGGATGCTAAGTCCATAGCATACTTGTTACCTAAAGCCCAAGGTCCTCTTTTTCAAAATGCCTTTTGGTTTGGGCTTATAATAGTAATTAGGCTATGGCCTTATGAACCTTTTAAATTAAGATATACCTTTAGATTTTAGGATAAGCCTCTTACATATGAGAACTTCTTTTCTTTTATCTCAAAACATCTTAGGGCATGCCATAACCTTTGGGTCATCCTCCAATTTTACATCTTTTATTTGTCCTTTAGAATTAGGTGAACACAAGATATATGGTTGAACAAACAAGAGATATAAAGTGTATCCTCTTTTGATAGGATCTAGGATCTCTCTAAGTGTGGGTAAGTTCCTTAAAGCTAAAGGGATAGATAAGCAGGTCACTCACAACTAGGTGGGCCATGGTTCCATCCGAGGGTCTAAATGGACATTTGTAGATTGGTGGCAAACTGTTAACGTACTCAAAGCCCATCATAGGCAATAGCACACATTGTGAGTTGGTGGGATAAATTTCGAAAGATTTTGGCTTGAATGGAGCATACTCATCTTCCCATTTATCACCAAACGAGGCAAAGGGACAAAAGAACCAAGTGGTGTGTGCAAACAAATATTGAACAAGCCTTTATTAAGATTAAGAAATAGGACACATTGGAATCAAACTCTTTATCCCCAGTAGAGTCGCCATTGTGGGCGTAACGGGGGAGTATGCCTCGGCTGAGTGGACCGGGGTAGAGAAAACAAGGAGTCGCCACCTAGTTTTATGGTCTAGGAACCATAAATATAGTGCCCTTACGTGGAAGGACTAGTCTTACTACCAGAGTATGGGTTCGAAGTTTAGGTACGGTCTTGGGAAGGTGTTATGCACCCAAAACCGCCCGACCTGTGGATCGGCTTCCACTCATTGTGTCCTACATCTTAATCCTATTAAATGCACATTCAACATTGCATTCTAAATCACACACACACACTAGCATACATCTAAGCATACAACATGACATTTCATCCCAAACCTAACATACATCTATCATGCTTATCAACCATCACAAACCCTAGCATACATCTATCCATACATGTCAAATTATCCAATCCAAGGTAGCAAACAAAACATGGCAGCAAGGTAGGGTCGCCATTGTGGGCGTAACGGGGGAGTATGCCTCGGCTGAGTGGACCGGGGTAGAGAAAACAAGGAGTCGCCACCTAGTTTTATGGCCTAGGAACCATAAATATAGTGCCCTTACGTGGAAGGACTAGTCTTACTACCAGAGTATGGGTTTGAAGTTTAGGTACGGTCTTGGGAAGGTGTTATGCACCCAAAACCGCCCGACCTGTGGATCGGCTTCCACTCATTGTGTCCTACGTCTTAATCCTATTAAAGGCACATTCAACATTGCATTCTAAATCACACACACACACTAGCATACATCTAAGCATACAACATGGCATTTCATCCCAAACCTAACATACATCTATCATGCTTATCAACCATCACAAACCCTAGCATACATCTATCCATACATGTCAAATTATCCAATCCAAGGTAGCAAACAAAACATGGCAGAAAGGTAGGCATGACAAAAAAGCTTCAATCATCAAAAGTGACCCAATCATATAAGCAAAGTGTCCAAACAACAACCTACATGTTCATCATAAAAAATGCATGTTCATATGAATGCATGACTTACCTTAATTACCTTACTGCATCACAGCACCTATGGCATCAATGCATGAACATGTGAATGTATATTCATGGCATTAAAGCAAGAAGTATAAGAAACCCTAATCTAGCATGTTAAAGCCAATAAGTATACAAACAAAGAAATAGAGAACAGAGACTTAGAAAGCATAAAAAGAAATCAAACAGAGGCATATTACATTAAAGGAACAAAGAAACAGAAGCAGCAAAATCTCGCATAGGGTTTCTGGGCTTAAGTATGTGTGCGCATACATAGACCTACGTATGCAGGCCAATTGTATGCGTACGCATACTTCGAGCTTGCGTATGCATGCAGAAGCATGTGAATGCAAACACGCCCTAAACCCTAACCTAGCAACATAGAAATGCAAAAAATAGAGCAGAACATAAATCTAACAACCTAACATGCATACAATCATAAAGTAAAGAAACCCTAGGCTAAACAAACATGTTATGATACAAAGAAGCAAAGGAAACAAGGCAAACAAAGAGATTAAAGCAAGAAAAAGTAAAGAATAGCTTAGAACTCAATACCTCAAACAAGAAGTTTTTCGAGCTCGATTTTGACTGTTCCCCTCAGTCAATCTATTCACAATCAAATATAAAAGTGATTCACATCAATATATATATATATATATATATATATATAAGTGATTAGTAATCTTAAACTCGAAAGATCAAGATCAAAAAAGGTCCCAATCAAATAAAATTAACTTGAGGATGTTTTGTGAAAAACTCCCTCTTTGATTTACTATTTCTAGTGAATCTTAGGATTTCCCTTAGGATTTTCTATGTGTTTTGAAAATGTGTCATGTATGGCTTTATATAGTGAGAAAAATAGGGGTTTGGAATGGCTCCTAGACGATGTAGGATTCATTCTAAACCTCCACATTAATATAGAAAACTTGACTTTCATAGTTTTTGAAACCCTAGCTGCATGCGCAGGTCTATGCCTGCATACGCATGCATAAGACTCGCGTACATAGGTGCTGGCTTGTGTATGCAGGCAGAGGGTTTCCTTGGTTTTTTTTTTTTTTTTTTTTCAAAAATAGATTTATTTGCTCATAAAAAGTTATATTCTTCATTTTAACATCTCTCAAGTTAATTTGTAATCTGATTAGACCTTAAACCAACCTTAGGCCTTATAATTTTGGCATCATTGGAAAACGGGGGCCTAAGTTGTAAGGAGTACAAAATGTGGTATCTACACCGTATCCAATGTAAATATAATTAGACATCATAGAAGCTTAATTTCTTTTGCCCCAAAGGGCCCAAACAAGGTACACATCTCCTCTCTTGATCTCTCATTCCTAAAAGTTCGTATATTATGTATTTGAATACAAGCGTGAATAGGCATGTGCAGCAATTGGTTTCGTCCAAGTATGCAATGAAGACAATTGGCCAAACCACTGCTTAGGTCCATTATTGATGGGTAAACTTGGGTCAAAATAATTGAAACAACTTGGAAATGTCCTTGACTGTGTCTCTAACTTTAACATGGTTAGACAGAAACAGGGATGGACTCGGTTGGCCTAAGGGGGCCCAGCCACCCTAGCCCAAAAATAAAAATAAAATAAAATAAAAAATTTGGGGCCCCTGGCCCAAAGAAAAAATGAATTTTTTTATTGGGTATTTTAAAAAAAAAAATCTAAAGTTGTGCATCCCTATTCAAAAAGCTTAGACCTCCTCCCTTTTAATTAACCTAGTTTAATTCGCAATTACCAAACGCAAAAACTTAACAAAAACAAAACTTTAAAATAAAAAATAAAAATCTTAGTCAACCTAATATTATAGTACTAGCATTTGGTGTTCTAAATGCTAAATATTTAATATTTAGAACACCAAATACCAAAACACTATTGAAGAGATATTTCAAATGCTATATTAAATAGCAAAAGTAAGTTTTGGTTTGTGATTTTTTTTTTTTTTTTTGGTTACAGCTGATGCTCTTAAGAAACAATATTATTTTGTATTTTTTTTGTCGTTGTTGGTAGATTTTTTCATCTTAATGTATTAAGAAATAATGATCTTGTGTATTTATCTTAGTTGATAATTTGTTAATACTATATGGATACCTATTTAGTTTTTTTTTTTTTTTTTTTTTTTTTGCCCTAGCTTGAAATCCTAACTCCACAGCTAACAGAAAGTAACCTTGTGAACACTGAACAGTAGTTTAAACTTCAAAAGCTAACCCTTGCCTCCACTTTGTAGGCTATGGTTTAGTCCAAGTACGCGGACAAAATTGCCTTATGCCCTTTTCACCCAAATTATATAGCCTTTTGCTCCTCTTCCCAAACTAATTAGAGAAATGCCCCGCTTTTGAAACTCAACTTTTTCAAAATCGAGTTAAGCTAGTGACGTTTTAAAAACGTCACTATAGGTCCTTAAAAACGTCACTATAGGGCCCCAGATTTTTTTTTTTTTTTTTTAAACTCGATTTTGAGAAAATCGAGTTACATAAGAGGGGTATTTTCCTAATTAGTTTGGGAAGAGGGGTATAAGGCTATATAATTTGGATGAAAAGGGCAAAAGGCCATTTTGCCCCCAAGTACGCTATCCTTGGGATTAAATAATTTAGTCATAGTATTGCTAGGGATGGTAATTCAAAAACTTCAGGTTGATTAGTTTAGGGGTTTAGCCCTCCGGGCTTTTTTTGATGCTCTTAATCATGATGTAGCCATATTCCATCAGTCTTTACATTTGGCAGATTGAAATATCAACTAGTATTACCTAAATAAAATAACTGAGTAGTAAGTATATATTTTAGAGTAATATTACAAACATAATATTTTTTGCAACTTAGTAAATTGGCAAGTTATGTATGGTCAAAAAGCCACAATGGTCACATAAAGGAGAGAAACAAGACAAATGGAGTCAAACGAGAACAATTTGAAATAGAGTCTCTAGGAGGGGGCCAATGGCGACTCTAGGAATTTTTTTTTTTTAAGTGGTTACTAAGAAATTAAAATTATATAAAATCTAATAAAATGCTAACTTGACTATATTAACATCATAAAAAATGCAAAAATACATTATCATAATTTTTTTCCTACTAATAAAGCGAAAAGGAAAAAAAAAGGGATTGATAACAGATAAAGTGAGAATTGATATTAATGCTGAGATGAGAGTAATAAATTAAGTGATAAAGTCTGAAATGATAATAAAGAAGAGAAAAATAGAGAGAGGGATATATATATATATATATATATATATATATATATATATATATATATAGAACTGCAAGTTGAGTCGCTAAAGGAGTAAAATTGTTGTGATTGTGAAGCCAAAAAAAGTATAATTGTCATCACCATCATGGGGAACTCACAACTATAATATTTTTCTTGATACCATTTTTTAAGGGAAAAATGAAATTAGGGATTATTTTCATTGAATAGGTTCAACGAATTACAAATTTAAATGATTAGTGGTTTTTATCTTTTTGTTCACTTGTTGTTTGGTCTTGCCTTGTTTTTTATTTGGTTTATGTTTGTTGTTATTTGGACTAATATTTATTGTTGTTATTTAAGCCATTTTTTTTATAGGGATTAAGGATTATGTTTTGGGTAGAATTAATTTTGGAGTAATGCTATGTTCACAACATTTTTACAATAACTAATGCAAAAAACTGTAATTGGTGGGTAAAAAATTAATATCAAATTATTATTGGGCCTAAATTAGAATCAGAAACAGCTTGCTACATTGGGTTTGTTATGAAATTATTATGAAAATGTTGTGAATCATTACTCTTATTTTTGTTGAAACCAAATTTTTGTAATTCTCAAGTCAGGGTGTTCAGCATTTTTATTAGGATGATCACAATAAATTATTTTAGCATACAATTTTTTTTGGCAAGTGTATATATATATATATATATATATACATATATATACATTTTTTTTCCTGCCTCGCATGTGGAGCCACCAATGTGAGGTCAAAAGATCCAACATGATATTACCTAGGTAGTATGCTTTGATGAGAGTAAACTTATCCAAAATTGGGATATTCATTTGATGTAATTCCCACCAATTGTGTCCAATACTAGCATCAGGGAAGATGGTTGTATCATTATGAATATCATTTCTCTAATGGCTCGAGAAATTTTTTCTAAGGTAATTGTGGGGATGAGGATCCCAAATCTGATTTAAATGGGCAGTCAAGGTAATTTCAGAGGATGCATCTCAAATCTTAGGGGCGAGCACTAGTTATGTGAGGTGCATAAAGTTAAAACATCAAAAAGAAAAGAAAGTAGACTTGGCACGAAATACGAGAAGGATGAAGAAAGAAGGGTATAGAAGCCATCCCCTCCACATAAAATACAAGACAATCACTCCTCTGGCCACATTAATGAGGATATAACCATGAATAGTGGTGGCATAGCTAGGATTACAGGGTAAATCTTGCTAGTATGTTCTAGATGGGACAAGAGTACTAGGAGTACAATCTCAGCCCTCCAAGTGTAAGATTCAGATGAGTTGTAGTTGGGGATAAAAGAAAAAGGAAGATCCAAATGCCAGGGAAGAGAAAAAAGGGGAGAGAGAAAAAGAGAGAGAGAGAGAGAGAGAGAAGAAAGAGTCTATCTGTCTGTAACCACAACCTTGGACTACACCCAAGAACCAGCATTTGTATTTTTTCTTAACTAGTTCTTAAACTGTGAATTAAGAGAAGAGGCATCCTTTCTTATTCAATTCTATGACGTAAACCTTCTTTGTTCGTGCATTGGATATCATAATTAGATTTGACTTCCCATCTCTAAACAAATTCATTGTGATAGCAAATAGTAAAATCTTCATTTATTTCCACAAGTTGATGAACTGCATTTTTCGTTGTTACAATTGGCACCATCTGTGGAGAATCTTTAAATATCCTTGTGCAACTTCATAATTATGGCTGGTCATGGGCGAAGTGGATCGCAAGAGTCTATTGGCTCCCAACGCTGGGACCATTTTGTCAATTTGGAACGGAAAAGAGATCACCATGAGATTCATACGCATAGTCAGGGAGCATCTTTTTCTTCAAGATGAACGGGGCAGTAAGAGGCCAGCTATCAATCACTAGATGATGAAGTGTATGATTTAGAGAGAAAGTTAGAGCGGTTACATAGAAGTCTTTGATGTAGGATGCATGGGAGAGGTGATAGGACTCATTCTTCAGGCCAGTACTCGAGATCTAGCAGTGATGAAAGTTATAGGCCCAGGAGCAAGACTCCACCCAGTGAGTCATTTACATCATCTTCCAAGAATACTTCAGGACGTAAACACTATCGTAAGAAATCTGTCACCCCACCAAGGAGGGGCCAAGGTTATGACGCCATGGGCAAAGCCTTCCTTCAAATATCCCATTCTCTTTTTTCTCAATGTATTGAGTAGGCTGAGCTCCCTCGTCGTTTCAACCAGCCTACTTTCACCATTTACAATGGTAGGACCGACCCCATTGAGCATGTGAGTCATTTTAACTAAAGGATGGCTATTCACTCCAAGAATAAGGCATTGATGTGTAAGGTCTTCCCCTCAAGCCTTAGACTGGCAGAAGGATCGATACATTCTTTAGAGGCGTTGACCAGGGCTTTTGGGGCAAGATTCCTGATTTGTAGCCGAGTTCCTAAACCATTGGATTTGTTGCTCTCGATGTTAATGAGAGAAGGAGAAACATTGAAGACTTACTCCAATTATTATTGGGAGCTTTATAATGAAGTTGATGGGGATTTTGAGGATGTCATTGTACGGACTTTTAAGGTGGGTCTTCCTATGAATTCCGATTTGTGGAAGTCACTTACCATGAAACCCCCTCGGAATGTGCACCAATTAATGAACCAGATTGAAGAGCATAAAAGGGTCGAGGACAAACAAGGTTCCGCTAGAGGTAAAAATAATGCTTCTACCAATGATCGGAGGGATAACTCAGGAGGCCAGTTTATGTCTTCCCGACCAAGGAGGGAATATTATCATCAAGCGTCTCTTGATGGTGCTACTCCTCAAATGGTGAACTCGGTGTTCAAGGAACCGATATACCAAGTTCTGGATAAAATCAAACACGAACCATATTTTAGATGGCTATACAAAATGGGGGGTGATCCCACTAAAAGAAATCAAAGCTTGTATTGTCATTATCACTAAGATCGGGGTCATATGACTAAGGACTGTAGGACCTTGCAAGCCTTTTTGGTGAAAGCGGGCAAATTGAAGCAATTTCTACAACAGTCTAATAATTAAACAAACCAACCTGGGAGTGGATCGCATAATGGTGGAGTCCCTCAGGTATCTTTGTTGACAATAAATGTTATTTTTGCAACCATGAGAGAAGAACCTCACCCAACTAAAGGGGTAATGCTGATGTCGGTGCAGGTGGGAGGCCCTGAAGGGGAAGCCTTGAGTAAAAGATGTAAGGTCTCGAATCAACCAATCATAGGTTTTTCTAAGGATGACAAGTTGGGAACCATTCAGCCACATGACGATGCTTTGGTGGTGACCGTGCAGATAGTGGGGTATGATGTCAAGAGGGTGATGATTGACTAAGGTAGTGGGGCTGAGATAATGAACCCAAACTTGTTTAAGGGTTTGGGTCTCAAACTTGAGGATTTGGACCAGTATGACTCTCCGTTGATTAGGTTTGATGGGAGTTTCACTATTCCAAAGGGGAGGATCCGATTACCCGTTTTAACTGGGGATAGGATGGTAAGCATGTACTTTATAGTAGTAGATGCCTTTTCACCATACATTGCCATTTTGGCTAGATCGTGGTGTCGTGCTATGAGGGTAGTTGCATCTTCGTTGCATGTTAAGGTGAAGTATCCCACTAATGGAAGGGTGGCTAAATTGGTGGGATGTTAGTCAACAGCTAGGCAATGCATGGTGGCAACAGTGAATCATCACGTTACTGAGTTGAGTTCCTCCGAGGTTGTCTTGACGTTGTAGCAATCACAGCAAGGGTCGCCGGCATGCTCGGACAGTTCAATATTGTGTGAGGAGTTGGAAAGGGTCATTATTAGGGAAGATGTATATCGAAATTTTCATGTTGGATCTTTACTCCCAGCAAAGGATAAAGTGCAGTTGGTGGAGTTTTTGAAAGAAAATCTTGACATCTTTGTGTGGAATGCATATGAAGTGCCTAGAGTTGATCCTAAATTTATTTATCACCACTTGAATGTTAACCCTAGAGTTATTCCGAAGAAGCAAATACCTCAGCAGTCCTCAAAGGAACATGCCGAAGCTATTAAGGACGAGGTCCATAAGCTGAAATAGGTTGGAGCAATTAAAGAGGTTTTCTACCCTGAATGGTTGGCCAATATGGTGGTGGTAAAGAAGAAGTTGGGAAAGAGGAGAGTATGTGTTGATTTCACAAACCTCAACAAGGCCTATCCAAAAGATCTATTTCCTCCAGAATTGATCAATTGGTGGATGCAACATTTGGGCATCCGAGGATAAGCTTTCTGGACACTTTCCAATGTTACCACCAAATTCTTTTGGCATTGTCGAACCAAGAGAAAATTTCCTTCCTCATTCCAACGGGAAACTTCCATTATAAAGTAATGCCATTCGGATTAAAAAATGTTGGGTCGACATATCAGAGAATGGTGACGATAATGTTTGAGAGTCGGTTGGGAAGAAACATGGAGGCTTATATTGATGATATGGTGGTGAAAAGTAAAGAGGAGACAGAACATTTGTCAAACCTCGGTGATATTTTTGCAATCTTAAGGCAACACAAGCTACGTTTGAATGCTTCAAAATGTTCCTTTGGAGTCGGATCAGGAAAGTTTATGGGATATATGATAACTCATCATGGGATAGAGGTTAACCCCGACCAAATTAAGGCCATTCACGATTTGCATCCACCTTGGAACCTGAAGGAAGTTCAGCACCTAACCGGAATGACGGCTGAATATGTTTATATTAAAGTCTGTAGAATGGTGTAGACCATTTTTCCAGCTATTGCATAAAGGGAAGGATTTTACATGGTCTGAAGAGTGTGATAGATCTTTTGCGGAGTTCAAGGCATATTTGGCCCATCCACCAATCTTGTCTAAACCAGAAAATGAGGAAGTTTTATATGCTTATATGGCTGTAGCTTAGCATGCGTTGAGTTTGGTCTTGATACGTGTGGATGAAGGAGTTCAGAAACTAGTGTATTATGTAAGTAAATCCCTACAAGAGGCTGAGGTTAGGTATCTTCACTTGGAAAAAGGAATTCTAGCTATCATTCACACCATTAAAAAGCTACCTCATTATTTTCAGGCACATACTGTGGTTGTTTTGACTTAGTTGCCCTTACAGGCCTTGCTCCAAAAATCAGATTATACGGGAAGGGTAGCCAAATGGGGGGCCATGCTCGGAGCATTTGATGTCAAGTACATGCCTCGAATAGCTGTGAAGGGTCAAGTTCTAGCTGATTTAGTAGCAAAATTTACTGAGGAACTAGGAAGCTCGGAGGTGGGGGAAAGACTCGAAGGGCTTGTGCATTTGGAAATGGTAGTAGCTCAATGTACCTAGCAGTTATTCGTGGATGGTGCAGCAAACAAGAAGGGATCAGAAATAGGGGTTGTGATGGTTTCACCAGATGGTATTACCTTGGAAAAGTCACTTAGGCTCAAGTTTTTAGCAACAAATAATGAAGCAGAGTATGAAGCTTCGCTGGTAGGTTTGAATGTTGTGTAAAAGAATGGTGGCAAGACCCTAAGACATATTATGATTCAAGACTGGTAGATGGACAAGTCCTCGGAGAGTATAAGGCGAAGGATTTGAGGATGCTTTGGTATTTAGGTCGAGTAAAGCAATTGTCAAGGGAATTTCATTCTTTTATGCTTGAGAAAGTTCCTCGAGGTAAAAATTCCCATGCTGATTCACTCGTAACTTTGGCCACGGTTAGTAGGGTGGACTTGCCTCGGATCGTACTCATTGAGAGTTATGTGTTGCCTGCTTATAATGAATTGCTTCTAGTGGAAATTAATTCTACGAGGGTAGGCCCTAGCTGGCAAGATCCATTGGTCGCATTTTTGAAGGATAGAATTTTACCCGAGGACTGGGTTGAGACGGAGAAGGTTCGTAGGAAGGCGTCAAGGTTTTGGCTTTCTGAGGACCAAAAACTATACAAATGCTCATATTCGGAACCATACTTGTCGTGTTCATCCTGAGGCAGTGGAAATATTGTTAAAAGAATTACAGGAAGGGATTTTTGGCAGCTATATAGGGGGCAGATCACTTGCTCATAGAGCTTTGATGCAGGGGTATTGGTGGCTGAGCATGCAAGAATGCTCACAGGAGTATGTTAAGAAATGTGATCAGTGTCAGAGGTATGCTCCTAACATTCATTAGCCAAGAGGACTACTGAACCCACTGAGTAGCCCTTGGCCTTTTGCCTAATAGGGATTGGACATTGTAGGACCTTTCCCTAGAGCCACAGTGAATCGGAGGTATCTCCTGGTAGCTACTAACTATTTTACTAAGTGGGTAGAAGCTGAACCATTAGCAAATATCTGAGATCAAGTTGTAAACATGTTTGTATGGCAAAATATCATCAAAAGATTTGGGGTCCTGAGCACCCTTGTTTCAGATAATGGACTTCAGTTTGACAGCAAGGCTTTTCAGAAATATTGTTATGAGTTAGGAATAAAGAACAGATACTCTACTCAGTCATATCCTTAGAGTAATAGGCAAGCTGAGGCCACTAATAAGGTTATATTGGATGGTTTGAAGTAGAGATTGGAAGATGCAAAGAGAAAATGGGTGGATGAGTTACCTCATGTTTTGTGGACGTATTGCACAACAACAACAAGATCCATGGGTGAGAACCCTTTTTCCATAACCTATGGTGCTGAGGTAGTCATTCCTACAAAAACAGGGTTCCCAACTTTGAGGTTCAACCAACCCCTTGGTGATGGCAATGAGCGATCCCTTGCTCATAGCCTTGATTTGGCTGAGGAACTAAGGGAGGTGTCTATAGTCAGGTTGGCACAATATCAACAATAGCTTAGGCAAGGGTCCGAGAAAAAGGTAAAGGTTAGAGCTTTTATTCCAGGGGACTTGGTCTTGCAAAGAGTTGTTGGGAGTGCAAGAAACCCCTCTCGGGGAAAATTAGGTCCTAATTGGGAGGGGCCATATCGAGTAACTTCAGTAATTGGAGTGGGGGCTTATAGGTTAGAGGATTTGGATGGACTTGTTGTACCTCGTCCATGGAATGCGAACAATTTACGAAAGTATTATTTCTAATCCAGTAGTATTGTAAGGGTTTATATTTTATATGCAATTTAGATGTATTTTTAAGACTCTTCTTGTCCCACTTATGTTAAACAGAACATTGGCTAGGTTCGACTCCTCGGGTCACCTGCCATGGGTAAATTAACACTTAGCTTATTTTTATGTTAAATAGAACCATGGCTAGGTTCAACTCCTTGGGTCACCTACCTTGGGTAAATTAACACTTAGCTTATTTAAGGGTCACCTGCCTTGGGTAAATTAACACTTAGCTTATTTTTATGTTAAATAGAACCATGGCTAGGTTCAACTCCTCGGGTCACCTGCCTTGGGTAAATTAACACTTAGCTTATTTTTATGTTAAATAGAGCTTCGGCTAGGTTTGACTCCTCGGGTCACCTGCCTTGGGTAAATTAATATTTGGATTATGTTTGTTTTGTTCAATCTAACCTTGGTTAAGTTCAATTTCTCATATCATCTACCTCGAGAAATTAACACCTCGGTGCAAATACTTAATTTTATATGGGCACGATAAACAAATAGTAAATCATGAAACTATAAGTACAAGTTAGTAAGGCAAGATTTTAACAAAAGTTTTCCATTAAAAGAAGTTTAAATGAGTACATATATAAGATAAGGTAAGTAAAGACAAAATGCCTTCTGCAAATAAATAAATAAATAAATAAATAAAACCAAAAAAAAAAAAAAAAAAACAACAACAACAAATAGTCCCACTATTGCATCCCCTAGGCCTTGGGAGTCTTCTGTGTCCCTGTGTGCTAAGCTGCACTTCAGCAGTTGGAGTTGGAGCAAAGGGAACCACCTTAGTTACTGAGACAGTTGTGGAGGAGTCTCTTGCTGTTTGAGGCACCTTAGCTACCACCTCGATGCTTTGTGGAGTAGCTGCACTGAGCTTAGAGAGAGGTGGCTTGGGTTATTTGGTCTTAGCAAGGATAGTGTGCTTGGCTGCTGTTCAGCTGGTTTGGATTAGATAGGAGCAGTAGTGCTGGACTTTGGTGGGAGGTTCTCAGTAGAGCTCGTTGGAGTTGGGCCAGAGGTACTGACAGAAGGCTGAGTGATTGGATGCACCTTGATTGCTGGAGGGTAGAAGGCTTTCTCTAGATTCCTTAACTTTGAATTGGGGTCTATTTCGGTAACATTAAGGGCCTCAATCCAGGTTTAAAGGCAAAAGCTATAGCACACAATAGGGAGTTGAGATTTGAGGTAGGCCTCAGTCTCCTTCTACCCTTGGTCATATGCGGTTTGCTTAACCTTGTTTAGCTCCTCATCTTTCTAGCTTAGCTCTTTCTTCAGCTCAAAAATGGTAGACTAAGCAATTGCGAGTTGGCTCTCTACCTCCCTTAAGTGTAAGAGTTGCTCCCGAGCTTGCCTCTCCATGCTCTCTATTGTAGCTTCAGCACTCTTTTTAGCCTTATAGCATTCTGCCAACTTGAAGAGAGTCTCCTTAGGTTCTTGTCTGTTAAGGTCAGAGAATTTTGTGTGACATAACGCTTGGACTCCTCTTCCTTCAAGTCACAGAATGCCTAATCAACCCACTTTTCTGCTACATGTGTTGCTTGGGTGGCCTATGCGTGAATAGTTGAGGTAGAAATTAGTAGGAAAGTATGCGTAGAATAGACAAGAACTAGGTCCTTCTTTACGAAAAGAAGGAGTTCTTGCTTCTTCAAGTTTCAAAGTTCATCCATGTCTTTGGGGAGAAGAAGCGATTATTCCACAGCATTGGCCACATAGCCCGCTCTTCCGCTGTCGAAGTTAGGGATTGAAGCATCTTCACTGAGAGGTGAGCTGTCCAATTCAAAGGTAGGATTCTAGTTCGGAACCCGAGATCGTCGCTTAGAGACAGCGTTTAAGCTTTCCCCTCCTTTTCTTTGTTGGGCTTGGGTCATCCTTGCCACCTTGGTGGGCTTAGGAAGGGTCTCCTCTTGGACTTCGCCCTTTTTGATAAGGCCTTTGCCTCCTTTCTTTTCCCTTTTTCATTTTTTATCAACTGGTTCGGTTTGTTCAGGGGTAGGAGGAATTAGAGTTAGAGCCTTGGGAACTATTGGGGCCTTAGGAGCTGTGGTCCTAGCATGGGATTCTAGTAGAGAGAGTAAATCTGGTAATCTTTTCTCTATCATCATCCCTTCAAGCACTTCGATAGCCTCTTGGTCCTCACTAACTAGGGTTGTAGTTGGATGTGGGCTGAGTCATTCCTCCTCGGACTTGTTTGTACGGTAAAAAACCTCAAAATCCTTGTCTCCGACCGAATTTTCAGTGTTCTCCTCTGAAGTGTTATCCTCAATTTCTATCTCAACTTCTTCGTCTGAGGATATAATTTCCACTACGACAAGTTGAGGATCCTTAAAGGTAGGAAGCTCGACTAATTGTGTTCCCTCTGGAGGAGGCTCGCTTATAAATCCTTCAATGGCCACGTCAACTAGGGCAAGACGAGAGTCAGGCCTTAATTACGTGCTTGGACACTTGGAAGCGATTGGAAATGGGTTTAAAACCTAGAATCACACGAATTATGTGAAGCTGTCCGTCTCAGTGTAGGAAGATCTCGAACCTTAGAACCCGGTTCAGTAGATCGAAGTTCACCAAGCTTCATCTCTTGGTAGTATCTTTTTGATCTTAGGAAGAACAATTAAGAGTTCATGTTAGTTTGCAAGTCGGACAAGCTCAAGTTTTGGCAAGTAAAAGAAAAGTATATATACACAAAAGTAAAATGATGAAATGGCGAATATGTAAATAAACTGTTTATAGAATTTCCTAAGCTAACATAGACTTTTTAAGTGTCCCTAAGCCATCCCACCTGGAGTTCCATCTTGGGTAGGACAATGGAGTCTGTCATGCCACTCGCCTAAAACGATGAGAAAGTCCTCGTCCATGCCTTTGTTTGTCTCGGGGAGGCATGAGATTAGCCTAACGGTGGGAACCCTAGTTTTTAAGTAATATCCCCCATCGACACCTTTCTAGCAACTGTACACCTAGTTTACGTCATGATGGGTAAGATATATACCTAACTTTTCATTCAGTGCGTCTACACTACCTAAGATTCTAAACATATTTGGAACACATTGGGTAAGGCACAATCTAAAAAGATTCAAAAAATCCCTAGTGACTCTACCTATAGGAATCCTCATACCCCCTTCAATGAAGGCAATCATGGGAATCGCGACGACTCCGATAGGCCTCTTCTCGTGCCATTCACCTAAGTTGCAATGTCGTATTGACACATTACTAGGAATCCTATAGTATCTCTTAAACTTCTCTCGGTGTTTGGGAGTGTCAACAAAACTAAAAAATCTACCCATTTGGGAAAAAGAAAAAAGAAATCTACTAGTATGAAAAAATAAGGGAAGAACTCTTGTTAACAAAAAAATGCACACTTACAAATTCGGGGAAGAAGGACTCTTCGGACGAGGTTATCAAGTGCGAGGAGTGTATTTATGTTCTATTTTTGCTTCTAGGGAGGCAAAATGGAGATAAGAACCTCTCATATCTCTATATATAGGCTGGGAAAAAAGGAGAGGTAATCTTCCTGCCCCTTCTGATGACGAATTTAGAGCCGTTTGATCACGATCTGTAGAACATGGGAAACAACAGGCTGCCTGTTGCATTTATTGCGGAGTTGTGGATTCCGAAGCGTTAGGAGCGGGACACAGTTAGTTGAAAAGACGTGCTCACGTGGGAACCTATTCACGAGTGTGCCATTGTTAACAATTTTTATTAGCCAAAACCTCACTTTTCTAGGTTAGGAATCAAAAATGAGGTTCTAGGGGGCTATTGTGGGGACAAGGATCCCAAATTTGATTTAAATGGGCAGTTAAGGTAATTTCTAAGGATGCATCTCAGACCTCGGGGACGAGCACTAGTTATGTGAGGCGCATAAAATTAAAACATCAAAAAAGAACGAAAGTAGACTTGGCACGAAATACGAGAAGGATGAAGAAAGAAGGGTATAAAAGCCATCCCCTCCGCATTAAACACAAGACAACCACTCCTTTGGCCACATTAATGAGGAAATAACTATGAATAGTGGTGGCATAGCTAGGATTACAGGGTAAAGCTTGCTAGTATGTTTTGGATGGAACAGGAGTTCTAGTAGTAAAATCTTAGCCTTCCAAGTGTAAGATTCAGATGAGTTGTAGCTGGGGATAAAAGAAAAAGGAAGATCCAGATGCCAGGGGAGAGAAAAAAAGGGAGAGAGAAAAAAAGAGAGAGAAGAAAGAGTCTATTTCTCTGTAACCACAACCTCGGACTACACCCGAGAACTAGCACTTGTATTTTTTCTTAACTAGTTCTTAAACTGTGAATTAAGAGAAGAGGCATCCTTTTTTATTCAATTCTATGACATAAACCTTCTAAGTTTGTGCATTGGATATCATGATCAGATTTGACTTCCCATCTCTAAACAAATTCATTGTGATAGCAAACTGTAAAATCCTCATTTATTTCCACAAGTTGATGAACTGCATTTTTGGCCGTTACAGTAATTATTAAAAAATTTAAATTATATAAAATATAATAAAAAGAAAACTTTATGTATTGAAAAAAAAAACACACACACACACACACACACACAAATGCATAAAATCTTACCATTTCTTTATACAAGTTTACTTATTTTAAAATGGGTAAATTGCAAATTACACTCCTAAATTTCAGGGGTGTTTAGATTTTATACCCTGAAGTTTTAGAATTTGGATTTTATCCCATGAACTTTAGAGATGTTTGGATTTTACACTTTAGTGTTTCAGAATTTGAATTTTACCCTCTAAATTTTAAGAATGTTTGGATTTTACTCCTTAATAATAATAATAATCTTTTTTCATGGTTAAGGTGGTCACAAGACCACCCTGCCTTTAATGTGGAGCCGCCCCTAAAACCATGCCAATTAAATAAGTGTCCTAAATCCCTGATCCCTATCCATAATTAGGCAAGCATGTCAGGTCTCTGTTAGGGTCTTAAAGCAGCGCTTGGATCTTCCAGGCTCACCTTCTCAAGATCCATGCCTTGTAAAAAAAATTGTGAGCAAAGTTGTTTCTAGACTTACTATTGTTTATTTTTGGTAGTCGAACACTTGAACCCTTGACTACAGCTTACTTATGTGGTTAAGAAATGATAAATTTATATATTTATTTATTTAATATAAAAACTTGATTATTGTATTTTGAAGGTGCAAATAGTTTTCTCATTCCACGGTACACTTGGTGCTCCTTTTCAACTTCTCGTAGTCGGATGAAAAATACTAAACCTCCCATTTTAGACTTTTTTTCGATAAACACCTCCCATTTAGGACTTGTGATCAAAGGGTTGAACTTAATGAAGAGGCCTAACAAATGAAAAATTAAGGTAGAGGACCAGAGGTAACGTCTTGAGTGGCTGTTCAAACTTCAAAGTGGTCGGTTTGACTTAGTGGTCACGATCGAAAGAAGGACCACATCTCTGCTTGACAAGTGAACCCACTGCAACTTGGTGATCACGTTACGTTCACTCAATGAGAGATTTTTGAGAGAATATATATATATATATATATATAGAAAATATTTTTTTTTTCGTAATATTTTTAGATATTTTCTTTCTACTAATATTAGTGTTGTTTATAAAAGAACGGGAAATGATTGTGTACTCCCGGAATACTATAAATGCGTACTCCTCACCATTCATGTGAGAAGGGGAGTACACATTTATGATACTTCGGGAGTACCTAATAATTTTCCTAAAATGACTTATTTAAATAGGGGATAAATTTCTCTAAAAAATACAATACTTTAGAGATAGAATTAGACATGACAAAATATGTTAGAATTTCCTGACCTAACTTGAAAAATACCTAACCCAAATTTGATTTATTTTTTTATTTTTTTTTAATTCGAAGCAAAAAGGGTTGACTTGTGATCCGACCTGTTTTGTGCAGGTCAACCTAACCTGACCTGAGACTCGAACCATTTAATAAAAAAATTTTGGTAAAAAAAAAAAAAACAATATTGATTTAATTGTTTGTTGTGAGTTTTAAGGAAACAATTAATACTCTTACATAACATAATACAAATAAATTGAAAGATGAATTGTTGATGCATTCTATAACGAGTAAAGATTTTTTTTATATCAAATAACAAAGTAGATGCCAAGTTAATCTGGTTACAGTAGAGTTAAAAACATATATTTAAAATTATAGACATGTATGAAAAACATTCATAAGTGTGAAAAGAGTGAAGCCAAAGTATCAATGAAATTAGCATAAATTATGAATGTGTAGGCTTATTTTTTAATAATTCATGTCTAAATAAACGATTTCTCAAATTAGATTATGATATTTCCTAAAATGTGTGTTGCTTAATCATGACATGATATTCATAAAAGATATCATGTATAAATAAGTAAACAATCAAACTTTAATGTATATTCTCAAACTAAAAGAGAGTGTCAATCACAATTGATAATAGGTTATAAAATTAGTTTTTAAGATTATAAAGTTCTTATATGTTTTTATTATTTGTCAAATTAGTTATCCAATAAGAAATTTGTAATTTTGTTTTATGTTTTGGGATGTTGATATTGTGTAGAAATGAAACTTGTGTATTTGTTTTACTTATCTTTTGTACTATTTTGTTTTGGTTAGTAATAGGGGATTTGTATAATTTTAAAATTATTAAAAAAGTATTAATTTGTTTAGCTGAGCTCATTCTTGATATGAGTGAGAAATTCAAAGTAATGCATTTATACCAAGTAATTTGCTGTGTGACTTTCCAAATAACAAATACACGTTGTTTTCTTTGTAAAAGAAATAATTCATATAAAAGGTAGTAGTCAACCCAACCCAACAAGCAATCCAATTTGACCCGACCTGAATCCAACTTGACCCGCACGTTTGCTAAATCTAGATAGAATAGGCCCAATGGGGGATATATTTTACCGGATTGGTGGTTGATACAGAAAAAATTCTGACCAACACAAAACGGGCAAATCATAAAAAGTTCCATGGCATCTTTATTGCATATATACGCTTTGCCAGATTTAATTTGTTTAATATAAAAAGTAACTTCATGAGATTAATATATATATATATATATATATATATATATAGTAACTTTATGTACTCATGGAGTAGACCAACTAAATATTAACACGCAAAGGTAGGTCACATGACCACATAATTGTTTTAATCAGGTGCATATGGGCCCAAATCTTGTGTTTATGCAAGGACATTTCACAAGTTCTCCATTTGAGGATTATATTTAAAATTTTATCTCTTCATCTCCTCCAAGACCTCCACTTATTTACTTGACCGTCAAGGGGAAAAAAATTAGAAGAATAAAATAATATTTTGAGCTTTATGAGGTTGTTTTATATTAAATGTCACTATTATGAAATTTCAAATTACACCCTCTACTTTTAAAAAGGTTTTGACTCCAACGTGGACAAACTACACATAATGTCAATGACCGATCCATGCATACAAATCAATGGAGATGGAGGGTGGCCATGAAAAATGTTATTAATGACATAATGCATGAAAAATAAAAATTATTTTATTTATTTTTGTTACTATTTATAAGCCTCACTGCATTTTTTGGTATTATTCATGGTCTTACTGTACTATTTCAACTAACTTTTACTTTTATCTACAGTACTTTCAGTAATAAATTTTCAGTTTCAGCAAAATAAGCGATATCCAAACAGACCCAATATGTAGTTAATTTTGTGGTGGATGGTGGCTGTCAATTTGGTGTATTAGGTCTCTCACATGCACCAATCCACACAAATCAATGGAGATGGAGGGTGGCCAAGTCCAAATGTATAATACCTAGTTTGGGTTTTGGCTAGGTTGTAACCACACTAAATGAGTTTGTTTGGGTACGATTCAGCTCTCTCTCTCTCTCTCTCTCTCTCTCTCTCTCTCGGAAGATCACATGATCAATTGGATGAGATTTGTGTTTGTAATCTGATTGCGTTGATTAGAAATTGGAGATTTCTAGGGATCATGTATGGGTCAGTTTGAAATTGTGTTTGTGATTTTGTATCCTTGTGAATTTTTGTTTGTGAATTGGTTTTTGGCTATGTAATTGTGTGTGTGTGTGTGTGTGTTTTTTTTTTTTTTTTAAATAAAAATTATTGTGGATCTCACGCCCATAAACCAAGGAAGTTAATATTGTACCAATACTGGTCATATTGGGGAAATATATTGTATGAGCTATTAAACTGATACTGGTACTTCTTCAAAATGTGTTGGATAAAATACTAGATTGTATCGACTGTATTAAGGATATTTTGGGTGTTTCGGCCGGTACAATAAAAAAAAATTTTGAAAATATGAAAAATTGGAAAAATTGGGTTAATTTACCTGAACTAATTTTTACACTTGTAAAATATGTGAGTTTTTAATTTTATATTGATAAACATAAAAATTAATAAATTCATTCTTACATAAATAAATTAATACACACACATATGTAACAATAATCTCAAAATAATACAAAAGTTTTAACCGGCACTAAAATATTTTGTTCCTTTGACTAAACTGAAAAGGCTTCCGATATAAAATTGACTCCATTGTCAGAAACTTGTGGGTGTGCAATATTGTGTGGCCGAAAATGGTGAAAGAATTTGGAGAGAGAAAGTGTTTTGCTACTAGTTTGGAAGGAGAGAGAAAAAATAAATATTTAAATGAAATTGGGAATAAATTACTGAGGCCAGCCAAAGTAGGAATATTTGAAAAATGGTTAGTTAAACTAGAAAAAATTTAGTCTCTTTTTTTTGGGGTTTTGCTAAAAAACAACTAGGCGTGTGGTTTTGTTGTTTAGTCAGTAGTCGCTGCTTTATACGTAACTAAGTAAATAAAGTTTGAGGATAAACTCTACATTAAAAGGTTGAAGTCAGATCAAGTTGCAAAACATTCAAATGCATAATAATGATAATATATACATATAGTTCACCAAAAAAAAAAAAAGAAGAAGATAATATATACATATAGGAATGGCTTGAATTTTCAACAGTCTAAGATTTGAGGCGGATATGGACAATCCCCATCCACTACTTCAAGTTGCAGCTAGCAGGTCAAATTCATCCCCCTTAAGGCTTAACTCCACTATTTCCTTCTCTTTCCTGTCACCATAATACAATAAATCTTCTCTCTAGCAATATCTCTACCCTCCACGATTTTTAAGATCCACAGATGAGTCAAACAAACTTGCTTCCCACCCTTCTATCACCCATTTCTCCGATGATAGTCCTATGCATCCTCTTCTTTTCCCTTGTTCCAAAAAAATCCCTAGGTGCAGTGGACCCATACTTCCAAGCCTGCAGTGTTCCTAAAACCTGTGGTGATGGGCAAGCCATAAGATTCCCATTCTACATCCAAGACAAGCAAAACTCCTCTTGTGGCTACCCTGGATTCAACCTTTCTTGCAACAATAATGGTCATCCAACTATCCTCATATCCAATACCAATTACACCATCCATGAAATTTTCTTCCAAAACGAGACGCTTAGAGTCTCAAACTCTGCCTTCTCAAATCCAAACTCCAGTTGTATACCTTCTATAAACAGCATATCCCTTCCGGGTGGCCGGTTCGATCTAGCACCAAACCAAACCAATCTAGTTTTGTTTTATAATTGTAACTCTTCGGTGCATGAGAGTTGGCCTTCAGAGTTTTATCCTAGTTGTTATGGCGAAAACGACACTGTTCTGGCCCTGTCTGGACAGGACCGGAAGCTGATCAGCAACGTATCAATGGAGTGCAAGTCTTCGGTTCGAGCACCGGTTGACGCATATGGAGGTGGGATTGGAAAGTCGTTGAGAAATGGGTTTGTGCTAAAATGGAAAGCCAGCAACTGTAGCATTTGCGAGGATAGTGGAGGGAACTGTGGGTTCGATAATATTATGTATCATTTCAAGTGCTTCTGCCCAGACAGGCCTCATGCTTGGAACTGTCCTGGTCAGTTTTTCTCTCTAGAAATTTCTCTTTCTTTTTGGTAATAGGAAATTTCTCTTTCTCAGTCTAGTCTTGGCATTATTATGAAACATTTGAAACTTACTGTCCATTAGCCAAATGTGTCACATACTAGGCTTACCATATCCACCTGTTTTTACTTTTAGCTTTACGAGTGGTTTGCGATCCAATCAGGCCAAAATGAAAAGACTTCTGACTATTGAGTATATATGTTTGATTCAGCGCTTGCGTCTGCGTGTTTTTTTTTTTATGCACGCGTTTCACCATTTTAGGAGACGTATATTATTTTGTATGTGATGCATTGTTTACAGGACCTATAATCACTTTATTTGTAAAAAAAAATATTAAAAATAAGTTTACGATATTATTTATATATTTAAAAATAATTTTATTATAATATTTTTAATTTTTAGCTTTTTAGCAAAATAAGCTGTTTGGATACGGACTCAAGTTTAAACTTTTGTAGAACAGTAGAAGTAGAAGTAGAACAGTAAATTTTACTGGAGGATGAGCTTTATCACACTTCTTTACAATTTCCATTCCTTTTGTCAAACAAGCAAAATACCGTCATCTCAAACAATCGAAACCCCCCGTGTTCTTATTTGATTATATATGAGAATGAGAAGTTTATCAAAAAATATATGAGAATGAGAATAGAGAGATTGTAATTTAAGTACAACGAGTACAAACGCTGGTCCAAATTATAAGAACATTGACCCAATTTTATAAATTAAATTTGGGAGGAACTTAGATAACTGCATGTGATATGGGTACTTTTATTATTTTAATGTCAATTTGGACTAGACGTCCAACTTAGGTTGCTCTTCACGTTGTATCAAAGGTAAAGTTAATACCCGTGAAAAGCTGTTTCTAGTTCAAAATTCAGATTATCTTCATTTCTTTAATTAATGCCCTATCGGACAGACTCAAAAGCGTGCTACCTGCCTTTTAAGTGATTATTCTAATTAAAATTGGGCTTGTTGTTTAATTATATAGAATAATATTTAACCTCTTTATTATATATTATCCAATAAAAAAATATCTCTCCCTAACTAGCTTAAGTAATCTTTTCGGTGGTATAGTGGTCCATTACTTTATCAAAAGGTATTGTGGTCCAATATTTGCATGGTTTATATTAATGAATAGTCTTGATATAAAATAATGTCTCTGGAAAATGTGGGGTGGAAGTCATTATCATACAATTAATATTATAGGGTCGGTTTATTCTCTATCATCAAATTTCATTTCTGCATCTTTCTCAAAAATATATATATATATATATAATAAAATAAAATTCTTTTCTGCATCCCTACATGTAAATTTCATCAGATTCACCTCCTCTATAATTAAAATTGCGTAAAAACAAAAGGGAAATTATTCAATATTCTTAAGAGTATATTCCCTCTTCTCGTGTGAAGGGGTGAACTGAATTTTGAACTCCCTATATAAGATAAATGGATCTTACTTTGGAAGTGCTGAAACTTGCTTGAATTCCACGTACCAACGGGTCATTTTAACTATTTTTATTTATTTATTTATAATTTAATAGTTACATGGAGATGATTTAAACTCTGAATATTTCCATTAAAAACATCAAATGTGCTAATTACTTGTGTTACAATTCTCTTAGAGTCTTAGCTTTTTATTATAAATCAAGAGACCAACTGATTTTTAATATAAATAGAAAAACCACCGAAAGAAACGAATCTACATAATATATAACTTTTTGTTTTTGTTTTTGCTTTTGTTTTGTTTTTTTTGTTTTGTTTTTTGAGAAGAAGAGTCTACATAATATGAGTGCATGCATTACAATGCCAACGATAAATTATAAGTTTATAACCCATTATTTCAAATCAAGCACCAGCATCAGGTACTAATTTTTAAAGTCGTTGTCTTACGATTTAATACTACTAAACCCCTAATTGATGCGTGAAGGGCACACTTTCAAACTCAATTATTGGATATCAGTTGTCATTTTATTTCCAAATTGATAGGGAGGAGAAAACGGACTTGGAAGGTATAATTTCAGTTTATATTAGAGGAGACCATCAGACCCATGCCATTTTAACTTTAAATACTTCAACTCCAATTTTATGTCTATTTCTATTTCATTTAAATATTATTGTTCAGATATTTTATTTTCTTTTCATCCGTCCTTTCCCAATTCAACATTTCCGAATCAAACCTAACCACTCATCCAAAATCCACAACCCATTTGAACTTGCATCGATTCACAAAAATAAACAAAACAAAACAAAACAAAAATTTACAACCCAATCAATCCACAACCAACATCAACCCCAAAAAATCCACAACCCAATGAACCAGCAATAATCCAAAATTTTGTAGTTTTTGTAGTCACAGTGAATTAATGGTGGTTGTGGTAAGGTCTCGGCAGTTGAATCTGTTTGTGTGGTAGTTAGATCTATTTTTGTATTAGAGAGAGAGAGAGCTTTGGCGATGAAGAGTGTTTCACTAGAGTTATTTAGGTACTGTTCATTTGTTAAATTTTCTTAGTACAAAGTTGAGCCTAATGCACGATAGTTTTGGGTGACTTTAGTTATAAATTACTAAAACATTAGTTTGACTAAACTAATAAGAGTGCTTTTACATTACAAGTACCTATTTCAGATTCCGTGCAACAATGTACATGAAGATTTTTTTTTTTTTTTTTTAATTTTTAATATGAAATTTGATGATAATGATAATTATTAATAAGCATTTGTTATGATTGTGTTTATATATGAAATTATATATTTTACCATTAGGCATTTATTATGATTGTTTGTGTGTCTTTTTTTTTTAATGGGTGTTATAATTGTATTTGTATATTCGGGTCCGTTTGAATTGAGCTTATTTTTGCTGAAACTGAAAACTGAAACTCAAAACACTGTAGCAAAATAATTTTTAAATATGTGAATAGTATCGTGGGACCTATTTTTAATGAAAAAGTTGCTAAAAAGTGGAATTTGTGGGTCCGTAAACAATACACAAATGCACTGTTTACAGTAGACTTGGTCAAATAATACAGCTGAAAAAAAAAAAAAAAAAAAAAAACTGGAAAACGCAACATTGTATTTCAGCCACTTTCAACGCAATCCAAACGCCCTATGAGTCATGTGCATTGCATGTGACAAGAACATATCCCTTCCGGGTAGCCGGTTCGAGCTAGCACCAAACCAAACCAATCTATTTTTGTTTTATAATTGTAACTCTTCGGTGCATGAGAGTTGGCCTTCAGAGATTTATCCTAGTTGTTATGGCGAAAACGACGCCGTTCTGGCCCTGTCTGGACAGGACCCGAAGCTGATCAGCAACGGATCAATGGAGTGCAAGTCTTCGGTTCTAGCACCGGTTGAAGCATATGGAGGTGGGATTGGAAAGTCGTTGAGAAATGGGTTTGTGCTAAAATGGAAAGCCAGCAACTGTAGCATTTGCGAGGATAGTGGAGGGAACTGTGGGTTCGATAATATTATGTATCATTTCAAGTGCTTCTGCCCAGACAGGCCTCATGCTTGGAACTGTCCTGGTCAGTTTTTCTCTCTAGAAATTTCTCTTTCTTTTTGGTAATAGGAAATTTCTCTTTCTCAGTCTAGTCTTGGCATTATTATGAAACATTTGAAACTTACTGTCCATTAGCCAAATGTGTCACTAGTACTAATAATTCACTCCTCACCAGTCACCATGCCTCTATACTTCCTAGCTAGTTCTTTCCTCCTAGTGTTGTTCCTCAATCATGTCCCTCCTAATGGTCTTACACAACTCATTCAGTTGGAAGGCATTTTTCTTATTTAGGATCAACATCCTCATCTTTTCCTTCTTGTTAGAGTCTGTTCTGCCATCAAACAGTACAAGATATGAAGCTTGCAAACCTACAAATTGTGGTACCGACCCAAACATTAACTTCCCCTTCTATGTTTTTGGGACGGAAACAGATCGCTGTGGCTACCCAGGTTTGGGAATTGTCTGTAATCGAGGTAAGCCTGTTTATAGGACCCTCGAAAGGCAATATGTCATCCAAGATATCTTCTATGAAAACCAGACATTTCGGCTGGTTGATGAAGAATTCTCGCTAATAATTCTTGCTTTCCTCCTCCTTACAAGTTCTCCTTTGAACTCTCTTTCCTTGAGTTCACTCCCAATGATGCTAAACTGTTTTTCTTTAATAACTGCACGGCACCACTTTCTGCTAGTTTTGAGACATCTTTGATTCCATGTTCTTCCAGAGACACAAATAGTTCTTTTGTTGCGTTAGTGAAGAAGAATGAGCAATTGAGCGAGAGTACTGCCTGTAGGCCTTCTGCGATTGTACCTGTTGAAGTGGAGGGAGGGAATTCTAATCAAACAATAAAAAAATGTTGACATTGAAATGGAGAGGAAGAGGATACAATTGTGCTGACTGTCAAAGAAGTGGTTGGCGATGTGGGTTTGAAAAGGGAAATGCCGTATGTTATTGCCTCAGTGGAAAGACCCATAAGCTTTATTTCTTTTTCTCGATGAATTAGCTTTGCTTCTTTATCATTTGATCTAGATCTTATTCTTATACTAGCCTTATTCTTATTCTAGTCTCATCATATACTCTTTGCATTCAATGAATTTTTTGTTTTTGGTTAGTGTCATAATTTTCTATTCATGTCAACTTTTTTTTTTTTTTTTTTTTTTTATACAAATAAGAATTTTTACTCTAACCTAATATAAGTGTATATGTGTATAAGTCTCTCTTCTAGAGACTTAAACTCCGACCTTTACCCCCACCTCACAAACATTTATATTTGTAGAGTAATCACCGCACCAAGGGTGCGCGGTAGTTCATCTCAATTTTTAGATTATGACACAACATAAAAATTAAATAAAAGAAATAAGTAAGTCTTGATAAAGTAAAAAAAAAAAAAAAAATATTATGCGATCTTGAAGGAAATATATAAAGTGGACTGAAAAGTTTTTTTTTTTTTAATTTTTAATTTAAATTTTGGATAAGTTTGTTTTGAAGACAGGGGAGTGTCTTATTTTATAAGCATTTTAAATAGAGTTAGAGATATATTTTTATTAAATTATCTCCAAATTTTGTCTTTGTTAAACATAAAGTCTATGTGTATTTTTGAATTACGTAAAAGTTATCCAAAGAGGATAATATGGTTATATAGATAGTATGTATAAGTTACAGGAAAACTATAAGAGCCATAATTGGCGTGTGGGCAGTTCAAAGTTAGTTATGGTTATATAGATAGTATGTATAAGTTACAGGAAAACTATAAGAGCCATAATTGGCGTGTGGGCAGTTCAAAGTTAGTTCCAGGTTCTTTCTCAAAAAAAAAAAAAAAAAAAAAAAAAAAAAAAAAAAAAAAAAGAAGTTAGTTTCTGACTTTTAGGTGGGCTCAATTTGGGTTCAGCCGAGTTTTATTCGACTAGTTTGATAAACTTCATCCGGGGCATTACAGTTTCACATAGGGCCTATAAAATGGCTACCCAACCCATGCGAATAAATTCAAGGTAGTGAAGCCCAAGGCCGACTAGTCATGTTAAATTTATCACCTCGTAAATGGGATCAAATCCACAGCTCTTCAAGTCCACGATGTTACCGTTTTGTTTTTTGTTTTTTTGTTTTTGTTTTTTTTTGTATAGAATATGGATTAGTACATGGTGGTACTTAAAAAGTTATATTGTTATTTTTAACACCATCAAATACCAAAATGCGATTACATTGGTAGGGTCAAAGTTATATTTTTTGGCTCCACAGCTATAATGCACAGCTACTTTTAGCTTGGCACTATATCTCATAGGTTAAAAAAAAAAATTATTAAATTGTTATATTCACATTACTTTTTAATAAAAGAAAAAAATCTCTTTTGATTGTGTTCACACTACCTTTTAATGATTTTTTTTATATTATTTTAATCAAATGACTAAAAATATAAATATATTAATATTAAGTGTATTGTAAAGTAAAAAAGAAAAAATAGATAAAAAAACTTTTTGTAATATTATATTGCTAAATTTATGACTCCACATGTGGAACATGTTGACGTGACTCAATTAGTTACACACACAAAAGTAAGGTGCATAATTTTTATTTGCCCTTTGTTTTTTATTGGGTAGGAAGTCAAGCTCAGCTTTTTAGTGAGTCGGTGTGTCGAACCTGATCTCATCCTTGGGAATGCCTGAGGCGTTATTAAGGGTGTGTTTGGATAGAACTTATTTTGCTGAAATTGAAAACTGAAAACTGAAAACTGAAAACACTGTAGCAAAATAATTTTTAAATGTGTGAATAGTACCGTGAGACCCATTTTTAATGAAAAAAGTTGATAAAAAATGTAATTTATGGGTCTGTGAACAGTGCATATGTGCACTGTTCACTACAAAAGTCAACAATTGCGGTTACTGTTCATTGAACAGTAACCGCAATACTCCAAATGAAAACGCGTAAAAAAAAAAAAAAAAAAAAAACAGAAACGCAACGCAACGCAAAAAAAGTCCAACCCAAACACACACTGTGTGTGTTTGTATCGAGCTTTTGCGTCTACGTTTTGCGTTTCCTGCGTTTCAGTTTTTTTTTTTTTTTTAGCCGCACTTGTTGACTTTTTGTCCGTGAACAGTGCAAGAATGCACTGTTCACGAACCCACAAATTTCACTTTTTATCAACTTTTTCATTAAAAATGGGTCCCACGGTACTATTCACACATTTAAAAATTATTTTGCTACAGTGTTTTAAGTTTTAAGTTTTCAGTTTCAGCAAAATAAGTTCTATCCAAACAGACCCTATAAGTTAAAATGCCTACACAAAAATTTTCGTTTGCTTTGATATTTGTTAGTTGTTACAGACTTTTGTCTTTGTCAATTTCGGTGTGTGAGATAGAAGATTCCTACTTGATTGTTTTTTTCTTATACCTGTACCTCATTCATTAAGCAACAGAGAAAGCCCCTTGGTGTCAAACGTTGATGCAGAAAATTATAATCGCCAGTTGTTGCATTAAGCCCCATTTGTCTGTCTTGATTACAAACAAATTTCATAGCTTCACTCCACCTGCTCATCTAAAAATACAGAATTGGGATAAGCTAGAGAAACGAAAAGGCACACACATCCCTCAGGCCGCCCTAATGAATTTGAGAAAGAGATGGAGATCTGAGAGAGCTAGGAAAAGAATGGCTACAATTTTTGAAACAATTCTGAACTTAAATATTTATCTATATATATATATGACTTTACAATAACTGTACGTTCCTTTGTCAATTTTCACACTCTTTAGTCTTTTACTACGTCTCATATTTCACTAACAACTCACAATGACCGCAACTGAAGGAAAGGCCTATTTTCTACCCATTACATAAACTTTCAGAAATCAGATGTGACCATGACCAGGATAAAAATGTTTGATATGTCCCTCTAGCACCCACCACGTTAAAATTTTTCAAAGATGCCAGATGCTTTTACTCTTTAATAAATGGATTTCTTTTTTTCCCACACAAGATTGCCGGAGACTTTTCCAAAGTTTGTGGACCACACAGCAAGCTTTTTGGTTTATCATGAGAAAGACGCGTATTTTACTCAAACCAGCAGAAAAGATTTCATAACAAAGTTTTGAGTGTTGAGAGGTTTTGAGGAGTCAAGGAATCAAGTTTTTCCACTGCGGCTCAATGGGGAAGGTGAGTAGGAAACTCTCTTCTGTTGACTTCGTAACTTGGCATATATGAAGGGATTTCCCGATGCACATATCATGTTTCACATGTACTTCCACCTTGCTCTAACTTTTAGTCTGCTTTTACAAGTCTTTCATACCCAATTTCCAAGTCAGCTACTGCGTTAACCAGAGAAATTACTTATATTAGTGACTTAAGATGAAAAGAAGCTACAAGAACACGTAGTTTTGATTAAGAGTAAGAGATTCTTGGTGGTGATTGGAATCTTGAAATGGCTTCTGTCTTTCTGTGTGTTTTTTTTTTAATCTCGCACCTTGTGTTGCTTTATTCGGCTGAAGGAGAAGAGATATACCCACCAGGCTGTCCACCCTTTTTTTGCGGAAAAGTCGGCACGATTCGTTTTCCATTCGCCAATGACACAAGCCCAGAATGCGGTTTGCTCATCTTACATGATTGCGGAGATCCACATCAAATGAAAACCCCGAAGATCAAACTGGAGAGGAATGGAACACTACTGTCGTACAATGTTGAAACCATCTCTCAGGCTAATATCATACAGTTTAAGGACCCACAATTGCAGTCTGTGTTGGATTCCAATCGTTGCGAATCCTTAAAAAATTGGACTCTTCCCAGTCCCAGATCTCCATTCATCTCTTTTCATCTAGTCTCACACAACCTGACCCTGTTCAAATGCAACCGCGCTCTCAATATTCCTCCCCCTACAGGTTTTAATAGAACAAATTGCAGTAACTATGACATCTATTATAGTCCTCCACATTATAATTTGACGCTCTCTCCACCTAAATGTCCAATTATTCAGCTCCCATGGAACTGGCAATATAAAGGTAATGACCTGTTTAGATTGTTATCTGCTGAGATTTTTCTTGAAGTGCGTGTGACTAGAGGTTGTCGCGAGTGTCATATCAAAGGTGGTCAATGTAAGACTGACAACAAAGGAAAATCTTATTGTACCAAAGGGACGAAAGGTATGGGTATAGGAATAATGCAAATCTATTTGGATGTGCACGACATACATTCACGAAAAAAGCACATAAATTTCTTTATAAATTTTAGGTAGTTGTAGTTATTCCTAATACATGTACTGCTATTTCCGCCCAAATTAGTTTCAAATTTGAGTTATGAGACGGAAATAATTTTGTTCAATAAAACTTATATTAGATACATATGACACAGTTTTGACTGTTTTTTGTGTAAAGCAGTTAAGATTTCCATGCATGCCAATTTGGCTGCGTCACATTAATCCTCATTGTTAAACTAACACCATATTTGTATATCTCTTCTTGCAGGGAATAGCAAAAGGGTATTAGTGATTGGATTTGGTAAGATGCCTCAATCATATTACTTCTTGAATTTGATATTCATACATAAATAGAAATCCAATTATTCTTCCTGAAAGTGATAGATTTTGCTTTTAATCGCATCTAACTTGTCAGTTTGAAGAGATCATTCTTTTCCCCTTCACTGGGTATGGCTAGCAATCAAAGCTTTAGAGCATTAACTTCATGCTAAATTTCCTCATTTTCTCCACTGCTGTAATCCCAGAGGATTTGCATTGTGCTCTCAAATATAATGATGAATAATGAGGATAACATCACAAGACTTACAAAGATGTCCTTAACTATTAAAATTTATGTGTCCGCATGAATACCTTTGTAAACTTCAATATAAAATTTTCACTCTCATGAATTTCCTTCATTGCTGCCCGACATTCTAAACTTAAATTCTTCCTCTCTTTGCTTTAGCTACTGGATGCTCGACCCTCATAATTTTCTTGGTCGTTGGCGTTGCTATCTGGGTTGTTTACAAGAAAAAACACCCTTCGCAAAAATTTCTTTCAAAGACTACTTATTCTGATAGATCCTCAAGATCAGACCTGGAAGGGGGGAGCGTCTATTTTGGAATCCCTGTTTTCTCCTACACAGAACTTGAAGAAGCTACAAACAATTTTGATATTGAGAAAGAACTAGGAGATGGAGGATTTGGAACCGTCTATCATGGTAAGATGATAAACACGCTGCTTCAGTTTCAAGATCACCTAATTACAGCATAAACTTTTCAAGCAAAAGCGAAAAAAAAAAAGGTATAAAAATTAAAAGAAAAAGACTTGGCATGCATCTTATTACATGGTCTGTTTTTCTCAATTAGGCAAACTCCGTGATGGGCGGGAAGTTGCAGTCAAGCGCCTATATGAACACAACTACAGACGAGTAGAACAGTTCCTGAATGAAGTTAAAATCCTTACGCGCTTGCACCACAAAAATCTTGTCTCCCTTTATGGGTGTACTTCACGCCATAGCCGTGAACTACTTCTTGTGTATGAGTTCGTGCCTAAGGGTACTGTTGCTGATCATATTCATGGCGATCGGGCAACATCAGGTTCACTCAAATGGGCAACTCGTTTGAGCATTGCCATAGAAACTGCCAGTGCTTTGGCTTATCTCCACGCTTCTGACATCATACATCGTGACGTAAAGACTAATAACATTCTCCTTGATGACAACTTTTGCGTCAAAGTTGCGGATTTTGGGCTTTCTCGGCTGTTCCCCAATGATGTCACCCATGTCTCTACTGCTCCTCAAGGGACACCGGGCTATGTTGATCCAGAATACCACCAATGCTACCAGCTTACTAGTAAGAGTGATGTTTACAGCTTTGGAGTTGTCCTCATCGAGCTCATATCATCTCTGCCAGCTGTTGATATGGCTAGGCATAGGCCTGAAATTAATTTGGCTAACTTAGCCATAAACAAGATTGAAAAGTGTGCATTCCATGAGTTGATTGACCCACATCTTGGATTTGAGTCGGATAATGAAGTTAAAAGGATGGCCATGTCGGTGGCAGAGTTGGCCTTTCAATGTATACAAGAGGACAAGGAAATGAGGCCTTCCATGGATGAGGTTTTGGAGGCTTTGAAAAAAATTCAAAGCGGTAACAATGATCCAGAGGAAAAGGCATATGATGATGCTGGGATCTTGAATGTGCAGCAAACAGCTTCACCGGATTGTGATGAGGTTGGATTGTTGAAGACCAAGCAACTGCCGCCACCTTCACCAAATGATGTGACTGGTAATTGGACTAGTAGGTCTACCACACCTAATGTGAGTGGTTAAATTTCTTCTCCCTTATAATTTTTCAAGTAAATGATAAGATTATGTTTATAGAATCATTATCAGTGCACAGTGGGTTGAAATTTCATTTTCTTCCTTTTTTTTCTTGTGTTCATATAAGGCATATTATTGATAGGTAATGTTTGAGGGAATGTGCATATTTAAATTGAGTTATAGTGATGTTCATTTTTTGTAGAAATTTTTGATTCACACCCCCTACCAACCCGCCACACCACCCCCAATACTTCCTTGCTCAGGTGTCAGTGACAATGCCCAATGGATGTGATACAATCAAATGATAATGTTTGAGGGAATATGCATATTATTAAGTGGAGTTATAGTGATGTTCTTATTTTGTAAAATATTCTGATCAACCCCCTCCCCCTCCCTCTCCCCAGAAACCCCTTTCGCTTTTGATTAACTTATTTTCGGAACTCGTACCAAATAAGAAATATGTAGTTGACTACATGGTTTAAATGGATAATATTTTGCCAAGAGCTTTGTAGTTCATTTGACTCTTCTTATTTCTAAATAAAACATTCATGGTTTAAATCTCTCTTTCCATTGTAATTATTAAATTTATTAAAAAGAATTTTTAATACTTTATCGCTCAAGCATCGATGGCAATGCCCAATGGACGTGATAAAATCAAATGTTCTTGTTATATAATTGTGGCTTCAAGAACATATATGCATATCAATAAATTAATCGCATTTATGTTTTTCTTCCCATTTTATAATATACTAGCCGCAGACCCACGTGATGTGTGAGAATATAAATATCATGTAATGAGGTATAATATATCATTTTATCATTTTTTTGTGCATTTGATTAATACTTTTTTTAAGGTGAACTGTATTCTTCTAATTTCTTTTGTAGTGTATTATATTTACCTAATATACAACTAAACTTTATAATTTTCAAATTTATTATTCAAATTTCTCATCCGTTAAGGAATAAGGAAATTATCATAATAATCAAAACTTATCATAAAATTAAAATGTTATCTTAACCTTAAAATGAAACTAAAGGAATAAAAAATAGATGTAATAATTACTGGGCATATTCAAATTTATAGCCATGTATATTATGTTTTGATATAAACTCAAATTCTAATTAAAAAAAAAATTAATTATTAACTCAAATCAAAATTCAACCAAAGCTATAAAAGGAAAATTAAATACTTTTTGATGGGAGATTAAAAAAACACAATACCAAAACACATTTAAAAAGAAAAAAGAAAAGAAGAAGAACCATAAACATTAATTAGAGTTATAAGAAAGAAGAAAAATCCACCAAAAGAAAGGAGAGAGAGAGAGAGAGAGAGAGAGAGAGAGAGAGAGAGAGAGAGAGTACTCATAGTTTTTGTGTGAGAAAAATATGGATTGAATGGGAAAAATGATATCAAATCTATGCAAAATAAAATGGGGAGAAAAAAAGAACGAAGAAAGTGTAACGGTAAAATAGAAAGTAGTAGGGAGATAAAAAGGCAAAAATGAATGGAAAAAGTTGGAAAAAGTGTAATAGTATGTGTGAATTAATAGGGAAAAGAAGAGTTTTTTTATTTTCTATTTTTTTAATTTTTTTTTTTTTAAAGAATAGGGAGAAGAAAAGTTTAAAAAGAGAAAAGAAAATATAGAAAATAAGTGGATGATATGGTTGTTGATGTGACTCAACAAGAGCATAGTAATAATGAATGCTAACCTTTATCTTTTAGATATGTGTGGGTGTGTGGGTGTGTGGGGGGGACAAAAAATGTGGCACCCAAGGCCTAAAGGCTAAGAGTTGGGCTTTGGATGTGAGTCAACTACAATTAATTTGTTTAGAGATAGGTATGACAGACCAACACATGGATTCCTTGTCTTTCAGCCTAACCTGGGGGAATATGGTATCAAACAGAAAGAAAAAGAAGGATTTGAGCATAAAAAGCCTAAGTCTTGTATTAATATTCCCTCAATTGGCCGAGGAAGGTGTTACATAGCTTATAACAACTCAAGTGTGAGTGGTTTTTCCCTAATATTTTGTTCCAATCCCCCTTAATAAGGTTTTCCCTTCAGTTTATAGCCGCTTGCTCTTGATCTTGACCCTTTAGGTGTAGGGTGGCAGATTTCCCCCAAATACTTGTCCCATCCTTCCTTTGGGGGAAGTGTAGGGTGTGTTATAGGTTGTCCAAACACTATTCAGGTATCACCTCCTTCATAAATGCAACTATCCTAGTTGGTGCAGTGCATTTAATGCGGAAGTGATGGGAAACTTCTTCATCACAACTCTCGTCCCCTTTTCTTCATCCCTTACCAAGGCGACTTGCCTCAGTTTGAACCTTCTAGTGGTGGTAGCATTCCTCTCTCCCTCCTCGGGTCGTGAGAGATCTTGATTTGATTCCCCTCTCCTAGCATTTTCTATCAGCTTGTTAGGCCCATACATTCCTCGATCGTGGCCCAAATGGGGGTACTGCCCTCAGATACCCCCATAATGGGCCTGAATCCTCCTCGGTTGCGGCCCAGTACTACTGGACCCCCCCCCCCCCCCCCAACAATGTATATATATATATTAAAAATAAAATTTTTTTCCATCACCTTCATTGTCATAACTTGTGGGTGGATTAATATGTTTAAGTAAAAATTGCCACCCCTAGTCACAATCACTAACTCCACCACCACCATCCTCCCAAGTCTGGTTTAGTGAAGGTGAGAGTGAAGGGTCGGCCCTTTCAGAACCCCAAATAATTCTTTCTTTCATTTCTCTCCCTTTTTTTTTTTGGGTCAAAATAAGGGGGATGGAAAATGAGGGAGAGAAAATAAGAGGGAAAGTGGATTTTTGAGTTGTTTGGTTGAGGTAGAAAATTGGAGAAATTTTGGTGGGGCCCAGGAGTTTTCTCCTCGAGTCCTTCAAAACACAATCTCCCTAAAATGGGGAGAAAGTTGGGCAAAAATGTTTGGCCAAAATGCCCACGTTACTAGCTCCATTGTGTTCTACTATACTGCCATTGTGTTGACTAAAGATCTAATTCAATAAATTATAATTCATAGTAGTATAGCATAGTATTTTACTAAAGAATTTTGTGTGTGCCAGAGTGTGTTTTTAATTTAAAATTTGAAAAACAAATAAATTTTAATTTCGCAATTCTAATTTAAATTTAAAAAAATGAAGAACCTTTTTTTCTTTTCAGTTTTAAAGATTAAGAAAAAAAAAACTTGTAGTAACTTTTTCAATTTTTCTTAAATTTTCTTGTCAACCAAACACAAGATCATCAATAAACACAAAACTCAAACACGGTGCAAACTCATTTTTCATTTTCCTATCTCTCACTCCCTCTCGGGTCAAACATTCAAACTCCGCTCTCTCCTTATTTGCGACGATTGCCAGAGCTAAAGGCATTAAACACTAATTGTGAAGGTTGCTCTATGGGAGTAGTAGAGGGAGCAATAGCCAGAACATTAAGCTTATTTTGGGCTTGAAGGGTTGTAAGACGAGCTTCTTTTCCAACTAACTCATTTATAGCAGTATCAAGAGAGGGAGGAGGACTACGATTAAGAAGTTGACCTTGGATAGGCTCATTGTCATTGTGAAGTGACATTAAGAATTCATAGAGACAAAATTCATCTTGAACAGTAGTATATTGCTGAGCATCCTTTGAGCATGCCCAAGTTGGATTAGAAATGTCAATTTGGTCTCAAATGAAGCGAAGCTGATCATAGTAGTCATTGATAGCTTGCCCTGGTTCTTGCCTGAGCTGATGCAACTCAACCATTAACTGATATTTCATGGATCCGTGAGAAGTGGAGTATCTTTTGGCCATCATAGCCCATGCAAATTTTGCATCGTCAAAGTTGCCCAACAAATTGGAGATGAAGGAAATGGAAGTGTTCCGAATCCAAGTGAGAATCATGTGGTTGTGACTATCCCATTCAACCATATGACTGATGAAGGTAGTATCTTCTTCAGTTGCCCCCTTGATAGGAATAGTGATTGTACCAACACAATATTGCTAGAGCATGCGACCCTTAAGAAAACTATGCATAACTTGAGACCAAGATAAGTAATTCTTATTCCCCTCCAATATAGCATTGATGGGGCGAGGAAGAAAAATATCATTTTTATCCATTTATAGACACAATATGCAAAAACAAACTGTAAAAATGAAATCTACGTGAAAAACAGATTAAGGAGAACCTGGACTGCAAAAGTCAACTCTAGAGAAAAAGTCAATGTCAAAGTCAACTCTCGGTCAACAATCAAAGTTAGCGCATGGTCAACGGAGATGATGCCAGCAAGATGACATAAGCAGTTGACGTCAGCAGATAACCGGATGCTGACGTAAGCTAAGACTGATGTGGCATTGATGATGTCATGGGTGATGTTAGCTTGGAGCAGTTAATGGCGCGTGAGCTTAGATGTGAAGTGCTTGGGTGGCGCGTGTGGGCGTGTGAGGACTCCAATGGCTGTGGGCTTCCACAAGTAAGTAGATTAGCGCAAGACGATCATAGTGGTACCTGCTAAAAAATTAATCGAAGCAATATTCGCGACGGTGATGAAAGGAGCAGTGGTCTTTGCGGTGTGGGACTCCTTAATGGTGGCGGTTGCAGGTCCGAAACCTAAGGACGACGGCTGAGAGATGTTGGAAGTTCAACAGCGAGTGGCTACGATAGCTACTGTGATGGCAAAAGCGATGTTGAGAATGGAGTAACCCCAATAGAGACAAGACTGCTAAGAAAAGGTCAGAACAGTGGTTTTGATACCATGTTAGAAATACTGAATGAATAATATTGTATTTCTCAAGTAATAAAACAAAGTGGACCTAAGGCCCATGGTCTATTACACACTAATAGTTTAAACTAACACCATTTTTGTTTCTATCTTCTGTTGCAGAAAATAAAGAAAACAAAGTGGTGATAGCATCAAAGTTTTCAGATCTGGACCGTTCATTGAACCGTAAAAGGGAGAGGTTCAAGGTTTTTGAGGTCGAACCGAAGTCGAACCGTGATGACGTCATAATTAATTTAATAATTAATTAAAACCTAAATATAGATATTAAATTTATAAAACTAGAAAATTTGACAATATATCTATATATTCGAGGGAAATTTAATGATTTTCAAGCATATATTTAATAATTAAATAAGAAAGCTAATAAAATAAAATAATAACCATGAAAATATTAAAATTTATGATTAATTTTTGAAGTAAAGTTGAATATCTTTGAAGGATTTTAATTGTAATTTTTTTTTTTTAATTCCTTGTAAGAGATGAATAATTTAATTAAGTAGAATAAAATTATGTTAAGTTGTTTTTTTTTTTTTTTAATTGCTAAGGGGTTGGACCGTACGGTTCTCACCGGTTCGTACGGTCCAATCCCGGTTTTAGCGGTTCATGGAATTAACAAAAAATCCGGTTTTTTATGCTTAAAAAACCGGTTTTCATCCCGGTTCACGGTTTTCATGGTCCGACCTCCCGGTCCGGTCCGGTTTTGAAAGCTATGGATAGCATTAGGTAAGATGCCTTTCATTTTGTTGAAATTGAAATTCATACATGTGCTTGCTCGGCCAACCATAACCAATTATTCCATCTTAATGTGACATGTTAATATGTTATGTTTTCATCACAACTAAGTTGCCAGGTTGCAAGCCATTATTCTTTTCCCCTTTGATGGTTATGGTTGACTATCCAAGCTTTAAAGCACGAATTTCATATTTCATGGAATCATTAATTTTTCTAAGTAATGCTATCAGTTTGATAATGGCTCCATTTTCTCCGCTGCCACAATTATTAAGAAATAGAGTATGAAAAAAGATGAACTTTTTTATTATTATTGTATGTGAATATACATCTGTAGTTTCTTTTATATATACAGGAGAAAGCACAAGAAAATACAACTAAAACTAACTAAAGATTAACAAGACTCTCTATATGAAGCAACAAATTACAAAAGCACATGTGAGGAAATATGTTGAGGAAAAAAAAAAAAACTTTAATACTCCCCATTCAAGATGGAGTGTAAACATGTGAACATCCGTCTTGCCTATGAAACCATTGATGAAGAAAACAGAATCGTGTGCAGCAGAACCGGAAAGCTTAAGCTCATTAAGGCCAAGATCTTTTGCAACGTGAAAAGAGGCACTAATGAGATCGCACGAGAGGGGCAGCACTGATTGCGGTAACAAAAGAAGGATGATTACTAGTAGGGGGTGTTCACAGTGCAGTGCAGTGCAGTTTTGAGTCATTTTTAGCACTGCACTTTGCGATGCGGTTTAGTTAAAACCATAATTACACTGCACCTTAGTTATTTTTGCGGTCACATGTGCAGTGCGGTGCGGTTTAAAGTTTAGCCAAAACCATAACCACACCGCACCTCATTTTTACAGTCACATATGCGGTGCGGTGTATAAGATGCGGTTTGAATGATTTGAAATTTGTATATATTTCAAATTTTGGGCTTTTTCTACACAGTCCAAAACTAATTTTTCTCTTTATTTTGGTCCAAGTTTTAAACTATTGAACTAGTTTTTCTTTATTTTGGGCTGGTTTTCTTAATCAACACTTGCTAGGGTTATTAAACTTTTTTTTTTTTGGAAAACTAGGGTTATTAAACTATTAATAATATATTTAATATTAAAAATAATTAAAAATATTAATATATAGAGAGGGTGCGGTGCGGTTTTCTTATTATAAAATCGCAAACCGCACTGTACCATGCGGTGTGGTGCGGTGCGGTCCGGTGCACCATTACTTGCGGTTATACTTTTTTGGTGCGGTTTTTGCGGTTTTTGCGGTTTGGTGAACACCCCTAATTACTAGTGCACAAACTCTAGTGTACACGTAAGTACACACAAGTCACAATTTACAAGGTCCAACCATCAATGAGTAGAGTGGTTGATATGTTTGAAGGCAGCCTACGCTCCTTGCAAGTCCCTCCCAAGCTTTTTTTGTCTTCCACACCAAGATCACCAGCAGATTCTTCAACAATGGTGTCGTTACATTATCATTCGGTGTCCTAAAATCCATCTCTTCTTTCGAGGAATTCTAGAGTCTAGGTGATATTGAATTTGAGCTTCTTGAACATCCATTCTTAGTTGCTTAATGTTGTGGTGGCCTTTTTTGTAATTCTAGGCTGGATTGCTTCCTGTCGCGTTATGGCCCAATAGTTTTGGGGTAGGATAGTTGGGACTGCCTTGACTAAAACTCACCCCAAGTCATTTTGTGCACAAGATAGGACCCCTTTGCTGAGACCTTGGTCACGTCCTCACGGCAGAAGATGCTGTCACAAAAATGTTATGGCAGGAGGGTATAATATGATTAAAAAAAAAAAAAATTCTTGATGTCAGCCAAAGACAATGATTAAACCATTCTCTTAGTAAAAGGGGGGAAAGAACACAGTGATATGAGTACGGCAGAAATAGATTAATAACAACAATAAAAGAAAAGGAAACGATATTAATGCTTGAAAAAGAAAGAATGGTTAGTCTGCCATCCTTGGTTTCTTAAGAGATTTAAGTCCAGGAAGGGAATCATCCTTCAATGTGGACAATCTTACGAGGGAAATCTTGCCATAGAAATTATTCACATTGAAAGAATAGGCTTAGATGGCTTATCTCCGAATTCTTACTAGAGAGTAGGCTATTGAAAGGGAGAGAAGGGAGTAGCCTATTGGTGCATGCCTTTACCACACTTCTTATTTTCTCACTCTCTGTTTTTCCTTTCACTCTCCATTTTTTTATTTTTTTATTTATTTCTATGTTACCTCTTTTCTTTCTTATCTTTTTGCTTCTTTTCTTTCTTACTTATTTCTCTTTGTTATCTCCTGTGTTTGCCTCCCCCGCTACTGTGTACAGCCAAGGCCCTTTTATACTGCTTACCGTGATGGGTTTTACTGTTTTACCCCTCAACTACTTTTGTCTAGGTGTGAGTGTCCTTCCCAGACCACCCATTAGTTTGTTAGCTGTCCAGCCATAACCACTTCCATGTGCTAGCCGTGCCACATTCCATTCCCAGTCAAAAGAGTGTTGTTTTGTTTTCTTACTCTTCTTGGTATTCCCATCCAAATAAGGGTTGGGCATTCTCTCTTACTAACTCCTATGGCATGCACCTAGTGATTCTAGCTCATCTTTCCCTCTTTTGGGTGGTATGTCATCCTAGTAAGACATTTCCACCAAAAGAGTTAGAGCGAGAACCCCAGAATAGACTTCCTCTTCTCCCCACCGCCAGACTATACCCTCTCTTACCTCTGACCCATGGCCCACTGCTCTTGTATTGGCTGAGTACAAGTGGGTGGTGCCTAAGCTTTATGCATGCTTCACTTCCATGTGAGTCTAGGGCTTGTTTGCCATTCACGCGTTTGCCATGGCTTAGGGGCTTGTTTGGTTTTTGCTGCTCGTTCTGCCACTCATTTTTAACCTCTTGTGGCGTGGATGACTTACTAGGTTTTCGTTCTTTGTATCTTGCTTTCACCTTGGGCTTGGATTTGCTTAGGCATGGGCCTTTCCTTCTTCAATCTAGCCCTTGCCTTCTTTGTGTCGGCTGACACTTCTGCCACTCCGCCTCATTGCCTTTGCCATGTTGCATTTTGGTTTGTGCTCGTTGGGCCTGCCATGCACTTTCCCTTTTACTCAGTTCATGTAGCCCAGTACTACTGCTGGGCTTATTCTCATACTATTTTGGGCTTTCTTGGCCTGTTTTATTCCTTTGGGCATCCTCAGCCCATTCTAATCCTTCATTCCCATGGGCTTTTGCTAAATATTTTGGGATTCCCCAGCCCAATTACCATATCCTTTACTTTCCCATTTACTAATTCTTTTCTTTAGGCTCCTTTATCCCATTTTTCATAATTCTCATGGGTTTACTACTTCTTTCTTTAGGCTCCCTTGAGCTTGCTTGCTTTCTTTGGGACCTTTTGACTATCTTACAGGCCTATAGACCATTATTCCTGCCATTCAAGTTTAATGGTTTTCTTCTCACTTTACTAATTCTTCTCCCTTTTTGTCTCCTATATTGTTGGATTTTTTCTTGTTATTAGGCCTTCTTGTCAAAGTAGTCATCAACAAATATATATAATTTCATCTCTTCCAATTTGGATTAATATCATGGATAATATCTAATGCTGTTCACATTAGCTCGTTTAAAAAGTTGTCTATTTTAAAATTAAAAATTTTACTTTTTTTTAATATATATATATTTTTTAAAAGTTGTCTATTTTAAAATTAAGAAATTTACTTTTTTTTAATATATATATTTTAAAATTTTTTAACTATCTCCCTACAATCATTAACGATATTCAAAATCACTGAAATCTAATAAACTCAAAAAATAGAGAGAGATTGAGCACAAGAACTTGGTGATGGCCACGCCTCAGAAATCCAAGCCCCCACCACTATCAGACACTAATTTCGTTGATATTTTCGCTGCAAAAGGAGGAGGAGTTGGTGGCAGCGCATGGTCACACTCTCAATATGACCTCTTCATGTCTTCGCTGCCTCTTGAAGAAATGTAAGAGAAGATTATAAATTGGTAAGTAACCTGTCGATACTCTTCCACCAATATGTTCTAGCCATTTTAGTGATCCGTTTTAGAAGATTATCTATACACTCCTCTGAATATAAGATGCAAATTGTTTGGTCATATTATTAGTTTTCAGTGTCTCAGATTGAAAATTCCTAATTTCGTGTTTCAATGCACAACAGAGAAATCCATATAATTTAGAAAATAACCAATGCCTAAGATTTTATTTTTCTTTATTTTTTTGAAACAGGCCAAAGATTGATATAAAAAGTTCAATTGAAACCTTCCATCAATTAAATACCACTGTTCTGTTTAAAGTTAAAACCATATTCATACCTAGCTGTAGTTCGCTAGTAAACGTTAAATATAAAATTTGAGATACATCAGAGAATCGAATAAGGCACAACCAGAAAAGAATGGCTAGAATTGTGGAAAAAATCCTGGCCATAAAATTTACGACCTCACCATATTTGTGTTCCTTTGTCAATTCGAATTCTATGAATTTGTATACCCGTCACCTACTTCACTCCCAAATAGGTTCAATTCTATGCCCTAGTTCTCACCAGGTCAAGATTTTTGAAAGATTTTTCTTGTTTGAACATTGAACAGGGTTAACCTTTTTTTTTTTTCCAACAAGAATATTGTAAACTTTTTCAAAGTCTTTGGACCACGTAGCAAACCTTTTGTTTGATACTGAGAAAGAAGGTAAATGCAAACATTACCACTATGTTACTAAATTCTTCACCCTTAGAACTTAAAAAAGTATACACGTGAATTAGAGGTCCAACGCATCTTTCATGAGTTCTTTTCTCTTTTTTGGTTTTCGTCGTCACCCAGAGTTGACAATTCAAAACTGCTGCAAAGATTTCCATAACAAATTATGAGTGCTCAGAGATTTTTAATTGGTCAAGGAGTTAAGTCTTTCTAGTGCTTGTCATTTGTCAATAAGGAAAGATGAGTATGAAACTCCCCTCAGTGGAGTCTCTGGCCGTGATGTACAAACCATGTTTCAGATGGGTACCCCACCCTGCACTCATTCTGCTTGCTTTCACAAGTCTTCCATATTCAATTTCCAAGTCAACTACCATGTTAAACAAAGTGACTACATATTATATATTGAAGAAAGGAGAAAAGAAATAATACAAACACTCTGTTTCAATTTAGAGTAATAGTCTAATATACTCATGCTGGTGATAATTGGTTTTGCTTGTGAACCAGAAATTTTTCGATGGCTTCTGTCCCTCTGTTTGTATTCTTTCTTCTCTCACAACTTGTGTTGCTTCACTCGGCCGATGGGAAGTGGAATCACCAAAATTGTGCATCCTTTCATTGTGAAAAATTCGGCAGCATCAGCTTCCCATTCACCAATAGCACAAACTCATATTGTGGTTTATGCCCAGTAGATTGTGACGAAACAACTCCAATGATCCAACTGGGGAGAGATGGAAGATCATATAATGTCCTAAACATCTCTCAGTCTAACACCAGTTATGCCACCATACGTGTCAAGGATCAAGTGCTTCAAGAGCACTTAAATCTCCGTAGATGCAAATTGTTAAGAACTTTAACTTTTCCCAACTCTAACTCTATCTCTTTTGAAGTCACCAGTCCCTATCAGACTCTGTTCAAATGCAAACACACTCTCAATCTTACTTGCCCTAGAAATTTTAAAAATACAAGCTGCAATGACTATAATATCTACTATAGTCATTCAAACCATACTTCTCCAAGTTTTCCTCCTGAATGTTCAATTATTCAGCTCCCAAAAAATGGGACTTCACCTGATGATGCTGACCTATATGCACTCTTGACTGCTGATTTCAACCTTGAAGTGCATGTGTCTCGTGATTGTATCAGCTGTTATAATAGAGGAGGTCGATGTGAGCAACACGATGAGGGAAAATTTCATTGTCATTTGAAAGGTATAGACTATAGACATAGGAATAATCCAAAAATAGTTTGGCCCCCACACACATATACATTCCATTAAAATGCACATAAATTTCTTTGTATTTTTTGTGTTGTAGTTATTCATAATACATGTGTTACTGTTTCTGTTCTATGCCATAACCCTCTCCTCTTCAGCAATATCTATAACTGATTTGGATTAGTTTCAAATTTAGTTGATGAGAAATAGAAATAGCTTTGTGCCAATGAGTTATGGCTAACTAATAGTTCTTTCTTGCACCCATTAGTTCAAGACCTACTGAGTGCATGTTTAACTTCCCAATAAAAAATAAAAGAAATAGAATTATAGAAATAACTTTGTTGTAATGAAACTTATTTTAGGTAAATCTGAGCTGGTTTTGGTTGTGCTATGTGTAACCCTGTTAAGATCCCGAAGGATGCCAATTTAGCATCACTTCAATCTTCACTATTTGAAATTAACACCATTTTTATTTGAATCTTCTTACAGAAAACAACAAAAGGGAAGTAGTGATAGATATAATGCAAAAATATTTGGATGACACACGCATGAACGTTCATGAAAATGCTGGTGTATATAAATTTCTTAAAATTTTTACATTGTAGTCCTAATACATGCGCTGCTACTATTTCTGCAAAATGTTGTAATCCAATCCTCTACAGAAACAGCTTTAGTAGATTGAAGTTAGTTTCGAATTTAGGTTATGAGACAGAAATAACCTTGTTGCAATGCAACTTATATAAGATATAATGAGCTGGTTTTCACAGAGTTTGTATAATGCTATAAAAAGTTTTAAGCATGCCAATTTAGCTGCATCACTTGAATTTTCATTGTTTAGCTGACACCATTTTTGTTTGTAACTTCTTGCAGGGAATAACAAAAGGAAAGTACTGATAGCATCAGGTAAATTGTAGCCTCAATCATATTTCTTGTTGAAATTGATATTCATAAGTGTGCTTGAACAGCCAATCAAATTATTCCACTGAAAGTGGTATGTTATGTTTATATCACATATAAGTTACCAGTAGCAAGCCATCAACCCCCCCCCCCCACCCTCATAGAGTGTAGCTGATTATCAAAGCTTCGAAGTGCTAATTTTATGTTTCATACAAACATAAGTTTTCAAATTTCTTCTCACACCTTGTGCTGCTTCACTTGGCCGTAGATGCATCTCTGTAGATGCGACCTGTTAAGCAATTTGACTCTTCCTAACTCTTTTGAAATCTCCATTCCCAATCAGACTCTGTTATACACATGCACAATCTCAATTTTTCTTCCCCTTGAAATTTTAAAAAGTATGAACTGCAATGACTATAAGATTTACTACACTCATTCAAACAATAAATCTCCAAGTTTTACTTCTGAATGTTCTATTACATCTTGATGACCTGTTTACGTTCTTAACTGCTGAGTTCGACCTTGAAGTGCTTGTGTCTGATGATTCTATCAGTTGTTATGATAGAGGTCTATGTTTGCAACACTAAAAGGGAAAATTTTGTTGTGCCATTGCAGAAAAAGGTATAGACACAGGTGTTAATGTAAAAATATTTGGACCCACAATCACATATACATTCCATGAAAATGCATATAAATTTCTTTGTACTTAAATTTCATGGTTATTCTTAATACATGTGCTGTTATTATTTCTGTACTATGCCATAAGCCACTTACAGCAACAGCTTTAGCTGATTTGGATTAGTTTCAAATTTTCGGTGATGAGTGACAGAAATAACTTTGTTGCAATAGAACCTATGTCAGATAGATTTGAGCTGGATTTGACGGCACATTATGTAACCCCGATAAGATCACAAAGGAAGCCATTTAGCTATGTCACTTCAATCTTCATTAGCTTATCAAAAAAACTTCAATCTTCATTTTTTGAAACTAACACCATTTTTATTTGTATCTTCTAGGCGGGAATAACAAAGGGAAGTAGTGATGGAAATATTACAAAAATATTTGGATATACACAGCCATACACATTCATGAAAATGCAAATAAACTTCTATGTTGTATTTCATGTGCTGCTACTATTTCTGCTACATGTCATAATCCACTCCTCAACAGAAACCACTTTATATGATTCAAATTAGTTTCAATCATGAGACATAAATAACTTTCAAAGGATGGCCTGGTGCCTTAAAATATATTGATCAATAATAAGAATAACATCACAAGACTTACAAAAATGTTATCATTAAAGTTAAATATTGTCTCGCATAAGTTCCTTTGTGAACTTCAATAGAAAACTTTTAGCTTTCATTCCTTTGTGAACTTCAATAGAAAATTTTTAGCTTTCATGAATATCCTTCATAGCTGTCAGTCATTCAACTCCTTCCTTTTCAGCTTTAGGTATTGGATGCCAAGCAATCATAATTTGCTTGCTCTTTGTTATGTGGCATCATTACAAGAAAAAACATGCTTCTTCAGAATTGCTGCGAAGGAATACCTATTCTGGTACATTCTCAAAATCAGACCTGGAAGTGGGGAGTATCTACTTTGGAGTCCCTGTTTTCTCCTACAGTGAACTTGAAGAAGCCACCAAAAATTTTGATCTTGAAAAAGAACTGGGAGATGGAGGGTTTGGGACTGTCTACCACGGTAAGATGATACACAAAATTGCTTCAGTTTCAAGATCGCCTAAATTACAGCATAAACTTTCTAAGAAATAGTGTAAAATAAAAATTTTAAAAATAAAGACTTGGCCTGCATCATGTTACATAGGCTATTTTTTCTCAACTAGGCAAACTACATGATGGGAGGGAAGTTGCAGTCAAGCGCCTATATGAGCACAACTACAGACGAGTAGAACAATTCATGAATGAAGTTAAGATCCTAACACGCTTGCACCACAAAAATCTTGTTTCCCTTTATGGGTGTACTTCACGTCACAGCCGTGAACTTCTTCTTGTGTATGAATACATTCCCAATGGCACTGTTGCTGATCATATTCATGGCCATCGAGCTACACCAGGTTCACTCACATGGCCAACTCGTATGAGCATTGCCATAGAAACAGCTAGTGCATTGGCTTACCTCCATGCTTCTGACATCATACATCGTGACATAAAGACTAACAACATTCTCCTTGATGACAATTTCTGTGTCAAAGTTGCAGATTTTGGGCTTTCTCGATTGTTCCCCAATGATGTCACCCATGTCTCAACAGCTCCTCAGGGGACTCCGGGTTACATGGACCCAGAATATCACCAATGCTATCAGCTTACTACTAAAAGTGATGTTTACAGCTTTGGAGTTGTCCTCATCGAGCTCATATCATCTCTGCCGGTTGTTGATTTAGCTAGGCATAGGCTAGAAATTAATTTGGCTAACTTAGCCATTAACAAGATTGAAAAGTGTGCATTCCATGAGCTGGTCGATCCACATCTTGGATTTGAGTCAGATAATGAAGTTAAAAGGATGACCATTTTGATTTCAAAGTTGGCTTTTCAATGTATACAACAGGACAAGGAAATGCGACCTTCCATGTATGAGGTTTTTGAGGCTTTAAAGAAGATTCAAAGTGGTGAGGATGCACTGGATGTTCAAGAAAATACATATATTGATGCTGAGATCTTAAATGTTCAGCAGCCAACTTCACCAGATTGTTATGAGGTTGGATTGTTGAAGAATAAGCAGCTGCCACCTTCACCATATGCTGTGACCGATAATTGGACTCTTAGGTCTACTACGCCTAATGTCAGTGGTTTAATTTCTTCTCCATGGTGTTAACTTTTCAAGAGATGATAAGATTATGTTGGCACTCAAAATCACTAGAACATTTGTGAGTTGAAATTTCATTTTCTTCTTATCTACTTGTTTTGTTGTTCATACTACGCATATTAATGCCAGGCTTTGAGGTCATGACATATGAAATGGAGTTAATGGCACTGTTCTTATTTTGTAGAAATTTTGGATTATTGAAAAAGGATTTTTGATATTCTTTTGAACCTCTCTAAAGGCATTCCAAATGGGAAGTATTAACTTAAGGATTTACCTACCCAAAGAAACCACATTTACTTCCTCACTAGAACTAGGACGTATGTGTTAAGAACGCATGAAATGTGAAGAAACCTTAGTTTTAGGGGAAGTGCCGATTGGCATTTAAAGGAGGCCTATCGGCACTTCCCTCATTGCCTCAAGTGTTGATCGGTACTCCTTGGTTTGTTTGGTCTCAAATTCACTTGTTAGTTTACTCTCACTGCCATAAACTTAATTCAACCCTTGAGGAGGCGGCTTGGAGCTTAGTTGGATGAGATTTCATGGGTTGCTTATGTTAGGGCTAGTTAGTTACTAAGAGATAGACTAGCTTGAGTTAGGTTTTTTTTTTTTTTTTTTTGAGGGGGAGGGGGGAGGGGGAAGATGGATATGAGTTAGTTAGGATGAAGAACATGTATCACTTTAATCACACATGTAAATATTTGTGACCACATGTTGAATTAGTGAAGGCAAGCGTAGAACTATTAAGCCAATAATGTGGAACCAGGTGGGCCTATTAGATTAGAGCTATTGTTGCATAAAATATAAATAACGGCATGTAATTTGACTAATTTCTATTATCTCAATGAATAAAGAATACTCTTTTCTGTGCTTAGACTTAGGTAGTCTTTCCTGGAGGTAAAGGCTTCCTAAAAGAAATCTTAATTGGAGAAGGTGACTCTCAAAGAAGTCACAATCACTTTCACTCATTGATCAATTTGATGCATTACATCCATTAAATCCATCATCCATCTATCTCATACTTCCAATTCCAAACCCTAATTGCATTACCTTCGAACCCAAGTGCATTTCCCTTCCAAGAAAAATTACCAAACACTTAACCAACCTTATTACCTAAGCCATACCGAAATCCCCATTGCCCTAAACACTTAAAATTAAATGATATAATTAGTTTTTTTTTCTTCTTTAAAAAAAAAATAGAATTTATTTTCTTTTTTGAAAGGAATTTAACTGATTTTTTAATTATCAAAATATTATTTTTAAATAGTTAATAGGAGTTATGGTTGAAAATTTGAAGTGACTAATGGCCAGTAAATGCAAATTTATAGGGTCAAAATGACAAAAAAATTTGAACTTATAAAACAAAAATGACAATTTACCCAATTTAAGGGGTATAATTTATACTCGCCAAAACAAAATGTCAAAGCCAATGAATGAGTTCCAAAAAGGAAAGGAAAATGCTAAAGAAAAAGATGTAACCAACAGTACTGATTCGCAACCGATTTACGGAAAATTATTAGGTACTTCCGGAGTACCATAAATGCATATTCCCTCCTCTCACATGAATAGTGAGACCCACTATTCATGTGAGAGGAGAGAGTACGCATTTATGATACTCCGGAAGTACACAATAATTTTCCCCGATCCACATATACAATTTTAAAGTAAACAATGTAATTTATACAGGTTTCCAAGAATATTTTAGTGCTTTAAGTTAGAAGTTAATCATTAATACTTTGCTTGAAAATCATTTTAGTCAAACATTAAACAACTAAAATGGTTTTCAATGACTAACTTCAAACTTAAGGACTAAAATTATTATTATTATTATTATTTTGAGAAACAAACACACACAAAAGGGAGGGGGAGAATAAGGTTTTAACACAAAAGTACATCACAAATTACACGCAAAAGTCACAGAAATTTTTAAGAGAGGGTATGACAAATTATATTACACATAGCACACTCTCGACTAATATATATATATATATATATATATATTAAAAGCCAAAATCTAAAGCAAATCCGATTAGATTTTAATTGAAATTTCAATTTTGTGTTACGTGCCCTATCTAATTTTTAATTTGTGTGTCCTGTAAATTATTGAGTGTAGAAATTGAAAAGTCCAAACTCAATTAGATTCTAAATAGGATTTCAATTGGAGTCCAATTTTGCGCTACATGTCCATCTAATTTTTAAATTTTTGTGACAAGTAAATTATTTGGTGCAAAAACCAAAGAGTCTAAATTCAAACTTAATTAAAAAGCTAGTATGATTTTTGGGCAATTAGTGATGTAAATTGCAATTTTTGTCAATTTTTAATGTACGTATAATTTTTTAGCTCCTTCCTTCCACTATGTGCCAAACAGAAATCAAACCCTCACTCACAGCCCTTCCTTACAACTATTAATTATGCTAGTTGCAAACCCACGCAATGCTTGGGAATATATAACTATTTTGTAACGTGATATAATGTATGATTTATTCTCTAAAAGGTATTCGAGATATTATTTCTAGAATTATTTTTCATCTCTTCATCTCTACAAATATATCATTCTATTATTTTGAGTTTTATTTTATTTTTTGAAAAACTTAGGTGCATTTGATTGATATTATTCTATTTTTTTTTTTTTTTGAGATAAAAGATAGAAATACTATTCTTTTTTCAAGTGATATATATTATTCAAACTTTTGTATAGTGTGATTTTTTTTTTCCACAACTAAAATTTTTAAGTTCCAAAATTAATTATTTGAATTTCTCATTCTCTTAAGAAGATTATCATGATAACCAAATCTCATCACAAATTTACAATTGATATTACTCAAATAATTTATAGAGACATTCAAATACATAATCATCTCACTTTTATAATTTCTAAAAATTAACTCAAACCAAAACTATAAGAGGGATAGAGATTATATGTGATAAATAACTCAAAAAACACACCACCAAAGTTTATCATCCAAAAAAAAAAAAAAATCATCAATCTAAAATAGAGTTGCATGAAAGAATTGACGAGAGAGAGAGAGAGAGAGAGAACAAACACCTTGGGAAGATAATGTGAGACAAATAATAAAATTATATAAAAGAAGATGAGTACAATAATATTCAAAAGAAAATGTATAGTTATAAATACCAAATTATTTAAGTCATGCTATGTAATAAAATAACAGTAAATTATTATGTGATTACATAACATGTAACAAACAAAGAAAATAAAATTGAAAAGATAAAAATTTAAAATATAAACAAATCATATTAGCTTAAAGTAGAATTAAACATAAAAATTCATCAATCTAAAGAATTAAATATCCACCAAAAGAAGGAATATATATATATATATATATATATAGAGAGAGAGAGAGAGAGAGAGAGAGAGAGAGAGAGAGAGAGAGAGAGAGAATTCACCTTTTTGTCTAAGTAAAATATGAATTGAATGTAAGAGAAGATAAAAAAAAAAAAATATAGTAAAAATAATGGGGAGAAAAATAATCAAAATAAAAGAAAGATGAAGGGAATGAGAAATTGTAAGGTTAAGGTATAGAGTAGTGGGGAGAAAAAAAGATAAAAGTAAGTAAATGTTAAAGAAAGTGTAATTATAAAGTGACAAATTAATAAGGAGAAAAATAATTAAAAAGAAAGAGAAAATATTAAAAATATGTTGATGATATAGCACTGAGTGGCTCAAAAAGAGCGCAACAAAATTAAAAGTTACCCCCTAATATGCAATGAACTGGAAAAAGAGAGACAGATAGCGGAAGAACCTGGAGATGGCAACCCTTCAGAAATTCAAGCTTCTGGCGATGCAATGCGGCCATCCTGCGTATCCTCCTCAGTTGAACCACCACTACCATCAGCTGCCGTTCACACTCTACAGCTCAGCCGCTAGTAATGGAAGTACTGGCCACAGAAGAAGGACAACAAAAAGAGAAGGATGGAATGGACACACATACAATGGACCTGTTCATGTCTTCGCCACCTATAATACAAAGAAATCGTGAACAAAATGAAAGAGAGGATATCATTAAAATAATAATAATAATAATAATAATAATAGGACTGTTAGGGGCAAGAGCGAAGAGTTTGGTTCAGTTGGGAGTAACGGTGTTGCTGACGGTTTGATAATTGGTTAGTTATCTGCCAAATTAAATACTAGTAGTCTTAGGACATTTTATGACACTTCGGATACAGAAAAATTTCCTTCAATTGGATATGTTTCGCATACACATAGGAAATGAGGCTATTTGGTCATATATTATGTTCAGTGCCTATGACAGAATAGTTCTTATTTTTTTTCCTTTCTTGTTCAGTGCCTATGACAGAAAGATTCCTACTTTTTTGTTTCTTCCTTTCCCTTAGTCTGAATCCATCAGCTGTCTTTGCAGAACAGTGTACAGAGAGAGTCCCGTGAATTAGAAAAAGCCAATGGCCAAAGAATGATATAAAAGAGTATAATTGAAATTGATGCATTACCTCCATCAAGTAAACCCATTTCTCTGTTTTGTTTAAAAACATTTTCATCTCAGGGAAAATAAAAATAAAAATCTTAGCTGCACTCCAAAAGCAAAATGTCAGATACAAAAATGTAATAAGACAGAGAAACGAATAAGGCAAAACCCCCTTCCCTCTTCCTGAAAGAGAAAAGAATGACTAGAAATTATGAAAACAATCCTGAACTTAAAGTAATCATCTATAACTTCAGCCTAAATTGTGTTCCATTGTCAAAATGCTCCTTTTACCCCATTTCCTACTTCACTCACAAAGACGACTAATGAGTGAAGTGTCCATGGACCGGAGTACATGTGATGTCTATGCCCCAGTAGTACCCACCACGTCAAGATTTTTCAAAGATGCCCAATGTTTTTCCTTTTTTTCCACAAGACTCCCGTAAATTTTTCTGATGAAGTCTGTAGACCGCCACATAGCAAACCTTGCTTTTAATTATGAAAAAACGCTAATCTTCTTCACCCTTTGAAATTTACACACGAGAGTTAGAGAGCCAACACTGCAACGCATACTACATTAGATGGGTATGTTTGGATAGAATTTATTTTGCTAAAACTGAAAACTAAAAACACTGTAACAAAATAATTTTTAAATATGTGAATAATATCGTGAGACCCATTTTTAATGAAAAAGTTATTGAAAATGTGATCTGTGAAAATCATAAACAGTAATAAATGTACTGTTTACTACTGACTTAATCAAAAGATGCAGCTGAAGCAAAAAAAAAAAAATAAAAAATAAACGCGTGAAAACATAAAACGCAGCCGTGGATGCAGATCCAAACCGCACCAAGGTCTTCTTTTTACTTAATTTAAATTTTCCTCGCTATTAAGAGTTGACGATTCAAACCATCCGCAAAGATTTCCTTGGCAAAATTTTGAGTGTTTTTGAAGGAGTCAAATCTTTCTAGTGCTGGTCAACGGGGAAGATGAGAAGGAAACTACCATCAATGGAGAGTCTCTGGTTGCGGTAGGTACAGACCATGTTTCACATTGCTACCCCAACTTGTTCTAATTTCAGACCGTTTTTAAAGTTTTCCATAAACAATTTTCAAGTCAACTACGTACCGTGTTAATCAGAGAAACTACACATTATATAGTGAAGAAATAAGAAAGGAAGTTATACAAAGACGTTGTTTTATTTTGTAGTAATAGACTCTTGGTTGTGATTGTTGGTAAATCGGGAATTAATTTTGGAATGGCTACTGTCTTTCTATTTGTTTTCTTTGTTCTCTCACCCCTTGTGCTGCTTCCCTCAGCTGAAGAAGAAAAGAGAAATGCCAAAAGTTGTTCGTCCTTTCAATGTGGAAAATTTGGTATGATTGGCTTTCCATTCAGGTTGAACAAAAGAAACTACTATAAATGCGGTCTTTTGCCAGTAAACTGTGACCAAACATCTCCGACGATCCAACTGCCACTGGGGTGGAGCAAAGGAGCATATGAAGTTATAAACATCTCGTACACTAACACCACACAATTCACACGTGTCAAGGACCTTTCACTTTTGGAATACTTGAATACCAACAAATGCGAATACCTAACCAATTTTACTTTACCTAAATCTCCATCTATCTCTTTTAAACTTACCACACCCAACCAGAGCCTATTTAAATGCAATCGCACTCTTGATTCTAATTCCTATAAAAAATTTAAATATATGAGCTGCGGAGACCATAATTTCTACTATACTCATTCAAACGAGAGTACTCCGAGTATTATTTCTTCTCAATGTTCGATTATTCAGCTCCCAGTTAAAGAGCGTTCAGATAACAATGAACTGAATTTAACTGCTGAGTTCGACCTTGAAGTGCATGTATCTGCTGCTTGTAGCAGTTGTCGTGGTAGAGGAGGTCAATGCTTCGATGACAGTAAGGGAAAATTTAGTTGTTCCCATGACAACAAAAAATCAGGTACGATTCTGCTGGTTTTCAAAGTGCTTTTAAAACCTAATATCTAAAAGGATGCCAATTAATTTAGCGGCGTCAATTCTATGTTCATTGTTGGAACTAATACCATTTATGCATGTATCTTCTTTTGCAGAAAATAAAAAGAAGGTCAATTTGCTTTTAGGATTCGGTAAGATGTCTCATCAATCGTATTTCTTGTTTGAAATTGATATTCACTAGTGACCTTGGAAATTGGTCCATCTTAAATTGGTATGTTATGTTTTTCATCACATCGATCGAAGTTGCCAGTTGCAACTTGCAAGCGAATTCCTTTGGGCATGGCTAATTGTCAAAGCATTAGAGCACTAATTTTATTATTTTAAGAAATAATAAGTTTTTCTTATTTCTACTATCCGTTTGAGTAATTAATGGGTCCATTTTATCCACTGCTATCCTAGAGGATGGCCTGGCCCTTGTGCCTTCAAATTCAAAGGAGAATTATAAGGATTAGTCACATGACTCCCAAAGTGTTGTTAATTACTTAAATCTGTGTCGCATAAGTTCTTTGTGGCCTTCAATCGAAAAAAAAAAAAGTTCACTATCGTGAATTTCATCTATTGTTGCCTGTCATTCAAAGCTTAACTGCTTCCTTCTCGCTGCTTTAGGTGTTGTATACCCAGTCATTTCCATTATTTTCTTGTTCATCATCCGGCGTCATTATAAGAAAAGAAGTGCGTCTTCAAACTTGCTGGCAAGGAATATTTTTTCAGATCCATCTTCAAGATCAGACGTGGAAGGTGGGAGTGTTTACTTTGGAGTCCCTGTTTTCTCCTACAGTGAACTTGAAGAAGCCACCAATAGTTTTGATATTGAAAAAGAACTTGGGGATGGTGGATTTGGAACCGTTTACCATGGTAAGAGCATTCAATTCAAAGGAGCTAAAAATTTTAGCTTTTTAACAATTTATTTTACAATATATATTTCATCAAAATATTTTTTTTTTACTATTTTATTTAAAATAATATAAACAACTCAAAATAATAATAATAAAAAATTATCTCCACAAAATAGACTGCTCTCTATGGCAGTCTACTGTGCCAAAATTTATAAAAATAGTATTTTTGCTGTAGAGTGTCGTTTGTGGGATGAGGTGCTTAAATTTGACTTTTTAGCTGGTAAAAGTTTTATTGTGAATGCTCTAAGATTACAAACTCATTGATTCTGTTTCAAGATCACCTAAACTACAGTATAAACTTTCAAAGCAAAAGGGTATAAGAAAAAGGAATAGTAATAAAAAATAAAAGACTTATCATGCAACTTGTTAAATGGACTGTTTTTCTCAACTAGGCAAACTCCAAGACGGGAGAGAAGTTGCAGTGAAGCGCTTGTATGGGCACAACTATAGACGAGTACAACAGTTCATAAATGAAGTTGAAATCCTAACACGCTTGCGCCACAAAAATCTTGTCTCCCTTTATGGGTGTACTTCACGCCACTGTCGTGAACTTCTCCTTGTGTATGAATACATTCCCAATGGCACCGTTGCTGATCATATTTATGGCAATCGAGCAACACCAGGTTCACTCACATGGCCAACTCGTATGAGAATTGCTATTGAAACCGCCAGTGCATTGGCTTACCTCCATGCTTCTGACATCATACATCGCGACATAAAGACTAACAACATTCTCTTGGACGACAATTTCTTTATCAAAGTTGCAGATTTTGGGCTTTCTCGGCTGTTCCCCAATGATGTTAGTCATGTCTCAACATCTCCTCAAGGTACTCCGGGCTACGTTGATCCAGAATATCACCAATGCTACCAGCTTACTAGTAAGAGTGATGTCTACAGCTTTGGGGTTGTCCTCATTGAGCTCATTTCATCTCTGCCGGCTGTTGATATACTTAGGCATAAGCATGAAATTAATTTGGCCAACTTTGCCAAAAACAAGATTGAAAAGAGTGCATTCCACGAGTTGATCGACCCTCATCTTGGATTTGAGTCAGATGATGGAGTTAGAACGATGACCATTTTGGTGGCAAAGTTGGCTTTTCAATGTTTACAACAGGACAAGGAAATGAGGCCTTCCATGGATGAGGTATTGGTGGCTTTAAAGAAGATTCAATGTGGTGACGATGTGCCAGAGCAATCAGCTTCACCCTATCGTGATGAGGTTGGATTGTTGAAGAATAAGCGGCAGCCACTTCCACCAGAGGCTGTAACCGATAATTGGACTAGTAGGTCTGCTACACCTAATGTCAGTGGTTAAATTTCTTCTCATGCTGCTAATTTTTCAAGTAGATGATAAGATTTTTGTTTCGCACTCAGTGTCGAACAGATGCATTGAGTGGGATGAAATTTCATTTTTTTCTCATCCACTTGTTTGGATGTGCATCAAGGCATGTTATTGAATATGTTGCTGTGAGGGAATGGACCTGAACCACGTAATAAATTTTATTTTCCTGTGTGATTCAGTGTTTTATCTCTCGAATAAAAACCTATCATATTTAACTATATTCCCACCAAATTGATATCAAATTTTTTAATGTCTCGACATTAATAAATACAACTTCCTAATGTAATCCAAAATACATATTGTTCTTTTTTTTTTCTTTTTCTTTTTTTACCGTAACATATAGATCTTAAATATATAACTTCATTAGAATATATTTCATATTAAAAATTCATCAAACACGAACAAATGAAATTGAACTTTCCATAGTATTAGACAACATAAAACAACTTAAAAGAAAGAGATAAATGTATAGGAAAAATTATAATTAAAATGAAAAATTCAACATTACTATGGGAGGGGAGGGTCAGAACACAACATAGAGCCCACAAGCCCAGTCTGAGAATGGAAAAGGGTCCATTCGCACACTAGTCTAGGCTTGACACGTGGATAAAAGTCCAAGGAGGGAAACATAGAGACCCATTGTCCGAGGAGCCCAAAGAGTGAGTACTCCTCGGGAATTCTTCAGCTGGCCACTTGCACTAAAGGACAAGATACCGAGGAAGACAATAGAGATGTGCAAGTAAAGAAGAGAGGAAATATCTGAATAAAGTAGTCATTACCTCCGCATTCAATGAATTGTATCAGCTCAGTTGACCGCATTAATGAAGGAATGACCCCTGAATAGTAATCCCACAACTCACAGCACACTTTACCACCTCCAGCAAAGTCCTAATGGGACAAGCATCCAAATTAATAGTTTGAGGTGTACGCAATGGGAGAGACTATATAAGCAAAAGAATCCCCCCAAGAAGGGGGACAAATCATTAAGAAATGATTAGAATTGAGAGAATATCATCTTGTATCAAACACTTAAGCACTTCTTTTAAGAACACTAGTCGCTAATCTGTGCGATGCATGGGAAAATTACTGAAAATGAAATCTAATGAATACAAAGCAATTATGAAAAATACCATTTAAATTAAAAGACGAATATTAGTAAATGTCGTTATCCTTAGTTGTTTGTGTTACATCTAGAGTTTCATATCTAAGTTACTACAATACTACTTGTAGTAACTGAAGCTCACAATATAAGTATATTATATGAGGCCAAACTTATATTATCTTCAAGCTCCCCTTAGTCTTACAGAGTCCCTAACAAAATTTCTTTTGTATTGAATTTGATTTCAGAGGACTTATTCAAAATTATTTGAATTAAACCTCACAAATTATAAAGAAAAAATAAATAACATTACAACATTGTAGTTGATTAATATACAAATAAACTACCAATTTAACATGATAAATCACTATTAGTGATTTAGAAAGCAAAAATTAATAAAATTAAATTTGTTACCCATTTAACTTAAAAATTTTCATATTCTAAAGTTGTCAAACACCTATTAACAAATAACTATTGATATAAAATATTCAGTAATTACTTCTATGGGGCCTGAAATTTGAAATCTCAGCCCACTTCACATTAAGGGCCCAAAGCCCAAGCCGAGGAGCCTATTGCCGAGGACGATCTCACGCTCAACACCTCACAAAACGTCTGAAGAAAATGACAAACTCAGTACAAGATCAGTACAAACGAGAAAGCTGCCAACACCATAATGTGGAGCCCAGCGCCTGACAAGCCCATACTCCATACCATGCTATCCAGTTTTTTCCAACCACTCTGATGTATGGATTGATAGGACGAGTAATTACCCCAAATAGGGAGAAACTGACACGTAGATGAAGAAGGGGAATTGAATACTAGTATAAAAGGGAAAAGGGAACTAAAAAGAAAGGGGGGGAGGCCCCGGAAAAAGAAGGAGAAAAAGGAGGAAGAATGGTGAGAAGATACTGCTCCTCGGATTAATTCCGAGGAGTCAGACCTTTCAAACCACATCCGTGTAAGGTTTAGCTATACAGGCCAAATCCACCTTCGTATGGGCTTCCATGAAAATCCTGACTAAACCGTTGCCCAACAACCAATGTCCAGCCTTTCTATCCCACTCTCTACAAATCATACTGTTCGGGCCCTTTACATACGAGCCCAATGTCATCCTTGGGCCGTTAAAAATCGTGTCCCTACAACTTAAATATTGCAAGTTGTTCATGCTGTAAAAAAATTAAGAGAATAACACTGTAACGCCCCAAAATCATAAGCAATAAAAGCCTATTTAATCTGAATAATCCATAAAAATATTAAATAAAAGAAACTAGCAACCTTGAATCTGATCACAAGAGTCAGAGCTCTAATTCACCAAATACAAAACATCCTCAAAGATAATTCTCCAATACAATGTTTAATGCCATAAAATAATAATAAAATCCTCAGTTTCCTCAAAAATAGTTCGTAACTTCTGTCTCCCAAGAATCTCTACTCCAGTAATCCATCTAATGTATCTGTAATGGGAAATAAAGGGGAGGGTGAGATAACTCAATAAGTGGAATTCACTAACATTTGGGTGTGGGAACAAACCTTTTTTATAAATAATTCTTTCAACAAATTCACAACTTGTAACTCATCAATATTTTGTTATCAAATATTTCACGTAAAAGAAAATAGTATATTTATATTGTGAGCCATCATAATATATACCGTCATATAAACACTTTCCTAGGCTTTTCTCGTGGTCAATGTTTACGCCCCGTTGACAGGGTTGTGCTGTCCCCTTTTAGGACTAGAACCTCCTTTCCATCCCTTTTTCTTAAGGATGGCTCATTTGGAACCTAAAGGTGCACTGCCTTGTTAAGGAGCTTCCTTTTTGGATCCTCAATAGTATACTCCCTTGCTAAGGAACTATCAAATGTGCACTGTCCCCTTTTCTGGGACCGTCCCTTGCTAAGGACTAGCTGCAGTATGATTGTCCCTTACTAAGGACTAAATACCATACTGAGCTTCTAATTACGACTTGCCATAGGTTTTCAAAACATATTCAATGTGCTCACAAAATAATCCATTCATACTTCTCAAAATATAAAGACATATTCACACATACAAGTTTAAATAAATTTAGGTTGTCCCACTAGTTTTTCAAAAAACGAATAGTTAATGTGCACATCAAAAAAATTATAAAATATCCATTTATATGTATAGAATAACAATATATTTCTTATATATATAATAGTTTAATAACCAACACTGTTTGGGAAAACCCCCAAAATTAGTAAACACCCCTTACCTCTTAGTTGCAAAAATAAAGGAAATCAACCTCCCTTGAATCACAACAATTTAGTAGAATTAGAACCTAGTAACACCAAAAATAGGTTCATCAATACACAAATTCCCACTTAAAAATCTGTTTTCACACTTAAAATGGTTTTATCCTAGATAACATTGATTTTTCAAAATCCTCTATTTATTCACCTAACTATTCAATTTACTTTCGGCTTTGATCAGATTTTTGGACCATACTTTGTAGGGAATAGCATGGCAATACGTGATGTAGCATGGCAATAGCATGACAATTAGTCAGAGTGTATTCAATATTCATAGTTTTTCAACCTCAATGTTGGACTATATTGTAATCATCACTCCAAAGACCCAAAATCTATTACACGGTTGAACTAGTGTGAATGCATATAAACCGGTCAACAATTAAGGCTTAGTGTGAAAGCAAATAAACCGGTCAACAATTGAGGCTTAGTGTGAAAGCAAATTAACCACAAACTCTATTGGTTCAATTCAAAGACTTCCTGACATACGACCATAATACAATTCTTAATCAAATATAATAACAATTCTAGGAGCCTTTTCTCTATTAGTATAATCATAAAATCCGTACCTGTAATCTCTACTCACAGCCACAGTGAAGAGAAGCAAAGTTCAGTAGTCTGATGCGGCTGAAGCAAAAAGAAATCCCATTAGCAAAAACAAGTGTGACTTAAGAGGAAAAAGGCCAGGGTTTTCAAGGCCCATATATTTACTTATGCCACCTCATTTGGGCTTCATATTCCATAGTATTTATCTTCTTTTTAATACCTTAGGCCCAAATTAATTTAATCCATTTAATTATAGGCCTCCTTTAAAATTTACGTATAATAATTTAATTGGTATCAAAATTATGGGGTGTTACAAACACAGCAAGCATTTTAAACTCTTTCTTGTTTGGATCCTACAAAACAATATATATATATAGCGATGGAGACAAAACATGCCATTAAAGAGACAATCAATTACGATAGTGTTAGAGGCAAAGTAAAAGATAAAAAAAAAAAACTAAAGAAGCAAGCAATTTGGCTAGCATATCAGCTAGTTAATTTATATCAAAAGATATAAAAGTCTTACAATCAAATAGAATCCATAAGTAAATAAATACATGTGGTAAAATTAGATAAATAAAAGGTTTGTCAAGATGATCAAGTTTGGCAATGAAGAAGACGCAGCAGCTATTGATAAGGTTAATCTCTATCTTAAACTTGTGATAATGATGAAGATGCAACAACTACTAATTATGCAGATCTAGCATAATCTTATTTTGATTCAACTACAACAGAAATGACGATAATTACAATAAAAAGATTATATCAAAAAAATAGCCAAGAGTACAATCAAAGCTAATAGAAGGAATTTTAAATCGATTTCAACGATGAAGGAGGGATTCACTTAAATGAGAAGACCAAGAAAAAAGGAGAAGTATCATGTTCTGAGTATAGTATTGAATTTTAAACTCTATAATTCAATTTGCTAACTACTAAAATACCTTAGCAAATTGAATTTCTGTAAGCATGGATTACAACATTCAATTGAATTTTTGCAGGCACAGATACTACTAAAACTCTATCATTCAATTTTCTAACTACTAAAACTCTATGACACAAATTACACAATATAAACCAATAATGTTACCATCTCAAACATTTAAAAAAAAAAAAAATCAATTTTAAACATAGAAATAAACAATCATATATCAGTACAAATACCCAACCTAAATACATAAAAACTCATATATGACCCACAACACAAAAGAGGTAGTAACAAAATTTATTATAAAATAAAAATAAAATAAAATAAAAAGCAACAAAAAAGAACAATATTATTAATCTAATCCTTACATTGAACTATATGCAGGCAGCCATAAGAATAGAGGCCAAGAGTAGCTGGGATTTAGAGATACCTAAACTGAATCATCTAGCTTTTCAGTATTAATATAGTGTGAGGAAAGGAAGAGATGAAGGAGTTAGAAAGCAAAAGTCTGGTGTTAGGAAGTTGAAGGGTTGTCGTTTGAGATTGTAACTGTGGAACACAAAGGGTTGCTATTTAAAATTGTAACCGTGAAACACAAAAGGGTTGCCATCTAAAATTGTAACCATGGAACACATAGGGTTGGGAATTATTTTCTTTTTATTAGTATTTTTAACTTTAAGAAAACTAATTTTAAATTGTAGGACAAATTCAGGAAAAAGAATGGTAATGACATGACAACTGATGCGGCTCAACCTGAGCATAGCAATATTAAATGCATTGCTTCAGCTTTTAGTAATATATAGATTACCTACTCGGCCAGACCCGAGGAAGTGTTTTATCCATATTTCGTACTTCTTTTTGTTACTTTATAAGCCTTAATTCCACTGACTTCATATCTGGATCATAGCAAAGCATTAAAGTTGACCTTGCTAGCCCATCCTCTAAAAAATTAGTTGCACTGGGCTTGAAATATCTAACTCCACTATTCTAAGTGGGCTTAGAAATTAAACTAATAATAAGTCTCTCCAACCTAAGGCGGCGCTAAAACCCTAGGTTTGGTAGAAAACATGCCTACTCCCTGAGTGAGGCTTTTGTTCCTGTTATCTGGTTTTCTGACCGGCGCGGCAGTAGTTTTTTTCCAGTTTGACTACGAATGGAGAACCTGTCTGTCCTTTGGGAGTCTTTTTCGCTAACGGAGTCTGAAGGGAGGAAGTATCAAGTTGAAGACGATGGGCTTGAAGGGAAGTTTCTTCTTGCAACACGGTTTTTCACTGGCAGAGTGCTGAATATTGAGGCCGTCGCTTGCACTTTCAAAATACTATGGCACACTAAGAAGGGCTTTGAAGCACGTGATATGGGTGATCATCGTGTGCTGTTTATTTTTTCTGAGCAGAGTGATATTGACAGAGTGCTTGCAGGTGAGCCATGGTCTTTCGACAAAAATTTGGTTGCGTTGAAGAGGATTGGACGTCAAACAGAGATGAAGGGACTGATTTTCGACAGAGCATCTTTCTGGGTGCAGGTACATGATCTCCCCATCAGTAGTTTGAAGCTACGAGTGGCACAAGATATCGTTTCGGTAGCAGGGGAAATCGTAAACGTGGGGGCGGTGGAGGAGGACTATGAGAGCAGCCACTTTGTGAGAGTTCGTGTGCAGATAGATATTACCAAGCCATTGTGCAGAGGTAGAAAAATAGGGCTGAGCAATGGAGAGGAAGGTTGGGTGAGCTTTAAGTATGAGCGGTTGCCGAATTTATGTTATTGGTGTGGCCGGCTTACTCACCAAGACAAAGATTGCTCAACATGGCTGTCAAGAAAGGGATCAATGCAGGGTAGTGTTCAACAGTTTGGTTCGTGGTTACGAGCAAACACTCCGAACCTGGCCAAGAAAACTGTAATTCGGGTTGCTGGGTATGATGAGGTGATACATGGTGATGATGGGTCCACTTCACAGTCGGAGCAGAGGGAGGGAGAAGATGTGGAAGGCTTGAATTTCATGCATGGCAATGGGATGAGCACACATAATTGTGATGACAATGTGGAGGGTGGGAGTGCAATCTCTGATACAGTGCATGGTCAGGAGGAAGTTCCAATAGATACGGCAGGGGATGGAAATCCTGTGGGGAGCATTCCGAATAGAAGCATGGATCATGGCCATATTCGGCGTAGCACTAGTCAAAATTTTCAAGATCAGCTAGATGAAATTGATGCCGAGTTAGAAAGATTTGATGATGGGAAGGAACTTGGGCAGCGGAATCGGGTTTGTAGGGGCAATGGAGTAGGGGATCGGTTAGAGAGGTCAGTAGGGGGGGCAATAAATTATGCACTTCAATCTGAGGGAGGTAGTTCACCTTCTAAAATTCCAGGAGAGCTGTGTTCTTTGAAGCGTCCAAGGGAGGCGTCAAGTGAGGAATTGGGTCTTGCAAATGATAATAGAAAGAAACAAGCGTTAGTAATTAAAACTCAAGCGGTGGAGGCTGATGTTCAGCCCCGCCGACAGCCATGAAAATCTTAGTTTGGAACTGCAGGGGGCTTGGGAACCGGCGTGCAGTTCAAGAGCTTGTCGACATTGTGCAAGCACAAGATCCCATGATTGTGTTTCTTTCAGAAACATGGTCATCTAAGGAGCGTATGTTATGGGTAAGAGATCAGATTTCTTTTAATGGGTGTTTTACGGTTTCTAATGATGAGAGGGGGGGAGGTTTAGCTCTTTTATGGAAAGCAGGGGTGGATGTGTGGGTGGATAGCTTTTCAAAGTACCATATTGATTCTATTGTGCATGGTGGTTCAGAGAGGGCATGGAGGTTGACTGGGTTTTATGGGGAGCCAGATTCTGGTCGTCGAAATGAGGGATGGAGTATGCTTTGAATGCTGAGCTCTAAACCTAAGCTGCCATGGTGTGTTGTGGGTGATTTTAATGAGGTGCTTGAGGTGCAAGAAAAAAGAGGTGGGGTTCCTCGGGCTCATTATTTGATGCAAAACTTTCGTGATGTGTTGGACCATTGTGGGTTTGCTGATTTGGGGTTTTCTGGACCAGATTTCACTTGGCATGGTAGGCGAAGGGGGGAATGGATTTGGGAGAGATTAGATAGGGGTGTTGCTAATTATGAGTGGCTAACTCGTTTTCCTATAGGGAGGATAAAGCATTTGCATTGCTTTACCTCAGATCATAGGCCACTCCTTCTATCTTTAGAAGGGCATGAGGAGTATCAAAAGTGGCGTAGGAAGCCTTTCCGGTTTGAAGCAATGTGGATTGATGATCCTGAGTGTGAGGAGGTGGTAGCAAGGGCTTGGGACTGTACCCCTACTGGTACTCCCATGTTTGTGGCAACCACTAAGCTTAAGAATTGTAAGAAACAGTTAAAGTCTTGGAGTCAGGTTCATTTTGGCAATGTGAAGAAGCAGATAAAGCAAGTAAAGGATCTATTATGGCAAGCTGAAGAGGTTTCGGCCAGGACTGGGGAGCATGAGGAGGTTATTCGGTATAAATCAGAATTGAATGCACTATATGAGAAAGAGGAGAAGATGTGGCAACAAAGGTCCAGGGTTCAGTGGTTGAAGAATGGTGATCAGAACACAAAGTTTTTTCATGGGACTGCTACTCAAAGAAAGAGGAAGAATTTTATTAAGGGGTTGCGTGATGGGAATGGAGTTTGGCAGGAGGATGAAGAGGTTTTTTCGGCCATCATTACTGATTTCTATACTAATCTATTTACTTCTTCAAATCCACAGGGGCTTGACAGGGTTTTAGATGGGGTCAATACTGTGGTTACTGAGACTATGAATGCAGAGCTGATGAGGCCTTTTACTAGTGAAGAGGTGGGGATGGCAATCAAGGAAATGGCCCCACTAAAAGCTCCTGGTCCAGATGGTATGCCGCCTTTATTTTACCAGACTTATTGGACTGATATCGGAATGGATGTTGCTCAAGCAGTTCTATCTTGCTTAAATTCAAGGTCTATTCTTAAATCTATTAACCATACCTTTATTACTTTGATTCCCAAAGTTCCCAATCTTGAAAGGATCTCAGATTTTCGACCTATAAGCCTATGTAATGTGATCTATAAGATTATTAGCAAGACAATTGCTAATCGCCTTAAGCCTATTCTTAATTCCATTATATCTGAGACCCAGAGCGCTTTTATTGCTGATAGATTGATCACTGATAATATTCTAATTGCCTTTGAATCTTTGCATCATATGAAGAATAGTTGTACAGGGAAGAAAGGTTTCATGGCTATGAAATTAGATATGAGCAAGGCATATGATAGGGTGGAATGGGTGTTTCTTGAAAAAATTCTTCTAAAGATGGGTTTCCCAGGTGCTTGGGTAGCTTTGATTATGGAGTGTATTACCACTGTCTCGTACTCTATCCTTGTGAATGGGGAGTCGAAGGGTATGATAGTCCCTTCTAGAGGTTTAAGACAAGGAGATCCGCTCTCTCCTTATTTATTTCTTTTCTGTGCAGAGGGGTTGAATGCACTCTTACGAGGTGCTGCAGTGAATGGTGAAATTCAGGGTTTCTCCCTTTGTCGTAATGGGCCTAAACTAACTCATTTATTTTTTGCAGATGATTGCCTAATCTTTTATAGGTCTACCTTAGATGAGTGCAACAAAATTCAAGAGCTCTTAGATTATTATGAGAATGCGTCAGGCCAAGTGATTAATAAGGAAAAGACTACTCTTTGTTTCAGTAGGAATACAGATGAAGTAACCCAGGAAGCCATAAAAGTAGCTCTTGATGTTCCAGCCATTAGGCATTATGAGAAGTATTTGGGCTTACCCTCTTTTATTGGAAGAAATAGAACGGTGTGCTTTACTCAAATAAAAGAAAGAATATGGGGTCGTATGCAAGGTTGGAAGGAAAAGTTGTTGTCTCAAGCTGGCAGGGAGATTATGATTAAGGCAGTGGTCCAATCTATTCCGGTTTATTTGATGAGTGTGTTCAAGCTTCCAATTAGCCTGTGTAAAGACATTGAAGCCATGGTTCGAAAATTTTGGTGGGGTAATGGGGATGCTAAGAAGATTCATTGGGTGAAATGGAGCTCTCTTTGTTCCCCAAAATCAATTGGCGGGATGGGGTTTCGAGATTTCCAGAAGTTTAATAATGCTCTGTTAGCAAAACAGGTTTGGCGTCTTATCCATAATCGAGACTCCCTTCTTTTTAAAGTTTTTAGTGCTAAGTATTTCCCTCATGGTAATATTATGGAGGCGGAGGTTCATCCTAAATGTTCTTATGCCTGGCGGAGTATTCTTCAAGCACGTGGAGTTATTGAACAAGGGGCTATTTGGAGGGTTGGTGATGGAAATTTGATTGATGTGTGGCAACATAGGTGGCTGCCTGATCCTAACCACAGTAAGATTATTTCTAGTAGAACTGACTCTTCAGTTCATCGAGTTTGTGATTTGTTCTTTCCTGATACAAGAGTTTGGGACTCGGGTCGTCTTGAGAGTTGTTTAATTCCATGGGAGGCAGAATTGGTGAGGAGGATTCAAGTCTGTGAGGATGGGGCAGAGGACACTCTGATTTGGCCTCTAACCAGTGATGGGGATTATAGTGTTAGGAGTGCTTACCGAATGTTAGTATCTGCCGATTCTATTCTTCAGTCGAGTTCATCTAGTTCGGGTAATCCTGGGTTGGTGTGGAAGAAAATTTGGAAGATGAGAGTTCCAAATAAGATCCGGCATTTTATTTGGCGCACTGCAAAGGATTCTCTGCCTACGAAACAGAACTTAAAAGCCCGGCATATCCCAATTGATGAGGTTTGTGATGGGTGTGGTGAGCATACGGAGTCGACTGTGCATTGTTTATGGCTCTGTGATCAAGTGCAGTCAGTATGGATGTCGCTCCAGGAGTTTCGGTCTTTGGTTCATAAGAAGTTTCGGACCTTTTATGAATTATTGGAGGAAGTTCTCAGTACAGAGTCGAATCGGAAGGTTGCTTTGTTCGTCACTGTGGCATGGTGTTTATGGCAGCGTCGAAATCGTGTGAGGGAACGTCAACCATCTTGGCAGCTTCATGAGCTGGGTGAACATGCGCATAGGATGGTTAATGAATTTTGGAACGTGAATTCAAAAGAGCATGGTGCGTCTATCCCTCGTTCAGTGGTTCGCTGGTCTCCTCCGCCTGAGGATCGTTTCAAAATAAATTTTGATGCAGCTTATTTAGAGGATTCGGGTTCTGCAGGTATTGGTGTAGTTTGTCGAGATCATTCAAGGCAAGCTATTGCGGCTCTGTGTCAGAATTTGGGCAAGGTGCAGTCAGCTGAGATGGCTGAAGCTTTGGCTGCTCGAAGAGCTGTGATTTTCGCCAGGGAGATGAGTTTGTTCGACATTATTGTTGAAGGTGACTGCCTTACTGTTATTCAGGCTTTGCTGCGTGGTGGCCCTTGCCCGCTGCTGTTTGGCCATATCATTGATGAGACAAAAAGACTTGGTGGAGTATTACGACGTTGTATGTTCCAACATGTCAAGAGGAATGGGAATAGATTAGCTCATTGTCTAGCTAAAAAAGCAGTTTTATCTGCAGGTTTTGAGGTTTGGGTAGAAGACCTACCCGAGGACGTGGATGTTGTTTTCCAGTCGGATCTTCCTTGACTTGGGTTTTGTTTCGTTGTTTTTTTGTAGTTCGTTCTTTATTATTAATAAAATTTCGCTTACCTTTTTCTCAAAATAAAAAATAAAAAATAAAAAATAAAATTAGAAATTTACTTTTAAATTAATTTATTTCCACTTTTAAGGAACTTGATTATGAATACCGAAATTTCACAAAACAAAAAATCACAATTGAAAATATAATAAAACCATTAAATTGAGCAAGAAGAGAGTAGGGTTCTAATTTGGATAGGCATCTCTCAAGATTTCTGTTCCATCTCATTTGGGAAGCACAAGATTGATTTATTTTTAAACCATTCAATGTTTATTGGTTATCAAATTGGATTTAATCTCTGTGTGACCTTTTCATAGAGAGAATAAAGGGGGTGAAATATTTGAATAATTTAAAAACAAGTAATCAACAAGATTTGGGATTAAAGTTTCTCTGTTTTTCAAAGAAAGCTCGCTCTAGCTCTCTCTTAGACAGTAGAATTGAGGGTCACTTCTCCATGGAGTGTTTTAGTCTTTCTTTTAAATAACGTTAGTTCAAAGCTTGTTGGGTTCCCTTTTTCGTGGGATTTGTGGGAAACAATTGTGTCTTTTTGCCCTATATTATTTTTTCCTTCGTCTATTTTTGCTTTCCAACTATCATGGATGATTTGACTACCAATTGGAATCGTCTTACCTTTTCAAATATGGAAGGACTAGGTTGTTGTCTTGATGATGAATTGAGTTCCCAGGAGTTCTTCTTGGCCACTAAGTTTCTAAAAAAGAGGGTGATAAATGTGGCGCTCAAGGAATAGCTTCAAGGTTTGCAATTTGTGAAACCAAACAGTATTGTTTGTGTTTGATAATAAAGAAGGGGTTGACAAAGTGATACTAAGTGAGCCATGGATCTTCGACAAACACTTAATGGTCTTGGAAAGGTACAATAAGAACAATTCGGTTAAGGAGCTCCAATTTACTAGGACTACTTTTTGGGTGCAAGTTCATGGTCTTCCAATAAATTTTATGAATGTTAGGGTTGCAGAAAAAATCTATGATGTCTTAGGCAAAGTGATACCTTCTACTAACACACATGAAAACGAGGGAGGTAACTTCATTCGCATTAGAGTTTCAATGGATGTAACTATCCCATTATGTCGAGGCCGTTTGGTTTTAGTGGGGAGAGATAAGGAAGTGTGGGTTAGCTTCAAATATGAACGTTTGCCGAACATTTGTTATTGGTGTGGATGTTTTGACCACGATGGCAAGGATTGCGATGTGTGGCTGAACAGTGAAGGCACCCTCACACAAGAGCAAAGACAGTTCGATCCAAATCTTAGAGTTACACCGTTTTATCCTTCAAGGAGGCAGGTGGTATCAGTCCCAGGGTTCTACAAGTTTAGGCAGATCTCATCTTCGACCACGGCATCTACTTCTATGGCTGAAGCGGGGAAGCAAAAAATGCAAAAAGACTTGATGACTGATCCCTCACCGGGAGTGGGCATGACCCCTCATCTCAACTGTGGTGTTACAACTACTCTGGAGTAGGGATGAAACAGTCTAAATGAGAAGGTAATGCATGTTTCAATGCAATCTGAGGTGTTAAATGAGGGGCATCTTAGCGGAGTCCAAATCTTCTATCCCACTCTTCTTGCTTCACTATATACTCCACAAATAAAAACATGCCACATGTCCATCTAATTTATTAAATGCTAAATTTATGCCTTCTATTATTTCAATTACCTAAATATGAAGAGTTATTTATTTATTTATTTTAGGAAATTGAAATAATAAAAGGCATAAATTTAGCATTTAATAAATTAGATGGACATGTGGCATGTTTTTATTGGTGAAGTATATAGTGGAGCAGAAAGAGTGAGACAGAAGATTTGGACTCACACTCCCCAAGCTGAAACGGGTGAAAGCCAAACCTCTGCTAAATACACCTCACCTTTACCTACGCGGAGCTTTGAATGGAAATTAAAGGAGAAAGAAACGGCTTTGAATGAGTTAATCACCAGAAATTTCCTGCCCAAAAAGGTAACGTCCCAAAACCATTAAATACAAACTTTACCCCACTTTCAACCACGCATTCAACCCCAATTGTTAACACCCATCCAACTATCCCTATCCAAAAAGGAAACACCCCACCACCTTTAACCTCGGCTTCAATTCCATCATTCACTCCTATACATGATAGCCAATCAACACGTGCCAACCACTCAGCAAATCCCAACAAAAATGGAAACCAACACACACCATTACTTCTAGATTCTATTCCAATTTTAATCCCATCATGTGCCAGCCTTTCAACACATGCCACACTTGAGCTCCCTAGGGTTTCCCTTCAACCACCTAAACCGAAATAGACCAGGATTGGTAGACCATGCCTTCCCGCTTTAGCCAACTCGGATCAAACAAGTCCAAGCCTAGGGAAAAGATCACCCATGCACACCAAATGTTACTCTGAGTTACCAAACAAATATTAGCAGGTTTCAAAGAGTGAAGAGGAAAAAATTTTGAAATTGGTGGAGGCTGATATTTAGCCCCGCCAGTCACAATGAATTGCCTAGTTTGGAACTGTCGTAGGCTTGGAAACCTACATACAAGGAAGGAGCTTGGAGATATAATCCGGGCAAAAGATCCCTCTATCATGTTTATAGCCGAAACATTGGCAAACAAAGCAAGGCTGGACACAATGCAACGAAGTATTGACTTTGAACACAAATAGGTAGTACCTAAGGAGGGCTGTGGAGGTGGTCTCGTAATTTTTTGGAACGCAATAGTGAAACTGGAGGTGATTGATTCTTCACAATACTACATTGACACTTGGATTGACTAAGGTTCCAATAATGAGTGGAGATTCATTGGTTTTTATGGGGAACTAGAGACATCAAAGAGAATTAGAGTATGGGATAGCTTGAGAAGTTTAAACCACCATCCACAAATACCATGGCTATGTGCAGGAGATTTCAATGAGCTTACTCAGTAGGATGAGAAATTAGGTGGAGTTATCTGACAACATAGGCAGATGCAACTTTTCAGGGACGTAATTGATGAATGTGGCTTCTTTGACCTCGAGTTTGTGGGTAATTGTTTCACTTGGAGCAAACGCTTTGAGGATGGTCATTCAATTTGGGAAAGACTTGACCGAGGTATGGCTAATGACTCTTGGTTTCTGAAATTGCCAGGTACGATTGTTCATCATCTACAAAGTACTTCCTCAGACCATTACCCACTATTGATTAGTCTGTCGAGCTTGGACCTGCCCCCCAAAAAAAGAATTTTCATGTTCGAGGAGATGTGGTTTTCAAATGAACGTTGTGCTGAAACGGTTGAAGCATTTTGGTCTTCCTATTCCTTGGGGCATAGTCACAGTGATATACTAAAGAGGGTGGAAAATTGTGGAAGAGACCTTGCTTGGTGGAACCATAATATTTTCGGCAATGTAAGGAAAGAATTAAAGAAAAAAAAAGCACTCCTAGTAGATGCCAAATTTGCTACTATTGTAAGTGGTTAGAATGGTCGAGTTAGAGCATTAAAGGATGAGATCAATATCCTGCTGGATAGGGAAGTAAGAATGTGGAATCTAAGATCACGTATTCTTTGGTTAAACAATGGTGACAATAATACAAAGTTTTTCCATTGTTACTCAAAGACATAGGAAAAATCGAATCTGAGGTATCATGGATGAGTCCAATACTTGGAGAGTGGAACTAGTGGAGATAGCATCGGTTTTGGTAAACTACTATAAGGAACTTTTCTCAACCTCAAGGCCAGATCATCAATGGGCACACCTAGAGCACATCCCTTAGGTGATTACTGACGAAATGAATTCAGTCCTAATTGACACTTTTTAGGCAACCGAAGTAGAAGAAGCCTTGAAACAAATGGCACCTCTCAAAGTACCGGGTCCTGATGGCATGCCACCTTTGTTCTTTTAGCATTTTTGGGGAGTGGTAGACACCGATGTAACAAATTCAGTGTTATCTTAGCTCAATTCAGGTACTATCCCACATCCGCTAAACCACACTTTTATCACTCTCATCACAAAAATAAAAAAACCCTAAATTTGTTAAAGAGTACTGACCCATCAGTTTATGTAATATGTTGTATAAAATTTTCTCTAAAGTATTGGCCAGTAGACTTAAGAAAATTTCACCATGTATCATAACTGAATATCAATCAGCCTTTGCAAAAAATAGGATGATTACGGACAATATCCTTGTTGCCTTTGAGTCACTTCACTATATGCAAAATATAAGTTCAGGAAAAACAAACTACATAGCTGTAAAGCTTGACATGAGCAAAGCCGACGACCATGTGGAGTGGGTGTACCTGGAGAATATTATGAGAAAAATGGGTTTCAGTGAGAAGTGGATTGGCTTAACCACGGTGTGCATCAAAACAGTGACATATTCTATCCTAATCAATGGAGAAACCCAAGGTCTCATCCAACCTACTAAAGGGATCTGACAAGGGAACCCATTGTCTCCTTTTCTCTTCTTGTTATGTACGGAAGGTTTACATGGTCTTATACAAGAAGCTACAAGAGTGGGGGATATTAAAGGACTATCCACTTGCCAGAGATGTCCTCAACTAACCCATTTACTGTTTACAGATGACAACCTCCTTTTTTGCAGGGCAACTATTGAGGAGCATAGGAAAATTATTAAGATTTTGGATAGCTATAAGGCGGGGTCAAGCCAAAAGGTGAAAAAAAAAGAAGATAACTATTTTCTTTACCAAGTCCACTCCGAAGGGTACTAAGGAAGAGATAACGGAGGTTTTGGGGTTACAAGAAATTGTACAATATGACAAATATCTTGGGCGGCCCTCATTAGTTGGAAGAAAGAAGAAGGAGAGCTTTAATTTTATCAAGGAAAAGGTTTGGAGGAAATTACAGGGATAGGAAGGAAAGGTTTTATGTCAAGCTGGGTGGGAAGTTCTTATCAAGGCAGTGATATAGAAAATTCCAACATATGCAATAGGGTGCTTTAAAATTCCGTTAGGACTTTGCCATGAGATTGAATCAATGGTTAGAAAATTTTGGTGGGGCCAAGGAGGAGTTAGAAGAAAAATTCACTGGTTGAAATGGGATGAAATGACAAAATCAAAGGTGGAAGGGGGTATGGGTTTTAGGGACCTAGCAATGGTCAATGATTCTTTGTTGGCAAAACATGCTTGGAGGCTCTTGCATAATTCGAACTTGCTGTTTTATAAAGTTTTTAAAGCCTGTTTCTTCCCTAATTGCTTTATAATGTCCTATGCTTGGAGTAGTATTTACATGGGAGAAATGTGTTGCTTAGAGGGTGTAGGGGGAGGGTCGGTAATGGGAGATTAGTGAACATATGGCAGAGTGCATGGCTGCCACAAAAACATCCAACTCAGGTAATATCTCCACTCATTGATTCTATGGCAAGTGCAAAAGTCGAAATCCTTATAGATGAGGCCACACATCACTAGAATCATGCAGTAATAGATGGAATCTTTATTCCTGAGGGGGCAGAGTTGATCAAATCCATTCCTCTACCACAACAAGAGGTGGAGGATAGCTTGTTTTGGCCTTTCACTCAATCTGGGTCTTATATAAGCAGGTCAGGTTACAGGTTCTTGAAGTTTGAGGATGAAGTTGTTGAAGATGGTGAACAATTAATGCAAGAAAGGGAGTTATGGCAAGGGATTTGGTCCTTACAGGTGCCAAACAAAATCAAAAATTTCATATGAAGGGCTTGCCGAAATTCTTTACCTACGAAAGAAAACTTGGTGCATTGAACCGTCATCGAGGACCCACTTTGTGATCGCTGCAAGTGTGCTACTGAATCTGCCCTCCATGCTCTGTGGTCATGTGGTGAGTTGGATGTGGTTTGGGAGGACCTTACTTTATGGAACTATCGGCATAGAACCAGCTTCATCAACTTCAAAGAGCTGCTTTCATGGCTAATAAAAAACCAGCAACATTTGGAGCTCTTTTCGGTCACGACATGGTCTATCTGGACACAACAGAATCAGGTACAATTGAATAAACCCAATTGTAGTCCTCACTTGATCACTCCATTGGCAAAAGAACAACTTCAAGAGTTCAAGACAATAAACCTATCTCCTTCATCTATTCAGAGAAGGCTAAATCTACTTAACCAAAGACCTAAATCCGGAGACTAGGTTACAGAATGGGAAGGTGTTAGGTACCCATTCCGCCCAGACAAAGTCTGGTCTTCTGTACTCTTGTGAACAATGTACCTTTTTCATGCTTGTCATGAATAATATGTTGAACATGTGACACCAAAATTAAATCACACAAATTTATTTATGAATGAAGTCTATTCTTTTGAAAAGAATCAAATTTGTTTTGATTGGTAAAAAAAAATGATTTTGATTTATCAAAATACCAGATCTATTTTTTAGTATTTAGAAAAAAGTGGTTTTTGATGATAAAAATTCAGATTTGTTTTGTGATGATAAAAAAAAAAAAATTGGATTTCAATGACAGAAAAATCAAACCTGTTTTTTATATGTTTTAAAAGAATGAAAAAGATTTTTTAAGAGGAGAGTTTTACTCATAATTTAAATTTATGCAAAAAACACAAAAACAATCATGTTTTATCTTTTTCTTTATTTCAAAAATCTGCATGCATTAAAAAAATCGGATCTGTATCTAAGGAAAATACAAATCACTTTTTTTTTTTTTTTTAATAAAAAATGTTCGGATTTGCATCTAATGAAGACACAAACCAATTTTGATTAAGGAAAATCTAGATCTACATCTAAGGAAGATGTAGATCCATTTTATTTTAAACAAAATTTAGATCTACATCTAAGGAAGATGTAGATCTATTTTATTTTGAAGAAAAACAGATCTACATCTAGGGAAGATACAGATCTGTTTTATTGTGAAGAAAATTTTAGATCTATATCTAGGGAAGATGCAGATTTATTTTTATTTTAAGAAAAAGAGTTGTTCACATGTAGATTATTGATATTCAAGAAAGAGATTATAACAATTGCATAAAAACAATCATGCTTTAAACAAAACAATGACTAATAATTCATGCTATGGATAAAAACATTCATCAACATAAAAAGAAGCATAAAGAAAAGATAGGGTGAAGGAAACAACCTCTTGCAAGAGCACTCTTTGTTCTTGAGAGGATGTTTTAGGGTTCAAAGAAACTTATTCAGTTATATTTGAAACCTAAAAACCCTAATTTAAGCAGCAAATCTCAGAGAAGATCAACAAGTATCAGGAATTTGAGAGCCTCAAAACGCGTGCCTCTCAAAGTGTAGAAAAAAAGGTTGCTAAATTATGAGGTTCAGTCTCTATTTATAGAGGCTAGAAGACTCTAAAAAATAGGCACAGATGATTAGGATGTGAATCTGGACGCATCCTTTTGCGAAAAGATCGAAAAGGGTGTGCCTTATAGTCACCTGAAGGCTATTGGGCCAAAGCCCAAGAAAGGAAAATTCGGCCCTTTTGGAGTGCCGTTCAACACTCCAAAAGTGCCCGAAATTGGCTCTTGGACACCGAACGCTCTTTCATGTTCGGGTATCGTTTAGACTCATCTTCTAGGGTTTTTTGACCGATCCTTGCACCTAGACGTTTTCATCATCCGTTTATGATTTTTTATCTCTTTTTTGGATAATTTAGGCTTTTTAAGAACAATTATCTTGTAGATAAATATCCTAAAATAAATCTTGACAAAGTTCAGATTATCCACAATTTTATTGTTATCCACTCACCATTTTTATTCCTATGAATGCATCCCTATTTTAAACACTAATTATCAACCAATCACAAAATTATTTAATTAATTTTAATTGCTTAACCAATCAGAATTAATTTAAATTGATCATGCGTGGTCGACTCTACCTAGATACACTGCATATTGACCTTGTAAACTTGATCATGCGATATCTTTCGATCCGATGGTTTGATTTGGAAACTGGAAACACCGTTACAACCGTTAGAATCTCAAGATCATTTTTATGATATGCAATGAATGAATTGATACATGTAATGCAAGAAGAAATTGATGCAGGTAATGTAAGAACAAATTGATGCATGTAATGCAATCATGATTTTTAGGGTACATGGATGGTCATTCAAGTCATATTCCTTGATTAAATCATGGGTACAAAATTGAGTGTCTACAGATATATATATATATATATATATTGGAAGTGGAGCCAGCAAAACTCATTTCCATCCCATCACTTTTACACTAATTGTCCATTCTTTCACAAGAATTTTTAAGAACTACCAACATGTGAAACAATCAAAGCCTAGTGACTACGTGCCTAACTTGGAAAATGCATCACCTAGTGAGTGGAGGCCTAATTATTTAGAATAAGCAACTTGCTCTTGCTTGTTTTTTCCATTCAACGTATGAATTTAAAGCCAACACATGATTTTAATCATTTTATTTGGAATATGCAACATGCTTTTGCTTCTTTTTTTTGTTCAACAGTTGAAATTAAAGCCCAACTCATGATTTGAAATTGCAAAAGAAAAGAAATAAAACCAATCAATGAACTCACAAAAATTAAATGCAGCCAATTCCCAACAGGTTCTTTCACCCTCTTACCTTGAACTTTTGGGGGGACTAGGGAGGAGATAAGTGGAATTCAAGAGAAGAGAAGGATAACCGAAATATACCATTTTATCATTTTCTTCTGGTAGTTAGTAAAATCCGGTCAGCCTTCTCCCCTCTTTTCTTCTCCTCCTCCTTCGACATCTTCCTCCAAACATAAATCAAACCATCATTGAAAAAATCCAATTAATTTGGAAAATAAATAAAGAGAGAAAGAGGAAGAACCTGTTGTGATACCCCAATTTGATTGATTGTATGATGTGTGTGGATGTGTGATGAATCCCACATCGGGTATTTATTGGGTAGATCTAGGCTTTATTAACAACTACAAGGAGCCTCAATAGTGATTAGTCCTTTTGAGGTATAGCGCAGATGTGGCTAGCGCTTTTTCCTTGGGTCGTTATATATGGTATCAGAACCGACCCAGTAATCCCATATGGGCTCAGAGGCACTACCCTACAAAGTGGGCCCTTACGAGGACGTTAGGGATTTAAGTGGGGGAGATTGTAATACCCCAATTTGATTGATTGTATGATGTGTGTGGATGTGTGATGAGTCCCACATCGGGTATTTATTGAGTAGATCTGGGCTTTATTAACAACTAAAAGGAGCCTCAATAGTGATTAGTCCTTTTGAGGTATAGCGCAGATGTGGCTAGCGCTTTTTTCTTGGATCGTTACACCTGTAGATGGGGATGTTGTATATATAAAATCATGCTTCTGGCCCCAACCAGAGGATGAGCTTTGTCTTCACAAGGCTTTCCTTAGCTGAATCTAAACCATCACTAATCGCTAGTCCCATCGAAATAATGGCCTCAAAAGGAGACAAATAAAGTCATCATGGAGAAATAAACGTGAGAATTATGAAGGACGAGAGGGAAAAGTTTGGTAAGTAACATTTGATAAAGGAAGCACAGAAAGCTCGAGCTTGAGGACAGGCACAAAAAGCCAGAGATTCAAATTAGAGCAGAAAGAGAGCAACGGCTAGTTTGCTAACGGTCACATACGCTCAAGACCAAAATGTTGTCATGTGATTTAATGCCAAGGTGTTTTAAAGAGTGTACAAAAATGATGTTGTTTATGCTTTAATGAGACGACGCCATTTTGTAGCTCTTCCAGAATTTCTTTGCCTTTTCCAGTGTGCACACAAGTTCATTCTCATAGATAGTTTTCTAGTTTCAGTGACAACAGTCATTCCTAGATTTATGTTAGAGTTTGTTATAGGGTTGCTACAATTCTATTAGGATAGAATCTTTTAGAAGGTTCTTGATCCAATCTAAACTATGATCTATAAATAGAGCCCTATATAATGTATTATTGATATCGAGCTTGTATATACAATTTTCCTCAAAAATATTTCCCTACCTTTCTCTCTCTCCTTTTCAATTATAGTTTTTCCACCATTGTTAACCAACTTGCAAGCTTAGAATCTTTCAACATTTGATTTGATATCATTTGCAATTGCACATATTTAATTAAGAAATGAAATGGGTGACGTTTCATCATATTTTCTTCACTCTCGCAAAACAGAGAGAGCCGCTAAAGAAAGTGTTAGTTATCTGTTACTATTCCATTGTAACCATAGCTGATAGCTAGCAGTACTTAGCTGATGGTTGGAGTTTGTTAGTATATTCAATTGGTTAGTACAGTGGGTTAGTTGGTTAGTATAGTGATTACTGGTTAGTACAGTGGGTACTTGTATAAATAGGGAATAACTGCTCGTAATTGGGCATTGATGAATAATATTATTGATACAGTTCTCTCTCTCTCTCTATCTTCTTCTTCTATGGAGGTCCAGGTCCCCTTGAAGTGACCTACTCACAATTCCTTTTGCATTAATTCTACTAGAACCTTAACAGAAAGATAAAAAAGAGTAAAATTGAAATGGTTGCATTACTTCCTATCAATTAAATCTATTTCTCTGTTTTGTTTAAAATTGTTAACATGCAATAGGCTAACTTATATAGTACACATACTTGTACTGCACACTCTGCCTCCTATATAAAGGCACTCATGTATATCTTATTACTGAAATACATACTATTCATTCAATATTTCTAACACGGTATCAAAGCCACTGCTCTAACCTTTTTGATGTCTTGCAGTCTTATCTTCTTCGGCATTCTCCGCTGCCTTAACCTTCTCCGGTTAGTAAACCCATCTGTGCCCTTTTTCCGACTACTCCGCCACCGTCAGAGGCACTGCGAGTTAAATCATCACCGCCAGAAGTCTCTCTCCACCACCAAGATCACCGCCTTCGTCAGATCCGTCAATTCTGAAGCTATGATTACGACACTAGAGACACAATCATATAGATCGTCAATCGATCTACTCAACGCCGCCAGAATCATCACCATCTGAGTATCCATGTGCTACACAAAGATTTATGAGTTGTCCCACATGCTACACGCACCACCACGCACTGATAACTTTTCAGTGAATTTCTTCCACATGCCTCACACGCCGATAAAGCACTTGCTAACGTCATCACTTCCAAGTCAGCGCCACGTCAGCCTTAGCTAACGTCATTTGCCACATCATCTGCTTACATCAACACATCTATGTCATCCGTTGACCTATCATGTCAACCATCCATTAACTCTAACTGTGGACTTTGACTAGCGTTGACCGTTGACTTTTTGTCAAGTTTGACTTTTTGCAGTTTAGATGCTCTTTATCTAGTTTTTCGCGTAAATTTCATTTTTGCAGTCCATTTTTGCATATTTTTCTTCTAAATGAAGAATAAGGACAGATATTCTTCTTATTCCAACAATTGTTGCCAACAATCCAACAAACGTTTTTGCAATTTTTGCAAATGTATTTGTCATAATATTAAGACTTGTTATCATCGTAACAAATTAGTTGTTCCCATTTCTGCTGCTATTGTTGCTAACACTGAGAGTATCCAACCAATGGCTCCTATCTCCACAAAGTCCAATTCTTCTAGATCCACTATCACCATTTCCACAGTCGACTTTCAAAACATCATCGCTAATACCATTCATATGGTTGGTAATGCATCTTATTCCTCTTCTCTCTCAGTTTTATTTGGTATGTCTCCTTCGTCTTGGCTTATGGATTTTGCTTGTTACAATCACATAACACCTCACTCGTCCTTATTTTCTCAACTTGAACTTGTACCACACCCTCTTAATATATGCATAGCAAATGGTTCCAAAATGTTTGGTTATAATATAGGATCTATCTCGACCTCCAACCTCTCGGTTTCTAGGGTCTTTAATGTTCTTAAACTTTCTTACAATTTATTTTCTGTGGAACAATTAGCTTAGTTGGGTTATCGCATTACCTTTGATTATTTTGGGTGTACTGTGCAGGATTCAAGGACGGGACAGGAGCTTGGGACCGGTCCTAGAGTTGAGCGTATGTTTCCCGTGGATAACCTTCGTCTTCCACTTGTTGCTCATGTTTCTGTTGCTGCTGCAATTTCTTCTATTCCTTCCCTTGCACTTTGGCATGCCTAAATTGGTCACGCACCTTCCTCTTGGGTACAACACTTAGCTTCTAGAGGTTTGTTAAGTTCAGTGTCCAAAGAAAATTTTGACTGTATTTCATGTCAATTAGGAAAACAACCAGCTTTGGCTTTCAATACTAGTGAATCAATGTCCACTGATATCTTTAACCTGATTCATTCTGATGTTTGAGGCCTTCCTTTGTCTCTAATATTGGTGGGTCTCGATATTTTGTTGTCTTTGTTGATTATTATTTTCACTATAGTTGGATTTTTCATATGAAACATCATTCTAAATTATTGCAAGTATATTGTAATTTTGTAAAAATGGTTGAAATTCAATTTTCCAAACAGATCAAAAATTTTCGATCTAATAATGCTCATGAATACACTCAATATACTTTTCAAGTTATTTTGCATTCCTATGGCACTATTCATCAACTAACTTGTACAGGTACCTCTCAGCAAAATGGTAGAGCCGAACGAAATTTTCGTCATATTCTTGACACTATATGTGCTCTTCTTCTCTCTACCAAAGTTCTTGCTCCTTTTTGGGGCGAAGCTACTATTCATGCTACTCATGCTATTAATTGGATTCCTAGTCCTGTCATCCAAAATCAAACTCCATATGAGCGCCTTTTTGAGTCACCTCCAGACTATCACCACCTTTGCTCCTTAGGTTCTACTTATTTTGTTCTTCTTCAGCTACATGAGCATAACAAACTTGAGCTTCGGTTTAGACTTTGTTGTTTTCTTGGCTATGGCGAAACTCAAAAGGGGTATCGGTGTTATGATCCTATCTTTCATCATCTTCGTATCTCCCCAATGTTGTCTTTTAGGAACATCACTCCTTTGTTGAGCTCTCTCACTTCTATGCCTCCCTATCTACTTCTTCTGTCTTAGATCTTTTTCCAAATAAGCCACATATACCTTCTATAGTTGCTCCTGATCCTCCTATAAACTTCTCTATCCAACCACCAGATTTTTTTTATGCATTTCTTGGATCATCCTTTAATGAACAAATGGAAGATGAACAGGTCAAAGACGAGCTACCCAACCTTGAGCTTATGTCCCCTGCTCCTGCTCTGCGTAAAGATCTTGAACAAGACATTCCATCTCGTCACTCAACTCGGGTAAGATCCATTCCTGCACATCTACTTAACTATCATTGTTACATTGCCCTTGCTACACTACACAAGCCTTATACCTATTCTGAGGCCTCCACTAACCCTTTATGGTAGATTGCAATGAAAGAAGAACTTGATGCATTATCTAAAAACCATACTTGGGATTTGATGACTCTCCCCCCTGGGAAATTTGTGGTTGGTTGTAAAGACGAGCTACCCAACCTTGAGCTTATGTCCCCTGCTCCTGCTCTGCGTAAAGATCTTGAACAAGACATTCCATCTCGTCACTCAACTCGGGTAAGATCCATTCCTGCACATCTACTTAACTATCATTGTTACATTGCCCTTGCTACACTACACAAGCCTTATACCTATTCTGAGGCCTCCACTAACCCTAGGAATGATTTACAAGATCAAGACTCACTCTAATGGGTCTATTGAGTGCTATAAAGTTCTTGTTGCAAAAGGTTTTACACAGGAGTATGATATTGATTATAAAAGGCCTTTGCTCTGGTTGCTTGAATCTCACCTTTTATGCCGATGCCTAAATGGGACATTTTTTGATGACTTCCTTAATGGGAATTTAAGTGAAGAATTTTATATGCAACCTCCTCCTGTCTCTCTATTGAACCGAACAAGGTTTGTCACCTTTGACGTGCACTTTATGGCCTTAAACAATCTTCACAAGCTTGGTTTGCGAAGTTCAACTCTACCGTCTCTCGCTTAGGTTACATTGTCAGTCATTATGATTTTGCCTTATTTTTTCGTCGCATTGACAAATGCACTATTTTGCTTCTCTTGTATGTGGATGATATAATCATAACTAGTGATGACTTCAGTGGCATTTAAGAACTTAAGAATTTTCTCAGTCAACATTTTGAGATGAAAGATTTTGGACATCTTAACTGCTTATTTGGTATTGAAATCACTCATTCTACAGATGGACTTTATTTTACTCAAGCCAAGTATGTTTATGAACTTTTGTCTTGAGCTAAACTCACTGACAGCAAGATTGTTGACACTCCAATTGAACTTATTGTGCATCTAACTCCCTTAGGTGGAAACCATTATCTAATCCCTCTCTTTACAGACAATTGGTTGGTAGCCTAATCTATCGTACTATCACTCGTCCAAACATTTCCTACGTTGTTCACCAGGTGAGCCAATATCTGTTTGCTCCACGATCGACTCACTATGCTGTTGTCCAACACATTCTTCAATACCTGAAGGGAATTCTTTTTTATGGCCTTTTCTACTCTACTCAATCTCCTCTTGTTCTCTGTGCATTCTCTGATGCTGATTGGGTAGGAGATCCCACTAATTGAAGGTCAACCACTGGTTATTGATTTCTTCTTGGTTCTTCTCTGATTTCTTGGTGAAGCAAAAAACAAACCATTGTAGCCCACTCCAATACTGAAGCAGAATATCGTGCACTAGCTAATACCACATCTGAACTCCTTTGGTTTTGATAGCTTCTTAAGGACTTAGGTGTATCTACATCCTTTACTACTCCTCTTTATTGTGACAACCAGAGTGCCATTAATATTGCTCACAATAATATCTTCCATGAACGGACTAAACACATCGAGATCAATTGTCATTTTATCCGTTATCATCTTGTCCGTAGTGCTCTCAAGTTGTTCTCGGTCTCCTCTAAAGATCAACTTGCAAATATCTTCACCAAGTCACATCTTAAGGGACGCTTTCGTGCTTTGGTTGACAACCTCAAGTTGGTCTCACACCCACCTTGAGTATGATGGGGGGCTGTTAAGATGTAATAGGTTGTGGGCATTAGGCCCACCTTATTTACTTGTATAACACACATACTTGTATTGCACACTCTACCTCCTATATAAAAGCACTCATGTATATCTTATTACTAGTGAAATACATAGTATTCATTCAGTATTTCTAACCAAAAAAAAAAAGACATGCTCATCTTTAGCAAACAAAAAAAAAAAACAAAAATTCATAGCTGCAGTACTCCAATTGCAAATGTCAAATACAAAACTAGAATACGTGTAAGCAAAGAGTAGAGAGTAGAGTGAGAGGCCTTAAAAGAATACTATTGAAACTTGGAAACAATCCTCACCTTAGATTATTCATCTATAACTTCACTGTAAATTGTGTTCCATTGACAAAAGGTTCCGTTTACCCTTCTCCTACTTCACTCACTAAGACGACTGCTGAAAAGTAAAAACCTCATTTTCTAGCCTAACACATTACTATGTCCCAGTAGTGTACCCATCACGTTCAGATTTTTCAAAGACGTGTAACGTTAACATAGTCAATATGTTCTAATCTTCTTCACCCTTTGAAATTTATACACGAGATCGAATTGACACTGCAACACAAAGATTCCAGAACAAATTATTGAGTTTTGAGAGGTTTTGATTCTTTTGAAGGAGTCAAAGTCTTTCTAGCACCGGTCAACGGGGATGATAGTAGGAAAGCAAACTCCCTCAGTGGGAAAGTCTCGGTACGAAGGAATTTCCCAATGTTTCAGATGGGTACCCCAGCCCACCTTCTGCAACACAAAGATTCCAGAACAAATTATTGAGTTTTGAGAGGTTTTGATTCTTTTGAAGGAGTCAAAGTCTTTCTAGCACCGGTCAACGGGGATGATAGTAGGAAAGCAAACTCCCTCAGTGGGAAAGTCTCGGTACGAAGGAATTTCCCAATGTTTCAGATGGGTACCCCAGCCCACCTTCTTCTCATTTCATTTCAAGCCTGTTTTCACAAGTAATTTCTAAGTCAACTAAAAGATAAACCAAATATTATATAGTGAAGAAGCATGAAAAGAAGCTATACTACAACCACGTCGTTTTACTTTTAGAGTTATAGATTCTTGCTTGTGATTTTGCTTTTTCTGGTGGATTGGGAATTTTGGGATGGCTTCTGTCCCTCTGTTTGTTTTCTTTTTTCTCTCACACCTCGTACTGCTTCACTCAGCTAAAGGAGAAGAAAAGAGAAAACGGCCAGATTGTTTGCCTCTCTTTCAATGTGGAAAATTTGGTACCATTGGCTTTCCATTCACCAATTCCTCCCATCCCGCACGGTGCGGTTTATTGCCAGTAAATTGTGACGGAACACCTCCGACGATCCAACTGCCACGAAATTTGAGTGAAACACCATATGAAGTTATAAACATCTCTTACACCAACACCACACAATCCATTCATGTCAAGGACATTTCACTTTGGGAGTACTTGAATACCAACAAATGTGAATACTTAACCAATTTTACTTTACCCAACTCTCCATTTATCTCTTTTAAACTCACCACACCCAATCAAAGTCTATTTATATGCAATCGCACTCTTAATATTACTTCCCCTAGGAATTTTACACATATGAGCTGTGGAGACCATAATAACTACAATAGTCTTCCAACGAAGTTTATTTCTCAATGTTCAACTGTTCTGCTCCCAGTAAAAGATAAAGATGACCCGAATATAACTGCTGAGTTCAATCTTGAAATGCGTGTATCTGATGCTTGTTACAGTTGTCATGGTAGCCTAGGTCAATGTATCCTTGACAAGAATGAAAAATTTTCTTGTCTCCATCAAGAAAAACACAAATCAGGTACGATTGAGCTGGTTTTGAAAGTTCTTTCAATTGGCCTGTTAAGAACTCAAAGGTTGCCAATTTAGTTGTGGCACTTCAATCTTCACTGTTGAAACTAACCCCAATTTTTTTTGTATCTTCTGTTGCAGAAAATAAAAAGAAGATCAATTTGCTGATAGGATTAGGTACTTATGCCTTTTCAATCATATTACTTGTTTGAAATTAATATTCACAAGCGTGCTTGGACAGCCTACTGGAATCAAATTATTCCATCTTAAATTGATATATTATGCTTTTCATTGCTGTTAAGTTGCTGGTTGCAAGCCGTAGTTCTTTTCCCCAATAATGGGCAGGGCTAGTTATCGAACATTTAGAGCACTAATTTTATTATTTCATGAAAGAATAAGTTTTCTCATTTCTCCTATCAGTTTTTTTTTTATTATGAATCAATTTCTCCACTGCTCTAATCCTAGAGGATGGCCTTGTATCATCAAATATAACGATGGATTTTAAGGATGCATCACATGACTTACAAAGATATTAGTCAATTATTTCTGCGTCGCAAAAGCTCCTCAGTGAATTTCAATTGAATAACTTTTAGCTCTCATGAATTCCATCCATTACTGCCTTTTCAGTCAAAACATAATTCCTTCCTTTTCTCTGCTACAGTTGTTGGATGCGCAGTCATCTTCATGATTTTGGTGTCCTTTATTTTCTGGCATCTTTACAAGAAAAAATACGCTTCTTCAAACTTTTTTGCAAGGAATACATATTCTGATCCATCCTCTAGACCAGAAGTGGAAGGGGGGAGCGTCTACTTTGGAGTCCCCGTTTACTCCTACAGTGAACTTGAAGAAGCCACCAATTATTTTGATATTGAAAAAGAACTTGGGAATGGAGGATTTGGAACCGTTTACCATGGTAAGATGATAAACACATTGCTTCCATTTCAAGAGCACCTAAATTACAATATAAACTTTCTAAGCAAGAGGGTAATGAAAAAGGTACTATAAAATGAAAAGCGAAGACTTTGACATGCATCTGTTAAATGGGTTATTTTTCTCAACTAGGCAAACTCCATGATGGGAGGGAAGTTGCAGTGAAGCGCCTATATGACCACAACTACAGACGAGTACAACAGTTCATGAATGAAATTGATATCCTAACACGATTGCGCCACAAAAATCTTGTCTCCCTTTATGGGTGTACTTCACGCCACTGCCGTGAACTTCTTCTTGTGTATGAATACATTCCCAATGGCACCATTGCTGATCATATTCATGGCAATCAAGCAACACCAGGTTCACTCACATGGCCAACTCGTATGAGCATTGCTATAGAAACTGCTAGTGCATTGGCATACCTCCATGCTTCTGACATAATACATCGCGACATAAAGACTAACAACATCCTCCTGGATGATAATTTCTGCGTCAAAGTTGCAGATTTTGGGCTTTCTCGGCTGTTTCCCAATGATGTCAGCCATGTCTCAACAGCTCCTCAAGGAACTCCGGGCTATGTTGACCCAGAATATCACCAATGCTACCAGCTTACTAGTAAGAGTGATGTCTACAGCTTTGGTGTTGTGCTCATTGAGCTCATATCATCTCTGCCTGCTGTCGATATGTTTAGGCATAGGCGTGAAATCAATTTGGCTAACTTAGCCTTAAATAAGATAGAAAAGTGTGCATTCCACGAACTGATTGACCCATATCTTGGATTTGAGTCAGATAATGGAGTTAAAACGATGATCATTTTGGTGGCAAAGTTGGCCTTTCAATGTTTACAACCGGACAAGGAGCTGAGGCCTTCCATGGATGAGGTATTGGAGGCTCTAAAGAATATTCAAATTGGTGAGGATGCACCAGAGGATCAAGAGATGGCATATGATGATGCTAGGATCTTGAATGTGCAGAAACCTGCTTCACCAGATTCTGATGAGTTTGGATTGTTGAGGAATAAGCAGCTGCCACCTTCGCCAGAGGCTGTAACTGATAATTGGAATAGTAGGTCTACTACACCAAATTTCAGTGTTTACACTTCTTCTCCATGGTGCTAATTTTTTAGTAGATGATAAGATTATGTTTAGCACATGCTCTGAGATGCACGAGTGGATTGAAATTTCATTTTCTTCTCATCTAGTTGTTTGGTTGTTCAGAGGAGGCATATTTTTTATAGGTTAAAGTTTGAAGGAATGTACATATTAAATGGAGTCATCTTAGAAATTTCGGAATTAACAACCTTCCTTCCTCTTAAGTTTTTTCTTGCATTGCTTTCAGAATTGTTTTTGTGTTGGTGCTAATGTCCACTGGATGAGAATCAAATTTTCAAATTTTGTAAGTGTAGCTGAAGGCAATATCTACGTAACAAAAAATCATCAAATTTCCTTCAACTGCTGCAATTAGTTAACATTTAAGTGATGGAACAAGGAAAACATCCACAAGGTTTTTTTTTTTTTTTTTGGAGGTAAAAGATAGAAATTGTATATAGGAAACCAAAATATACAAGAAGTAAAAACCCTGAGCACAAAACCAGGGGAAACGAGCATAAAACCAGCAACACGCTGCAACACTAAAGAGATAAGGAAAGAAACACCAATAGCCCAACAGCAAGCAGAGGGACTTAAGCAATAATTCCTTTGAGCTTCCACAAGTTTCTGGTACTCTTGCAAGAAACCAATAGCCCCATCTAAAATGGATTTGAGGTGGGATTGGACTCTCTCAAAGTAGAATTTATTTCTAGCATTCCAAATTGCCCAGGATGTCACCGCCCAACGCTCTAACTCAGGTGTAGAAAGCCTGTCCACTAGCATCCGAAACAAGAAGAAAAAATCTTTGGAATCATTTGGACATTTTTGGATTCTCCCCCGACATAAAACTCACACTTTTCTTGCAGAAGGACACTCCCACAGCACGTGTCCTGCAGATTCGGGTTGCCGGCTGCAGAGTTCACATCGAGCTTCAACCTGCAATTTTCTTCAGTGCAAACTCTCCCTAGTGGGTAGAATGTGGGAGCATGCTTGCCGAAGAAACGTTCGAACCTTAAGGGGCACATTCAAAGTCCAGAGTTTTTTCCATAGTGGCCGGTCTGTGCTAGCTGTGGAGTGCTCAACCCGTGGTTGCTCCTTCAGCCTTAAGGCTGCCTGATATGCAGAGTGTGCGTTTGGGAAGCGCGTTTGCGTTTCCCAAACGCACGTTTTGCATTTTCTGTTCTTTTTTTTCTTTTTTTCTTTTTTTTTCACGCGTTTGAGAGACCAACACAGTTACTGTTCGTGTACTGCTTATAAACAGTAGCGGTAAAGTTTGACTTTTTCTACTTTTCAGCACAAATTTTACTATTTACAGACCCACAAATTTCACTTTTCAACAACTTTTTTATAGGTTTCTATGTGCCTAGAAGTGGGATTCATATCTAACTTCCTTACACAGTAGAATTAGTGTGTCCCTTCAATGAAGGTGCTTTAGGTTCCTGGAATAACACGGTTATTTCTAGGTTTGTTGGGTTTTTTCGGGGGTTTTGGGAAACAGTCTTAGTAGGTGTGAGGATGGATGATTTGGCTCAATCATGGAATCAGCTTACTCTTTTAGAGAAAGAGGGACCAGGTTGCTGTTTACTTGATGGAGACAGTTGTGAGACATTCTCCATTGCTGCAAAGTTTCTAACTAAGCGAGCAATTAGCATGGATGTTATTGCGAAGACTTTTACTCCGCTGTGGAGAGCCAGAGACGGTTTCAAAATGCAGAGTTTCGGAGACCACAAGATTCTTTTCACTTTTCAGAAAAAGGAAGATGTTGACAGGATTTTAGATGGAGAACCATGGAGTTTTGACAAACACTTGGTGGTAATGAGTCGATATGAGAATGAGTCTCCGATGCATGATATAAAGTTTGAGAAGACAAAGCTATGGGTTCAGATTCATGGACTCCCGATTAAATATATGACAATTGAAGCGGCGAAGAAAATTGGTAGTGTGTTGGGAGAGGTTTTTGCGCTGACGGACCCAAAGGTTTTTGATGGTGGTCACTTCATTCGTATTCAAGCTTTAATTGATCTTTCTATGCCTTTGTGCCGTGGAAGGTTGATATCTGTTGGAGGAGGAGGGAAGCAGGTGTGGGTCGCCTTCAAGTACGAGAGGCTGCCAAACCTATGCTACTAGTGCGGGCGACTTACACACGACGACAGAGATTGTGAATTATGGATTGATAGTGAGGGCACACTTACACCAGAGCAACGTGAGTTTGGACCACATTTGAGAGCTCCGCCGTTTGTCGCTGCAAGGAAAAGCTCAATTGTAGTTCCTGGGTTCTATGCCGCAAAGAAGAAAGGGAGTTCAGGGGTATCGAAGGCTGGAGATTCAGGCCGGAATTCTGTTTCTGGCAGAGGAAGAACATCGGAGCTGTTAAAGGATGTAACGGCCAGCAATGAAGAGGATATTAATGTAGCCCATAATTCCTCATTAAATTGTAATGAAGGTAAGGAAATTAATAGGGAAGATACGGTTGACAAAGGGACTCCTAACGGGACAATCACTGAGGAAATAAAGTTTCCTAGTGAAACTGAAACACATATGGAAGCTAATAATGACGGGATTTGCTTGGCACAATTATTTAGGGTGGCTAAAATTGTGGGATTAGATTTGAAAGCATCCAAAAACCCTAAAGCACGTGACAAGTTAAGTGGTAAAACTCAACTAAACAAGTCACGTGCTACAACTAAAGATAGGGCACAAAAAAAACAAGGAACCCGTGCAAGCCATACATGGACACGCAGAGAAAGAAACCAGCAACAGGAACAAACGGAAAAAATCCTTAAACTTCATGGAAAAAAGAGAGAAGCAGATTCAGAAGCGGATGACTTTGGTTTGTTAGCAAAAAGAGTTCAAATGGATTGTAGTGAAGACAATACACCTTATACAGTGGCGGGAGCTGAGGGTCAGCCCCGCCAGAAGCAATGAGTTGTTTAGCATGGAACTGTCGTGGGCTTGGGAACCTACGTACAGGGAGAGAGCTCGTCGAAATCATACGGGCAAAAGATCCCGCTGTAGTGTTTTTAGCCGAGACACTTACAGATGATGCAAGGCTAGAGGTTATTCAGAGAAGTATTGGTTTTGATCATAGATGGGTTGTTCCTAGAGTGGGAAGGGGTGGTGGATTAGTTCTGTATTGGAAAGCTTCGATAAACTTAATGGTGAAAGGTTCAGATAAATACTATATTGATGTAGTGATCGATAAAAATAAGGAGAATGAATGGAGATTAACGGGTTTTTATGGGGAACTCGATACAACTAGAAGACATGAAGCTTGGGATAAGCTTAGGGCTTTAAACACGCAGCCAGAGAAGCCGTGGCTTTGTTATGGGGATTTTAATGAAATTATCAGAAAAGATGAGAAATTAGGGGGTTCAAGGAGGCCTCATAATCAGATGCAGCAATTTAGGGAGGTGATAGATGAATGTGGTTTTATGGATATGGGATTTGAAGGTTCAAAATATACTTGGAGCAAGCACTTTGAAAATGGAATTTCAATTTGGGAGAGGCTTGATAGATGCCTGGTCACTAATAGCGGGTTCTTGAGGTTTGGGGTCTCAAAAGTGTACCATTTGAATTGTACATCTTCAGATCATGTTCCAATCCTTATTTCACTCTCTGGTTTGATTCCACCTATTCGGAAAAAACTTTTTCGATTTGAACAAATGTGGTTATCAAACCCGAGCTGTGAGGAGGTGGTCTGTTCAACTTGGGATAGTAGGAGTGGCATTGGGACTGAGGGTGATATTTTGTGTAAGGTGGAGAGGTGCGGGAAAGAGCTAGGTAAATAGGATAAAAATGTTTTTGGCAATGTAAGAATGGAGCTGAATCGATTAAAAAAAGCTTTAGATAGAGAGGAGAGGGCAACCATGGTTAGTGGAAACAATATTCGAGTAAGACAGATTAAGAAAGAGATAGAGGTGATGCAAGAAAGGGAAGCAACAATGTGGGCCCAACGGTCGAGAGTTCTATGGGCAAACGAGGGTGACAAAAATACTAGATATTTCCATAGTTGTGCCTTAAAGAGATTCAGAAAAAATTCAATGGAAGGAATTAGGGATAAGGAGGGGGTATGGAGAATTAGTCAAAAGGAGATGGGTGAAGTTATGGTCAACTATTACAAAACTCTCTTTGCCTCAACCGAGGGTGTTGTTTCCACAAGCATGCTAGAGTGTGTGCCCACAGTGATAGATGAGGAGATGAACGCAAGTCTATGCCGTGAGTTTGAAGCAGGTGAAGTTGCCACTGCCTTGCAACAAATGGCACCCCTCAAAGCACCTGGTCCAGATGGTATGCCGCCGCTCTTTTATCAACATTTTTGGAGTACGGTAAATCATGATGTCACTTCCTCCATATTGTCTTGGTTAAACTCAGGTACCATACCAACTCCCCTAAATCATACTTTTATTACACTTGTCCCAAAAATAAACTCTCTTGAATATGCTCACCAATTTCGCCCCATCAGCCTTTGTAATGTGCTTTACAAAATATATTCCAAGGTCCTTGCAAATCGCCTTAAAAAATTACTCCCATCCATTATCACTGAACACCAGTCTGCCTTTACTAAGGATAGATTAATTTCAGACAACATTTTGGTGGCTTTTGAGACCTTACATAGTATGCAGAGATATAAGGGGGGTTCCTATGGATATACGGCTTTAAAATTGGATATGAGTAAGGCGTATGATCGGGTGAAGTGGTATTACTTAGAAGGGATAATGAGGAAGATGGGTTTTAGGGAGAGGTGGATAAATCTTGTAATAGGTTGTGTGAAAACAGTTTCTTATTCTGTTTTAGTAAATGGTGAACCATGTGGGACGAGTTTCCCCACAAGGGGAATTAGGCAGGGAGATCCACTTTCCCCTTTCCTATTTCTCCTTTGTACGGAAGGGTTGAATGGTTTAATTAAAAAAGCAGACTTACAAGGAGACATTCATGGTTACTCCCTTTGTAGGAGAGGCCTAAAGCTAACGCATCTGCTTTTTGCAGATGATAGTCTTATTTTTTGCAGGGCAACTTTGGAGGAGTGTAATAAGGTGATGGACATACTAAGAGTGTATGAGGAAGCATCGGGACAAAAAATAAATAGAAGTAAAACCTCCTTGTTCTTTAGCAACTCTATTCCGGAGGATGTGAAGCATGGAATTAAGGTGGCCCTTGGTGTCCCAGAAATTATGCAATATGAGAAGTATCTTGGGCTGCCCTCTCTTGTGAGCAAAAGGATAAAAGGAAGTTTCAACTACATAAAGGAGAAGGTATGGCGGAAACTTCAAGGATGGGAAGCCAAATTACTCTCTCAAGCCGGAAGGGAAGTGCTCTTAAAGGCGGTTATTCAAGCTATCCCAACTTACACTATGGGATGCTTCAAATTGCCGATAGGTTTGTGCAATGAGATTGAGACCCTAATTAAGAAGTTTTGGTGGGGGCAAAGGGGTGACCGTCGGAAAATCCATTGGGTTAAATGGGAGGAGATGAAAAAATCCAAGACTATTGGAGGTATGGGTTTTAGAGATCTTGCTATGTTTAACGATGCTCTCCTAGCAAAGCAAGCATGGCGACTATTGAATAACACATCCTCACTCTTGTATAAAGTTTTTAAAGCCCCTTTTTTCCCAAATTCTTCACTTATGGAGGCTGCTGATTCAAGGATGGGATCTTATGCATGGAAGAGTATCCTTAGAGGGAGAGATATTATTCAAAGGGGAGCAATATGGAGGATTGGAAGTGGAGAAAAAATTAACATCTGGCAGCAATGCTGGCTGCCAAGAAAACACCCTCCATGGCTGCTGAATTGTCCACTAGAAAGTTTCGAGAATCACACTGTGGATTCACTTATTGATCCGGTCTCAAGAAGCTGGAATGAGCAGTTGGTAGATGGCCTATTTGGGGTAGAGGATGCAGAGATGATTAAGAAAATGCCCCTGAGTAGAAGTGCAACAGAAGACACTCTTTATTGGCCTTATTCCACCTCTGGTCACTACACGTGCAAGTCAGGTTATAGATTCCTTAAAGAGGAATCAGAGTCACTTGCTCATGCACAAGCCCCACCAATCTGTGATGAGAAGGTTTGGAAAGCAATATGGAAGATGCAAGTCCCACCGAAGATTAGAAATTTTATTTGGCGAGCTTGTTGCAATGTATTGCCGACCAAACAAGCACTGATGAAGAGGAAAATAGTTGCTGAACCGATTTGTGAAAGATGTAAATTGGATGTGGAAGATGCAGAGTACGCTTTGTGGTCATGTCCGGAGTTGGATGTGGTGTGGGCTGATCAGGTACCGTGGAGTTTCAGGTATGAAGTTGGTTTCTCAGGTGTGAAGGAGTTGCTGTCATGGATGGTGGAGAAAGGAATGCCCCTGGAGCTGTTTGCATTTACGGCTTGGAGGATTTGGAATCAGTGGAATAAAGTTCGTGTGAACCTTCAGTCCAGTCCGCTTCATCAAGTGGCAGAACAAGCTAGAGCCATGTTGGTGCAATACCAGATGACCACACGGACTGCAGAAGTGCAGCTTGGGAGCAACGGCATCAAAGGAACAAGGTGGAGTCCCCCGCAAGTTAGTTTTGTCAAAATTAATTTTGATGGCGCCGTGTTCAGTAATGCAAACTCGTCGGGTGTTGGAGCTGTAATACGGAACCATAATGGAGCTGTTATGGCCTCTTGTGCAGAAAAATTAAACCAAACTTACAAGGCAGAGGAGATAGAAGCGTTGGCAGCACTTAAAGCGTTACAGTTGGCTTTCGATCTGGGTTTCCAAAATGCCATACTTGAAGGGGACTCGCTTGGTCTAATAAAAGCTTTGAAGGCAAACGACCATAATTTATCTCCACTGGGTCTATTGGTAGAGGATGTCAAGTTGGCTGCAAGTAATTTTGTTAGTTTGTCGTATTCTCACATTAAGAGAAACGGTAATAGTATAGCTCATAATCTGGCGAAACATGCTATAAGCATACCAGATTTTCAAGTTTGGATGGAAGATGTCCCATCACATGTTGTTTCGTTTTTACATTCAGATGTAGTTCATTTACCGTAATAAAATCATTCAGATTTCATTCTCAAAAAAAAAAAAAAAAAAAAAAACTTTTTCATTAAAAATTGGTCTCACGGTATTATTCACACATTTAAAAATTATTTTGCTACAGTGTTTTTCAATTTTCAGTTTTCAGCTGTATCCAAACGGACCCTTAATCTAGAAAGTATGGGGATCTTATACAATTTTTTTTTATTTTTGGAAAATTGATTCCTCCTGTGCAGAATGGTGGAAGGCTTGCGGATTAAATTATGATCATACGATCCTAGTTTTGGTTGAAAAATGGGCCGGGGGGGAATGGAACATTGGTGATGATTATATGGGGTTGAATAATCATTATTAAACTTACCCATGTAAATATATATATATATATATATATATATTTATGGAAAGTAGAATTGTTCGATTCTCAATTTGATCCACAAAACTTCTCACCAATCCTATGTAGTATTTCAGTCCTAACGACCATGGTTGGGGGGTCCGGGGTGCAGCGGTGCCTAATCTCTTTACATGATCGTACCCTAAGTCCGGACTTTGCTTGGTTGTGCAGACTTACATCATGGAGTCAATAATCGGTTCCTGGACTTATAACTATGTGGCAATTTATTTCTTATCTCTACTTTAGAGACGCATACTATCAGGCTCATGCTGACTATGATTCTAAATTGCATTTGCATTGTATTACGTACCCCACCCGCAATAGTAGTCAACATGACAACACAATGAGGAGGGGGTGAGGCCCACAGTATTCACAACTGCGACTCCATTGGGTATAGTGAGTTAAACTTCGACTGTTTCTGAACTGTGGATAAGTGGAAGTTTGCCTTTTGGGCCTGAATGCCTGTGCACATTTCTTGGTGGTTTCATCCCTTTACAGTATTAAAATGTGCAAATCCTGTAGTCATTTTCTAGGATTTGAGAGCCACCTTTTCTTTTCTTTTTTTGACTGAAATGGTAGAGCCACCTTTTCTTTATGAAGCCCGTCAAGGTCCACAAAAGATTGTGGCACATTCTACGGGAATTCCTCAATTAGTGTGACCCTATGCTTTAAGAATCGAGAGCTTCACACTAGGATGACACTGGACCTTAACCTTGGGAGATTTCTGCACTTTGAGGATGGTATCAAATCTATACATTGATTTATGAGTCACCTCTTGAAGCCCATCTGTTGAGTACTTTTCATGCTTCTGTTTCTATTTTCTAAAAAAAAATATTATAATGTTTTTTCCAAACAAACTTGAGGCCAACAAAGACATGACCCATTTTGCAAATTAGAAGGCGTCCAAATATTTCAAAACTTAGGATCTAAGGTATAAGTGGACCTACCAAAAAATAATAATAATAATAAAGGTATAAGTGGGTTATGGGCTTCGTAAAGTGATTGTGGTGAAATTTTTTTTTTTTTTTTTTTTTTTTTGGAGAAAGAAGTAAATTTTATTGATCTAAATCCGATTGTAATACAACATCCAAATCATTAGGTAGAGATTCTACCTATACATCCGTATCTGTAGATAAAACTACTCTCTTAACTAAGGCATGAGTTAACCTATTTCCTTCCCGACTGTTTGTCTGAACTTGCAAAACTGAAGAGTAGTACCTAAACTCTAAAATTTATCAGTCACATGACCAAATAATGTGCAGCATCTCCTCAACTCAGTCAGGGCAGTGATGACCCTTTAACAATCCCCCTCTATCTCTACATTGAACAAGCTTAGCTCCTTGGCGAATAAAACTGCACGATGAGCTGCCATGGCCTCTGCCAACTCCACAGATTGAATAAGTGGAATTTTTTGACTTAGAGCAGCAATTATTTGACCCATATGATCACGGAACACCATTCCAATACCAGCATAACCCGAAGCATCAAAGAAAGTCGCATCAAAATTACCCTTGTAAATCTACTCAGACGGCGGAGACCAATGAGCCTGAGCACGCCTAGGAATAGGCCGAGATGGCTATTGATTCGTGTCGAGGTGCTCCATTACATATTCCTTCGCTCAACTTCCCAACTCGTGTAGACTCCAAGAAGGCTACTTGTCTTTAAGCTGATTCTGACGTTGCCACAAGCTCCACGCTATGGTGAAGAACAAGGCAACCCAAAACTGAGAGCACCTATGCATCACCTCCTCAATCAAGTCGACAAAAGTCCTATACTGTTTCTAGAATAAATGTGCATAGCCCGGATCAGATATCCACACAAACTAAGCTTGATCACACAACCAAAGACTGTGCAGTAACGTCTCCTGATGCTCATCACACTGGTTGCAGGTTTCATCAATAGGTATGTGTCGAGCTCGCAGGTTTTGCTTCGTCGGAAACAAGTCTTTTGCTGCACGCTAAATGAAGCGTCTAATCTTATTAGGAGGAGCCCGTATTTTCCTTCCACAAGCTCTGTTGCTCTGTACCCGTGGAAGAACTTGGAGAATTGCTTGCCTTTGTCAATGCTAGAAAGCGATACGCACTCCTAACACTGTAAGTACCATCCACTGTCAAAGGCCAAACCAAAAGTTCCTCATCACGGCCCTTACCAACCTAAATCCGACTCACCAACTCAGCTTCCCAAGGATAGAACGATTCTTCTAGTTTGCCAAGATCCCATATCCTTGTGTTCGGGTAAAACAACTCACAAACCCGAGTTATGGTGGGCTCACCTTGTGGAGATATAAATTTTTTTATAGGTTGGGTCCGGGAGCCATCTGTGCTTCCACACTTCAATCTCATGCCCACTTCCTACTTGCCAAATAGCACATTTCTCTATAACCTGCAAAATACTCTGCCATGCATAAGAGCATTTTTGAGGAATAGGGGCTTCCAAAATACTCCCATGAGGAAAATACTTTGCACTAAAAACCTTTTAAAGCAATGTATCATTTTGGTGAATTAATCTCCACACCTGTTTGGCCAATAATGCATTGTTGAATTTTTGGATGTCTCTAAAGCCCATCCCACCAACCGATTTCGATGAGCACAAAGAGCTCCATTTCACCAAATGGATCTTTTTTGAATCACCTTAACCCCACCAAAACTTACGGATCATTGTTTCAATTTCCTTACACAAGCTAACTGGCATTTTAAAAACACTCATCGAGTAAGTAGGAATGGATTGGATGACTGCCTTGATCATGTGCTTCTTCCCAGCTTATGACAAAAGCTTTTCCTTCCAACCTTGAATTCTTGCCCATGTCTGCTCCTTCACATTGGTAAAGCATGCTTTCTTCTCTTTCCCAATAAAAGAAGGAAGTCCCAAATATTTTTCATAGTATTGTATAGCTGGTACATTAAGAGCCTCTTTGATAACAACCTCCGTCTGTGCATCAATATTCTTGCTAAAAAATAGAGTAGTTTTCTTCTTGTTTATAATTTGACCCGATGCCATCTCATAATAATTCAACAACGTTTGAATTTTATGGCATTCCTCCAAAGTAGATTTGCAAAAAATAAGACAATCATCTACAAAAAAATAGGTGAGTAAGTTCAGGCCCATTCCTACAAGGAAAAACCCCTTAATGTCTCCCTCCATGGCTACCCTCCTAGAGATGGCGTTCAACCCTTTTGCACAAAGCAAAAATAAATAAAGGGAGAGGGGGGTCACCCTGCCTTAACCCCCTAAAGGGGGAAATCAGACCCTTCAACTCCTCATTTACAAGAATGGAATAAGAAACTGTGCATATGCACTTCATAATCAAAGCCACCCAAGAAGCTTGGAAACCCATCTTTAAGAGTACTTTTTCAAGAAAAATCGATTCCACTTGGTCATAGGCCTTACTCATATCCAACTTTAAAGCCATAAAACCTATTTTTTCCTATGCAATTAGTCTTCATATGATGCAAAGATTCAAAAGCTATCAAGATGTTGTCAGTAATCAATCTGTTAGCAGTAAAAGCACTTTGAGTTTCTGAGATAATAGAATTAAGCATAGGCTTAAGGCGATTGGCTATCTTCTTACTTACAATCTTATAAATCACATTGCATAAACTAATAAGCCAAAAATCAGTAACTTTTTCTAGATTATGAACCTTTGGAATCAAAGTGATGAAAGTATGATTTATAGATTTCAAGATAACACCTGAGTTTAAGCTTGACAAAATCGCCTGTGGGCGCAACGATTTCCTCCTTAGGAAAGGGGAGTACGCCTCGGTTGAGTGGACCAGGGCGAAGAAGGAAATGGAGTCGCCACCTAGATTAGGTCTAAGAACCATAAATATAGTGTTCTTCATGGAAGGACTGATCTACTACTAGAGCATGTGTCCAAAGTTTAGGTATGGGGATGTGAAAGAGTTAGGCACCCAACCCCACTCGACCAGTGGGTCAGCCTCCACTCATTGTGCTCCAAATCCTAATCCTATCAAAGGATCCTGTAATATGTTATTCTAAACTCACACACATACTAACATACATCTAGCAATCAACATGGCATCTATCCCACGCTCATCCATAGCATAAAACCCTACCATTCATCTAGCAATATATATCCAAGGGCAATAAGCACATCACAAGGCAGTAGCATCAACAAGACATTTAATCAAGCATATTCAATCATTCAAACCTAGCATCATGGTATTCATTAATCAAGGAAACCAATCATCATATTCAAATATGCATGTTCATATTCAAATGCATGACTTACCTTACTGCACCATAACACCTCAACCACCTATGCATCAATGCATGCTCAGGTTCATATGCATGTTTATGTGGTTCATCAAGGTTACAAACCCTAATCATCAATTCAACAATCAAAGTATATGAAACGTGTTATTCTACTAACCCCAATGCTAAACATGTGAAAACTAGATTCAACAAGACCTAAACATATGATTAAAACAAATAAAAAATCAAGAACCCAAAATTTGCGTTTCTAGGCACGAGGATGCGTGCGCATACTTATGTAGTTTTAAAACAAGCAACAAACAACAATCAAACAAAACCAAGCATGCGTCTAATATATAACCAAACAACCTAAATTAACAACAAAGATATCAAAGATCAAAAAATGAAGATTAAAAAAAAAATCTATTCATAAACATGCATTGGATTTAACAACAAACAAGAACAACACTTACACATCAAAACATGTTCATCAATATATCCAATCATTCAACTCTCCAATCAAAACATGATAAGACATAACAAAACAAAATTAAACAAAGCCAAACATATTTCTAAGCATTCATAACATATAAATCAAATTAAGATAAAAAGAACACAAGTTATAAAACCCTAAATTAAGGAAGAGTCATGAAGAGAGACTCACCTTGCTTATGGAACACAACTTGATTGATATTTTAACCGGCTCATCGGTGCCTACACAACAAGATTGAATGATAATCAAGAGAATCAAAATATTCAATAGTTCATAGGTAATTATGACTCAAAATAAAAAGATGTTCTTGAAAAGATTGTTTGAAAAAAATTAGAAAATAGTTTCTGCGCTAATGAGTAATAGAGAGAGGTTTTGGAAAGCCAAAAACGTGCTTAATGATGTGTGTGCAAAAAGTTCAAAGTTAGAAAAGAGTTTTAGAAGATTTTAGGTGAAAAATGAACTCTCTCTTGCTAGGGTTTAAGCTTGGAGGCATAAGGTTGTATTTATATGTTTAAAGTAGGGTTTTCAAGCTCATTTAGAGGGTTTTGAACGTTCCAAAGGGTCTAGGGGCCAAGACTACGGACACAACCAGGGGAGTCCCCACCTATTTTTTGCAATGGTTTAGGAACCATATATATAGTGTCCTCCCAATGAATGACCTATTTTGATCTTACTACTAGAGATATGGGTTTGGAGTTTAGGTATAGTCTTGGGAAGGTGTTAGGCTACCAAACATTGAGTCTTATGTCTTAATCTCATTAAAGGTATACTCAATATTGTTATTTTAAACTCACACACAAACACTAGCATTCATCTAACAATCAAAATGGCATCAAACATTCCTAACCATACATCTATCATGCTTGTCATCACATCACAAACCCTCTAATACATCTAATCATGCTTATCATCACATCATAAACCCTAACATTCATCTAGCATGGTAAACAAATCATCTCAAATAAGGCAGCAACAAATCATATCATCAATCAAAGCATGGCATTCAATTTTGCATATATATGTTTATCAAAAGAAGATAAAAACCCATCTAATAAATAAATGCATGTTCATGTGAATGCATGACTTACCTTACTTACCTTGTTGCATCTCAATACTTATGGCATCAATGAATGGGCATTTGAATGCATGTTTATGGCATCAAAGCAAGAAATACAAAGAAAACCCTAATCTTAGCATGTTAAAGGCAAACAAGTAATTAAACAAAGGAACAGAGACTTGAAAGCATAAAAAAGGGAACGAAACAGAGACATATTATGTAAAATAAAAGGAATAAACAAAAGAAAAAAAAAACTCAGAATTAGGGTTTCTGGGCACGAGTATGCATGCACATACATAGGCCTATGTATGTTGATAAGTTGTATGCATATGCATTCTTCGAGCTTGCGTATGCATGCAAGAAGCATACACACACAGCCACACCCTAAACCCTAACCTAGAAACAGAAACGCAGAAAAACAAAGCAAAGCTTTAAAATTGTAAATCTAACAACCTAACATGCTTCTAAGACAAAAGACAAACTAAGCCTAAACTAAACAAATATATATAAGCATAAATAAAGCAACAAAACACATTAAAACATAAAAGAAAAGGCATAAATGAAAAGAAAAAGTTAGAACTTAAAACCTCAAACAATAAGCTTTTCAAACTTGATTTTGACTATTCTCCTCAATCAAATCTATTCACAATCAATAAAAAGTAATTAGTAAACTTCAAAACTCAAAAATCAAGGCCAGAAAAGGCCCCAATCAAATAAAATTAACTTGAGGATGTTTTATGAAAAACTCCCTCTTTGATTCACTATTTCTAGTGAACCTTAGGTTTTCCCTTAGGATTTTCTCTGTCCCATTTTGAAAATATACCATATAAGGCTATTTATATTGTGAAAATGGGGGTTTGGAACGGCTCCTAGAAGATGTGAAATTCGTTCCAAACTTTAGTCTTTAATGCTAAAAATTTACATTTCATAGGTTTCTAAAACCCTACTTGTGTGCACAAGCTCGTACCTACGTACGCAGGCTTTAAGGCTACATACGCAGGTTCATGCTTGCGTACACAAGCCAAGGGTTTTTTTTTTTTGCCTTTATTTTCCAAAAATAGGTTTATTTGCTTATAAAAATTTGTATTTTCCATTTTTACACGTCAATTTGTAATCTGATTGGGCCCCAAACCATTCTTGGGCCTTAGAATTTCAGTATTATTGGGGAATGAGGCTCGAGTCGTAAAGGGTACAAAATGCGGTGTCTACAAGGCTGCATCAAAGAGGGAGGCTTTGGGCCCTAAAAACTGAAGTTATAAGGTTCTATAACGGGCCATGCGTATTCAGGTTTGTGCATGCATACGCATGCATGCTTCTTGCATATGCATGCATCCCTAGAAACCCTAATTCTGACAGATTTGATAATCCAACTTCAAATGGTCATAACTCACTCAATTTAAGTCCATATTAGGTAAAATTTGTGTTCAAATTGAAGCTCAGGATGTCTACTTTCCAATGAAATAAACTTCACTCAAAATTTCTAAGTGCATAAAAGTTTATGGTAAAAAAAGAAAAAGTGCAAAGGTCATTTTTCAGTATTGTTTTCAAAACAATTTGAGCACTTTTAAGTTGTGATTACTTCTAAACTATCAAAATAACTTCAATTACCTTTTGTAGACATGTCAAGCTCATCATTGGGACTGTGGACTAAAGTTTATTAACCAGGTATAAAATGAGGTGTCTACACCACTTGATAGACATTCATTCCCACATCATACCAATATGTTTGATAAAACAAAGGTGGCAACCATATGGCCCCAGAGCCTTAAATGGGCCATTTCCTAGATAGCAACATCCACTTCCTCTAAAGTATATGGTCAAGCCAGATCTATCCTCATCTCCTCGGTCACTACCGCATCAACCCCATTCAAAATATGCTCAAAATCATGAGGATGTAAGGAGGAGAATAACTTAGAGTAGTATTCATTCAGCAATCCTAAGAAGGTATCCTCATCTTCATGCCAAACTCCATTATCATCCTTCAAACCCTTGATAAAGTTTTTCCTCTTCCTTTGAATGGCTGGCCAATGAAAAAATTTCGTGTTCCTATCCCTACTTTGCAACCATTGAATCTGAGAGTGCTGATGCCTGTTGACACCCTATTTTGCAACCCGCACTTAACCTCACACGGAGGGTAAAAGGGTAATTTCACCTTGGAAATATGCATCTTAATTCTAGTCATTAGATCCTTAATCTCATTTCACCAAAATAATCTTGATATTGTAACGATCAAATCGACTGGTCATAAGCCCGAATCGGACCACCAGATTGAGAGTTATCATTAAATCAAGTTTTAATGGCTGAGATGCACTATCACAAATTGAGTCCGACTATATGTGATTATGAAAAATTGATTTCAATTGGTTATAAGTATAATCAATTTGAGATCAATGATGTATCATAATTTGATTGGTTATGACTACATTATATGATAGGGTTGCACACACCTAATTAACTAGATAGTTAAACCTTAATTATTCAATGAGTAATTTGTGTAATTATCTTTTAATTTAAGTAAATTTGAAACCAATTAAGTCTGAAATGGGAGTGATTGGAGCCATTTAATGTTAATTGGGAGCTAATTTGGGACCTATTAATGTTAATTATGCTGAAACCATTTTCTAACAAATGACCTCTACTCACCATTTCATTGATATCTCTCAGAATATTTTGAATATGTGAATGAGGTTAATTTTCTCAAAAACTAGACATCCGAAGTTTCAATTTGAACACAAGAACAAGACAATTCTGATCAGAATTGAGTCAGATATGATTATTTGAAGTTGGCTCTACAAGCTGTTACAGCAGCTACGGGAAAACCGAATTTTGGCTTGCTCCTCAATCCCACCAATCTTTCCATTTAATGCACCAGATTTCCCCCAATGCTAAAATGAGGTCTAGATTCATGATTCTTTGTCAACCCTCATTAAATGGCCTTCCATTCATATTTTATCCACCACTACTATATAAACTCCCCTCTCCTTCATTCTAAGACACACACAAAAAAACCCCTCTCTCTTCTCTTCTCTTGAGTTCTAGTGAAATTGAGTAGTCTTGTCATATCTTGGTCTTCCTGAGACTCAAGATATTGAGTGAGACTCACTCTCCCTCTCCTAGCTTATCTTTTCCTCTACCCTTAGGACTTCTATCAAAAGTCCCCTCCTCCACCATATGGATCTTGCATGAAGATATAATCAATTTCCCTAACTTATTTTTTGTGTTGTCATGATGAGAATTTAGGATTAAAGCATGATATTAACTATTTTAATTCTCTTGAATATGTTTGAATGTTCTTATGTATTATTCATATGTTCTTGGTTGTTCATCACATGTTCATGCATAACACTAGTTTTAATCTTAAATCCACATCAAAAATATGAAAAACATGTTTGTTTAATAATTCTTTCAAATCCTTGAATCTAGAATATCACCATCCACACACATTCACTAGAATTTATTTTTCAATCCAAATGAAATGCTTAATAAATAGAATTAGGGTTTATCACATGCACACACTTTAAATTAAACATGTAAATTGATTGACATATTGGATGATATGATATGAATGTTAGCCACCATAATCTGGAAGACCGGTTTCACCGGGCAAGGTGGGTGCCTAACACCTTCCCACCTTGTAACATAGCCTCTGAGCTTAGGTCAAGGGTTAGTAAATCAAATGCTTATTCATGTAATTTTCTATTTTTAGATTGTAACTAGGAAATAAAGTTATGTACTTTATCTTAGATTGTATCTAGGACCAAAGCCATGTAATTTTCCTATGATTAATGTAAATTCAATTTCAAATTAATAAAATGAGGAATTTTTCAATTATGGTTTTCTTATTTTTCCAATAATTAAATAAGTGACGACTCCATTGTAAAACCCTTAATCTAAAGGGAAAAATATAACTAGTCGAATCTCCATTTTGAGAGGCAACAACACGACTCCACCCGTTCACATGGGTTTGGCCCAACATCCCATAAAACGGGCCGAGGGCGCGGTCTCTCACAATGCCACATCTTCTCTTCCTTATCATACAAAACTGACAACTCAGATTTGATCTAAGACACCTCCGTATAGCTCCCAGATCTAACCAAATCTTCCTCTGCCCTTCACAATTAATCCTTTAGCTTCTTTATATTTTTCTGCACGCTTCCAAAATGGTCTCGATTCCAAGCTTTTAACATCTTTTTACACTTCTTCAAATTTTTTATGGCAATAATCATAGGTGCACCCTCAGCATTACAATCCTATGCTCTTGTGACAATATCTTTACAACCCGGATCTGTTAACTACATAGCCTCAAACCTAAAAGATCTTCTTCTCCATCTCTGACTTTCTCCATTTGAATCTGGATCTAAGATAATCAGGCGATGATTTGAGTTGAAGCAATGCAGGTGTTGAATTCTAGCAGTGGGATATCTTAACAACCATTCATAATTTGCCAATCCCCGACCTAACTTCTCCCAAATCAATTCATTTCTTCGTCTAGCATGCCAAGTAAAATCCGGCCCTGAATACCCTAGGTCCACAAAGCCACACTGATCTAAAACATCTCTGAACAATTGCATCTGATTATGTGCTCTTAGAGCACCACCCTTTTTATCTTTCAGCTCCAGAAGTTCATTGAAGTCTCCAAAACAACACCAAGGTAGTTTTGGTTTCGAGTTAAGCATACAAAGCATATTCCATCCTTCAGTCCTATGATTAGTATCCGGCTCTTCATAAAACCCAGTTAAACGCCAAGCATTCACTGAATCCCCATCCATAATTGAGTCAATGTGGTATTTTGAGAAATTGTCCACCCAAACCTTTATACCTCCTTTCCAAAGCAAAGCTAATCCACCACCCCGACCATCATTCAAGACAATGAATAAATCATCAAAAACTAACTTCTCCTTTATCGTAACCATCTGTCCCCTATCTAACCATGTCTCAGACAAAAACACAAACATTGGATCTTATGCTCGTACAATATCAACAAGCTTCTGAACTATAAGTCGATTCCCAAGCCCTCTACAGTTCCATGCTAAGAGTTTCATTGTTGTTGGCGGGGCTAGTCGCCAGCCTCCACCGATGAATTAACCTCACTCATTGCTCTCCTTTTCCTACTACCTTCCACATCCTCCATCTCTTCATCAGATTCTCGAGTCACACGTTTCATTAACAACGACCCTTGCTCCTCCTTGGTTTTCCTTAAGGCCTTCTGCCTATAAGCAACTTTTGAACCAATGGCTTGGGTAGGTTCAGACATGCTTCCCATTGTAAACAGAGAATTTGAGCCACTGGGAACAAAGAACTCTTCAGGAATTGCACCAAACCAGCTATCTTTGAACCCACTAAAACCCGACTCAAATCAATACTCAAGTATGGCACATCCACTGAAACTCCACCCTCAATCTGATCAAACTTTGTTAAGTTCCTATCAATGAGTTCTAATTGTTCCTGTGAGGATAAGACTGAATTACCTCCATTGGCGAAACCTACTTCCGATTGATTAGGTGCGGCCTCTAGTGCATGTGATAGCTTCAGATCAAGACCCACTGGTTCAATGCTCACCTCATCGCTCTACACCATATCACCCATAATAGAAACTTCCTTAGTCTCACCTCGCTCTATCCCAATCACGTCCTACCCCATGGTAGTGTCTGTCATTGAGTCTAAAGCCAATAGAGAAGCTTTTTCCTTGTCCACCTCTGATTCATCATTATCCGAGGCTGTGGAGATATCATTCTCTTTGGCCTCCTCCTCAAAACCAGCAACCCGGATAACTATTCCCCGTGAAGGATTCAGAGTGCTTGCCCTTAGCCACAAGCTGAATTTTTTCTTAACTTCATTCTTATTCCCTCTCTTCTTCAAACTTGATGGGCAATCCTTGTCATTGTGAGTGAGTCTACCACACTAGTAGCAAATATTTGGGAGTTTTTCATACTTAAAATTAACCCAACTCACCGAGCCATCTCTCCTTACAATCTTCCTGCCTTTTAAGATATTGCTCCCCTCTCCATCCCCCACTTCAGTCTCACTCTCATCAACCATGCCTGCCACCAATGCAACTTCCTTTGCTACAACCAAGGAGAAACTACCAATAGGCAGATTATGCACTTGCACCCAAAACTAATCCTATCAAAAACCAGGTTTCTCACATCAGTGTTCTTCGACACTCTTTTAAAGGCCACCAGATTTTTATAAAAGACCAAGGCTCTTCCTTCAAAACTCGTTCCAAATCCGACGAATCCTTGAACTCGAAAAAAAATCCTATGATTCCCTATGTATTGTACTTCAAACCCCTTTCGTGTACGCCACAATAGTTTGAACGTACGTGTAATGGACTCCATATTTAGCACTCGACTGGCGAAGAAACGGGTTGCCAAGAAGTTTCCTCCTTCAATCTCAACCTCCTAGACCAAGTACTGGTTTCCCTCGTGCTCCAATAGCGAGAACTTCTTGGACAGAGACTCCATGATTAACTTACGTATCACCAATGACGTTCCTTGATCAGAGAGCAAGAAAACCTCAATCCCAACCACAAAGGTGGGCACCGACTTTCACTAGCTGCTAGGGTTTATGGAAACCCTAGGTCAGGAAAACTTGTGGTGAACTATTTATCTCCTAAGACTTGATTCTTTTTCAAAAAAGGTTTTTCATGGCAAGCCTTAAAGTAAACAATAGGCTAATCATCATGGGTCCAAGGGGAGGGCATTCAAAAATCATTTATAAAAAATTTAAAAAAAAACTATAAAAGATGAAATTATTTCCAAAAAAAAAAGGAAAATTTTTATTTCTTTAGGTTATCCCCTCAGGGTGTTTTTCTTCAAGAAATTTTTGTTGTAGGGCATAGGGTCCCTTACTACCTTTTTCCAAAAAAAAAACAAAAAACAAAAAATATTTTCTCTCCTCTATGAGTCATTTCTTTAGCATGTTTTCCAATAGAAAAAGAAAAAGGCAATTTCTTTTAGAATTTCTCCAAATCAAAAAATAAAATAAAAATAAAAAATTATCTTCCTTAGATCATTCCTTCAAGGTGTTTCAATAAAAGGATCTTTTAGGATATTTCCCTTTAGACTTCCTTTTTCTTATGCCCTTTCCCCTAAACAAAGTTTATCTCAAAACTTGTGTGAAGTGTGAAGAGAAACTCTTCAAACTCCTTTTATATCTTTTTATTAGATGTGAATTCTGAAAAATCTAACCATTTGATTGCATGTTCTTACTACATCCTCTGTGTTTACAAAATTTAAAAAAAAAAAAAAAAATCAAAGATCAATAGTTATGTCATCAATCAAATGTTTAAATTTCAAGGTTTTGTAGTCTAAAAGTATGCATAAAAAATAAGTTTATTGATCAAATAGCAAATAATAACCGATTTGAATAAAATTTCACATGTATGTTAATAACATAAAGAATATGCAATTAAACAGTTAGATTTTCAAAATTCACATTTATTTAAAAGATGTAAGAGAAGTTTGAAAGATTTATCTCCAAACTAGTTTGGAGAGAAATCTTATCCCTTCCCCCCTCCCCCTGAAAGAAAAGAAAAAAAAAATCCCTCTATTTTGTGTCATGAGCTTAGGACTATTTTCTTGTATAGATCTTTCTCCTTTTTCCACTCCTAAAAATAAAATAAAAAATTTCTTAGCTTTCCCCAAAATAAAAATTTTCCTGAATTATTTCTTCCTAAAGCATTTTTCTTCCCCATTTTAATTTCCAAAGAATTGGTCTCATGATGCCAAGATCTATTTTAAACTTGGGAGGTGGACAGATCAATTGGCATGAGAAGAGGTATGGAATTATGTGTCTAGAAGAGCCACCAACTTGTATTGACAGAAACGAGTGACAAGCGACGGGAACGGGAGAAAGTGTGATCTGCCACTTTCTTCAACCATGCTCCACAAAATGTTGAAAATATGTCAACCCAAGTTTATAGGGATGCCTCGAATCAAATCATTAAGAAAGAGCGCTTGACCAAGGTTGAATTCAGAGGGGTCATCAGACGGATATAGATTTGCAACCATCTCCATAGACATAATATGATGAACTGGAGAGAATTGAGAAGCGGAGATGGAGGTGGAACCCGAAATCATATGACCACCAAGTGTTAAACACACAGACGGAAGATCAGCAACATTTTAAGAGAAATAAGGACTATTGTCGGCATGGGAAATCTAAGGAAGGTCAAACATGGAGGCAATGGGGTAAGGAGTGATGATGTAATAAGTTCCTTGACGAAATGTCTGCAAGCAATTGTCTTGACGATGCAAGTTGCAATAGAACTCAATGACAAGCTCTTCAACAGGACATTTGTGATCAAGAATAATAGAGTCCCAATCTCTTTGAGAAAACATGAGGTATGAGGGAGTATCATGAAATGTTCTCTAATCAACTCTTCTTTCAGTAAAAATGTTAGGATATTGCACTTCTTGAATCATCAAAATGGGTCCAAAATCATCACCGAAGTTAATGCGATCAAGGGATGGACTAATTTCCCTCTGACTCCTAGTCCTGTTGCTTCGAATGGAAGAGGACTTGATTGCTTTGTGTTTTCCTCTATCACTTCATTGAGGGGGGAGTAGGTTTGGGAGCCACTGCAAAGCAAACACCACAACACCAAAACATGATACTGCTTGCTCACTCCCAAGTGCAAGAGATCATAGCAATATAATCCTTGGAGTACCGAGGTCGAACCACAAGGAGTAGGATAGATTTAAAGACAATATAATTAAACAACAATTTGGGTAAAGAAGAAAAATGTTTTTTCTTGGTGATTGTTAACAAGAATAATAATAAAAACTTATTTAAATCAATAATGTAAATACTAGGACATCGGGATGTTTCCCTATATCAATATGAAATTCTTTGTGATCTAAGAAAATATATATTTTATAATTGATTGTTCTTAAACAATTAAAAACTTATGATTCAATTGAACTGAGACAATTCAAGAACGCATGATAACCTAGATTAATAATGCGGTTAGAAAAGTTTTCAGAAAAACTCAATCACTTTAAAACCTGATTTCTATTTGAAACTATTAGAAATTCATCTAAACAATAAGAAAAACATGATTTAACTTATTGAAAGCATGGAAGAACTAATACATCAAAAGAAATCTAATTGAACAATCACATATGTTGTTGATAAAATCCTAGAAAGAATCATATTGAATATTCATACCATATAGAAGAAACATAACCCCTAGCCCTATCAAAGAGTTTAGGCTACCATTAGAGAAAGGAAAATACAAGGTTTTCTCTGCCAAATTCATTCTACATAGCCTCCCTTCAAAACCCTAATGTCCAAGTGTCAAAAGAAAATAAAACGTTTACTATTTTAATTTTCGTCCAAATTTACAGTAGTAACTTATGAGTTAATTTCGGCTTTCAAAAATTGTGAATTTCGAAAAACTCAAAACTGGAAAGTTGTAGATATTTAAGTTACGGTTCCAATCATCTGGCCTTGTGTCAATTGGAGTTTTTAAAAGAGAGATACACCCAAAATACTGATCAGTGTTCAAATCTGATTTTCCTTTTCAGATTCTACCTCTTTGATTTCTTTCCTTATTCGAAGCTTCCAAACATGGTAGACGACCCAAGCACTCCAACTGCACCTCCTTAGACATTTAAGCATGGTCCTTTAACTCCTCTTTAGTTCTAGTTTGACCTTCATTCTTTCACAGACTCTTGTAAACTCATCTTTTTCACATGATTTCCTGAAAGTAGAAAATTACACACAATGAATGACATCTCATTTAAGAAATTATATAAAGATAAATAATAGGGACTAATGCAAATCAAGGCTTAATTATACAAATTAAGCATAGTAATAAGGAGATAACACCCACATAAATATATAACAAGTATACATTTTAAGGTTTTATCAAATATGCAAACTACAATAGTTAGAAACAAATACAAAGAAAAACAAAAGGGAAAACCTAGAGACAAACACCACACACCAAAGGCACATAAGGTACAGGTACACAATACGACGATAAGTACCCAACGATGGTTAAACACAACCATTATGCCAAAAAAAGTGATCAACAATTAAAACTTAAGTCTCACAACGAGGTTTAATCTCTAGAAGTAATTCAAATGGATGAAAATATTCACACAAAAACAAACATGCTATCAATACAAGAACATATGAAAAACATGCCTAAATACAAACATAAAAGATCACAAACGACCAACACAACCAAACGGGCCACACAGATAAACACAATATATAAGAAAAGAAACATAAAGAACTACAAAAACAATCATATAGTAAAAATAAACCCAAACACAAACACAAACTTAAAACCCAAAGAAAAAGAGATTTTTTTCAAGAGAAAAACGTACTTGATTTGAGTTTGGAAAGAGAAAGATGTGAGAGGACTTGTTGTAGACACCTCATTTTATACCCGGTTAATAACCTTTAGTCCCCGGTGAGCTTGATATGTCAACAAAGGGTAATTGAACTTCTTTTGATAGTTTGGAAGTATGCATAACTCAAAAGTGCTCCAAATCACTTTGAAAACAATACTAAAAAATGACAATTGCTCACCATTTTGATCATAACTTTTTAACCATAAATAATTTTTGTTTAAGATTTATTTCATTAGAAATTTGACATCCTAGGCTTCAATTTGAACATTAGATTTTCATAATTTGGATTTAAATTGAGTATGTTATGGTTGTTCGAAGTTGGGGCATCAATACAGTCAAAATTAGGGTTCTTTGTGAGTATGCGCCGCATGTTTGGGAGCATGCGTGTGCATACTTCAAGCATGCACATGCATGCTGCATTCCAAGCCTTCAGAACTTCATTTTTTTAAGGGTCCAAAGCTTCATTCTTTGATGGAGTCCAGTCCTAAAGCCCTTAAGAATTTCCAAAACCCTCTAAATAACCACAAAAGCCCTAGTTTCTGAGCATATAAATATCCTTTTATGCCTCCAATTAAAACCATAGCTAAAGAGAGATAGTTTTTCACTAAAACTACCTGTTTTTCTTGAAGAAAAAAAAAAGTGAAGATTTTATTAAGGTTTTTGGTATTTGGTGATATCTCATCCGTTTTAACTCCAATTTTGGTCAGTAAACTATTGTTTCAAAGGAAAGATATGCCCTACGAGATGGTCCAAAATTCAACTTGATCCGACGATTGGATCAAAAAGTCAACCTTATGACCATTCTCGATTAGAGTTTTGGTCTCAATTACTATTAAAAGGGTTTTTAAATATTGCAACCCTTTGATCCAGAATTCAATCATGTTGTATTTATTTTTACCCTTTTTAGCTTTGAAATTTGTAATTTTCACATTTTTTCAATTTTTTGGATTTTGGCATTTGTTTTGACACATGAATCAGGGTTAGACAAAACACGGTATCGACAGCTGCCATCTCTTCAAAATGATAGGCTCCAATTATCTTTGCCTGTAGCTCTTAATGAAGCTCATGTTGCTGATCTCATTGATTCGATGACCAAACAATGGGATTTATCTCATCTTAATTATATGTTCCTTCCCCACAAGGTTAGCTCTATTTTGTCAATCCCCTTTCTAAGAATCGGGTCGCAGATAAAGTCTTTTGGCCTTTATGTGAATCGGGTTTGTATTCAGTAAAATCAAGATATCAATTCTTAGTTGATGAGCACTTGAATTCAGTTGCTGATGTGCAACCTCTCAGCCAAGCAGAAGTGCTATCTCTCGGCCAAGCTGAATGGAAGAAAATTTGAAGTTTGTGAATGCCAAATAAGGTGTGAAATTTTGTTTAGAGAGCTTGCAAAAATTATATCCCTATGAAGACAAATCTGGTTAGAAGAAAGGTACTTACTGAAGATGTTTGTGATTACTATCATCAATTTCTTGAAGATACAGTGCATGCACTTTGGCAATGTCCTTGTCTCTCACCTATCTATGATTCAAATTCTACGTGGGATTTCCAAAGAACCTCTATTTTCAACAGTTTTGTGGACTTATTCAAGTTTATCATTGATAGAGGGAAGAATTTAGACCTTCTTGCTATTCTGGTGTTTACAATCTGGAATAGAATAAATCTTCTTCACGCGTCGGATAAGTCTTTTCCCATCACTCAAGTTCTACCCAATACAGTTTCGGCTCATGTAGATTTTCTTCATACTCTCCTTGATGATTTGCCAACTCTCAATCCTTGTGTTTCATTTAGAGCTATGTGGATTCCTTCTTCTCACCCGATGTTCAAAGTCAACTTTGATGCATGGTTTTCAGACTTTGACTACTCATAGAACCGTAACAAAGAAAGATTCAAGGTTTTTGACGTCAGACTAGGGTCCGATCGAGGTCAGGCTATATGATGTCATACCTAATTCCATAATTTTTTTTTTTTTTTTTTTGGAGCAGAAACTTTAGTAGACTTTATTTATAGGTAAAACTACATTGTTGGTCCCTAAAGTTTACCTTGTAAGCGCAATTGGTCCTTCAAGTTTCAAGTGCGTGTTATTAGTCTCTCAAGTTTAAAAAGTGAGCACAATTGGTCTTTCTATTAATGGTGTTAGTCTTAATACCTATGTGGCTAACAGAAAAATGACATGACGAAATTTAGGTGATGTGGCATCAATGTCTTTCATTAAAAATCCCACAACTCAGTCAAAAAATCATTCAACCATCTTGCAACCAATTAACAAACACGTATTTTCAAATCAAACAAAAGAATGCTACCCTTAATATGAAAAACAAGAGAGAGAGAGAGAGAGACACGAAATCCCCAATTAGTGCCATCCTCCTACAGAAATTTTTGGGTCCACACGCAAAGGTTCCAGAGTTTCTTCTCTCAATAGCTAGCCCACTATTCTTTCAGAATGTCAGATTGAAATGTTGTTCAAAGATGGAACTATTCAAAGCTGAAGGATTATAAAGTACAAAAGGTGTTGAAGTTAAATGCTACAATTGTACTCGCTTGCAATTGTGTTATTATATCCATTTTTTCATTAACCCATAACCCTATGTCCTACAACTATAATAGATTTTTTTCAAAATGTGCACTCAGATTCAGCAAAATGGTATTGGTAGTAATTGTAGTAGTTGACCACGAAGAATTGAAGAGAGATTTTTTTGGCTTGATTCCGATATGGATGGACTTGGACCCATCAAATAATGGGTTTTATAGATAAGCATTTGGGATTTTGTATCTCTCTCCTATTTTCAGATTTAGCCATTTAGGGTTGCATTCTTGAGTTTGATTTGGGAATACTCTTTGTTAATGGTTCACAAAATGGTTGAGTAATTTTCTTACAGGTCATGAGAATTTAATGAGAGCAACATTTTTTAATTTTTTTTAATATTAAAATTGATGCCATGTCACCTAAAATTTGCTACATCATTGTTTTGTTAGCCACATAGGCATTGAGACTAACGCCATTAATAAAATGACCAATTGCGCTCACTTTTTAAACTTGGGGGACTAATAACACTCACTTGAAACTTGAGGGATCAATTGCGCTCACAGGGTAAACTTCAGGGACCAATAGTGTAGTTTCGCCTTATTTATACAGAATCACATTGTACAAAATAATATAACAAATTTGTAAAAATGAGTAATCTTGATTAAAAAGAAAAAGATATAGAGAAATTAAATAATTTTCAAGTACATTTTCACAACTTATATATAAAAAAATACAACACAAAAAAATAAATGTATAATTACACTTAATCCTTCAAATATAAAAAATGTTACTTAAACAAGAAAATGATTTTGATGTTTCACATATAATAATGTTAAGTATATTGGTCACAATAAAATAATTTATGATTATATTATATATCAAAAAACTATATATTTTATAGGAAAAATTACAACTTACCCACCTGTGGATACATTATTTAGAGAAGGCCATCTTAGCCATGCAAAAACCCTTCTACTATGTGAGCAAGCCCCTCCAGGAAGCAAAAACCCGTTATCTCCCTTTAGAGAAGGCCATCTTAACCATCATACACGCCACGAAAAAGCTCCCCCATTACTTCCAGGCCCACACTTTTATCATCCTCACCTAATTGCCTTTGCAAGCTTTGTTCCAGAAGTCAAACTTCATGGGGAGAGTGGCAAAGTAGGGGACTGGGAGTGTTTGACATCAAATATCTTCCTCAAACAACCATAAAAGGCCAAGTTCTGGCCAACCTGGTGGCCGAATTTACTAAAGGAGTAGAGAAGGGAGATAGTGAGGAGCATGGTAGGTTAGACAGAGAAGTAATGACTATCACAGCATCCCCTTTACCATATTGGGAGTTGTACGTGGATGGGAACGCTAATCAAAGGAGCTCAGAAATTGGAATAGTCATGATCTCCCCAAAACAAATCATCATCGAGAAATCCTTGAGATTAGAAATGTGAAAAATTCCAGAGGTATGCCCCTAACATTCATCAACCAGGAGGGGTCCTTAACTCTCTTTCTAGCCCATGACCCTTTGCATAGTGGGGACTAGACATTTGAGCCTTATTTTAGCAATTCTTTCTCAAACCCTTTTCCTAAAGTGTAGGTAAGAATTTTCAAAATCTAAGACTTGAAATTTAGGAAGCAATGAAATCATATCGGGCTTGAAATTAAAATTATTTGCATTAGTTGGAAAAATGATGATGGTGCACTACTCCTAGTAGGTTGCAAATAATCCTTGAGAGTTCTAATGGGTTGGTGATCATGGAAGTCTTCATTATTTAGATTATTCTCATCACCATTATTACTCTCTAAGTCCTCCATGATATCAAGTGTGTGAGAATGTGTGAAAGAATCAAATAAATTGCCAAACAAATTATTAGACTCAATTTTAACCAAGCGATTATCACTATCATGACACCAAACACGCATGCACTAGTAAAGCAAGAAAGAAAAAGAAAAAGAAAATAAAATAAAATAAAACAAATAACTGTAACAATAAAACGAAGTAAAAAAGAAAAGAAAAACTCTAAAAGAAAACTAAACGACTTAAAAAGAAAAGAGTTGGAGAGATATTACCAAATATGTGAAGAAATTTAATGCCGAAAACCTCTCCAAATGAAGTGGAACGCTTCTTTGATTGCCTAATCCCTAGCAACGGCCCCAAAACTTGCTGCGACTTAAATAATGCTCCCAAGTGCAAGATTGTCGCAGAGTAATAACTCGAAAAGTCCAAGGTCGAATCCACAGGGAAAAGGGAATTGATTAGTAAACTACAAGAGAACAAAACTAAAATAATAAAGTTTAATTGAAGAGATGTTGATGGTTTAGTAAAGGTAATTTAAATTGAGAGAAAATAACAATATTTTAAGGTGCTAAGGTTTAGGGATCCACACACAACACATCTACTGGTAGTCTTAACAATATTTCTACTAAAATTCATACGAAGGATGATCTTAGTCGGACGATTTAACAATAAGAACTCAAGAATTAATTTTCTAAAGTAGTTTCATGAAATGGATTGATTTTAGGCAAAACAAAACTAATGAATTAGTTCACAAGGAATAATTAGCATTTAACGTGCCTAGAGTCTACGATAAATCAAAGAATTATACAGAATTAAACACTTTTCTAGATGAGTAAATCAATCAAAAACATAATAACATAATTATTAATACCATAAAATAATTGTTAAGAACATACCAATAAATGGTTGGGTTTCACCCCTTGCCTTAGTAAGGCTTCTAGCAAGCCATAACACAAATAAAACTCTAAAAACTATAATAATAAAAATTTTAAGAAAACCTAAATTATGTTCTATGACAGTTATCCTCTGAATTTTTCCCTAAAGAGCCTTTAAATAGGTCAAGGAATCCTATTACAAATTGAATTCCCATTTGGAGAAAATCCTAGGTTTTTAGGCTTCAATTAATCTATGTTTTTGTCTCATTTAACTTCAGAATTCAAACTTTTGGTAAACTAAAACGTTGTATCATTTTTAGTTAACTTTCCTGCCCAACTTGAATCATCTCGATTGGACAACTAAGTTGAAAGTTATGCCTAAAATAAGAACTGGTGTGCAAGCTAGAATCCTAGTTCGAATTGGACTTGGATTTGGTGAAAATTTCCTTTGATTCCTTACTCCAATTGGACTCAAAATTAATCAGGTTGGCCTTCTTTAACTTTATGATGGCCCTTGTAAAACTAAAATCCATTAGCATTCTTCTTTGCACAAATCCGCTCATTTAATTCCATTCTCCTACAAAATACAAATTCACACATTAAAATTCAATTAAGCAAAAAAATTATTATTCAGCATTATTCCCAAAATATATATATATATATATAATGCTTGAATTAACTCAAAATAAATATGATAATGCTTTATAATAGCGATATAAATATGAAAAATTAAGCTATTATCAGACATAGTGGGACCATTTCCAAAGGCAACCGGAAATCGAAGGTTGCTCCTCGTTGGAACTGACTATTTCACAGAATGGGTGGAGGCAGAACAAGTAACATCTGAGACCAAGGTTTATCTGGCGAAACATTGTCACCAGGTTCAGTGTGCCACACACCCTTATCATGAAAAATGGACTCAAATTCGATAGTAAAGCCTTTCGAAGATACTACTGTGACTTAGGGATCAGGAACAGGTTTTCTACACCAGCCTATCCACAAAGCAACAAACAAGCCGAGGCCATTAACAAGGTTATAGTGGACGGATTGAAGAAGAGACTAGATGAGGCTAAGGGCAAGTGGATGGACGAGCTGCCTCATGTTCTATGGGCATATCATACTACGCCGAGAAGATCAATGAGTGAAACCCCCTTTTTTTATGACATAAGGTTTTGAGGCAATTATTCCTTTGGAAATAAGGTTCCCGACGATGAGGACTAATCAATTTGATAGTAACATAAATGATCAAATTCTCTCCACCAGCCTGGATATAATTGAAGAAATGAGGGAAGTGGCCACCGTCAAGTTAGCTCATTACTATCAAAGGCTCAAACAAAGGTATGATAAAGGCATCAAGACAAGAGTATTTGTACTGAAGGACCTAGTCCTAAGAAAGGTCATAGGAAACATGAAGAATCCAGCATGGGGGAAGCTAGGTCCCAACTGGGAAGGACCCTATCGGGTCACATCGTTGGCAGGGACTGGGGCCTATCACCTGGATGACTTGGATGAAAACCCACTCCCTCAACCATAGAATGTAAATAATTTACATAGATATTAGTTTTAATGAGAAGCACTAATGTTATTCATGCTCTGTGTCTGGTTTAAATTTCCTTTGCCCTAATATGTTATTACTATTGCTAAGCTCATCAAAATCTAAAGCAAAATCCAGAAAGGCAAAGGTCAACCCCTTCATCTATTTCTTAACTGAAGCTAAGGTTTAAACAAAACCTCGGCCAGGTTCATCTCCTCAGGTCACCTGCCTTGGGTAAATTAATTCCTAAAATAAGCTAAGAGTTAAACAGAATCTCGGTCAAGTTCAACTCCTCGGGTCACCTGCCTTAGGTAAATTAATTTATAAAATAAGCTAAGGGTTAAACAGAATCTAGGCCAGGTTCGACCCCTCGGGTAACCTACCTTTGGGTAAATTAACTCTTAGATAAGTTAAGGATCAGTCAAAACCTTAGCTAGGGTCGACTCCTTAGATCACCTATCTCGGTTAAATTAGTTCCCGTAAAGTCAGGCAAATTCTCGGTTTACTTGTACTCCTCATGGTGACCAAGAGTTAAAATGGTTTTTCAGCACTTTATGATATTCACAAAGAGTATTGGCAAGTTGTTCCTTAGCTACTATTCTTAAAAAAATAATAATAATAAAATAAAATAAAATAAAGAACCACATATGCACATCATGTAAGAAAAAACCTTTATTATTAATCAAAATATGGGGAACTACAAATCAAGGGATCTTGCAAGAAAGGCTGGAAGTAGAATCATAAATCCTATTACAAAAATGGCCTAATTCTATTTTTTAGCCCCTACTTCTCAGCCTCACTCTCCTTCTCAACCACATACTTTTTATGCCCACCTTCAATTGAAGGCTGAGGAGCTGGAGGAAAGATGGTCCTTACTAGGTTCCTTAGCTCCAAAGAAGGGTCCACTCTGGCTACATTCAAAGCTTTAGCTTAGACTTATTAACAGAACCCTTGGCAAACCTCCTTAAGCTAAGACTTAAGTTCCACCTCTATCTCCGTTTGCCCAAGCTTGTAGGCCACTTGCTCCGTCTTCTATATCTTCTCCTTCGTGCCCTCCATCTCTTTCTTCAGTGCCTCAATGTTCTATCTAGCAATGGCCATTTGCTCCTTCTCTTTCTAGAGATGAACATGTTGCTCTTGAGCTTGCCTCTCGAACCCAGCCATGGTAGCCTCTGCACTTTTCTTAGCCTTCTCGCTCTCGGTTAGTTGGTTGAGGGTCTTATTTACCTTCTTCTCGACATGAGTTTAGGCCTTGTTAGCCGTGAACCTCCCTGATTCCTTCTCCTTGACTTAAGCCATGGCACAATCCACCTATTCCTCAGTGACATGGGATGCCTAAATAGCCTAACAATAAGAAAATAGTAGGAAATGATTAACCCAAGGCTTAATATTGTGTGGAAAACACACACATGGCATAATAGTAAGGATAAAAAGAGAGCTGAGGCTAAAAATCTTACTAGTGCTAAGTCCCTCTTGAGAGACAGGAACACCTCATGCTTCTTAAGGTTCCTCAACTCATTCATGTCCCAAGGAAGAAGGAGCGCTTATTCCACCACATCAGCCACATAATCGACCCTCCCCTTGGCGAAGTCCTTTATTGAGGCATCCGAAGGAAGAGGGGCACCATCTAACACCAACTCCGGATTCCAGTTTGGAACCCTTAATCGGCGTTTGGCGGCTACCTCTAAGGCCGTACTCTTAGAGACGCTCTTCATTTGTTGAAGTTGAGCAAATTTGGCCCCCTTAGTAGGCTTAGAGGGAGGCTGATCATGAATTTCCCCTTCTTCCACAATCTCTTTGTCTTGCTTTTTATCCCTCTTTTGCTTTTTCTTGGCTTGTTCAGCAGGAGAATTCCAAGGAAGGATGGGAGTCGAAGGCCTCGAAGCAACGGGAACCTCGAATAGGGCCACCCCAGCATGGACCTCTGAGAGAACCAAAAGGTTTAGAGTCCTCTTTTGAACCACCATTCCTTCAAGTATATTGGTGGCTTGTTGGTTAGCGTTAACTTACATAACAGGCCGAGGTCTTGAACTGGTCTCAGGGCTTTCAGTTGGGTTTGGCCTATCAAAGATTTCAAAACCCTCTTCAAGGTCTACAATGAGAGTTTCCTTCACAACCTCTTCTTGCTCTTTTTCAGAAGGTATGGGTTCCTCCTTGGCCTGAATGATTTGGTCAACCTAATAAGCAGTGAGTTCGACTGGAAGAGTTCCTGCAAGGGGAGGACCTTTGATGAATCCTTCAACCGCCACGTCAATCTTGGCAACCTGAGGATCCTTGGCCTTGATCACGTGCTTCAAGGACTAGAAGTGAGTGGAGATTGGAGTGTATCTGAGAATGATGTGGGCAGCATAGAGTTGACCGTCCATATAGAGGAATATCTCAGATTTAAGGATCCTATTGAGGTTGGGGACATTCACTAAGTTGAAATTCTTTGCGGTGAAATCCTTGTTTGCAAAAAAAAAAAAAAAAAAAATTATTAAAAAAAACATAGTTGGTAAAATAAAAGGATATCTCAATCCTAGGCCCCTATTTACTGAACCTGGTGTTCTGTCTCTGACGAGAAAATGATGTCCATCATGCCAGTCCCCTGAAATGATCAAGAAGTCCCCCCCATCCAAACTCTTGTTAGTTTTAGGAAGACAGGAAATCAACCTAATCGCGGGGACGCTAGTTCTAAGGTAAATACCCTGTGTCCTCGCTATCCTAGCAACTATATACCTAGTTGATATCATGATGGGTCAAGTCAACACCCATATTCTTGATCAACCGAGCTACGTTGTTTACTAACCGAAAAAGGTTTAGGGAGCACTAGGTAGGGCAAAGCCTAAAGAAGTTAAGAAAGTCTCTCATAACCCTATCCATAAGGAACCTCATCCCACCCTCTATAAAAGCTATCATGGTGATAACTATGTCCTCAGTCTTTCTTTTGGTGTACCAATCCCCTAATTCACAATATTCTGTGGTCACCCTAGCGGGAATATTATACTTAGCCTTGAAAGCCTCTTTCTTTTCGAGAGTTTCTACCAAGCTAGCAAATCTACCCATCCTAAAGAGTGAAAGAAAAGAAGAAAGAATTCTACGCTAAGCAAAAGCTTGAAGAATTTACAAGTGTGGGAAGTTAGGCTTCTCGGGTAGCTTTTCTAAAGATGAAGTAAATTTTCCTGAAAGTGGGAAGAATGACCTCCACCTCCCTTTATATAAGGGTGAAAAGATAGCGGTAATTTTCCCGCCCATTAACTCTGAAAAACGTTAGCTGTAAGATCTTCATCTTGCTATAGAACGTAGGGGGACAAGTAGCCGTCTGTAGCACTAAGGATACCAAAGAGTCAGGAGCGTGTTTAAGGTAGTTGAAAAGACTTTTCTACATGGAAATGCACCCAAAGCGTGCCAACTCCCCCATCACTACTTTCCACTCCCTCGAATGGCAAGGGGAGTGAAGTTTGAGGGGGCTATAATGGGAAGGAGAAGCCCGAAGAGAGAGGATCATTGGCTAGAATCCGCCCAAGGGGTAATGGGGCCTAACTATTCATCAAATCAGGCCCAGCCCAATCAAGATAACCTAGTCAGAGAAATTAAAGAGAGTGGCTCGCCTAAGGAGCCCAAAGGGCAAATGCTCCTCAGAAGACGAGGGACAAACCACCAAGGCCATAAGGTTGAAGGCTAACGGAGGAAGTAGAGATGTGCAAGCAAGTGGAGGAGGAAGTTTCCAAATAAAGCACCCATCACCATCACATTTAATGCACTATATCAACTCAGCCTGCCGCATTAATGGCAAAATGACCCCTAAATAATGCCCTCATAGGCTACATCCTACTATACTACCACCAACAAGGCAGTGATGGGACAAGTAAGGATCAACGGCCATCCAAATGGAGGGCTGGGATGCAATCCAAGCAACTATATAAAGGAAGGAAGCTCCTCTAGGATGGGGGATCGAAAAAAGTTCAAAGAGAGAGAAGTAGGGAAATAGAAAGGAAGAATGAGCATTGTAAGTCCGAGAAGTGTAAAACTCTAGAACTATTGCTCCTTAGCAAGCCCAAGGAAGAACTAAAATAAGAATTTCTTTCTTTCTTGACTCAACTCTTAACTTAAATTGTTATTTTGTCAACCATCTTTCTTTAAATTACGAAACAAAGGCTATCAAGGTGTAAAAGGTTGACCTTGACCATCCATCTCTCCAAATTAGTTGTATTAGGCTATTTCCCAACCCAACTTCGTTCTCGCTGGGCCAAGCCTTTTTCATTTTTTGCCCCCCTACACTTGCAATAGTGGTCAATATCTTGATATGTTTAGTGCTTGTGCTGAGGTTTTATTCCTACCATTTAAAACTTTAACATATTTTTTTCAAATATTGAGCATGATTTGAACCTTATTCGAACCATGTTCGGTTCTAGAAACTGGACGGTTCAACCACGGTTTGAGCGGTTCAAAGATTTTAGTGTAATGTCCAATTGTTGGTGCCTAAAAAACCGGCCTTTAGGCTAGTTCTCGATTAACCCAGTCAGACCGATCGATTCGGTCCGGGTCTAAAAACATTGCTTTGATGGTGCCATGTTTAAGGAGGAAAAGAAAGCAAGTATTAGGGTTGTAATCCACAATGACCTTGGATAGGTTATGGTCTCCATGTCTAAAAATATTTATTTACATTCCTCAGTTGATAAAATTGAAGCTCTGGTTGTTGTAAGAGCCTTAATTTTTGCTCAAGAAGTAGGTTTTTCTTCCATTATCCTTGAAGGCAACTCTGACAGAGTTATAAATTCTTTGAGGAGTGAGAAAACTTCATTTTCTTCTTTTGGTCATTTGATTGAGGATGTAAAGGTTATAGCAGAATCCTTTATTGGTTTTACTGTATCTCATGGTAAGAGACAGGGAACTTCTGTTGCTCACAATTTTGCTATACATGCTAGATTTAAAAGCGTGGATGGAGGGTGTTCCTTCACATCTTAATTCTATAATTGTTGTTGATTTGGCACCCTTTCTTTAATATTATTATAGCTTTCTTCTTTTCAAAAAAAAAAAAAATTGTTGCAAGTGTATGAAATTTTTTTTTTTTTTTCCTTTTTCAATGGATAATAGAGAGATTTGCTGTTGCAAGTGTTTTTCAATGGATTTCGGTTATGTTTTTACTAACCATGGTTAAACTTTCATAAAGAAATTCTTATAGAAATTTAAAATATTTTGTTACTAATATAAACATAAGGATAATTTTTTATCAGAAATTTAGAATTTTTTTCCCCATCAAATTTTGGGTAAAGTGGAGTGTAATTACCCCTAAATAACGAGGATAAAATTATTACTATCCAAATATATGAACTAAAATAGTAATTTTGCTTTCTTTTTTTTTTTTGCAAAACCACCATTTTGGTCCTTACTTTTTTGAATCATGGTCAATCTAGTCTCTACATTTTGGTAATAGTCAATTTGGTCTCTCCTAAATTTCAACTTGCAGTCATTTTGGTCCCTACTGTTAACTCACTAATAGAAAATTCCTATATGGCTAATGGATTGCATTGTTAGCATGTCTAATATTAAAAAAGTAAATTTGATACATACGTGTTTATATTTTATTGACTGTAGCAACACTTAGATGCCAAAAAAGCTATGTCAGCATTTAAATTTTTTTTTTCTTTTTATTTACTAACTTCTTTCCTTTTCGTTTTTTATTCCTTTTAATTTTCTTATGGAATTTCACTTCTCTCTCTCAACATTTATCAACAGTAGGGATGGAAATTTTTATCCATATCCATGAACCCGCCCATTACCCACCTTTTTTGGATAAGTCTTAACCCAACCCATTTGAGTATTTGGGTTTAATGGATAAAGACCCATTTGGTTATTTAATTTGTTGGGTCTAAATGGATAAATCCACTAATACCCACTAAACCCATCTAAAATATAAAATTAAATAAACCCACTAATACCCACTAATACCCTTCTAAAATCTAAAACTTAAATAAACAGTATAACCTCTAGATTTCTAAGCCCAAGCTCTCAGTCTCACTCTCACTCAGATTTTCTCAGTAGCCAAAAACTTTCCCAAATAATTTAACCTCAAGATTTCTAAGCCCAAACAGTTTCCCTTAGATTTTCTCAATAACCAAACAAAAGGAAATTCTAGAGAGAGAACGGGGATGGAATCGGAGTTCACCAAAGGAGCATCGTGGTCCGTCCATGTGGCATCCGCTTCGTTTATTACCGTTGGATTGATCCTTGGGCCCACGATGATGTCTGGAAGATCGAACGGTAGAGACGGGGTGTGGTTGAACTCAGAGATGAGTGAGTCAACCCAGGACGCGATATCAAAGGGGTTGTAGTGAATGGTATTGGAAGAAGCGAGCTGGGAGAGCTCAACGGGAGAGTTGACCATGGCGGTTTCAAGGCGCTCGAGTCATTGAGCCACGTGGCAAAGATCGAAGGAGCGGACCTTGTAACTGGCGCTCCTCTGGTGAACTCCAATTCCTTATAATGCGATCCCCTTTACTCAATTCTTTGTTGCTGTGCTACTGAATTGGCTTTAGTTGAACTGAATTCCATGTTTCTAGCAAATCCATTCTGAGATGATAATTTTCAAAATTTTACTTCTTTTTTTTAATTTCTATATCTATGTTTTTCTAGTCAACCAAACAGATTTCTTCTGTGTTCTACGTTAAAGATTTTGGGTGTTGATATATTGCTTTGTTGACTATATAAAAGTTAGTTAAAAGATTAAAAAAAAAGGTTTTTTAAGTGAACGAATTGTTTTGCATTTGATAGAAGTGTGGAGAATGTTGGATTTGAGTTTCTAAAGGATTTATTCTAAGATGGGTTTCTAGGGAAAGTTTCTAAAGTTATTTATTTATTTAGGTCATATTGCGTTAAATAGGCGGGTTACTAATTAAATGGGTTAGGCGGATAATGAATAATTAATTTATATATAAACGGGTCATAAATGAATAAATGGGTAATTACGCACCCAACCCATTTATGACCCAACTCGCCCATTTGCCACCCCTATTCAATAGATAACCAGAACTCAAATCTTCTCCAGTCTCTCTCTTTCTAGTTTATCTCATTCCTCTCTCTTGGTTCCTCCATCTCAAGTCCACCTAGGTTGGCATCCGCATAGCTCGCCACACTAACAGTAAGATGCACGGCGGCACCGCCGCAAGAGTCATCGTCTTGCTACACAAGGAGAGTGGTTGCTCCAAGTCGAAGCTGGAGATGTTGATTCCAACACTTGGATCACCTCTCGTTGGTCTAGATCGCGATCTAGGTATCTTTGATTTTGTTATTACAGTTGTTGGTGGCTCATTTCAATAGCACTATCCTATTGGTGAGATCGACAAGTACAAGGTCTTGAGATTTGATTTGAAGGGTTGGTTTGAAAACGGGTTGACCAGATATTTCTTGGGTTGTGGCTGGTTGAAATTTGAGTAGTTGTTGGTTGCCAAACTTCAGGCGGTTGAGTCGTAGTTAGTCTGTAAGGGGTGAATGACGGTCACTTGGAGCATCTTGGATTTGTGGTTGAAGTTTGATGTTTTAGTTGCGTCTTGAGTAGTGTTGGCGAGAAGGCTTAGATTTGTGATTCACAGCAAAGGGATTCACCTAGAGACATTAGCAGGGTAGAGAGACATTAGCACGAATGTGGATTTTTTTGATTTTTTTGGTATTGTATTGATATTTTTTTTTTTTGTATTTGTTTTTGTGTTTGAATGTCAAGAAATTTTTTTTTTTCTTTTTAGAAACAACTGCTAAGAAAATAAGAAATTGATAATTTTGTTATTTAAATTGTTATTATAAAGTTTTGAAATTTTATTTGAATTTTTATTTATATTTTTTAAATGCTGACATGGCCTTTTTGCCATCTAAGCACTGATGTGGTCAACAAAATATAAACACACCAACATCAAATTTAATTTAATTTTTTTAATATTAGACATGTCAAAAATGCAATCTGTTAGACATATAGACATTTTCTATTAATGAGTTAACAATAGACAGATATAAACTAAATTAACTACAAATTAAAAATAATATAAATTAAATTGATTATTACCAAAATATAAAAAGTAAATATATTTTTCCCTTTGTTTTTCCGTTCAATCATTGAAGCCCCAATTCATTCCACGCCTTGAAATTGCCAAAAGAAGAAAAGAAACAAAATCCAATCAAACAGAAAAAAGATTAACCAGTTCCCGACAGATACTTTTCTTCCTTATAGACTCAATCAAAACCCTCAATCACTCCCTCCCTAAAAATCATTAACCCATTTTCAAATTTCAAATTCACTGAAATCCAAGTAACTCTCAACACATAAAAGACCGAGACAGAGTCATAATCACAAAGAGAGAAAGAAAACTGAAGAACCTGAAGTGGAGATGGCGACACTTCAGAAATTCAAGCTACTAGCTACGCAATGCGGCGTAGCTCCGAGCCCCACTCGGAGCCCAAGGACGAGCCCAGTGGTCCAACTCCCTCGGCGCAAGACCACTCTGCGAATGCTCCTCAGCCGAAGCCGCTCAAACCCGCCGTTTCCGCCACTAATTCCTTCGATATTTTCACCGCAAAAGAAGGACAAGAAGAAGGAGAAAGAAAAGGATTCAATGGCGGTGCAGAGTCACACTCTCAAGGACCTGTTCGTGTCTTCACCGCCTCTCGAACTCGAAGAGACTCATGGTGGAGAAATGGAAGAGAGGCTTGGTTTGGTTGGGAGCGGAGGAATTGGATGCGGTTTTGATAATTGGAGAGCCGGACCGGGTTCGCCGAAACCGGTCTGGAATGGTTTCCGTTACAGGTCGTTGTTAAGGAGGGCTTGGCGTCCTGTGCTGACTACTATTCCTGAGTAGTCACTAGTTAATGAGGCCAAATTTTCGACATAACTTTTCAAGTTTACCCACTAAAAATATGAAAACAATAATGTTTTAATAGTTAGGTGGGTTAGTTCATAATTTTGAAGTGTTCATGATAGAGCTTATCATTGGAACAATTAATATATTTTTGTTCGTCTGTTGTTGTCGCTGCTGCTGCCGTTGTCATAGAGGTTAGATTCTATTTCTTGTGTTAACGGTAATTAAGTGTTCTCTGTATTTCCAAATTTCGTAGAAATGGAAGCCTTGTATGCTACTTCTCAAAAAAATGTGCTGCTATATATTGCGTTAAGGTTACTATGAAGTTGAAGTTATGAATCTATATATATGTGATGCTGTTACTTATTTTTTTGTGTATTTCTTTAAATTTTTTTCTTTGGTAGATGGTTGTTAAGGTCACCATGATGTTAGTCTATTTTATGGTACATTTCTGGGACTTTAATTGTAAGAAAATCTATCAAACAAAATAATGGACGTGATACAAGATTGATAAAACGGTCATTTTTAGACATGTATCATGTTTGCGTCAAAGTTCAGCGCACAAGCCAAAGCCAAACCGAATCTTCAAAATAAATTCCGATGATTGTTGTGTCACATTTCATATCCAGGACCAGGGAAAAGCTGTTGCTTCTTCTTCTTCTTCTTTTGCTTTTTGTGATGGTGGTCCTCTTGGACTGCTTTTCAAGATAAAGAATTCAGTGGAAAGTGAAAGTAAAAGTGCGTTGGACCAGGACTAGGACTGTGGCTCATGGACGCAAGAGAATATTTGTTAAGGCTAGAAGAGAACCATCCACTCCGTGAAAAGGCAAAAGATAAAGCCACGCTCAGTCAAAGGTGGTCTTGGCTTCACATTTTGAAAATTCCCCCCTTTATATATTATTCGTGCGGTATAATAATAGTGTAAGAAATTTTGTGGGAGAAGAACTATTCTTATCCTTGCCCCTTTTTTTTTTTTTTTTTTTTCGTGTTTTCCTTCTTCTTTTTTATAATTTAATCGTTGAAATACTTGAGATTTAAACATTAAATATTTTCACTTTCACACTAAAAAGTAAAATTGTTATATATTATTTATTTTTGGGAAGCCATCACCCATGATTAAAGAAGTGGGTTGTTTTCTTAAAAAATAAATTTAAATAGAAAAAGTACCGAGCTAGCGGTGTTACTTTATGCAGCTTGTAATATGTGAATTTCTTAACATAGCTTTTTTTTTTTTTTTTTTTTTTTTGGTTAAAATAACATAGCTTATTAAAGTTAACAAGAGCGCGCTGTTTTTATCCTAATTTTCATCCTTTGTATTAGTAAAATTCCTTTTGCCTATGCAAGAAAGAATTTGATTGAGAAAATTGGGCCTCGCCTTGGTCTCATGAGATGATGAGAGCATGAGCTTTATTGTTTCTCCACAGTTTGAACTACGTCCAAGAATAGCACATCAACAATCAAATTATCAAAAATTTTAAATAAATTAAATTAAATTAAAATGAGACTCCTTCAGTCGTTTTCAATTTTAAGACTAGAGAAATTTCTTCATTTTTACCATTAGAGTTTATACACATTAAATTACATTTAGGAATGTACTATTTGGACGACAAGTTGAGCTAAGCTCTGTTTTGCATGACTCCTTTAAAGCCTACGTATTTCAGATAAGAATCAAAGCAAAGTAAATCAAAGAGAATCTCTGCAAATAGACTTGCTAGCTTTAATCCAACTGGGATCTTCCAACTATCAATTTTATCAATATACATGGCAGTGCGGACGTATTGAGTTCAATTCTGGACCACAACATTGAAGAAAAGCATAGAAATGATTGGCTCTGAGAAGAAATAATTTGTAGGGCTCATACTTAAAGTCACTTTAGAAGATTCTTGCTCATCCAATCGAACTTACAACTTTTGCTTCTATAAACCAGAATTATTACATTTTTTTTTTCTTGACAAACTCAATAAAATGCCAAGTCCACATTCCGAATTGAACGGAGATATGGGAAGTACTAATTACAATATTGAACTCAAATTAAATTGTTTTCAAAAAAATGCAATTGCTTTTATTCACCTTCACATTTAAGTTATTTTTTTGGGGGCTGGACTTTTTTTTTTCTTTTTTCTTTTTTTTTTTTCGTTTCAGCTGGACAAATTTAAGCTAACTGAGCATTTCTATTCTTTGGAAACAAAAATTCTCTAACGGTACAGAGGACAAAAAATTAGTCAATCACTGTCTGCTGCTAGTCAAATGGGTTTTATGATTGCCGCAAGTTAGTGTCATAATCTCCTCCAGTGCATCCGTTGCCCCGTGGAGACCCTTGGTGGAGCTGTCAATGCTTATTATCTGGAGGTACAACCCGCTCCAAGAATCTACGTATCATCTCGTAACTGGTAAATGTAATAACAGCGGATGGAGTTGTTCTCAACAGATTAGTTGCACAACCACGGTAAAAGCCAGTAAGGCCTTCCTTTCGGAACACCTTCTTAACACAATCAATAACCCCTGCATATTGGACTTCAGTATTTCTGGCCTGCCCTTGCTCTTGCAGCCGGGAACGCACTACCTGGTTATTTAAATTTCAATCAGGACAACAAAAACAAAGCATGAGAAAGCTGGAAAGGGAGAGTTTCTCAGGCATTAGGCCATACTTCAGTTTGGCAAAATAAGAGTGCAGCCAAACATACCTCATGTGGGTAAGTCATCACGGAGGCAACTACTTTTGCTACTGACGATGCAACAGCAACGTTTCCTGGACTCAACGTATCAACTGTTGTGTTACCTGACAATTTAAATTTTTAAGATCAACACCAATTAAATGTAAGAAAACACAGAAAATTCTAGCATATTTAACCCAATAAAAAACTAAACAAATCAGCAGTACCCCTTCTCGCCATATAAGACTTGATCTTTTCATATGCAGGAAATTGAATGGCAACATGACTTATCCCGGCCAATGAAGGAACAATGCCACTGTTTCAAACAAAAAAAATATCATGACAAAAAGAATACAGCATGGAGATTTTCTTTGTTGAATTAAAAGACATGGAAAGCACACTTCAGTAATCGCTTTGAGCAGAATGGGTCTCAATCATTCTAACAAATCTTTTTATAATATAACTTATAACCAATTTAAGTAAAAGAGTAGCTAGCTACATTAATTACCACAATTAGTCATAAATGTATTTAAGATTGGATCCCAGATACTGGTCATTTGCAAACTCACATAATACACATCAAACTAAGGAAGAACTTACCTATACAATCCTCGAATGCCTTCCTCATGTGCTATCCTTGTCAAAGCAGAAAGCATACCTTTGTAAGGAATTACATCCCGCCTCATTCCCTGTGTCTGAATGAAGATGAAAAAGAAATGATTATCCGAAACACCTCAATGAAACATAAACAAAATGTGATATGTCGGGAAACTTGGGTATTACCAGCCATATCATGTTATTACATTACAATATCATTTTACGAAAGACAATGCATATTCTGAGCAGCTTTCAAGCACAGAATCATCAGCTAATGCCTTATATTTTAAGACTACTTAAGCCAATAAACCACAACACTACTAACCATTTTGAGATCCCTAAGTCTTGGATTAGGCCATAAAAATGGAGGGACAGGACAGGTCATAGGTGGAAATCTTACTGACCAATAAAAACAATACTGCCATCCACTATAATTAAAAACAAGTGAATATATATATATCATAGTTTATATATGTCAATTTGTTGATGTCTTGATGATATTCTTCTAATAGCACCCTTTCCTTAATTTGGCACCTTTCCTTAATTTTTTTTTTCTTTAATACCCTTTTCAAAGTCAACCACTCTTCCTAAAATCAAATTGTCCATTGATATCATGTTATCAACAAATCAACATATATAAAATCTGTTTACCATCTTACCATGTCAGGCTTATACAGCCCTTCATCTCATATGACAGGTTGCAAATTACAAGGATTGAAGATAATGTGATCTTTATGGAAGAGAGAGAGAGAGAGACCAAATCATGTTGTCTGATGGTCTACAGAAAAATGAGGTATGGCTATACTAGGGTGACAGAAGGATCAAATATTGCAAGCATATCTTGAGTGAAAAACTGAGGAAAAACTTTGAGAAAGGAGGGTGAAAATAAAGCATTAACTGTTATAAGTTGATAATTGGCTTAAATGTACCTAGTCCAATAATTAATATCTCACACACCCACAATAATTAATAGATATTCCAGTTCTTGTTTCCTGAGAGAAGTCAAAGCAACGAATCCAGCTACATTAAAATATCCATCCCTTGGCATCTCAAAGAAATGCATTAGAGAGATGTATCTCTTATTATCTTAGAGAAATAACTTGCCAGCTTAAAAGTGATTAAGCATCAACCACCTGGGGCTGCTATTGAATTAACATTTCTAGCAGTCTTCCACAGAATCTCCATTTTGTCAATTCTAAATAAACCTTCCTGCTAAAATACGGGTATAGAACTTAAAGAAGACAGTTTTAGCTTCGCCGTTTGGTTGCTGTATTGGTAACTAATTTTCCTTCATTGTGCATGGTATTTTCTCCACTAGACATTTTTGTGAAGGTCATGGATTAATAATTTCTACAAAAATTTGTGAATTTTCAAGCAATAAATCACAGTTTACAAGGAGGGAAACAAATTTCGAAAAGTAGTGAAATGCAATCAACAGTGGTTATATTACTTGCAATGACAAAATCACTCCCACGTTGTAAAATGCTGTAGACATTCCTGCACATGTCTGAATGCTATGTCACAGCAAAGCATAATTTAATTGATTTAAAAAATATCTCACTTTATCCTTACATTGTAGCTTCCTCATTCTGACTAATAATGGATTCTGACAGTCAATAGTTTATTCTTTTTTCTTACTAGGCAAAACTTTCTTCTGACATTCACATAATAATCAAACTTATCAGTTCTTCAGGTAGGCAAATGCTTCTCTTTCTGATGTGTGAGAAAATGTTTTGTTTTCCCAATTTTAAAATTGAAAAGAGGCAGATATTGTTGCAACTAGAAAAACCAATACCTGGTACTAAACACAGCTACAAAATGTAACTTCGAATGTCGTTTGACTGTTTAAAGAGGAAAAAAAAGGTTGAAGAGAATTGCTCATGAATTGAGCATGAAACCAGGAAAAATAATTGACTCAAACACAGCTACCATATTTTCATATATTTAAAGGCATTACAAACATCTTTTTTCTTTTTTAAGTATGAATAATTTTATTGAAATGAGACAAGGCATTACGAACATAAGCACACCCAACTTACTTGGAGTCTGGTCTTAACAACCCACAATGGATTTGTTGCAATGGAAGTGGCAGCGCCAGCACCTGCAGCAGCTAGCATATTTTCACCAAATGTAAGTTGATTGTCGCTATCCCCTACAAAGTGGCAACAATGAATTGTAAAAGAAACCAAACCAACCAACCCAGCAAGATTCAATATTTTTCTTTACTCAGGAAATATTTATAACCCACTTGATTGAACCATTTGCCTCATAAGAAATCAAGAGAACACACATATATTTCAAGTATGTAACACCATAAAACACAAACCATGTGAATGAAGTAGCCCTTTTAGTTGCTCATAAACTGTGAAGTAGACCTACATATGAAACGAGCACTTTGTCACTTCGGAAATTATGAGAAATACACAAGAAGAAACTTCAAGTGTTAGCTACATGGAAAAGTATATAAGAAATCTCATTCTGATCAATTTAAGAGGGGAAAATAAAAATGTTCACTATGTTTGATTTCAACTTGCCAAGGATGACACATGGCAAGTAAATTGTTCACTCAAAAGTCTTTTAAACATGATTGCCAATTACATGGTATTCGGTATTCCCTTTTCAACCTCTGATATGGCAGTGGCGCTAATTTCATGGTATTCCCTTCTTAACCTGATAAGTGCAATAAAAGATTGGGTAGAGAATTTTGCATTCAAAGGGCCACATTTACTAGCAGCTTAAGAAATTTGTAGAGCAGAAAAGTCCACTCTTTACAGCCAGCAACACAATTGAAGGGGATTGGTTGAAGGAAGGGGGTGGGGGAAGGGTTTAATAAAAGCTTCTTACAAGCCATATGGTGAAGGTGGGGGCTTTTTGAATGATAAATAGATTGAGACTTGTTAAATGCCACTTAGTAAATGATACATTTTATAGTAGATAGAGAAAGCAAGAGGCAAGTTTGGGGTAAAATAGATTCTAGGAAACCACATCTTGAGTCTTACATTTTAGAATTCCTCTCATTTTTATCTTTAATGATAACTACATATGCACCCAAGAGCATTTTTCACAGGGGAGAATTGGCAAGTCATTCTTGTATCTCATAGAAAGAAAAAAGAATCTGAGCATTTATTTTCAGAAACAAGTCAAGGAAAGTAGTACTCACTGCCCAATTTGGAAGTAGTGCTACAATTGTTGGTGAAAGGCCACGATACATTCCCTTGAAACCTTCAGTTCTTAATATGTCCTTTAGGCTTGTAATAATGATGCTACCTGAGTGTCCGCCAAAGAGAAAAACACAAATAACAACAGCAATTAATAAGCATAGCAACTCACAGAATTCACCCTACAACTAAGAGTAAACAAATTCTCCAAATCTCTATCCAGAGTGATAGCCAATTAGTAAATCTTCATCAAGCTCAAATTTTAGTTTGAACCTTGTCCAAAACTCAAAACATCAATCAAAAAGAGTAGCTCTTATAATTTCAACCTAGTACAGTGTTCCATATAATTTCAAGTTCTCATTATTGCTTCAAGTTCATGTAGCTTATACAACTTGTTAGTACCATAAAATTGATGGTGGGACTAAAATACACAACATTGCGTTGAATCATCTCTAACATAGCAACATAGAAACATAAAAACTTGCAGAATCAAATTTCTAGTTTTTCAGAAAATCACAAACGTGTATTAACACGGTCTAAGTATACCATATACAAAGGGTAGCAAGTCCATAAGAGTTACACTTATAATTTGAAGTTAGTACAGTACTCTGCATAATTTCAAGTTCTCACTAATGCTTAAAGCTAACGTAAGTTCCGTTTGAATAGAGGGGGAGGGAGAGGAAGTAGAGTAGAGTAGAAATGACCCAAAGTTAGCCTATTTTTAGCCAACTCTACTCTACTCCCCTCAATCGAAACAGGCCCTTCGTCTATTAGTTACTAGCACAAAATTGATGCTTGACATCACATTGAGTCATCTCGAATATAGCAATATAAAAACATTAAAATTCGCAAAACCAAATTTCTAGTTTCTCAGAACATCACAAATGTGTTACTTAACACACTATAAATCATACATAAAGGAAGCAAAAGCAATTCCCTTTGTGAAAAGAGGCAGAGATTGTAGCATTATCAAACCTTTATGAACAGGAGGAAGGCCATGGACCTGTAGCCTTGTCTTGATCACATCCAATGGGCACACAAAGGTGGCAGCAATAGCACCTACAATGCAAAAACCCAAATCACCAATCACTCATTATTACACAACACAACACAACACAGCCAAATGTAATCAAAATGTTAAAATTGGAACCAAATTTGAAACCCTAAATGAGTTAAAGCTAATAGAAAGAGATTGAGATTGAGATTGAAATGAAAAGCTAACCAGCAGAGGCACCAGCACAAGCGTTGCAGATGACATCGCTGGTGGTCGGACCATCACAAGAATCCCTAGTTCTAGTCATGTTGAAACTCTAGAAACCAGCTGCCTTTTATTTCTTTTTACAGTTCCTACGTTTCGATACAATCTAAGGAATTAAACATGGTTAGATCTATGTATTTATAGTTATGGTTTTGTTTAGTTTAGTTTGTTCACATTTGAATTTTGAATTTTGACCAAACCCAAAGCTAAAAATTAAGAAAAGAGAAGAGAGAAGAATCAGAGAAATTTGGAGTTATCGTCTTTGAAGGGGTTGAGTTGGAGTCGTTGAGAGGAACGTGTAAGGGACTCTTATTAGAACGGGAATTCAATCAAAACTTTAATTTTTCTAGTATTTCTGCGCAGTGCCAGTGGGTTTTGGGATTCGGATCCCAAGTATAAGGTGAAAGTGTAACTTCCAGGCTTGCTCTCGTTCTACACTACTGTATCTAATATTTTCTCTTTTTCCTTGAATTGCATTCTATTATTATATGTAGATTTTTTTTTTGAGAAACTATTATATGTAGATAAAATTTTAAAGGATAAAATACAATAAACTATCCTATGGTTTGAAGAAATATTAAGGGCTTTTTTTTTCAAAATAACATCCTTTCTCAAATAATTTCGTTAGTTAGCAATGTTTCTAAACTATTTAGGAACTAACATCTTAAGTCTGAAAAACTTGAGTTCATTATAGCAAATCAAGTCTATTAAACTCGATTTCTATGTGGAACACGAGTTCTAGTTCCTGCGGCTCTTTTCCCTTCCAGTTCTTTCAGTTTTTCCCTCTTTTTTTCTTTCTTAAGACCCAAATCAAAAATGCAAAAGATACCCAAAACTCAAAGGCTCTGGTTTCTACAAATCTGGTTTAAAGAGAGAGTGAGAATATGATTTTTTTTCTTAAAACCCAAATCAAAATTCAAAAAATACCCAAACCCAAAGGCTAGGGTTTCTGCAAATCTGGTTTAGAGAGAGAGAGAGAGATAGAGAGAGAGAGAGAGAGAATCCGAACAAGAACTTATTACAGCTGTGTTTGGTTCAAGGGAAATTGATTTCCGAAAAATATTTTCCACATTTACGGGTGTTTGGAGCGACAAAAATGTTGGTCAAATAAAGGCATTTATGGTAGAAATTGGGTTATGTTTTCACTTTCCATAAACCATTTTCTCCCTCACCCACTAACGTCTCGGTCTCCTATGCTTGGGAAATAATGTGATAAAGTAGTAGAAAATTTTCCATAGCATTTTCAAGAACACATCAAAACACTATAAAACATTTTCCGAAGTATTTTCAAAAATGCAACTGTGGGAGCATTTTTTGCTTCAAGGAAACTCATGTACTCCTACGCAATTTTTGCTTGTCCCACATTGGGAAGATATCTTTCCTCCTTCTACCTTATAAGGGATGAACCAATGAGAAAGAGTACCATCTTATAAGGTAGAAGGAGGAAAGATATCTTATAATTTGAGAAGGGATTGGTTCCTTAGGAAATGTTGTCTTGACATGACTAATTCTATTTTTGTTGGGGTTTATGCCCTAAAATCCAATTTATCGGCATGTCAAAAATAATTAAATTGTTTAATTATATGAGAATATTTATAAATGAACTAATGGGACATTAGTTCATTTATGTCAGAACTCTTCTTTTTGATGAAGGGGTTTCTTAAAAGTAGAAATTCTCTAAGCAATGATTCTACCAAAAGTTCATTCTCTTGGGTAAGTATCTTTGTCTAAGCCTTTTTATAATGGTAGTATATTGTTCTATCCCAATAAACATCCATGACTTAGATTTGCTACCAAAAGAAGAAAAAAGCCTTAAGTGGATATTGTTTGGGTTGGTTGGAAAATTATGATTATAAATAAAATTTACTAGAAATATGTTATTATGCTATAAGTTGAAGCCTGTGAATTTATTTATATAATCGTTTCTATGTGATATTGTGATTAAGATGACTGATATTTTGGTAATTGATAATTCTCAAAGTTAAGTTGGTTTATATATTCTTTATAGGTCTTTATTGATTTCTTTAAGTTATAATTTTGTTTATATAGAATTGTTAGCATTTAGATGTATTTGTGTGTTGTTATCTTTAGAATAAATAGATAATGGCTTTGGGAATTTACTTTTTTACCTAAGTAGCTTATAAATCTTGGGGTTTTGAAGCTTATTCCATTATAGTTTGCCACAAATCCATTTGATATGACCTATTATCTATGACTTTAAAAGAAAAGGTTTGTGAAAGGGCTTTTCTTGGCACAGTTTAATGCTTTGTCAATGGGTATCATGACAACAATCTAAAATCTAATTGGCAGGTACAAGTTAGAAAATTAATAAAAATAAACTTAGCAGCACAATCACATTTTTTTTTTATTGATTCATTTATATTATTTTGTGCAATTTTTGTAGCAGATTTTCCTTTTAGCTATGTAATTATAACAAGTAGATATGTTATCTAAGAATAAAAAATCTATCTCTAATCTAAAATTCACAAAGACAGACTTCTCAGTTTGAGGTAGAGTTGGCCTCTTGATATGTACAATTAATAAACTGTTGATCATGAATTTATAAATATATAATGAGTGCTTTATCGAATTGACTGTTCTTTTTAGGTGTATGTTTCCAACTTCTTTCGATTTCTTTTTGGTTTTTTTTTTCCCTCTAGTTTTACAGTATCTTCTAATATACTTTGCAACAATTATAGAATGGTAATGCACATTTAGCTGGAAAAGAAAAAAACAAAAAAAAAGTTGTGCACATCACTTTTAAGGATTCTGCAATCACACACTGCTGAATGCAAATTAAACTTGAAATATCATATTTACATGTTTGCACGTACCTTGAAAATGTCATATTAAGTTTCCACATACTGACTTGATTACTCGTATGCATATTAAACTATTTATCAGATGAATGAATACTCATGCATATTGGTAGTATCTGAGAAGAGTACTAAAGATTCATAATCATATCACTTAACTTTTTAATATTGTTATTGTTGATGTGATGCTACTTTAAAGTAGTGAGAATGAGAATTTGAATTGTGCATGATGATCTGTAGAACAAATGGGGTTTGATGGAAGGTTGAATAATCAAAACACTTTGAAATGCATATCATTTATGCCAATGGTGTGAGACCACTCCACAAACATTTTCATGCATGATAGCTTAGTGATTGACTTTGTATGGATGGTAGAAAAGATTCATGTCTAAGATAGATGTGAAAGCATTTTTTTAACTCTTTGCTTTCTCTCTGCCCATTAAATAATAAATTTAGGGATATAATTTTAAAAATAATAATTTTAATTCCTATTTTGCAAATTTTAATATTGAAGTTAGATAAAAGAGCTGCACTTATCAAGTTAAAAAAGGACCAAGTTTTTACATTTCATGTTAAGCATGTGTTCAATGCTTGATATATTCTTTTTCTTATTTGACATGGCAATGCTTTAGATTATGATTTTCAAACCACATGCTCATATCTTTTGATTTTCATGATAGAAATGATGGACTGTATGTAATTTAAAGTCTTTGGTGTTAATGTGAGTTACTAAATTCAATTTTGGATTAGTGAAACTAAGTGGGTGTTTGGATTTCATGTTTCCATAACTCATAACTCTGTTTCCATCACCCATAACTCAAAAATGCTGGAACCTATGACTGAGAGGCTTGTTTGGATTTCATTTCCAGTTTTTGTTTCCATCACTTAATTCTTTGATTTTTGAGTGATGAGTTATGGAAACTGAAAATACATTTTAGGTGTTTTTAGTTTCCATAACTTTGTTTTCAATGGCATTTCCATAATTAAAACTACATAGTGGATCCCACGGTTAGAGTCAGCCGCAACTTTTGACCCTCTCTTTTCTTTTCTTTTTCTTTTTTTTCTTCACTGGGTTCGGTGTCTTCATCTTTTTTTTTTTTTTTCACACTAGGTGGCTTCTTCTTCTTCTTTTTTTTCTTTTCCCTCTCACACTGCATCTTGGTCTTCTTCGTTAAGTTTTTTTTTTTTTTTTCTTCTTCTTCTTATTTCACTGGGTTCAAGTTTCTGGGTTTTGTTTCTTCTTCTTTCACTGGATTCGGCGAGTTTGGGTATTGGGGGTTGAAGGAAAAAAAAAAAAAAAAAAAAAAAAAAGCTACACCAAGTTACAGGTATGGAGCCCACAAATAGTTGAAAATTTTGAGTGATGACAAGTTAAGTGATGGTGCCAAACAGACTTCGTGTAGGGAGTTGGGGTATTTTAAGTGATGAGTGACGAAAATTGAGTGAGAAGTGATGAGTAATGAAAAAAAAAATCCAAACAAGGCCTAAATAATATGATTTTTATTCTGTTAAATGGACATTTTCATGTGGTGGTCTTTGTTATTGTCAAGGAAGTTAATAAGTTATTTTCTTTTTCAAGGCATATAAGCTACACTTTTGGGAGATCTAGGGTACCATGGAAAAGAAAGAACACTGTCAGGGGCTTGAAAACAACTTTATGTTGCTCTTTGGGACCATGATTTAACTTTGCCTTAGAGGTTAAAAATGAAATTACATCATACAAAGATACAATTGCATAAAGTAACGAAGATTTCCAACCATGAGAAGTGGAAGCATATAAGCATAAACAAATTATTTTTGTATTTATTTGTATGTAATTTTTTGATGTTATATTATTGCAATTTTAATGTAGAAATTATTACTATAAACCTTGATTTATTTGTTCAAATATACAAAATTTATTTATTAGTGCTTAATAAAGAAAAAAAAACATATAATATATTAAAATAAATTTCCTTAACTTTTTCGTGCATAGCACGGATTAGCAGGTTAGCGACTAATTGAAGATATTTTCGAAAGGATGTCACTTGAACATGAACACTACAATTGCCCAGAGTCTTCAGCGTTCTTCAATATTAATCTTTTCTATTTGGAATATTTGGTTACCAAATAAACTTATTTTTGAATTGTTGGATTCCCGAATTCCACAAATTGTTCATCCCACATAAGTCTATTATTGTGCTTATCGATTAATGGAAGATCATTTCCGCCTCCCTGGTTGGATCTTATGGACTCCAAACAGTGACAAACTAAATATATCTGGTGACTCCAAAGTCCAAAGCCAATTCAGGCTTCTGAAAAGATTGTTTGCGTCATCTGGGTAATTGGTTGATGGGCTTCTCCATACATCAACCAATGTAAATGCCAAATAATGCGCTCTAACGGAAGGCAACTGCGGGCCTGGAACTTGGGATTTAGAAGCTTAATTCTTTTTTCTTTTTTGTAACTAGAAACTTAATTCTTGAAATTGATTCCATTCAAGTAGATAGTTTATGTGGTTTCTCATTGTCCCATCCTATTCCTTGCTAGACAGTAGCAAGTTTCTATTAAGCAGATATTCCATACTAATAGTAATAAGTCTTTTGTTGCAGATTAAAATATTTAGAATCTAAATTCCGCTTACATCATAAATTAATTTTTATCATGATCTTATGATAAAAAATAATAATAATCATGAAATGGACGACATAAATTAAAATTTTATCGTACTTAAATAATAATAATAATAAGAAGAAGAAGAAGAAGAATAAACCAACCATACGGATAGACTTGCTGTTATGGGAAGCTACTCTTGTAATCTTTATGTACTCTTTTGGGATCAAAATATATTGAGTTTTATTTTTAATCACATGCAATATTATATACACAATAATTGATTTTTTTTCCCTTTTTTTTTTTGAGAACATAATAATTGAGTTGATAAAATTTTATTGGTACTATGAGGGCCGGTTAATCAATAAATTATTAAAATCGTATTAATTGGGCCTGTGGCCCATCCGAGGATGTAAAACTATCCGAGGAGGCCCATATCAGGTTATAAGGGTAACCAAATGAAAGGAAAAGTAGATATTACATGAGGTGAGTTTAGTATTCGTCTGAGGACAAAATCCTTCTTGGCAATATGAGTCCGAGGACGATCTGAACTCCATGTTGTTACAAACGCACTTCAGAGCTACGTTACCACTAAATGTGGAACATGGAACCAAGGGTAAGAAAGAAAAAGTAAACAAATATCTTTAATAATAGCTGTCTCCGCATTAATTGTCTCTCAACCAACTCTCTGGCCACATTAATGTGGAGGTGATATCTGAACAGTGATGAGGTAGCCTTACAGCTGCTGGTTGGAGGTTCCAGAAGGTGTTGAATGGGACAGGAAGGGATCCCCCGAACCCAACCTACACGTGTGTGGTGAATATGACACCAAGAGGGCAGTATATAACATGGAAGAATGCATTAAAAGAAAAGATTGGAACTTCTAAACAAAGAGGACTTAGGAGAAAACCTTATGAAATAAAGAACTGAACTTGTTTCAAGGAGAAATTGATCGTTATATCAGTGCTAATCCATCCATAAACGTGAAATTTAATCATTTTTCTTTTGGAGTTAACCTAGTTTTTTGACATCCACGCTCTACAAATTTATTGTTTGGGCCTTAACAATCGAACCCAATACCAATTTGGAATCGTTACAAATTGAGTCCTTAGAGGTACTTATCTGGACCCACTATGACATCAATTTTTTATGATGTTTGCTTCTGATAATTTCGTTATTTGTTATCAAATCAAGACACCAATTGGATTTTTGTGCAAGCAAAAATTGAACCCTAAATCTCTTATTCAACAATAAAATTTTTTACCAATTGAACTAATTGGAACTCACTATAATATATAATTCAAAACTTATTTACTAATATGTACCATCTTCAACAGGAGAAGAAAGTGGTAGTATATTACCGTTTGTCACTAGTTTCTCTCATTTTCCTTTTTATCTTTTTTTTTTTTTTTTAATGAACCCTTTTTATCTTATTTTGCTTGTATATAAAGGTTTTTTTTTTTTTTTAATTTCGTTTTCTTTTAGTATTTGTATACTTTAGTTTACTTAAAACAAAAAAAACAAAAAAACAATGTGCAAAAAGCTGAATCATCTGATTTAAGACATTCCTGGGGGAGAAAAAAAAATCTTATTATAGTGAAATCAGAAATGCATCATCAAAGGTATAAGCTTGGTGGACCCCGGAGGAAGCAGTAGTTTAGAGTTGGTTGCCCCTTGGATGTGGGGCAAATAAATAGGCCCTAGAGAGTCGAGAGGTCCATTCTCTCTGCCTGTTTCAGATATCTATCTATCTATCTCCCATGTGTAAGTTCAAAGCATGACAGAAGAAACAATTGTGATGATAATATCCAAGACACCTACTACTACAGTACTACCAGGCTTGTTAATTGTCATATATCTCAGGTGGTAGGAGTAGGATTCCACAAAATTAAGGGGTGTCAAGGGTGGGTTTTGGTGAGTCTGGGGTGGGCATAATTGGGTTAAGTATATAAAATTCATTTATCCATTAAAATCCATTTAACTAATGGCTTCTAAATCAAATCTAACCCAACCCAATTATTATGGATAAACCCCAACTCACACAATTACCCAATTATCAAAATTATCAAAATGTCATTAAAGTAAAAACCTCCATACTTTCTTGAATTCCCTTTTCCAGTCTCCATTCTTAGGATTAAAAAATTCCACATAAACACATTCACATCAGCAATTATATTAAAAATCCAAATAAAAAAATATTTTCTTTTCTTTTCTATTTTCTCTCACTTTCTTGGCAATCAAACAGTGCAACAAATACAAAGAAATGTCATTTCATGCTCAAAACTTTCCTGGAATTTCAAAAGCAATTGTCCTTGAAACAAATAGAAATTCTTCGTCGACATTAAGCTCAGTGGAGCTCGAAATCCGGCTAGTGATTCTAGCGAGCAAATGCGGATGCCACAACTCACAAATCGCGACGAACTGAACCAGACAAGTCCAAAGCACAATGCTCGAGCAAACGCAAATGAACCAGACCTGCAATCACGTCCTCGCGATCACAGGCACGGGAGGAGAAACACTCGCTATCTTATCACTGATACGTGCTGCCTCCAATGATCTAACCTCCATTCCTTTTCTTCAAACCACCTCATCGCCATAGCTTCATCGATCAATCCAAAACCCTAACCTCGTCCACAACCACCACCACAACTACCGTCAATTTCGCAATTCAATGATTGAATTTCAAACACATTGCAAAACCCTAGCTTAGCTACAAAATTCTCGTTAGCTTTCAACAACCATAGCAAAAACAGTTAAGAGATTTTTTTTTTTTTTAACTTTTCTGGGAAAATTTTCTTTTTTTTTTTCTCTCAAACTTTCTTTCAGATGCTAGAATATTAAAAAAGTAAATAAATAAATAAAAATTTTCTCTTTACTTTATTATTTTTTCATTGTGTGTGTGTGTGTGTCTCTCTCTCTCTCTCTCTGTCTCTCTCTCTGTGTGTTTGATCTGTTTGTTTGATGAGAAAATGAAGGAAAATGAAAACCCTGAAACACTAAAATGTTTTAGGGCTTTTCTTTTTTTAATGGGAAGGGCTGGGTTATATTTAGATATATTGTTTTTGGGTTAAATTGGCCCTAATGGGTTTTTAGTTAAAACCCTATAATCACTGGGTTTAATTGGGTTGATGCCTATTTAACCAAACTAATAATTGGGTGGGTTAAAGTTCAATTAGAGTGGGTGGGTTTGGGTGGACAAATGGGTTTGGACTTATTTTCCTAATGGAATTCTAAGACATTAGAAAAACTAGAATTTTTTTTAATAATTTATAATTAAAAATAAAGAAATACATTTACATCCCGTATTTCTTTTTCTTTTTTTTTTCTTTTTTTTTAATTTTAATATTTCAGTAGCTGGGGAAAGAGAGATTTGAAAGTACCCTATATGTTGGAACTTGGAAACGTCCTCCTTCTTTTTTTTTTTTTTTTTTTTAAGTTATGAGACCAACTTCATAGAGGGAAAAAAATATTAAAAGTACTCTTTAATTGTGTGGCTAATTTTTTTTTTTTTTATCCAGTTTTTTTATTAAATCACACTTATATTAGTCCAATCCTAACAAATACCGAACAGTGACCATTAACTTTTATTAATTGTGTGGCTAATTTTGGATTGTTTCTAAATATATAAATCTATCCCTATTATTAGCCTGCCCAAAAAAAACTAAACGTCGTAACATAGAAGGAGGTCTTGAGCACATCATGGCGAAGTTTTCTTCTTGAATCTTCAGTGCATCTCATCACATTAAAATACACTTATTCGCATCCCTATATAATATATGCTTAATTTTCTAAATAAATAAATGTTTTAACCTCTATTTGTTGGATTTGTAAGACACGTGCAAGTTGCAATCAGCAATAAGACCATTTAAATTAATTCAAATTTTATTAGGTACTCTAAAAAGCAAAAACACAGTAACTCCATAATAAATGTGAGAAAAATAAACACCATTCATTATGTTTCAAGTCTCTAGGAGGAAGTTTCACACGCATATACACTTAGATTAGACCAGAGTAGAAATTATATCTTGTATAAATAAATTAAAAAAATAAAAAAGAAGAATGCTTAAAAATTAATCTATGCAATAACAAGATAATAAGGGGAGCAACCAATTCTATGACTATAGCCGCAAAATCACATGGAAATGGGCAGTTGTAATTTTGTAACCATCTCGTTAATCCGCCACAATTCCTAAAAAAGTTGACATCTTTGGATTGCCTTTTTTATTATTATTTCTTTTGAAAAAATAGAATTCCATAGAAATTATATTTCTATAATAAGTTAGACATGGTAAGAGACTGCATTTGATCATCATTATCCAACTCATGTGTAATTCCGGCATATATTTATGGGCATGTTTAAATATAACTACAATTTCAACCTAAGTTATTTCTTCTTAAAAAAAAAAAATTATTGTTTTCTAATTTTTGTCTAACTTTTTAGAATAATGTTATAGATACAAACTATTTTACAACATTTTTACAAACTGTTGATGTGATTAACTTCTTACTGGTTTTCATCTAGCACCACTAACCACATCAGCAATTTGTAAATTTTTTGTAAAATAATTTGTTTCTCTAGCATTATTCAACTTTTTATGCATAGCTCATTACTTTTTCTAAACTAATTTTTTGTTATTGTAACTTCATTAAAAAAAAAAATTATAACTATTTTTTTTATAGGAAAGTTGAGACAATACCTCATAACAAAAGAGGCAATCAAATACACTTGACTCTTTCATAAAAAGAGGAAAATAAAATGTACCTTAACTCCACAAGTAGTAATTGAAGAGTAATTAAACAATATTTTAAAATACAATAATATACTTCATCTTTTCACATAAGTGTAGATTTTATTAAATAAATTAACAGTGGAACCCACATGTGAGGGAGTACATTATTATTGTACTTTTAAAGTATTTTATAATGAGAAGTGTTTACATTTACAACATTTTTATAATAAATCCTAAATGGTATATTATTATTGGTTCTAATTTTAAATCCACTATTGAAATTACTTTTTCTGCCTATCGATATTAGGTAATAACAATCTGTCACTTAAGATTTGCTGTAAAAATATTGTGGACATAGCATTTATATTTTATAATTATAAAGAAAAATTAACAGATGCCCTAAAGGAGTTGGTTTCAAAAAAAATTTAGAAACCTTTTAAGAGAAAAGAAAAAAGTAATTGATTTTTTTTTAAAAAAAAAAGCTTTTTATATTTTCCATAAAACTGATATTAAAACTTTTCTAAAATGACCCATTAACAAATGCCTAAAGGCACTGTGGGGGTCAAAACACAAAACAAATGAGCAGTTTAGGGGTTCTTGATCAACACAACTAATTTATAAAGTATAGGAGACAAAAATCCATAATGGGAAAATTAAAAAGATCATCGAAGACAAAAATATCTTAATCAAAGCTTTATTGGTGGGAAAAAAAGTAATCCTGAGGTGAGTACAAGGGTCTTAAGGATGAATTCTTATGAAGGCGCCTCTCACTTTCTCTCTCTAGTTCTTCCCTTAATTTTTCTGGATCACCCTTCCTATTTCTCTCCCCCACCTTTTATAGCCATCCTTCTCCTCTTCCAACTGTCTTGCTCTTAGCTAGATTTAGGGAGATTCTTATCCCACCAGCACATTCTCCTGCCATTTCATAATCATGAAGGCAAACTTTGGGGGTGTCTTCACTATTCAGGCCAGTCATTTAGCATTTAATGTGGTTGACATTAGGTGAGGAAAGTCTTAAATGTGGAGGTGACTATTACATTGGACTCTGCGTTTTTATCAACTTGTTCCTAGGGGGAGCAGGTGAAGAAAGGCCTCTTCGACAATGCAAGTGGGCGCTCCTCGGTTGGGCCACATTTCCTCGAGGAGATGGGCTTCATAGATTACCTCGAAATTGGGCTTAAATGGTCTCTTCTCAATAGGAGGCCATTTCATCCCTCATCAGTCCCTAGGATGGGCCCATTCTACAGATAGGGTTTCTCGGGTTTTCCTCTTCGAGCTAAGGTCCTTGGGGTAGATTTAGGTCCACTCCCCCATATGCACCTTTTAGCCGAACTCTTTATAATATTCTATAAATAAAAAAGGGGTAATTACGTTTGTGGTTGCACAATTTTCCTAGCCCAAACTCTATTGGTTAGGCCTTGGCCCAAAGCACAACCCACAATATGTATTTGTAGAGAATGGGTCTAAGAACTTGGCCTCAGTGAACCTATTCGGTCTAATGCATGGATAATATTGACACTGAGAATGGAAGCACCAGAAATGAACCCTCCTCCCTGATTCTATTCCTTTTTGCTCTCACTACAATTTTTTCCCCCCCTTTTCTCTGAGGGACTTTTTTACATTATATAGTTCTTCTCCTATCATCTCCACCTTACACTTGTTGATCATCCAAGCATCTACTTGAGCATCTGTCCCATCAGCCGCCCCCATCCCTCCCTTTGTGAATTGCAGAGGCCAAGGCGGTACTGTTCAGGGGTCTTTTCCTCATTAATGCGGCCAAGAGGGTGGTTGGGGCGCAATTAATGTGGTGGTAGCCTTTGTCAGATATTTTAGGATTTTTATTCATTTTATATGTGGGGAGGATGAACGGGAGTAAGTGGAGAGAGTTTTCTGTTTGGGCTTCGTGATGTCCGAGGATGAGTTACTCCTCGGACAGGTTTCCGTGACGTCATTGGGATTGAGCAGCGCTTCACACGTGGTTTTTCTTCAGATAGGACGCTCCTCGGACGGGCCTGAATCTGGAATAGTCCATCATATTTGAGCCGGGCCGCACAACGTTCATCTCCCTTGAAATTTAAAGAAATGACACTCAATCCTAAATCCGAAGGGAAAAAAACACACTCCTCCCTTAAAGTTTGGAGGAAATAACACTCCTCTTCTTCTGTTTGTATCAGTAATGAAAATATTTAAAACTTAAAAACTATTCTATTTGCAAAACTTTAATTATGATTAGTGAAAACAAAACTGATAGAATTTAGGAGAAATAAATAATAATAAAATAAAATAAAAAACTAAGTTTCATCTACACCCAAAGACTTGCAATGATTTTTGTGTAAGTGGGGACAAAGGAGGCATACTTCTTCCATATTTGACCTTTATATTTTTTTTTTTTTTTTTCATGTGAAACTACAATATTGGTCTTTCAAATTTATCCTACATGTATAATTGTTCTCTCAAGTTTCAAGTGAGTACAATTGATTCCTGAAACTTTAAAAATGAATAGTATTAGTCATTTTACTAACTATCATTAGTGGTGTTACCTTTTTTTTTTAATAAACTATTAATGGTGTTACTTAGGTGGCTAATGGAACAATGACTTGAAATTTCTTTTAATAATGTGACATTTTTAATTAAAAAATTACAATAATCAATTTCTGATCAAATCTAAAGCAAACTGATTGGTTTAAATCAAATCTAAAATCACATTCGTTCGTGATTTTGGATTCACAAACTGACGGCGAGAGAGAGAGAGAGAGATTGGAATAGAAGTCTTTTGGATTGATTAAAAATAAATGCCAAGTCAATATGGACGGTTCAGCGAATTGACATTTTGCATTTGGAAGAGAGGGATCTGAGTTGGTGAGGGTGACTAGAGGAAAGGGATAGTGTTTTGGAGAGAGTGCGTAACTGTAGATGTAAAGACATGGAACTGGATACTTGAAGAGTGTGTGTCGCCATTTTCAATTTCCTCTGTTTGTGTACGTGGATTGCTTGACTTGACCATGGTCATTAAAACATTTATTATATGATTATATAAAAAAAGTTTTGATAGGAAATATAAAAAATTATTTAAAAAATTAGTGGATTTTTTTTTTTTTTTTTGGTATCCTCACAGTGAATCCGAAATCACAATCGTATGTGTTATTTTTTGGATATGTGGTTTTAGATTTGATTTAAACCAAGTTAGTTTGCTTTAGATTTGATTTAACGTGGAAATTAATTATTGTAATTATTTAATTAAAAATGCCACATTATTTTAAAAAGAGTCAAATTATTGTTCCGTTAGCTACTTAAGTAACACCACTAATGATAATTAGTAAAATGACTAATACTACTCATTTTTAGAACTTAAGAAATCAATTGTGTTCACTTGAAACTTAAGGGACCAATTATGCACATAAGGTAAACTTGAGGAATCAATATTGTAATTTTGCCTTCTTTATATAAATATATATTTATATATATATATATATATATATATATTTATTTTTATGATCCTTCTTCAGTTATCAATTAATTGTAGGTTTCAAGTGTTGAAGGCACGCACAGTTATTGTTTTTCCAAATTTTAGTCTTCAGCTTTTAGTTAACAATTTCAAAGAGTTATTTAAAAAGTTTGTAATTAAGTTAATAAAAAAAGTTATTGAAAGATGTTTGGGCTGTGATATAGGAAACATTAAAAAAAGAAAAAAGAAAAAGATGTAGGCACTTCCTAAAAACTGTGATGGACCTTAACTAAAAAAGTCAGGTTAGTTCACAAAATTTATAAGGGAAAAGTTAACAAATATTCTAAAGACATTAATTTATGATATATTTTATGAAATTTTTTATAATAGGAGAAAAAAAACAATTAATTTTTTTGATGGCTTTCTAAGGGCACTCATTAACAATTCATTTTAAGAAAGTTTTAACATTATTTTTATGGGAAATGAAAAAAACTATCAAAACATTAATTGTTTTTTTTTTCCCATAAAAACTTTCTTTAATTGGATTCTTAACTAGGAAAAATTATTAGGTACTCCCGGAGTACCATAAATGCG